>NC_138990.1:24663254-26094504 GCF_964341445.2 Mesoplodon mirus | reverse complement strand
CTTGGGACCTCTGTCTCCTCAACTATAAAGGTAAATGAGGCTATAATATTCTAGGGGTCTTTTAGTTTAAAAGTTCTATGATTCTTCAATCTCCAATTTTCACAAATATTGTTGAGTGAATAAGTGATGATTCTGTTCTCTTAATTTTTGTTAACTAACGACTAAAAGTTAGAGGATAGCATAGGGATCCTCAAAATATAAAGATAGATGTCTTATATATATTTTTAAAAGTAGCTGAATAAAAGTCAGATGAATTAATTTTCATATTTTATGATTAGTTTTGGAGATAACAGAATGCACTGCTTAAAACTCTCTGGGCATGGATAACGTAAAGCTGATTGCATTAAAGCTGCTTGGTAGAATTTTACCTCATGTTTTTTTACTCTTACTGTTTATCTGTATTTTCTAATTAATGACAATAAACACATAACTTGAAACATAAAATAGTAGATAAATCTATGATGCCTTAAGGACACGCACCACACTTTATGTATGTGTGTATCTTTTTCTCTGTCCACATCGCCTGGTCTCTGAAAACAGGCCAGCAGTTCTACTTTCCTTCCCCGGAGCCTCCATGGGCTCATGTTCACTCCATGCTCGGCATCGCACCCTCCCCCTTTCCATGTCTGCTGCCCTTTCTACCCTCTAACCCAGCTGGCTGGCCCTGGCCCGCGCGCAGCCGTTCCTATGATGCAGTACTGCAGAGGACGGGTGGCAGGGGGCTCAGCCCCGCAGAGCACCTACTAAGCGCCCCCTTGGAATCCAGGCAGATCTCCTGGCACAAAAGACTGTCCGTGATGGTCCCTGCTGAGGGCAGTGCTGCCAGCTGCCCCCTGATCCTCTCTCGACACTGAGGCCTGCACACTTTTCCGCTCATCTTTATTTTTCTTTCTGTCTGAACACCGGCTTTGCCTGACTCTTTTTGGACGCTACTGCATTTGCTTCAGCTGCTGTGGTTTCCTCCACAACCCAGGGGCCAGGGGAACGCCCCTGCTCAGCAAGCGTCCTGGATGAACCTCTGGGGCTCCCCGTGGTAGGATCTTTGATGGTGTACACATGTCTCAATGGCCTTGCTCAACACGTGTGACCTTGTCTTTGAGATTCGTCTTTCGGAGCCAGTTTAGAGGCACCCATTTGAGACTCCACCTGGCTACCTTCTGACCACATTTGGTCTTTGTCTCAAAAGAGTATTAATAAGTGTAGCATTTATTTTATTTACTAGGTTGCTTTTCCTAGAAATTCATTTTCCAAGAATGAAGAATTGCTGCACTGAAGAAATTATATAAGATGTGCCAGCACCCCTGAAGGTACCCCAAACGTATCTTGAACAATTAAGACCAGTCTTAAGCAACATACAGCTCTGGGGTCAGGGTTCTGAGTAAAGGGAGCAAAGCTTTTGGAACGAGTTAAGTTTGGGTAGTTAAATCACTCACAGTATTTTTTCAATATGTTTTCTGACTTTCAAGTTAAATGAAATAATGCATGGAAAGTATTTCTGAAGTCTCTGGTATATTAATTCCCTCTCTCACCTGGTGTATTGGACCCAGTTAAAGAAACACAGCAAATTGCATGCTATTTTTTTCAAACTTTGCTTGAAATCCTTGATGCAGATGATTTATTCATTTGAGTTCACATCCCAATTTGAGCTCTATAGGCCCACAAGTAAATAAGTGTTTAATTTCCTGCTAACCAAATATCCTTAGATGTCTTTAAAACACTATGCTGTCTCCAGTGAGTGACTGTGCCATGTTAAAAGCTCAAGTTAGTTTCACATTTTGAAACCCCCCATCTACCTCCCTCTCCTTCCTTCTCCCCTCCCCCTCCCCATCATAGATTATGAACCAGTCCCCACCTCTCTAGACTTCAGTTTTCTAAACTATAACACTAATAATATCTAACGTGACCTTTTTACTTCTAATTTTCTATAATTCTAATATCTGTTTATGCTTTTATTTCTATTTAGAAAGTAATTGCATTTGGGAAATGAGTTCTAATCGCATGTGTTAAAAGTCAGCTAATTAAAATAGACAGCTCTCTTAAATAAATTTAGATAGTGGGCATCCAATAATTTCCATTTCTCATGACTGCCATGAAACAGAGTGGTATTCAGCCCCAGTCTTTGAAATTCTTTTTTGGGGAGGGTGAAAGCAGGTTCAAGGAAAAACAACTCTGCTCCTGGATGCTACGTTCAGAGAGAGCTCTGAAGAAGCACGCTGAGCCATCCTCCTGTAAAACTCACTGTCAACCCAACTGCAATCAATCAGTGTATGGAGAGGGCTTGGAAATTTACATTGGTAAAAGGTATAGAAGAAAACATAATATACGCTGCCGTCCACACTGGACTTGTGGGAAGGTTAGTGAGTGGATGGCAGAGGGAGTCCAACAAAATTCAAGCCTTGAAATGTGGGGATGGACAGGCCACTGCAGGGACCCAGAGGGGAAAGCAAGGAGGGCCAGAGTCGACATGGGACAGATGGGATGGACTGATTTTCCCAAAGTCTGAAGCTGCTGAGTATCCCATGCCTGTCTTCCTATTACACGCAACTAAAGGCCCCAAATAGAGCAAGAGTTACAGGGCTGTAGGGTAACGACTACACCCACATTGAACCAGAGAAGAAAGGTGACCAGAGAGGTTTCACGGGGCCTGGACAGTGGGAGGGGGAGCCTGTCCCAGCATTGAGCAAACATTCGTCCATTGTTAGTCAATAACTATTTATTATTATTGATACCTATGTATGAAAATGAGCTGGGTGTTTGGTTATTAGTATTATCTTATATTCCGCCATGTAGGCATTCCTCTGGTTTCTCTGGACCAGGGGATTTCCAGCAGACCTATGCCAATCCAAAGCCAGGAGAGAAAATTAATGGATTCTATCTGAGATCCTATCAGCACTCACTGGCCAAATGTGGCAACTGAGCACTTAAAAATGAGCTGGTTCCATGCGTGATGCATGGGGACTGCAGAGCACACAATCATGGTGACAGTTGTTAACTAGACTTACTGTGGTGACCACTTTACAATATATGCAAATATTGAATCATTATATTATACCTGAAATTAATATAAAGTTTTATGTCAATTATATCTCAGTAAAAATTAGAATTACACACAAAAATATGCAAAACATCTTTTAAATATATTTTATGTTGATTACATTTTGCTTTAGATATATTGGATTAAATAAAATATATTATGAAAGTTAATAAAATATACTATGAAAGTTAATTTTCTGTTTTCTTTTTATCTGTAGCTACTACAAAGATTTTGACTGTATTTGAAGCTTACATTGTATTTCTATTGGAAAGCACTGATCTAATCCAATGTTTCTCAACATTTGCATACAAATCATCTGGGAATTTTCTTCAAGTGCAGATTCTGATTCAGGAGGTCTGGGTGAGGCTCCCAGGAGATGCGGTGTGGCTGGCCCTGATGCTGCATGCACGTCTTCTGTATCTATTTTAAGAATAGAATGAGATCGAAGACAAAGGCATTTTTACTCTGTAACTGGGAAGCAGAACTCCTGCTGTGGAGTGTATTGAAAGATAAAGCAAGAATTGTCCCTTATTACAAATTATGAAGACCACACATCAAAGATGTGTCCTCAAGATGTTTCTCCTTGCAAAGTCTCTTCCATCTTGATACTGTAATAGGGCTGGTAAATGATAGAGCCAAGAAAAGTTGGATTTTATGAGCCTACTTACTTGCTTCATTCCTGATATGATGTAGATTCTGGACCAATGAATGTCCTGTCCTGAGCCTAAGGGATTTTGCATATGCAGTTGGAGAGAAACAATGTTTAGAGCTTGAATGCCATGGGATACTGAGTGGAGAAGAGCCACCCCATGTGGAAGGCTGAGTGGTGTCTTAATAAGTAAAAAAAAAAAGAGGGCACTGGCCCAGGATTTGCGGGTGACGGTATTAGTGCAACAGATGGTGCTTAGAGCCCTGTTGTCAGGTAAACCCTGGGGAGACTCTGCTCTGTAACTTGGCTCCCATCTTGTGGGAGGAGTAGCATCTTTGTGTGGGTGCTGGTGTGTCTTTGTGATTTGTGCTTTTGTGCTGTCAGAATGCTTTGGTTTGAGAAAAAGAAACCAATTGGGTCCTTTAAGCAGAAAAGGCAGTTTATTAACAAGATACTGGGAGCTCACAGAGTGCCTGGGAGTGGAGGAAAAGGAGAGAGGGCTGTGCAGCATTTAACAGTGCTCGTGCCACGCAGCTGAGCGAGTTCCCTCAGGACATCTTAACTGGTTCCTCGGGCGTCAGACCTGCTGCGGTCACCCAGGCCCCCACCTGCTGCCATCATTGTCCCACCCATGTGACAGAGCTCACAGGGAGGGACATTCCTCAAGGAGGGATGGAAATGGAACAGATGCCCACTATTGCTAGCCTTTGTTGCCCAACGTGGGCACTCATCTCTGAAAAGAATCTGTGTAAACTCTTGGTCCTTCCTAAGAAAGGAACAACCCCAATTTTTTGTGCCACCCCAAGCCCAGGATCTCTAGGTTGTGTCCTTCCTCCTCTGTTCTGCCATAATTCCATGTCAATCCTCTGAATGCCATAGACCACCAATACCATAAAACCACGGGTGAAAGAGAAGAGAGGAGACAATTAACAAAACCCTGTAAAACGCATGTGACCAAGCAAGGGAGAGAAGCACAGTGGAATGTTATCCTCCTTTTGCTCGCCAGGTCTCCACAGACATTCACTCTATGTCCCTGCCTGCCCTGTCCTGCACCCTTTGCTTTCAGCCACACCCCTGCCAGACAGTGGCTCACCTCCCCAGATGCCCCAAATGTCCCTACTGAGAGATCTGAGCACCAGTGTCAGTCTGCATGGGGGTGGGCTCTTGTCCACTGTAGCTGTTACCTATGAACCTGGTGTTACTGAAAGGTGCTCAGGAACCCCCTCATTCCTTTTAAATTCCCCTCCCCTCCTTCCTGCACAGTAGTCTCCCTATGCTCCCTAACAATCAGCATCAGGCTCCTCAGCCAGCACCATACACCCTCCTTGGCCTGTCCCCCCAGTAACATGAAGACCCAAAATGAGAAAGCAGAGAGCACAGAGCAAAACATCTTGTCCTCTGTTTGTAGACAAACCCTAGACATGTCCAGACAATCAGACCCCAGTAACTTCCTACGGTGCAGTCCCTGTGTTTTTTATTGAATTTGCCTCCTGGCCTCTGGTGAGACTATATTTTACCAAGAAATTTAGAGGGAACCCTAGCCCCTGTGCTTGGGTCCTTTTAGCATGCTGTCATTGCTATAGTGGGCCAGCCTCAAGTCCTATGGGTGGGAAGATGATTCTGTTTTCTGCAAAGATGTAGAATTAATTTAACCTGAGACAGGACAATGGCGATATACTGTTGTTCCCAATACATGAAGGGAAACCACCTGGGCCCATCTCTTGTGGGAATAAAACTGTGTTGATTTCCTTGAATAAAGTACATTTGGAATGACACCCTGGCTTAGGGTTCCAGTAAGTCACAGCCATCCTCCCGGGACCTGCCTTCCGTACCTGCCAAGTCAATGAATAAAAAGAGACAGGAGGAGAATCCCCATGGCTCCATCCTTCCAGACTTGGTTGATGACTCTACGTGTGTAACTCCTCCAGCAAGGCCACAGTGCTTTTGATTTACTGTGCTGACAGCTCATTTTTTAGGGATCTAAGGTGGAGATTCTGATGATCGTTGATTGTCTTTTTCATGTCTTCCCCTAGGAATTTGGGGGAAAAAGTAGGGAGAATTTAAGGTCCCCCTGAGCTAATGTGTCATGGGTCCCTCTCCCCACTTTACCCAGTGGACCACGTGATATTCTGTGTTCCCAGGAATTTAGGCAAGCCAGGGTCCAGTGACACCCATGAGGTCTGGGTGTTTCCCTTTTCCTGTATATTATTACCCTGAGAAACAGCTACTGGGCCGTCTGAGAAAGATCTTTTATTTTCATGATGTTACTGCAAGGTCTTTCTTCAAAGATACCCTTCATTTTAGATGCCCTGGGTTTGGGAATCTGCTCATTTCTAGGACTGGATGAGGGCATGGAATCTTTATGGTGGGGCTCATATCAGACATCTCGCCACAGACACCAAAAGTCTTCAGTTCTACAAATCAAATAGAGCCTTCTTTTTCAGTTCAGCAAATCATTACATGTGGCCATGGATGATCATTTAATTGCTTTACCCGCAGGTACCTTGAGAAACAAATTCCTAACTTGCCAGATTTTCTCTCCCAAGTGAAATAAGTAATCTTAATTTCCCCTATTTTGATGTGTCTGCTATATCCTAAGTATCAATACATGTATCACTCTGTATATGTAGCTACAAGTAAATAAGTTGACTGCCTGAAGTAGAAAAGACAGAACTACTGGGATGTCTGCAATATCAGACTTCCAGGTTAGCTCATTAAGAACAATCCCTAAAAGTATGCAATCGACTTGATCCAGTTAGGACAGTGCTGCTACCACCATAAGCATGAGACATACTGTTCTTTCTCCAGGAAATTAATTGTGTTACAACTGCCACCATCACCATAGAATAATCTTTGAGGGCCATACTCCTTTGTAACCACCTTGCAATTCAAAGTCTAGGAAGGGCATGTCATAATGGTGAATCATAGGTCATGTGCCCACATCTTAGCTGAAAGGGAAGTCGGAAAAATAAATATCTAGTAATTTTAGTATCTATAGTGAGAGACAGTCCCTACTTACTAAGGAGACTCAAATATTGGGGTGGGTCTAGGTATAGGAAGGAGGTTCACATGCTGGAAACTCAAAGAGAATGAAAAAGCTCACTACACTGTGAAGAGCAGACGTGGTGTCTTTCTCCTCTGGTCAATTTCTAGTATCTTCTCTGCATCCATGTTTTTTCTAGATTCTCTTTTTCTGAATGATTTTCAGTACTAAATCTATTCTAGATATGCATGTTACTTAATACTGTTCCCAGTAAAATGAAGACAAATTCAATTCTAAATAAGGTAAAGGTCTAAGATGTGTCTATGCATATATATGTTTTTACTTTAGTGATGAGACCCATAAGTGAACTGGAAAATCAATCGAATACTTTGAATAAGCACCTGATTTGTACCAGCACTGTTACTGTGTACTCATAAGCTAAGATGTATAAGTCCCTTCCTTCAAGTAACTCAAATAGTTGTAGAGACATTAAACAGATGACACAAGGATGAGAATACATGATATAAAGACTCCAGATGCAAGATTGTTCAGAGACAAGAGATCCGGAACCTAGAGGTAGTTTGGAAAGACTTGTTGGAAGGCAGATATTTGTGAAGTTATTGGGCTACCAAAAGTTAATTGAATAGTACTTATTTTTTTTTTTATTTTTTATTTTTATTTTTTTGTTGTTGTTGCTTTATAACAAATTTAATCAGTTATACATATACATATGTTTCCATATCCCCTCCCTTTTGCGTCTCCCTCCCACCCTCCCTATCCCACCCCTCCAGGCGGTCACAAAGTACCGAGCTGATCTCCCTGTGCTATGCGGCTGCTTCCCACTAGCTATCTACCTCACGTTTGGTAGTGTATATATGTCCATGCCGCTCTTTCACTTTGTCACAGCTTACCCTTCCCCCTCCCCATATCCTCAAGTCCATTCTCTAGTAGGTCTGTGTCTTTATTCCTGTCTTACCCCTATGTTCTTCAGGACATTTTTTTTTCTTAAATTCCATATATATGTGTTAGCATACAGTATTTGTCTTTCTCTTTCTGACTTACTTCACTCTGTATGACAGACTCTAGGTCTATCCACCTCATTACAAATAGCTCAATTTCATTTCTTTTTATGGCTGAGTAATATTCCATTGTATATATGTGCCACATCTTCTTTATCCATTCATCCGATGATGGACACTTAGGTTGTTTCCATCTCCGGGCTATTGTAAATAGGGCTGCTATGAACATTTTGGTACATGTCTCTTTTTGAATTATGGTTTTCTCAGGGTATATGCCCAGTAGTGGGATTGCTGGGTCATATGGTAGTTCTATTTGTAGTTTTTTAAGGAACCTCCATACCGTTCTCCATAGCGGCTGTACCAATTCACATTCCCACCAGCAGTGCAAGAGTGTTCCCTTTTTTCCACACCCTCTCCAGCATTTATTGTTTCTAGATTTTTTGATGATGGCCATTCTGACTGGTGTGAGATGATATCTCATTGTAGTTTTGATTTGCATTTCTCTAATGAGTAAAGATGTTGAGCATCCTTTCATGTGTTTGTTGGCAGTCTGTATATCTTCTGTGGAGAAATGTCTATTTAGGTCTTCTGCCCATTTTTGGATTGGGTTGTTTGTTTTTTTGTTATTGAGCTGCATGAGCTGCTTATAAATTTTGGAGATTAATCCTTTGTCAGTTGCTTCATTTGCAAATATTTTCTCCCATTCTGAGGGTTGTCTTTTGGTCTTGTTTACGGTTTCCTTTGCTGTGCAAAAGCTTTTAAGTTTCATTAGGTCCCATGTGTTTATTTTTGTCTTTATTTCCATTTCTCTAGGTGGGTCAAAAAGGATCTTGCTGTGATTTATGTCATAGAGTGTTCTGCCTATGTTTTCCTCTAAGAGTTTGATAGTGTCTGGCCTTATATTTAGGTCTTTAATCCATTTTGAGCTTATTTTTGTGTATGGTGTTAGGGAATGATCTAATCTCATACTTTTACATGTCCCTATCCAGTTTTCCCAGCACCACTTATTGAAGAGACTGTCCTTTCTCCACTGTACATTCCTGCCTCCTTTATCAAAGATAAGGTGACCATATGTCCGTGGGTTTAACTCTGGGCTTTCTATCCTGTTCCATTGATCTATCTTTCTGTTTTTGTGCCAGTACCATACTGTCTTGATTACTGTAGCTTTGTAGTATAGTCTGAAGTCAGGGAGCCTGATTCCTCCAGCTCCATTTTTCGTTCTCAAGATTGCTTTGGCTATTCGGGGTCTTTTGTGTTTCCATACAAATTGTGAAATTTTTTGTTCTAGTTCTGTGAAAAATGCCAGTGGTAGTTTGATAGGGATTGCATTGAACCTGTAGATTGCTTTGGGTAGTAGAGTCATTTTCACAATGTTGATTCTTCCAATCCAAGAACATGGTACATCTCTCCATCTATTTGTATCATCTTTAATTTCTTTCATCAGTGTCTTATAATTTTCTGCATATAGGTCTTTTGTCTCCTTAGGTAGGTTTATTCCTAGATATTTTATTCTTTTTGTTGCAATGGTAAATGGGAGTGTTTCCTTGATTTCACTTTCAGATTTTTCATCATCAGTATATAGGAATGCCAGAGATTTCTGTGCATTAATTTTGTATCCTGCAACTTTACCAAATTCATTGATTAACTCTAGTAGTTTTCTGGTAGCATCTTTAGGATTCTCTATGTATAGTATCATGTCATCTGCAAACAGTGACAGCTTTACTTCTTCTTTTCCAATTTGGATTCCTTTTATTTCCTTTTCTTCTCTGATTGCTGTGGCTAAAACTTCCAAAACTAGGTTGAATAAGAGTGGTGAAAGTGGGCAACCTTGTCTAGTTCCTGATCTTAGTGGAAATGGTTTCAGTTTTTCACCATTGAGGACGATGCTGGCTGTGGGTTTGTCATATATGGCCTTTATTATGTTGAGGAAAGTTCCCTCTATGCCTACTTTCTGCAGGGTTTTTATCATAAATGGGTGTTGAATTTTGTCGAAAGCTTTCTCTGCATCTATTGAGATGATCATATGGTTTCTCTCCTTCAATTTGTTAATATGGTGTATCACGTTGATTGATTTGCGTATATTGAAGAATCCTTGCATTCCTGGAATAAACCCCACTTGATCATGGTGTATGATCCTTTTAATGTGCTGTTGGATTCTGTTTGCTAGTATTTTTGTGAGGATTTTTGCATCTATGTTCATCAGTGATATTGGCCTGTAGTTTTCTTTCTTTGTGACATCCTTGCCTGGTTTTGGTATCAAGGTGATGGTGGCCTCGTAGAATGAGTTTGGGAGTGTTCCTCCCTCTGCTATATTTTGGAAGAGTTTCAGAAGGATAGGTGTTAGCTCTTCTCTAAATGCTTGATAGAATTCGCCTGTGAAGCCATCTGGTCCTGGGCTTTTGTTTGTTGGAAGATTTTTTATCACAGTTTCAATTTCAGTGCTTGTGATTGGTCTGTTCATATTTTCTATTTCTTCCTGATTCAGTCTTGGCAGGTTGTGCATTTCTAAGAATTTGTCCATTTCTTCCAGGTTGTCCATTTTATTGGCATAGAGTTGCTTATAGTAATCTCTCATGATCTTTTGTATTTCTGTAGTGTCAGTTGTTACTTCTCCTTTTTCATTTCTAATTCTATTGATTTGAGTCTTCTCCCTTTTTTTCTTGATGAGTCTGGCTAATGGTTTATCAATTTTGTTTATCTTCTCAAAGAACCAGCTTTTAGTTTTATTGATCTTTGCTATCGTTTCCTTCATTTCTTTTTCATTTATTTCTGATCTGATTTTTATGATTTCTTTCCTTCTGCTAACTTTGGGATGTTTTTGTTCTTCTTTCTCTAATTGCTTTAGGTGCAAGGTTAGGTTGTTTATTCGAGATGTTTCCTGTTTCTTAAGGTGGGATTGTATTGCTATAAACTTCCCTCTTAGAACTGCTTTTGCTGCATCCCATAGGTTTGGGGTCGTCGTGTCTCCATTGTCATTTGTTTCTAGGTATTTCTTAATTTCCTCTTTGATTTCTTCAGTGATCACTTCGTTATGAAGTAGTGTATTGTTTAGCCTCCATGTGTTTGTATTTTTTACAGCTCTTTTCCTGTAATTGATATCTAGTCTCATAGCATTGTGGTCGGAAAAGATACTTGATACAATTTCAATTTTCTTAAATTTACCAAGGCTTGATTTGTGACCCAAGATATGATCTATCCTGGAGAATGTTCCATGAGCACTTGAGAAAAATGTGTATTCTGTTGTTTTTGGATGGAATGTCCTATAAATATCAATTAAGTCCATCTTGTTTAATGTATCATTTAAAGCTTGTGTTTCCTTATTTATTTTCATTTTGGAAGATCTGTCCATTGGTGAAAGTGGGGTGTTAAAGTCCCCTACTATGAGTGTGTTACTGTCGATTTCTCCTTTTATGGCTGTTAGTATTTGCCTTATGTATTGAGGTGCTCCTATGTTTGGTGCATAAATATTTACAATTGTTATATCTTCTTCTTGGATCGATCCCTTGATCATTAGGTAGTGTCCTTCTTTGTCTCTTCTAGTAGTCCTTATTTTAAAGTCTATTTTGTCTGATATGAGAATTGCTACTCCAGCTTTCTTTTGGTTTCCATTTGCATGGAATATCTTTTTCCATCCCCTTACTTTCAGTCTGTATGTGTCTCTAGGTCTGAAGTGGGTCTCTTGTAGACAGCATATAGATGGGTCTTGTTTTTGTATCCATTCAGCCACTCTGTGTCTTTTGGTGGGAGCATTTAGTCCATTTACATTTAAGGTAATTATCGATATGTATGTTCCTATTCCCATTTTCTTAATTGTTTTGGGTTCATTATTGTAGGTCTTTTCCTTCTGTTGTGTTTCTTGCCTAGAGAAGTTCATTTAGCATTTGTTGTAAAGCTGGTTTGGTGGTGCTGAACTCTCTCAGCTTTTGCTTGTCTGTAAACGTTTTAATTTCTCCATCAAATCTGAATGAGATCCTTGCTGGGTAGAGTAATCTTGGTTGCAGGTTTTTCTCCTTCATCACTTTAAGTATGTCCTGCCACTCCCTCCTGGCATGTAGAGTTTCTGCTGAGAGATCAGCTGTTATCCTGATGGGGATTCCCTTGTGTGTTATTTGTTGTTTTTGCCTTGCTGCTTTTAATATGATTTCTTGGTGTTTAATTTTTGACAGTTTGATTAATATGTGTCTTGGCGTATTTCTCCTTGGATTTATTCTGTATGGGACTCTCTGTGCCTCCTGGACTTGATTAACTATTTCCTTTCCCATATTAGGGAAGTTTTCAACTATAATCTCTTCAAATATTTTCTCAGTCCCTTTCTTTTTCTCTTCTTCTTCTGGAAACCCCATAATTCGAATGTTGGTGCGTTTAATGTTGTCCCAGAGGTCTCTGAGACTGTCCTCTGTTCTTTTCATTCTTTTTTCTTTATTTTGCTCTGCAGCAGTTATTTCCACTATTTTATCTTCCACCTCACTCATCCGTTCTTCTGCCTCAGTTATTCTGCTATTGATCCCATCTAGAGTATTTTTTATTTCATGTATTGTGTTTTTAATCGATGCTTGATTCATCTTTAGTTCTTCTAGGTCCTTGTTAACTGTTTCTTGCATTTTGTCTATTCTATTTCCAAGATTTTGGATCTGGGAAATAGAATCTTGGATCATCTTTACCATCATTATTCTGAATTCTTTTTCAGGTAGACTGCCTATTACCTCTTCATTTGTTAGGTCTGGTGGGTTTTTATCTTGCTCCTTCTCCTGCTGTGTGTTTTTCTGTCTTCTCATTTTGCTTATGTTACTGTGTTTGGGGTCTCCTTTTTGCAGGCTGCAGATTCGTAGTTCCTGTTGTTTTTGGTGTCTGTCCCCAGTGGCTAAGGTTGGTTTAGTGGGTTATGTAGGCTTCCTGGTGGAGGGGACTAGTGCCTGTGTTCTGGTGGATGAGGCTGGATCTTGTCTTTCTGGTGGGCAGGTCCACGTCTGGTGGTGTGTTTTGGGGTGTCTGTGGACTTTTTATGATTTTAGGCCACCTCTCTGGTAATGGGTGGCGTTGTGTTCCTGTCTTGCTAGTTGTTTGGCTCAGGGTGTCCAGCACTATAGCCTGCTGGTCGTTGAGTGAAGCTGGGTGCTGGTGTTGAGATGGAGATCTCTGGATGATTTTTGCCGTTTGATATTATGTGGAGCTGGGAGGTCTCTTGTGGACCAGTGTCCTGAAGTTGGCTCTCCCACCTCAGAGGCACAGCACTGACTCCGGGCTCCTCAATTTGGGATGATGTGTTGTCTATTCATGTATTCCGCAGATGCAGGGTACATCAAGCTGATTGTGGAGCTTCAATCCGCTGCTTCTGAGGCTGCTGGGAGAGGTCTCTCCTTCTCTTCTTTGCTCTCACAGCTCCTGGGTCTCAGCTTTGGATTTGGCCCCGCCTCTGCGTGTAGGTCGCCGGAGGGCGTCCGCTCTTCGCTCAGACAGGACAGGGTTAAAGGAGCAGCCTCTTCGGGGACTCTGGCTCACTCAGGCCGGGCGGGAGGGAGGGGCACGGAGTGCGGGGCAAGCCTGAAGCGGCAGAGGTCGGCGTGACGTTGCACCAGCCCGAGGCGCGCCGTGCGTTCTCCCAGGGAAGCCGCCCCTGGATCCCGGGACCCCGGCAGTGGCGGGCTGCACAGGCTCCCGGAAGGGCGGTGTGGGCAGTGACCTGCGCTTGCACACAGGCTTCTTGGCGGCGGCAGCAGCAGCCCCAGCGTCCCACGCCTGTCACTGGGCTCCGCGCTTTCAGTCACGACTCGCGCCCGTCCGTGGAGCCCCTTCAAGCAGCGCTCCCAATCCCCTCTCCTCGCGCACCAGGAAACCAAGAGGGAAGAAAAAGTCTCTTGCCTCTTCAGCAGCTCCAGAGTTCTCCCGGACTCCCTCCCGGCTAGCCGTGGCACATCAGCCCCCTTCAGGCTGAGTTCTCTCCACCAGCCCCAGTCCTCTCCCTGCGCTCCGACCGAAGCCCGAGCCTCAGCTTCCAGCGCTGCGCGCCCCGGCGGGCGAGCAGACAAGCCTCTCGGGCTGGTGAGTGCCGCTCGGCACCGATCCTCTGTGTGCGGATCTCTCCGCTTTGCCCTACCCAGGTATGTGGGGAGTTTCTTGCCCCTTGGGAGGTCTGGGGTCCTCTGCCAGCGTTCAGCAGGCGTTCTGTAGGTGTTGTTCCACGTGTAGCTGTACCTCTGGTGCATCCGTGGGGAGGAAGGTGATCTCCGCGTCTTACTCTTCCGCCATCTTACCCGGAAGTCCAGTACTTATTTTTGTAAAATTGTAGATCGTGTTTTTAAAATTATGAACTTGGGGGTGAGATAAATATATTTTATAGATAACCTTAGTTTGCTGGCTGTCATCATCTAAACCTTAAATTCTCAATGACCTTTCAGATCTCAGAATCACATTTGATACAATTTATATCTAGATGTTTTGCCAAAAAAATGACCAGTTGTATAAAATCAGCCCAGCTCTATAAAATCATAGATTCTCTAAAAATCTGAATATGGATGCTTTATTTCTCCAGACTCCCCCAATATCTATTTACATGCAATGGGATAGTCAGTTCAAGATGGATACAGAAGCACAACAATGAGTTCATGGCCTGTCCTTTCTGATCCAGCTCGGCCACTGAGGTTACACAACCAACTTCCTTCTGCCCATAACTGTACTTGATATGCCAGCTTTTCTTTGTGATATGACCCCCAGATTTTACTCATTCCTCTGTTTTTCAGTTAATCACCTAAATCATATCCCTTTTATCTATTTGCTCCTGAACCACTCTACAGATGTTTTGATTAGTTGAAGCCAATTCCCCACAGTTAGAATGGGTTTCCCATCTGTATCATTGTTTGATATCTTAATAAAATAGCCCTTATCTCATATATGTCTAACTCAGAAATTTTAGTTTTTGATGGAGTGGGTTATGTTAGTGCCTATTTTTGCATAGCATACATTGGGATACAGAAATATCTGGATTCCAGATTATAACCATTTTAACCATTTTCTACCCACTGTAATGATTTCATTCTATTTGCTGCTGTCCTACATGAGTCTAACACTCCTCTGTATATCACACCACTCTGTCACTGATGCAGATATAATTCTGAACTAAAGCAAAGAAGATATTTTAGGACATCTCATGAGCTTCCTGAACCAAAACCCAGATAGGTCATCCTCCTGCTTCACATGGAGAGCTACCCCCATGCCTTAGCCTCGGTGTGAAAAATGGCATGTGAGGAAATGGAAAGTCCCCTGTAGATACCAGAGACCAGAGTCTGCTCAGAAATCCAGAACTGAAAGGAAGAGACAGTCCTTCTTACACTATGAGAGATCCCTCTATTGTCGGAACAATCAGAACATACATTAGATGGATGGAAATACAGCGTAGGATATGACCTGTGTGTTTTATAATTCAAGACACAAAAGTACCTGGATTTTTTTTGTGTGTGTATTAAACTGGAGGACATATCCATTAGAAGGGGCTGCATATTCCAATTTATATTCTCTTACTAATTAATTAAATAATGGAGATAAGCTATGAATTTTCTAATACAGAAAGGCTTTAATCTGTATTGTGAACTTCTAAGGGCAGCATAAAGCATATTAAAAATAATTTAAGAAAG
This sequence comes from Mesoplodon mirus, assembly GCF_964341445.2. Taxonomy (NCBI): domain Eukaryota; kingdom Metazoa; phylum Chordata; class Mammalia; order Artiodactyla; family Ziphiidae; genus Mesoplodon; species Mesoplodon mirus. The sequence goes on along the minus strand of NC_138990.1, from coordinate 26,079,191 downwards.
GGTTTGATAGATATTTGGAGGCAAAAAATGTTTCCTTATATGATTTACTTGCAAACTACAAAGAGATTTTTCATTTCAATAGCCTTTGGGGTATTCCCCAACCCTTGTGGTGTGTCCTTAAGGGTTTTATTTACTGTCCCGTACTGCAGAGCAGATTCCATTTTCTGAGAAATCATAACTTATTAAGTGAACCTACAAGGTAACAGCAAGATGCCGACTGAAACGCTGCTCTGCTGTGTGCTCTGTGGCTTCATGATTCATTCATTTCTTCCTCTCCTCTTAGGCCACCTGAGTGCTGCAATCTCAAGCTGTAAGGTTATGCAGAGGGTGGCTGGAAAGAATACAAATGCTTGGCTGGAGCCACAGCCAGTCTGGGGCAGTTGTTGTCAGTAAGAAGAGGGTGAGCCCATGTGCTGGCAGTGTGGTGAGGGCAAGGCATGCTTCCTGCTGCAGAGGCCAGAAATTCCTCCCCTTTAAGGTAAAACCCCAGGTGCTGTGCTCCTGTCATTTCAGGGAAATACATCTGCAGCTTCATGTACCATGAGCTCATGAAGTAGGGATATGCCTCTGTGTGTGTTGCGTGTGCTTGTGCACACATCTTTGCATGTGTGCAGGAGCCCAGTGTCTAATAGACAATGTGTTTCCATAGACATGTACATGTGTGTAAGAAACACATTCACATATGTAAATGTGTGGTTTAAAATACCATGGCTTAGTATCCTTTAGAGATTTTTTTCTAACTATAAGATAAGATATTTGGAGATAAATTTAACTTAAAAAACTGAACTTGATGCTAACAAAGCTAAGATAAGGCAGAGAAACTCACAGGGAATAACTACATATGTGTGTATGTAGGAGTACATATATATTCTTTTCATTTGTCCTTTATTTTTAAATGTGTATTTGGAAGTATTTTTAAATAATGATATATATTCGAACCCTTAAATAGTGTACTGGAGCTCACTATTTGCCCTAAACATTCTTTTTTTTTTTTCTGTAAATTTTATTCTGCTTCTTGTTTAGAGGAAGGCTTTGTCCCTTATAAGATGGAAAATTTCCCTTTGTGCTATGGTTACAGTTCTATGACGGGTTTGGAGTCCTCCCTAACTGCATCATGACCACACAACCTGAAGAATTGTCCTTTATCAGTATGGCTGTTTGTCTGGGGAGCTCAGGATCTGTGTCTTAGACACAGGAGAATACATGCTCCCATTTTTTTTTCCACAGACTAGAAATGATTCCTATTCTTTGCTCCATAGAACATCCGATGTGGTGCCCAATCAGCTGAAAAAGCTGCACAGACGTCATTAGTTCTATGTGTGTGTGTGTGTGTGTGTGTGTGTGAGAGAGAGAGAGAGAGAGAGAGAGAGAGAGAGAGAGACTGCAGATGCTTTGCCGAGTGCCGAGTGGAGTCTCCATTAGGGCAGCTCTATTGATTTCTGAATCACACTGCAGCAGCAGCAGGGCTGGAGTGCAGGAGGGAAAAGATCACATCTCAGAGACAGGGATTACTAAAGGCAAAATAAGTGTGTATATAATAAATATATAAAAATAAGTATATCTGTATATATACACACGTATATTTGATTTCACATAAAACTCATGCATCTGTTACCAAAAGAAATCAAAAAGGGGAAATTTAGACAGCAAAACTGGAAGATTGTTACCGATGTAGAGTGAAATGTATAGGCAGTGAGATAGAATGGATTCAGAAAAACCCTTGCTTCTAATTTTTAAGGCATTTTTCATGAGAGATGATAATGTTCTAATTTCCAGAATGCCTTAAAAAAAAACCTGAAAAATTTGTCAGAGATATTGAAAAGTATAGTTTATTTGAGGGCAATCTTAAAGCTATACCCGAGAATTTTTTTTAAAGTCAGAGATTCATTTTTATTAAATTTTGTTAGATTATTGTATCAGTTCGTCACCTTTCATTTTTCTGTTTTTGATGTCTTGTGTTGCATAATATCTAGGATACAGTAACAGGCTGGTTGCAAATGCTTGAAACAGAAATAGGTTTCTTCGGAGGCTGCATTTCAGAGGGTCCAACTGTGAACCTGGGAGGTCGAGTTAGAGTTCTCACAAGGTCTGTTGTCCAGGATTTGGTTAGAAATTATTGTATCTAGGTGTAAAAAATGTTGTCTTGGTCTTTTAGGCAGCTTGAATTTACAACTGGTTCTTTTACCCCAAGGCTTATCAACTGTCCCCCTCCCCAGAAGAAAGACGGAGGTAAGTTCAGTTTCACAGTTCTGGTGTCGGCAGGCAGGCAGTCTGCATGTGAGCAGCAGAAAATTAGAATAATCGAACAATCCATTTTACAAGCACACACACACACACACACACACACACACACACACACACACTGAAACACCAGTCGGTTGAGGGGGAAAAGGGCGATACCTTTTTAAAAACCGAAAGGCAGCAAGCCATTATTAGCAAGAGCTATATTGAGCATGCTTGCCAGACAGGCAGCAAAGCTGAGCTCCAGTTCCGCCCAGACATGTGCCTTGCCATTTTCATTTTAATCAGCCTGCTCAGGATGGCTGCTGATTCATTTTGCAGGATGTCCCCCTGGGAGCCAAGGTGGAAGCCTGAGGCGAGCTGCTATTGCATCAATGCAGCCACACATCAGTCAGGGGTGGAGGCAGGGGGAGAGTACGGACTGCAACGCACCACATCCCAAATTTCAATATGGCTATTTAAAAAAGTCCTTCGTGAAACCAAGGACTTTACAGTAAATATAATAGAAGAAAAAGAAAAGAAAAAAATATGTCACATTGTCATTTCATCACCCAACTACCCCCAGCATGCACGTGCATGCATACACACACACACACACACACACACACACACACACACACACTCTTCCACAGAATCGCTTAAAATTCTAGCTTTTTTTATGGTCACTGTGAAATGCAATATATACATATATATTTATTTACCTGGTAACTAGCTGGGGAGGTGTACCTGATTTAGCTGGAGACTTTGATTTGTGGGATTGACAACCTTATTATGCAGTGAGCTTATTATTGATATTATTCTGCTCTCCGTTGCCATGGCCACCTTGTGAGAGACATTCAATTTTCTCTCCTCCATCATCATTATCTATGAGGCCATCTGTTGTGGAAAATGAATTCAGCCTCATTTGCATGACTGATAAGCAATTTTTTTTTTTTTATCTATTTAACAGAAGGTCATATGCCGGGGATTTGGAGCTCGTGAAAAAAATGTGGAAAAAAAAAGCATATCGAGAGGATGAGTGGGAGTGTGTGCATTAGGGGATGTGTGTGGAAGTAAAACAGATCCCTCAGGCCTGAGAGCCTATCGCACCGCATTTGTCATTCCTGCCCCGGCGACATTTTTTTTCCCTAAGCTACTGCACACTAAACAAGAAGAGAGCTTTCCTTGCCGTCTTCTTGAAGGCCCCCTGATTTTTGTACTCATTGTTGGTGGGTGTATTTTAATTTTTTTGATTCCCTGGACTGTGGGTTATGATATCAATATTCACTGAAGACAAAAAGCAGCCTTTTCTGCATCTCGGTGGTAGGCATATTCCTCATCATCCTTTCAAACTTGGGGTGGAATAGGGCTTGTTTGCTTTCTGTGTATTTTGAGTCAGTGCAGTTACTAACACTGAGCTTGTCGCACTTGTGAGCGGTTGTGGTCATATTGTGAGGTACGTGATCTTCGTTAGGTTAATTCTGGGGATTTAGTGGACAGGGTCTGTTTTACCGTAGTTCAAGGGCTGGTGCTGTAATGCCTATTGTTTGCTCCTTTTTAAAGTTATTTTCATAGCATGGCTGGTAGCTGAAATGTTCCTGGGCTAGGAGTTTGTAATCCACAGAAGTCTCTCTTTAAAGCAAAATGGGTATTATGTTGCATGCTTTAACCGTGATGTTGTTTATAAAAAAGACCTTGCTGCATGGACTGTACTTGAATGATATACGGATATTGAAACAAAAACTTCCCAGAGACTTTACTGGATTACTTGACGTTGCAAATAAAGCAATTCATTTTTTTACAAAGGCTCTTAAAACATTAGGCATTCTCAATGTCATATTATATTGGCCTAATGGTAAAAAGTTGACTTATATTGTTTAAATTGAGAAACTCAAATAAAGATTTTGAACTAAAACTGAAACATTTCAAGTTCATAATAATGAAACAGTGTTTCATTTGTGACAGAAGTATGCCTTTAACACAACTTAAATTAATAAACTAAAAGTTCAAACTGTAAACTTTATCTTCAGGGTAGATCAGAATAAGGCCATAAATATATACACATATAAATATTCATATAATGGCTAGCTATTCAAAATATAGAGCTCTGATTTTCAATTTAGTATTAATTTAGCCATGATAGTTTCTCATACCACTAAAACGATATAATCTATAGAGTTTTAAGTTATTTATTTACTTACAGTAAAAATGTTTGTTATAATAGGAGTTTTTTGTTTAAGTGTTTGTATATTTTACTGAACAAAACTAACTTCATAGACAAAAGCACCCTAGTACCACCCTTACATGCATAAGAGAGGCTTTCTTTCTAATTCTTCAACTTCATGAAACTCATGTGGCTTTTTAAATGATAAATAAAGGTATGTATTCCATACAGATAAAAATGGGATTATTTTAAAAATTATAAAAAGGGTTTTTACACAATAATCCTTTTGAAAAACAGCACCACTCATACCTATAAGTTTTCACCTCTCAAGAACTTTGAATCCAGAGTGTTGATTGTATATAATACATGCTAGTGATACATTCTAGAAAAAAGGAAGTTTATTTTTCCTAGTTGACCTAAAGGAAAGTGTATGATTCTATCACCTCAAGTGCAATAGGTCAACTGGTCAAAATTCTCCTTCAAGTTGTGCTGTAGTAATACATTTTCTTAATTAAATACAGTAGACCAGAGCTGATATGTTTGTATAATAGTTCTTTACTTCATGGCACTTTTAAAACTCTCCCTACCATATCATAGACTTCTCAGAAGCAATAGCAGCTATTATATAATCCTTCCTTTTTAAATCAGCCATATTTTTTTATATTTTAGCTTGAGTATTAGAGAAGTAATTTCTTTTTTAAATATTAATTTTACACTTGGAGAGTTAAAAACAGTAAAAGCCTGAGAGTTTATGAAGATTATTTAAAGTGACATCACTTTTCTCAGAGGACTGTAGTTGAAGCATCAGTAATATGATACCTGGATTTATATTATAATATGAAGGATTATACTGTTGCCTTTTGATCATTACATATAGTCTTCAGATTTGTGAAGCAAAATTGTCAACTTTTGAGAAACCTATGAGGTAGCACAGTTGATTTTTTCCCTCCCCCCCAAAAAAAGTTAATTACCAATCTTGGTTGGAGTCTTCCTCGCCTCCCTGACATTTGACTGCTGCTAATTCACTGATTAATCTCATTAATGTGATTATAGGAGGATTTGGAATTGGCTGCCATTGTTCTGTCGACAGTGCTATTCAGCCTGAGCACTTGCCACCTCATTCAGTTTTGCTGTGATTTTTCAAAGGCTGGTTGAGTGAGCTATTGTGAGCAAGGCTTCTCTCCCTTTCCCTTTCAGCACCGGGAGCTGTCCGCTGCTGATAGCAATTACATTCAGCAGTGACTGACTTCCTACTAGTTTACTGGCAATGGGAAAATGGCTCAGTTTCATCACCTTAATGATGGTACTCGTTGAGGTAGAAGGCGGAGCAGACTTTATGGTCACAATGGGATGTTCTGAAGAGTGTGGCAGAAAAGATAGGCAATCTCTAGACCTTTATGTTGCACATAAACATTTTACCCTACTTTTCAAATTACTAGACATGATTTTATTAAAATTACTTGCATACATGTAGTTGTGAGTTGAAAAACCATGAACACTATGTGGACATACCTTTCAAATGGAAAATCGTTATGTGATTATTGTTATTGATTATTATTGAAAAGATGAGCCAGAATTACCAAGATAAACCAATAAGGCAGAAAGTACACAGAAAACATAAATTTCAACTTTTCTTGAGTTAAACTTGCATCCTCCAGCAAAACTTAGGCCAATTTCATAAATTTGTGTTAGGTGCTGAGATCAAGGTTGAAGGCCCAATAATTTGTGACCATGTACTTGTGGTGTACAAAAATTCCTAAAGGAGTATGAGTACATTATTTCCTTTGGATTGTATGAGCATGATTTTAGGAAAATGTGAGTATTTTCAGAGGATGGGCCTCTTCAACGTATAGCTTTCATTGCTCTTATCATATTTTTAACCTAACTTACTTTTCACCTAACTTACTCATTTTTTACACTGTCAAAAATGTTTACATTTCACACCTTGTTACTTGATACACCCAATTATTTCACTGTCTGATGTTTTCTGTTTGTTTTATACACCAGCTTTCAATAGATTAAGGAAAAAAATAAGTTATTTTACAGGCTTAAATCTTTTTAAAGTTTTTCTATTTGTCAAAACTATACTTAAAATTCAAAACTTAGAGTTAATAATCTGATTATTTGTTGATTTGCTTTTAGAAATACTTCACATGCCTGATAAAAAAATCCAATCACTTCTCAGAAAAATTCATTTTGTTGCCTAAATAATGTTTTCAAGCTCACATGTATAAACTAGATTTCCGACTCTACCCGTGAGGCAGTCTAATTTAAGGGAGAGTATTGTTTGTAAAAACATACTATATCATCTAAAATAATTTTACTCATTAAACAATTTGGTACCTACATTTTTAACTTCAGACTACTTAAAATTGTATTTCCTCTGAAATATTTTATATTAAGACCCCCATTCGGTGGAGTAAGAGGGATCAGCAGGATGCTTTTCTGTAATGACCCCGCTGCCCTGATGTTGAAGTGTGGCTTGGCTGGATGGCCCCTGGAGTCCAGGGCTATAATTTTCTAATCAATAACCAGTTTTTCAAATGCATCTAGTACTTTGCCATAAAGTCTACCTTGATGCAAGGTCTCACCAGAACTCTGTCTAGGAAGCAAATGAATGGCAGATTCAGAAAGAGAGATCTTCAGTTTTGCTAAATTCTAATAATCAAATTACTTGTATCATAAGTTGATTGCAATAGTGTTATGCATTTTCTTGTTTTCAAGCTTTTTTAAAAACGCCTTTTCATGAATGTCTTTTTGTTTTCTTTGAAAAGTGTGTAGCATTCCTTAGAAAAGAGTAATAGAGGATAAACTTGAACAAAAACTTGAAAATGATTAACATATTTTTCACCAAATAAGTTTCTTCATAGTGTATTCTTTACCACAACTCTTACCTGACATTGATTTACACCTTATTCCAAACTATACTAAGGAGAAAAGATAGCACAAACTTAAAGAAGAAAATATTTATATAATTAAAAAAATTTTATTTTGAAGTTGTAAGGGGTAAATAACATCCATATATTATGTGTGGCTGATATAAAAAATATATGTATTTTAAACTGGCATACCCAACAAATTAGAAATATTGCCTATAATGATCATAACTTGCACAAGGAATATATTACTTTACTTTTGTAGTAATTTATTGTATGATTTTTTCTGATGTTAGATTATTTTAAGGTAGCAGACATACATTCTTCTAACATTAGGCTATGTTTCGGTGCAACGTGGTTTCAGTTGGAGTATGCTTTGTGTCCTCCTGTCTCTCTGTCTCTCTCTGTTGCTCCTTTTCCCTCCCTCTCTCCTCCATCTCCCCCTCCTCTCTCTCTCTCTCTCTCTCTCTCTCTCTCTCTCTCTCTCTCTCTCTCCCTCCCTCCCCCGTCCTCCTCTTTAACTCTGTCCCTGGTTGTCTATTTGGCCTCCCTGTCTTCTCTCTGTGTCTCTTTCACACCTGCATTGTTCAAGCATACACAATGATTTTCCTATGCCTGTTTTCACAATGAAACTGTGTTAAGCTTTGACATCATAATGAGTCCTCAGGGTATCTGTATAAGTAATCAGAGATGGCAGAGAAAATGTAAGCCAGGTGTTATAAAACTAGAAAGAGTGCATAAATGCTTATTTATTATGTGAGGAAATAATGATAAGCATTGCTGTGTTGGGCTGTTCTGTTAGGAAATTTTTCCTAAAATATTTCTCTTTAAAAAATCCCTACTCCCCACGTGGTGATTATTGGAAAAGTTGGGGGGGGGAATGTTTTAGTTTAAGTGTGACGGGTGCTGTGCTGTGAGAAGACGGAATGGTACAGGATAGTCTCTTAAAGCGTCTCTTGCTCTCAGACTGCAGTGATTTCCAGCAGGGCTGGATGGGAAGGGAATTGTAACCTCTGTAGTAACCAGTATGTCTGGTCTCAAGACATCAGGCAAGACGCTCGGGATTTAGAGGAATCACCTCTGAAAGCTAGAGTAAGGTGTTCTTGGCAACTCCGGAGCTCTGTGTCGTCCTCCCCACATAAACCACAGTCAGCATTGTGTTCCGGGGAGAACCTGCAGTGGTTTCTCACGGTGCTGGTCCTGCCCTCCACTCTCCCTGTACACGGGGAGCTGACAGAGTGGCGGCACAGGAGTGAAGGGGCCGCTGGAGTGGAAATGTCTAGGCCAGTGTGATCAACACGTGCCACGGGCTCTCCGTGGCAGAAATAGCCCTGCGTGTGTGGAGAAATAGGCTGCAGATCGGGGCTGTGCTGGATGGCTACCAACTCTCCTACAAAAAGGTACCTCTTTCTTTCTACTTAACGGTTGCCTAGGATTTATCTGATTGTTGCCACTTGCAGCTCTTCAGAATTATTTCACCTGGCCGTTTAAGTACTTTGACAAATAGTTGTCTCCTTGCTTACCTGGCTATCTTCAGCTCTTGTTTGATGCCAAATTATAACAGTTCTTAAAATTGCCTGGTTTGGTGTACAAACGAGCCAACAAAGGACTCTTTCTCCAACAGAGCTTCTTCTCCACCTTAATATCATTGTGGGAGCCTGGTATGTGTGCAGGCTGCCTGGAGTTGTTATTAAACAGGAGTCTGTGTATTTGAGGCTAGCGTCCAGGGGGAGGGTGGGAGGTGCTAAGCAGCCTTTATGGTTTCATATGGCCTTTCAGAGCAGTGAGCGGGATAGGAGAAGGCTTGCAAGGAGTGCAGTGGTGTGGCTACTACGGCTAGGGGAAAACATTTGTTGTTAGACTCAAGAAGCACATAAAAAATCAGCAATTTTTTTACTGGAAAGATGTTAATGAAAGTCACGTATCTATATTCCCTTTTGTATTTTTGAAATCTTATTTGCTCTTGCCTTTTCAGATAAAACTTTTTCTGACATTTGTTTTCTTCCAGCCATGCTAAGAGGTTGATAATATTTGAACTTTCTTAGAGGAATAGTTCTATGTCTTTTGTTTGAAAAGAACACGATAGAAGAAGCTCACACTGAAACAGATCGTAGTGCCGTTGGCAACCTGAAAGAGATTTTGAGTCAGTTGGCATTAACTCTTGTGTAACTGTTCTCCCATTTGAAGAGGTGGGGGGCCAGGCTTGGAACCCCTTTCTGTGTTGTTTTGGTGCTCAGCAATAGGACCATGGAAAACATTGTGGGTTCAGCTGACTTTCTGAGGTCTCTTTGGCCACAGCGTGAATTTACCATAACATCAGTGAGCGGGGCGCGGTGGGGGCGGGGAGCCGGGGGCGGGCGGGGGGGTATTTTTAGACATACAGCCTAGCCGGTGGCTGTTGACAGCCTGACTCTGATATTTACAGTTCTCATCTATTACATGAAATACGGTGCTGCACATGATACACATTCTGCTCTAGAGATTTAGGGGCCTGTGGGTACAATGTAAGAAGCATACAGCATGCATCCCCAATCTTGTCTGACTGTGTTGGAAGGTTAATAAACAGCCAGGTTAGAAATGATCGGTTTAAGCCATAGCTCTAACTTGAAAAATATCTAGCTCAACCATGAAGTTCCCTCCCAGGCTAGGATTTGGGGAAATGGCTATGTTTTTTGTAGAGCTTAAAGGATGCAGCCTGAGACAGGGTAAGTCAGCAGTCTGCTACTGATGTTGTTCTGCTGCAGCTCTGTGGTCTCCCAGGGAGCCTGTGCCGGATGCACAGCCGGGCAGGCTCGCAGCCCATCTCGTCTGAGGCTCCTGTCAATGGAGGCTCCACATCCTGCGCCACGCAGGGCGCTGCACGCATGCCCCGGCCCCGTCGTTTAGTGGTGTCAACTTATTAATTTCCATCTCCGACTTCAGGCCTGTTAGTTTCCTGTCTGAAAGCATTATTACTTTTGTCCATGTGGCAAAATAATTAGCATACAGATGAGCAGTGGCCCCGGGTCTGAGCGCCGGTAGAGAAGAGGTGCGGTGGGAAGTTGATTGGATGCACGGAGAACAAATGGTGGGCGTGCAGAAGCAGAAGAGTTTGTAGTCGTGGAGCAGGTTGGAGAATTTTCTGGGTGAGTCCCTAAGATGGAAGCAGGGGTGGCTGCCGTGGGAACGACTGCTCGGAGGCTGGCCTAGCCGGAGGAGCCCCTGGGATGCAGGCTCGGGGCGTTCACTCGGACCACTTTGTTTGCCATTCTTCAGGTTTCTCCTCGCCGGTCCCTCCAGGTAAATATGTCCTGTTCGCCTTGTTGTTTCCAGAGCGTTAGGTCCGCTTCCCAAAGTGGAGCAAAGTTCAACTCCGATGGTGGGTAACAAAAGGGTCGGCCTTGCCGCCGGGCTGGGGCAGCCGCTTCATCCATCTTCCGTGCGTAGGTCTGGAGTGAAAATGAACTGTTTAGAGATTATTGTTTTCAGAAATTTACAGCAGCCATTATTCAGTGTGTTTAATTAATATTTTCTGAAACAGTGTATCCAGACCAGTAAAATTAGCAAATGTTGTTTCAATGAAAGCCCAGACATAATTAGTTTTGACTGGTATATATTTTTCCTAGCTGGAAGAAAATTTTAGTTAATTTAACCAGCAACTTACTGGAGATTTTGCAAATCGAACTGAAGTTTCTATTGATCTGTAGGATCTACAGATAAGAGATAGAAAAATTAGCACACGCTCTGATACTTTCAGTTCTTTTCAGAAAAATGGAGACTGTTTTTACAAATCAGTCTTCTGAATTGAGAAATAAGTATAAAGCCTGCTAGAATCCTAATTTTCTATTGTCATCAGTGGCACACATTTCTTATATAATTCTGTGATTGTAGTACTGCAATATGGGTGTTTTAATATTTAGTTAAATCTACTTTCATCTCAAGAAATTCACTGATAAATAGTTCTATCCTGTTTTCATAATCCCTATTCTCCTTAAAAGGTAAGGTTTTCATTTTAACTGACCTAATTATTTCATCTGCTTTTAAGGTAGGACTTAAGTAGAAATTATGATCCTTTAACTGTCTTTCTATAGATTCCTGAATTTTTTAAAATCACTTAAGGATTTTATTTTGCTTTTATTTTGAGGCTTTTTTTTTTTTTTACAGAGTTGCTTTACTTCAGCTGTTTGCTTTAGACAATGACAGTGAATATTTGATAAAAAATGCAACTTTTTGGAGGGTCATTTCTTCTGTTTAAAAAAGCTATGTCTTTCCAAAAAAGAAAACAAAAACAAAAACAAAAACAAAAACTACCTTCAATAAACCTAAATCTCAAACACAAGATATTGGAAAACATTTTAACCCTTTATATGCAGCTTCTGACACTTGGTTTTGATAATTTTCCCCCTCATACTTGAAGTTTCTGAATAGTCACATTGAGCTTTGTGTAATAGCTGAATTGTCCATTTTTACATCAAAGAATATATATGTATATATATATATATATAAAATCAATTTTTTCTATTTTATTTTTAAATTTGCTGGTAAACTAGGATGAGAAAACAATTGAGGTGTTTTTTTTTTAATTTAACCCAAACAGTATTAAATACCAAATTATTTCAAAATAGATTTGTGAACTCTTACCTAGAGAAAAATAATATTTCTTTTATTTTTCCATTGATGTATTTTATTTTAGAGTTGAGCCAAGCCTTCTATGATTAAAATCATTCCTTTTAGTTTTATGATGGGTTATAACTTTCTTGGGGCAAAATATCAGCATTAATTTTCTGACCTCAACGTGTCCATTTACCCCCAGAAGAGAACACTTGACTGTTACCTACCACGTTGCTTTCTTTGTGCCTGGCTGCCTTTCAGAGGTAGAGTCTAGCTTTTTTTTAAGGGCCAAAATTATGTCATATTAGTTTCCACTTGACAGAGTTACTTTACGCCACTGTCTGTCACACTGGTTCTTGGGCACACTGGTTTTGTGGACTTGGGAAGGGCTTGCCTTCAAAGACAGTGAAAAGTCCCAGAGCTGGAAATATGGTGATGTGTGCCTAACTGGAAATGTGGTTTCTAAGGGCATTTGTCTTTTTCTTTTCCTTTTTTTTTTTTTTTTTTAGTTTAGCTCTAAGGTTGCAGATAAACTTTAGAAAGAAAAGCAGCCTTTTATAGCAAATTTATTTAAGCTCAGTGAGTGGCCAAAATATTAGTCTGAAATCAGGCGCCCTTCGATTCCAAAGGGAAGAGAGGTTGGTATACAGGAGGTCTCTGTGCCTAGGGTGCTCCAGGGCCATTCTTCAGTGGGTTCCCAGTGATGGGGAATGACGAGAGTATCAATATTTTTTCTTTCAAAAGGTTATTGACCTTATTTGTTTAAAATTCTGTACTAGGATGTATTTTTGTACTTTCGGGGAACTACAATTAATCTCTTCAAAGGTTCTGTTGAGTGCATGTATATATGTGTTTTTAAAATGCCAGTGTGGAAATGTTGTGTGAAGGCTGACAGTATTTGAGCCATTGGATTAATATGTGTGCCATGTAGACCTGTTTTAGATATATTTGGGTACTCATTATATAGTTGAAAGGAACTTTATGACTCAGTGTTACATACTGACTGCTTTTTACTAAAGTCTGACTGCTTACATGGTGCAATCAAATGACTTTAAAGAAAATTACCCCAAGATTGTTGGACATTTGCTTGAGATGTTTTCAGGTTGGGATGTCGGACTTAGGTCATTAAATCAAACAACTCATGGATTAATAACTTATGTAGTAGGGGTTCTTTGTAGTACATTGATGAGGATTTTTATTAGAGGATTTCTAGCTCAAACACTGTTTTGAGTAGTATCTTCATGCCTGGACTCAGTGTATTTTAATGGCACTCAACAGAATGCTTTCTTAAAAGTCAGAATTACCCCTCAATCACAAGGGCTCCCACATCACTCAACCCTAAACGAGATGGACAGTTCTTAGAGACTGACTTTAAATTTAGCCCAAGCTCCCCTCCCTGGTACATGGATCCACTCTCCTGTTACCATCTGATCAGAAGCTGAAAGCATAGAGCATGGTCGCCATGAAACAATGCTAGCCAGACTGGTTGTGGAAATAATTGAGTCTGCAGGGCACCCCATAGAGAGCCATCAAATCAAGTCTGCTCTGGAGCGGTCGGCTAGATTGTGAACGTTCAGAAATCAATGCTGCATCTGCTAGTGGACCCTCTGGTTCACTGAAACTCCCACCTGCCTAATGCATCTGGGCAAGAGCTTTTCAGAAACCAGTTTCCTTCAGGATAAATTTAATACGTCTTGAGGGCCAGGCGCAAGCAAATTGATTCTATCTATCTCTGCACCAGGAAAACTCATAAACATCTGTAAGAACACAGATTTTCCATAACCCTAGGATTAAGGGCTGCTATTCTGTGAAATATCCCAAGCCTACTCCCTTCATACCTCAAGCCAGCATGGCATTTTTTAATTAGGAAGTTGATTAAAAAGGGCACAGTAGACCACGGATGTATGGCCCTTTGGCATCCATCCAGCTGTTTGTTGTCTGGGTGGTGCTCATCACCAGTTGCAGGAAAGAGGGGGAATTTGTGGTGAGGCTGAGGGGTGGCGAGAATGGAACTGTCCTGGTGTATGTGCTCATGACACTGGTTGTAGCTTCATCCTTACAAGCCCTCTCTGCAGACAGACTTGCTGGCTTCCTTCAGGAAACAGTGATCACTGCACTTTGAACACATGAGCAACGGATGCATTGCATTGAGAAATCCTGTGGTTCTGATTTCTCTGTGGCCAATATGATAGGTCGTAATTATTTGCATTTTCTGGATTCAAAAATCTGACCTCATGTCCTGTAGTTTGGCGAAAATGGTCACAGTTCCCAGAATAGTTCTGTGTCGTTTATCTTTAAGAGTAACTGGTTTTCTTTCTGTTTTTTTCCTTTTCTCTCTCTTTCTTTCTTTCTTTCTTTCTTCCTTCCTTCCTTCCTTTCTTTCTTTTCTAAGGGAAGCTTCTTTCTTCACTGGCTCTTTTTAGGGCATGGAGTATATTATCAGAAGAATAAATGTGGTACCCGATTGTAGTGTTCCTGTGGCCAGTGTGGTATGAATAAGTGCCACGTGATGAGTGAAACCCTGTCCCCTCCCACGAGCTCCTTCCCAACCCGAGAGCCCCAGAGAAGCAGGAAGAGACGCCCAAGTGAACTTGGGCAGTGGGGTGGCCCTTGGGCCACTATGTCCAGGACAGATGTTGACTCAGGGTTTAAGATCAGGGGAGTGTGTCTCTCTCTGTGGGAATTCCAGCTGCTGGGGTAGAGATTCTTCCTTTTGTTCTCCTCTCCTCAAACCCAACTTGCAAATTTATGAATCATGTTTAGATTCTGCGTTTTAAAACAGTTTAGTAACAGTCTCGTTAGACTCAGTAACAAGGGTGGGCAGCCCAGGGGCTCCCTCACCATCTTCTCCTGGAAGAAAAAATATCAGTCAGTGCTGAAAATTAAAGGGATAGCTCCTTAAACTCATCTCCTCCCTTCATTTTTAGCACATTAATGAGCAATTCATACACCCTGCAAGTATTGAGCACCTACTGTGTGCAGAACCAAAAGAGGTAGCACTATGATAAATTTCTAACCCACAGTGAGTCAAGGTGTATAGACATATATACATACATATAATAACTATATATTAATATATAGTATATACCTGTGGCATATATTTATAAATATAATTTATATAAATATATTTATATACTTAAATATTTGTATAAGTATAAACTTATAATATAGCTATTATTTGTATGTATATTATATTATACATGTATAACACATGTTATATTACATATAACATAAATATGTTTATATATATTATATATAAATATATGCTTAGTGATCACAATTCTTCTATGTCTATTTTTTCTTGAATACATTTTGAAATAGATTAAACCATTTTTCTCACTTAATAAGAGAGTAAGATAATCGTTGATGTCCCTTTCTTAGATGATTCATACTTCAGGGATCCAGGTGATTATTCTGAAAATTAGCTCTCAATTGCATGGCATTGTATAACCATATTTTTCTACTTGATTAAATATATGATTTAAGTTTATCTCCTTATAAAATCTAAACTCCAAGTTTGTGAGAGTTCTAGGTAGTTGGTCCTCATTCATCATGGTTTATATATGTGTATCTTAGCTATCCCCTTATGATATGCAGTTACAATTGAACAAGTCTTTGCTTACCTGAGAATGCGTGAAACAGTAAACAAATTTCTGTTTTGAGGAAAGAGGGTTGGTAAATGTCAGGTGTCTGTTTTGCAATTTCTGAACATTTTAAAGCTGTTGATCCCAGAGGTCAGCAACAGAACATTTGAGGAAGCCGTGGCTGAGCCCCAGGTCACCACTGAGGGCGACCTGCTCACTCTCCTCTGACTCAGGTCTGTGACGTCACGCTCGGCCTCAGCAGGGAGCTGAGCAGGGTGGAGGCAGGCAGTGACCTGGTCATCCACAGGCTCACCACTGGCTGCAGAGACATTGAGGGGAAGAGAAGAGGATTCAAATTAGAAACTGGTCATGCATTCAGACATTCAGATGACTCCACTGCAGTCCCATGGAGGCAGATCTGTTCAGAATAAGAACCTTCAATTAAGTCTCTTTTCCCCCAACTTTTAAAAAAATTAATTGTTATTGGAGTATAGTTTATGTACAATGTTGTGTTAGTTTCTGCTGTACAATAAAGTGAATCAGGTATACATATACATATATCCACTCTTTTTAGATTCTTTTCCCATACAGGTCATTACAGAGTATTGAGAAGAGTTCCCTGTGCTCTACAGCAGGTCCTTATTAGTTATCTATTTTATATAGAGTAGTGTGTATATGTCAATCCCAGTCTCCCAATTTATCCCTCCCCTTGATTAAGTCTTGTAAAGAAAAAGTTAGATTAGAATTAGTGTTTTATATTCTCTCGGAGTCTGGAACTTTAAGTAGCTCAGACATCAAAAAGCTGCATGTCTTTGCTTACAAATGGAAGTCTGAGATTACATAAAAGTGAGAAGTGGTAGATACTTGCATATAACAGGAAAGGAAATCTTAATCATTTGCTCAGATAAATTTCAAACTCATTTGTTAATTGTTCTTTGGTGAACATGGCACATTTGGTAGTGAATTAACACTTGGAATTTTCCACAAACTGTGTTTTGGATCTTCCTTATCTTTTGCAATTCTCTTCATAGTCCCAAGAACAAGAATGGAGGTAGTTTCACTGCCCAAATGTTCTTAAGCTAATTTGCTGTTACTGGGATTTTGTTAGCTCAAAAACAATCCTTTTCCCTAAGAGACCCACACCCATAGTACAAGCCATGAAGTGTTGTGTCTGTTCTCCAGGGATGGTTTAACACACCTGTTTACAAATGGACTCAGCCACCTGTTCATCTAGTTAATGATCAAAAGAGTGTCTCATCAAAGGGGTCAGTTGGGTGGGAAGGACGGTGAGATTTGTGAGATTAGATGTGACTTCTCATTTTTAATATGTAACATTTCATGTATGTTCAATTTTGAAGAAGTTAGAAAATACACTCAGCCTGTGATAAATATTCATGGCTGTCAACATGCCAGGGGTTAGAGGCAGAATGTGTACGGGGCACAGTATGGCCAATGATATTTTGTACTTGGTGCTTTACAGCTTCAAAATTCAGCATATGCAGATTGAATCATTTGTTTTAGCTTCAGATGCATTACTGAAATGTGAGGGATGCTGACTCCGCAATCAGCATTAGAAAAGTGGGACTCTGTAGACGAAAACAACCTTCAGCACCTGATCTCCACACGTCTCATCCTCTCTGCACAGCCCTGTTCCTTGCCTGCTCTCCACCCCGCACCCTGGCCCTGACCCCATTCTCCTTGATGGGAACGTGCCCACTGGCTGTAAGTTTGGTGCATCACTATCCCAACTTGCTCCTGCCCAGGGATTTTCAGGTAACCAAGGGCAGCATTAGGAGGACCACTAACAAACCGCTTTACTGATTTTTAGGTCTCTCCCAGAGTCAGGAACTCTCCCCTAGCTTGGTGATATTGGTTGGATTACACATGTGCTAAGAAATTCTGACTAAAATTCTTCAACATATTGAAAATGACCAATGACACTAGGAACCTTCTCTTTCCCATTAACTGCTCAGAGGGGATTTTCACCTAATATTATACATTTTAGTTATCATTAGGCATCCTTTCCTTTTTTAAAAAAAACATTCCTTTTTATTTCTTCAGTGAGATTTTCCCATCTGTAGCTGACCTAGACAATGACAGAGCTCATGTGAAGGTACCTCATCTTAGTTCAGCTCTTCTCATAATTCGGGGGTGACTTTAAACAAGTCATTTCTACTCTCCACGTCTCAGGATCTTTGCTTAAAATGGGGGATTGAACTCCATAACCTCTCTGCTCCTTCCTGGTTCTAATGTTGTGTGTCCCTGTATCTGCCACCCCTGGGCAGGGTCTCCTGTGCAAAGGGCAGAGGGCAGCAGCACCTCTTGCTTCTTGATTGGGATCATTTCTAAGGAAGAGCAGGAAGCGAGCCTAAGGCCAATAGCCTGGAAGACTTAGAGGAGGTGTTGTTTTTGATTAGTGGGTCTGACCTAGGATTGCTCAGGTCAGTGGAACTGACGTGGGATTCACCCAATCAGAGGCTTCTTGGTCACCTAGAGAAATCACTGGACTGTGTGTGAAACTCAAGACGTAGCTGAAACCAACTTCCTCTTAAGTTCTTTTCTCTCTTGATTTTATCTACTTTGTGACTATGACTTGTTTTTGCTTTGGGCAAGCATTCCTTTATGGCAACTATACACGGTGGTTGTCCTGGTGGATTCACACACTTAGTGTGCTGCGCAAGCTCTGTTACTCCTGCTCTTCTCTCCACTCGACTGGTTGTGGTGGATCTTCTCCACCTGCCACGCTGCAGGCAAATAAAGTGTATGCAGTTAACATCACAGGCTCTGTGCTTGAAGAAATAGCCCCATTGGCTTTCTGCCTCACCTTCTTTCCAAGAAGCAGTATTTAGATAGCAGTAACAGCCTGGGTACACACAGGTTAAGCACACTTTTTTAGCAGCTAACATCCATTATACAATTCATGTCCTATTTCTGCTAGCCTAAAGCATCCAAAGTGACGAGAACTTGTGAGTACAAATAAACACTAAGTTTTCACCACGGTAGCCAATGGTATGTTCAGAAATTTAAAAGAGTGGGCTGGATATTGTCCTCAAAATGTCCCACTAAAGTCGAAAAGAATGACAAGCCCATCATGGGGGAGGGAGTGAGCTGGAGAACTCACCCCACGGGTGACGCTAGACAGCTCTCCCTGCACACACCTGAAACTCAGACTTCCCACCTGAGTCACAGAAGTCTTTCCAGGTTGCTGCTACCAAGGAGGACCCTTTGGGAAATTTTAAATGAAAATGTGTTTCATTTAATCCAAACTCCTCTCTATCAAGAGCTCAAAATGCCATATGCATAACTTTTCTCTAAGCGTTGGGAAATGCTTCTCCATCCAGAGACAGTGGAAAGATGCCACAGGAGAAAGGTGCTCTGTGTGCCAGTGGAGAAGGGGCTGGAAGGGAGGGAAGAACAAGAAGCGGGAGGAAAGGAGCCTGAAAGGAGAGAAAAGTTCATGGACAACAGAGAAATGCTTAAGATGTATACTTCGGCTATTTCCAATTCTAATTTAAAGTGGGGTGTCGTAAAGATGGGTCAACTGGTAAAATCATACTTTGGAAAGATCAAAATTTCAGTATTATATGAGAAACCAGTAAAAATAGACTCTCAGGAAAACATCATAATGACAATAATAATCATAGCTACTATTTATTAACAAATGCACTACGTTAAATGCTTTACTTATAGATTTTATAATGTGAAGCCTACAAGAAGCTAAGGATTATGGGTACTCTTATTATCTCTTTAATTGTAAAAAGGCAAAATAACATACTTATTAAAGAGTTCAGGTTATTAAACATATATACTGCTTAAGAAAATAAACCCGCAAATGAAAGCTTTTTATTAAATGTGAATGTAATTGAAAAGTCTCTGTATCTATAATTTAGAACTTGTTTGGGCTGACAGTCATGATTTTATGTAGGCTCAGTGCTTATTTACAGAATTTGATCTAAATATATGACAATGTAGAGGTTTATCATTCTACTAAATGATGAACTAAAAGAATGAAGACATTCAGTCTTGAGGTATTCAAAAATAATCCCATGAGGTGTCTCATAAAACAGAAGACATTTAAGAAAATAATGGGAATAGTTATTTCCTCTTTGCTCTGGAAAGCTCTATGTCAAGTTAAGGATTTTTTTTTTTCCACAGAGAGAGGTATGTTACAGAGACAAATTTATAATGAGCTCTATAACAGAGTAAGGGTTGTGCCCCAAACATGTTTATGAAATTATGTGTAAAGATAAATAAGCCATGCAATTCAGGCTTCATTATGTCTTTCAAATTAGTAATAGTCTTCTATGTTAAGATCAAATTTAAGCATGACTCACAGAATGTATAACGTCTCCAAGAGTAAAAATATAAATACTATTCTCACTCATTTTGCTTCACGGGAGGACCAAAGCCATGCTGTGGAGCTACACCCCTTGAATCTTTTCTGCAGTGTGAACCCATTTTCCCTTATTCCAAAGGTTCTCTGGGATCCAGAAGGACATCAAGTAGGGTCTTTTCCTGTTTTGGCTCTTGGAGGAAAGACATCCAGCCTTCCTCCTTACACTTTTGCTAACTTTTTCAAAAACTAGTTATTTCAAACTAATTTATAACCCTATATCATGTTTACGCAAAGCCTTCTTCAGAATGTCAGATTTCTTATCTGCTCGCAGATCCTGCTGAAATAGAGCAGGCATTCTTTCCACTGAGCTGCAGACCCCCCAGAAAGCTGCCCCTGCAGAGAGTCACACATCCCAGAGGAGGGTGGCAAAGAGCACATTTTAAGGACCTGTGAACCACGGATCACAATCTAGTTCCAAAATTCCATTTTACACCAGCTGAGATTTTCAGAAAGTGTGCTTGATTCTGTCAGTTTTATTTTTTTTATAAAAATGCCATCACTGTGCCAGGGACACTGAAAAACAGTAGTAAACAACAACAAATGACTACTTCCCTCACCCTGTCCTCAATGATGTACTGAAGGCTGTGGATGTAGAAGATGCATCCTTAATACTTACATGTGTATGTTCTGAAAAAGAATGCAAAGTGTTAAGTCATTTTTCGGGTATTAAGTTCATTGCGATTCCGTTCTTTTTTATTGTTGTTCTCAATGCCCAGGCCACCCACAATTTGTGTTTTCTCTGCTTCATTCATTCTTTTCAAACAATGCACCCCAACCAACAGCTAATGAGCCAAGTAGCAAAGAAATATTCTTTTCTCTCCTATTCTTTCCCATCTTCCACCTTTTCCTCTCAGCCCCCTTCTGACCAGAACCTCTTGGTATTCCACTTCTGAGGGTCCCGCCTGGCCTAAGAGGCTCCTCCCACAATGTGGGGGTGAAGCGCCCTTGGTGCAATGAACATGTTCCTTTCTGTCCTCGCTCAACCGGATTCAGGCTTGGCCTCCATTCTAAATATAGGAAGAATGGATAATGGAATGAAACTATCAAAAAAGCTACCTTAGAAAACCTCAGAAGTGCTATATTCTTGGGGAGGGAGAATAAATTGTGGTTCTATTCCTTGGTGGTCAATCCAGTCAGAAACCAAAGGTAGAAGCAGTGGAAAAGCAAACAGTCTGGTTCCAAACATACATGGGGACAGAGTGGGACAAGGAGGGACCGGGAGGCACATACTGTCAATACAACCACGGGGTGGCTTTACAGGATGGGAGTCCAGCTCTGGCCTCGTGCTCTACGTTCCCTTAGATGCCACCCTTTCTGCAAACTCTCTTTCCAAAGCCCAGATGCTTAGGGTAGCATCTCACCCAGTGCTCAGAAATTGCAGACTCTCCTCACTGCCATCCATAAATCTGAGTTTCGCCCAAGCAGCATTGTCACACACAATTAGATACTCAGTACTTGTAATAGAGCATTATGATTCACAGGCATTGCAAGCTGAGGCATGAGCTCACCCAAGGACCTAAGGATGGTGAGGAGGTGCAGTGGGCACACCCCAGTAATAACCTGGAGCCGCTGCACACTGAGTCGCTGGAGTTCAGAGTTTCTGCTTGGCTGACTTGGTTAAGTAATACCAGGCCAGAGATTCTAGCTCCTTCGGTAGAGTATGTCTGCTCTCGAATCCTTTACAACATGTGTCTTAAAGGAGCTCTCAAGCTTGAGGCAAAGTAGGCGCACAATCTGTGTTTAATTGGATTGAGCGTCTTATGGAGAGAGACAGAGGGCTCATTACACCTCCCCATTTGTTGCTGTCCCCCTGACCAGGGTCAGACCCAGCAAGGGGAGTGAGGGGCTGAGGGCCTGGCCTCCCCTGAGCACACTCAACTCCAGCGCGTTCATTCACTCTGACTGCAAGTGGAGCGGGGGCCCCCAGTCGGCTGACACAGCTGCCTGGTCCTCATTCCCTGGACGATGCCGTCATCCTACATTTAACCCAGGGAAGCAGTTCCCGGCCTCTACCTTAGGCCCATTCGAGATCAGCTGTGCTGCGCCCCGCCCCTCACATCCTGCGCTCCCTTTCCATGTTACATAAGGAGAGTTGGAGAGTGTTTATTAGATGAGGCAGAACAGTTACCTGATCCAGGCTGCTGGGCCACGTCCTTGTCTAGATGCATCAGCACAGACACACAGGTTAGACACAAGCGTGTGTGTGACGTGGTCTTGAGGAAGCTGCCATGTGCTACACGTCTTTGGGCTCACGCTCCATCAGCCAGGATTTACCATCAGCCTCCTTTTTGATTCCTGTGTCATCTTGGTTATCAAAATCTTAAGGTCCTCACTTGTCATCTGCAGTCTTGAAATCAGATCCCACTGGTCGTGTTCCGATCGGGGTCTGGAGGCAAAGAAGAGTCTGACTGATGTGAGATGTTAGTATGGCCAGAAGATGAGCCATCAAAGTGTCAGTGTTTAACCCAGAGGGGATTGTATGTCCACAGATTGGATATCAAATGTAGGAAGTTTCTTCCGTGTTCTATTTCTTTATTTGCTCACATTGTTTGTTGACTATTGGTAGAGGAATTTTGCTGTATGTTCCCTTCCATCTGAAAGTTGTGCATATAATTATTCTTTCACTCATTTCTTCAACCAACTCTGTATCAGATTAGATGCTGTGGTCATAAGAAAATAAATCAGAATTACTCTCTGTTCTCAGAAATTGTATAGACCAATAGGGACGAAAATACAAATTTATAAATGACTCTAGTGTGATTTGAAATTTAACACAAATGGTAAGCAACCATAAATTACATGTTATGATTGTCTCAGAGAAGGGAGAGACTGTGTCAACAGTGCTAGAGTGGGGATAACGTGAAAAAGGTTGTGTCTGAGATAATCCTTGAAAGGAAAGTACATTTCAACAGATAATTATAGAAGAAGGAAAAAATTCGGGCGGGGGAAATAAGGTGAGGAAAGTTGCTGGGAAAGGATGCCCGTGGCTGTACTAAGGGATGACTTAGAGACCATTTGTTGAAGTGAGGACAGGTAGAGCAGAGGACAGACCTGAAGCCCAGAGTGGGGTAGGTCATTGCAGGTCGTGCCTGTCATCCTCACAAGACTCTGCGTACGGTGAGATGATGACTTTGTTCTGCAGATAATGGGAAATTGCGGAAGGTTTTTGTGTAGTTGAGTGACAAGACCAGAGCTATTCTTTGGGATAATTAATCTGGCAGCCAATCAGTGGCTACTTCCTGCCAATTCTGTCTCTAAAATAGCTCTCCCAACTGTTTCTTCCCTTCCATTCCCCCTACCACTTTTTCAGAGTAGACTGTCATTATCTTTCTCCTGGACTCTTACAGTCGCCTAGATGCCGCTCTCACAGCCCCACATATACTCACACTCACACTTACAAATGCATCTACATTCTGCTTTTAGATTAATTATTCCAAAGTACAGCTTTGGCATTTTCATGCTCAAACAGAACCCGGGTCTTCCTACTTCCTACAGAATTAAACCCAAACACCCAACCTACCATTTGAGGTAATTCCTCACCCATTCTCATGTCTGCCTTCCATCCCTGTCCTACCCTCATCAATTGCAGATCTTCAGGGCAGTGAGGAACTTGACTCTCCCCTGGCTACACTGTCCCTTCCTGCTGACCTGTCCTTCCCTGATGTCCATGCAAACATTCTTTCCACCCATCAAAGGCTGGTTCACGTGCCACCTTTCCACAAAGTCCTTGCTAGTCCTCCCAGAGGAAATCCAGCCCTCTTCCCTGAATCTCTACAGCCTTTATTTCTGTGGTCTTATCATTGTCTCCTTTGTATTTACAGTTGTTTATGTCACAGTACAACCTCCCCCTATGAGGCTCTGAAATGCTCCTCTTACTGTGTGCATTCCTACCCAAACATTGGACATGGTTGATGCTCAGCAATTCTGTTAATTGAAGAGAGGCTGGCGGGGAGACCTGGAACACAGCACCCTCTTTATGGCTGTTGGAGTGACCAACACACCATCTTTTTTGGGGACCTTGAAAGTCCTGGATCCTCTGTCGTGATTCAGTGTAGAGTTATTTATCCCAGGAGTGGTGAGCACCTCATTTTGGTCTGTGTTACTACATTGTGTACCTTGATCTTTGGAATAGGTATGTTTTTGTTGCATGGAAAGTAGTTCACAAGGTGCTTAGGACACTTGGATGAGTAGGTGTGCCCTGACTTTTCCCTGAATCTCTGGGAGACTTCCTGTAAAAATGATGTTGCCTCTAAACTCCCTGAAGAAAAATTTCATAAGCCAGGTGTGCAGACTCCTATTTGAAAACCTGAACCTTCCATACACTTAATTTTCCTTTCTCTATTTATTCAGTAAGTGTGTTCTGTCTCATTTGGACCATTTGATACCACTTAAAAAATAAATAGCTGTGTATCTGCCACTTGAGTTCAAGGAGCTGAGAAGGACCCTTGAAAACCCAAACTCCTAATGCTTATTCACAGCAATCGATATTAGTGCTGGGAGGGAAATGGAATTGAACTCCTGGAAAGGAAAAGTTCTCCCTTTTCCTCAATTCTTCCTCCAGGGCAAGAAGTAGGATGGAACGAGGATGAGTCTGGGGCACAGAATTTTGGGAGGTGGGCACCCTCAGAGAGAGCATCGCACAGCAGAGGAGCCTTTGACCTCCTCTCGTCTGGTCTCAGAAGTCTCAGCATTCTGACCCTGAAAAGGAGGGGGCATTGAAGTTACATGGGACAGATTAATGCTGGGCCCAGGGAGTCGTCATGGAGAAATAAGCAGCCGTTGAACCCCTCGACCAGCTCTGTCCACCACAGTGATCTTAGGACGCAGTGGTCTCAGTGAAGGGTCTGCTCCCAAGGCAGTGAAGAATCCTCTGTGCTTTATGATAATTTCAAAACCTAACATTTATTTTAGCAGTTTAAATAGTATGGCTATGCTGAATTAAACTTACGCGGGGAAAATAGGTATTTAGGTATTGAACTTTATTTCTATGTATTTTAACCAAAAGCTGGTTTAAGGGGTCCACTTTAGCCATCTAACGTAGGGATGAGTAGAATCGGTGTGGTCCACTTAGGTGAAGTGTGCATATAGTTACATACTCTGCCTGCCATGTTTAACTGGAATTTGCAATGTCCTTTCTATTTACTGCTGGGCTCTGCTTTAATGGTGATGGTTTTATAGATTGTGAAGGGGTTTGTGATATTGATAAAGGAGTAAAAGACTAAGTAAGAAAAGAAAAGAAAACCAGTAACCTAGTGCTTATTGTGAAGTTAAAGTGAAGAGGAAGGGGAAGATCATTAGATCATTAGTGCCGAAGCACAGATCAGGCTTTGGGTGTGGACTGGGGGAGACTGCGATTCAAGTCGCCATCCTCTTTCCAAAACTCAGGTAATGCCCTTCCTGTGTTAACCTGAAGTATCCTTAGGACCTGGCCCTCCCCTTACTAGTATTGTCTGTACCACTCACTGGCTGTTCTAGTCACCTAACTTCTCAGGGTACTTATTAATGAATGTATTCATTTCCCACGCAAAACTAGATTGTATTTCCTTGAGAATGTGGGTATCAATTTGTATCATATGGATTTTCAAGTACCTTACACACATAAAAGGTGTTCAGTAGATACTTGTTTGATTATTAAACTGATTTGGGATACAAATATCACATATTGTTAATATGTTGTTAAATCCATTATGGCAGCAGCATCTTGGTTTACCTTCTGGTGTCTTTTTTTGCTTTCTGCTTCCACATAATCCTAATTCAAATTTCTGTTCTTGAACAGAAGAGTCTTCAAGAGACACTGCAAATCAGAAATATAAAAGAGGAAACCCGATTTCTGATAACCATGTGTAGCAAGTGTGTGTGCGTGGGACCCTGGTGTGGCTCACAGTGTGAGGTTTCCTCTGTGGGCAGTAGGGCTCGGGGGTGACTCTTGAGGGGATATCTTGTTTCCTACTCTGTTCTCCGGAGAAGGAAAGTGGCAAATATCATTTTCGTTGATGATGGTGTTTATTACTCACACAGCCATGAACTGTGGTCATTTTCCGGTAAGCTGGTTTTGTTTTGTTTTCTTTTGGTTTTTAAAGTCTCCTCTTGGCTTCCGGGATAAATGAATTGCTCTTCACGTGGAATCCTGTAGGATACGTGGCCTGCCCAATGTGAACTGTTGAGAACTATCCTGACACGGTCCATACACCACCCCAGTGTTCCTTCGGCTGAAATGAATCCGTGGGCTTAGTGACCCACGCTCGGCAGGTGGGATCCCTCCTCCCAACCCAAGCCGAACTAAAAGGCGATGCTCTTCCTTCAGAAATAGGAACATTTGATTTTCCAGTTTTGACTATGTTGCTCGTTAACACCTTTTGGTAAACAGAAGTCAGTTGATAGGAATTTACTGAGGTCCTGGTCTGTGCTGAAGATGGTGCTAGGTGCTTTGAGAATGTGAAAGAAGAATGGGCCATGACAAGAGTGAGTAAGAGGAAAAGGTGCCCCAGTGGAAGAACACGGAGTTATGGGTTTTACCGCAAGTGTGAGCCAAGCAATCACACTACTGCCATACTTGCTTCAGCTTATCCACTTTTTTGACAAACAACTTTATATCTCTACCTATAAAACGGAGCATAACATAAAGACATCATGTCTATCAAGGTTCCTGGGAGAATAAAATAAGATCATGTTTGTGAAAGAGCTTTTACAACTCTACTGCCATGATGATGACATTCTTTTTCTTTTTTAAAAAAATCATTTTTAACCTAGAATTAAGGATGGAGCCTGATTGCTTCCTCTGCAACACATAGTAGATGCTAAGTAAATGCAAGTTGAATAATTTATTGAATGAAAACAAGGATATGTACTTTCACAGAAGTGACTCAGTACTGATTTTGACTGAGGGATGTTCATAAATAACCCCCAAAGTCAGAAGTGCTTTTGCTTTTGCAAAGTCCTACTCTTTAAAGCAGTCAACTGGCCCTTCTCTCAAGGACCTTGTTCACAGGTCAGATAATGAACGCATAGTGCCATGCCTGTAATGTAATTAATGATTTTGGTTTTAGCAAAGTTTTGGATGAGACAAAAGAGCTCATTTAAATTCTTTAAGAGTTATGCGTATTTGACTAGGTTTCTACTTTTTGTTCAGTCCCAGCCATTTGAGCACACAGAGCTGTCTGTCTTTCCAAGGATGGAGGGAATGCATTGTTCATTGTGAGCAGAGAGCAGCCACAGGCGTGCGCATATATCAGCATACTTAGCGGCAGGCACAGTGACTGTGCTGACATCTCAGTTGAGTTTGAAGTCTGGCAGCCCCTCCTCCTCACCCTCTCAAAGGAAAAGGGGTCCCATGTTTCCAGAACTCACCTTATATAGATGAACAGACTCATATGAAGGAAAAAAACCAAGACTGTTTCTATGCATTTGTCTTACCAATTTGTGCAAAACAGTCTGAATATTTAGACAACACTTCCTGACTAATCAGTTCATGATTCACGCATTTATTTGATCTGCTAAAATTTCAACCTCAGGTCTGGCTGAGTACTGTTCACAGAATTAGTTTCTGTTTCATTGTTTTATATTTGTGAAAATATTGATATCAGTTTATTTCTTCTACATTTGTATGTGCATTTTTCCTGATAGTTGTGAAATGTGCCTTTGTTAATGTCCTTTAAAGATAATTGGTGGAAGGAGTATTAACCTGTTATGGATATAAATTTTGGACTAGACAGAGGGCCTTTTGTGAGCCTGAATTTTATAACAAATCAAACCATTTTTCTTTATGTTTGTGTCAACAGGGTCTAGCTCAGTGCCTGGCACATAATATATATTTAAAGTTTTTTGTTTGATCCTAGTCACATGAACTAAAAATTTGGGCACTGTGGGAGATCTACATGATATTCCCATATTTAACTTTTCAATTAAAAAAGAACTTTTAGAATGGCTATATTGTTTTATTTATATATCCGTTTTGTTTTATTCTCTGATACACCTGAGCGTTGGGAGCAGAGCTTAGCACAGAATAGGGCTCACAAGTGTGACTTAAGTGATGAGAAAATAGATGTGTCTACCCACATATGTGAAATGCGGCGTGTTGCAGTTCAAAGGGAACCTTCAACTTGTCTGTTTCAAATAAAGTTTCCTTATATAGAGAGAAAACGAGACAAAGAGGAAGGAAAAAAGGAAGAGACATGGGCGGGCAGAGACTAGGAAACAGAGAGAAAAGGGAAAAGTCAAGTGAGATGAAACGCAGAGTCACACCGAGGGCAGAAAAGGAACGTGTGGAGTCGACAGAGGAAAGGGGCAGGATCCGGTCTGCAGAAAGCCAGGGGGACTCAGGTAAATGCGGGTGTCCCTGATGCTTTGATAGGATTGGGAAGAGAGAATCAGTGCCCAGCCAGTTCTTGCTGCTGTAGCCAGTTGCCTCCAGGAGACTGAGGGAAGAGGAAGAACGAGACTTTGCCAGCAGTCCTGGAGCAGAAGCCCTGACCTGGGTCTGCTGGTCCTCACCCTGATGTCCACTAACAACCACAGAGATGCATAGCTGTTCTGGGTTCTTTGGGAGTAAAAGCAACTTGTAGAACATCAACTCTCTGTGGGTCGTGTTTGAGAATGTCCAACGGCCTCCCTACCTACCACCAGAGCTTACAACCCAGAAGGTACAGTTGACAAGATTCTTTTAACTCATCACCTTACTGAGAACAGAATACTTCATTATTATTTGGAAAGATGTACTTCGTTTACGGTGTAGAGTTTGCACTGGGAGAATGCCACTATGTAAATCTCTGGGAGAAAGACAGTCCCCTCACTAACGATGCAAAGAGAAAGATCTGGGTGATGTCATGTGTTGTTAGATTCCCACAGGATTGGTTTATAGAGAACTCTATTATCTAAAACTGATTACACAAGGCTGAGAGTTGACTGTTAGAAGTAATATACTGCTCTGCATCAGTAATTCCTTATGAAACCAAGAAATTAGGGATATTTAGATTATATGATCATGTCAAATGTTCTATAATAAAAAATGAGAAATCTGGAGGCAATCAGAAGTTAAATATCTCTACTCACGTGTAAACATACAACTGTGTGTTTTATATATTTTATATATTGTTTGTGTATTTGAAACTTACCATATCAACTTTACTCCCAATAAATTTCATATAATTATTATACACAAAGAAGAAACATTTACATAAAAGAATTTGAATTTCTGAGTGAATTTAATCTCCTTTGTGTGTTTCTTGATATAAAACCATACTGATGATTCTAGTGTTTCGTAATAATAAACTGACTTCAGTCCAGGTTAAATGGCTTGGGAATCCCTCCAAAGCCATTGACAAAACAAAAAATATTGATTTTTTTCTCCTTTGCTTTAAACTTAATTAAAAGGATGTGATACATCAGCAAGCTGGTGGAGACTTATCTAGAGACAAAATATGATTTAGAAATCTGACAAGTGAAAGATTGCGATGAGATTGGATGTTTAAAAAAAAACATCTTGAATGAATCTGTCCTCTAGTCAATGTGTATGGGAGATTCTCATAGTCAGTTTTAAAGGGTGGATGAGTCAGCATTAAACAGAGCTGAAGAAAAACAGATGATTAACTATTTGGATGTTTGAAGTTTCCAATTTCATTGATAATTATGCTTTCATTTGAAAGAAAGAAATCCAGTCGTATATTGTTTACTTAATAAGCACGGAGCCAGGCACTGAGTGCAGCCCCACCCCTACACCCACGCTGGGGCTGGGTCTTGAATGGAAGGGCAATCCCCCTTCTCCTGAGCTGAGGCCGGCACCACCTTCTCCCTCCCACAGCCTCACACTGGGGAGTTTAAGCCATTTGATTGGTGGACATGCATGCTTCCAGATCCCCGGCGTGGCTCTCTCCCCAGGTCCACAGTCCTGACTGGTGGGCCCAAAGGCTTGGACTGGGGTCTCCTCTTTTCCTGACAAGGTGACAGGTGGGCAGGGATGCACCCTGAGGAGATTGTGGCCGCATCTGTGGCTTGGTTGGTGAGCCACGATGCCCACAAGGCTGTGGCGACTCTGCCTCTGTAAGATGTGCTGTGTCGTGTCCTTGGAGAGGAAGCCAGGGCTTTGGTGTTTTGACCAAATCGTGCCCCTTTTTAATAAACACAGGTTCTCATGGCCAGAGGAGAAGCTGTCCCCCAGCAGTGCCCTACAAACTACAGTGCTACTAGTGGAGGACCGTGCTGTCCTATGGATCTCAGTGTTAAGATTCTAGAACTCACAAGAGTTCCCGTTTCCATGACTACAGATAACCTTATTTTACCCCTCGTGGGATGACGATTTTTAGTATTGATAACAGAATCTAAAGTATTTATTTCTAAAACACAGAGGAGTACTTATCACATTAAGAATTTTGGTTCCTTTTTTTATTTTCAAGAAAAGTCTTTAAATTGAATGAAAGTCTACAAACTTTATACTATCAAGGTCTGTTTCTTAATTGCAGCTGGGAAATTATTACTGCAAAGGCATTCTTTAAATTAAACCATATCTTCTTCATGAGGAGTTCCCTGGCAAATCCCAACCCAGAAGGAATGCTTATACTTTAGATGCATTGAATGATTTCACATCAAATTGTTTATCACATGGGGTTTCACTGCTTTTTTAAAAATATAATTCTGTCTTGTCTCCTCAAAAAGAGATCTGATCTTTGAGCAAACGATCTAAATTCCTCTGGCATCTCCCATTGTATTTGGTCATCAGTACACACACGGTATAAAGAGTTACCTAAAAATGTGTGTGTGCTAGTTGGTTTGGAAGTTGAGTGTCCCTTTATATTTCGGACCAGAATTAAAAGCTGGACTTAATCAAAGATAAATCTATTCCTCAGAGCCCATTATTACTGATGACCAGGGTACTTGCGGGACTAAACATGCTAAAAATATTGCATGGATATGTGTTTCACTTAGTTTCTTCCAGAATTAATCCAGACTTCCCAAGCCTTCTTTCCAGATCCTCCCCCCAGTACCTGAAGGTTGTGTGAACATTGAAACTGAAGTGAATGTGAGAAAGTAGGAAGGACAGTAAATGATTAACAGTTTTTTTTTTTTTTATTTTTGGCGGGGGGAGAATAGGTTTTTCTGGGGTTGTTTTTTACTATGGTTATTTTTTCTTTTTTTAACCTTTTATTTTATATTGGAATATAGTTTATTTACAATGTTGCGTTAGTTTCAAGTGTACAACAGTGATTCAGTTATACATATAAATGTATCTATTCTTTTCCAAATTCTTTTCCCATTTAGGTTGTTACATAATATTGAGCAGAGTTCCCTGTGCTGTACAGTGGGTCCCTGATGGTTATCTATTTTAAATATAGCAGTGTGTACATGTCACTCCCAAACTCCCAAACCATCACCCACCTCAACCCCCGGTAACCATAAATTCTTTCTCTAAGTCTGTGAGTCCGTTTCTGTTTTGTAAATAAGTTCATTTGTATTATTTCTTTTTAGCTTCCACATATAAGCTATATCATATGATATTTCTCTTTCTCTGCCTGACTGACTTTGCTCAGTATGACAGTCTCTAGGTCCGTCCATGTTGCTACGAATCTTTTTTTTTTTTAATTGTGGTAAAAACACTTAATGTAAGATTATCCTCTTGAATTTGTAAGTGCACAGTATAGAGTTGTTACCTATAGGAACAAGGCTGTCCAGCAGATCCTAGAACTTATTTATCTTGTGTAAATGGAACTTATGAACAGCAAGTCCTGGCAATCACCATTGTACTCACGGTTCCTAAGAATTGGACTATCTTAGACATTTTGTATAAGCAGAATCACGCAGTATTTGCCCTTCTGTGTGTGGCTTACTTCGCATGGCATAATGTCCTCCAGGTTCATCCATGTTGTCACTAATATTCATTGTATGTATACACCATATTTTCTTTTTTCATTCATCCCTTTATGGACATTTACGCTGTTTCCATATCCTGGCTGTTGTGAACAGTGCTGCAATAAACATAGGAGTGCAGATATCTCTTTGAGATCATGATTTCAATTCTTTTGGATAAATATTCAGAAGTGGAATTGCTGGATCGCATGGTTGTTCTATTTTTAAGTTTTTGAGGAACCTCCAGACTGTTTTCCACAGTGGCTGCACCAACTTACATCCCACCCACAGTGCACAAGCGTTCCCTTTTCCGTACATTCTCACCACACTTGTTATTTCTTGTTTTTTTGATAATAGCCATTCTGATAGGTGTGCAGTGGTATCTCATTCTGGAGTTGATTTGCATTTCCCTGATGATTAGTAATGCTGGGTACCTTATCATATACCCGCTGGCCATCTGCATGTCTTCTTTGGAGTAATGTCTGTTCAAGTCATTTGCCCATTTTTAAATTGAGTTCTTTGTCTTTTTGCTGTTGAGTTGTAGGAGTTCCCTACAGGTTTTTTATATTGCCCCCTTATCAGATATATGGTTTGCAAATATTTTCTCCACTCAGTAGGTGGTCCTTTCACTCTGACTGCATCTCTTGCTGAGCATACACTGTAGTTTGACGTAGCCCCACTTGTCTGTTTTTCCCTTTGTTGCTTAGTATTGTTAAATACTATGCAAAGCGATCTGAAGAGTCAATGCAATCTCTTTCAAAATCCCAATGGTGTTTTCTGCAGAAATAGAGAAAACAATCCTAAAATTTATATGGAGCCAAAAAATACCCCAGATGACAAAAACAATCTTAAGAAAGAACATCACACTTCCTGATTCAAAACTATATTACAAACTCCAGTCGTTTAAACAGTAGGTCCTGGTGTAAAGCCAGTGGGACAGAATAAAGAGTCCAGGAAAAAAAAAAAACCCATGTATATACTTTCAATCAATTTTTGACAAGGGTGACAAGATTATGCAATAGGGAAAGGATAGTCTCTTCAGTAAATAGTGTTGGGAAAACTGGATACTCCAATGCAAAAGAATAAAATTGGACCCCTCTCTTATACCATGCACAAAATCAGGTCGAAATGGAGTGAAGACTTAAACGTAAGTCCTGAAAATGTAAAACTCCTAGAAGAAAAATAGGGGAAAAGCTTCCTGGCGTTGGCCTTGGCAGTGATTTCTGAGAATAGCTGTGCTAATGTCCAGGGCCCATGTCTTACCTTAGATGGATCTTAAAGGCATTTCCTTTATTCCTCTGCCCTTCCTCCCTCTCAGGAAAGTGCTCATATGGTGACAGGGAGGAGGAGGACAGAATTTCACGCTGCGCAAAAGGGCACATTTGTTCTTCCTTAAGAAATCCCTGAAACCCGCCCTGGAGTACTGAGTGGCACGAGCGGCTGCTGCATGGTGGGAGGGGAGGCTGGAGAGTCTGGAAGTGTGATGGATTTTAAACCCTGTCTCTGGGGGGAAATTGACAGGAATGCCATGACCCACATGCAGAAAAGCCTGCCTTTGTTGAGCACCTTTCCCACTGATGACAGCAGGGGGGTCCTGCCCTGTGATGGGGGACACGCTCCGGCATGCCAGGACGATCCTGGTTTACACCTGTTGTCCGGGTCCCCTGTTCACTTTAACTTTGTCCCAAACAAGATGCCCCAGTTGTGTTACCCTATTGTCAGGGCCATTCAAATAAAATTTTCAAGATGCTTCTGACTTGAGCCCAGTGGGAGAAATGACTCAGAAGGCATTTCTAGGACACTAGGGCTTTTGCTACTTCTGATTTGAGCCCAGTGGGAGAAATGACTCAGAAGGCATTTCTAGGACACTGGGGTTTTTTTGCTTCTTTGCTGAGATGCCTTTGGGAAGCAGAGAAGCAGAGAAAACCCACAGAACTAATGTGCATGGATACGGCTGTATGTACTGAGCTCAGCACAGCTTGCAGGGAGCTGGCGCTGATAAAGTTGGCGTTATCACTGGCCCATCCCGGCGTGTCCACACTGCAGGTGATCCCAGCCATCTCTAGGGCGTCCTCCAGATTGATGGCGGCAAACCTGAGAAGGGCACCTTGGCCCCCGATGCAGGTGCCGCCCGCACCAAGACGAGGGTAGCTGGTTTTTGTTGCATCGGGGCTGACTGCTCTGGTCTGAGGCAGCTCGGCAAGGTTACAAGCCCTGCATACACTGAGCTAGGCAGGCCAGCCCTCTGACCTTTGAACGACCTCCCCATGAAGAGGTAAGGCTTGTTCCTGGTACCACTGAATCCTGGGTTTCTTCAGACCGAGGCAGGCTGCGGGCTTCCTTCCATCACGGAGGAATGCCAAGCCTCACCCTGGAGCACAAAGAGCCAGCCGGGGGCACCTGGCCCCGCACGTTCCTCCCTGCAGGTCCCCTTCCCTCAACACTGACGGAGCCACCAGCCTCTTTCTCACTCCCATTTTCCCTTCCGTTTCTCCTGGAGTTAATGACATTAGTGAGACAGCATTTCTGGATAAAAGAAAATGTACCACTGCTTAAATGATGTGAAAAAAATCATGTACCATCCGTGCTCAGAAAAGCACCCCAATGTTAATCACAAAGCTTTAAAAATTTTTTAGTTTCTTAAACAAAGGTTAAAACCTTCAAAATGGAAATATTTGTCATGAATCACATCCTTTCTCTTAAAATTAAAAAAAAAATCTAAATGGGAATAATAACAGTTCACTGAGCAGGACAAGTCGTCTTTATTGGAGAATTGGTCTCATCTCCTGAATAGCTCTTTTTTCTTCTATTTGTTTTAAAAGGCATGTTTCCTCTTGTCACTTAAATGGTTTGTTTCAGGAGCAGCGACAGAGTTTACTTGCATTTCAGGTGACTTATGTCAAAGTTTCTTGACCACTGAAGTTTCCTTTTGACTGATTCTGGCTCGGTTATAGGCACCTCCTGGGAAAATAGAATGAGATTTTCTATATTTCCTATATTTATCCTACTGGGGTTTTTTAATGTAACTCTGCTCTTGATTCTCTTGACTATGTATTGGGGTTGCCATTCTTTTGAAATAAACTGATTCCGAGGGGAGAAACCCTGTCTCTGTCTCTGTCTTTCTGGCAACATTCCCTTTTGGTTGACTTCCCTTCCCTCATATCGCGAAGCATCGGTGCTCTGGGCGAGCCTCGAGCGATGGCTGGGTGTCAGGAGAGCCATGACCTTTGTGGTCTTGCTGCACTTAATTTACCAAATGGATGACACCCAGCAGATAACACACTTTTCAGGATACTACGTGTTCCAGGTGGACGGCCATCATCCTGGCCTCCCGTGAGGTGTGACTCCAATTCCCTCTGTCTAGACTGTCCAACCTCTTATCTCCTCATCTGTTTCACACTCAAGCTTCAGAGCAGTACTCCCAACTCTTGCCCAGCCTACGGTTTCCCTCTTCCGAACTCATACGTATTTGCTCCAAAGACCTCAGCACTTTTAATGTCATAGCCTGACAGAGAGGGTGTACATCAATGTCCTATAGTCCAGCATGTCTCCTGATTCAGGAGGAGTTCTTCTTAAAACCTTCCTGGTGTGCATTCATCTGCTGATCCAGTGTCTGCTTGAATACCTACCACTATGGGGATATCACTGCCTAATGGGGAAGCACATCATTTTTCATGGCACATAACAGATCTAGTTCACAAACAGTGATTGCTTCTGTACCTGGGGTCAGCTGCTTGAGAACTGAGACTGTAAATACAGAGATATAGGTGTATAGAGACAGATATGATGTTGGCTTAGAATATAAAGATATAGAGCAAGCCATCTCATAATATCCATCAGAGGGTTGTGCGTATGATCCTGTTTTCAACCAATACTCATTAATTGATTTCTTCTACAAGGTGGATGGTGCAGTGTGCATCAGACTATACTTGAAGAACAGTGGATTTCATATTTACTCATATGTGCCTGCGATTTAGATACCCATACCCTCCCTAATAAAAAGAGATATAAAGTGAAGCATATTTAAAATGAGCATATTTTGATCTCATTTGTAAAATGGAGATAACTCTAAAGCAAGAATTCCTCCATTTATATATTAAATGAAAATACAGTCTCCACTCTTTGTTACAGTAAGTTCTGAGGCTGCTTGGCCTCAGCTGCGCCATATAAAGTACAGGTGACAAATCTGACTTTGGGATAATGGTTTGCTGAGCTCAAGGCAAAATTCATATGATCTGGGTCCTCACCAACTCTTCCCGAATTCTTCCTATGATGAAGCTATTCTCAATATGCAGCAAGGCCCAGCGGGTTTCACATGCTGGTGCTTTCCCACACTCGGAGACCCTCTCCACATCCCCCTGAGGACACACTGCTTTCTACGCTCGGTCAGGTGACCTGAAGCAGCCCGTCGTCTGCATCATCCATGACCCAGTATGCTTGCCTGCCAGCCCTGTCTTCACCTGTGGCCTGAGATTTCATACTAATTTAATACTTCCCACTGAAAATAGAGCTAGCTCCTAGGATGTGATCGCGTCTCCCCCTTCACACACAGCTGCCCGTCTACAAGCAGCCCATCCAGTGCCCCCAAGGGGACACTGGGCTGACTGCCTTCTCCCTGCAATGCCCTCCTGCAAGCACGCCCTCAGCCCCTGCCCAGGAAGCCTGGGTTCCTTCCACGGATCTCTTCCCACATCCTCCCTCTTTGCTCCGGTATTTGGAAACCCGTCCAACTCCTGACAAGCCAGGAGGAGGGCTGTGTCCACCTCCTGTCCAAGGCTGGCTTGCTCCTGGACTGTCTTTCCACCCCTCCCAATGGACACACTATATACTATTACTTCATCGTGGGTCTGCTTTGTCCCCTCCCTGGAAGGCTTTGTCCTCTAAAGCACCAGCTTGGTAGCTCTATCAGAAAAAAGCATGGCACTGATGTCCAGGTCCAGCACGTTGCAGACAAGCGGGGTCCACACCTCCTCTCTGTGTGAACTTCTGGCTCTGACTGTGCGATGTATCCTCACAAGGAGCAGGAATTTGGGGGGAAATGAAAACTCCTCATTTCTGTGATTCCTGGGCTCCAGAGAAAGTGCCCTGAAGTCTCTCATTTTTCTCTCTGCCTTGGAGCTCCTGGCAGGTGGCCCGTCACACTGCATCGGCCAGTCTCTTCCACCCATCCTGTGGCCCCTGACCCTGTTCTCCCTCTCAGCCCTTTGGGTTAGGATGGGGCAGGCCCTGCTCTCAGGGCGAGGCCATGCGGCTCCCCGGCATCCACCCTCCTGCGATGGGGGCTCCACGTCACAGAGCTGCTGGGCTGGCATGCTGCACTCCCCCTGCCGCCTCTGGGGCCACGGCCTGGCCGTGGCCATCACCTCCACTTCCTTTCTCCTTCCTCTTGTGACTTAAGGTCTTTCCTGTTTCAGTGGAAGGGAGGTGCCCCGTTCCTTCCTCTCTCACTGATTTTCACACCTTTGCTCCCCATCTGCTGTCCTGCTCCCAAATTTCTTCTTGATTGTTTTGCTTACAGACTTGAGGTTAAAGTAAGAAGACTCAGTCAGGGAGAATAGTTTGTCAGGTATTAGTCAGTACATCCGATCCGGTGAGAGCAGGCTTGCTTGTGATATGGGAACACAGAGCCACTTGGTTTTTTGTTTTTGTTTTTTTTTGAATTATAAACATACACTCTGATCTTCCTATGACTTGAGCACAGGACGCCTATGACTCAGCGTGGCGCTCAGGCTGGGTCCTCTTCCAGCTGTGTGTCCACATGTCTGTCTACTCAGGGCCCTGTGCTGAGCCCTGACCCTGCAGAGCCCACCCTCCCCCTGCATTTGCAGTGTTGTGGTATTGCCTCGGGCTCTCTGAGAATCATGCTTTTTTATATCTCAAAAGATACTCCAGTGAAACTAGAAAACTACGTACAGAAATACTGAAAACTCTTCACACACACACATCATGTGACAGTGATGTTCGGGTCTTCCCAGACGTGGCTGTGTAGAATCATCTGGTCCAAGGGTGACTTCGGGGTGGGGCTGGGCGTGCACCCCTACACGTGTCCTACCACAGTGGGCTCCCGGGGGTCTGCCACACCCACAGCAGCGTGCAGACTGTGGTCCCTGAGCACGGGCCCGGGCGCCGAGCCCCAGAGGCCCTGGTCCGCTTGCCTCGTCTGAATAGGATGGCTTCATCCCTGCTGCAGTGGTGATGTACCACCCTTGTTGTCGCCTTCCCGTCTGTGAGGTGAGCTTTTTCAGGTCGAGGACCTGGAATCCTCCTCCTGGCTCAGCCCCGACTCGCTGCCACTTGCGAAGGGTCAACTCTTCTCAAGGAAGATACGCTTTCTGGATTAAATCTGTTAAATCACGGTCTCAGGACTTCCAGCTTCAGGTCCAACATGTAAAATCATGGGCCGGTATCTCTCACTGTCCTGAGTCCAAGACACTTTCATCTTAGGTCATAAAGGGATTTAAACTCAGACCACAAATCACTGGTTTTTCATAGTCGAGAGACAGAAAAGCCATTCCACAGCTTTGTAGCTAAAACCCAAGAATATACCCCCCCTTTTTTTTTCTAATTTTCAGTCAATGTCACTTCTCCTGCAGCTTCTGTGCCTTGTCCATGGCTTTGAGTTTTACTTCTCTGAGTCTTCCTTAAGCAAACATAGAAATTTCATAGAGCTGTATTTTTACCAGGCCTTTTCCTTATATTTCCAAACTGATTGTCATAATAGTACTGTAAGGTGAGTGGGGCAGGTGTTGTTACTACTCTTTTTCTCATGTCCCTAAGAGAGGAGCCAGTTGCGTTGTGAAGTTCATACTGCTGGAAGTGGAAGAATTCGATTCAAAGTTGGGCTGCTTCAGCTCCATGACTTTAAGCCTTTCCTTTGAGCCAGTGGTTCTCATCCCTGGCTGCTCAGTAGGATTACCTGGGGAGCTTTTAAAAAGTACTGATGCCTGGGCTTCACCTCACACCAATTAAATCCCACTCTCTGCACGCGGATGTTGCCGTGTTTTTTGTTTGTTTGTTTGTTTGTTTGTTTTTGCAGTATGTGGGCCTCTCACCGCTGTGGCCTCTCCCGTTGCAGAGCGCAGGCTCTGGACGCGCAGACCCAGCGACCACGGCTCATGGGCCCAGCCATTCCGTGGCACGTGTGATCTTCCTGGACCGGGGCACGAACCCGTGTCCCCTGCATTGGCAGGCAGACTCTCAACCACTGCGCCACCAGGGAAACCCTGTTGCCCTGTTTTAAAAGCTCCTAGATAATTCTAATATGCGTGCAAGGCTGAGGACTGCACTGTTTCCCTACCTCTCTGTCAGAGGAGGAGCATGGAGAAAGACAGTCATTTGTGCGGATGGGCCACATGGACAGCTAATAGAATTCTGACGGGTTAGCCTTTGGTTCCTTAGCCTCCCAATTGGTATGGACATATTGTAAGCAACTAGGCTTGAATGATTCCTTCTTCATTGTTATCCTCATGCCCACATCAGTGTTGTATTTCATTAAAAAGTAAGTTCTTGAATCACACAGGCTGAATTAATACGACGAATTCTTGCCTGACCTCAGGTGTAATAAAGTACATGACGCTCTTTGAGCAGGAAAATGCTTAAAGATCTTCTCGTCCAAAAGCTTCCAAACTTTCATTAATGAAGAATATTTTTAGAAAACGAAAGCAGATGAAGTAGAAGTCAGGGCTCTAGACCCCCAGCTCGACTCTGCCCTCACTGGCCTCCGGGGCACATATGAATATTACTCATGGTCTGGATGTGACCTGGGGGCACTAGGGGGGAGAGGACACAGTTTGAAGACAAGTTGTTGAAAGTTCTTGTTTTACTGCTGAGGAACATGAGAGCAAGAAAGGGATTCAGGGACTTCCCTGGTGGTCCAGTGGTTAAGACTTTGCCTTCCAATGCAGGCGGTGTGAGTTTGATCCCTGGTCGGGGAGCTAAGATCCCACATGCCTCTTGCCAAAAAACCCAAACGTAAAACAGAAGCAATATTGTAACAAATTCAATAAAGACTTTAAAAATGGTCCACATCAAAAAAAAAAATCTTTTAAAAAAAGAAAGGGATTCCAGAGTGAGCTG
The DNA here is from genome assembly GCF_964341445.2 of Mesoplodon mirus. NCBI lineage: Eukaryota > Metazoa > Chordata > Mammalia > Artiodactyla > Ziphiidae > Mesoplodon > Mesoplodon mirus. The sequence continues at coordinate 26,039,450 of NC_138990.1, read as the reverse complement.
AGGAGCCAGGACTTACACCTAGAAATACTGGCTTCCTCTTTGCTGCCTTTTTGCCTGTGTACTGTAATTTGTGATTGTGTGACTGACATCATCATGACACTCATGAGTCATGATGTTGTGATGTGTGATGTTGTGATGGTGGGTTGCCAAGCTGGTGTCAGAACATAAACACCCTGACTCCCACCAGGGTCCTAAACCTGAAACAGGAAGGTCTTCCCCAGGGAGCAAATTTCCTTTCAGCACACACTCTGCCTTCTCCTTTCCCCCACCTCCTGGGATCCACCTCCCAGGACCCTGACAGTGCTGGGATTAGAGTGAGGCTGTGTTTGTGTGGTGACACCGGTGAGCTTGGGGTTTGGGGATTACTGGCTCTGTAGGCAATTAATTGGATCTACATCTAAATCTCATTGTTTTGTCTCCTCAGATGATACTAAGAAAGTCACATCATTTCTCAAATATCAAATGCTTTAAAATACCAGTCATGTGCTCACCCCGTTTAGAGAGGATTTTCAGGTCTGTTCCAGTTAGCCGGCTTTTATTCCATTGGCAGTACCAGTGAGTCAGATTTCCATGGCAGAGCATCAAGCAGAGAAACAAGAGATCTTCGCATTCCAGTCTTACAAAAAGATGTCTGTTGAAGTGAACACAGTGGTTAGCTGGTTGTTAGGATTATTTTATTATTGTTGCTATAGGTTGTTGCTATATGTCCATATATTTGAAGATATTTTGTATTTACTTCTCACAGCCCCATTTTGCTATAAGGCATACGTGGAAATTAGCTCACTAAATGAAACTGGTCTGGTCTGAAAAAATAATAATAAGCAAATAGTGCCTTTTTAAAAATTTAGAGTATGAGCCACTATACTCCTACCATACTTGGAGTGTGATGGGAAATACTATAAGCCTGAAAACAATGTGATTAAATAAACAGAAGTATATAAAGAAGCAAACTTTTAGGCTACTATGAAGAAAAACTCCAACCTATCTGCCAGTATGAGATAGAACACGTCCTCATTAGCCAGTGATGGCACCTGTTGAGGTTTCCTCAGCTGAGGGACAAGCAGTCCCCTTTACAATGTCCAGTCCCACTCTGTCTCCAGGGGAGGATTCTGTCTGCCAGACAAGTGGCCAGACAAGTGTTCCCATCACCATGGGTGCCCTCGAAGGACAAGGAGCCTCCACCCACCTCTCTCATCAAGAGCCACAGAAGCCTGCAGAAAAGCAAGAGAATGAGCCCATAGCTTATATCACAATGTAGAAAGTTCTTAAAAGTGTAATTATCTTAGAGAAAATACCTTTTGTTATTAACTAACTTTGAGTTAAGTGCTGTGAATTTAAGAAGAATACACACCTAACATTCCTGAGACTGACCTGAATGTGTTATGTCGACCTCAAACGAGAATGCCTTCACTCTGAGCATTTGTATTTGGCTCTATTCTGATAAAAATCCGAAAGGCAGCTCATCGTGAAATGAATCTGAGACTTCAGATCAACCTTGTCCAGTGGGAATATAATCTGAGCCACAAAAGTACATATGTAATATCACGTTTTCCTGCAAATGCTAAATGCAATAAAAATAAACAGATGGAATTAATTTTGATACTATATTTATCTAACCAATAATATCATATCAATAGGTAGTCACCATACATTTATTAATGAGATATTTTACAGTCTCTTTTTGTACTATCGTGAAATCTGGTGTGTATTTACCTTTATGGTTCATCTCAGCTTAAAGGGACCATGTTTAGTGCCCAGGAGCCCACACGGCTAGTGTCTGCCATATTGGAGAACAAAGCCATAGGTGATCTGGGTAACGAGAAGCCCTTTATCACATTCTCCCCAGGATTTTTGTTCTGTCTAGGTAATGATGATTTTATTTTTTTAAAAACGTGACCTCTAATTGCACTGAGGACTTGGTGTGGTGTCATGCGCATATGCTGAGGACTTAGACCGCTGGGGTTCAAGCCGGTCTACCATTCACAAGTTAGTGATGTTGGGCCAATTAGTTAGCATCTCTGTGCCTCATTGTTTTTGTCTTCTGTGCAAGCGGTGTTAGGATGCACCTACCTTGCAGTGAGGATTAAGTGAAGCAATGCATGCTCATTATCTAGCACATAGAAGGTCTCTATTTTTAGGTTATTATGAATATAACTTCTCTTTCTCCAGAAATGAATGATAGCACACCAGAAAATGAGTCAAGTAGATATATCTAATGATAAATCCTTTAAAAATGACGTCTGTCTGGGGACGGCTGCAGAGAGGGACAAGTAAATACTCTAGCATGAGCTGTGTGTCCAGCAGAGAGTTCTTGAGGGCATGCCTCGAGTCCCTATATCACTCTACTTACTATCCAGTGTGTTACATTCCAAGGGTGAAATTGTAGAGTTGGCCAGTTTATTAAAGTTTTAGTTGTATTGCTATTATTATTTCCACAGAAAGCTTATTGCTTCTCCTCTGTTTAAAAGTGCTGCTATCGATGCAGAAATAACTATGATCTTATGTGTTTAAAGACTAAGAAATAATTATTAACTAGAATATTTACATAAATTTAAAGACCAAGTTCCCTAACTTACTGATGACTACAGCTTAGCTGCAGAGGTGAGAAGGAATCTTAAAAATTATCAAATCCACTATCCTCATTTTACAAATGAGAAGGTCACCTTGTGATTTTGAAATTCTGTCATTTTTCAACCCACAGTAATTAGATTATTTATATTTATTAGATAAACTTAAAAAAAAGATTGGGACCAGCCCATGCTAGTTAATGGTTCTTTAAATCACTTAGTTTTGAGCATTTGGATAAATGTTAAGTCGGGTATTCTGCATTAGAGCCAGGATGCTGGATACATGGGGTTTAACAAAAAGTGTAAAACATAGAGGCTGAATAACTTAGATTCTAGTCAATTTTTTCCAACATTTTAAAATCCAATATTCTGTTTTGATAAAACTAAAATCATGTAAACTTCTTTAGACTTACTGAATTTTTAAAAAGAAAAATAACTGACTAAATCCAAATCAAAGCAAGGGCAACTTTAGATGAAATAAGTGTGCACATGTGTGCACTTCAGCTTGCTGTGTTGGTGTCACCTTTTCCAAGATGGCCTTGCCCAAGTGCAGGGAACCATTTAGGGCTACTTAAAATCATTAGAGCATTTACTTCTGACTCACAATAAGCGAGCATACTCTAACCCAAGTAGAAACTAGATTTACTGTCATTTTCAGTTACAAAGTAAGATCCCAAGGCCTGAAATTCTCATAAGTATCTTCTAATGGGTTCTTTGTTTTATTTTTCCCATTTATAAGAAATCATCAGAAACTTGATATCTGCATTACTTCCTTTAAAAGTATACATATATTTCATTTGATTTTGAATGATCTAAAATGGTCTCCGCGTTTTAATAACAATGATATTGTCTTAGAAGAGTCATCTATTCTATCTGCCAAAGAGAATGTTTCTGCTTGTGAACCAAAGCATGTTCACAATTGCTAAAAGTTTTCTCTTAAAAGAATGAAGAACTCAGGATAGATGTATCAGAGGGTGTGAGACTGTAGGGCAGCCTGGAGCTGTAGAAAGAAGTCCAGTGTCAGAGTCGGTCTGGAGTCCTAGTTGTGTGTCTCAGTGAGTTTCTTTAGCATCTTGAGCAGACGTAAGAAGAGAACAATATTTCCTACCTTTGAGGAGCAAATGAGATAGTGGGCCCCCAGCATCTGGATTCTTGTTTGTCAGTTATTTTATTGAAGTACAGTTGATTTACAACATTGTGTTAATTTCTGCTGTACAGCAAAGTGATTCAGTTATATACACATATATACATTCTGTTTCTATTATGGTTTATCACAGGATATTGAATATAGTTCTCTGTGCTGTACAGTAGGACCTTGTTGTTTATCCATGCTACAGATAATAGTTTGCATCTGCTAATGCCAGACTCCCAGTCCACCCCTCCCCCACCCCCCTCCCCCTTCGCAACCACAAGTCTGTTCTCTATGTCTGTGAGTCTGTTTCTGTTTTGTAGATAAGTTTATTTGTATCATTTTTTTTAGATTCCAGTGATATCATATGATATTTGTCTTTCTCTGTCTTAGTTTCTTCACTTAATATGATAATCTCTAGGTCCATCCATGTTGCTGCAAATGGCATTACTTTGTTCTTTTTTATGGCTGAGTAATATTCATATATATACACACCACATCTACTTTATCCATTCATCTGTCGATGGACATTTAGGTTGATTCCATGTCCTGGCTATTGTAAATAGTGCTGCTATGAACATTGGGGTGCATGTGTCTTTTCAAAGTAGAGCTTTGTCTGGATACATGCCCAGGAGTGGGGTTGCTGGATCAGCATCTGGCTTCTGAGTTGGACATTCCGTAGTGGGAGCTGTTTTCTGTGCTTTTCTTTATATGAAGATTCTTAGTCTTCTCTCCACCCTCACATAAAATAGGAAGTGTGATCTGGGCAGGTGTGTGAGGACCCAGAGAAGGAGGGCATTCCAGGTAGAGTTAAAAGATTCATGCAGAGTTGAATGCGTAGAATTTCATGTTTCATGTTTCCTCCCACAGAACTGCTAAAATTGGAATGAATAAGGTTGGTGGTTAGAAAAAATTGAATTCATGTTCCACAGGAATTATTTCCCTTTTCTTCAATCACCCCATTTTCCAGGTAAACCTAGAAAATAGGAAATACCAGAAACTTCCTGTCTTCCTCATCTTGCCTTTCTTTACTTTTATTATTTTTAAAGGTTTAAATTATTTCCATGTAGAATGAGTCCTGATATGGCCTTGGGTGAGCTATCTGATAGTGAGATCCTCACCTGACCCTGCGTGCGCTGCCGTATTTAAAACTTGGGCGCCTGCCCTGCAGCCCAGAACCTTCTGCTGGTGACTGATTCTCACCTGACAGGCGGGCAGTGTCCTGGCATCTGAGTTCATCTCTGACTCATCTGTCTTTCTTGGTGGTCTTAGTGGGGAGGCCAGAGACCTCAGGACTGACTCAAATTTCACACACCTGACCTTGTTCCTTAATTTTTACTAAAGAACAAACTTCTATTTCAAAAGTGCCACTCTTTTGAGGACATACTGTAGGGCTGTGTAGTTCCAAGACTACTTGAGTGCAAATGCATGTGTGCACAGCCTCCATTGATTCAAGAACAACAGCTTATGCATAGGGAAACCATCCAGTCTCAGTGTCACTAACCACATCTCCTATCCTCTCTCATGTACAGAAACTCACGTGGAGGCCGAGGCCAAGGTGCATGCAGCTGCCGTCCGGACATTTGTCTGACCCACGTTGACATCTGCAGTGTCACAGACTGTGGTAGGTTAACACAACTGGGGTTGTACTTTTGTTAGGACTGTAAAGAGTGTTACCCACAAACAACTAGAACTTGGAATGCAGTGATGCCTGGTGTCAAATTAGGCAACTGAGAAAGTATTTCTTATTGTTTTTGGTATTTAGATGTTTCAGTTTTACTTTTTTGTTTAGTTGATTAAATATGCACATGTTTAACTGGTACATCAACTATGACTTCTTCTGATATCTTTACACTGATGAGAGCATTGTGTGCAATCCAAATATTTCAGAAACAAATCAAATCAAGCCAAATGGACATTAACCAAAAAGCATATTTATATATCTACATAGTGTTTTTAATTTCTTCATTTTCCATCCCTGTTATTCACATGGTATCTTATAGATTACAGGTTACTTCTACTCAGATTCTTAAAGGGTCTTCACAACCACTCTACAAACTAATTGGTGGGGAGTGCTGAGTGAGCCTTTGCCCATAACCCATCGTCCTGGTACCCACTTTGTCTCTCAGATGAGCGTGACACAGACTCAGAATTAGAGGGGCAAAGGTGACTTTTTGTGAAATGTTATTCTTTGGTAAAATTCCTCTTTACTATTGATTTATACATGGAGAGGCAAATTGTTAATGAGAATTGTTAGCATGTGTTCTGTGCTTGCTTTGTGTTGGGCCACGGTGTAAACTTCCAACTTATCTTTTTGAATCCTTGCTGTATCCTTGAAAAGGAAATATCATCACCCCCTTGTACCATGAGGACCCCGGGCTGAGGGAGGTGGACCACCGGCCCAGGTCACACCAATTTCAGAGAATCCACCAACGTTTCAGCCCACAGTTTCATTTTCCCGGGCTGGCACGTCCTAGGAGGTCATTTGTATCCCTTTCAAAATCTCTCTTGGGACGTAATTTCATTCATTTTCAGCTCTATTAATGGGGAGCTTTACCTTGACCAGAGCATGTGGGTGACCCCTGCCCTGTCCTGTGAGCTTGAAGCACACACAGGACTTTTCCAGGCCTCTACTTTCTTTTCTGACCATGAGTGGGCGAGTTGGGCCATGTGACTCTCAAAAATTAGACAGATTCAGTTCCCATCAGGGCTGTGAGAAACGAACCAATACTCTCTATATACCAAACAGTTTTTAGTTGTTCAAAAATTATACATTCTTTCAAAACATTTTCTCTTTACTCTCCCTCACTTTTTTGTGGTACCATCATCGAGATCCTATCTTCTAAGTATTGGCACTCCCACTAATACCAAACTGCTGGAGAAAGAGGCTTTTCAGCTTGAGTTTTCTTTACCTAATTAGTAATGCCCATTGTAGAAAAATTAGAATATTAGAATGCATATATATATATAATTAAAAAGTTAAAACACTGAAAATACTAGAATTCAGAAATAACTACAATTAATATTTCGGTTTAAAACCTTTGCAATTGTTATCTTTGCTCATGATTTTAAATTAAGATGGATCATACCGTACATTTTGTTCTTTACTCCTTTTTAACTTGATGTGTCACACGTAGCTTTCTATATCAATAAACATATTTTCATAGCATCATTTTTTCTTGATCAATAGTATTCCACTTCACACCTATGCTGAAATATATGTCTGTTGTAATATTATCAGTTGGCTTTTTAAAATTTTGCTTTTCAAAATGTTTTAATGGCCAACATTTTACCTAAAATGTTTACACCATTAATTATTTCTTTAGCATAAGTTCATAGTACAATAGCTAGCTCAAAGGATATGTACACTTTTAGGCTTTTGAGAAACACAGTGCTTTCAAAATGCTCCTTCTTTCCACATCTTGCTGTATGACCGTGTATCCTCCGTGATTCTAAATATAGCTAACCATCGGTGTTTGAATGCCATTCCATAGACAACTTTTATGAACTTGACTTTAAGAAAAAGTAATCTCACATTATGAGATTTAAAAGGCTAAAATTTTATTTCTCTATATATTCTGAATTCCCAAGAACTCAGTTCCAGATCCTACACTTTCATTCTCCTCTTCTTTGATTGATGCGTCATACGAAGTACCCACTGTGTGTAAGATGTAAGGGAGACACTGCTGATTCATAGATGGATGGGCAGGGCTCTGCTTGAGGATCTCACCCGTTAGTAACAGAATCCATACTCACAGTGAGTGCAGATACATGGCATGAAGAGCACAATAACAAATTTGCTTTAAAATATAATCTCATTATTAGCCATTCCAATATAGTAACTGGGATTATTCTTAATGCCTCACCCTGAGTATTTCTAGGTCCACAACCATTAGAGAGAGGTTGTACCATGTTCACTGTACTGTTCTGCAGAGTGTACTGAACAAACTCTTCTCCCTTCCCCACCGGTCCCTGGAAAGGAGCTTTTTTACTGCCTACTTGACTGTTTCTAGGATAGACTACTACCTAGCAAGTGGCCCATGCCATTGTTGGGCTGTGTTAATGGTTGGAATATTATTCATAATATACTTGAGGTGAAATGACCATTTTATATTAGGTACCTACTGTTCCCAATTTTAGTTTCTGGAGTGATATAGAGTAAGTTCAATTCAATTCAAGGGATATATTTTAAGAATCTACTATGGTCAGAAACTGTTACAGCTGCGAAGGACCAATTTCTATTTCATATGTTAATATTCCAAATATCTGATGATTTATATTTTCCTAAATATACAAGTTAAACAACTAACCCTGTTCAAGGTAATTGAAGTGTTACTATACTGAGCTTGCTATAAATTTCTATAAAGCAATAAATTTTGACCTCATTCCTTGACCACACTCATGGGCTAGTTGGAGAGCTTCCCCCAACTGACCATGAGGAGAGCGACGCACCCCGACTTTCATACAGATTACCGAAGACTTTGTTAAAAAGGAAAAAAGACATTTGCCCTAAACTACTAGTATCTGAGACATGAGAACCCTTGCTGTGGTGTGTACACTTGGTATAAAAGATAAGACTGAAGTGAAATGGGGAAAACCGAGGGCTTCTGTCCTACACCTGCCACCTCCAGCAGGCCCAGCTTCCTTGGGTCACAGCCACTTTACCCACAAGGTGAAGGACATGGTAATCCCCTTGGGGACTCGGACTCCAAAACCGCAGGGCAGCTTCCCACGCCTGGGAAGCTCTGATGCCTCTCAGACTGTGGGCCTCTTTTCTGGAAGATTCCCCTCACGCCAGCTGCGTGCCTGTGGCACCATCATGGACACTTCGAGGTGTGACTGTGTCCAGCAAGGCTGATGACTCTTGAGGAAGGAAGTATTACCATCCACGTTTCAAAGAGGAGAATGCAGAAGGAGAGGTGATGTAAGGTGTCCAGGATCAGATGGACGGGGCGGGGCCTGGGCTGAAGGTGCACCACACGGCTGGCTCGGGAGAGGCGTCACTGCTCCAAACTCTGACCCCCAAAGAGCTCCTCAACCACCTGGTTGTGTTAGAGATAAATACCTACATGCAAGGCAGCTTCAATATGCATATGTGTAGAAACCACAAAACCGATCTGCAAACATCTGAGTTGTACAGTTCAGATGTGTAAATGATCTTTAGCCAGTGCTTTTATGGTTGTTTCACTAAAATGACCCAATCTGATACCATATAATATCATTATTACATGCTTAAATTACTCTTTATATGAAGAGAACCTTCTTAGAAAATTCATGCTTTGTATTTTAGTCCATGAATGTGTTTAGTTGTTCATGAATATTTTATTACTTTTTAAGTTTTCTGACTAATTATATTATTTTTTCACTTTTCCCCTTTTCTGATACTTCTTTTTACTACTTCTTATATCTTATCTCTTTTAAATTCCATAGAATTTTATCACATCAAAGCCTTTGTTTCATTCACCTCTTATCCCATCTTTGACTTTATGCTGTGAGCTTGTCACTGCCTCTTTAATAAGTAAATCATATAAGTACAGCCTTGTTACAACAGCTTCTGAATAGAAGTAAGTCAAGGGAAAGACCTGTCCAGTGTCTGCCTATTTGATAATATAAATTAGAAACTCTCATAAACTAGATAAGCAAAAGACGTGATGAAGGCTTTCTCTTAGCTTGAAACTAACCAGCCAACAAACTTGGAGGATAACTGAACCCACGGGAAAGGCAGCCCAGCCACGGAGCAAGTACTGGCGGAAGATGGAGGGACACTCTTGTTCCCTCCCTCCTCCTCTTCCTCCTCCCCCTCCTTTCTTCTACCCCTCTTTCCTCCCTCCCTCCCTTTCTTCTTTCCTTTTTTTCTTTCCTTCTCTCCTTCCTCTTCTCTCCACCTCTCTCTTTATCCCTCTCTTTCTGCTTCTTTTACGTTGAGTGGCTCAATCATGACGATAGTATATGATTTTTGCTATGTACCAGGCATTCTTTTCCTCCACACTTGAGACTATATTCCCACTCAGGAGTAGCCCTGAAACACAGGAAGTCAATACCTTTAGCCCTTGTAACACACCAAACCATAGAACAAAGGGGGTTTTGTCACCTGTGCCCAGACAAGGAACCCACGGAGTGTCCTGTAGTGTCACAACGGTCAAGATACGAAGAAGCATTAAATGACTAGAGAGGCCTGCAAAGGATGATCCACTGAGGAGACACCTTCTTTAATCCTCACAACTATGTCTGAGTGGCTGTCACAGAGGTATGATGATCCCAAGCCACGTGCCCAGCTGACACCCAGTCACAGCAACTCGGGTTGAAGGGGGTTGAACACCTAACCCATAGGTGTTCTAAGAAAGAATCAGTACTGGGAATTTGGACAATTGTATTTTCTCAAGAAGCCACTTTCGCTGATAAACACAGTAGGGGTTTTGGAGGCGGGATGGATGTGCTACCGTGGAGGTTCATTATTCTCTCTAATCTCACCATCCTTTCTCTGTGTGTGGTCTGCTTTTCCCCTTCCCCCCACCTTGGGATCACCTGTACAACCCGGGGGAACTGGTCATCATTTCAGTTGGTGAAAGATGACAAAAGTGGTTTCCACAAGGTTGATCTTTGAGCCACTGCTTGGTACAATCACTGTGCCAGGTGAGGAGGGATGTAAAGATGAGTGAAGACCAAGCATTCGGGAAAGTGAATCAGGATTTAGCAGGGGAACAGAAACAGTGAACGCTTGGTGCCACATGCGAGAGTCAGGCCAGCTCAAGGGAAGGGATGCTCGTTCTGCTGGGCAGAGCTGGGAGGGCTTCCTGGATGGTGTGGGTTAAACAGGCTTTGGCGTCTGACACAGAGGAAAGAAACAGTCGTGAAGAAGAGAGAGAAGTGGGAAACATGAAATGTAAATAGCGTTTCTCCGTGTAACTCTGTAGAGAGGATGCGATTCAATCAACTGTCCGTCTAAAATGAATAAAGGTTGAAATCTGCCTTCTCAGACCCTGTCCTGTGGGTCACTAGCTCCCACTCTCATCGTATAAGGAGACCCCAGCATTAGGAGCATGTGGAACAGGATGCCATCGGGGGGGCCAATGGGAGTGGACATTACCACGCAGTGTAAAGATGGTCGGTGTCTCCGTGACTCCCTTTTGTCCTCTAATCTTTTATCCTCAGATTTGTGAAGTCACTTCCGTGTGCAGTTGCAAAAGGACTTCTTAAATTAGCTGACACATTTGCAAACTTCAAGAAACCTGCCTCATCCATATCCTAACAATTGATGTGGCACTGGACCGGCTGGTTCCTGGGCCCGCCCAGTCACAGCCGCTGGGATGAGCAGGTCGGGGGTCCAGCTCTGAGGGCCGCGTGTGAAGGCACCGCTGGGCGTGCAAGCTGGTGCCCTGCTTCAAGACCTTGTGCTGTGCGGCACAGTGGCCAAACCTCCCGAATTTCAATTACAGACAACCCTCCAGGAATACAAATGCTCATTCTCTTGAAAGAAAGCCTGAAATAGCGTGTCTTGGTGTGTGAGCCCCTGAGCACCTCCTGTGTGGGGTGCTCACACCCCACAAACGAGCACACAGTGGGCACTCACAGGACCCACGGGGCGGGCAGGGGGACATAGGTTGTCAAGTGGAGAGGGGAGATCGGCAGGAAGGTTGGCGAGAAGCATCATTCAGGAAAGTTCTGCAGGGTCTGGAGGCAGAGGAGGGCGGCCAGAACACTCCTTCACTAGGAAACAGGAGGAACGCAGCCTGAGGTGTGGAGACTACGCTGACTCCATGTGGGAGATCGGCTGAGATGAGGGTCACAGCACTGTCCCTCGCTGAATTGTGTGGAATTGGTTTTATGGGCAACAGAGAAGGACGATGAGCATGTGAGTGGAGATCATTCGAGTCCCGGTGAAATGAGAGGAAAGGCTGCCTGGCCACCTGGCGAGGTGGAGACCTGAAAGAGGAGCATCTCTGTTTCCATGATGACGCCAGCACAGCGCAGGAAGTGCACTGGCCAGGAACCCAGCCGCACCCTCGAGCCTGTCCTCGAGGAAGCCACTCCCCATAGTGGGCTTGGCTGTCTTCCACCAACACAGCTGGACCTGGACCAGCACCCCTGGGAGGGGGACGAATGCTCAGAGCATCATGCAGACAGGAAGCAGTGCCCTGTGGCCAGAGGGAGCTCACAGGGCAAAGCTGCAGAAGGCAGGATGGAGCTAAGAGAAATGAACTTCCCTGGAATTCCTGTACAATAGGGCTGTTGGTGTTCTCGTCTACTTGATGTTCCCAAAAACAATAGCTCACCTGCACATCCCTGCTGTGTAACACACACACACGTGCACACACACACATACATGCATCTTTACACCCTCTTTAAATTCCCTTTCCAAACGGGTCTCCCTGGGGGGCCCCAGGCATCCTCAGACCTCACTCCATGTCCACTCCTGGAGACGCCACCCCCAGTGCCCCCAACTGTCCCCTACTCTGTCTTCTCGCAGCCTTTTCTCACATTCCTGGGACAATATTGACCTTGTCTCATGAACTTGCATAACGACTGGCTTTCCTTGTCCCAGGCACCTCGTAGCACAGAGCAGGGTCACAGCCCTCCAAGTCGGGGTTAGGGGGTCTGATGGAAGGACCCCTGCTTGAGTCTGCCCACCGACTCACTCTGTGGGCATCGCATGTAAAGATGCATGGATCTTTTCTTCCTGCCTCACCATGGTGTGTGTTACAGGTTTTGTGAGACTGTGTTTGTAAGGAGACTTTTAAGAATACGTGTGCAGTGATACCACTAAAGACATTCTGTACTGCAGTCTGGTATCCGGCGTTAATATTCACTGTTTATTTTAAAAAATACACTTTAATCACACTAGCCCTTCTTTCCCAAACTAATCTCCTTTGTCTAAGAGATTACTTCAGAAAATAATCAAGCCCAAACCTCCTAGAACATAAAGACTCACAGTTTGGGATTCCTGACAATGGAAGCTAAGAGTTTTCACATTGTAAGAGTGACAAAGATTGTCCCTTTTCCCAATTCCCCTACATTTTTTTGGAAGAAAATTAAATTTATATTGTAATCAAATTCTGACATCTGAGTCCTTCCTTTGAGCGCATGAGTTTCCCCTCCTGCCTTCCTTCCTCCTTCCGTTTTCCTTTCACAAACATATGACGTGTGTGCAGAGAGGCTCCGTTCTCTACACTCCTTTCACAATTATTTGGTTAGCGTTCCAAGAGATCTTTATGTCATATTTTTATCTAATGAAAGAGGTAATAGGTTTACAATCCCCAAACGAGCATCAGTATGAATTTTCACCCACAGCAATGTTCTCGGGGGTGGAGGACGGCCACACTGCTCCGTAGCCCCCCACCTCTGGACGTGCCCAGAGCATAACAGGCATGTCTTCTCCGGCATCTTTCTTCTTCTAACCCCACCGCCTCCTCTGGAGTCTCGTGGACGTGCGGCAAACCAGGGCGAATGGTGCGGAGCTGCTCACGGGTGCAGCAGCGGGTCCAGGCCGGCATGTGTGTCACGAGCCCTGAGCCCCTGCCTTCCCCACAGCGGCTTCAGCGCCCGTTCTTTCCTGGGCAGCTGGAAACCTTTCCAGGTGAAAAACGTAGTCTTTCTGGACAGACCCATTAAAAACCTTACAAAGTAATGCAGCCCCACATTTTGCAGGAATGTGATGGGACTGGAAATCCCTCTGTGACTCAACTTTCCATGTTTTCTCTGTTGTTTCCAAATGTTGTATTTACTGGTAGTCGTCTTTACATGTTCTTTAACCCTTGTGTGAAATCTCTCTTCTTACTGACTTTTTCCTTTCATTTAATATTTGACTTTTTCCTCAATGACTGAACATCATCAATTTTATATTATTCTTTTTTTTTCTTTTTGCTCAAAAAACTAATGATTACATTAACTCCAAGGATACAGTAGCAAATTTTAAAAAAAGTCCTTGTCTTTAAGGAAAGAACATCTCAGTATGTGTGTGTTTGGCCACAAGCAAACAGATAAAATAGATTATGCTAGAAAAGGGGCAGGACCAAGGGAAATGCAGAGCTGGGGCAGGAGGAAGCAAGGTGCTCCTCTGCATACGGCCTCTTAGAAGGGTCTGGCTAAGAGGAGCCTCTAGGCAGAGTTTAGAAAGCAATAGGACAGGGAGCAGCCCAGCAGGGAGAGGGGCTGTGCAAAGGCCCTGGGGCAGGACCAAGGCTACTGGTATGTTCAAGACACAGGCAATGGGCCACTGGGGCTTAAGCAGAATGAACATGGAGGGGGGGTGGTAGGGAGGAGGTTGGAGCGATAGCAGGGCGGGGAGCAGACCGTTAGGGGCATGTATGTAACAAGTGTGAGAGCTCTAGCTGCTACTGTGAGAGTGACGGGAAACCACTAGAAAGTTCTGGGTGGACAGGCAATCCAGTTGGATGGGCATCTTAAGAGGCTCACTGGGGCTGCAGGTACAGGAGGATGGTGGATGTGGAGGGAAGGGAGCGTGGGGGACGTGGTTGGAAACACTTGGAATGAAGAGCCAGCGGGGCTAGCTGATGAGATGGCGTGGAGCATGAAGAAGAGCAGCATCAAGGGGACTTCGAGGTCGTGCTGGGATGTGGAGGGGCATTCGCTGGGCTGGAGGATGTGGGAGGACTGGCCTTGAAGGAGATCAAGAGCCCAGTTCTGGCCAGGTTAGTGGAGAAGCCCGTCCTGTATCCGACAGGGAGCCCAAGCACCTGGTGAATGCACAGGGCAGGGGCCCCGGTGCTGGAGATTGAACCTTGGAGTCTTGGAGGTGCAGGCCATGGGGAAGACCAAGGAGGGAGCTCACAGAGGAGATGAGGGGCCCGAAGACTGAGCTCTGAGATGCACAGGGGCTGGGGGTTGTGAGGCGTCCAGTGACGGGGCAGCACGGGGAAAGGGGGAGGCCGAGTCCAGATTGGTGCCAAAGCCGCAGGTGGGTGGGATGCTGAGATACCACCCTCGGGTTGGGTCATGTCCAGGTCATTGCCAGCCTTGGCCACAGGGTAGCTGTAGGGATGAAGCCGCCTGGTGTGAGAAGAGAAGGGGTCAGGAAGTGGGGACGGTGAGCACCGGCAGCCTCCTGAAGGGGGCAGGGCGCTGGGGCAGGGGCTTCAGGGAGACTCTGGCTCCAGTGAGGTTGTTTCTGTTGTTGATTTTTGAAGAAGGGAACTGGCAGCCTGCGAGCATGAGGATAGGGAGGGTGCAGCAGAGCCAGGAGATTTAGTGATGCAGGTGGAGAAGGAGGAACCTGTGAGTCATTTCCTTGAGCCTCGGAGAAGAGAGGAAGCCAGCGCCCGGGCAGGAGCGGTGGCCTCAGAGAGGAGCCCACCCGCAGGTTCCCTCGGGGTGTCAGGAGGAGGGCAGCCTGGGTGCTGATTCTCCAGGGACCCGGGTGCCCTTGTCGATGGAGAGAAGGAGAGCACGGAGGAGAGAGAACACGGGAGACACAGCCCAGCAAGGAGGGAGCAAGGAGGGACGGTCAGGGACAGGAAGGCCAGTAGCCTGGTGGCCCAGGGAGAGGGGCTTGAGTTCTGGGGAGAGGAGGAAGGTAAATGGTGATGGCTGGGGAATGGGGTGCCAGCAACAGACCGTGGCACAGATGCAGCTGTTGGTGTGAGGGAGGTTTAAAGTGTGAGGATGGGGGGAAAAGAAGAACATCGGGGGAGAGGCCCGGACACAGGGCATGAGGAAACATTCACACGGGAGAAAGAGTGGCCGCAAAGGAGCTGGGATGTGGCAGAGCCTGAGCACACGAGGTCCAAAGGGTCTGGGCTTTATCATGTGCAGGTGGAGATGCGGGGGTCTGCAAGCAGCGGGGGAAAGTGAAACACCCGGCCCGCAGGGCAGGGGGGCCCCTCTGAGAGCAAGCAGGCTCCAGGTCTGGCAGGAAAGGGGTGAGGTGGGGCTCGTGCTGGTGAGCGTGCTGAGTCCAGAGGGTCAGGTCGGGGGACAGGGCTGTGTGGGGTTGGCGGCACTGGAGGGCTGGATGAGGGAGGCCTGGTGGCTCTTGGCTTCAGGGGGACACGAGGGCGCCATCCCAGCGGACTCCTCTGCCGAGAGCCAGGAGCGGGGCAGGGCCTTGCCAGGACCCTGCAGGCTGCATAGTGCACACTGCAGATTTGTAAGTAGGGAAACATTAATTGCAAAGAGACTCTTGTTCTCACCCTCGGAATGCCTCTGCATTTTGATATCTCCCTTTACAGATACCTACTGTGCACCCACCCAGTTAGAAAAGTACTACTGCTGCAGACCAAACTGTGTCCCCAAAATTAATATACTGAAACCCTAAGCCCCAAAGAGAGTGTACATGGAGACTGAGGCCTTTCAAAGGTACTCAAGGTTAAATGAGGTCGTAAGGGTGGGGCCTGATCCGATAGGGTTTGTGTCCTCAAAGAAGAGGAAGAGACCCCAGACCCCCTGCCCACATGAGAGGAGAGGCCACATGAGGACACAGTGGGTTGGTGGGAAGGGGGTCCCCCAATCTCTGCCCCATTGATCGCAGAATTCCCGCCTCCAGAGCTATGAGAAAAGCCCTCAGCCCATGGTGTTTGGTCACAGCCCCTGAACAGACTCAGCTCCACACAAGGGCCACAGCTTAGGCGGGCGGCGTGGCCACGCGAGCCCTGCTGGTTCCCTCCAGAGCAAAAGGAGATACTCCCGCCTCTGAAGACCGGCCGTGACCTTTAGGGCAGATGGGCTGGGGAGCTTTTCAAGTCCTCGAGTCCTCAGGTCCTACCATTTCTAACATGTGCCAGCCTAGTTTTATGAATGCAAGAGGCCGCCTTCATTGACTGGAACGCACAAATCGAGAGTGTCCCAGGCGGTGACCTCAGGTGGGCCTTCTCAGTCTGTGTTGGTGACAGACGTTTTACACTTTTAAGGGTTTCTCAAAGTTCTAATTTAGAAATCCACACTCTAGCTACTGTGTTCACTTGTGACCTGATCAAGACTGTGGGAACAAAACAAACGGAAAAAGGTCACCTGTTCATCCCCTGTTATGGGTCAGAACCCTTCAGTGCCTGGATGGCGGGAATCCTTACACACACACACACACACACACACACACACAGACATACACACACACGCAGGCACAGGGTCCCTAAGTGATGCTTTCCCACCAGCCCCCGGGGTGGCTGCACACCCCTGGGTAGCAGGAAGCGGAGCAAAATCCTTGCCATTGGTTGGGAATCCATGTATATGACATAATACATTCAGCTAAATGACCAAGAAGGCCAGAAACCTGAAGTGGGGCTCTTCAGCTAATGTTAAGAGGAGGAAGGTCTTTACTGGCAGGATGCTGGGGTGCCGTGTCACACACGCTCAGTGCTGTCTCCGCAGCCCTTGAGCTGGCCCGGCGGGCAACTGGCCTGGAGTCGTGGCCGAGCTCAGGCTGGGGCTTCGGTCCATCCAGAGGCCATGATCTATCTTCTTTATTAACTATGTTTGTGCTATTGCATGTTGTCTGTAAGGTCCCTTTATCACTCTACTTAAAGAATGCTCGCATACATTGAGTACCAGTTAGGGATATACTTGTAATTTTTTCTCTGTTTGTTTGCCACCTTTTGGGCTAACATCAAATGTGACAGATCTATGCTTAAATGACAGGTCGTCCCTTCATATTTATCCCATCCCTAAATCTGCCACATGGTAGGACTCGAAAACATCTTTTTGAAGGGAACAAATCATTGTATGTGAAACAGAAGGTGTCATCACGCTCATAGTTGAAGAAATGCGATGAAGCCAATATGAGAAGCTCAAGTCAGCTGCTGTCTGCACACACACAGATTCCTAACAGGTAGACGCGTATGATTTCTAATTAGATTGAAAGCCGCCAGTGCCTTTGCAGGAGCTGATGAAGGACCGTGTGACTCGGGGTAGCAGGAGATGGTTCTTGCCGAGAGAACCGAAGAGGGCGGGGTTCCTGCAAGTGGAGAAGGGGCGTCCAGGAAGAAGGTGCTGCGGGACCAGAGGGTGGAGGTGGCCAGAAGCCACAGGACTGTGCAGATGGCTGGGATGCAGGAATGCGGGGGAAGAGCCAGGTGAAGGAGTGCCACCTGTTGGAGAGCTTTGAAGGCCAGGCCAAGCTGTGAGGACTTACCCTGACGAATGGCATCCAGGGGTTCCTGGGGCTGCTGAGCTGAGGTAGGACAGTGCTTGGCTTTGAACAGAGAGACCTGCTGGGATCTCTATGCAGCCCCCAGGCAGAAGCAGCTAGAGATGATCCAAATGAGAAATAAGAGGGAGATAAAGAAAGACCAACCAGTAATAGCAATGACCTAACACCTGCCTGGATATGAAGCATTCGCATCATGATCTCATTTAATCTCCCCAACAGCTGTTAAGAGATGGGACAGTTCTCCGCCTGGGGCAGGGCCACACACACAGAAAGTGACAACATCAGTTTAGATACACTCATGGCCACTGGCACTGATGTAGTGTTCAAGTGCATGGTCATTTTTCCAGAAATTCTTTTTTTTTAAACATCTTTATTGGAGTATAATTGCTTTACAATGGTGTGTTAGTTTCTGCTTTATAACAAAGTGAATCAGCTATACATATATGTACGTCCCCATATCTCCTCCCTCTTGCATCTCCCTCCCACCTTCCCTATCCCACCCCTCTAGGTGGTCACAAAGCGCCGACCTGATCTCCCTGTGCTATGCAGCTGCTTCCCACTAGCTATCTGTTTTACATTTGATAATGTATATTTGTTCATGCCACTCTCTCACTTCGTCCCAGCTTGCCCTTCCCCCTCTCCGTGTCTGCAAGTCCATTCTCTACATCTTCATCTTTATACCTGTCCTGCCCCTAGGTTTGTCAGAACCATTTTTTTTTATTCCATATATATGTGTTAGCGTATGGTATTTGTTTTTCTCTTTCTGACTTACTTCACTCTGTATGACAGACTCTAGGTCCATCTACCTCACTACAAGTAACTCAATTTCATTTCTTTTTATGGCTGAGTAATATTCCATTGTATGTATGTGCAACATCTTCTTTATCCATTCACCTGTCAATGGACACTTAGGTTGCTTCCATGTGTTGGCTATTGTAAACAGAGCTGCAATGAACATTGTGGTACATGACGCTGAATTATGGTTTTCTCAGGGTATATGCCCAGTAGTGAGATGGAGAACAGTATGGAGGTTCCTTAAAAATCTAAAAATAGAACTACCATATGACCCAGAAATTCTTTTTTATTGTATTTTACAAAATAATTGGATTGGAGTTTTAAAAAATCTTGTCCTTCACCTACAGATAGTTTGGGAAGGACCAAGTGATACTCCTTGGGTGAGATCAGGTTACTGGCCACGGCAGAGCCAAGACTGGTCACTAAGCCCTAGACCCTCATGCCTTACTGATGACAGACCACACAAGCAAGAATCTTCACACCACTTTCCTAATGTTTAAGCTCCCTGTGCAGTAACATCCTGTACTGTGTGAACTAAGAAGGAGGTAAAGTGTCCTTTCTAGTTGCCTTGTGAACGGATTATATGTTTCCCTCCACCTGCTTCCCTACAGATCTAGCTTCATAATGATATTTTACTTAGGCTAATAATTAAAGTGTGAATTCCATAAACATATAATGGCTGATTTCGAGGCAGGGGTGATGTTAAAATGCTGTGAAAGGAAGCCTTAGCCCACGGTCAACAACTGCAGGGTATCCTCAAGGCTTAAAACACACACCAGGGGAAGATGGTTACACATTGGAAATTCATGACAAAGAGGATTCCTTCAGATGATTTCCTGTTACACTTTCCCAGTGGCACTTGATCACCACTGGTTCACATTTGTCAATTTATTACTCACCATCATGTTTTCCAATTTTTTTTAAAAAAAGTGTTTAGTGTTAGTGTTAAATAGTGATTTTTATTATACCTCTGGCTATTTTTCAAGTTAAAAAATTCATGAATAATTTTCATAGGCTAGGGCTTGTTCTAAGTGTGGAAAATTGGACCTGAAAATGTACATTTCGTGTTTCAATCAGAAGCATTTCCCAGTTCCCACCCTATTTTTTCCTGCTGCTCTTCTCTGCTACCCCCTCCATGTGGGTAACTGATCACCTTTATGGGCAAATCATCAAGATACTTGCTCCACCCAACCTCAGTGATCTTTACGCAAAATGTACAGAAATTAAATTTCTGTGTTTTGGAGGTGGATTATTTTTTCAATACGTTCATCACTACCTTTCACTCCTAGTTAACAATGACAGAGAAATTGATCATTTTCAGTTCAGAAAATAAAATATTTCCATCCAAAGTAGGCATATACATGAATTAAATTTACACGGGCTTTGGGGAAATTGGAAAATTACCTAATTTTAAACTCTACACCATATTTCACAGACCTATTTCTAGCATTTTGGAGTTCCTATCCGCTATGCCCCCAAATCTCACCCTTAATTAATATTAATCAGAAGACTGAATCTTAAACACATTTTCAAGTCAGGCATTCAGAGCAAACATTGGATTCATAAACGCAAAGGGAATTGAATGAGGTGGGCGCTCAGGATGCTATTCTGAAGGCTCTGTCCTTGGTTCTCTTCCCATCTCATTTTCTCATACCTGCTTTGATGGTGGTGTCCATTCCACGACCATAACTCTCATCTTTGCAATTGAATTTCAGATCCCTGCCCAAGCTTCTGGAATGCAGACACCCAAATTTAGCCCTTGGCAGGATATTTTCACTTGGATGCCCCATGGATGCCTTGAGCTCAGCATATCCCTACCACACCCAAAGTCTTTCCATCCCATGTCTTCTATGGTTGGGTTCATACCTGTTGGATTGCACTGGAATCTTCCTATTGGAAGCTCCTCTAGCTGGTCAGGTGCAGGGCACAGGGCTACCTAGGCTTGCCTTGTACCCTTTCTTAAAGGCACAGTCACTTATAAAGCCCTGTTTCCTCCATCGGGGGAGGTTCTATCCTTGGTTCCCTCTACTCCCCTGTTTGTCACAGGTTGGTCTAGTGCTACATTCGCTTCTTATACCGCTTCCTGTTTTCTTTCTAAAACAGAATGTAAAGCTGGTGCTTTGGGTCATTCATGTGGGTTCAAACCCAGCCTGCTCTCTACACGTTTGGAGGCCTTGGGAATTCACTGACCTCTCTGAGTGCCAGCTTCCCCATTTAAAATGATGGGAATAATAAACGATGTGCAGGCTGCCTGTGAAGATAGCTAATGTCACAAAGCACAAGTGCCATTTGGTGAGGGCCAGCTGAGGCAAGCGAGTAGCAGCTAAGAGGATTATCACTGTGGGTGTAGCTCCCCTCCACAGACATTTTCTTTCCAACATTATCTTCCATATCAGCTGTACCTGGGGGCCACTGCTCTTCCAGCATCACCGCACACATTTGATTTGTGACTTCTCCTGGTTCATAGCCGCCCCGCCCCCCACCTGGGTCACGCTCCTTCAGCTGTCCAACAGCACTCCTCCCAGACCACTTTCTTCTCCCCAGCTGTGCTCCCAACCGCAGCCCCATTCCTGCACTGTCCTCAACGTCATTATCAGTCTGAGTCACGGGAGCATGCCGCCTACAGAACGTCCCTGCCTCTCACCCACTTCACTCTGCCAGTGCCTTTACTGCAGCACCTTTGGGGCTTCCACATGTGACCCCCAAAAGCCCCTTAAGGTCTTGGGCTTGCTCCTTATTGCGCAGTTGGCATAAATATCGAGGTTTTACCATGTGAAACCACCCAGGGCTCCCGATGGAGGTTCCGTTGGCTTCCTATTGTACCTGGGATGGATTATTCCCATGGGGAGCTGTGTCATATTTTAGGAAGAGCACAGACATTGAAATCAGATGGATCCGAGTTTCAAGCCTTGCTCTGCCACGTATTAACTCTATAGGCTTTGCCAAGCTTTGTAACTTCCCTGAGACTCATTTTATTAATCTATAAACTGGGCCTAATACTAGTACCTGCCTTGTAGAGCTGTCTGGAAGATTAAATGAGATGCTGCTTGTCAGGCTCTTAAAATAATTCCTGAGACATAATAAGGTTGTTGAGGCCTGGGCTGAGCTCTTGGTCATGCCACAGGTGAAGCTTTCACCAAACTCCAGCACATCCCCAACACCCACACCTGGAGCTGGACCCCATGTTTATAGCAACCAAGTGAGTCAGACTCACCCTCCAAGCCCACCCAGGACCACTTCATGAACCACGCCCTGTGCATCAGCTGAAGGTCTCATGTCCTTTGACTTTTCACTTCCTTCACTGATGCCTTAATAAGGTCTACGATTCCATCCCCTCAACGTCCTTCCCTTCCTTTTCATCATCACTGTCAAAAGCTAAATGCATTGGTGGCTTTCTATGTACCATGAATTGCTCTTCATGTTTAAGTCATAAAATTTAGAGCTTACCATACCCTGTGAGGTGTGGACCACCTACTATCAACATTTCACAGATAAGAAATCGTTACTAAAAGGTTAAATAATTTGTTGATGGTCATAGAACTGCAGAACACATGCTCTTAAAGGATAAACTTCTTAAGATGCTATATTTGTGCAATCTAAAATCACCTAGAACCCCCAACTGGACTCAAAGACGTTAGCTCATCTGAGTCCCCAGAGATCATACTCTGTGCATACTGTATACTCTTAGTCTATTCTGCGTTGAATACTATGTCTCTTTGAGCCCCAAGGACTCTATTTTACTAAAATAAGAAAAGCTCCCATACATCGAATTTTCTTTGTATCAGACAATGTACTAAGTGTCTCACTTACATAATCCCACTTAACTCGAAAGACAACTTTAAAAGGTAGACGTCATTATTCTCATTTTCAAAGAAAGAAGCTGAGTTCTAGCTGCCCAAGATTTTATAGTCATTAAGTGATAAAGCAGAAATTTGAACCCAAGTCCGATTGCTACAAATTTCATGATTTTACTTATTATCTTTTTTTTCCCCTGATCTTTGTGTCCCCTTTAGCACTTGGCCTGGTTTCTTGCACATCAGAAATGCCCTTTAAAAAGTTTGCCAGATTGATTTGGGTCCGCTGGGTTTGTTGTGTGTAGTATCCACACCTTCAACACAGAACACTGAGTTTCTCCAGACGTTTCATGATTTACTATCACCTGAACCCACTTTAAGCTCTGACCTTTCAGTGACATTCAAGGCTGGGTTTCACCACGTCAGCCATGCACCCCACTCTTGCAGGGCTCCTGGAGGAATGGTCCTCAGTGCAAGCATGACCAATCCATTCAAAGAAATGATCGCCATCCTCTCTATGGTCTCAGGTCAGTGTTGTAAGGAATCTGGAATTGAGTCCATAAAGATCAGCCACAGCAGAAGTAATCCATAGTTGTTTCCTTGCCTGACTGATATTATTAGGTTATATGAGCGCTGGGCTGTGCCCAGACTGTCCAACTTTAATTTCTCTGTAAAGTAACATACAAAGCATGATTCTTGTTAATTCAAGGATTACTGGGTGTTTTGGGGGGAAGGTGGCATGGGGGGAATCAGGCATGATATATCTATTGATGTCCCAGGGCAATGTATAGATATGAATAAAGAAAAAGGCATCAGACTCTGGGCATTCAGGGCTCTGGGCTTGGTGGGGGAGCAGGGGAGCCATGGGCGGCACATACCCTGTGTCTCCACACCAAGTTACCTGAAGGGAGAGCATGGCCTTTACCAGTCAGGTTGGGATGAGTCCAAAATCCAGAAACACAGAACAAGTGCATGGTGCTAGAAGTCCAGGGGTTAAATCCAGAGGCTGTGCTGGGATGATCTTGGGCTTCTGGATCAGTTGGGTCTGGGTTCAAATTCTGGCCCTACTGCCTGCTAGCCAGAGGTCCTTGGTCAACCAAGTTAACCTCCTGAGTCCCAATTTTTTCAAGGAAGAAACAAGGATATAAGACTCAAGTCATAAAATTGTTGCAAGGATTAAATTACACAGGGTACAAATGATGCTTACCAGACAAATAGGGAGCATGTGCAGATATTGTTCCCTGAGATGTAGCTTCCTAAAAGTCTGGAATATTTGAGAACTCTGGAACAAAAGACTAAATCAGAGTCAGTATCAAATGAAAGGGTGGAGGTATCTCTTCTGCATACCTACCAGGGTCCTGGGCTGTGAGCTTCTGTCAACTCTTGGGAGCTGCATGTAAAGAGATTGTGCTGCAAATCCTGCTACTGGCTGGGCTGTACTAATCCAGGGAGCTGCTCAATATCTGTGTGCAAAGAGTCTCTTTAGAAATATACTTCCCACCAAAAGTTCATCTGCACCACAGTTTAGCGTTTATCCATTTTACATTGGGAGGATTCCCGTCATCCTGAAATACCTTCTGGGATCGATTTGCACATGTGTGTTGGCCCCTCTTTCCGGTGAGCTGAGTCAAGGACCATGTGCGTCTTGGAACTGGGAGGTGATGTGCTCTCTAGGCTGAGCCTCAAGCCAGTAAGATTTTCCTGCTCTTCCATTTTCAAGGTGCATATAAGCATACTATTTTCTTAAATACTAAAAGAGGGACCTTTCATGGGAACTATCACTGAATTAGCCAAAAACAGGAGTTACATTTGTTTGTTCAAGGAAAAATGAATGTATCTACCATCTCCGAGGGCAATGGTTCTTCTCATTTAGAAGTTATTAGTTTCAATTGTTTTATATTTTAAAATTCCTTTGTGCTTTTCATCCTGCCTTTTAAAAAACAATTTTATTTGTTTACTTTATGCTATTCTCTGATGAAGAGATAAATTATTTATTACCTGTGATGTATGTATTTTGCCCTCAGTAGAAGTAGGACATCGAAATCCTTTCCAATTCACTGAAAATAAAAAGACCTCTGCCCGTAGCATAATCTATGAAGGAAACAAAATGCTGTGTACTAAAAAGTGTCTTTATTTGGATTAGGGCAGAAATCATTTGGTCATTTAATTTGCTAGAAGATTCAAGTCAGTTGCAAAGACAATCAGATCAAATGTTATAGTTGCAGCTATCATAATTATTAATGAAAAACTTGTCTGGAAAGATATTAAAGCAAATTGGAAAGTTTATAAAGGATTTCAGAAAGTTAGAGTATGTGGGAAATATAGGAATCACTGGAGTAATTTATTCATTATTTTGCCCCAAAGCTTACCCTTCCTCCCTCCCTCCCTCCCTCCTTTTCTTCCTTCCACAAAA
Organism: Mesoplodon mirus; assembly: GCF_964341445.2. Classification (NCBI taxonomy): domain Eukaryota; kingdom Metazoa; phylum Chordata; class Mammalia; order Artiodactyla; family Ziphiidae; genus Mesoplodon; species Mesoplodon mirus. The sequence continues at coordinate 26,014,654 of NC_138990.1, read as the reverse complement.
AAAAAAAAAAAAAAAAAATTCATTCAGTGCCTACTATGTGTCAGACACCATTTGTTCTAAGTGCTGGAATTAAAGCACAGACTTCAGCCTCCTGAGCTCTGGCTGAGGGGTGGCCTAATCTGTGGTCAATGGGTCACGGAATTGCCTCTACTCCATTTGACTGGACCCCTTTTTATCATGTGATAGTGTTGCTCAAACCCTTTAAGGAAAACAAATATTGGCTAGGATATTTCACAAGGCCTATGGATGAGTCAATGTGCTTGAATTTTATCTCAGTCCAATTTGTTTGCATGAGAGTTTTTTGAATTTATTTTTATTCTTTTAAGGAATGAAGGATGTTCCCACTGCATATACTTTTCGGCTGGCTCCAGAAAAGATTATGCTAATATCTAGCATAAATTTCCCGAAGTAGGTTTATTTCAGTCTCTTCTTACCAGAAGTGCACCATAATCCAGCCACTCCCTACAACTTGAATGGTTTTAATGATCTCCGTAACTCTATTATATTTTTAATTGTAGAAGTTGTGCTGGTATCTGCACAATGCTATTATTTATTTATTTTTAGTTTGCTTCTACCATAAATATGTACCTCATTCTGCTTTCTGCCTAATTGGCCAAATCTGAAGTTCCTCACCAGCCAATACGCAACTGATAACAATTCTGAAGGGTCAGCAATGGGAGATAATTCCATTTCAGACCCAACTAGGAGAGAGGACCATGCATCCAGGCACTTGTTAATTACCTTCTTTGTTCCATTCAGATGATTCTGTGCCTATTTAACATTAGGAGATGATATAGTTATACTCCTAACTCATGATATTCCTTCATTTCTGATTTGTCTAAAAGACTGTAATCAGATTTATAATGAAAATGAGCAAAAATATCAAAAGACATGTGTATAAGTGTTAGAAATGTAGTTTTCTGTTTTGATTTGATAATTTCCAAGAACAATGTAATAGGAAGTAATTGCAAAGAGCCGTGTTCAAAAAGGAAAATAAAAAACAAAACAAGAATCAAAAACTGATAAAACAGCTGGAGAACTGTGCAAGATATGTTTTGGAAAGACCGAGAAACAAAGAATCAGACAAAGAAACAAACAAACACATTTGGGAGGAAGGGCAGTGAAATGAGGAAGGGTCCTAGAATGATGCAAACATTGCTCAGCCAAGGTTTCCTAAGACAGGACATGGTAATACTCAGCTTGTCGGAGTAACCTAAGTACGAGGAGCTAGGAAGCAAAGTTAGTTCTTAGAATAATAGGCCGAAATTTTAGAAAAGAACTTTGCAACATGAGACCAAGGAAAGCCTCCTGAGAATTTGGCAGAATTTCCCAAGAGAACAGACAGGAGATTGTACCAGGCGGTGTTAAAATGACACAACAAAACAGAAGGAATCATCTTCTTTCTTCACTGGATGAAACGAATGATCTGGTGACGATCTCGTTTCTGGTTCTGAAGAGACTCAGCACATGGTGACACCATAAAGATGGGAAACCATGTTTCTATTGTGAACATGGAACTGTAAAAAGAAAGAAAGCTAAAGGTATTTCTTTTAGGACATTTAAATAGAACAGGGTCTGGGTGTAATTTAATTTAAAAAAATTCTACTGAAAATTAAGCTTCTGTTAGATAGAAGGAAAAGTGTAAGATAGATAGAAATAAAGGAATTCCCTAGTACTTCCACCTGGATACAGAGGACTTGGGCTGGAGTGTATGGTGATTCGGTTTCAATTACTCAAACTTAGAAGCAAGAGTGATCTAAAGCTATGAGGTGATAAGTCACAATCATAGCATTCAATTTCTGGTTAGAAGTTATGACTGTTTGATAAAACATCTCATTTTCATTTGTGGTATAGTAGTACTTTTTAGAGTTGCAATATACTAGCACACATGGAAGTCTGATTATGCCTTGAAGATTTCAATAATTCACTCACAAACCTGGTCTGATCCAATCAGGAAAATTTTATGACTTTTTATGACTCAAATGCCCACTTTGTTGATGGTCACAGAGGTGCAGAATTAGATAATAATTTCCCAGGATCCCCTATTGATGAAGGAGGGGCCTGAAGTGAACTCTAATCACTGTTCTTTCCTGTAACATACTCTCCTGCTAGTGAAGTAGACCTGAGAGCACTGAGGAAAGGAGTGGGTTTGGCAGCTTATTGAGAAGGACCGAGGAGGGCCCGTGACGTGTGATGCTGACACGCAGCTTTGGGTGGGATGGGTTCCCAGCTCTGCATTCATTCAGCACCTGTCTGCCCGAAGTTGAGTTGGAGCAGGTCACATGCTGGCACTTGACTGTTTCCAAACATTTTCCTCATAGGTTATCTCATGTTATCTTCAAAATACCCCTAGACAGTGTTATCGACATCTTTTTTTAGGTAAAAGAAGCTGGAGCTCAGAAAGGTTAATGACCCTGACCTAGCACACCCAGGATTAAAGCCCCAAACACACCCTGGCTTTGAAGCCCCCAAAACATACCTTCTGATGTGATTAGCACTTCACTGAAATGACCAATACCAGATGTATTTCCTATAAGACCAGTGGCCAGTCAGGGTGTGGAATATCTTTCCATTGATTCTAAAGATTTTCAAAAGTCTGAATTTCCACTTTGGGGATGCATTCCTGATTCTTAGTCTTTTGAATATAACACTTTAGCATGAACATCAAGTAATGAGATTATATAACTCCTCAAATATTCAACCTAAGGGTAAAACAACTCCTGACTTTTGATATTTCTCTCCAGGACTTACTCCTTATTTTTGGCTGGAATTGTTTTTTTCCTGCTCTCCTCATGAACGTGCCCTTAGATAGGACAGGAAGTGCTGAGTCTTCCAGACCAAGGGGCCCACAGATATCTGGAAGTTCAGGAGGTAGCATTCTGCAAATTCTAGTGCAAAATAACTAGAAAGAAGAAAGGCCACTCTGTGCAAGAGGGAGTGTCCCTTTTGGTAGATTGCTTTCCTGATCCAAAGGTCTCATGTGATATGTTCGTTTTCACTTAGGAAGACTGGTCTGTATTTCTAAAGAGAACACCTCTTTGGAGAATTTTCAGGTATTTTCCACTGGGCTTTTGAGCCTGAAAAAGAAATTCAAAACCATAAATTGTTTCAGTTACTGTGAGGACCACTTGATGCAATCTTTGGTAAAGATTTGCAATTTCTTACTGACTCAAACTGTTTGATTTTGCAACTATTTCTTTACTATCCCTGTGGGCTGCAAAGCAAGAGTCAATTAACAATGCTGTGAAGCAACTAAGCCCGTGGGCCACAACTACTGAGCCTGAGGTCTAGAGCCTGCAAGACGCAACTACTTAGCCCATGCACCACAACTACTGAAGCCCACATGCCTAGAGCCCATGCTCTGCAACAAGAGAAGCCACCATAATGAGAAGCCTGTGCACTGCAACAAAGAGTAGCCCCCTGCTCGCCACAACTAGAGAAAGCCGCATGTAGCAACGAAGACCAAACACAGCCAAAAACAAATAAATTTATTTTAAAAAAATGCAATCAACAAACATGACTTCAGATCTGATTCCAGATTGGATCAGTGCCCTGGCATTAATTGGAGTAGAAATAAACATCAAAGAACATGAGAGTTTCATCTCAGCAGAAGCAGAGAGTCAAAGAATGGTGTTACTTTTCCTTGTTGGATTAATCAGTAATGCTTTCATTTATACCAGTTTCAAAAAGTTTGATCTTTTGGAACATACTTTGCAAATGCATCCAAACAGAGAAGTTAGTTTTCTTAAGAAATAAAATTATGTAAAGCAATGGAAAGAAGTCATGAGTACAAGGTGGGAAGAAATTTTAGTTCAATGAATTTTTACATTCTTTTTAACCTTTCATAGAAAGCCTGGATCTGTCATCTTTTAAACTATTATATACAAAACATGTTTTATAGAGTCTGTATATATCTGCTAGATGTAATATACTGAACTTTTCACAGTATGACACCCACAGGGTATCCATGAAGACCAAGATAGAGCCATGGGCATGACATGGACATAGAACAGCAGACCTGGGAAAGATCTTAAGTACCTTAAGACCAACCTTCCCATATTTAGTCATGAAGAAAACCTGGACAACAGGTGTTTTAAATATGAACTCTGAAATCAAAGTCATAATCACAAATCACAGGAGCTGCTTTTCACCTGAGTTAATTCCTGCTCTGTAAGAAGCATCAGGAGGATTTATTAATTTAATAACAGTGGCTATGCTTTTAAGCAGTGTTCTCAGTGGGGTGTCCAAATCACCATCGGCAGCAGCAACACCCAGGAACTTGTTAAAAAAAGCCAATTCTGGGCCCCACGCCAAATATACAGAACCAGAAACCCGGTAATCTGAATTGTAATAGTCTTTCCAGGTGAAGCAAGGAGAAGTTTGAAAGTCACAGCTCTTCAGTAATGCTGGGAAGACAGCAGTGTGCACAGCCATGCATATGCACACACACAAACAGACACTAACAGAAGGCATCTGCATGTCCCCTCTGCACTTTCTCCCCATCAGATCCTTAACCTATTCATCACTGCTGACACAGAGAGTGCTATGCCTTTGCTTCTTATTACAGCTTTGTCTGTTCATGTCAGCATTACTTGATGGTACAATGCATTTATTCCTCTCCTGCTTTTTTAAATGCATTTTTCACTGCCATGAAAATCACAAATGTTGTTTATTGTCTGGGGCTCAGTCTCTTTGTAGTCCCTTTGTGCCATGTTCTCAAGGCAGTATCTCTCTTTGGGCTTCTGTTTCTCAAGGAATGACCAAAAACAGGAGTTGACAAACTTTGACTGTAAACAGTCAGATAGTAAATGTTTTTGACTTTTGGGCCATGTAGTCCCTGTCACAGCTACTCAGCTCTGCTGTTATAGTGCTAAGCAGCATAGAGAATATAAATGATGGGTGTGGCTCTGTTCCAAAAAAACTTTATGTACAAAACCAGGTAGCGCTCAATTTGACCTGTGGCTGTGGTTTGCTAACCCCCGGATTTAAGCACCCTACTCACTTTTCTAAGAAATTTCAATCTGCCAATTGGGTCAAAAAAGTTTTACTTTTCACATGTGATCTTTCAAGGTGGTCATGGTGGCTGGGAGCCTGCAGGCCAGCTTGGCCTCCCATCACTTTGAAGGTCCAATCTCCCTCAGGCAGGCTTGTTGGTATTTAGGACACTCTGTGTACAGCTACTTGTGGAAGCCTATCTGTCCACCCTTGTGTTTTGTCTTTGGCTGGAGGAGGTTAGAGAGAGTCAAAGAGATGGGTAAGAGTAATCTTGACATTCAGAGACTCCAGGAGGACCTTCTCTTAGAAAACAAACTGACATTTTGCCCTGGTATGTCTCCCTATTTTATGAGTCTTCCCAGCAGCTGCAAAGTGTTGTGGGGCAAAGCTGTGCTTTTGTCATGAATTAATTCACTCAGTGAAGGAGTGGATGTTCACAACTTTTAAGACTTCAGCTGGCCCTCTTTTATATATACAGGCCATTACTGCTCATAACAGCCAGATGAATGACAATGTCCATAATGGGAAAATACACAGCAGCCTCAGGAACAGCTGTCTTGGGCTTCCTTAATTGACAGTGGCCAGTGTAGTACGATAATGGATGTTATGAGGATGAACCAGTGTCTATACATGTCCCAGTGGGAATCTACAAGTATATGTGTTACAGATAGCTAAATACTGGAAAACTGAGCCAGCCTTAGTTCTGCAAATATTTTATGCTCAAAAGATTCATATTTGGGGAAAGTAAAATTCTTTTTCTTTTTTAATTTATTTATTTATTTATTTATTTATTTATTTATTTATTTATTTATTTGGCTGCATTGGGTCTTTGTTGCTGAGCATGGGCTTTCTCTAGTTGCAGTGAGCAGGGGCTACTGTTTGTTATGGTGTGCAGGTTTCTTGTTGTGGTGGCTTCACTTGTTGTGGAGCATGGGCTCTAGGTGTGCAGGCTTCAGTAGTTGTGGCACACGGGCTCGGTAGTTGTGGCTCACAGGCTCTAGAGTGCAAGCTTAGTAGTTGTGGCACACGGGCTTAGTTGCTCTGCGGCATGTGGGATCTTCCCAGACCAGGGCTCTAACCTGTGTCCCCTGCACTGGCAGCTGGATTCTTAGCCACTGTGCCACCAGTGGAAGCCCTGAAAATAATATTCTTAATTAAAATCTTTTGAATATCCAGTAACAACTGGGGAATGGTTTCGTTATTTTTTCCAACATAATTTGAATTGCCAGTGGCAGGAGTAGAATTCTTTCTTGTGTGGCTCTTCACCTCCCTCTGTTCTAGATGGTTCATGGCTGGCCCCCCAGTAGGCAACAGAGCAGAAGACAAGTGTGCGAGGAGACTTCTGGCTGGACAGAAAGAAGGGACTTGTGCTTAAAACTAATTAACCCACACACATCCTCTTGATAAGGTGCATTACCTGAACTAAGTAAAAATGGATGAGTGCTAGGGTTTTGAGGGGCTAAGAAATCTCCAGGTGATAAGGCTGTCCAGGAAGGCTTCAGGGAGGATGCGATATAGGGCGAGCCATAAATGAAAGGCAGAAGAGAAAAAAAAAGAATAGCGAGTTGGAAATGTAGAAGAAAGGATGTGTATATGTAGACTAGAGAAGTAGGAAGGAAAAGGTAAGGCTCATTTCCTTGGAGCCTGAGGTCGAGGACAGGGAAGAGAGGAGATGCTGGTTGGAGCCGGGTCAGAGGGCAAAGGGACAGCAGGGCCCTTTCCTAAAGCCGCAGGAGGAAACTGTGACAACTACACTTTGTTGAGTAAAACCTGCAGCAGGAGATACCAGTAAGCATTTTCACTAGAAAACATGAGTGTCTCACATCCTGGGGTATTTATTACTTTGTAATTCTGTATCTCTATCACTTCTGTGGGAGTTTAAACCAAAGTAACCAAATAGTAATAGTAACGAGGGCTGAGATTTACTGACCTAAGTGTCAGTAAGGGCTCTCAGAAATGTCTGCCTGTGAATTCATTTAATCCTCACAACAGCTCTGCAAGTGACCACGAGCACCGTTTCACAGACAGGGAACAGAGGTTGGGTGGGGCCCCAGGCAGTCGGGCAGGGCGGCTCCAGAATCCACACCCTGGTGGCACACACCCCTCAACTGCCACCCGCAGCATCCCACATACAGTGCCGTGAAGCAGCCAGCCCATGGCCTCCCAGAGGCTCTGCAGCTACTCAGAGAGAGGTGCACCTCCTAGGCATCGGACAGAAGCATCTAGTCTGGACCACGGTCATGAAGGAGGATTCCCGTGGATCCACTAACAGAGTCTAACAAGAAACCACACCATCTGTTCAGTCATCAGTTTTCATGCATTTGGATGCATGCATTTGGACTGTGCATATATGCACAGTCGTACATGCAGGTCTGCACATCAGCAAAGGGTACCACATACAATGTGAGATACAACACACAATCCGTGAAGTAGCCACAGGCATGGTGTGTGTGTGTGTGTTTATGTTCTGGAACTTTTTCCCTAGACCGTGTAGTCTTTTTATCCAAACCACTGTTTTAAGGAAGATTTAGGTGCATTAATTCCCAGCCTGTGTTGAAGGAAGTGTCGGGAGCCTGGTGATGGGAAGGCGTTTTCACAGACCCCTGGCCGCTGTCCTGCTCCCGCTTCCTTCGTGGGACACCAATCGCCAAGCCCTCTCAGGTGTCCACCGCTCTGACCCACTTCTCTTCTGCTACCCTGAGAGGTTCTTCACATGCACTTTGGGGCACTATTTTTTACAAACACATCTCCATCCCTTCCTGTTAATCGCATCCCTCTTTCCCCTGTGGGACACTAGATGTGACAGTGTGATCCCAGGTACAGCCATTAGCCAAAGATTCCTCACCGGGTAGCTCTCAGTTTTGACAATTATCCAGAAATTTCATTTGCTGACTCAGACTAAAGTCAAAGAATTAAGAAAGTACTTTAACACTGTCCTCAGCCCTTTCATGGCAAAGTTGTATGGAATGCCAGCACATCTTCCCTGTCAATTAACACACAGGGTGGTGGCCCTTCTCAGAAACGGAAGGCGCCTGGTGATAAAGCCAAATGCACCAGCTCGAGCCGGAGGCCAGAGGCAGGAGGCTGATTCAGAAGTGATGTGTCCTAGCTGGCGGCTGGCTTCTTCCCTCCCTCCCTCCCTCCCTCCCCCCTTCCTTCTTCCCTCCCTCCTTCCCTCCCTCCCTTCTTTCCTTCCTTCCTTCCTTTCTTGCCATAATAACACAAGTCAGGTTATTTTTATAAATTCTTCTCTTTGCTTGACTCTAAAATGTTGCAGAAAAAGTCACTTTTTAAAGAAAGGCATGGAAATTTGGTTTAAATATATTTTTTTCTTTAAAACCTTTTAAAACATTTTTTTGTACATGTAAATGAGGATTTAGGATATGAGCATTAAGAATTCTGGCCTGAAGGAGGGAATGATCTGACAGATGTCTTTTTTAGTTGGTAGAATGTTCTGGAAAGATCCGGATAGAAAAGGGAAAAACACGAGAGGAGGAATTTTGGAAGCTAGGGCACCCCACAGAGCACACCCAGAAACCCCCTGGGGGTGGGGGACAAGCAGAAGGAGGAGGGACACTTCTTTTGTCCAGAGGACAATGACCTCGGTGCCCTGGGGATGGAGTCAGGACCATGCCCCATCCCTCAGCTCCCGACCTTCCTCCCTGCACCTCCGTCCAGTCTACCTGCAAACACCTGCCCTACAAGGCATGCTCTTGTATTTAAGAATTTCGAAATCAGTTTCAAAATTAAAATGAGAATCCACTCTGTGGAGATATGTCATTGGTCCCCAGATTGCAGAACTGAGGAGGTGCAGGTGCAACCCTGAAGGTCAGTAAAACCCCGGCCCTTACAGGGCTGTGAGGTTAGATGACGAGAAAGTCCTCGGGTTTGGGAAGAGTTCCTGGTGGGCGTGTTTCCTAGCCTGGAATCGGCAGCCTGGGCTGGAGTTAGAGGTGACAGGAGGGGGAAAGGACCAAGGCACCCGGGGCAGAGCACGTGGGCACAGTACCTGGAAGAGAGAGCAGACTGGGGCAGGGTGGGAGCCAGGGGTCCTCCTTCCAGGCATCTGACACAGGAATAAAGTACTAACAACAAGAAGGGCTAAATTTTCGTTCAAATTTTGCCTCGATTGAAACTGGGGTGACTTTAGACAAATGCCTTTTCATATTTTGTGTTCATTAAGTGCCTACTATGCTCACCATCAGGTTAAGTGGATTTCTTTCTTTCTCTCCCCCTACTGAACTTGGCCCTTATCAGATGCTCAAAAGAAGCTCTCGAATTAGTCATGGGTAAGTTTGCCGTGTTCTTGAAAAAGCTCTCAGACCCTAGTAATAGAGCGTTCATCATTGGATGAATTTTTTGCTAGTGGCTTGGGATGGTCCAGTTTCACGTGTGTTGATCCAGCGCTGATGGAGACATAGTACCCCCCGGTTGGCCGAGGGTCACTCTCCTTTAACGCCTGGGGGTTCTGCTGAGTGCACTCCTTGCAAATAACCAGGCTTCCTAAGAAGGAACGGAGGTCGCTTATCGGGGGCACGGGCTGCTGGGCGTCACCACCCAGCAGCAGGCTTCTTGTGTGGTTGAAGGGTGGTGTGGGTCCCCAGGCCTGGCGAGACAGGAGTCCGTGTGGGGACGTGGAAGGAGCTTCCTGAGGGACACCGGTCTCAGGGCAAGAGGCAAACCACGGGGGGAGCAAGGCCTGAACAAATCAGGCCCATTTCTATTTCGAGTGCATTTAAAATGTTTTACTTTATCTTTGATGAGAACAGGAATATAGGCTCACTGTAAGCAAATTATACAAAATAAGGCACACGTAAGAGAAAAATAAAAACCACTTCTAACTTCACTATTAGAACAGCTTGGAACATATATTAACATTTAATAGATTTTGGTGCTTTACCTTCTATTATGTTTCTTTCTTGTGGCTTTAAAGTCCTGTGTAAACACTGTTCTAAGAGTCTGTAAACCATTTTATTTAGCAAACTTACCCTGACTTACTGAACTGTTTTCTAAGTTAAAACATGAGGTTTGTTTAGTGTTTTTCAATTATAAATAATGCTTTGATTTAAATTTTTCTTCAAGTTTTTGGCCTGTGTGAGAGTGTTTTCTTTTTTGAGTGGGATGTTAAAGGGAGAATAAGAGGCTTAGTTAGATGCTCTGGATCAGTTACTAGGGGTGATTTTTGAAAAGGCCGTACCGACAGTCGCGCCCCCATTAGGAAGCGTGTGGAATTGCCCGAGTGGGATAAACCCTCCGAGGCACGGACTCTCCGCCAGGCACACCTTCGCCCCGGCTCCTCTCAGAGATGCCAGCGGCTTTCACACACTCCAGAGCAACAATCACCAAAAGCTCAGACACTTTGGCTGCTGCTAAGTCAGCGGTCCCTAAAATTGAGCAGCTTTTACCTGCAGAGGTAAACGGAGGTGGACTTTTTTTTTTTTTTTTTTTTTAAATCCTCAGCCCTCACCTGGCGCCTTCTGGCTGATTTCCGCTCGGGCGCCGAGAATTACTTCACATCAGTAAGTAGGAACACTGGCTGTTTCTGAAGGAAGCAAAGAGCCCAGTGTGAGCCCCGCGCCCGGGGTGGGGCTCCACGCAGGCGGGAGGAGAGAGAGCTCCGCGCACTCACGCTCGGGCTTTGAGACGCAGAAGCTCCCTTCTCCCCCCACCCCGGCAGGGGGTCCTCCTCGGCCGCCGCGGGGTCCAGGTCTCCCCTCCCCGCCCCAGCGCCCGCTCCATCCATCAGCCTCTGCGAAGGAAGCAGACCCCGGAGATGCTCCTTCAGGCCGAGACCCCCCAGTCCCAGGAGCACACTCCCCCTTCCTGGCACTTGACGTTTTCCGCCCTCCAGGATGTCGGCGTGTCTCCTCCGAGCCTGCTGGGTTCATTATCGCTGTCGCTGCTCTTCCTGGCGCTTTTTCAGATACTCAAGTCGCAGGAAAGTGAACCAGGTGCCCCCAGGTGGATGAGGCTGGACTAGGTACGTGAGAAGCCATGGACTCTGGCTTCTTCCCCACCGCTGCTGTAGCAAAGTACCACTAACCCAGTGGTTAAAATAATGCAAATTCATGACCTTGCAGTTCTGTGGGTCAGAAATCCAAAATGAATCCGACTGGGCTGGGACCAGGACTGGCGGGGCTACTCCGCCTGGGGGCTCAGAGCGACTGTTTCTTGGCTTCTTCAGCGTCTAGGGGCTTCTGTCTGTTTATGAGGACTTCCTTTATTCCTCCTTACATGTCCGTCAACCAAGAGTCTTGTAAATGTTTACTGTTTAGTTTTGCAAATGGAAACAAACAGAAACCCGAAGGACATGGATTGGTCTTTGGGAAAACCATCCCTCTCCCAACAGAGATGGCAGCTTTTTCCCAGATTTGCCTTTTCATAGACGTGCGTGTGTGTAGTTTGACACATAAACATTTTGAATGAGCTTGAATGTTTTCTTATGGACTAAACACACAATATCATAAATAGAAACGTATTTGAAATTATAATCTCCAAGCTCCTGTGAGTGTTCTATATGGAGACTATATTTAATTGCTTTGGGGCGTGTCCGAAATTTAGTCGTTGAAAAAACTGAGTCTGTCAGGATATGCTGTCGCTGTTGGTCTCGCACGTAGCCTTTCTGCTGAAACTGCTGCTAACAAGGTTGCCAATTAGGGTGAATATTTTTCTGTGATGTGAGCAGTTTTCACCAGAAACTAACTTGAGAGTCATAGCTATTCACGTACTGAAATGTCTAGTGTGACCATGCTGCTTGCAGCTCTCACCAGAGTCCAAAAAATCAACTTAATTCAACTTAGTCTCCTTACAAAAGCTAAAAGATAGTTAATCATAGAATAAATATGCATGTTCAGGCTCCCGCATATTCTACCTCACAAGTCTGATGCGTCCTGTGAACAAAAACAAGTTGGAACGGGATATGCACAAACCTGTGGTTCTTGGAACCTGGACGTGCCAAGTACAGGTTCCAATGTTTATTCTACTCTGCACCGTAGGTAACTGGCTACCAAGGACCTTGTGAGTTTCCATGACACTTGCCCACAGCCAGCTTCAAAAAATTATCTTCTAAAGTCTATAAGTTTGTGCCTCCTGGTCTCCATGTCTGTTGTCTGTCACTGTCTCTGTGTCTCTCTCTCCGGCCCTAAATCCAGCTGTCCGGATTATGGAAGAGGCCACGTGAGGCTATGGTTGCATTTAAGCAATTGTAAAAAGATAACTTTGTGTAGCAGATTATTTTAGGAAAGAATTATTATTTGCAAAGAATTCAGCAAGAATGTCTTAGAATAATAAACTCTCTCAGGGCCTTCAGAACCTGATTCACCTGCCCAAAGCCTGATTTTTTTTTCTTTTCTTTCTTTCTTTTTTTTTTTTTTTGCGGTACGCGGGCCTCTCACTGCTGTGGCCTCTCCCATTGCGGAGCACAGGCTCCGGACGCCCAGGCTCAGTGGCCATGGCATGTGGGATCTTCCCGGACCGGGGCACAAACTCGCGTCCCCTGTATAGGCAGGTGGACTCTCAACCACTGTGCCACCAGGGAAGCCCCCAAAGCTTGATTTTAACACGCTTGTTCGGGAAACAATAGCAAAGCGTGTATTACATAATGCAGTTTCATTCCTAACTCCAGTCGGCTTGTCTTCTCTCTTTTATTTGCCAGTGCGCGGGCAGAACCCCCCTGCACACCTCCTCTGCGGCGCGATCCCCACTCTCTCTCCTCCTCTGGGTCTTCCTTTAACTTCTGCAGTTTTGGGGGTCTCCTCGGTCACCAGACACACCTGGGTTTCCACTGGTGTCTCCCCGGATGCCATAACCTCATCCCAGCCCTTCTCTAGAGCCTCAGAATTTGCTGCCACGAACCCCCTCTAACCACATTCTTCTTCATTTCATTGTGATTTAAGATCATGCCCACTCCTTAGATAAAATCTCTCTGAGGCCCTGGTGCTTTTTGAACCAGGTCTTCCTCCTGGGCGCCCCATGATCTGGTTTACACTGTGCAGAAGGTCTCTGGGAGGAGCGGTCCTGTCTTCTTCCTTTCTGGAAGGTCCACAATATTCCTCAGGGTGACCAGGGCTCCCTAAATGGACTGAGTGGATGAAAACAGGAGCACATTTATCCTTACTACATGCATTTATGGAGCCCCTACTATGTGCCAGCCACTGCTCTAGACGGTATCTCCATGAAATCAAATTCTAAGGAAATAGGAGACGAAGGAGGTAAAGACTTAGAGTAGGACGTTTTCTTCTAGCCAAAGCATCATTTCTTCCATGGCATGTGGAGAGGATGTATAATTTGTCTTTAGTAAGAAGCACAGGAGGCTTTTGGAGTTGTATTACTCAGTTCCATTGGAGCAATATTAATAATACTGGGCCATGAAACACGTTAGTCATGCTTCCACGTCCATTTCATAAACGTTTGCTGGGTCTCTGCTCCTCGGGCCTCGAGCTAGGTAGGGATTACAGAGGCAAAGGAGCAAGTCTGGGCCCTGAGCTCAATGCGTTTCTTTGTAGGAAAGGTTTGCCCACTTGAAGTTTCCCAGTAATTAGCTCTTAGCTTCCAGCTACTCAGATGATAAAGTCTGTGCTTCTGAAGTTTTCCCTTCCTTCTTTCCTGTCCTCTTTCTTTCAATCAACCAATCAATGCACATTGGCCCTTCCACTAAACACAGTGAAAAACGTGGTACAAAGATGTATTTAAATTCGACCCTGGCCTAAGAGGAAAGTGTGTGAGCAGGCAGCTCAGAGGATGCAGGAGTCCTGTTCAGGAGCACTGATGCCGCCTCTGGGGTGATGCAGTAGCCAGGGTGAGTGAACTGACAAGGGCCGGTGGCCCACTGCATGGGACATCACAATGGCCCCTGTTCTTCCCTCTTTTCTGATTATTTCTGTGCTACTCAAAAAAGACATATTTTACAGAAACCAAAAAGTATTTAAAGGTCCCCTTTAAGATCACACTTCCTCACCCTTTTAATATAGCAGGAAAGAAGAAGGAACAAGTTCAAATGCGGTTAGCGGGGAAATGTGCACTTATGGCGCCCGTGAGCTTATCCTTTTGGTAATGCACTCACTGATGTGTAAAATTCGGAATTCAAAAATATTTCTTGGCAACATTCCAGCAACAAACACTAAGAAGAAATAAAAAGGGCTCATACACTGCATTTACAATAATTTTCTGTCTTTCTTTTTGTTTTTTCCCTGTATCTCTCCCAGATGTGTGTAGTGGTGAGGACTGTAGGGCTTACCAAGTTAAACTCTAAGAGCAGCGTGCAAATCTATGAATAAAAATTGGGACGTTACTCTGGTCCTGGTTCTTGACAGCATAGCTTTTTTTTTTTTTTTTTGTATATTTTACTGATGTATAGTTGATTTCCAATCTTGTGCTAATTTCTGCTGTACAGTGAAGTAATTCAGTTATGTATACATTCTTTTTCATATTCTTTTCCATCATGGTTTATCCCAGGCTATTGAATACAGTTCCCTGTGCTCTACAATAGGACCTTGATGTTTATCTATTCGATATATACTAGTTTTCATCTGCTGACCCGAAACTCCCAGTCCATCCCTCCCCAACCCCTGCCCTGGCAACCAGGAGTCTGTTCTCTATGTTCGTGAGTCTTGTTTCTGTTTCTTAGATAAGTTCGTTTGTATTTTAGATTCCACATATAAGTGATATCATATGGTATTTGTCTTTCTTTTACCAAATTACCTCTTGACAGTGTAGATTTTGACCTAATATCTAAGTTGTTAGTAACCCCATGTCAATGGTAGGAAAAGAATTATGCTCTCAGCCATTGATTGAGGGTCTTCTGCCTGCAGAGAACCCCCTGGGGGCTAGCAGAGAGGATGGCACCATCCTTGACCTCCAGATGCTTTGTCCATGGGAGCAAAGCTATGATATTTTTAGGGGAAACTGTTCTATCCAGGGGTCCTAAACATCAATTTCAAAGAACGTGATTCAAGGCCATTTGGAAGCAAAGACGCATTCATTTTTTTTCTTGTTTTGTTTAGAGACTTACACAGGAGTTAGATACATATATTTTATTTGTTTGCTGTGAAAAAATATCTAATTATGTAAGATTTTCGAAGTAGCAATAAAAAAACAGAATCACCCCCAAATTTCTCCTTTTAGAAATAACCACTGTTGCCATATTTGACCTGACCTATCCCATCTTTTCTGTATACATATACTTTTTTTTTAAAATCAAGATTCTGCATTACAACCAGTATTTAGAGGAGGAATGAAATATTTTACTCAACAAATTTGTCACAGGCTAAGTTTACATTCTCCTTAATAAGGCATTCAGTTAATGGAGGAAGAGATAAGGAAAATGGGGAAAAAAATGGGAAAAGAATGGAAGAGAAAATGGCAGAAAAGGAATAAAAACTCAGAGAAAAGAGATGGAGTATGAAGGGATGCAGGGGAGAGAGGAGGAGGGGGACGCCCACCAGCAGCCCTGCTCTGGCTGGGAGGACTCGCCTCACATTTCCGCCTGTGAAACAGCTAATTAGCTGATTCACCAACTGCTTCTGCCTTGATGTCGTTGTTGTTCATTTTTGGTGGCTTGACCAGAGATGGAGTGGTCAAACCAGGCCCATGGGAAGAGGGGGAAGGGAGCGTCTGGGCCATGACGGCTGTGAGGAGAGCAGATTTGGGAACAGATGCCATGGAGATGAGCTTCTGCTCCCAGCCTGCAATGTGGGTCTGTCTTCCAGGCTGAGGCATGGAAGGGGCACTGCCCACCCTCACCTCAATGTCAAGAGAATCTTGCTCTCATTTGTGACTGATCAGGAACACTCTGCGTGTCTCTAGTGCATTGTCTCTTCATCTGAAAACTGGCGCACTCACTTCTCTGCATGGAGAACTGGAACTGTGTTACCCACTCGCAGTGTATGTTGCAACAGTGGTGGAGAGCATAAAAGCAGGGTTATTCGCCTGTGAAAGTGCTCACCAGGCCGGGTGCAGTGCTCTGATTTCAGGTGCACGTGAGAGGCACGTTGCCTTCTCTTCACCTCCGTCTGTCCACATCTGCACACATGAGTGCATTTGACACGTTTGCACTGGGTGGTCCGTGTCCCCTTAAACTGGCATGGGCATGCTACAGAGGAACCAACATATTTTTTCTAAACTAGAAATAATAACTTCAGTTCACATCCTGCTCCTGAATTAGCATTGCTTTACACATATGTTCCCGGGTCAAAAAGAACTACTATCACCATTTTTAGAGACTGGGAAGCAGGCACCGGGCAACACTGAGGCTTGAGTCTTCCCTCCACACCCTGGAGCAGGGCCTTTGCAATGTCCCATCCGTCCTGTCCCCTGATATTCCAAATCACAAAGACCAAAATGAAGGTCAGCTCCAGCTGCCAAGAGACTGGGATGTGTGTTGTTCTGGGGCTGCTCTGGAAAGGGCTCAGAGGAGGTTGGGGTAGGGCTGCCTTTGTCCTGTCTGGTCCATGTAGAGCCATGTGTATGTGCTGTGCTTGTGATTTTTGTATTTGCAAAGAGCCTTTCCATCACAAGCCGATCTCCAAGCTGCTTTAATATGGGGCTTTGACACAGTGATTCAAAGTCCGGAGCCTTCAGGTATGTTCTGTGTGTGGTTTCTATCCCAGGCTGTGATTTTCCCTGAAGACGCTAAGCCCCCAGCTTCCCCAGGTATGAAGGAGGGACACCCCCATGAGTAAAAGTGACTGTACCCCTCCTGTGTGACCCAGCACACTGATTTCAAACACTTGGTAAATAGTCGTCTGCAAACACGTTTTCAGCAAGTAAATATTTGCTGAAGCCTGATGCATGTTACAGGTAAATCTGGAACTTCACCAGGTACTTCTGTGTGGGTCCCCGAGGCCACCTCTTCCTGGCCAGGGAGTTGATGTCCCCCCCAGAGCCTGACATCCACACGTCGTGGGTGAGGAGGTTGAAGTCCAGGGACACAGGGCAGCTTCATCACCAGCAGATCTTCGTCACCAGGCCTTGATTAACCTTTGCTCCTTCAAGATGAGCACAGCAAATTAGATTTTCCATGTGTTCCATGGTCCAGAGAAAAACCTGGGATCCAGTGATCTAACGAATAGCTCAACTAAGAACCCATAAAACCTGTCTCCTTCAGCATGCAATGCCCTTGTCTTCTTATTATGGAGAAATAACAGCACAACTTTTGGTCAGAAGGACACTGAACATGAAACTAAAAGGCCGTGGATGTTTGCCTCCGTGCCCTGACCCTTTAAACAGGCAGCAGTCGAGGTGGGGTGACCAGCCGGAACTTTGTCCAGACTTCGGGGTTCCCCAGGACACCCTAACCGAGCGAGGTGGCACCTAGCTTTAAAAGTCACCCCTGCCCCTCACAGACCCCACCTGTGTGACTCCCAGGAATGGCCTCAGCTCCTGGGCCTCGCCCCTCTTTGGGGAAAGGACTTTCCCTCATCTGTCCAGGTGTTCACCTGGCACCTCACATCACAAAACTTTCCGACCTTCCAAAGGAGGTGCATCCTCTCTGCCCTTCTGTGGACACTTAGAATAAAGGGGTCATTAGGAGAAAGTCTGGTAAGATGGGGCGTGCACAGTTTAAAGCACTTACCAAAACTGATTTATGGTAGGAAAGAAAGCAATGTTTGAGGGACTGGGATTGTAGAACTGTATTCTTCACTATGCTTTTCTCTATCCAAATCTCTTTCTCATCACCAAAACTGTGATGTGTGGAAAGGTTTTGGTATTTACTGGGAGAGAAAGGGCCTTTCATGGTACCCTGGTCTTACACTGGCTTGGGTGCCATGGAGCCATTTGGGGCAGGTGGCATCCCACACAGCAGGCCCTGCGTGGTCCCATGCTCTGTGAACAGCACTGGTTAGAGGTTCGGTGTGGCTGTCAAGAGATTCAGATGGAACTGAGTGAGGATGTGGCTGGGAGGAAAAGGAAGGAAACAAACAAAGGCAAGGGAAGAGGGGAAGCAGGATCCAGAAAGGGAAGTGTGGGGTGAGAACATGCGGGTTCCTCCTTCCGAAAGCACCTGCCATCTACAGACAGGAAAGCCGGTCTTCAGCAGTTTCAGGAGACTACAGGACAACTCTGAATCTGCCATGGTGATGTAATGGGCTGTAGGTAACCTGCAGATTCTTGGGTTCCTTGAAGGATGCTGAGAAGCATGATGATTCACTGGACCTCTCAGACTCAGATGAAAGGCAAACGGGGTAACTGGTCTTTCTCTACAGAAGAGGGTATCTGCTTCTCTCCTACAAGCAGAAAAGTCCATTCACAGCCAAGCTTACCTGGCATTGAAGAGACATCCTGTTTTATTTAGGATAAGGGTAGATGGGGGGCACATTGTGAGAAATCTGGAAGTAAGTTGAACAGTGTGAGCTCACCATTCCCTTATGGAAATGAGCGGGTCACGTGAGGTTTCAGCGTGTTCCTGAGGCTGTGGCGGGTTTTCCTGGGTGGGGGGGGAGGCGTGAGGGAGGGGCTGCGCTGTGAGCCACTGCCGACCCTCACCGATCAGAATGCAGCACATTGATGAGTGCTAGCCATGCCCCCCAGGTGGCCCAAGGACCCAAGAAATACAGCTTCAGTGGAAACACTGGCCAAGAGGGTCATCGTTAAAGACAGGGAGGGGAGCTCAGAGACCCAGCGACAAGGGTGACGCCAGCCAGCTGAGAGATGCGCCTCCGAGGGGTAATGAGTTTGCGGCGACAAACCCAGCTTGAAAGAACGGAGAATTGATGGGTTCTGACAAATGCTTTGGTGGGCAGACAATAGACAAAAGAAGAGAACAACACTGGAGCCGGCTGGGTCCAGAGGGTGGACAAGGGCTGCAGACAAAGCAAACCAGAGTTTGGGATCGGAAAGATGCATAAAGACAGGCGGATCAGAGGGAGTGAAATGAGTCCTGAACATTTACCTCATTTCCATGCACAAACAGAAAACAAACAAAACCTGCTGTAAAGAACCATCTAGATTATTCACTGGAGTCCTCCAATCTCCCAATGCCCCTGGCTTCATGTTTCCCACCGAGATTTCAACCTCAGAAGAGACTCTGTGATTCAAGCAGGACAGTCCTTGTCTCTTTTGGAGTCATTGCTTCTTAGAATCTGCCAACCTGTAAGTTCTGGAGTTCCAGGTAAAGTAGGCCCTTGGGGGACGAGGTGCCAGACACTGTGCGGACAGTGTAAACCAGATTACCAGCCCCAGTAACAGAAGCTCCGTGTCAAATGGGCTTTTTCCTGACCTCTAATCTGTCCATCTCAAGCATTAATAAACAGCAGAAGCACATATCATAGATCCAAAGATCATCTCTAAAACTTCAAGATTTGCCCTCTTGAGAATGTGTTGTCTGAGGCCCCTGAAGGACAGCAGGGTGCTCGGTGTTCAGCACCCCGCAAGCTCTTCCACCTCTGTAGCCTGCAGACTATAATCGGGGCCCCTTCCCTGATCTATGGTCTTCAGAGCAGGAAAGCCAAGATGAGTATGAAATTGTAAGCTCATCCAATGCTATTATTTTTAATTGAAACGATCTAGAAAATGGCAACTTGTGTGAATTGTATTCTCATTCCTTACTATATGGTTAATTCCAATTTGTAATGAGTAGAATGATGTGAGCACACTAAAGTGACAAAAGTGTCCTTGCATTTCACCAATCCAGCTTCTTGACCTGATAAATATAAGCAAGCCACAATTTAACACGCACAGAATAGATTTCCTTGGCAGATTGATTTCACATTTTATTATATAAAACAAGCATGGACTTATGTGAGGGTTAGAAGCCTGATTATGAGATGCGTGCCTGTGTATATCCAGTCTTAACTCTCCATAACAAAAGATATTTCTGAGCAGTTGTGGTTCCTCCTATTTTTCTGGCTGTTATTTAATGCAACAAAATGCCAAATTATTGACATGCTAAAACACTGTAAGAATCTGGACTCCTCTTTGCAGTCCACTGTGGATTTCTTTCTGTTCAACAGTACAGTTACTAAAATTAATTTCTAACTACCCAACACAAGTGTGCTATCTTCCAGGCTCATGTGAGGCAAATAGGACCTGGGACTCCAAGGTATTCATTCTATTGTGTGTGCCAAAGGCTACCACTTTTTCTCTCTTATTACATGCCATATGCACACCACTGGTCGCAGATGCCAGTGATCATCCAGTCCAAGACTAGTTTGCATTAGATGTGTGGACACTGCCAGGAACCTCAGAGTCAGTGGGACTCCTAAGGTGACAACTCCGTGGGTGTCACAACAGTCTCAAAGTGTCTGGTGAAGTCTTGATCACCCCAAGAGCAAGGCAGGGCATTGTTTCTGCATCCTGGTCATTTTCTTTGTTTGCCTGGTTGGGAGTAGCTGTAGGGGCTGCTCTTATGCCCAGCATGACCCCCATCCAGGAGAGGTTCTGTTCTTAAGTGATGCAAGAAAAGAAAAACGTTGCACACCTCCACATCAATGTCTGATCCCCTTTGCCATTCTTTTTAACGTTCATTTTAATTCAATGAAACAAATACAAAACCAAAATATTCCAGTGAAAAGAACATGGAACCAGGAGTTGGAATTAAAGTCTAGTCCTAACACTGTCACTAGCTCATTAAATGACCTGGAGAAAGCTCAGCTCTGTAAAATAGTTTCTCCGAGATTTCCAAGACACGAAATGTGAGACCTTTTCAAATGATTTTTCATTCATTCATTGAAAAAAATGCTATTGAGCACCTAGTACATTTGGGGAATGAATAAGTGCTATTTAGTGAATGTGAATGCATGCCAGGCACTAAGCCAAGTGCTGTATAAACATTATCCAACCCAATCAGCCTAGTGATTCTGCAAGCTAAATTCTATTGCTAGTCCTTTCACAGAGGCAATCTGAAGGGCTAAAGGTAAAAGAAATGTAGCTTAGGAGGAAATACGGGTCAAGATGCTGTACAGATATAGACAAGGAAAAGAGGAGAAAACAGCCCTGGAGAAGTTTCACCTGCAAGGTGACAGTTAGTAAGCAGTGGTGTGAGAACTCGAGTCCACATCTTCCATCCCGGGTCCCATTTCTCCATCATTGCACAGAACCACCTTCCTTTTTCAAACACATGTTATCTTCCTTAAACTTAAACAAAGGAGCTGACCATCCCCAAAGCATGCCGAATCTCCCAAGGGGGTCACTTTGTCCCATGAGTCGAATGAAGGGGTGAACATGTTTCCCTTCCTCCTGCGGACACAGTGATGCTGCTCACGGCACTTGATGTGCACTGTGTCGGGCTTGTAGTTCAGGAAGCCCTCAGAGCAACCCAAGGAATTGTTATGCCCATTTTACATGCGCCTACCTGGACCAGGAGAAGTTAAGGAGGGAGATGGAAGCAGGGCTACAAGTCCAATGCTCCTGTTACCAGGGAGCCTTGGCTGGAAAGGAGAGCGCAGCAGGGCCATGCACACAGGGCACTGTGAATACTGACCTTCTTGAGTTCACCACCGCAACTCCGGGTGGGACCCACGCTCACCTGCATGGAGGGCAGGGCTGCTCCCAGCAGATAAAGTCCATCACCAATGTCTTTTCCCTCCTTTGACACCTGTTCCCCTTCCTCACCCAGCTCACCTCTCACTGCCTAGCAGCAATCTGCACTACTGAGTACCCCCTTCCCTCACCCTTCCGTGAAGGAACCTAGTAATTTACATCCTACTGTGTGTTTGGCACTGTCTTCTCTTTCCTAGGGATATTTGCAGAATAAGCCCTTGCTATAATTGTGCAATGAAAATTTCCTCTATTGTTAAGTGGATCTGCGGTTTGCATTTTTGGGTATTCCTGGTTCAGACAGAACTTGTGCAAGCCTCTGAAAAGAGCCCTAGAAACAGGTGCTGATTCCAATTACTTTTAAGATCAAACCAAACTGGGTGTAAAGGAAAAAACGAAACAAAAGACTAAATGCAAGACGAAGGGAGTGCTCAGAAGAGGTAAATAGAACTACGATCATGAGGACCGTCAAATCCGGTGCCACTGCTTTGCGTTTGCTTAGTTTCTATTGTTTTCCCCAACGAGCCTTGAACATCTTGGGTAATGACTCAGTCAACCTATAAATGTTTAAAACCAGTCAAAAGATAGAAAGATTAAGATAAATAGAGGATAGATAGATAGATAGATAGGGATAGAAACAGAGAGATGATAGACATAGAGAAATAGATGGTAGAATGTTAGAATCAGAGAGAGAGAGGTCGGTAAATGACAGATGGCAAGGGGATGGATGAACACACAGACAAAAGAGAATACCTCCCTTCTCTGTTGCACAGTGTGGAGCAGTTCTCTGCTGCTTGCATTTTAGCTGTTACTATTTTTCTCCCAATCCAATTCGTTAGCCTGGGAACCACTGAAGTAGAAAGCAGGGATGAAGCCGTGCTCCCAGTTGGAAGGAATGGATATCCTTGCTTTCCTTTTTGATACCCTCGAGAAGCACCTTTGCTGTGTCCTTGCATCTGGGGAGATTCGGTAATTCCTTCCACAGATCAGTGAGGAGCACGACCCTTGGACTTGATCTGTGGGCGAAAGGCTACCTCATAGTAAAGCTCGTGCAATGTGGTGCCCCTCAGGGCTTGGGCATCTAGTTTCTCCACCGTAAGCACGCGCAGACAGAGAGCTCCCAGGAGGTATTTCCACAGGTGCCTTCTTCTGCCCCCTGAGCTCATAACAGTATGCAAATAGCTGAGGATCAAACATAAGTCAGAGGCAAATGGCTTCAGCGCATCGAGCGGCCTTCCTGCATGACAGAGCCACAGGCAACAACAGGGCTGTCAGCCTTGCTGCCTTGAGCCCCCCCTGATGACCCAGCTGCTGCTGCTGGGAGGGATTTTCCACAGCTTGGCATCTGGGCTGGGAGCCGGCTTCCACTGTCACATGTCACCTCACCAGCACTGGGCTCGCGGGTGGAGATGGACACAGCTCAGGGAATTTTCCAGTGTTACCAGCACAGCACAGTGAGCAAGACCCATAAATAGTCATATAAGAGACTTCTGTGTTCCACATACAGTGGGGGTTCACGGCTCTGAAGTCAGCTTGTCAATTAATTCACAGGGAAAGGGAGACACAGATTACTTACCATGCAGGCTAATGAATTACCTTCCGAAATCAGGGCTGGAAGTTCAGTCCCTGCCAGGCAAATAAGACTGTATCTTCGAAGTGCTAAGAAATGGGAGAAGCATGCTGCCAGGAGCTGAGTCCATTCAGCCCTCCGCAGGTTGTTCTTTTCCCTTTATCACAGACTCAGACAGCTGTCTGATTTTCCTTATCATTTCTATAAATATGGTGTTCAATTATAAAACAAAGTCAATTGCCCGATTTTTCACGTGGTGAAATCAGCATTCACTATATAAAAGCATTGTTGGAGGAGTCACGAGGCTCCATGTACTGACAGGTCACCAGAGAACCCAAGATGGGGTGTAAACGAGGAGGAAGGGCAATTGTTTTGGCGTCAAACCTATGTCAGGCAAATAAACAGCTAACAGTGAAAATAAACAGAGTGCTGGGCACAATCCCATGCTAAATAACATCAAGGACTTTAAAACAAATTGTTTTTCTCCAAAGGAATTTTTAATTCATAAATTTGTAAGCCTGGTTTTCCTGTTTTAACTTAGATAAGGTGTCACCCTGTTGTGAAAGGACAAGGGCTCTGGAGGCAGGTAATCCTGGGTCCAGATTCTGATTCTGCCCCTCCTTAGTCGGGCAACGTGAAGTAGCTTGGCTCCCAGGTGAGCTGAAAATGGTACCAGGTGTGCACAACTGGTTGGAGTGGTGTGAAGTTTAGAGATGATCTAGGTCACATCCTTAACACAGAGCCTTGCCTGTCGTGAGCGCACGTTCATTCCATGGAAGCTCCTTATACTGTTCTCCATCCTTTGTAGAGCACAAAAGGCTTGGGTATCAAGTTCCTGCTTGTGGGAGTGCAAGTTGGTGCAAGCTTTTTGGTGATAAATTTGGTAACGTCAACCAAAGGTTAAATGTGAATGTCCTTTGAACTGGCAATTTCATGGTTCCTTTGACAAAAACGTATCCTATAGAAACACCTTCACAATACCCAAAGTTATGTGGCTGGGGACGTTCGCTGTGCTCCATGTGTAGTAGTAAAACCATGGAAACCCCTGCGGTGTTCACATGGAGGGGAGACAATGACTGGATCCCAATCCAGGTATAGAAGGGGATGCTGGAGGTGTGATGTTGAGCCGGATTCAGGAGCTGTGCAAGGAGTGGGAGATGTTGCTCCGCTTGGTAGCAGCTCTGCACCACCAGCTGAACCAGCTTGAGGTTGAAGAACTGGCCCTCCAGTCAATGATTCATTCTACAAGAGGAGTTGAAATGCTGTCTTCTCCACCTGCCCCCAACGGTCACATGAGGTGGGCTTAATCAAGTGTGGGCCTGGGAAGAAAATGCAGTCCATTCTGCTCTTATACTGCTTAGAGATCAAAACTTGTAAATTAAGTTATCAAGCCCAAAGGACTCTGGGAAGTGCTGATAAGAACTCTCTAGTTTAATAAACTGGATTTTCTATATTGCTGTTCTAAACAGGGAACGTAAAAAGAAAAAAGGGATGCTGTGCATTAAAAAAATGAAGCAAATCTAGAAACGCTAAGAAAGGCTGTATATATGTATATAAAGAAGTCAATTCAACCTTATTGAGTCACGAGTCCATTTGTATAAAATGTCATGTTGAACATGTATCTACACTTAGATACATAAAATATTTCTAACATAGACCTATGCATATGTATATTCATGTATTTATATGTACAAACACAGATATGGTTGTAAAGGCACGGGACATCCCTAGCTGAGCTCCCAACAAGTTGATTTCTACAGAAGGATGGGAATGAGGGCCGTAACTGGGTACTTTAGAAGACTTTCACACTTTACTTCATACCCTTATCTACCGCATACACTTTTTGTTGTTAGCTTGCACTTGTCCTAAATGTTTTAAACTTATAAAGTTAATATACACAAAGATCCGGCACAACATTCTTGTAATATGTTAGTGTAATTAGTCTGCCTAAAGATCTGGCATAACTTTTTTGTATTGGCTGGGTAAATATTCAGTCCTTACCTGTTACCTTCAAAAGAAATGACTAAAATGACCCAATATTTTGTGAATTTTAAGGTGTTTGGCAGAAGATGATATGACGTATTTATAGCTCATCTGCGTAATGTTAAAATTGAAACCTTTTTTGTGTTAAAGTAAATTATATAAATGGAGGCTATTTTAATGTTTTATGAAGAGAATGTATTTCTAGACTGTAATGCATATTCTTACCTTAAAAAGATTTAATTTTTTTCACTCAAAAATCATGTGTATAAAGATAAATACCTTATCTGTAAAATAAGATTTAACCAAAAAAAAAAAAGTTTTTATGCTTCCTTCCAATTCTAAAATTCTCTATATCTGTGATTTGGGCAAGAAATCTTACACTAATGAATAACAGTATCAAAAATGTTTGATATCATTTAGACAAGACACCCATTCATTAGATGATACTGTTTCTTTTCCATTTGACTGTTTTAAAATGTAACTCAGTGGTGATTGAATTGAGTTGCTAGTTAAGTCATTATTTTAAGCCTGTTGCACACATTTTAAATTTAAATATATCGCCTGTGATGATTCGGAAGTCTTATGATAGACTTCTGCATAGTTACACTCTTTTTTTAAAAATTTATTTTATTGAAGTATGGTTGATTTATAAAGTTGTGTTAATTCCTGCTGTACAGCAAAGTGATTCAGTTATACATTTTATATATATATATATATATATATATATATATATATATATATATATATTCTTTTTCATATTCTTTTCCATTATGCTTTATCACAAGATTTTGAATATAGTTCCCTGTGCTCTACAGTAGGACCTTGTTGTTTACCGTCCCATATATAATAGTTTTCAGCTGCCCAAACTCCGAACCCATCTCTCCCACACACCAACCTCCTTAGCAACCAAAACTTCCAGTCCATTCCCTCCTCACCCCCACCCCCCACCTTGGCAACCACAGTCTGTTCTCTTGCATAGTTGTTCTCAAGCTTATTATGAGGCTAAAACACCTACTGAGATATTGAACCTGACAGAGGATACGTACAGACTGCACCCCTGCCCTGTCTTTGACATTAAGTGCTGAGTGTACTGTCTCCCATCCTTGTACAGGGATGGACCAGGTACAAGCATCAACAACCTTGGGCCTGATCCTGAGTGTTTACTGGTCATGATGAGCTATGTGACATTAGGCAGTTTAATCAATGTCTCTGAGTGCCCATTTTCTTAGCTACAAGATGGAGTTAATAATATATATATGCTTTCAGAATATCTGGAGGATTCAGTGAGCAAACACCTGAATCAGAGAGCACAGTGTCTGACAAGTGGGAGGGGTCAGCACATACTCGTTCCCTTTCCTCGTGACTGTGTGGGCTCCTAACGGAGACCCTGTTTTGCTGGCCCCATTCTGCACTAGACACTTGGTGGGCTTCTCAGTCAAACATCTTCCTGACCTGGCAGCTGGTCTAGGAGGCATAAATTTGTGGGAAACACAGGGAGTCCCAATGTGGAGTCTGAGATGCCAGTTACCTACTGAGTGGAAATGCCAAGCAGGTCTCCTGAAGTTAAGAGACAAGTTTCAGTCTGGAATGATGCTTCTGGGAGTCATGGGCATAGAGATGGCATTCCACGCCCTGAGACCAGATGAGATTGACAAAAAAAAGAGAAGAGAAGAGGTCTGAGTGCTGAGCCCTGACACTCCAAGGTCAAGGCTGAAAAAAGGACCCAGCACAGAAAGCTGGGAAGCAGCACGCCTACCAGTGGAAGGATGCCCAGG
This sequence comes from Mesoplodon mirus, assembly GCF_964341445.2. Taxonomy (NCBI): domain Eukaryota; kingdom Metazoa; phylum Chordata; class Mammalia; order Artiodactyla; family Ziphiidae; genus Mesoplodon; species Mesoplodon mirus. Next base: position 25,987,858 of record NC_138990.1, on the reverse strand, counting down.
ATGGTGATGCCTGAAAATCAAGAGAGGAAGGTATTTGCAGAAGGAATGAGTGACCTGCTGAGTCAGATATTGGTAACAGGTTAAGCAAGATGAAGGCGAGGGTGCCTACCATTGAGAATAACTCTAAAAGACAAAGCAGGTTCTGAGTAAGAAACAAAGTATAACCTCCATTTTTATTCAACGTGGAAAGGATCTCCCTTCATGCTTTCCGGGAAGACTCAAGGCATTACAACAGGGCCTGAAGTCGGCATCCACCTGTGGCATGCCTGGGAGGCCGTTCCAGAAAAATATACTGAATTTCACAAAGACAGAGATGGTGGGAGAGGAGAGGCGTGTGTGCCGCGTGCTGAGTGGGGCTCCAGACTGGACCCGGGTGGTCACGTTGGGCACAGAGCAGGAGATGCAACTGGCTGTAGAGAGAGGCCATGGGTGGGGGGCTGGAGAGGCCCACAGGGAGCTGAACTCTGCCCTGGCCATGGGGACACTGATGCTGGAAAGGTCACAGGCAGGATGGGCACGCCAGACACACTGCCCTTGGGAGAGCCAGAGGAAATCAGCGGGAAATGCCAGAGGCGCTGGGCGAGCTCTGTGGATATTCTAAGAACTCTGCAGTTGGCCCTTGAATTGGGTGCATTTTGTTGTAGGTAAATTATATTTCATTAATCTACCTTTTATTACACATGATTTATGATGTTTAAAAGACACTGAGGGGTGAGCCCCTAGCTATTCCTGATTTTCACATGTGATGGACAAACCAACACACCGACAAGTATACAAATGTCCTCACAAATGTTACTGAGAGTTTTAGGTGTAATGAGTCCAAACGGTGGGCTCTGGCCTCTGTTTGGGGCTCTCCCTGCTGTGCAGCCCCCAGGGCCTGGCTCATGGATACACTGAAAAGGCAGACAAGATGCTAAAAAGAGCAGAAGCGGACACAGTGGTCAACGCCTCCACCTCTTGCCTCATCATGACTTAGTGCACGGAGGTTACACACTTGGACTCTGGAGCCAGACCAGCCCACATCCAAGTCCCATTCCCGTCTTTACTCTGACCGGACGAGCTGCTCAGCTCTGGTGCACTGACTTTCCCACCTGGAGGATGCAGCCAGGAGAACTCCTGACTCATAGGTTGTCCCTTGGACCCACTGAGCCCAGACGGGTGCCTAGCATAGAGCAAGCACCACGGAAGGTTGGAGAAACAGACCTGAGCCTTCCTCTCATTTACAGAGACTTAAACTCCTCCTCATGTTGCTTTTTGAAGATATTTTTCTGTCTCAAGTTTCCCATGATACTCCTTTATTTTATACTTCGTATGCCTAGTTAGCACATGCTGATCCGGCACCCATACCAGGCTTTGCCTTCGTGGGGGACATTAACCGGAGAAACAAGTCCCCGTGTGTAGGGAGCAGCTGAGCCAGAGAGAAGTGTTCAGCGTCGAAGACCAGGCAGCTATGTAGACAAACCAACAGACGAAGATGTTAGGGGGCGCTGGCTGCTGACCTGGCCCCCAAATCCAGAGGCCACGGAACACTTGTGACCCGTCAGCGGCCCCACAAGGCACAGAGAACCTCGCGGGGTTCCCCCAGGGTTGTAGGAGGACTGTTAAACTAAGATCAAGTCTTGTCTATCATCTCCCACCCACCAGCCTCCTCCCTCCAACCCTGCTCTCCTTTCCACTGATTAGAAGGAAATCGACCTGTTATTTTGGTGTCTTCAGGTGCCACCCGAAGGGAGGCACGATGCCGTGGATTGGAAAGTGATTCCCAAGGTCAATGTAAGCTACACCAATTGTACAGCTGGAGGGGAAGGTGAGCAGGTGCCAGCCTGAGTCACTCACCGTTTACCTAGATGAAATCAGGGGGTGCTATTTGGGCTTGGTGCTGTGTGCTCCCTTCTGCCCCCCACAGCTGGCTCCTGTGCCAGTCCCAGGGGGTTGTCACAGCCCAGAGACTGTGGGGCAGGTCCCTTCCCATCAACCCGTTTTCAAGGGTGCCTTGTGCCTTGGAAGGCAGGCTCTTGGTGACTGTGTTGTTTGGATCCGTTTACTTTTTTTTGTTTTTTGTTTTGGTTTGGGTGCGGAGAGTCTTTATTTGTTCCCCGCACTGGGTGCCTGTGCTGTGCGACAGTGGGACCGTCAATCCGGAGGCCCAGGCACACAAGGACTAACGCTTCCTTTTCTTGCACCTGGTGAGCTGCTGAGCAAGTTATTGAGTGCTTCCTCCAGAGCTGAGACCCCCTAGATCATGGTGCGGCTGGCACCCACCTGGTCCGAGCCTCCACGGTCCCCTGACCCTGTAGGTCGTCTCTGCCTCCTCGTGGGCCAGGGCAGAGAGCACTGTGCTGGGCCTCCCTCCTCTGAGCCCCGCCCCCGGCCCGGCATCCAGCCTGCCTGGAGCCCCAGTCCCTCCTCGTGTCCAGGTCCCACCAGCACTGCCTCCCTCTCTGTCTCCAGAGTTCTCTTTCTCTCAAAGGTGCACAAACGTCCTCTGAGCCAAAGTTTGTCCATGGAGATGACCTTATGCCAACAGTGTGGGAACACTCAGGGTCTGCTGTGGGGTGTGGATGAAGTGTGTGTGGTGTGTGCACAAGTGTATGTGTGTGTGCATGCATGTGCTCATGTGTACGGTGAAGAGAGGGACAGCGGGGAGAAATAACAGCACTGCTCAATGACTGACCTCTGACTTCTGCACTGAGCACAGTGATGATCATGAATCCTAGCTCAGACCAGACCCCCACCACACAGGAGCTCACTTTCTTGGTGAACGGACAGCTATTTCCCTTGAGATCTGATTGTGCACCTCCCTGGGGTTCTGTGAGAAAGCTGGACACTATTTCCTCCTGCCCCCAAAGACAAGGCAGAGTGGAATGAGGGTACCACTTTCATAATATCTCTGCTTGAATTATGGAAAATGAATTGAGGGAAGCCATGCTGGAGTTTCCAGGTTCTTGGACTAATTCCACAAGAAATGAGGGTGGGGACTTCCCTGGTGGCACAGTGGTTAGGAATCCGCCTGCCAATGCAGGAGACACGGGTTTGATCCCCAGTCCAGGAAGATACCACATGCTGTGAAGCAACTAAGCCCATGTGCCACAACTACTGAGCCTGCGCTCTAGAGCCTGCTACCCACAACTACTGAGCCTTTGCTCCACAACTACTGAAGCCCATGAACCCTAGAGTCCGTGCTCTGCAACAAGAGAAGCCACCACAATGAGAAGCCCATGCACCGCAATGAAGAGTAGTCCCCACTCACCGCAACTAGAGAAAGCCCATTCTTAACAACAAAAACCCAAAGCAGCCACAGAAAAGAAAAAAATTAAAAAGAAAGAAACGAGGGCAAGTGACCCGGGAGCTGTGGGTGGGATTGGAGCTGGGAGCAGGGAGGGAGGGAGGAAGATGGCAGGTGCACAGAATATTACCTTTGGAGCTTTCAAAAGGGAGGAGACTCCCAACTCTTGTCCCTACCTGTGACTCAGACACTGGCAGCAGGGGTGGGAGGGTAATTATGACCCCTTCCCAGACTGACAAACACTGATGTACAGATGAACCAGAGGAGGTGGTTCTGATTGGTCAAGGGGGTGAGGGAAGGTGAAGGCAAGGACAGATTTGGAGCTGAGTCTTCTCATGGACCAGAGGGCAGATCTGGTTTAAAGCAAGGAGACTGGGGAGAAACCTTTTAATGATAGCAAAACAGGTACCTCTCTAAAGGTGGATGCCTGAGCCAGGACTACCTACATGATTTGTGGGGCCAGTGAAAAATGAAAATGCAGGGTATTTTGCTCAGACATTATTAAGAATTCCAAGACAGCAACAGCAGAACCTTCAACCAAGTGCAGGGCCCCTCTGACTGCCCAGGTCACACGCCCATGAACCAGCGTGGTCTTGGACCTTTCTCGGTTCCAAAAGTGTCCTTATTTATCTTCTTAGTGGAAGAATAGACTGATGCTGCTCTAGTTCCCTCCCTTCTCACCTGCAAACACTTAAAATTAGAACAGAGCGGTGTTGTCGTCACCTCGTTCTCTCCATCTCTCTGGAATATTAATTTTGCACAGTTAACGCTGAGCCTGTCAACCTTCGTCCTTTGCTGTCTGTTAGAAAATCTCAGCTGGACTCCTTTTCCGGGCTGCCATCTGTTGCTATGACGCCTTCTATTTTTAAATAAGGGAGAGCACCGTAAGCTCCCACAGAGGCAAGGAGGGAGGGACTTTTCATAGAATGTTTCCTTATAAAGAAGGCAGAAGGTCCAGCTCATTGGAAGTTGGTCTATGAACTCAAACTGGCTGTTCTCTTTAATGGACTCATGTCCATTCATTATTTCCTACCCGATAGCATGTTTAGATGAGCCATTTCCAGATAGTCATCTTACAAGAGCATCACACAACAGACACATCTCACCCCTCAACTCAAAGCAACAAAAGTCTGCTAGGGTCACACCATCCTTGACCTTATATCAATGAGTCTGATTCACTTTTCATGTCTTCTTTTATTGACCCACTTGGAGTAGGTTTGTGGTGGAGTAGTTTCAACCATGATCTTGTTTTCACATGGAGACTTCCTGTGTTTGCAAAGCTTTTCCTTAAAACTCTTTTTTATTGTACTTAAAAATTTTTTTGAAAACATTCCAAAATGAAAATAAAGAAACAAAATATGCTGGGTAGACATCTTTCCCATCTGAAAGCTAAATGCAAAAAATACTTTTGGACTTTGAACTTCTAGTCACTTTTTGAATCCAATCTTGTAAAGACAGGAATTGGCCTATGAAGTCTTGTAAAAAATATATGAAAGCAAGTGGTTGAACGTGTAGTGGAAGTAATTTAAAAATTAAAATTTTCCTGCAATCTAATAAATCAGCTGTTTTTGGAAATGCCTAATTCCACATGTCACTATGGAACCAAACAAGAATAAGATTTTAGTTCTTAAAACCACAAAACGTTGAATACACTTTGTAGGAAGAATGTAAAAGTTTAGGAATCTGACTTCATTTGTGCCTGATTTAACTCCAAAATCAATAAATGCACTTAAATCATTTTCTTCAAATTATCTTTAATAGCAGAAATTTACCTAGAAACAACCTGCCACAGATCTTTATTAGCACGAAAGGATATGGAGGGGCTGGTACTTGGTCTTGTTCAACTCGCCTATTCTAGTACTTTCATCCATTATTGGTTTTGCTTGTCTTGGCTCAGCTCTGGTCTTTAGGGGTGTCTCACAGGTAGAGGCATGATGCCCCAGTAGCTGGAGGCTCAGCCCAGACATCTTCCCAGGGACTGACTCTCCTCTGAAGGTGATTGGTTGGTGCGAGGGGAGGCCACGCCCACCACATTCACTGCATATTTTAAAGGGCCCTGAGGACCACTCCCACTCAGTGGACAGGACACAAGGGAGGAGGCCCACACTCTGTATGCCATGAAGGCTACTGCTTCTCAGCTTCCGGTCTCATCATGGTACTTTGTCTTTTAAATCTGTATTTTTTATGACACTTTCCAATATTTTTAAAACAACAATTGTAAGAATTATTTGTTGGAAAAAAATCTGATGTTTTACATTCTCTTGCCATTACATTAGAACTTTGTCATGACAAACTTGAAGTTTAAAAGTATAAGTAGGTGTCACGGAGTGTAAGATCCCTCCTGTCAAGGAGGTGGGGGAACATTAACAAAGCTGAGTGTGTCCGTGATCTAGTCTAGGGCTACCTGACCCCTCACTAAGGTGGTCTTCATGAGCAGAGAAAGGATCTAGGCAGCATTCTACTCTTTCCTTTACAAACATCTGTATAAAATACTTAACTCCTACAGATGCTTGTAAATCCATAACTTAAGAAAAATATAGGACGCAGAAACATATTTTTAAAAAATACTGAACTCTTTCTCATTGAGTTCTGTTACTCTAAACTGTATTATACAATGAGGTTATCACCTCACACCAGTCACAATGTCCATCAACAAAAAATCTACAAACAGTAAATGCTGGAGAGGGTGTAGAGAAGAGAACCCTCTTGCACTGTTGGTGGGAATGTAAATTGATACAGCCACTATGGAGAACAGTATGGAGGTTCCTTAAAAAACAAAAAATAGAACTACCATATGACCCAGCAATCCCACTACTGGGCATATACCCTGAGAAAACCATAATTAAAAAAGAGTCATGGGACTTCCCTGGTGGTGCAGTGGTTGCAGCGGATGCAGGGGACGCGGGTTCGTGCCCCAGTCTGGGAGGATCCCACATGCCACGGAGCGGCTGGGCCCGTGAGCCATGGCCGCTGAGCCTGCGCGTCCGGAGCCTGTGCTCTGCAGTGGGAGAGGCCACAACAGTGAGAGGCCCGCGTACCGGAAAAAAAAAAAAAAAAGAGTCATGTACCACAATGTTCACTGCAGCACTATTTACAATAGCCAGGACATGGAAGCAACCTACGTGTCCATATTCCATTGTATAGATGTGGCACATATATACAATGGAATATTACTCAGCCATAAAAAGAAACGAAATTGAGTTATTTGTAATGAGGTGGATGGACCTAGAGTCTGTCATACAGAGTGAAGTAAGTCAGAAAGAGAAAAACAAATATCATACGCTAACACATATATATGGAATCTAAAAAAGAAAAAAGATGGTTCTGATGAACCTAGGGTCAGGACAGGAACAAAGACGCAGATGTAGAGAATGGACTTGAGGACATAGGGAGGGGTAAGGGTAAGCTGGGATGAAGTGAGAGAGTTGTGTTGACAAATATACACTACCAAATGTAAAATAGCTAGTGAGAAGCAGCTGCATAGCACAGAGAGATCAGCTCAGTGCTTTGTAACCACCTAGAGGGGTGGGATAGGGAGGGTGGGAGGGAGATGCAAGAGGGAAGGAATATGGGGATATATGTATATGTATAGCTGATTCACTTTGTTATACAGCGGAAACAAACACAACACTGTAAAGCAATTATACTCCAATAAAGATGTTAAAAAATAAAATATATAAAATAAAAAAAACAAATATTATATAGTTTTAAATATTATGTAAGATATTATATAAAAGTATATATTATATTATACGCATATGCATATATGTGTATTTCATAGCCCCAAAGTTCAATAGCCCTTAAAGTACAGTGGGAAGAAAACAAGATTCTATCTATTAAAGTTTAGGAAAAATCATGAACAATTAACAAGGTAAAGTGAGAGAAGAAAGCACAATGTTAATGGGTTGACTTTAGGCAAGGTTGGAAGCCCCAAAGTTTGTCCAACACTTACTTCTCTGTCTGAGTTTGTGTGCGGTCCTTGGGCTTGCCCACTGCAGCCCTGACACGTAAGGTGGTGTCCACAAGAAGTGCTGCGTATTTTACAAAAGGGTTGTAAAATTTTCACCCAGGAATTGGGTCTTTAGACCTCCACTCTTTTGGAAATTGAAGACTTTTTCACCTAAAATTTCTCCTTTAATGCAAACCTCCCTAAGCTGTTCATATTTCAAGGTGTTTTTGTTTTGATCAGGTACAATCTTATTACAGTTTAGTTAACAAAGGAGAACAGGTTATACACTTGCAGAATCAGAGTTCCTGTCTCAGAAAAACTAAAGGTGAAGGAACCCAGCATCTACCTCTGTGGGAAGAATCTGGTCTTTGCATTCTCTCTTCTCCCCAACCCCTTCTCGCCCCACCCCACCCCATCTCTCTCTCTCTCATATTATTCAGTAATAGTATTTTGTTTCCCATCCTATTACTTTCTTCTCAGTGGCTCTGGCTGGACACGCTGGCTATGGGAGAGGCCAGTCCCCATCAGGGACCTCAGATGCCCTCTGCAACCCTTAAAAGCTCTGAACAGGCTTTTTCTCTGCCCAAATCAGATTTATGTTGCCAGTCCTTATGACAATATTGAAACTGAATTTAGTTAGCTAGAAAAAGTCAGCAGGCTCAGACTAAGAATTCACCATCAAGAAAGTCCAAGAGATTCCCAAACCTAGCCCATAACAGTCCACCCTCTTTGGGGGAATGTGGTTTAGCCCCCAGTCCTTCAGGAAACATCTGAAGTGACTGTACTGTTGCATGAAAAAAACCTTCGGAGCCATCATGAACGTCTCTGGAAAGAAGCACAGTTTAACAGAAGAAAAGTGGACATGGGGAGAAATTTACCAAAAACAGGTATTCCCAGGCACACACTTTTCCATTGCTGACTGCTAATAGGAGTTCACCCGGTCACTCCTTGCTTTTATCAAGCTTGTTCTCCTCTGTAAATTCACTTCTTTCTCTCCTCCTCCTCCCTCTTTACACTGAGGTCATCACCATGACATCCTCGCACTGTCCTGGGTACTGGGGACACCATGCACGTTCATTCCCATTTTTCCATGCCTCCCTCCCCACACTGGTCCACTGACACGCACTTCCCCCTGCCCCGTGTCCCTGTGTGTTGGGGCCGGCCTTGAGTGGGACAATCAGCTCACCCTCTGCAAGCGAGAGAGGGCTGGAGGCTGAGTGCCTTTTACAAAATTATGAAGACACCCGTTGTTAGACCCTTCCCCATTGGCAGTTGTAAGTCTCTCCTAGTTCCTGTACCCAGGTCCCACACTAAACTGCCTGTGGGATTTGCTGTTGACCATGTAAAGAACTTCTGCTCAGGGCTTCCCTGGTGGCACAGTGGTTGAGAATCTGCCTGCTAATGCAGGGGACACAGGTTCGAGCCCTGGTCTGGGAAGACCCCACATGCTGTGGAATAACTAGGCCTGTGAATCACAACTACTGAGCCTGTGCATCTGGAGCCTGTGCTCTGCAACAAGAGAGGCCGTGATAGTGAGAGGCCCGTGCACCGTGATGTAGAGTGGCCCCTGCTTGCCACAACTACAGAAAGCCCTCACACAGAAATGAAGAGGCAACATAGCCATAAATAAATAAATAAATAAATAAATAAATAAATAAAAGCCATGCATTTGAAGCCCTTTAAAAAAAAAAAAAAGAACTTCTGCTCAGAAATTTTCTCTGGGACCCTAGGAATGAGAAGACACCAAGCACCATGGCTCACCAAGCCCAGCGGTAAAGCTGGTTCTCACTGCCCTCAACCCCTCCGTTTACCAGTCACTCTTTCCAATGTGACAGCATCTTCCTGACTCAAAAATCCCTTCTTTCCATTAAGACAGGAGATACCATTTCCTCTTGACAAGATTTATCCACTTACACCAAAATGTTGTCTCTCAGATAGTCAAGTCTGTATGCTTTTTATTTCACATTATGGAGGGAAAGGCCCTAAATTTACATGACCTTTTATAGACCAAGAATATGAGTGAAGCTGGGACTCCATCACGCTGTGCCCACTCTGAGCCTTTGCAGTAAATATCTCAGGCCTTCAAAAGGAGAGAAGGGACAGACCCTGGAGATACAGTTGAGTGTCCACACGGGCTCTTCCCTCTGCTTGACCAACTCCTCTTGTTGTCTTAGCAGACTGATTAAGTTATCATTGATATAAACTCCACATGTGCTCCATAACATAAACTTGCATGTGCTTATTTGCCATCCATATGTCTTTTTTGGTAAAGAATCTGTTCAACTCATTTGCCCATATTTAAAAAAAAAATCTGGATGAGTGTTTGTTATTACTGAATTAAGAGCCCCTCATGTAGTCTAGATACAAGTCCTTCATATGATCTGCAAATATTTTCTCCCAGATTGTGGCTTATCTTTTCACTCTGTCAACTGTGCATTTTGAAGAATGAAACTTTTTCATTTTAATGAAGTCTGAATTAACACTATGTTCTTTTATAGATTGTACATTTGATATTGTATCTAAAAATATTTGCTGACTCAAAGTTTTAAAGACCTTCTACGTTTTCTTCTAGAAGTTTTATTGTTTCTTATTTTACTGTTGGTTTATAATCTATTTTAATTTATTTATGGTACAAGGTATGGATTAAAGTTTATTTAATTTTTTATTATGGTTATCCAATTGTTCCAACCCTATTTGTTGAAAAGAGTATACTTTCTCCATTAATTGCCTTTCATCTTAGTGAAAACAATCAGCTGTGCATATACGTGTGGGTCTATTTCTGTACTCTCAATTCTGTTCTGTTGGTCAGCATAGTTGTGTTTATGTCAGTGCCATGCTATATTGATTACTGTAGCTCTATAATAAATATTGAAATCAGGTAGTGTTAATTCTCTGACTTTGTTCTTTTGCAAAGTTGCTTTGGCTAATCTCGGTCCTTTTCTTTAACATGTGAATTTCAGAATCAGGTTGTCAATTTCCTTAGCAAATTGTTGCTAGGAGTTTGATTGAGATTGCATTGAAATTGTCACTGTAGAACAATTCAGGAAGAATTGCCATATTAAAAATACTGGATCTTCTGAACCACAAGCATGAAATATTTCTACATTTATGTAGGTCCTCTTTACTTTCTCTAGGAAGTATTTTTTTTAATTGTCAATGTATAGGTCCTGCAGATTACTGTCAAGTTTCTGCCTACACATTTAACATTTTTGATTCTTTGTTAGTTATTAAAATTTCAATTTCTGAATGTTCATTTCCTGTATACAGAATTAAAGTTGATTTTTAGTATTGAACTTGTCCTGCAACCTTGCTAAATTTACTTATTCATTGTAGTAGCATTTTTGTAGATTCCATCAGATTTTCTACATATAACATGATGTCATCTACAAATACAGTTTTCATTTCTGTCAGTCCAGCTCAAATGCCCAGTGTAATGTTGATTAGAAGTGATAATGGGGGAATCCTGTCTTGTTCATGATCTTAGGGATAAATTAAGCTACAGATTTTAAGTACATGCACTTTATCAGGTTGAAGAATTTCCCTTTTATTCCTAATTTGCTAAGTGTTTTAATCAGAAATGCATGCTGGATATTGTCACCTGATTTTTCTGCATTTATTGAGATGATAATGTGGATATTTTTCCTTTTTAGTTTATTTGTGGTGAATTACTTCAGTTGATTTTCAAATGTTAAACTAACCTTGGTTAAACCCTACTTGGTCATGACATACCTTATGCTGTGGATTCACTTTGTTAAATTTTGTTTAGAATTTCTGCGTCTATGTTCATGGTGCTCGGTACTTCTCTTATCATGTAATATCTTTATCTGATTTTGTAATCCAAGAAATGCTGAATCATAGAATGAATTGACAAGTAGTCCCTTCTCTTACATTTCCTGGAAGAATCTGTGTATAATTGGTATTAGTTCTTTCTTCATATTTGGTACAATTCACCAGTGAAGTCATCTGGAGCTGAGTTTTCTTTGTGGGAAGATTTTTAGCAACAATTTAAATTCTTTTATTTATATATAGGCTCTCTATGATATCTATTTCTTATTGAATGGACTTGGTAGTTTGTGTCTTTCAAGGAAATTTTTCCACTTCATCTAAGTTGTTGAATTTATTAGCTAAGGTCATCCATAATGTTCCTTTGTTATCTTTTAATATGTGTGTACTCTGTATTCACCTTCTCCCTATCCATATTTGTAATTAATTCCCTCTCTCTCTCTCTCTCTCTCTCTCTCTCTCTCCCTCTCTCTCTCTCATGATAAGCCTGATTGGAGATTTATCAATTTTATTGATCCCTCAATATTTTTCTCCATTTATTTCCTCCTCTCTATTTCATTGATTTCTGCTCTGATCTTTATAATTTCTTTTCTTCCACTGACTTTGAGTTTCATTTGCTCTTCTTTTCTAGTTGCTGAAGATGGAACTGAAGTCATTCATCTGCATTCTTTTCTGACATATGCATTTCGTTCCACCGATTCCCCTCAAGTATTGCTTTAGCGGCAACACACAAATTGATTCGTTGTGGGATATATTTTTGTTTGTTTTTCAACCAGTTCAAAATATTTTCAAATTCCCCTTTTTATTTCTTCTTTGACCCATTAGTTATTTAATTTCCAAATGTTTGTAGATTTCACAAATAACTTCCTGTTGAATATTATTGACTTTTCCTTTAATTCCACTGTGGTTAGAGAATACATTTAGTATGAGTTGAATCTTTTAACATTTTTTGTGAGTTGCTTTATGCCCCAGAATTTGGTTTACCTTGTAAATGTTCAGTGTGCATTTGAAAACAGTACATATTCTGTTGTTGGATAGACAGTTCTGTAAATATCAGTTATGGGTAGTTGGTTGATGGTGTTGTTCAAAACTCTATCCTTACTGATTTTCTGTCTATTTGTTCTACCGCTGAGAAAAGGATGTTGAAATAATTGTGGATTTGTCTATTTATCATTGCAGTTCTTTCAGTTTTTGCTTCATGTAATTTAAAGCTTGGTTATTAGGTGCATAAGTGTTAAACATTGTTGTCTCTTTATTAATGTATCATTATGAAGTGGCCTTCTTCATCCCTGGTAATATTCCTTGCTCTGAAAGCTACTTTGTCTGTTATTAACATAGTCACTCCTGCATTTTTCTCACTAGCATTAACATGGTATATCATTTTCATCCTTTTATTTTAACCTATTTTTGTCTATATATATCAAGTGTCTTTCTGTAGATAGCATATAGTTGGGACTTGCTTTTTTTAATTTAATTCAGCAACTTTTGTTTTTTTATTTTGGTCTTTAGCCTATTTAGATTTAATGTGATTACTAATATAAGATCTAAATCTACCATCTTGCTTTATGTTTTCTATTTATTCCATCTGTTCTTTGTCCTAATTTTTGCCTTATTTGGATTGAGTATCTATAATTCTATTTTATTTCCTTTTTGTCTGATTAACTATAGATATTTTGTAGTAGCTATTATATCAGTTCTGGTATTAGATTCTTTCTGCTTGAAGAATTTCTTTAATATTCCCTGCTGGTCCAGTCTGCTGATGATGTATATCATTTCAGCTTTTACATGTCTGAACAAGTCTTTATTTTACCTTCATTTTTGAATGATCTTGTCCCTGGGTAATGAACTCTAGGTTAACAAGATTATTTTTCCTTTAAGAACTTAGAGATGGTGTTCTCCTGTCTTCTTGCATTTTTCTGATGCTAAATGCAATCTTCCTTATCGTCTTTATATGGAGCATGACTCTTTTTACCTTTGTCTCCTTTTAAATTTCCTGTTTATCACTGGGTTTGAGCAATTTAATTGTTATTTGCGCTATGTAATTCTCTTCATGTTTCTTGTGTTTGGGTTTGGTTGAGTTATTTTGGATCTGTGGGTTTGAAGTTGTCATTAAATTTGGACAATGTTAAGTCATTAACTTCATATTTTTTTGGTTCCCTGTCTCTCTCTTTTCCTTTGGTTATTCCAGTTACATGTCTATTGGGCCACGAGAAGTGTTTTCTTTATGTTTTTAATTTATTTTTTCTCTTTCTCTGTGTGTTTCATTTTGGATAGTTTCCATTGGTATGTCTTCAAATTCACTGATCTTTAATTATTCAAAGAATAATCTGTCATTTATCCCATCCTGTGAAGTTTTCATCTCTGACATTGTATCTTTCATTTGTAGAAGTATGATGCAGGTTTTTTTTAATCCTCTGTCTTCACTTAACTTTTTGAATATATGGAATACAACTATAATTATTGTTTATGGTCCTTGTCTGATAATTCTAATGTCTGTATTAATTCTGCAATAGTTTGACTCGATTGATTTTTCTCCTCACTATGAATTTTACTTTCCTACTTCTTTCCTTGCTTGGTAATTTTTAAAAGACTCTCAGATATTGTGAATTTTGCCTTTTTGAGTGCTGGGTACATTTTCCTTCCTAGAAATATTTTTGAGCTTTGCTCTTAATTTACTGTTGGATCCCTCACAGTGTAGCTTTTAAAACTTGTCAGGCATCATCTAATCAATATTCAGTCTATAACCAATTACTCCTTGCTAGTGAGTCAACATTCTTCTGCGTGCTCCACCCCATGCCTCTGAGTTCTGAGGTCTGGCATGCTGGCTTGAGGGGGCGGGCGTTCGTTATCCCTGCCCCATGTGGGTGCGTCTTCCTGTAGTCTTCCCCTGGCCTCAGGGGCCACAGACTTGCGATGATCGTCACCCTAGTACGTACTCTTAGGAGACCCTCTGCCCACCTCCAGGGCTCGGTGTGTAGGGGTCTCTCCTCTTTAGTGCCCTGTCCCAACAACTCTGACCTTCCTGGTGTCCATGGACTCTCAGCTCTGTCTCCTCACCTCAGGGGTCCACTGGGATCTTCCTGGGCCCCTCGTCCTGCCACCCATCCTGGAAATTCTCTCCAGGCAGACAGACAGGGCAACCAGGGTCCCTGTCTTACTCTCATCTCTCAGGGATCACTCTCCTTCATTGTCTGATGTCTAGTGTTTTGAGAACCATTGTTTCATGTGAGGTGTTTATTTGTACTTTTGTTCTTGGTGGTTTCTGATGAGAAGGTAAATCCAGTCTCTGATATTCCATCTTTGTTGGGAGCAGGAGCCTCCTTTTCTTAATTCATCTGTTTCAGTTTTTTTATCCCAAAGTCTCCAGCTGATGAGAGTGTAAAGTGCACTGTTCTCTACTCTCTTTTGCCATATGTGTTTCCCTTTATTCCTTTCACAAAAGAGAGATTATCAACCTACTTTGACCCTCAGAGCAGATAGACATTAGACAGCTGCCTGGGGACCTCTGCTTCCCCAGGCCGTCCAGCACCGGGCCTCCCCACAGAGTGCAGGTGACTTCATCAAGGTCAAAATGGAGGGTGGTGGAATGTGAGCTCTGGGAGAAGAAAGGGATGTCAGACCCTTTGGTGGAAAATGCCAAGATCTTTGTGTTTTAAAGTTTGTTGATTTGTGTGTGACAGTGACTACAAACAGAGAATGCAGTACATGATACTAGAGAAATTTTAACTATTAAGACTAATTATAGATGATGTGGAAGTTAAAAGTGAGAAGGGAAAAGATAAATATCTGATTTATCCAAAACGTGATATCACAAATTGATACTAATTTCATGCATGCAACTTAAAATGTATGTGAGTGTATTAAATTTTATATACAGATATAACATTGTATATAATTTATTAATTTATTCATCATGTTTTTTGTTCATAACTTAATAAACAGTGGGCCTCAGCTGGGCACTAGCTAATCTCCCTGAATTATAAGCTGATCCTTGCTTATGGGAGTAAGTCATCTTGGAGGAGTCTGAAGACTGATGTGGGAATCTAAGAACTGGTGTTCAAAGCAGAATGCCTGTGTTTCAGAGGATTCACATGGTATTGGGATGTAAGAAAGACATTTGAACTTACTTGTATAAAATTAATAGCTGCATTCAGTTCTCTTAGATGGTCACAGACGCCTCACTTTTTCCAGACATCATGCAGGTTTTCTGCAGAGAAACTGAGTAGCAAGAAATGCCGGGCTTGAAACTGGGAACCTTAGGCTTCCGTTGGCTTTGGCATTTTGCTCCATATTTCAGTTTATGAGGGTCTCAGTAAATAGATTTATAAACTATATTGCAATATTTTGTAATGAAATGGAACACTAGTGTGAAAATTACTTGTACCACAAAGATGTGTGCTTCTTTTTAGTGTCAGATTCTTAAAGTTGTCAACCTTAAAGGTGAGCTAAATTGTTCTTTTACAAAAGGACACATGCTCCAAATTTGTTATTTATGCATGAGGACGGGGGCTAAATAAGTATGGTACCAGCAGATATTTGTGGGAAAATAAATACATTTAATCTTGCTTGAAAGGAAACATGATGTTCTAACAATTAGTGAGAATCTCTTTAAAAAGAAACTTGTGCTGTGGAGAGAGCATTTGAAAACAAATGTTCAGGAATCTTGTCATTGTCATGCGATTTTAACTTTTTACTATATATGATATATGAAACATTAAGAACTCTCAAATTTCCCCTTTAACAATTTGCAAACAAAAAGCCTTAAGCAATCTTTTTAAATTGTCAAAATAATAATTTCAGTGGGTTTTGAATTCATTTATTTAAAAATATATATTTAACACCTGATTGGCTTGCAAGAGCAAATTATGGCATTTGGGATTAATGGAAATTGATTAGTTGAATTTCAATAAAAATCTCAGCATAAAGGATAGAAATAATTGAAAAATAAGTATCATGATTTAGGTACAGTAGCCAATATAGAAGTTACTCTTCTTCCATTTTTAGATGAGTGCTTCTTTGTGATGTATCTCTTCAACTATGTCAGTTCTTTTTTTTTTTTTTTTTTCTTTTTTTTTGCGTATGCGGGCCTCTCACTGCTGTGGCCTCTCCCGTTGCGGAGCACAGGCTCCGGACGCGCAGGCTCCGGATGCGCAGGCTCAGCGGCCATGGCTCACGGGCCCAGCCGCTCCGCGGCATATGGGATCCTCCCAGACCGGGGCACGAACCCGTATCCCCTGCATCGGCAGGTGGACTCTCAACCACTGCGCCACCAGGGAGGCCCTATGTCAGTTCTTAAAATCAAGTATCAATATAAATTGAGCTAAGAAATAGGCAAGATTTTTTAAAATAATGTATATTTAAAGATATTTTCCTCATTTAAAAATATCCTTAATACATGTCAGAAGAGAAATTTTGTAGTGTTTACAGATAAAATAAGCATTTTAAAATTTAATTTTTTATTGTACGTATTCCACAACTGTTATTATTATTATTATATGTCAGTACTTAATAGTGTATATGTGTGTATAATAAAGGATCATTCAATTTTTTAAAATTTCCTGCTGAAAAGAAAAGATGCCTGATCATTGAGGTTTCAAAAGGTTGCTCTAGACAGGCTATAATGACGCAGCACCAGCTGCCCGTGGGGCTGGGCGCTGACAAAGGTGAAAGGCCTGGCCTGTGGTGATGCCTGGACCATGATGGGCATCGCCCACACACATTGTCTCATGGTATCCTCACCACACGTTTGAGGACCAAGTGTCATCACCAGGTTTCATCAGGAACCTTGACTCTTTGAGAGAAAAGTTGGGCTCACACTTATAGCAAGTGCAGAGCTTCAGTTCAGCCAGACCCTGGGTCTTGGGGCTGTCCCTGAGCCACACAGCCTCGTCCCGCGAGAGGGTGGTGGGTTTCAGCGATCAGGCAGAGGGAGACTTGTTTGGGTTGGTGACATGTCTGCCCCTGCCCCCTCAGACGGTGGCAGCTAGAGTCACATCAGTGCACGTGGACAATGAACCTGGCTAAACCCTAGTGGATGGGAGGGTTGACTGGGTGGGTGGAGTTCAGTCAGCATCCAGCCAGAGGGGACGATGGGGAGCATAAAGGGGAGGTTACCATCAGGGCCAGGATCGGAGGCGGGCCCGGCCAGAACATGAGGTCTGCGGTGTGGAGGGCTGGTGCCCCCGCTTTACTCTCAGTCACCGTGGTTCTTGGTCTGGGGTGATGGCCATGCTCTGGGCAGCTTATGACCCTTCAGAAAATGTGGGTAAAATTGTGTGGGTCTGTGCACTTGAATGTTTTTGATGAAATCCATGGCCTTTACCAGATCCTGAGAGAATCCAGGACCAAAAAATAGTCTCAATGTAGAGTCTCTGCAGTACTTGGCAGTGACTCTTTATAGAGAAGACTTTTACTGCTCCAGGCTCAGAGCTGAACCAAACAAAGCTGTGTCCTGTTCTACTTTGAAGAAGAGCAGCATTCAGCAAACTTAACTGGTTAGTTGGTTATTCACTTAGAACAGACGTGAAGACATTATACTAAACTGCGTTGTTCTAAACAAGACTAACCAAGTGTGAGCCTGGGCCAGGCTCAGGCTGCCAACCCAGTGTGACATTTCAGACGTCTTTCCCCTTGCCAACAGTAAAGACAGGAAAAAACAACCGTAAACACTGCTCCTCATAAACAGATGCCATTTTAGGCAGGAAAGGACATCATTAGATTTGTCTTATATGTGTAATTCATGTATAAAATTATGCATAATGCATCTGATTCTCGTTATTCATAGCTGTTATGTTTATAAGTCACTGTGGACACTCACTTAGCAAATTCTGGACCAGAGTGTCTATGGGAAACACAGGGTTAGGTTGCTGCCAGCCTCGGGTCACATTTTCATCAATCAATCAATACATAGCCTTGTTTTTCGTACGTGTGTATTTCTGTTTAAAGACACTTTGTTCAATGTATATGGTTGATTCAGCAACACTGAACTCATGGCCAGTGGCACATGACTGAATCTTCTCTAACGCACGTGTTTTCTCCATAAGACATGTCGCAACCTCCTTACACTCAGGACACCAGGCAGTCCTGCAGCCCTGTGCTTGGAGTCATTCTAAACAAAGAAATCCCCATCAAAAAGCACAACAATGTGGAAAGTGTGGCACTAAATAGACCATCAAAGAGGACTCTAATTTGCAGCATGAGAGCTGAAACCAAAGGCAGAGTGTTGCTTTACTCAACCCCAGCTGGGACCGCGAACTTCAAGTGACTCAAATTTTTTGATGCTCTGTTCAAGCCCATGAAAGACTGAGAAAGCACGGCGAGTATTGAACTTGAGGTTACAAGTAAACTTTGGCAAGTAGGCAAATTCATGGATATGAAGTCACAAATAATGAGCACTGACTGTGTACTCATTTCATCGGCTCTGTGGAGGTGGATTTCAGAAAGGCAACCCTGCAGGTCGTCTGTACTGAAGGACGAACAAACAGTTTTCTACTCTTTCTCTTACTATATTGCCTCATATAATTTGGTTTTTGAGTCCCTGCAACATGCCAGATGCTGTATTCGGTGACGAGACAGAAAGGTCCGTGGGACACAGGCCCTGCCCCTTAGTTGTTCATACCCCAGGTAGGCTGACAGACAGGTAAATACAGCCAGTGCAGTGTGAAGGTGGACTGAAGTGTGGACCAAATAACACTCACGTTTTCCTCCAGTATCACAGAAGTCTTACCAAAAGAACTTCCAAATGGGCTGGATTTTGAAAGATGGCTACGACTTCTTTAGGAAAGCAGAAGAAGGTAAATAGTGAAGATAGATGTTCACAGACATGAAGATACGACACATCTTAGTATATTTGGGAACTCACAAGGATGGTGACATTGCCATTATGTAAAACGTCAGGTGGGGATGGAGGTGCTGATGCTGAAAACATTGGCGAGAACCCAATCAGAGGGCTTGGTTGACCATCCAAGGATTTTGGATTTTGACCCTTAGGTGAAGAGAAGGGAGGCAATGGAGCTACATCATTAGGAATGTGCTCTAGAGAGAAAACCCCAGTGACATTGAGAATAGTGGGTTACTGAATACAAAACAAATGGTGGTTTGGACGCCAGCAAGACTGCTCTTGCCACTGTCTTGTGAAGCGTGGTAAACACCTGAGCTGAGGACATCGGTGGCTGTGTACAGAGGGAGAGGGACTTCTAACAGAGCTAATGTTGAAGCAAGCAATCTAGAAATCCAAGAATGAGTATCACTTAGTTTGGATTCTCCCTTCCATATGTCACGTGCATTATTATATGCATCATTCACAGTCTTTTTTCCCCTTTTTAAATGAAAAACAGACATGACAGAATTTAGGATACATTAACAACCTGTATTTGACTTGAATAAAAAAAGACGTAGGTTAAGATTTGCTTATGTTTCACATTATAAGAAATGAATAAAATAGAATTTAAAAACAAGAAAAGCAATTATGGTGTGCAATAACTGTTTTCTGTGTTTTGTGTATATGAATGCTTACTTTTGGCTATTAACTTCCAATAAGAAGCTCTATTTCTTGCTTCTGAAGTAATGACTAAAAGCCATTAAAGACACGGCTGCAAGGGATGGTTCTGGAGGGTTTTAGTATTTTCAAAACGTAAAAGTTAATTTGTCATTGGTGGTAAGCCACAGAGTAAGCCCTTTAGCTTAAAATACCACTAAAAATGTTAAACTTGCTTAAAGTTAAAAACACTAACCATTAACGGCAAAATGGAAGATTGTTAGACAATAGTTCAGATCACATTTGTATTAGAAAAACGAGCTGGACCATCAGGACTGCAGATTTAATCTCAGCCCATCTGGGAGCAGCTGACTGAGGGGGTCACCTGACCCAGAAGGGCATCTCCAGTAACTGTGTCTGTGCGCCGTGGTCAGTAGGGAGCCACCCAACCACTTAACTCACACACACACACCTTTGTTTCAAAGTCAGGTGTTTTCAGGATTTTGATCTATTTTTTCTGCTTCAGTAATTGGAATGACAGTGTATCCAGCTTACTTCAGGTCACTCACAGAGGGTCAGGGCATTCATGCGTGGTACACAACCTGCCATATCTTACTGATTAAATATTAATGTGCTCTCTTTACTTCTCCAAAACACACCTGTTTTGAGTGGATCGCACCTTGGTGGGACTCTAATCAACACAGCCCAGGCAGGAACTGAAGACCAAGTAACACACAGAAACCTCTGATTCCTGTGCTGGTGGCTTTTCCCATATGGCTCAGAGCAAGAGAGCTTTGCTTTATTAACACACCTGACATAGGCCGGACAGGCACAGGACCACCTCCCTTTCCTCAGCTATTACTGGAGTTGGTGGAGTTCTCTCTAAGGAACAGTCATTGCTGTAGAGTGGCAAGACTTGACCTTAGAAGGCTCAGACTCTCCCCGCCATTTACTACATATACCTTCCCTTCCATATTCTCTATATATTCACTATATATATGAAGGAAGGAAGGAAGAGCAGTGGCCCCCAAAGATGCCCATGTCCTAATCCCCAGCACCTCACATGACAAAAGGGACTTTGCAATTAAGGATCGTGAGGTGGGGACATTATCCTGCCTACCCGTATAACTACCTACCCATCCTCGTGGCACCACTCTGGGACTCAAAGGACACTTTCTAGAAATGCACTTTGTCAGCTGTAAGGCCCAACATGAATGTGAGGGCATTGCCCACATGAAGGCATGCCCTGGGACAGAACAGCATCTCAGTTGTATTCACTTGGTGAAATCAGAGAGCTGCACGTTGAAACTGTAGATGAAAAATGGGAACCACTCTTAACTTTATTTTTAGAAGTTCCTCCTGAGTGCCTGTGTGCCACCTGCCCCCTCTAATAGGTGATTTGCTTGGCTGACAGCGTGTGTGTGCCTTGCCTGCTCCTCAGGCAACTGAGTAAGGACTTGACACGTGGATGACGAACCTTACTGGGCAGTTCCCAGGGGAGAAAAGGAAATAGTTCTTTAGAGAGAGGAGGGCAGGTGGGTCAGAGAATAGAGCTGAATAAATGGACCAAGTCAGGAGGGGGGCAACTCTATAGCAGAGGAGGCTGTCTGCTGAGCAATCAGCCTGAAACGCCAGCAGCTTGACACACTCAAGTGCATTTCTTGCTCAAGTCAGGTGCGTTATTGGCTGGGGGGAGAGATCTGCCCTACACGGTCATTCTGGGTCCTGCTCTCCTTCTGTCACGTGGCTCCACCATCCTCCGTTGACCTGAAGGGCGGGTGGAGCAAGTGCCAAGGGATAGTGCCTTGGAGATGCTCTTGTGCTGGCTGGATGTGCTGTACTTCACCTCTGCTGCAACCAGCACTCAGACTTGGTCCAGGACCTCACCTCCTCCCGCAACGTCAGCTGTGTGGGGGGAAGAAGCGGAGGACCTAGGTCAGCATCTCTGCGCCTCAGTCTGCTTTCAGGCACAGTTTTTCTGAAATCTCAGTTACCTTAAGAAATTGGCATTTCAAAATATCTCAAATCAAAAAGAGTATTTGCTTTTCAAAGCAAAGGATGAGCATTTTATGAGAAGCAGACTCCCAGTTTACTTTGTTATTGAGGACACTGTTTGCAGAGAGCTTGTTGTGTTTTCCCCCTGCTTCTCAGCCTGCTTCAAGCCCACCCATTTCTTGATAATCCAGATTTTAAAAAATCCCTTATTCTGTGAAGACTTAACTTTACCCTCTTCCATTACCCATCTTTCACTTCTCTAATTGATGGCATTTTATCTTGTCCATTCTCTAAGATCTTTTCCTTTTCTGTCTTGTTTTATAGTTATTTCTACACCTATATACAACTTTTTATGAATTGTGAATTAAGGAAATGTACTTTATTCATCATTTAGCTCATAGTAGCTGTCCCTTAACTACTGAATAAATAATGGTTGGAAAGACTTTGATAAGTCACTTTCTTTTCTGGCCTCAGTTTTCCCATCAGTAAGACTGGATCACCATGCCTCAAGCCTAACTGTTCATCAGGAGCATCATATGCATTTTTAATAATACGGTTACACACAGCCCAGCCAAGACTCCTAAAATCATGAGAGCTAAAGTTAGACCTCGGTGTCCATCTTTTTCAGAAATCTGTAGGAGATTGTGTTCGTTGGCATTCACATTGTATGTCTTTCTTCGTATATTGAATGTGTCCGTATATTTGAGGTGGGGCTCTTGAGAGCAGCACATAGTTGGGCTTTGTGCTTGGCCGCGTCTGACAGTCTTTGACCTGCTGGTGTTACTGTTTAGTACGTTCACACCTCAGTGTATGCTGTTGTTGCTAGCATCCTACAATTTACTGTGGTTTTCTACTTTCTCCACCATGTCCATGGCTTTCTTCTTAAATTTATTTGGATTTAGTGTTTTATAGTACTCCTTTTTACCTTTATTAACTTGTGAATTATACTTTCTTTTACTACTCTTTACTGTTACTCTGAAATTACAGTATGCATTCTTGACCTATTAAAATTTGATATCAGTTGTAGTTTTACCACTTTCCAAAAACTCGATGACCTTATGATGGCCTTAAAATCCACCTATACCTACCTATTTTATGTGTTATCAAAGGGGAAGTAATACATCTTATAAATATGAATTACACATAGTTATGTTCTTTAAATACATTAACTCCTAAAAGACATTATTTTTAGTTTATACAGTCAAGGATCACTTAGATTTATCCACACACATACAGTTTTGGTTGATCTTCAATTCTTTATGCATCTCTGAGCTACAATCAGATTATTTTCCTTTGAATAAAGAATCTTTTAGTATTCTCCTTAATGTGGATCTACTAATGACAAAACCTTCCATTTTTTATTTGTCTGAAAATGTTCTTCACCTTCATTTTTGAAGGTTCTTTTTAAAAACTAGCATTTACTTTCATTAAACATTTTAATATAGAATTCCATTGTTTTCTGAATTCAATTGTTTCTGTTAAGAAGTTAGCTGTAAGTAATTACTGGCATTAATTTCTTTTTCTTGGTATGGTTTCCAGCAGTTTTACTATGAGATGCCCAGGTGTGGTTTTCTTTGTATGTATCCATTTGGGATTTCTAATTCTTCTTGAATTTGTGGGTTGATGTCTTTCATCACTTTGGAATATTTTTAGTCTTAATTTTAAAAATATTATTTTATTAATTTTATGTTATTTTATCTCTCTGTGCATTAATTGTGATACTGTCTTATGACCTACTTTCCAGCTCATTATTTTTTCTTTTCATCTAGGCATATTCTGTTAAAACCATCAATTGAGTCCCTAATTTTAATTTTTATAGTTTTAATTCTAAAATTTCCACTTGATTTTTAAATAATTTTCACTTATTCCTGAAATCCAACATTGTGTTAAATTCTTTATGCATCAACATCATAGCTAATTTAAATTCATGTCAGATAATTCCAATGTATCTATCCAATATTTCTATTGTTTGTTTGTTTGTTTTTTCCTGGGTTTTGGTCAAATCTATTTTGTTGTATGCCTTGTTTTATTTTGTTTGAATGATAGTAGGTTAAAATTCTAATTATATGTCAAGGCTATATGTTGTGTTATCTTCCTCCAGAAACGATTTGCTTTTGCTTCCTTCAGGCATCTAGATTAGGGAAAATCACTTCAGTAAAATCAGACATTGAGATGGTTCAAAGCTTGTCTTCAGTACCCATGCAAACTGTGCATTTGCCTCATTTCCTCAAGGGAAAAAGCCAAAGTATATAAGCTATTATGGGCCATGTGCAGCAATACAAGGAGGTTGGCATTCAGGGGGCACTATCTCACTGTGTTTTCAAACATTTCAACATTTTTATGATTCTTAGTTATCAAAAGTTTTTGGCAAAAGTATTGCTTTCATCCTCAAAGTCCAGAGAGATGAAATGATTTTTCAGTCCAGATACTGACTTGAGCACCTGAAGACAGTGAGAGAACATGTTTCCTGGGGTGGAACTGGCAGGTATAACTTTACAAAAGCAGGTTCCCGAGCACATTAGTGTTGACAGGTCTTGAAGCCTTGACTTACTCATTCGCAGGTCAACTGCACTCCGCTCCTCAAGGGTGGGGCCCACTGTGGGCACACTGTCCACTCTGCTCTGATCCTGGGCTGCAGCAAATGCCACCCTGTCCCAGGCCCCAGGGCTCCCATAGCAAAGGATGGCTCTTCCTTCACCATGGAGAACCATGGAGACTCTTGATCAAGACTTTGTGCTCTTCTAGAATCAATTCAAACGCAGGTGACACATAATAGAGAGAAACAATGAGACATTTGAGAAGAGCTGAAAACCAGAGTCAGCTGCTGAGTCAAAATTAAGTATATTACAGTCAGCACCCACTCTTGGTACCAACAGACACCTCTCCAGTGCCAGCATCCAGGAGGTCTAAGACTAACAATCAACTCTGTATAAAAGGATGAAGAAAAAAGAAACAAAGGCCAAAGCTGGAACTTTGAGTCATTCTCCCAGAAACCTCCCAAGTGTTACCTAACTGTTCCTTACAACTGCTGTACAAAGTATAGAGTGGGAGATTGAATTCTGGATTATATTCTCCTGCTAGACCACACTCCAAGTGTACCTGCATTGAACTAATTTCCTCTGACATATATTAATAATGGAATGTAAGAGAATTCAGTTTAGCCCTTCTATTTTAGAGATTTGAAATCTATGGGAAAATCATGGCAGAGTTCCTAGGGGGTGGTATCTAAAGATAAGCCCTCCAGTTCCAGGAGCAGGATGCATCCACCATATAGAAGTCTATAGAAAGAGCCAGATTTTTACAAGGTGTGAATGGGACTAATTGGCTATGACTTTTCTCCAGACAGGGGCACTATTTTTGTCTGTCATCTTGTCTGTAAGAACAAGCATGGTGTCTGGTACAAAGAAGGACTTCAGTATATATTATATTTAGGAAATGGATTAATGGTCTATACTGGATGTTGAGCTACAACATTCTGGCACCTTGAGTGGATGTTGAATGACTGACTTCATGAAACCTGGGCTTATCTACATCCTGGAGATTCTTCCTCCATGCCATCCTCTGCTGGAAAGGATGAGAAGTAGAAAATGGGATTTGGGGGAAAATAAGAGTGGATAACCAAGTAAGGTTCTGTCCTTTCATATCTACCTAATCAGAGGGTCTTGATTTTTCTGCTGTTTCTTTGTACACAGCTGGTTTTACATGTGTTCACTGATGTGGGTGCTAACCCAACTCCCCTCGCACTGAAGCAAGTGGGCACCACTGTCCCCCAGCCCCTGAATCACATTAGCAGCACTTTCTCTTTGCTCAAGGAAAGGGGGAGTCTTCTACCTTCTGCAGAACACTGAGGAACCTGTCTTATGACACTAAGTACAGGCACCTTTGGGTTGGCATGCCCTTTGTTTAGTTAGATTAAAAGGTATATCACAGAATGATCTCACATCTTCATAAGGGACATGGTTCTGCCATTTTCTCAGAGTCCCTAATCCCAAAGAAAAGCCCATGGTGTGTACTCGGCAAACTCAGACCTGACCTAGTTTTATCTTATCTATGACTGGGTTCTTTACAGTCTGTGACCTAAAAGGGACCCGAGATGCACAAGATTCTTGGGCTCCCTCAGCTCATCCTCCCTCTATCCTGAACCACCAAAGGGAACATTCCACCAACTCCCAGTGTTTCCAGAAGTATCTCCTGGCATGACACAGCCTCTAGTCACCAAGGAAGAGCTCACTTAAAACATCTTAGACAAATGAGAATGTGCTACACAGTTGAATATGGACAAAGAAGCTTCCGAATCTTTATTGTAGTAATCTGTTCTGAGATGTGACAGCCCTTCACCTCATCCATGCACCTGTGTACTGACTTTTCCCATCTTCACTGAGTGCTTCCCATGCACTGGTCACTGTGAAGACAGCAGGGAATAAGTTAGATGAGTCCCGAGCTTCAGAGAACTTTCTTCCCATAAGAGAAGAGAAAGGATAAATAACCAATCAAGAAAAACAGAAATGGAGGTCTTAAATAAAGGAAAAGTGCAGCACTGATACAAAGAATGAGGCATAAGCCCTTACCAGAAAGGGGTTGCATTTAGACTTGGAACGGGTGTTCCTGGAAGAAGAGACAGCATGCACAAAGGCCCTGAGGCACGAAGAGTTTAGTACGTGTGGAAACGCAACAGCCTGCGGAGTTGATACTTCAGATCAGTGATGCTCAAGGGTTTTGGCTCCAAGGCCCTCTTATTCTCTTCATACTCTGAGGCTCTCAAAGAGATTTCATTTATGAGAGTTATATTTACCATATTAAAAATTAAAACTGAGGCTTCTTAAAATGCACTTATTTTTAAATTACAATTAAAAAACCCACCACCTGTTAATATAAGTAACATAATTTTATGAAAAATAACCATATTTTCCACAACAAAGGAAAATTATCAAAAAGAGATGTTTCACATTTAGCAAATCCCTTTAGGAACACCTGAAGTCTCCTCTGTGTCTGCAGTCAACATGTGGCATTAAATTGTTTTGACTGAAGCACATGAAGATGATCCAGTCACAGATTGTATTGCTGGATGAGGGAAGACCTGGCAAACTCCTTGAAAGGGACTAAGGAACCCCCCAGCGTTCTTTGAACCCCACTTTGAGAACTTCTACAGTCAACCATTGTAAGGAACCTAAGAGTTAAGAGAGATAAGAAGCATCAGTTCTCATGACACCTTGTAGGCAGGATACAGATTGGAAATTTCAGCCTATGTGTGATGCACTAGGAAATTGTTGAAGATCCTGAGTGGGGAGAAGCACAGTCCAATTTAATTCATAGAGAGATTGCCTTGCCACTGGGTGGAGGATAGATTGGAGGAGGGAGGGACAGACTTGGAGAACCAGCGAGGGTTTGTTCCTCATATCTTGACTGTGGTGTGACAAGATGCCCCTCTTCATGATCATATCCGGACTGCGCAGGGAGCACAGGGGCAGTAGCTTAGCTTGATCTCTGCTTGTAGTTTCCAGTAGTAAACCTGTTTGCTTTTAGGCAAGCATAAAAGAATCTGCAAAGAGATTGCACTTTCTAGGTCTTCAGTCACCAACGGTACTAGGAAATTAATCAGATGTCCATCCGGCAGAATAAGGCTTTTGTACTTTCACTTTACCTTGGAGATAGATTACAAAAATCACATCACTCAGAAGTCTGACCCCCCTGCACTTGGCCAGCTCATTGGCAAGAAATCTTCTTCCCTCTAGTTTTCCTAAACTCCCACCATCCCCCATAAGCAAGAAAATAGGAGAAATGAGCAGCTGGCTGCCCCAGATCCTAGGAGATTGAAAGTCTGGACAAAAAGAGATGAGAGGGGATGCAAGGAACTAGTCATTTCCTGTCATGTCAGGACCCAGTATAGGCACACGGTGGGCTGATTCTCTAGGCCATTTAAAACAGATCAGGAAACATGAGGCTCCCTTGATGAATACTTTGGCATTAAGCACCATAGAGCTTGTGAGATACTCTAGTCCGCGAAATGTGCACCTGCTTGTGAGCAAGTCCAAGCTCCATCTCCGGCCGCCTGCAGAACTGGACGTGTGGAGCTCCCAGCCTGACAGGACTGGCCCCCAACCCATGTCCAAGTGACCCCACTACCAAATAGCAGAATCTTTTTAGAACATTAAACACAAGAGTTCTGAGTCACATACTCTTGTGGGGCTGTCAGTATAACAATGAAATTTTAGTAATACTAAAGAAAACACATTTTGTGTTT
Source organism: Mesoplodon mirus (assembly GCF_964341445.2). NCBI lineage: Eukaryota > Metazoa > Chordata > Mammalia > Artiodactyla > Ziphiidae > Mesoplodon > Mesoplodon mirus. The sequence continues at coordinate 25,960,128 of NC_138990.1, read as the reverse complement.
AGTTAATACAGAAATATAAGTGCCTTGATATAGGCAGTGTGTGTGTGTGTGTGTGTGTGTGTGCAATTCTTACCAGTAAATAGTACATTCATTTTTAATGCATAGGCTTTATTCAAAGATGATTAGGCTTGCAATTAAATGTTAATATCCCAGTCTCTAGAGGATATTTTGAACTGAACTTTTGATATTTTAATGTAGACATAAGCAAAAATATATATATATATAATAAAATATAAAATATATACATACGATATACAGAGAGATGAGTTGGGAACTTGTTTTAGAATGCTCTCAAGTTGATTACAAAAAATCAGGACTAGAAATAAAGAATGCACTCAGTATATTTGAGTTTGGAGGACCTTTAGGGAATGTTGTTTGAAAAGAAAGCTTTCAGAAGGACAAACAGCGAGCATCACGGGACTGAACAGTTCTGGCCGGAGCAGGTGCATTTGTGTTGACTTGAGCGACCGGCCCCCGGTTGCACCGTACAACTGAGGGACTTATTTTCAGCTGGCTTCCAGGTACTGGCTCCCCCTCCCTTCTGAGTTATTTTTAGTTCCCAGAGCGGGTCCCCTCTGCCTGTTCTTTTTCACGGGGCCAAGCTGGCTTCCTCTCTCTGCAGCCCATCAATACCGAGCTGATTTGGAGCTGAGCTGTGTAATAATCAGCCTTTCAGCAGCCAGCCCCACACTCGCCTGTAATTAAGGCCTGATGCTTGTGTTGACGGCAAATGAGAGAAAATGGCTTTGTTCTCTGTCCCCAGGCTTGATTGCCGGTTCTCGCTCTCACCTGAATCCGACCCATTCTGCATTGTGCCCGTGATTGCAGTGCCAGTAATTGCAGTCCTGGCGGATGACATTTCCGTGAAGCACACCCTGTGTGGCTCCGGAGGGAACTGACAGAATTGATAGCTGGGCAAGCTCATCAAACGTGGATTTAGGAAATGCCTGTGAGAGAGCAGGAGCCCACGACCAAATATCGGAGCTTTTCCTTTGACATTTGCTTTTACATGAAAGACTAGTGCCTGCAACCTGTTCTACCTTCTGTCTGCAGTCCAAAAAAAGGCCAGATTTTGTGATTATGAATTCCCTCTTTAGGTTCGCTGAGGCCAAGTCTGGGCAACACCTTTTTAAAAATTCTTTATTCTCTGTTTCTCAGAAGAGGGGATCGGAAGCAAATAAAAATAAAGAAGAGGCTTTTCAGTCAGGAGATGATATACTTTATTTTGTCTGCAGAGTGCATTGCTTAAAATATGTGCGTAAGTTAAATTATCTTAATCAAATGCCGTTACGCATGTTAGAACTCACTATTGAAAGGAGCGTTTTAATCACAGCCTTCAAACATTTAGGGCTGGTAAGGGCCATAGTGATGGTCTCATTGAACTTAGTGTTAAGCATGAACAGTGTTGTCCACAGACTGGAATATTTGCCCAAGGTCATCAAGTTTCCAAGGAACAGAATCAGAACCAGGACCACGTCTTCCAAATGCTGAGAGAATCCAACATCTCCTGTGTCCTCATGGCAGGGTGATGACTGTCCCATGTACTATATAGAGTCTTCCTGTACACGCATCCTACCTGCTGAACTAACAGTCCATCACTGCTGCTGTCATCATACAGAGACAGTCAGCCCGCTGGCTCACTTCTGCTGTTTACACACCACTACGGACGCACTGAGCAGATTGTGGAAGGGACCTCACGTCCTGAGATCTGGGTCAGACCTCACTGTGTGGCCTTGGATGGGTCACTTACCTGGCCTCACTTTTCATTTTTTTCACCACAGGAAGAAATTTTAAGTGTGTGAGAGTGCACACTGGTTGTCATGTTTTTGATGCTTTTCACTTTATACAAATTGGCTCAAAATGTCTATGTTTTTCATTGGGTTTTATAATACAAATGGACTTTAAAAATATTTGCAATAAGACAAGAATTTTCACAGACGTATTTACAAACAGAAGGTTAACATACCAGAATGCAGTCTGATGTTACAGTTGTGACGGAAAACATCCATCCCTGCTTCCATACCAGGGCGTGGAGGACCAGTCCACGGAGCAGGCACTGATGTGTAGAAAAGGGTGGAGAGGCAGACCCACTGAGATCCCTGCTCAGGGGCACTTATTCTAGGAGGAACTAGAAGAATGTGGTCACAAGACGCCTCAGAGCCAATTCCCCATCCCCGCGCTTCCCTCCCACCCTCTGAGTCTCAGTGGCTCCAAAGCAGGTGCACACACATCCATTTACAGAATCCTGACCTGGCTGGGGTCAGGTTAATTCTCCTTGGTGAAGAAGTATGGTCTCAGGCCTAGTTATGCTTTACATTTACCGATGTATCCAACAAACTTGCTCCTGTGGTTATTTCTTCCGTTTTGTTTCACATGAGAATTACTAAGGTTGGTTACTTCTGTGGTTTTTTTTTTTCTATTGGATTTTTATCTATAAGTTGATAGAAGAATGAAGCAAATCACTTTACCCACACATACCTTTTTCCCCCCTCAGAGTAGTTTCTAACTGTTTTAACAAAACCATCTAAATATTAAAATGTGCGCAGAATCGCTGTTTTCCTAAGTTGTTTTGATGGAAAGATCATTGCTATAAGTATGCTTTGCTTCCTTTGAGTTATAGATCTTTTTTTTTTTTTTTTTTTTTTTTTTTTTTTTGTGGTACGCGGGCCTCTCACTGTTGTGGCCTCTCCCGTTGCGGAGCACAGGCTCCGGACGCACAGGCCCAGTGGCCATGGTTCACGGGCCCAGCCACTCCACGGCATGCGGGGATCCCTCTGGACCGGGGCATGAACCCGTGTCCTCTGCATCGGCAGGCAGACTCCCAACCACTGTGCCACCAAGGAAGACCCCCAGTTATAGATCTTTTTAATCAGCTAATAAAGAGCAAGGTGGAGGTCAGTTTACACTAGAGGTACTGGTCCTAACTTGTAACTCGGATTTTACAGTATCTCAGAATTGGAATGTAAGAGTTTAATTGTTCATTGTAGAATTTTGTGGCCATCCGTTTACTATAGATTTTGATTCTGTGATATTTATAGAAATATCATGTGAGATGCTAACAGGTTTAGAAACCGGGAACTACCTGAGCAACTTCACTGACTGGGATGAAGCACAGGCAGCAGGGCCGGCCATGGGCCGGTCCAGACTCTGCAGGTGCTTTGTCTGCTGGCCGTCTGTGCTGTATGCCTGGCACAGGTGTGATGGGACGTAAGCTGTGAGCCTAATTCTAAAACAGGCTTGTGGGATTTGCCCCATTTCTGTCCATCAGGATCCATGTTTCTTTGGCATGGTTCACACTACCATGGCTTCAAAGGATCATGAAAAATTCCTCACCAGTAAGGAACGTGGAATTCAGGAAGGCTTGGGTTCATCCCTCCCACGTGTGGGCACCAATCAGACGAATATATTTGTTTTCACATAATACACTTTATTCTGCGTCATTCACTTTTTATAAAGCTTTTAAAATAAATACATGGAAGTAAAAACAAAGCATAAAGTACTGACTAACCAGTAAATTTTAATTAAGTAATACACAAATATTGTATAAACTCTATATGTTAAAAATGCCCTGATCCCCACTTACCTTCAATCCCTTTGCCATTCTTATTTTTTAAAGGTCATACCTTTTAAGAGGAGCCACATGAGTGAAACGCTCATTAGGCACTGCTATGGCCTGAATGTTTGTGTCCCCCCCAAAATTCATCTATTGAACCCTAACCCCCAATGTGATAGCATTTGAAGATGGGCCTTTGGGGGGCGACTGGGTCATGATGCTGGAGCCTGCATCGAGGGATCAGTACCCTGGTAAAGACACAGGAGCCTCGCTTTCTCCTGCTCTCCCGGGGTGCAGGTGCACCGAGCGCTCAGCCATTTAGCCCTCTCTGGTATTCTTGTTACAGCAGCCTGAGCTGACTGAGACAGAGAGGGGTAGAAAACGGTCACTGGATGTGTCTGAGACTGTTGCTGACAGCAGATGGGAGCTGACAGTGTGGCAGGGACTTCCTGGTAGATACAGTTGCTAACACCATTCCCACTTCACAGATGACCAAACGCAAAGTCAGCAGGTAGTGGCAGGTGGGCTGTGACCCAGCGTGTCCCCCTCTAGAGCCTTGCACTGCAGCCCTGAACTGAGCCGTCTCCCACAGGGTCCCCTGGCATTGCGTGAAGCTCAGGTGCAGGGGCTGCTGGCAAGGTGTTGCTGTCGGCGTCAAGCCACCAATGCTGTGATTACAGCAAAGGGGGAGCCGCTGCATCTTCACAGAAAGAGAACCCAGCGTCTCTACCACCCCGCAGCTGAGGAAGCCCTACAGGACCTGCTGGGTGGCCTGGCCCCAGCAGGGGTCACGTCTGAGACGTGGGGTGCAGGCACAGCCAGGAGCCCCCCAACCCCGCCGTCTCACTGCCTGGAGGTGTGCCTGGGTCTAGACGCAACGGTTGGGCAAACTGGGGTGTCTGGACATTTCTTTCTTATAAGATTGTCCTGTGAAGCAATCTCAAATTTTTTAAAGTTTTGAAAATACTACATGGCCACCTAAACTCTCTGCTTTAAAATGTATACATTTACAATGTGTCTTTGCATGAAAACCAGCACCAGCGAGGTGGAGCCCAGGCCCTTCTCCCCCGAGTTCCCGCTGCCCTTTGTCGGCAACGCTGGGCTCTTTCCTTCCTTCCTCTGCTTGTGCGGCTGCCTGGGGTTTCGTTCTACGTTCCATTCACCATTTCCTTTGACCACCTACCTGCATTTACAGTGAAAATATAGCTATCACTTTGTTTGCCATTATTAGTAATTAAATATTTGATAATATCAAAACATTATGAGTTATTAGTGATTCTCCTGTAGGTAGATATTCACAGTGTTTCCCAAATTTTGAAAATGTGAACAATCTTGCCTTGATCCATCTTGTTCTCATCGTTTCCTTCCTTCCATCCCTCTCTCCTTCCTTCCGTCCTTTTTTATGGCCTTATTTCTTTCTCTTTTCTTTCTTTCTTGTTACCGAAGAGGTGAAATCATTCAACAAAGACCTAATATCCATAGACATTTCAGAATTAAAATTTATCAAAAAGGAATGTTTACCTTTTACCTTTCTCTATAGATTTTAACTGTTTCCAAACTATTTTTTCTAGTGTATATTCTGCAAGAAAGTAAATCGAGAAATTTGAACTGCCATATGTTGATAATTTTACAAACAGCTACAGCGAGTCATAACCTCATAGGGCCACCAGTACAATGTGATTTAAAAAACCCAAGATATTACTCACTTCTGAGCTTTGTGAACTAGAGGGTTTTTCTGTTTTATGCTGCTAGAGCCGTGAAAACAAAGCAAGCTTATGAAACCTGAGATGCCTGGAAATCCAGCAAGCCTCGTGTGCAGGTGTCGTGGGCTGGGTGGACGCGGCCCACCTGGGCCCTCCCGGGTCAGAGGGTGGGCGGCTGGGCACCTGGCCCCCACCTCCCTGTAAGGCTGCCTGGGCTGCCCTCTCCACCGCTGCCACCCCATCCCCGCGTCTCCTCACAGGTGCTTCGCCCACCTCTCCCCCAGAACTCTGTTCCCACCACAGCTCTCATCTAAGACATGAGCCTGCTCCTATCACCCCCCCACCCCCAATGAACACTGTGATGGTTCCTTGCATCCTCAGGACTCTCAGAACCCTCTCTCCAAACACATCATTCTCATTCTCTCTCATCACTCCACGCTTTGGTACCTACTGCTTCTTCCCCACAGAAGTTTCCTCTGCTCCGTATCTCAGGAGTGTAGGAACCACATGAAGCTCAGCCCTGCACTCTCCCGAGAGCCCCCAGCTCCCACTGCAGAGCTGGCTCCTCTTGGGTGACCCGAGCACCTTGTGCACATCTTCACCGTGGCATTTCTGATTAGAACGTAATCATCTGTGTTTGCACGCCCCTCGTGGCTCCTGACCCTCCATCTCCTTGTCTGTCTCAGCTCTGGCTGCGCTGGCTCAGCTGCTGCTGGGCTGCTCTTCCTTGCACTTTGGTCAACAGCCAGGGATTCCCAAGCCAGCCCCCTCCCCCCTGATCCTAGGAGCTTTCCACACAGACCGGAGCCAAGTGCCGAGCAGAGCCCGTCTCTCCAGGTAGCTGCAAAGTATTAATCACACTACGACGCTGTGCTTTGATAAATCTGGACAACCGCATTCTGTTCAGTATCCAGCTCTCCCTAAATTCTGTATCCAAATCCTTGTCATTGCACTCTGGGCTTCTCCTTTGTGGAAAGAGAGAGATTCAGACCGTGTGTGTGTGTGTGTGCACGTGCACACACATGCACACACGCACACATGTGTGTGTGTAAAAGAGAGAGAGAGATTGAGAGACAGAAGATAGATGGCTGACCCACACCAACCCTGCTATCCTCCCTGCTGTGTGAAAAATGAATCAATGGTGACTTAAAGTATTATCTATATCATGACAACTTGCACTTTATAAAGACGAAATTTTAAAAGAAATTAACGCTCAAGGGAAGGAGTTTATAGTGCTGGGGCCTGGGGCTGGCGTGGGTATTGGTTTAACCAACTGGAGTGAAGGCTCTTCCTAAACTCTTGGAATCCCATCTCACAGGCAGGTGTGTCCAGGTGTGTCTTCTCCACCTGGCACACAACACCTCCCAATTCCTCCTCTTCTTGGTCATGGTTCCCAAGGTTTGCCAGAGTCAGATTCAGGGATACAGTAAATACCCCTCTGGAAGTGAGTCACAAACAGTCTCAGAGGAGATTAAAAGCCTGGAGATCCATAAATGTTCAGTCAGGAAGGTGGAGGCCAAGTCCCAGCTTGTGGTCTCGGGCAAGTCACCATTCTGAAAATTAGTTTCTCTCTAAAAATAGAGCTAATAATATCTCCTTTACCCTATTCTCATGCTTGTCTTGAGGATCAAATGAAGTAATTAACATGACAATGCTTTCCCAGGAAAGGTCTCCTTCTGTCACTAGGGAAACCACCCTTTGGAGGATGTGCTGACACAGAGGAACCGGATTTCTCAGTCTGCACCTTCCCCAGCCCCCCCTGGATGAATGGCTGTGAGTTTCGGGGACCAGCGAGCACCACCCAACCCCGAGAACTCCTCCACATGTGCCCACGCCCCTCAGGGTTAGAGTTTCCAGTTAGAACACGTGGCATTTGTTTACATTGAACCAGTGACATATTTGAGTTCACACTACAATCGCAGCCCATGACAGACAATAATTTGTATGCACCCTAAAACAGGGGCTTTCTGCTGCAATACTGGCTTCTACCCCGGTTCCCCTGCACTCTCTGTTGAGTTCAGTGAACAGTTAATGGCATGATTCAATCCCTAGATTTGCAGCATCTCGGACACAGCAGGGGTGAAAAGGACTCTGGTGAGTGTGTGCACACCGCAACAAGGCATCTCCCTGCCACAGGGAGTCACTCCACGACAGACGCACTTCCTACTGGTCTGCTCCATCCTTGTCTTTCATGATACAGCCTGTTGGCTTTGTTTTGAAAGATGGCACTATGTTTTGAATGTCTGTGTCCCCCCAAATTCACATGTTGAAATCCTAACCCACAGAGTGATGGTATCAGAAGGTGGGGTCTCTGGGAGGTGATTAGGTCGTGAGGGTGGAGCTCCTATAATGGGATTAGTGCCCTTCTAAAGAGACCACAGAGAGCTCCCTCACCCCTTCTGCCTTGTGAGTACACAGGAAAAGTCTGCAAGTCAAAGGAGGTCCCTCACTCAACCAGGCTGGCACCCTGATCTCAGACTTCCAGCTTCCAGAACTGTCAGAAATAAATTTCTGTTGTTTATAAGCCACCCAATCTGTGTTATTTTGTTATAGCAGCTCAAACAGACTAAGACAAATGGCTTATATTTTTCCAACTGATCAGTAAGTATTTAGGAGTACATAACATGTGATAACATGAGGAGTTCACAGAATAGGAACCATCATCCGTGTTGCCAAGGGACTCGTCTGCTTATCACTATTGTTATTAAAATCCATTCATTTAACAAGTCCCCTCTCTTCTGACACCCGATGGGACAAAGATGAATAAACACAGTCCTTGCCTTCAAGAAACTTACCATCTTTTATAATAGTAACAACAGCAGCTACAGCCAAAGCAAGAAAACAAGGAAGAGTCACAGCGATGTCGGGTGAAATGTAAACATGGTCCAGGACCCATGACGATTGGCTGGAGGGCGGCTGTGTCCATCCTCCAGAGGATAATGACCTCCTGCTGAGGGCCGGAGTGACCTTGGGAGTCTGAACAGAGAAATGGTGGGTTTAGATGTGAGGCTTGAGAAATTTTTGATATTTAAATAGAGGAAGAGAATGGTGTGAACCAAAGTGAGAAAGTACCCTTTGTGTTCAAGGGACAGTGAGAAAATAAAATGTCTTAAGCTAAAGGTCACATTGAGCAGGAGTGAGACTTAAGACCTGAGATAATTTGTCACCAAGCCTCACAAGCCCCAGAGGGCAGGCTGACGCCTCTGGTGTGATTGGTTCCAGCTCTCACAGACTGATGCAATGCTCTCTGAGCTTCACTTGTCTCACCTGTAAAATGGCCATGACTCACGAGTTTGTATATGAAATCTTTTTAACTTTGGATTATGATACGTGTGTAAGATGTTATAATGGTAATAATAGCTGTTAATGTGATTGAGTTGATTTACTGTTGAGCAGTGGTATGATGTAATAGATGCAATAGTTTAAAGGTTCTTTGCATGTGGGAGGAGGAAGGAGAGCAGGACTGGGGGCAGGTAGGGGAGGTGACAGGAACTCAGCTAAGGGGTAATTGGGACTTGGACCAAGGCGGTTCTGAGGGGAGAAAGGAAAGCGGGTTGATGTCTCTGGGTCCTCTGGTTGGGATTTATTTGGGCATTGCCTCTTGGGAAGCTTTGATTAGTACACACCTCTTGTTTCACAGGGAGGCAGAGGGAAGAGTCTGAAAGCCTTAAGGGATGGATGTAACCACCCTGGCGTCCAATCCTGCAGGGGTGTGCACGTGAAAGGTCAATCCTAGTGTCCTAAATTCACCCCCTGAGACCCCAGATGGGTGATGCTGTAAGAAGTGAATTGCAGAACCAAGAATTCTGCTCTGTGGCTGTGCTTGTCCCCACGCTGTCCCTGCCACAGGAGTGGCTGTCGGGTACCCTGAAGACTAAAGCTTGGTGTTACTGTTGATAAGATTACCAGAAACACATTCTTAGATTTCTCTAAGATGGTTTTCATGTAGTTGGGAGTCTGGGAACAGTCCACCCGGGCCTGGTCCTGGACCCCCTGCCTATTCCCACGTCTGAAAATCGAGGGACTTCAGTGGTCATCAAGGCTACGTCTGGTTCTGTGTCCAGTGAGGCCAAGAGCCCTTGTTCTGCCTTGCTGTGTTCATTGCTGGGGTTGTGCCTTTGGTGGTCAAACCCCCATATCCATGGGTGGCCTCAGGCTCACAGCTGACCTGCCCTTACCAGGGCCCCACGTGCCCACTGCTGGCTCAGCTGCTGGGAGCTGGGTGCCGGGGTCAAACACCCCTCTCCTTCCCAGCCCTGCTTGGCCTTTGTTTTAATTGCCTCCAGGTTTAATTGCTTTTCTATATTATTTTGCTTAATCAGGAAGAATTTTTTTAATGAGCTAGAATGATCTAATTGGGCTTAAATGTGATTTCCTTGTAGCATTGTTTATTGGTGTGTAAACAGTCAGCAGATCCCAGAACCGGTTATAAATAGGCTGTGAAGCAATGAATGTTTGGGTTTTTGGAGAGTTCAAGTTGCTTGTAATTATTATATGACTTTGGAAGCATAATTTTTTAACCTGAATTTACTAATCATTCCATTTTGTTAATTAATTAATCAATCAATTAATTAATTAATTAATTTTTGGCTGTGTTGGGTCTTCATTGCTGCCCGCAGGCTTTCTCTAGTTGAGACGAGCGGGGGCTACTCTTCGTTGTGGTGCACGGGCTTCTTATTGCGGTGGCTTCTCTTGCTGTGGAGCACGGGCTCTAGGTGCATGGGCTTCAGTAGTTGTGGCACACAGGCTTCAGTAGTTGTGGCTCATCGGCTCTAGAGTTCAGGCTCAGTAGTTGTGGTGCACGGGCTTAGCTGCTCTGCCGCATGTGGGATCTTCCCGGACCAGGGCTCAAACCCATGTCCCCTGCATTGGCAGGTGGATTCTTAACCACTATGCCACCAGGGAAGCCCCTACTAATCATTCTTTACAGCAATTGTAATAGATCTACAAAATGATCATCCTATTTTTTTTTCCATTTTTTTGTTGCTGCTGCATAAGATGTTACATCAATTCGCTTTGGCAATAAAACATAAAGCAACTGGAATTATTTAACTTAAAAAGTGAAAGTCCTTCTTAGTCCTCAAAATCCCACTTGGTTTTCCCAAAAATAATCACTGTTACCCATTGGGTCTACACCCATTCCCACATTTTTCTGTGCATTTACATATGTACACATGTAAATGTACAATGTATTATTAGGCTTGGATTTGCATTGTTGTGCATAGATGGGATTAGCTATTTCTGCTACTCTGCACAGTTTTCACTTCTACCTCTTGGTGACTCTGCCTTGTCGAGACATACAGGCCAGCCCTAGATTGTTTATGATAGTAATCTGACTGGTCCACCACTGACGGTTTTCCATTTTTCATTATACACACTACGACATTGAACTGCTGTGTGCACACGTGCGACTAAACACGTGTGGTGGCTGCCAGGAGTTGGAGTTGCTGGACGTGTCATCACTGCCCAGTTCCTTGCAAGCCCGCAGAGCCTGCTACCCCTGCCTGTCACCATGGGCAAGCCACAGCCTCCAACCCCTGTCCTCTGTGTGGGGGGCCCGCTATCTTCCCCTAAAAGACCACAGTGGGAAATGTGTTTCCTTTCCAGTGTTAGTTTTGAGAACCAATGAAATGCTTGCTTTAGATAGTGGTCCAAGCCTGGGAACACCTAGTGATTGGAGGGTAGCTGGAGACTTGATCATGCACGTGATGTTTTTATCCATAAAGCCTCCAAATTGCAAATTGCATTTACTGGAATCCTTTTATGTCGTTAGTGAACATGTTGAAAGCAACAGCCTCTTGCTGAGAGCTTTAGATGAAGGTCATGTTCTGAGGAGCGATATTGCCCAGGTGATCTGAGAGAAATACAGAGGTCAGAAAGCCCAGGTGTAGAAGGGGGAGTTGACCTTCTTAATTGTCAAAAATATGTCCCAACCATCTAAGTAATAGAAGTCATCAGGCAAATATGTGATAGGTTCAATTCAGAACACACAAAGAAGAGGGATGAATGCATTTCAAAATGAAGAGAAGGATGATTTCAGAACCTGCATCCGTCCTTCTGATTTCCTGTCATTTCTTCCTAAGGTTCCCTCACTCATGGTTATCTCTTCCTTATCTACCATATCGTCTCTGTCTGCTGAAAATGATCCTTTTTCTTTTTTCTGTAAAACCAGAAGTAGACATGAATTTCATAGCCATCCAGGAGGTGAGTTATCCCCTCATGAGCATATTCTAGAAGGAAGAATGTACGCAAGGGAGGGGTTTACTGAAATATCTTTAATTTGACACAGAGGGAAACAAGCCCTCTATTGAAGCAGGAGAGAATGACCGAGAACCCACGACATACAAGTAATGGTTCATCTTCATTCGATCGCTGAGCAATGGGATCTGGCTTCTACTAATAATTACAGACGAGACACATGTGCAGAGCTGGCGAGGGCACCAGGGCTGGGGCTGCACCCAACATGGGGGCTGAGACACACTCTACTCTTTTGACCACCACACATCCCCGAGGTGCCCAGTGAACTACAAAGAAGACTTAGAGAGAGGCCTTCTCGCTCAGCCAGCCCCGATCGGGGGTCCAGGAGAGTAGCAGAGTCCAGTCAGGACCTTCAGATTCCTTCCCGAGTCTCCGAGTCAGTTTCCTGAGGAGGATTTTCTTCTAACTGTGCCGAGGAGGGGTTGTCTGGCTCTTATTACTCAGTGTTGTAACTCTGATGAAGAGGCCTTGTCAAAACATGTACCTCACTTTTTAACCAATCTCACATAGAACTTTTAGAGAGAGAAAAAAGGCAAGAAACATTTCTGCTGGTAGATAATCCCAGTCATGACTCAGAGTGCCAGGGAGGTAAATGCCTCTGTCATCTGAGCATAACTTAGTTCATCAAAATGTCCCTTTAGATACTCAACATCACTAATTATTAGAGAAATGCAAATGAAAACTACAGTGAAGTATCACCTCACACCGGTCAGAATGGCCATCATCAGAAAAGCTACAAACAATAAATGCTGGAGAGGGTGTGGAGAAAAGGGAACCCTCTTGCACTGTTGGTGGGAATGTAAATTGATACAGCCAGTATGGAGAACAGTATATGGAGGTTCTTTAAAAAACTAAAAATAGAACTACCATACGACCCAGCAACCCCACTACTGGGCATATACCCTGAGAAAACCATAATTCAAAAAGAGTCATGTACCACAATGTTCATTGCAGCTCTATTTACAATAGCCAGGACATGGAAGCAACCTAAGTGTCCATCAACAGATGAATGGATAAAGAAGATGTGGCACATATATACAATGGAATATTACTCAACCATAAAAAGGAACAAAAATGAGTTATTTGTAGTGAGGTGGATGGACCTAGAGTCTGTCATACAGAGTGAAGTAAGTCAGAAAGAGAAAAACAAATACCATATGATAACACACATATGTGGAATCAAAAAAAAAAAAGGTTCTGAAGAACCTAGGGGCAGCAGGACAGGAATAAAGATGCAGACATAGAGAATGGACTTCAGGACACGGGGAGAGGGAAGGGTAAGCTGGGACGAAGTGAGAGACTGGCACGGACATATATACACTACCAAATGTAAAATAGATAGCTAGTGGGAATCAGCTGCATAGCACAGGGAGAGCAGCTCTGTGCTTTGTGACCACCTAGAGAGGTGGGATAGGAAGGGTGGGAGGGAGACGCAAGAGGGAGGGGATATGGGGATATATGTATATGTATAGCTGATTCACTTTGTTATACAGCAGAAACTAAGACCACATTGTAAAGCAATTATACTCCAATAAAGATGTTTAAAAAAAAAAGTCCCTTTAACAGTCAGATCCTCAGGAAAGCAACTGCGGCAGGGACGTGGATGTCCCCAACTCAGTGTGTGACACCAGCTGAGAAGGTCACGGGGCCGGCCGGGCAGAAGGTGGAGCAGGCTGATGCTCTCCTGCCATCAGCCGTGTCCTGCTCGCTCTGGGAGCATTTCTGGGCAGAAAGGCATTTGCAGAGTAATTCCTAGTGTCACTTAGGCGACATTCAAAACTGTAAACGTGCATCTGCTGTGTAAACAAACAGAGGCAAGAGCTGAGTGAGCTCACAAGGCAGGAGGAGCACCCTTCCCATATAGACGGTTCCCTGGCCAGGAGTCCACGTCAAGGGCCATGGAAAGGCACTGGGGATCGTAGAGGAAATATGGAGCAAGAGGAAATATCTTACATTTTTAGCGCAGCCCTATTATTGTCAGAGAACCTGAACTTCAGGGAGGTACACGACCCCACAGATGTTCACACCAGTGATAGCTACGATGGGTCTGGCTAATCTAGTGATAATGCATCTATTTACTATTATTTCATGAAAAGAACAATTCTATTTTTAAACCATTATATTATGATTTCAAAATCAATAATGTCAAATCTATATGGAATTGCCTTAGGAGGATCTGATAGAGATGAAACCGAGCAGGACCCTCCGGGGCTTCTGGGCACCGGAGCCTTTCTGTTCCACTCCAGCCTCCATGGCCTTCCCTGAGTCCCAAAGGGCAGGTTTAAAGAGTTGCTAATCCAGGAAGGGAGGGGATGCAAAGACAAGGGAGGAGCAGCCAGGAAACAATAGTGCAGCCTTGGGACAGGGTCTTCTGGTCCCCCCTCCAGTGATACACATTACACTGTCTTTAAGCTCTTTAAGATGTCAGCATTCTTCATACCAGAGAAGGACCTCCTGAGGCTACATTAAAGGAACCAGAGAAGCCTATCAAGAAGATCACCTGAGACCAGATTAGAAGAGTACAGACCCTGCACACACCCTAATCTTATCAGCAACCCCACCCTTGAACTATTGCTATAAAACTCCTCATCAAATCTTCCCTGGTTGGGACACATAGTTTTCACTGGCAGGAGTCCACTGTGTCCCCCTTTGCCTGGCAAAGGAATAAAGCTGTTCTTTTCTACTTTACCCAAAACTCTGTTTCTGAGGTTCGAGTTGACACCGGTGCAGAGAAGCTGAGTTTTCGGCGTCAGAGAGAGCAAGTTTGGATTTCAGAAACTTAAAGTAATGGAAGCCGAAGGCAAGAAATGTCCACCCAGCCCACTCACCTTCACCAGACTCAGTGTCTGGATTCGGAACACTTGTGTGTGCTCACACCTCTGTCTTGGGAGGACCGGGGCTCTGAATTCTGACCTCTAGTGATCATAGTGCAGGTCTGCGGGTATGGAAGACATTGGTGTTCACCCCTGAAGGAGACGCATTTCTGAATCCAGACAATGTGTTGGTGTGAGCCTGATATGAGGATGGTTGGGGGCATTTGCCTTTGTCACATAAACGTTAACTTTACAAATTGTACTGCACACAGAAGAACCACTGGTGTTGAGAAGAGTTTCTTGCACTTCTAACATGTGTGTGTATGTTTGTGGATGTGTGTGCATGTGTGTGAGCGTATGTGTGTATGGGCATGTGTGTGTTGTATGAGTATTGGTAGACAGAAAAAGGCCACAAAACACATTGTCCTCAAAGATTTTGTCAGTGTCATTGGCTATATGCTGCTCTAAATAAAATCACAAATTATAATTTGTATTAAAAGCATATTTTAAAATATTACAAGGTAACTCTAAATTAATGAGTCTAGACTTTAATACACACAAAAATATACCAATTCTCATGTTAATTTTGAAACTTGATTGTTCATGGTAATTTTAAAACCTTTCTAGCTCCATGTGCATATTTCTGAATTGTTCTGTTCTTTATGTATTTGTATGGGTAAATCCTTATTAGGGAAAATAATAAAATCTGTATGGTTGCGTTTTATAAGCTGCCTGTGTATTTCATGGGAGGGTGTGTGTTGTCTCACTTCAAATCCCACTCGCTAAGCACCCTGAATATTTTCTCTGTGTTGAGGTATTGCACAGGAAGCAGAGGACAGTGTCTTTTAGAGGATTTATGACAATACTGTGGGGGACCCTCAGGGTCTCTTCATTTGCCTGACACACTCTACTGCTACTCATTAAGACTTGGGCTGTTATTGCCATAGCCTAAATTTAATGAGCGTCTCTGATTTTGGAGGTTTGCTCCAGAAACAATAGCTTCAACAAGGAGACCCCTAGCTCTCTCCACTTTCTAATATTCTGGTTCAGCCTTTTCTTCTTAACCAAAATACATTATCTCCTTGACAACAAGGGTTATTTTGAAATAATCTTGGTATTTTCTTTTCCAACTAGAACAGTTGAATTTCCTAACACTGAGACAATCTTTCAGAAAACCTTGAAGAAAAGTTGATAGTTGTTCTACAAAAGTTGTTGTTGTTCTACAAAAAGAAAATTAAGCTGACGTTTAGAAACACCCTTGTCATCAACAGACTACATTTTGTTATCAATGAAATCACATTATTTCCAAGAAATTGTTACACATCTAAAGTATTTCTCACTTAATAAGTTGTTTCTTAATTGCATCCAAGTGTTAAAGGAGACAATAATCTTACAAACTGGTGGTAATTGGTCAATTTAAATATTAAGTGCACTTAGTTTTACCTTCAAAACTAGACATGTATTTTAAAAAGTTAAATAGCTTGGATTTCAAAATAAATTAACTCAACAATTAAAAGCACTTCCTACTTCTCCTTCATGGCCCTTCATATCAGGATTTCCGAGTAAAATCCTGTATAGTCCTTCATGTGCAGTTGCCTATTTGTAAACGTAAGTCCTTGTTTTAAATGTAAGAGCACAGAGAAGAGGGTTCTTGTCAATCTCCCTCCTCAGTTATTCAAGCTGCTGTTGTGTTGTTATCTTGTCCTTTAGAAAATGAACCTGAAGGAGAATTGGTGAAGTCACGTCCGTGGGCATCTCTGAACTCTGACCGACTGAGGGAACAATATTGGACCCAACGAGCACCTGCCGGGCCACTGAGTTCAGGTACCTGCCGGCTGCTTTCAAGGGGCTGAGGACAAGTGTCCCCTTTCCCTGCACCCTCCATGTGCTGCTGAGTCACTACTCCCATCCCAGCTTCTCAGTACTTCCAGGCTTTTGGGAGGTGTTAAAATCCTGTTGTGCATCCTTTCCAAAGAGACAGTTTATGCTAAAAAGAGCCATTGGCAGTTAAATTAGATGATGCATATGTTGTTCTTGCTACTAAAGCTATACAGAGCAGGGAAGACGCCTGCATCCTTCGGGGTGTTTTGGGGGGTCCCCGGGATCCCTAGTGCAGAGTATGTGGACCCTCAGATGGAAAGGTGTCATTTTGAATCACTGCCCCCAAATCTGCACTTGCTACAGAAGTAATGGGTTAGTAAGGTTTACCAATTATGGCTTGGAGATTGGGGATGGGCCTATACCAAATGATGGTTGCCAGGCAACACATTTTTTTTAGGGAATCTCATAGGCTGGAGTCTCCATGACTGTACTGTGAGTCAATTCCCACCTCTGCAAAGCTCAGCCTCTGAATGTGTGCAGGAAACTGACTGCAGAAGCTCTGGTAGGATCTTCTCGATACCCACATGCAGGAACCATTTTACACATGGTACTTTCTTGGGGAAAAATAGGAAGATTCCGGTGCACTGGTAATTTCTGAGAACTCTGGAATGCCTTTTAAGGTTCACTGTGCAATAGTAATTTATTTGTCTGCCGGCTCCCCCATTTGCCTGTCTGATAATAGAACTACTTAGAGGCTAGGATCGTCTTCCACATAGCGTAAGCTTGTGGGTGCTGCAATCTTTAAGAGCTTTATGAACTGGGATAATAGGTCACAGTTGCTCTAATTATTTCCTTGTCTATATCTTGTTCACTTTCCCCAAAGAAACCCATTCATTGGTTCCATCTGGGGAAGGCATTATGTTTAAATGTCATTTCTCTGGAGTTAAAAAAACAAACAAACAAACAAAAAACTATGCACATTGAGTGTTAAACCAATAGTTGACTTTAAGGTCAGCTAAAGTTTCTGAACTGTAGTCGTTTCATCCACAGAGGTTATCTTGTCTAATCTCACTGAGTTTTGGTCATAAATTAAAGAATGTATAGTGGAATATTTTATATGGGTCTGAATTGACATTTCTAGCATGGTGTTAAATGTCCAACATTTTAATGATGGTTGTCAATGTGGTGTACTACACAGCATTCAAATACCAATACCAGGAATTAAACAAGAATAGATAGATGGATCGATAGATAGACAGACAGGTAGACTAATAAGCTAGAAATCCATGTTTGCACTCGACACGTGGCCTTGAATAGGTTTCTCAGTGGAGGCAGAACACTTGATTTTGAGACGTGTGCATTTTCAAGGCAGATGGTTGGATTCTCTCAGAAAAGCTTTAAAATTCCAAGGCTCCAGCAGGCGCTGGTCTCCCGTTTTGCACTCGGCCTTCCCGGCCTCTCCCGAGTGTCTGTTGCAGGCCCTGGAGGTCGTCACTCTTCTGGGTGTAAGAGGAGCTTGAGGGTCCTCCAGGCCAATAGGCTAATAGTCATAACAGCAAGAGCACAACCAACACTCGCGTACAATCTCGCCCGGCCTTGACCACTACCCACCGTCTCTCACCCGTGGGGCTCTGCTGACAATACCCCAGAAGGTCCACATGGGACAGGGCACACAGGGCAAGTGACGCTCACACTTACACTCTGACTTCTGGACATTTTTACCCATTCTCTCATCCTTTGAAGATCAGCGTTTGGCCCTCAGGGGATAATTAATATATATTTGCTTTAAGTGTGTCATAAACACTTTAGTCCCTGGGCGATTAAATAAAACAGTAGATTGAAATAAACAGGTTAGCATTTTAAAATGGGAACACTACAATGGTTTCTGGGACAAAGGATAAATCCTCACATGATCATCTATAAAAGGAAAAGGTGGGAATCATCAGATTGCTTAGATCAGGGTGGGCCCACTTTTTGTACAAAGGGCCAGGTAGTAAATATCTTAGTCTTTGTGGGTCCTGTGGTCTCTGAAGCGGCCACTCGATTGTTGTGGGAAAGGAGCCAGGACAAGGCGTGAGCAAGTGCGCAGGGCTGTGTTCCAATAAAACTTTATTCTCAAAGTCGGCAGCAAGTGGACCTGGCCCTCAGGCAGGACTTTGCCAACCTCTGGTAAATATCTAAATGAAGAGTTCCTAAAAGCCTCAGTCATTTTTGGAAAAGTGAATATAACTCTCACTCTCTCCTCAAATTTTATTACTTGCAAACTCACCCAATAGAGTCTACGATTATTGCCTGCAGGGAAGTCGCTCCACAGACAAGCGCTTGGCTGGTG
Source organism: Mesoplodon mirus (assembly GCF_964341445.2). Taxonomy (NCBI): domain Eukaryota; kingdom Metazoa; phylum Chordata; class Mammalia; order Artiodactyla; family Ziphiidae; genus Mesoplodon; species Mesoplodon mirus. The sequence goes on along the minus strand of NC_138990.1, from coordinate 25,941,648 downwards.
TGTGAGCTGAGTAATCAGGATGGAGCCTGCACAGAGCCTGTGAGAAGGCAGAAGAGGAGCTGTTACACCTGCAGAGGGCGGGGCCTGTCCATGAAACCTGTGGGATTTAGAGAGGAGAAAATTTTCTAGTGATTTCATGCCTTTATCAATGGCCTGCCAAGAAATATCCAGAAATCATCCTGAAAGTAGTGTGGGTATAAAATCAAATTAAAACCCATCCCCAGAGGCATCATCCCACCTGCACACACAGAGTTATGTGTGTCAAGCCTCAGGGCCAAGAGAACTATTCCATCAATTCCATTCAGTAGTCAGTGATGCTGGTATAAGTCACCAGTGCCATGTGTAGGGGCTGAGCTACGGTGCAGGCAACACCACACAATTTGGTAAAATGTGATCCATTCAGTCTGTTTTTCCAAACACTCTGTAACTCCAAACATATATATGTATATGGAACATAGGCAATAAAATATGGAATACAAAAGACTTCCCTTGAATTGCAATAGATTATATATCAGAAGCTTGATGAAGGGGTTAATCTTGGAAAATACTTTAATGGTGCTGTAGATTATTTTCCAAAAGGCTATTTGATGAATGTCTCAAACTTGTTATCTTATTTGAGATGTAAATCGGTAGCATAAATCATTTAGTTAAAATGCAGAATATTAACTAATATTTTCCATGGAAATGATTTGCTAGAATGCATGTATCTTTAAAGCACTACTTTGGCAATTAATAAATTATTTTAGAACAGATCAGAACAGGAGAAAATGAGCCGTAGAAACACAACCTACAGACACTCTCCTGCTGTGACACACTAAGTAGTTAAGAAAAGAAAGGCCGGCTAGTCCCACTAGTTTGATGTTAAGCCAAAGAAATTTGGGTAAAAGTTGGAGGCATCCCAACCGGGGAACAAACCCTAATTATGCCACAGGATCTGTGTGACTTTGGAGAAGTCATTTAACTCCTGGAATCTGAGCCCCAGTTTCCCCGTCAGTTAAATGGGCATAATGCTTTCTTCTTAACAAAACTGTTATAAGGATTAAATGAGATATAAAGCATGTAAAGCACTGAATTCTGTCCTTGAGACACAGAAGGTACTTTAGCGTTTCCAACAGCTGTGTTGTTTTTGAAGGGGACAGTGGGTTGCCTTTAAATATCAGATTGCACCGGTCTGAGTAACAGCCTTGCCATTCTTGGGCCTGGGGGATAGCTCCAGAAAGGATTAAGGTGGATCTGGCCTTCCTGATTTCTTGGAGGAAGAAGCTCTTGGAAAAGGGGGAGGAGCTGGCCAGCAGTTGATCCATGAAAGATCCAGAGACTTAACTTCTGAATTTGAAGTACAACCTACCCAGGGCTTTCCCTCTCTATCCAGCACATTTTATCCAAAGCTTCTCAGTGTCAACTTGGCATTCAGAGAAGTGGGGGGTTCCTGACAACACAGATGATGTCTTACTCATACTCCAAATTCTTCTTCTTCTTTTTTTTTTTTTTTTGGCTCTGCTATGCGCAGCATGCAGGATCTTAGTTCCCCAACCAGGGATCGAACCCATGCTCCGTGCAGTGGAAGCACGGACTCTTAATCACTGGACCACCAGGGAAGTCCCTATATTCCCAATTCTTAGCACAGCTCTGGCTGCATGCATGGGGCAGTTGATGTTAGTTTCATCAATGAATGGATTATTGCCCCATGTGAAGATTTGTTATTATACGTTTGTAACATATAAACAGAGGTTATATCAGAATGGCCTCTAATAAATGTGACTGAGTGTGAAACGTAGGGTACAGAACTTTCTTTTTTCATGCCTCAACACTTATGTAATAAAGGTATGTGTATATATATGTATTTAATGGGGTCAAAAGGGGCAGGAATATTTACTTGTCACTTTATGCCATTATTTTCCACTTAATCTCCTGGAGTGTGTGTGTCACTAAATTAAATGCAAGGTGATGCACTCACTCCACCAAACACCTCACTTACGTGGTGCCTTCTTGAATGTCCATCTTCTCTTCGCTCGGCACCAACCCTCCTGCAAAGTAGATGGTCATAAATCTGCAAACACTAACCCCGCTGATTGGAGACCATCTATTTCCTGAAGTGTTTCTGAGTCCGTGTTTCTTATAGGCACAACTGAAGGGAGAATATCTAACCTACATTTAAAAGCAATAAATGAATATTTTTAAAATAAAAATTGTTAAATAAATTATTGTAAACCTCATCCATACACATAAGTGTATAATTGTGTGCACTTCTGTGACACACTTTTTGACTCAGCTGCTACATGCCAGATATTATAGATACAAAAAGTGGAATTAGACAATTCTGCCACAGACCTGTTCACATTTAATCATTTAACAGGGAGGTGACACATATACCCCCCAAAACCCACACACTGAGAAAAGAGCTATAAAAGTGGTATGCATAAAGTGGTAAAGTATAATGCACCCTAACAGTGGGAGAATCTCAGTGTTCCTGGGGAGGGCGTGTGGATTCCTGGAGAATTAGCACCTGGGCTGCCGTCCACGGGGACCCATGCGCTTTGCAGACAGACGTGGGTATTTCAGACATCGCATCAGCATCTGCAAAGATCCAGAGGTCTGAGTGTGGAAGCAAGAGGGGACACGGGGTGCCATGAGTTGGGGGTGGGCTCTGTGGACGGTGAGGCAACCTGAGCAAGTTTAAACACGGCAAATAGGAGCAGACCTACCCTCAGCAAGATGGTCTGAAGAACGGATGGTCCGAAGAGTCTGGGCAGTGGGTGAAGGTCTCACCGAGGGTGGGGCTGCTTGGGATGAGGAAGGGGAGGGTGGCTGTAGGGGCATGAAGGATGGTGTGCAAATCCAGGGGAGACACAGATGCTGTCACACAACCATTTGGGAGCCGTGCCTGTAAAGTATGTAACAGCCGGGACTTGAAAGCAGGAAGAAATGACACACTCAGTCCTTCAGAATCTCAGTGTTTTCATCTGTAAGACAGGCGGGATGTTTTCTGCTTTGTCGGGTTGTTGAGGATGGCATCAAACAATGCACATTACACATGGAGCTAAGTGTCTCGGGCCTAGCTCAAAGCCCTTAAATTGTAGTTATTGTGATTATTATTCATAAAGAACCAAGACATATTCGCTTCGCCGTAAAAGATAAGGCAGAAGTCATCTGATTTACATGTGTGTTGTGCTTTCTGCTATTCCAAAGTGCCTTGTCTTGCCACGCAGCTGTGTAAAAAATGAAGAAGCGCTCCATGGACTGATGTAGAAAGATTTCAAGGATATTTTGTTAAAGAAAAAAGCAAGATGCAGAAGAGAAACAGAAGTCTGAACTGCACATCTATTTGCTTGTATTTGCATAAAAACTTCTGGACGGGTGGACAAGAAGCCAATAGAAATGTCTCTGTGTGTCGTCACAGTACAGAGCAGGCAGGGTTCAAGGGAGTTTCCATTGTTTTTATTCATTCATTTATTCATTTTGTACTCATTTTTGAGCCTTGCAAACATAAAGGAAGGAAGGAAGGGAAGGAAGGAAGGATGAAGGAAAGGAACGGGGAGGAGGAAGGTCTAAGGAGGAAACCCGACAGGAGGGAGGAAATGAATGAAGAAGGAAAGGAATCCTCCTGTTGGGTTCCCTGGGTGACGACGGTGCCCACAGAGCACAGCCACGTCTAAATAACTTTTATGTTTCCTGCACTTACATTTCATGCACGCTCTTCTTTCTAAAATCCTCTAATTTAAAAGATGTTTTACGAAATATAAAACAAGAAGCTATAGCATTGCTCGTCCACTTATTCAGTAATAGAGTTATAATTTCAAGACCAACTTTTCAAAATGATTAAAAGAAAGTGTTTTCTAAAATACCATTCGGGAGATATCTATGCATTAACAAAAAGTTGAAAATATAGCAGCAGTCATACTCTTTAGGAATTCTTTTGAGTATAAAAGGAAAGTGATTTTATATCTTAGTTGTGTTTTTTAATGCAGCAAAAGAGCTACAAAGAACATATTATGGAGAAATGGCGGTGTGTGAATATAGACTCTAAATTTTCTGATGTGATTGAAGCACTAGTAACTTACTTTTTTGTTAAAATTACTGTCGGTTTGTGTAGGATTTTTTTTCTCCCTTAGGAAATAAATGTTGAGAGGTTGAGGTGTGAGTAGCTCTGACGCCTACAACCTGCTTTCAAAAGGTTCAGGAGTACGTGTGAGCCCATGAGAGAGCGGGTGTGTATGTGTGTGAGTGTGTGTGTGTGTGCGTGTGACTCATGTACTCACCAGTACTAAGCAGTGGGTATAATATGGTTCATGGAGGCACAAGGCAACTTTACTACATCCATTTTTCTTAAACATTTATTTCTTAAACATTCGTTTAAAATGTTACATGTTGAGAGCAGAACTCAACATCCCCTTTACTATTTAAGTAAAGTTAAGCTGCCCTTTGGGTGGAGTTTTCTGAGCCTGGCTCCCATTTCCCCCAGGAGGGCTGGTTCCCCATCCATCAGAGCTTCAGCCCTGGAGTCACCTGTTGGGCAGTGACACCCCTCCACAGCGAGAGACTTTCCAAGGCCAAAGCCTTTCATGGCAGGGCTGCAAGTGAACTCTGAGTACAAAGTACCCTCTCACTTTGCATTTACTTGTTTAGTGCCTGATCAAGTAACATAAACTTTATACCAGGAGACTCATTATGATAATGTGTATACGTGGGAATGCAGTTGTAAAGGCCCACGATACAGGAAATTCCTCCTTTTGAGAAACAGTGTGTGTGCTCTCCTGAAAATTTTGTCTGTCGTCTATAAATAGCTTATCTCTTTCTTTCATATGCTCTGAAATCGCTAAGCAAAATACCAAATTTCTGTGAATACTGTCTTTCTTTTAACTTATTCTCACACAGAAAGCAAAAGGAATTGTTAGTTGTTGAGCACTTCTTGCACGAATGGAGCCATCATGCTAGGTCTCCATCACAGGAAAGTAAAGAGAGCAGAAAGAGAACTTGGTTATCTTGGGGTCAGGTGCTGGGGTTGGGGTGGGCAGGAACCCGCACTGATGCCGTGATGCCCGTGTACTTTGTTCCATGATGTACAAGCCACCTGCAGTCACACAGGGTGTAGAATGAGGCACAAATGGCCCCAGGAAGTGATGGCCTGGAGAGGAGTTTATTCAAAGAATGTAAAAATCAAACCACAGGAAAGAAGGAATGAAGGCGGGGAAGGAGGACGATAAAAGATAAAAATACGAACCTAATTCTGTAAGAAACAAACAAACAAACCAAATCATTTACCTTCATGACCTCCAACACTCAAATGGTGTTATTGTCTCATTATGATAAAGCAAAACAATTATGACAATTAGCCAAATTTATCAAGAAAGGCTAAATTGTGTTCGCTATTCTGTGTTCGGTATCCATAGGAAAATTATATTTACATACAATGTAGGCTTATATCTTTAAATTATAAAAATATGTGCAATGCTGCAGAAATACATTGAGGTTATATTTGCTACATTAAATATTAGCTGGCCTATGAAAATCCTTGAGGGGAAAAAGTTTATGTCTCTCAATGAACAAGATAAGCAACAATGTTGCTTTTCTTCATTGATACTATAAAATTTATACCTGGTCACATTTTCTTCTTTGTTGTGCTTCTCTGCTGGTCCCCTTGACAGGCTGAGCCAAAGGATGGCAGCCCGGGACGGCAGAGTCATTTTGTTTGTTTATGCTTTTGGTGTTTTACTTTTCACGACTACAAGCAGATGATATAAATTCTATTTCAGTTATAAATCTTTAAAATTCTTTGTCAGAAATTTTCCACTAATGATTTGCTCTTACAGAAAATACAAACAAGTGTAAGTTGGGCAAGTGGGAGGGTGGTCAGCACCTTAGAGGCGGTTGGGAGGCTCCCGCCCCCAAGAACTGGGAAAGACGACAAATCAGATCAGCCCAAGTGCCTATCACAGCAGAAATATGCAGCCTAGCCTGAGAGTCATAGAATGTGTCCAGTGACTCTAACATTTGCTATCAGCTGAATTAGTCAGGATGGACCAGACTATTTAACAAGTGAGTCAGGGATAAACTCAGGAAGCATAACGTGATAAAAGTTTATTTCTTGCTCATATCACAGCGCTGATGCAGCTCAGGCAGCCCAGGCCCCTTCATTCTGTGGATCTGCAATCTGGAACCTGAGGTTTCCCGGAAATCAGTGGGGCCTTGAGAAGCACAGGATGGGCAGGGCCAGCTTAAACCTTGCGTTACTTGGAGATCAGATTCCAGACCCCAATCCTGCCTGGAGGGGAGCTGGCAAGTACCGACCCCTAGATGGGGGCCCAGCCCGGGGCCCAGGCCCTCCCAGGGCAAGTCTGCAAGGCGGCAGTGACCTGGAGCACCCGTGCACACAAAAATGTGCATCCCACCAGCGTCCCTTCCCTGGTTCAGTTCTGTCCCCATAAGTGTCACTGGTACAGTCTGGCCTCACAGGTCTGCCTCCCAGGGAGGGGCGTGGACTCAGGTCTGAAGGTCATTTCCGTTTCCCTCAGATGCGCTGCCTTAAGCACTCTGAACTCGGACCTTGGTTAATGCTTGGTGAATACGGGTTGGTCCTGTGGGTAAACAAACCTGAGAATGTCTATTTCTGAAAAGACAGACATGGGTCCCCGGCTTGAACTTGAGTTTTTCAGAGTCACTCCAGAACCACCGACCTTAGAATCAGCTGGGGTGATTTTTTTTCTCCATAGATTTGTGATCTCCATTCGTGACCTATTATATCAGCGAGGGCCTGGGTGACCATTTTTAATAAATACCAACAGATTCTTCTGTGCGTTAAGGGAGTGGCTGTCCTCACCACAGCCGCTCATCCAGCCTGTGGGCCCTCCTCGTCCTGCCCCGGGAGGCTCCCTGGACGCTGGTTGTCCACCACCTTCTGCTTCATAGCTGTGGGCCCAGTGAGCCTGGTTCTTTTTGCTTTTTTAGGTCTCATTACCTGTGACCTGGTGAATATAATTACTCATCCTTCTCTTTAATGCTTCTTTTTTGCTTTTTATCTTTTTATTATGGACGATTCAACACGAGTGGCCAAGCTTGCTTCATCTGCAACCCTTCCGTCCTGCTCGCCCAAACATGGGTGACTTTGAAGCAAATCCATGTTAGTGTGTAATTTTACCCAGAAATAATTCAGTATGAAACTTGAAAGTATAAAGGTTCTTTTCTGTAAAAGCATAACCACCTATCAAACCTTTAAAAATAGTCTTAATTATCATCAAATATCTAGGCAGGATTCAAAATTCCCAGATTGTCTCACATACTTATGTGTACTTATGCGTCTGAATCAGAATCCAAATACCGTCCACAGGGCCTCTTGCTGGCATGGCTGGAGCCCCTCCTTGGACCCCCATAGGTTTCCCTCCCTCCCCCACCTTCACACCCACCTCTTGTAACCCACTCGTGGTGAAGCTGGGTCACTTGTCCTGTAGAGGGTCGCACCATCTGGACTTTGCTGATTTCATCCCTGTGGTGACATTTATCATGTTCCTCTGACCCCTGTGTTGCCTACAAACGGTGGCTGGATTAGAGGTGTCGCCAGATTCTGATGTGACCTGTGTCTTCCTACTTCTTCACGAGAGGGAAGCATGTAAGGTCTGCTGTCCCCCCTTCTGTGATGTTACAGTTGCTCGGGGGTCCCTAGTTACCAGCCAATCCATCTATTATCAAGTCACCCACCAGCCTTTTCAGTCAGCAGTGCTCATTACCCAGACACAATAATTCTTCAGGTTTACAAACGGGCGTTCTACCATTTCCCTTCATTGATTAGCTAGAATGTTTTCATAAAGAAATGTTCCTTCATCAACTGTTTGGCTCCTTTTGTATAAGCAAGCAAGATAAATGCTTCTGACCCTTTACCCCTTTCCCAAGTAATGATCTCCCTTCTCTTTTGATGAGGACTATAAACTCTAAGAAGTGAAAAGGCATTTATTAGAGGAGAAAATTGGTATCTCAGGAGGTTTTCCTTGTGCTTGCTAAGCTTACATAGTTTATCTTTTGTACATGTTAGTACTGATGAGGACAAATATAAGAACTAATTTTTAAAAAAATGATTATTGAAATACAGCTGATTTACAATGTTGTGTTAGTTTCAGGTATACAGCACAGTGATTCAGTATATTAGTATAAGAAGATATATATATATATTCTTTTTCAGATTCTTTTCCATTATAGGTTATTACAAAATATTGAGTATAGTTCCCTGTGCTATACAGTAGGTCCTTGTTGTTTATCTACTTTATATACAGTAGTGTGTATACGTTAATCCCAAACTCCTAATTTATCCCTCCCCCACCTCCTTTCCCCTTTGGTAACCATAAGTTTTCTTTCTGTGAGTCTGTTTCTCTTTTGTAAATAAGTTCATTTGTATCATTATTTAGATTCCACATATAAGTGATATCCTATGGTATTTGTCTTTCTCTGTCTGACTTGCTTCCCTTAGTATGATCATCTCTAGGTCCATCCATGTTGCTGCAAATGGCATTATTTCATTTTTTTATGGCTGAGTAATGTTCCACCATGTATATGTACCACATCTAATAAGAACTAACACTTAATGAGCTAGCAGGCCTTATATGCTGTGTGGTTGGCACATGCATGATCTCATTTAAACTTCTCCACAGCCATGAAGTTGATGCTCTGATCATTTCCGTCTGCAGTGAGGAATCCGAGGTGTGAAGTGGGGAGGGGTTGCCTCTTGTCCATGGTTGTCCACCTGTGAAGTTGTAGCCCCGGGTTCTGGGTGGTCCAGCTTTGAGCATGGCAGACTGTGAACTCGCGAGCAGCTTCCTGCATGTTTGTGGGATGAGGAGAGAACAAGGATGCAGCAGACAGAAGAACCTTCCAAAGAAACGCAAGTTTTCAGCTATGTCCTGTAGAGAGTGTAGGCAGTTAAGGTGGTAGCACCAGGGGTTTAAGGTCATCTGGTTGGTTAACCGGGCTTAAGTACAGAAGTCGCTCCTGGCTTCTCCAACCTACAAATGAACAAGTGAACTTGTTTACAAAACAGAAGATCATGGAGCCCACAGTTTTGTGCCGGGGACATGAGCACCACCTGCTGAAACGTGGTGTTAAATGCCAGCTTTGTCGGCAGGTGTGTGCAGGAGGGGAGACGGCCCGAATGCATGCAGCTTCCTCTGCAGCACCTTCCTCAATGCTTCCAGAGTACCTGGGACCCAGAAGGGAAGCTCAGGCCCCATGCACACCTGCTGTGCAGGTAATTACAGGGAGTTTCCAGTCCTTCTTCTAAACACCTCTCACCACCACTTCATGCACACGTGTGCCCCTAATTAGAACATTCACAGTATAGATGGGGTCTATTCAGCCTTGGTGCCTAAGAGTGTAGAAGAATCCAGAACACTGGACCATTGAACCTACTGGGAGTCTGCAATCCACAAGGGACTTCATCCACGGCACCCGTTACCTTCCTCGCTGTGTCTGTAGTTCAAGTGGACAGCAGGTCCATCAGTACCATGCTGACTGACCCCCAGCTGCCCCAGGTGTTTCCTGGGCCTGAGATGCTGGCTTTGCTTGACTCTGGGGTGAGAAGTCTCAGGGAGCATCTGCTATCCCTGCCCTGGCTGTTTGCTATAGCAATCTGTCCTTGTTAATTTGAGAGGCAAACAGGAGGACTCCGTTTGTGCTAACAGAAGTTCTTTCGGATGTTAGATTACACTTCTTCCACAATTAAGGCTATTTATTTCCCTGACACCAGTCCCAGTGCCGAGGTGAATAATAGAACACGCTGTAGATAAGAGTACACCCGGGAGACCTTCAAATCCAAACACCCTTTCACCTTCCAGGGAGCAGAGACCCTGGTTCCACCTGCTCCATCCACCTGTCACAGGAGGACCGAGGTGATGATGACTCACTGCCATGCCTGCCCGTCCCTCCATGTCGCTGTTGACGCCTTTATATCTGGTTTCAAGTGTGTGTGTGCACACTTGTGAGCCAGTGTGTAGCTGTGCATGCATGTGCATGTGCTGTGTGAGGACAGTGGGACAGAGAGGGGAGAGCAGAGCCATAAATGAGGACAGAGCCCTGTGTGCTTCTCCAGATTCCAGTTTGAATCAGCATGGTGACCAAGCCTGGCTGAGGCTTCTGCTCTAGGCTTGAGCGTAAGGAAGAACGTGAAGCAAGGTGCACGTTTTCACAGGCTCTGCAGGTTTTGTGGGGAACAGACCAGGGATGACAGCCTGGAACACACAAGGTACTGGTGAGGTGACTCCCTGCCAAGCTGCTTCATGCTCCCTAGGAATCTGCCAAGCCTTTTCTTGCAGATTTTCTTCCAGGAAACAAAGACAGACAATCAGAAGCTTTTTAAAAAAATCTGCCTGACAAGAGCCAAGACGTGTTTAAGATCCATGTCACTGACAACTCTCCAAAACCCACTGGCAAGGATACGGTGCGATCTGGGCATGCTGCTCACTGCTCTGGCTCACAGGACAGATGTGATGCAGGAGAAGTGAACTTCAGGGAGCAGAACCACCTAAATGAAGCCGTCAGAGCTGCCAGCCCAGCCAGAATGTGAATACAGTGTCTCTGAGGTCATTGGAGAGAAAAGGCCAGGGACTGAGAGCAAGGACCCAGGTGTGAAGTCCCATTCAGGGTTCAGCCTGTGAGTCAAATCTGAAGTCTTTATAATTCTGGAGATCTGCACGGTGGTTCCTTTGTCTGCTGTGGTTAGAAGTTTATGGAAATAAAACCCAATCTAGTTCTAAGAGAGGCCCTGACTCCCAAAATCTGTAAAAAAACTCTGATTTTGCTGCTTACAAAATCTCAAAGAGTACCCAGTGTGATAACAATCTCAGCATGAAAACATATTTCTATAGCAACAGATATTTTCTCTTCAATTAAATGAAAGCAAAGCAAAGCATCCCTATCTTATAAGAAAAACAGATAAAGTTATAAGAAGGAAAACCATGGCATTTTTGCTCTCTTGGAATATTCATGAAATGTGTACGATTTTTCTCAATTTCCATCTGGTGTCTTTTCTCATATATCCAATGCATATGTCATCTGAACTTCTCATGGGCTTCTGACTTTGTCATTAAAAAATATATTAAATATAGTGTTCTTTGTGAAAATTGTAGTGAAAGTGAAACAATAACCATTAAACCAGTATTAATTGCAGCTCCACCCCATCCCCCACCATTTCCCTTAAAAGTGACAGGAAACTCTTCAGAATAATAAGATAATTTCATTAAATGGTTGTCTTACAGAAGTCCAGTCCATGGGTATATTAAGTTTACTTAATTACTTGGTAAAAGTATAAGCTACCTGATATGTTCTTGTTAAACTAATGAAGCAAAGTTATGAATAATAAGAATGCTTCATATCTATATATACCACTTTTCCTTTTTAAAGTGTTTTCATTTACACTACATAACTTCATTATGGAGTTTTAAGAGCTGAGATAAAACCTAGAAACAAAGCTAATAATTATTCTTACGATTTTAGAAGTACATTCACTGATCTGCATTATTTTTTTTATTTTCTAAAAATGTCTCTGAATTCCATGTTTCTGAGTGAGTGAATGAGTAGCAGTAGTATGTAATTGGAGCAGGTACTTCACCAGCATTTCATCAGGGCACATATTTTGCCAAACCAAATTGTACCATGACCAAAATTCTATGGTGCCTAGATGGACTTGATTGAAATGGCAAAATTTCCCCCCAAATAAATAGAAATTTGAGAAAGTTCAATTAGAACATGCTTGTTTTTCCTCATCTCCCCCCAGATCCTCCCGCTGCCCTCCTGTCTCAGCAGGGACCATCCACAGCATCTTAGTTCACACCAGGACCATCAACTCTGCCTTAAATGGTGCCTCTCTTGTGCCATCAGGTGGTCCCATGGCCCAGAAGCTGCCACCGACACCTCAGTCCCCTCCCCTCCCATCTTTACTAAGTGAAGGACAGACATCAAAGGAGGAAAACCAGCCTCAAGCTCCTTTGGGAGGGATCAAAACACTTTAATGCCTCCAATGAATCAAAATAAACCTGCAATAAACCTCTAATCTATGTTTAATTTTTAAATTAGACTTTTTTTCACACTTGCTCATGAGAATTGAATAGCCTGAGTTTTGCTGCAACTATTTTACATAAAAACATGTAATTTTCAGTTGATTTGCATATGCCTATATAAATGTTTAGGAGTAGATTCCTCTTTTTTTTTGGTCAAAGCACAATTCCTTTCTTGGGGTGCTCTGGACAAGCAGAAGGCCATTTTTCCAGGAAACCAGATTTCTGCCTGGCGAACCAGTGCTCTGTGTTGTCTTGGCATTTGAGGATCTAGGTGGTAACCACTCCAACCTTGAGACTGGTAAATATTTCTAGCCCCTACCATTAGCTTCCAAGACTACACTTTTCCGTAACACAGTTGGCTCCTGAGAGCACAACTGCTGAGCACACTTGCCTCCAGGTTGGAACGAAAGACACACACAGGCTCCACACAACCAAATAGATGTCCCTAGTCCATGAGCTAAAATTCAGAAATACCCACTTGCGAGAGTTTTGCAGCCTGGTTATTCCAAATTTTTTAAATCACATTAACAGATTTTATATGCAGTTTAGAAATCCATTTTGCACTAAGGAGCAACACATTTGAAATAACAACATTTTGAAATTTATCTGTCTTCTCTGCTCCAGACACCTGTGAAGTGAGTCAATGTTTATTCCCATTTGATCACTATCAAGGATCTAGGGGTAGTATCATCTCCTTTTTATGTAAAAAAATGTGAGGTGTAGAGAGATGAAGTCACGCAGATAGTAAGTAATGGAACAAGGTTTTGAACAACCAGATGCCTGAAACCAGCATCATTGAGAGAAGTGAGAAAGGATATTGACAGAAAATAAAATTGAGTTGATCTCAGAATTAGAACTCAAGCATTTTGTGACCACTGAGAGAGAGAAAATGACTCCAGACGGCTCCATGAGGTGCCAGCAGAGGATGGGCAAGATGCCTGTAGGTTACCAACAGATGCTTATACAGTGTTCAGTGCACAATATTTGATGTGTAATAAAGCTGGGAAACTGAAGGCAATATATTGCCCTGGAAAGATCAAGGGCTTTGGAGTCAGACAGATCTGGGTCCAAGTCCTGATCCGGGACAGACTGGTGTGAGTGAGTGTCACTTCATGATAACGTGAGGGTGACCTGAGGATGCATGAGATAACATACCGCCTTCCTGGTTTGGTGTCCACACAGTGGATCCTCAGTAAGTGGTAGGTATCTGTAGACAGAAAAATGTTTTCATCTTGCATTGCTTATCTTAAAAATAGGACTTCAGAAGGGCTTTTGGGTCCTGTCTAAGGGTTCTGAAGGTCAGAGACTATACCTTTGTGGCCAGTAAGTCCCATTCATGGTACCCAGGAGCTTCTAACATCCAACAGTGACATTTAGCCACTTCCAGGAGGGAAGTGACCTTTGTCGTGTACTTTAGATATATGGTCATTACAACACAGATGTAATTTTAAAAAACATTACCAATTATAAAAGTGCATCACAATACTTTTTGGAGAAAGTCATCCTAAGCTAAGAGTTACGAATCTGACTATAGTATTTACTTCATTCTTTAGGTAATCGATTGATGCCTCACTAATTTCAAGTGTCAGAATGTGTTATTTTTAATTTTCCTAGCTATCAAGTTAATAAATCTTAATTAATCTAAGTATTATTTAGGCAGAGTGGCTCACCCAACAGGTGGTGAATGGGTTTCAAACCCCAGGGCTAAGAAACCTACTCTTTGGATGGTTTCTTCTTCCTCTGCAGTCTAATTAAGCATCAGCCCTTCCAGTGTATACACATATGTAGAAGGTGAAACATAGTCCTCAATCTGGGGTGTCTATTGAGTTTTGAAGCCTCCACTGAAAATTACAAAAGTAGAACATGGACAGTCGAATAGTATTCCAGACCCTCCCGGACTGCATCCCACCTTCACAGCCAGTTCCCAAACCTCTCCTTCCCTTCTGCTCTTTCCACCTCCCCCCTCCTTCTCTCACCCACGCCATCCCACCAACAACCCCTGATTCCTCAGCCTTTTGGTATGTCTGTGTGTTCTCATGTGGTCACCTCTTCCACCTGTTCTCACCTGACCCCCCAGGTTCTGGCCCTTAGTGAGTCCACTTTGCCTTCTCATCCAAACCTCTTCAAAATGCGGTTTCAGGTCCTCACTTTGCCTTCAGTCTTCAACTGACTGGCTGACCCTCGTCCAGCTTCAGCCAAACTCACTAATGGTGCTGAGTTCTGACTTCCAAATCTAATTTACATATTTTAAAATTCATATTGAGGCGTCTCCAAAGTGCATGTGACATCACTGGTCATGTTTTATCAGGATTTCCTCTGCACCCTCTGCTCTCCTCTCTTCTCTCTCTGCTCCTTACTGATGGATGTCCCACTGTTCACCTGCAGCATCCTTGCCCTGTGTGCTCCCTTAATCTCCTCCACTACCACGGTCTAAGGTGCCACAAGTGCTGAGGACTCTTAGCCTGCCCCCAGCTCTGACTGTCTACGGATGGCCACCTTGACTTTGATGGTGCCCCAGACCCACACCCAAGTGTGCTCCTCCTTTCCTCTGAAGCCTCTTCCTCCTGCATCCTTCTGATTCAGGACGTCAGCATCCTCCAGTTACACAGCTAACATCACAGACATGTCTCCTCCCTCTAGTTTGTGTTCCTCCTTCAGTGGGTCATCCTTCTGATGTCAGGTCCAAACCTTCCTCTCCACTCCTCTCTCTTCCTGCCATTCACACCCTGAACAGAATTTTACCATCTCTCACCTGAACCACTCTAAAGACCACCTAACCCATGTTCCTTGGTTCTAGCTTTGGGCTCCTCAAACCTATCCTCTGTACAACTTTTATAGTGATCCACATAAAATCATAATGTATCCATGACACTCCCCTGCTTAAAATCTTTCAAGTCCCTCCCATCACCTAGGGGATTGCAATCTTTAATCTGGCACAAGGCTCATGCTTCTCTGCCCCCGTTCCCACCTCTCTTGCTGCCACTTTACACCATGTACCTGATGTATCGGGGTTCAGCTACCCATGGACACCTCCAAAGATACCTGACTTTGCTTGAATGTGCCTCTGCATTTGATTCCTATCTTCTGTTGGTACTTGCCATTTAATCATCAGCACCTCCCCTAGGTCCTGCCATCTCTGCGTCTGCCCCCATTCCCACACTCTGATTTCAGTGATCATCTTATTCCACAACACTCATTTCAAATGATATATCATATTTCCTGTAGTAATTTTACTTGTTTTGTTTCAATACTAAAGTCTTCCTTAGGGCAAAGAACAAATCCTATTTTCCGCTTTTGCCCCTGCAGGCTCCAGGGCGTGTCATATAGGCAGTACCTGGTACTGAGTACTGATTCCCTCCTCAGTATTATTGAAAGTACTTGGAGTATTGACTCCATGAGGGAGTAACGCTTTCCCTGGTCCTTTTCTCTCTTCATAAGCATGCATAGCTAACAGTAGATACACACAGGCTGCCTATACATTTTGATTTCCACCTCCTGTCCTATATAGGAGAAAATTTTTGGAGTTCAATATTTGTAAAAGCAATGACCTGTTCTCACTTTGGTTTGTAGATTTGCAGAAGTCCCCCACGTCAGATGTCTGGTTGTACATATTGCATCTTTGAAGAAAAATAAGGCTGAAAGTGTTAAACCATTAGGATAATGTAGGAAATTCCAGGTGTTGGAAGGAACAGATATTTGGATGTTTTTAGATTAATGTTAAAAACAAATTATCATCATGTGTGATGTGATTTCTAAGAAAAATTTTAATTGTATCAAAACTGGTGGTGGTCTAAGGCTCTTATGGAAGAGAAGCCAAAGTTGCCAGGGCAGTTGCTCTCCAACTTTGGCTTCCAAACTACACTTTGCAAGTTAAATATTGGCTTATTTTTCCAAATCACCTAATTTACTGCAGTAGGTGGACACCTAAAATCTGAACTGAATTTTCTTACTAATGTTAGGAATGACTCTATTTGCTTAGTTTTAAAATATGTCCAGAAGTTGAGATGAAACGTAAGTTTCAGCAGTGTGAAGGGTCTGGTCCTCTGTTATCTGAAGCTTTCCTCTGCTTCCTCAAGGGGTGATCCAGTCCTGGAGCAAGGAGCCCTCGAGACTCTTTACAACCCAGCCTCACAACCTCCTCAGGATAACCTAGCGCTCAGACTGTGGCCCGCTCCCCTTTCCCTGTAGTCTCTGCTACCCCCAGAGTGAGGGCAGGTGGAGGGTCGGGGGGAGGGGAGGGGAAGCACGTGCTGGGCAGATGGCAGATGGGAACTCCGGGTATTATAAGCCTGATGAGGTAGAGTCTGAGTTAATGGCAGTGGGCAGTTGGGAGGGGATTGGGAAGCAGAGGCCTGGGTGGGAGCTGGTGACACTGTGAACCCGAGCGGTGCCATTAGAGACGGTCAGTGCACTGAGTCTCGGGCCTGGCAGCATGGGGTCTGCAGCACGACCGGGCTCAAATCTCAGCCCCTTTACCAGCAGCTAAGTGTCCTGCAGAGTCTGAGAATATGGTCTCCGGACCCGGCTTCTCCCTCTGCAAATGGGAGGGATGGTGCCTTCCCCGCAGGGCTATTGAAGGTAGGTTTGGACAGCTCCTTTGATGAGCCCAGCGGAGTGCCAGGCACAGAGCAAGTCACTGAGTGGCTGCAGTTCCACCCTCTCTCCTGGGGTCTGATGCTTCCTGTAAGGGGACGGGGACCAGGCAGACCCAGCTGTGCAAAAAGCTCTGTGGAGCAAATGGGTGTGGCTCTGGGTTCAGTCCTGTCTGAGCCACTCGGGCTCAGGTGGCTCTCGGCACGGGAGTCACTTTGTTCCCTGAATCGTAGGGGTCCTCACTGCATTCTTGGCACCATGCGAGGACACGTCAGTGTCAGCTGTTACCTCCTCAAGTGGCTGTTTGAGTCCGGAGTGGTGGCGTCTGGACCCATGCCTCACCTCCTGTCTGTAAAGACAGTTTCCTCACACTCACTTCACCCTCACAGCATCTAGGGGGTAACTCTGCATGGTTTTTATATTTTGCTAATTTGCTCTGTTCAAGGATATAATTGGGAAATAAAGGAAGGGAAAAGAGAGCAAGAACGAGGAAGGAAGGAAGGAGGGAAGGATAAACATGCAGAGCACAAAACCCCTGTGGCCTTGTGGCCCCTCTTGGTCACACAGTCACCAGGACACATCCAATTATTGCAGGAGAGCGAGGCTGGTTCCACCTGATGGAACTGACAGGACTAAGGAGGGGACAGACTTCCTAGCCAGCCTGTGACTGAGGAGGACACAGTCTTTTATTCCTTGAATGACACACGTGCCACCAGGAAGCAGTCCCAGGCAATACTCACCCTTTGGCGATGCACCCTGGGCATGACCTTTGACGCAGTGGCAAGAGCTGTCTCCTACACTCTACCCAGGTGTCTCTGACCCCAGCATGTTCTCTGTGGAGCCTCCAGTGCCCAGGGCATCACAAAGGACAGACGGGGAGGAGCTGGCCTGATCTCTACCCCACCTCCCCTTGGCCCTCAACTTCTCATTTGGGGAACACCATTATACTCAAGCCTTTTCTTTGTGCCTTCAGTAAAGGAATCATCATTAGACATTTCTGCCACTCTCCTCGATATTCTAGTCACTTATTCAGGACCGGCGAGCCCCTGGAGGGTTCAGGAGGTGCACCCTGAATGCTTGCCAGTCAGAGTGAGCTCTCCCCTCCGCAGCCCTTAAAATTGCTTCTGACGGGATTCTCTATCTGGCTCTCAAAACTACAGATCAGCTGGAGTTTGAAGTTTGTGATGTCTGTGTTTCTTTCTTGAGGGGGAAAGTGAAAGGCAAAGTGTGTTAAAATTCAAAGTTGGAAAGGCTTCTGGTAGCCAGGAGACAGGGCAGCAGATGGACCTGTGTCTTTAAGTGGCAGTGATGGGCTGTCTGGTGCGGGGCTCCCGGGTGGACAGGGGGACCTGCCATGTGCCCCAGCTGTCCTGTCAGGGACGCCGGCATCCAGTGGCCACCGTTTCAGCTCTCAGAAGAGTCGGCAGCCTGTCTGCAGGCTGTCAGCCTCTGAACCACAAACCACCCCCTCTGGGACAGAAGGGGCTCAGAGACCTTTGGAGTCACTGTAAGGCCACAGGCTGAAATTTCCAGGGCAGAATAGGTAGCTTCTGCTGGAAAGGACTTGTACCTGAGCAGAGCTAGCTGTATGTTCTTGAGACTCATTCACCCTTCAAATTCCACAAGGACAAACCCTGCCTGGGGCACAGCCGAAGGGGCTGGCAGTGGGATTACATCCTCTGCGGCAGCCAATCCCCTTCACTCCTCCGAAGCATACCTGCCGGAGGCCATTGCCAGCTCGCAGGTGCTGCTGGGCGCTATTCAGGAACGTAGCCTGAGTCCTTCCAGGTTTTTGTTTGCCTCTGACACTGGCGCAGACTTGAAAGCACCCAGGCTGCAATGGCTGTCTGATTGTGGGATTCATTATCATCAGAAGGAGAGTTTACATCAGAACACGATTTGGTCATGGAATGCTCATCTCCAAAATGCTTCTGTCTGAGAGATTTGCAAGGCACTGGATCTTTTCACGCCTGCTAGCAGCTGGAGTTCAGCAGCAGCTTCGGATGGGTTTTGAATGCTAATCACTGCAGTACCCAGTTGTCGCCGAGTCTTATTGCTGAGAAATGCTATCGTGAAACCATCGCTGGGCTGAGATGCTTTCAGAGGGGAGGTAGCAAATACTCCAGATCCACGCCTTCCCGCTCCATGCAACAAACCGACTAAGAGCCTTATGTTTAGTGCCAGTGTCCTCGGAGGACATTCAAGGTCACACTGGGCGGTGTCTGGAGTTTTGTTGCAGAAGCACCGAAGGAGACCATTATAAAGCGATTGTGTGCATACTGTGGTCTCCGTGGAAGCGGATATCAGCTCACTGATTAATCTGGGGCAAATGCAGGAGGAAAATTAAGAGAGAGCACAGAAACAATGGGAAAGATTAACCGTTCAGATGTGCTTCTTCATGCTGGCGTTGTTTTTATTCCTGACTTCCAACGACAGCTCCTGGGTGGGCTGAGCTTGGTGTGGACCTGGGGACAGCCCACGGCATCTACAGATGCCCCTTTTTGCCCATCCAGCTCCCATGCTCATACATGCCTGCAGGGTCGGGTGAACAGGTGCAGCACTGGGCATAGCAGGTCAGCCGGTCCCTCCTTGTCAGCGTGTCGCCTCGAGGAGGGCGGGGCTACCATCCACGCCGTCACTCCCGTTAGCAGGCAGCACTGCCAGCCCCTCTCCACCTCGGGGGTGTGTGGCGAGGCAAGCATTTCATTCTGACCCTAACACGTCTATCACATCCGTTTCTCCCATGTGCAAAGGAAAAAGATACACTAATCTCTAAGAAGCCGAATTGCATATTATGTCATAAAAATTATTTGAAAAAATATAAAACACGCTCTGAATGTGCTTACCTAGCAGTACCACTTCTATGTTACTTGGGCCATGGTCGTTAGAACCAGCCCTGGGCCTTACCAAGTCTGACATCGTGGTTCCAATAATGTTTTTGTCAGCATAAGAAAATAAGCCTGAAAATATTCCAGGTTGTCACCATCTGTGGTGGGATGGGACAAACAGTTAGGTTTCCTTATTTTTCAAACAGACATGATCGAAGTCTTCTGGACAACGATTCATTTTTTGAAATGACCTTTTTATAAAATCCTTGCATAGGCATTCTCTGCCTTATTTGAACACTTCTTTCAGTTTTAAGCCAGATTTATTTATGCAATTAAAACAAATTTATCAAAACCTCATATTAAATTTATATACTTAGAATACATAAATATTTATATATTTGTGTGAATATATGAATATATAAATATTTACTTATTATTATATTTATATTTTAATAAATAATATCTATATGTTTAACCTAAGGGCTTTTTTTTTAAGTTTACCCAAACCACCATTTCAGGTCTGCCTTCCTGACAATAAATTTTTTTTTTGTTTAAAAAAAATTTTTTTTTAATTAGGAGACTGAAGTTTTCTCTCTTTCTTTTCTTTATCATCTTCTACCCTTTTCATTTTAAAACTGTGTTACAGCCTCTCTAACTTTTCTATTTAAATCTGGCTCCACGGAGACCCTTTTTATCCGGCCAGGATGCTGCAGTGAGTCAGGTTCAGAGCAACAGGAAGGAAGCCATGAAGACGGGACTATTTTTGTGATTTGCTTTTATCTATACTGCTATTTATGTCTCTGTTTCACATACAAGAGGGCTGGAGTGTTGGAAGGACCAGTTTGCATCCGTCAGAGGAGAACGTGCTGCAGACTCCTTTCACGTCCTCAGGGTCACTTCCACAGCCCCAGGGCCCTCCGGGTATTCACTTTTATTTTTACATCATAATCTCCTTGAAAGCCATTTGTCCAGGCTCTGAGTCTGATGAGGTCACACCTTCAAGGTTATACACACAGTACCTTCCCAGGACCAGGGTTGTTCTTGACCCCCAGCCCCGGGAGGATCCACACAGGTTATTGCCCTATAAGTTGTGGGTGTATATCTGTGTGCATGTGTCTGTGTATGTACTTTTTTAAGACAGAAAATGTTAAGATAACTACAATCAGAGATATTATACTCATATAATTATCATATTTTCTATCCATTACATTTTCTTCTTTTTCCTAGAAAAAATTTCAGGAATGATTATATAATGAAAGGTGTAATTCATTACATTATTCTTCAGATTTGCAGAGCAGAAGCACGCAAGTCATTGATGCTGTGAGAGTTTATTCTGTACTAGTGAGCTGCAACATCAAGACACTCTCTGCCCTGTGAAAGCCAATGAAACATTAAAAATGTGAAAGCACATTATAAATAGTCTCCCTCCTTTGGTCCTTGAAAAATTGTTCAAGTGGATGTAAGTACATGAACAGGGCATTTCCAACTTCCAAGCGGGTTGTACGTCCCCAGTTCATGGGAAGGGTGGCGTTTGAAGGTCACAGTGAGATTCCACCAGAGACCTCCCCATCACCACACTCACCCAGAAAGCTTCAGTTTTTCCTTATCCTCCCAAAGCTGATAAGCCATAGCCTTAGAGATGCAGCATGAGATTTTTATTCTCTCATCTTCCTATTCACTTGTATTTCTTTAAATAATTACCATGGATTGGATTGTACAGTGAACAATAAATTGTTCATTTATTAATTGCTACAGAGTACACAGTGTCCTCTGATGCAAGGAACTGAACATGTCTAGATAAACAGACTGGCAACCAGCCTGCCCGACAACGGAAATGTGAGTCGATAAGTCTGTCGGATACTTTTGACCTGAAACTTGTCCTTCCTTGAGGTGGTGGGGTTAGGTGGTGTTCAGGGGAGAGTAGGGAGCCCCTCGTCACATGTGGGGCTAAGTGGGTGCAGGAGGGAGCCCGCGGTCCCGCACGTCCTCACCCACAAATGCCGGCCAGGCTCCCTGACAGCAATTCCAAAGTGAGGGTGCCCACCCCTCAACGTGCTGCCCCTGGCGCGCCTCCCTCCCCAGCTCTTCCCACTCCAAAATGACCAGCCTCGGACGCCCGCGGGTAGGAGTGAGGCTGAGACCTGCGAGAGGCCTGAGATGCTTCTGGAGAAACCATCTGGTCCAGGGCAGACAGTGTCAGGAGCCGTCCTGCTGGCCTTTCCTGCGTGGGAGTCCGTCCCAGAGACCCTCTTACCCCTTCTCCCCAGCAGTGTCTGGTTTTCTACTTCAGAATCCACAACTCATCTAAAAGTGATGAGATCTGTGTTTGCCCCTACTGAACATGAGCTTGCGAAGTGGTGGGAACGCGGTCCCCAGCTCTCTAGGGCACATGGGTTTCTGGTAGGATTTTGGTCACATGATGGAGCGTGAACACCTGGGCACAGGTGGCAGTGGGCTCCCTCCTCAATGGACCGTGAGTCCCCGATCCACATCTTCCAGCTTCTCTGAACAGAGACCAGGTGTGTTTCCTGTGACCACTGCTCAGGCAAAGGCGGGCTCTTACAGCTTCTGCAGAGTGAGTTATATGCATGTGCATGTGTCCCATTGCAGTGATGGGACAAGAGTGACAGTGAACAATGCTTTGGGGAAGAAGAGCGTGTCAGTGCCCAGCATGGCCTCCCAAACGCCAACCCCCCAACACCGTATCCGTGAGCGTTTGAGACCAGTGACTTGGTTCTTTAGAAGAGATGGTTACAAGTAACAACACAAGATAAAATGTTAAATCTAGAAAGGGATCCACATCATCCTGAAATAAAACTTAAATAGGCAATAGACAGATACAGCAACCATACCACATTTTGTGCTGTGAAAAGAAAGCATAAACTATATTAATTCTGAAAGCATAAAACTACATTAATTTTTTAAGAAAAAATAGACAAAAATATTTTTTAAGAAAAGATGTTAGTTTTCTATAATGCCTGGAAAAGAAAAGTCAAACTTTACAGTAGACTAAAACCTTAGAATTTCAAAATAACAGATGAAGACATGCTTAGGCTTTTTTGTTATAACTTTTACATCCTCTGAAGTACATCACTGGTGCTCCATATCTAGAAATTCTGTGGTGTTTTAAAGTTGCTCTGTGACCTTTTGAGCGTAAACAGTCTTCTGAACTTAGATTTCACTCTTGTTCACGGGGCAATTTCCCACATTTGACTGAAAATCCAGGTCCTGGGTCCTAAATCTCAATTTACTCGGCTGTCATGGCCTGTGTGACTCATGGCTATTTGTGAAAATCAAACAAGATGCAAAAATCTTCAAAGAATGAGGATTCATGACATTCCAATGGTTATGATCAACCCTGGAGGGTTTTTAAAACTATTTTAAGGAGCCGTCTCTTCTCCTGATGTTAGGGGTTTAGTGGGTGTCCCCCTTCTGGTGAACAGTTTGCTTGTCCACCGACATTAAGAAACAGAACATACCAGAAGCACATGGCCCAGTAGCTGGACCTCTGAAATGCGTCCCACAGAGATTCTAGAAAACACATGTACATATGGGACAAGGGGGTGCATTCTCTGTTTGGTTTGAAAAGGTGGGGAGAGGGCATCCTGAACATATTCTGAAAACATGCTGCAACCACAGGGGCTATGAAGCAGACAGTAAATGTTAAAATAAGTTTAATTTTATTGACATGAAAAAATACCCACACATGTTTTTTTAATGGAAAGGCAAGTTATAGAGAGCATCCATGTGTGATCCATTTACACATAAATGTTCTCCCATGCATATACGTGTGCATGTATGTGTGTGTGTGTGTGTGTGTGTGTGTGTGTGTGTGTAGAAAGGGATGGATGTTACCATGCCCTTATCTCCTTGTGGACGAGATGTTCACTGATTTTTGTACTCGTCCCACAGTGTTTTAGTATCTTACAAGGACATGCCTCATGTTTACAAAGAACACAAGTTGTATTGAAATCAACATAAAATGTTTTGAGATGATTCTGGAGAAACCAGAAGTTCTATAAAGATATAAATTTTGGTTAGTTTTAAAAATGCATTTAATAATATATTCCAACATGTAATTATCTGATTCTGGATATTCAAAAATGATATTCAAAGATATTGATTCATTCATTGTCTTGTCTTAAGCTAAGCGAAAAGAGCAAACACCCAAAGAATTAGTGCACGACTGGTCCACAGCCTTTCTGCAATTAGATGAAGTTGTCTTTCAGAAATCCCTAATCAGTTCCTGACTTTTTTTTTGAAGTATAGTTGATTTGCAATGTTCTGTTAGTTTCAGATGTACAACAATGTGATTCAGTTAGACATATATATGTATGTTCTTTTTCAGATTCTTTTCCGTTATAGCTTATTACAAGATATTGAATATAGTTCTCTGTGTTCTACACTAAGACCTTGTTGTTTATCTATTTTATATATGGTAGTTTGTATCTGCTAATCCCAAACTCCTAATTTATCTCCCCCTTCTACACCGCTTTCCACTTTGGTAACCATAAAGGGGAGCCAGTTTCTGTTTTGTAAACAAGTTCATTTGTATCATATTTTAGATTCCACATATAAGTGATATCATATGATACTAGTCTTCCTCTGTCTGACTTACTTCACTCAGTATGATAATTTCGAGGACCATCCAAGTTGCTGCAAATGGCATTATTTCATTCTTTTTTATGGCTGAGTAGTATTCCATGATATATATATACCACATCTTCTTTATCCATTCATCTGTCCATGGACAGTTAGGTTGCTTCGATGTCTTGGCTCTCATAAATAGCACTGTAATGAACATTGCAGTGAATGTATCTTTTTGAATTAGAATTTTCTGCAGATATATGCCCAGGAGTAGGATTGCTGGATCCTATGATGACTGTATTTTTAGTTTTTTAAGGGACTTCTATAGTGTGCTCCATAGTGGCTGCAGCAATTTACATTCCTACCTACAGAGTAGATCACCCTCTGGGCCACAAAGCAAGCTGTGGTAATTTAAGAAAACTGATATCATATCATGCATCTTTTCTGACCACAACACTATGAGTTTCTGACTTTAAATCTGGATTAAATTTTCAAGTGTCTGAGGACATATTTTTCAAATATTTTATTTAATCTAAGTTAGAGATGACTTCACACTTAACAGTGATGTCCATGAATGTGTGTCAACACTTTCTTGTTTTGAAGGCCTTAGAAGATTCTCTTCAATTAGGAATTTCAGTCTGAAGATATGCATGTGTTATAGCAAATGATTGAATATTAGGAAGAAAAAAGCAAGATATTTTATTTCCCCTGTGAGAGATCCCTTCCTAATCTGGTTTATATGATACTTTATATGGTACTTTACAGCTTGTATCACATGGTACAGAAGTTTGGAACGTTACACTTCAAAACAGAACAAACAAAACAAAACCAAAATAAACCAACAAACCTGAGGTGATTCACACACATTTTTCCTTCTTAAGAATACAAGTGACTTTAATCAAGAAAACTTTTTTTTTCCTCAGAGTGATAGTGCTATTTGCCATAATGATAGAAGGATGATCAGTAAGTATTTCCTGATTGTTCTGTTTTGCTCAGTCTTAAGCCTTAACATTTAAAACAACTTTTTTCTCCTTTGTGTAAGGATGGATCCTCCCCAGTCTTTGCCAAGGTCCTCTACATGCATATTATTTTACATGTGCGTGTTCTTCACCTGTGTTCTTGGCTCAGTTGGCTACTGTTTGAATAATGACAATGAAAATTTAGGGTTAAAGTGAAAACTCTAGAATCCATATCTCTTCTTCCAGGCAGCGGCATTCTGAGGCCTGGACACATAGGAGAAAAACAAACATGCTGTATCCCCCTCCCTACAGGAAGTCTCCCCAGACCCCCACACCTCTTGGGCAGACAAGAGGCTGCTCTCTAGGCTGCATCCTGAAGCCTGGGCTATAATTATCTCCCACTGGAATCCAAGCTTCTGGATAAGAGAAGCTGGTGATGCTGCAAGTGTGGTTTGCACCCCGGGTCCCAGCAGTCAGGACCGAGCGCGGGAACAGCCTGCACACTCAGAACCGACCATGTCTGATGTGGTCCAGGAAGAAGACCTTCAGGAGGCTTTAGGGAGCAGCTCTGATTTCTCACCAGCTTCAAAAGCAACGTGAGATATAGTAGTGATTTCTTTGGACTCTGAGGAAAACCTAAACTGTAAAAATTACACAGATTGACTAAAACTGAAGGTTTCATGACCAGAAATGAATAGAGAAAAAGCATGTATTGATTTTAACCCAACAAAGAAATCGGGGATGCTGACACACAGGGACTCCCCTGTGACCGACTTGTAGGGTCCTCAGAGGGAGAGATCGGCTCCCATATCTACATCTCTCAGCAACTGTTACTTAGAGCTGAGAAATGCATTTGCCTGTCAAGAAGATTCTCAGCCTGGGCTTGAAGACTTTAACAGTTTCCTGGATATCAGACCCGATCTTGTTGGTGGAAAGTGGAAGAATTTAGATTCTTCACTCTTTGGTAACACATTAACTCTTTCAAACCACAGCCCCGTCTGAACACAGGAGAGCACAGCTTCTGAAATGATAGCTAAGAGATGTGAAGTGGCAACTTTACTCTCTGGGGTGAACAGGTTCCTCTCTGAGGCTCAGTTGTTGCATTTTTCCCACTAGAATCACAGATTGAAGGCCACTAGCAAGGAGCTTGGAGAGTATCATCCTGCAGGGCCCACACAGCTGGTGACAGTGGAGTGAAAGAGGACTCCCTGCATTTTTCTGGACCTCCTTATCTCTTTCCTTCCTGTCCTTTCATAATTGACTGATAATTGCACACCACCACCACTGCATAAGTAAATCCTTCCCCACAGAGTAAAGACCCAACATCCCTATCTATGCATCCCCCTATTCATCCATCCATCCATCCATCATCCATCCATCCATCTATCCACCCATTCATCCATCTATCCATCCACCCATCCATCATCCATCCTTCTTTTCCTTTGTGTATTCATTCATTCATTCATTTCCATATTCAATCAACAAACATTTTAGGACTTCTGTCATATTTGGGAGAGAATGGTAAACAAAACAGGAAAGTTCCCTGACCCTGCAAGTCAACATATTAGTAGATGACACAGACAACTTGATAAATGATTAGAATAAACTCACAAACACTACATCAGGGAGAGAGCATGGTGCTGTGAGGGCATGGCTGAAGGGAAACCAACATTGTCTAGTGGATTAGAGACATCCTAGGATTCATCCAGGAGCAGAGGAAGCAAGAATTGAGTGTGAAGACCTAAAAGCAAGAGAGCCATGGCAACTTGGAAGAAGGGTGAGAGGTTCACCCGGCCAGACGGCTGCTGTGATTAGGGTGGTAACGAGCGAGGTGGGGGGGGTTCTTCTTGGAAATCCATGGTAAGTGGTTTGGACTTTTAGCCACAGATGAGGGAAGACGCGGCTGACTTGAATCAAGTCAGGGATAGACACGGTCATACCTACTGTCTAGTGATGAGGCCCCAGCTTCCACCTGGGGAGGTGGGTGTCAGGGTGTGGACTGGAGAGGGAAGCTCTCTGGACGTTTGCAGCACCTTGGACAAGACGAGTGGGTGGTCATGGCCAAGCTGATCATGGGGCAGACGGGGACATGATCTGGGAACAGGTATTCAGGGGCGGTGGACATGCTGATGCGGAAGCTGGGGGGAGGCGTGGCTGCTTCCCAGGTGGAGCCCCTGGAGGTTGGCGATGCGGGTACTGACAGAGTCTGGGGGAAAGGTGGTAAGTTTCATGTTGGAGATGCTGGCTTTGTGTGTTATCACTGCACAAATAACAGGGGGCTTTTGGCTGGTTGGATGGAGGGTCTAGGTGGGCCACAGAGCCTGAGGGGAGCAGTTTCCCCCCCAAATTAAGATGTTTATTCTACTACCAATAGGTGAATATTGTGATGTAAAGTTTAAAGAAATTCTTCTTTTTTTTTTCTTTCTTTAACTCTTGAAGCATTTGTTTTGTGTTTGTTGGGGCCCTGAGTGCATCCATAATCCCAGGCCCCTAGCAGAGGGTCGGGAAGTGCAGCCGAGGAGTTGAGGGCGCTGGATCCACAGGGCAGTTTGTGGCTTCAGGGCCCTTCCCGGACACGGTGCATCCCTGCTTCTTTCACTAAATCGCATCAGAACCAGGTCAGAAAACAGAAAACTCAAGGTGTGTTGTGATCTTGCAGATTAACTGAAAAATCAATCAGTTATTTGTGCCCTTCTAAAATTAAACATCTACTACGTTGAGATATGAGTGAAGGACACTCACCAAGAAAAGGCATTTGGGGCTCAGTACGTTTGTGTGATTTTGAGTTATGCTGGGTTGGTTCGAGGGAACTCCTTTCCTTGGGAATTAACCAAGAGAAATGACAGAATTAAGAACGTAAAAGATAAGTACATTTGAAAATTACTTTGTGACTTTGTTTCCACTGAATGTTTTCCTCTTTTTTTCTTTTTTCTTTTTCTTTCTTTTTTCTTTTTTTTTTTTTTTTTGCTAAATTCTCTACTTAGTTGTAGAGAAAATTCCCATATTTTTTCCCTAATTTGAGAATGCCGAGTGAAACTGGGCTTGATTAACATTAATTGGATGTAGGAGACTCAGGCTTCAAGCTGTAATGAGCCCACTTAGGACATCACTTTATACTACGTGCTGTGATCTTCTGAAACGCATAGAGGTCTCTTTGCAGATAAGCACAATTTGTGTAAGATTAGCACGCCAGCCCTCATCCTAAACATTCAGAAAGCACCATCTTCTGATCTGTGAATTCTGTCCCCAAAAGAGACAATCACAGGAGGAACATGAGGAGAGGAGAATGCTTATCTCCCGTGTTATGACATATTTCATAAATTAGCAATTGTCAGCAAATATGAAGAAAGAAAAGTGCGGCCAAGAAGAGGGGCAGAGGATTAGTCTTAAGTCGAGTTACCAAGAAACCCACTAATGATCCAGCCACAGTGAGCACTTCTGAGGACAGTAGATGCTTTGAAAAGACTTACTTTTTAAAATTCAAATAGTTCTGTAGACTTGGTCTCTTGATATGACACAGATTGGCTCCTAAGAGACCCTTGGGCTCTCCTAAAAATTGACAAGCTATTCAGAGTCACATTCCAGAATCAGAGGCCCTGTGCTTTCTGCAGAGGATGTGGTATCTAAAATCACAGTTCTCATACAGGGAACCAGGAAGTCTGGGAAAGCCCTGGACAACCCGGCCTGATAGACGCCCCATAGTCTCACAGTTAACTCTGACAGTCACTGCTGTTGGAAGCACTGCCTGCTGCCCCATTGTAGACAAGGCCAGCTGGTCATGCACAGATTCTGTCTGTCCCCCCACTGATGAAGACACACGTTAGCCAAGCTACGGGTTTGTCACCTCTGCATCCATATGCCCAAAGGCTAAGGGCAGGCATCACATTTATAAATCTAATCAGCAAGTAAATAAACTCTCTGTGTAGCTCCTTCACCAATAAAATATCATCTTTCATAAAAAACAATTTACAAAAGTTAAGTTGACATCTGCACTGAAAATTACAAATATGCTCGAGTTTGCTTTTTGCAAGCTACTAGCTATGAGCCTAATTTTGCCCTGATGATGATGTCACAGGCTGTTGATTTACATGCATCTTTGCTCTGAGCAAGTCTGCTAAACAATGTGCACATAACACTGAAGCTCTGGCCTCTTCATAGCAGCACCCCCTGTCAAGTCACGTGTGAACTGCTGTGGACACTGGGTGAGTATGGTCCAGCCGCAGGGCTTCTCCCAGTTAGGATGAGGAGGACTCAGAATAGCTTTGCCCCCATGATAGGTTGCTCGTGTTAAAGACACCTCGCCTCTGCTCATATAAGTCTGTTGCAACACAAGTTGTCCCTCTTTAAGCTCTGTCTTTAAAGAATACTTAGAGGTGATACATTTTTCCCTTTGAATATTCACTAATTCTTTTTAACATTTTAATATTGAAAATTCAGATTAGATTCATAAACATTAATGAAAACCATTTTAAAGATTTTTTTTCTTACCTGGATTTGTTTTTGAATTTTCAAAAATAAGCTGATAATAAACCGAGCAAACAAAAGCATAAAGAAACAAAGATAATATTATTCTCCTCATTCTGTCTAAAAGTTCAAGTTTAATTGTATCCACTCACAAATGTATCTATGTCAATAGAAAACAGTTTTTTCTTGTGAACAATGGGATTACCATAAAGCTGTTCTCTGCAGCTTCCCTTTCTTACTTAATTGTGTATCAGTCTGATCAAAATATCATGGTCTATCTCATTTTTTTAATAACAGCAGAATACTCCATGGTATGGTTTAGCCTTAATTTATTCTACCAGTCATCTGACAGTAGACATTTGGGTTGATCCTAGCACTTTGCCACTCCAGAAAGCATCTCTGAGCATCTGTGCCTGGATACCTGTGCTTTCATTTCTCTAGGAGGGATCCCCATATACTGGGCTGTTGGGTTGATGGGAACATCATTCAAAATTTGAATCAGTAATATCAGATTTCTGAAGACTATCTTATACAGATCTCTTCTTTCACCGGCAGCTGTGGATGTTATCAATCTTCTGAACTTTTGCCAATTTCATTGGTGAAAATGTTGTATTATTTTAATGCACGTGTACCTGACTGCTAATAAGACTTAGCATCTTTTATTTACTTTGTGCTTCCACTTATATGATTTGTGACTTCTTTTTTTGACCCTTTTTCTACCTGGTTATCTTTTTCTTGTCGTTTCAACTCTCTTTACATTTGGGGGATATCAATTCTTTTTCTGTCATGTATTGTAAATATTTTCTCTGAGTCTATCATTTGACTGCTCACCACACTTAAGGTGCCTTTTGCCATATCAAAATTTTAAATTTTTGTGTAAGAAAACCTGTTAATTTTGTGGCCTATTTATTTGCTCTGTTACTTTAGAAGTTCTACCACATCTTAAATTAATAGTCACATAAAGCATTTCCAACGCATTTATAGTTCTTCTTAAAAATGTAGACCTTTATTCAACATGGAACTTACATGTGTGTCCATTGCAGTGTCTGTTTGTCTATATTTGCTCCTACATGGATGCTGACTTGGTGGGCGCCCAGCTGAGCGAAGCCACTTTGCTCACTGAGAGGCAAGGCCTTCTTTGTCACCTATTATTTGCCGTACGTATTTGAAGCTGTTTCTAAGCTTCTTATTCCTTGTAGATGATCTGTGTTGTTTTTATTTTTTTCTATTTCTGTGCCAGTGCAATACGGATTTGCTAACATTAGCGCTGTAATAGTGAGTTTTAATATCAGTAGGGCACGACCTTTACTTGTTTAACGATTATTACATTTTTTTCCAAGTGAACTTTAAAATAAATTTATCAAACACTCCACCTGCCCAAATTAACCTATCCAAGGGCTGCCTGGAGATGCACCAAATTGTGCTTGTGGGTTCAGTCACCTTTCTAATCTCCTTTTCTCCTCCCAGAGCATCTGTGTCTCTCCACACGTTCAAGACAGACTCTATTTCTGTTGATTTATGTCTGCCTTCAATTTCTGTGTCAATGTGGTGACTGTTAATAAAATGAAAAGCTGTTAATTGTGGTATATTTTCTTGAATCCAACCACCTCATTGAGTTCTTAGTAATTTTAAAATTCCTTAGAAATTTTCTCCTGTTTCCTTGGTATGAAATCCTTTCATCTGCAAATAAGCATCCTCTCTTTTAATGTTTATGCACATAATGTTTGGCAATTAACTCACGTATTGACTCCTAAGTAATTTGACTACCATTGGTGGAGATGGACACCTTTTTCCTGATCTTTGTTCAGTGCTATTAATATTTTACCACTGAGTTTGACCTGTGCCGTTGAAATTTGGTAGCCATTTGTGTATATTTTATGTTGAAAATTGCTATAAAATTTTATCTGTTGCTTTTCCATCATCTTTTTTTTTATAGTAGTTTTTAATTTTATTTATTTATTTTTGGTTGTGTTGGGTCTTAGTTGCAGTGCACGGGCTTCTCACTGCAGTGGCTTCTTTTGTTGCAGAGCACAGGCTCTAGGCATGAGGGCTTCAGTAGTTGTGGCTTGCAAGCTCAGTAGTTGTGGCTCGTGGGCTCTAGAGCACAGGCTCAGTAGTTGTGGCACGTGGGCTTAGTTGTTCCACGACATGTGGGATCTTCCTGGACCAGGTATTGAAACCGTGTCCCCTGCATTGGCAGGTGGATTCTTAACCATTGCACCACCAGGGAAGTCCCTCCATCATCTATTAATATATTTTTAAATTTATTGATATAAAACTGATGTTGATAATTTTGTTTAAATCGATTGTTAGAATGGGCATATACAACTAAGGTATATTAGACATTTTATGTCTTTTACACAGAATAATCTTCACTGCCACTGACCATGGATCACGCGATCATGGATCATGTCTATATTGATTCTTGCAGCAATCCGTAAAGTTAGGCACTGTGAATAATACTCTTCCCATTTTGAAGTTGAAAGTTTAGAAGCAAAGAGATTTTACTGAAATGTCATAAATAGAGAACTGGGATCAAATCCCAGAACCGGTGATTTTTCTGGTTTCTGTTACTATCTTCTAAACATCCAGAAAGGAAAGGTTTCTTAGCTAGAACTTTTATGATACTTTTCAATAAAAATAATTTCATATATTAATGCGTTAGTTAAATTACCACAGTAAACCTCTTAGGTAGCATTATTAATACAATTATTTGGAAAAACTCAGACAGGATTAGTGATTTACTTAATTTCATGAAACTTACAAAGAGAAAACTGAGTTTAAACTCTGTTCTCTCAGAAGTCCAAAATCTTCCCGTTACATTACTAAGAAAGTACAGGTTGTCACGTGGATGCAGGAAAATGTAATTATGGTTCTAACCTTCCGACCTGCAGATGCACGCGTGGGCGTGCCTTCATGGGTGTGTCCATCATTCTCTGCTCAGTGGTACGTCTGCCCAGTGGAACCCCACACCAGGACACAAGAGCACAAACTACCCATATCTGAACAGGAAGACTCAATTTCACAGAGGTTATGTTGCAAGAAAGAAACAAGACACAAAAACGTGCATGTTGTGTGTTTCCATTGTATAAAGTTCAAGAACAGAAAGACTAATGGGCATCAGTGGAAGTTCCCACAGTGGTTGCTGCTTAGGAGGAGTAGGAAGGAACATTCTGGAATGCCGACTGTGTTCTGGTTGGATGTTTTCTAGATTGACATGGTGATAATATGGGTACATGCATAGTGAAACATTATAGAGTTGTACACATAATACTAGATCATGTTACCCAGTTTACTGCATGGATGGTAAATCTAGGCAAAAGAGCTTTAAAAAAATATTTGCTTTGTATTTAAATAAAAGGTATTGCCTTCGGTGAGGGGGTCCTTTGACTGGCTGTGAAAGAGACTTTCCTGTGGTGTGTATGCACGTGTGCACACATGTATGTACCGAAGTCTGGTGATAAAATACGTATACAATTTAAAGCAGAATCTACTTATTTGGTTAATGTTACATGGCAATTTAGCTCTTTAGAAATGTACAAACCCAAAGAGTTATGTGGGGTAGAGGGTACTGAAGTTTTCCGTATTGCTGGTCTAAAATATATGGAAACGTCTGATGTGTGTGGTAGGGAGATGATGGTGCATGTTGACTATAAATTCTCTGAAACACACAGAAAGGAACTTTCAGTAGTCATGAAGACACACTTGTTGCATGCTCCATGCTCTAAAAAAACTCAGCACACAAACACGTGAATTTGTAAAATGCATAAATTAAGACGTCATTTTGGACATTCTTACAGCAGTAGGTCCAGCCCTTGCCTGACAATGTCCAGTAGAAGGGAAGGTCATTTCTGGAAAGAACCTCATCAGAGTGAGAAAGCCTGCAACAAAAGTCTTGTTGTCTTCCGTCGGCTTGGGTAGATTACAAATCCACTTCTGAATCAATCCCTCTGATCAGGATAACGTCTCTGCTGACTTTCTTAGGCCCACCTGTTTCTGACCAATTCCATGTGCAGGGGAGGAGGTTATCCTGATAAACACAATCCATCCAGGGCCCACTCCTTCCCCTGGACCCTGATGGAATATATGGGGGGACCCCAATGTCTACTTCAAAGGGCAATTCTTCCAGTCACAGAAGCATTCTTCACAGTTGGAACTATAGGTTCCTTTAATTCAGAGCAAATTGAGTGCAAACATCAAAATGCATCTTGTGTGCTATTGAGCGTGATCGTTTGTTGAATACCAGCACACCGTCTCTAAGTCTCAAGTAACCCGCAAAAGGGGGCACCATGGCCTGAGAGCAGGTTGACCAGAAAGACAAAGGAGGGACACTCTTCCCGGGGGAGCATGAGGGGGACCAGTAGTAAGAGGAGACCTGGGGTCCTAGGAGAGCTGGGGTCCTGCTGTCCCTGACCAGTGAGAACCATTGTCCACAGTGAGAGATACTGTTCCCTCATATCCTGGGGTCTGCACTCCATATGAAAATATTTATAGCTGTGCGTAAGCCACTTACGCTTATTATTGATTCCTGGTCTGTGGCGCCGTTGCTAGAATGGATGCGTCTCTTTGGATGCTTGGAACGTCAGTGGACATAGAGTCAGATTCTGCTCCGGACTCATTTCGTGACACTTGCGGTTACCTAGGCTGGTGTGTAATACTGATGCTCTTCTCCAATTTACTCTCTACTCTTGCCTTCTGATTCCCTCCTTTAGCTGCAGCACAAACGTGTACCAGAAAAGGATGCCATTTTACAGCGCTCGTAATTATTTCTTTTGAAAACTAAAATATTTCATGATATTTCTAATTACTTCCTAATTCATCTTTTTTGTGACGCTTAGGTATACGTGTCTTGGAGGGAAACACAGGGTGGGGAGTATTTCACAGAACTTTGAAAACTCTCCAGGATTTCCCTGTCCCTCGGCTAGATTTCCACTCTTCGCAGTAACTACCCCAGACACTAGCCCTCGTCTTTCACTCTCTGCCCCTCCCCCGAAAGCTGCACAAAGCCTGTCCCTGTGGCTCTGGGTCTTCCTTCCACTCGGGGAGCTCTCTCTCTCTCTCTCTCTCTCTCTCTCTCTTCATCTCTCTCTCTCTCTCTCTCTCTCCCCACCTCCCTGCCTCCCAGCCCCACAGTTCTTCCTAAAAGGCCAGGGACCCACCTGACACACACAGAATCCCCAGATGACGGGGAAGGATAAAAAGCTGTGTGCAAACCCAGAACTCTCGTGCATGGGGATCAGAGGAGGAACAACTCTTAGCTCTCACACATTTGATAAATTTTGTCCATGTCCCAGGATGATACAACAGCCCAAGTGCAGTTACTTTACATTTTGCTTGAATATTCTATTCTGTTTAGAAGGTTGGGGCTCTTAAAGACTTAGACCCTGTGCATGAATTACTCTGTAAAGCATCGGGTGCTGTACAAACGCCAGGCACTCACTCCAACCGTTATGCAGAGCAATGCGGACTTACTTTTCTAGCCCTCCCGTTGGCATGATGCCTGGCCCACACAGACATTCCGTGACAGTCACAGCTCCTACACCCGGGGCGTTTACTGTGTTCCAGGCCGGTTCTGGGCACTGTGTGAGTGTGAATGCTTTGAACCTTCAGAGCCCCTATGCAGGAAGTAATGATATTATTCTCATACTACAGATGAGTGAAATGAGGCACAGAAAGGTCACATAAATCATCCAGGATGACACTTACAGAAAGAGGCATCACTTGGATTCAAATCTAGACAGTCTGAGGCTGGCACCCTTACTTCCACGGTGAATGCTTGGTGATTTTATTTTAGCTTCGGACGGTAAGGTAACGTAAGTACTAAAAGCAAATCCAGGCAAAACTGGTCCCAGAGATGCCAAAAAACTGTTAAGAGGAGGAAAATTTGAGAAGAGTAAAGTAAGATCTTATCTCCTCTTATGGGTGCTTCCAGGACCCTGGGGGCGGTGTCCTGCTGAGGCGCTATTTCCTCTTCCTTTTCATCTCAGGAGGAGGCAAGAATCAGGAATGTGAGAAGGAAGGACATTGAGATCTCCTACTACCGGCGCCCCTCGGTGCCTCCAGCGGGCGGCCAGGGGCGGCCAGGAACGTACTGGGACACCACGGCGAATACTGTGCCCACCAGAACCCCAAGTGCTTTCAGGGAGACTTGACAAAAATGACTGTCAAGTACAGCTGTTTTTAATGTCAAATAATTTTTAAAGAGTTAGATTATAGAATGATAAAACGTTGACAGTAAGTCAGTTGGACTTGCTCAGAGGCAACTTGACTTCTAAAATCAACAACTTCCTGGGGTCCCCGTGTTCGCAGGCACCCGGCTGGATGTGGCAGTTACCGCCACCTGGTGGCTGAGAGTCTAAAACGCCAGTAGCTCAGAGCTGACTTCAGGTCAAATCTGCAAGAGGGGTCAGTGGATTGAAATACCAGCTAGGGAGCCGGCAGACAGCGAGAAGGGATAATACCATTCGTGTGTGTGTGTGTGTGTGTGTGTGTGTGTGTGGCAATCTTTTCTACATTCAGGGGAGGAGTAACAAGGTCTAATCCTCTACAATCTACAAATTCCCCAGATTCTCGATTTTCCGTGTCTTTTGTTTAGCTCCAGGCCTGGCCTGTGGTTGAAAGGGCGCTGCTTCCTGGCCGCCCCTCGCCCCACCCTGTTCTTCACCAGCATAAGCACCTGTCTTCAGCGCATGATCATTTAGGGTTAAGAGAGTGAGATGGAGAACAAGCGCTATATTGACTTTGCAATTATTTCATAAAATAAAAGTAAATAACAGAGCCCTTACTGGAAAATTCAATGTAGTAGAAAGAGGAGAGAAGCACAGAAGTAAGGAGTCTTTTTTTTTTTTTAGGAGTCTTTTTTGAAATGAGTTAAGTTATAGTCATGCTCTTAGGCACCTTTCCAGCAGGAAGTGATTACTCCTTGTAACCTGCACTGCACACAGGGAGACAGGCCCAGGTGGCCCTGAATATTCCCAGAAATAAGTGGTGGACGGTGACCTGCCTCGGCTGTGTTTGCAGGGGCACAGACCACGTACCATTAGGGTCAAGATGAGGAAAGCCGGGAGCACAGTAATCAGCATACGTTCCTCCTGGAAAAATGGCTTGTAGCACTGAACTTGATTATTAGTAAAATCACATTTTAACGAGGCAGTCAGGGAGGGCTTCCTGGAGCAGACGCCTCTGCCCGTGGTGCGTGCAGAGTGGCATTCTGCCCGGATCTGTGATGAACCTGAGGGTGGTTCCTCAGGCCCACCTCCAGCTTCTTTATTTTCCTCACCCCTTCTTTTCTTTTACACACACACCCCCCACACACGTTTCCCTTCTCGGTCTACAGATGCTTTAGCAAACCAAACTTTCTCATAAGTGACCCACAGTCATGATTTTTTTAAACACGCACTTTATGGTCAATATGTAGAAATGTTAATGTTGCTTAGTTCAGATATTCGAAATAATAAGTTACAATTAGATTAAAGAAAATGCACATGTAAAAATGTATATGCTCAAGTCTCATTTCCAAAAAGATGAAATTGATATCAGTGTGTCCCGTGATCAGGCTAGGTGTAATGTCGACCACTGACACCACCAAGGGACAAAGAAGTGACAAACTGGTTCTAAACCCAGACCAGCCTGGACGCGGGGCCCTTACCCTAAATGCTGTGCCATGCTGCTTCTACTGCAGGATTGAAAATAAAGATTTTTCTTACAGTGTGGAAAAATGACCATTTAATCCCTGAAGCATGTGTTAGAATTCAAAGCCATTAGCCAGTGTCCTGCACTGTGATAAATTTTTAATATATCCATTACACAAAAACCGAGTTTTTAGTTTCCCTTAATTGCTTAGTGGTTAATGACTTCCAAATAAGATGAGATATTTATGAGTTTTTGCCTTACGCCACATCCTTCACAGATTACTATTTATTTATGGTAAACATAATTCCTAAGTGTCTCTTTATGTAGGTAAAAAGCACTTTGTAATATTTAAAGCACTATTACTATATAATGATTTGTTCCTAGAAAGTTGTTCTCTTACTGTTCTTATTCATTTGTATGTGGCCATGTCAAACACTGAACAATGTGTGTTATAATTTTCTGTGGGTACAAGGCCCCTGACTCTGGGTCAGCAAACGGCTTCACTGTGATGGCAACCCAACCCCCTGGTGGGTACATTATGCTCACCCTCAGATTCTTAACTTTCCCACATGGCTGACTATTTAACCCAATGGATGTAAGAGCAAGAAAACTGGGGCAACTCAGTTCCCTGAAATACACTCCCAGTTATACACAGATCTCCTGATTCACTCATCTTTCTTCTGGAAGATGGCTTGTCTTCTATTTACCTTCTTTTATTTTATTAAGTAAATGCCAGTGTTCTGCACTTGAAACAACAGTTGTAGAATGTGTATTTGGAATTTTTTTGTGGTAGTTGATTTGGGGTGGGGAGGGAATGGTATCTGATGAGTGATTGCTAAATGTAGATGATTTGTCCTTTTGTTGTAGCCATTCAAGTTTCATTAAAAAAAAACCCCCAAAACTCCAAGAAAAATGGCGGACTTATTTTATATTGACTGGTAGTACCCTGGGGGCTGTGCTTGATGGAATTTGTTTTTATTTCATTGTAACATTTAAAATCTGAGGAATGTTCAAATATATCAAATGGCAGCCCACCATCAGGCCAATTCACAACCCTTCTTTATTTAAATTAGGGCCTCCTTATTTTTGGTTGTATGACCACTAGTCATCTAAGTAGAGTTTCTTTGGGAATTTCCAGAATCATTCATTTTAATAACTTTACTGAGCCTTATGGGTACCTTCATAATAACGTGAAGACATAGATAATTTCAGTTTTTGCGTCAATTATTTTGCTTAAGTTACCTTCAGTTAGGTCTGCAATTAGGATCTGCTTTTCTCAGTTATTTTATTGATTGATATATTTGAATGTATTTTAAGTAATTCTTCACATTGAGTATCTTGAAGCGAGCAAGTCTGGAACGTGGTGCCTGTAGGATTCCGTGATGAGTGACTTTCTCATCTTCACCTGGGTTCAAGGGAAAGCTTTTGCATCCTGTAATTCCTGCTATAACTCTCCACATAGCCTTGGTATGAGAAAGCTACTCAGAAATCATTATAACTGAACTGAACATAGCGATAGAACAAAAACCTGACAACAAGCAATTATGCTAATCATATGGTGTGTGGGTCTATATGAGCTGTGTGAGTGTGTTTGTCACTGTGTCGAGTTCATACTCCAAACACAAGCAAAACAGCGATGATAAGCATTAAAAAATGAGAATCATTTGTTGACTTTGTCCACGGTCCAGCCGCATCATCTGGGGAGCACTCACCACTGCCTTCCTACCAGCAGACTCCTCATTGCTCTTTGGCTCTTAATTCCAGTATGTTTAATATTTTCTTACTTTTATCTGATGATCCTCCTCCAATCATGATTCTCTTGTTCAGTTCAGTTAATATAATTAACTCAGAATAATGAGAGATTAAGGAAAAGTTGCATCCAAAGGGAGTGCCCATAAATTGTGTTTATAAATCTTAGGACACTAATTAAGTCCTGCCGAGGACTTGGCAAGTGCTGTCTCCTGCGGGGCCCCAGACTGCCGCCCCCGACTCCCCCCACCCCCCGCAGCCCACTGACACCTGCAACATGCACAGGGACTGGAGGTCTCCAGGGCCCCCAGGGTCCCCCAGGAGCGGGGAGCTCTGGACCATTCCTCCACTGCAGCCAACTTTATCTGGCTTAGTTCCTCGTGATTCTCCATCATGTCTTTTACCAAAAAAAAAAAAAAAAAAAACCAAGAAAACTATTTTAAAATAATAGGATGACCACACCTTGTGTTGTAAAGATTACTGCTGTGTTTCATTTGGACTAAGGTAGAAGACATTCATGAAGCAGTTAGGACATCATTGTCTGCCGGCTCAGGGAAGAGGCTCTGGGGGCTTAAATGGAGGAGCAGGTGGAGGGGATAGAAAAGGTGAAAGGACGGGGGTGGGGGGAGCACTGCAGAGGGACGGGGTTAGTGGCTCCAAAGGACCATTTCCTGCTCTCCCTAGTGGCTCTGGGGGCTGACCACACCCCCCTGGGTCAGTCTCCCTTACAGCTGCTCCTGCCTTGCTGACAGTTGACAGATGTGGCCAGGGTCATCTGAAGATACCTGGTGCCTTGTCCAAGGGCCTGCTTCACTCATGTCTTGCCACTGGGCCAGGAGCTGAAACAGGTGAGGGGTGGCTGCAGCCCTCTCTCCACACAGCTTCTCCCCACAGCTGTCCCAGGTTCCGCCAGGCGTGGTGGCCTTGAGATAACCAGAAGTTTTACCTGTCTGGCTTCCCCAGGAGTGATAGTTCATGTGGACCTGTACAGAGGTAGTAAGACATCATATAACCTCACGGTGGAGCCACACAGCATCAGTTCCACTGCATCGTGCTGATCAAAAGAGAGTCATGGGCCTGGCGAAGCCTCGGGAGAGGGGACCACACAGAGCAGGCATCCCAGGCGGCAAGGCTTGTCGGAGGCCAACCCTGGAAGTCCAGTTACATGGCAAGGCTTGTCGGAGGCCAACCCTGGAAGTCCAGTTACACCCACGGAAGGTGGGTGCCCGTGGCTCCAGGGACCACAAGCCTGAAAGGCCAGAGCCATTGCTGTGGCTGAGATCACCCAGGATCAAGGGTAGAGAAAGAGAAGAGGGCATGGGATTGAGGAGCGCCCACATTTGAGAGCTGGCCATGAGTGGGAAGGAAACAAAGAAATGCTCTTTAGGAAAGTAAGAAGGATTCGGGAAGACTCCATATCATGGAAGTCCAATCAGCTTCATCCTGAGGACAAAATGTCCCCTCCACGAGAGTCTCAATCCCCCGATGGTCCCAACCTTACTCATGGCTCTATCCCCACCCCTGGCTCAAGGCCTTTCAAGAGTAGAAGGCGTTCAGTAAATGTTGGATTGAACAGCTTCGCAGATGAGTCAGATCCTTCAGGCTCCTCCAGGTCCGCCGACCAGACATAATGCAGCCACCGCTCCAGGCATCTGTTCCTCACCTGCATGGGACTGTGCTCAGGGCAGCCTTCATGCCACAGTCCCACCCAGACCCCAGACTCTTCTTCTCCTCTCGTCCCACATGGGACAGAGCTGCAGGTTGCCAGGTGACCTCTTCCTACGCTTACTCAGCCCATTGCCCAGGCCCTCCTCTTGGTGGACACTCAATAAATAATTAGCAACTTAACTTGAATTGCCTTTTCAGTACAGGTTTAAATACTTGGCAGGAGTTGCCATCTCCACAAGGTCACAGTTTCGTAACTGATTCCCAGAAACCATCAGTGTCGAGGTACAAGCCCTTTGCTGAGCCCACGGTTCTCTGGCAAGTTTATAAAGACATGAGATGACACAGTCCCCACCTTGAAGTTGCTGTAGAAATTTTATAAATTCATTTCTTATGAACAAATATATTTGACACCTACTATGTGTTGTCTGTTTGGGGTGCTCGGGAGACATGAGGAACAAACTGACAAAAATACATGGCTTTTCTGGAATTTACATCCTAGCAATACTCAGATAATAGCATTATAAATAACTAAATCACACTGCATTTCAGAAAGGGTTCAGTGCTGTGAAGGAAAAAAAGCAGATGAAGAATGACAACGAGTGCTGGCCAAAGGGGTGGTTAACATTCTATATAGGGGGTGGGTGTGGAACTGGGACAGGTAGGCAGTCTCGCAGGCAAAGAGGGAGCAAAGCCAGCCTCACAGCACCAGGGGACATGTGTTCCAGGCAAGGAACAGGCAGGGCACAGACATTGAAGCCCCAGGTGCATGAAGAACACAAAGAGTCTTGGAACCCGGAGAACAACGTACATATTCTGACTTTAAAAAAATTAAAAAGGAAGAGGGTTGGTGCTCCAGGCAAGAAAAGAGAGCAAACAGCCAAGGACGTGGAAATCATTGTGGTCTGCACACATGATGAGGAAACCTGGAAAATCCAGACGTCACCCGAGAGCTGAGCTGCGTTTCGCTGGTCTCTTCTGCTCCTGCCTTCTTTCCGGAGATCTGGGATCTGGACATGTATGTCACTCACTCATTCCCTGAATCACCATTCATTCATTCAAGGAGGATTTATGGAGGGCCTCTGATATTCCAGAGTGGGATAGTGGACTCGATGCAGGGCCCCT
The DNA here is from genome assembly GCF_964341445.2 of Mesoplodon mirus. Lineage (NCBI taxonomy): Eukaryota > Metazoa > Chordata > Mammalia > Artiodactyla > Ziphiidae > Mesoplodon > Mesoplodon mirus. Next base: position 25,900,011 of record NC_138990.1, on the reverse strand, counting down.
GCATGTATGGTCTCCTGTGATAAACATATGTCAAATGCCCAAAAAGTCAATCAATATCTGGGTACCGAGTGTGGACAGTGTCTCAAGGAAGAACAGTTAGCAGACAGGATGGCGAGGAGCCCATCTGGAAGGGAAAATCATAGAGGTTCCCTGTGGGAGGAGGCGTCTCTTCTGAAACCTGAAGCAGGGGGACGAGAAATGTATTCAAGTCTCTCATTTACCAACATAAGCCCGACTCCCAGGAAAACTGGAGCAGCCTTCACAGCCACCGTCGGGGAGAATGTTCTGAGCAAGAACACTTGCCTTGCAAGTCAGTGCAGGGGTTTTCTGTTTCTGTCTATACCGTGAAACGACACTGGGATTTTGAGGAAGAAATGATCTTTTGCCCCACCCGTGATACACTAGTGGCTGAATAGAGAGTTCCTGTGAGCCCACACACGCGGGTATGCCCCATGAGGTCCCCAAGTTCATTTTCCTGATCTGGACAACGGAGGCAATCCTATCTGTATAACTTTTATGAAGGTGAAATGAGGCAATGTCTGTGAAACGCCCTGACCCAGAACGTTGAGCAGATTTTCAACGTGATGTGGGCAGAAGCTTACCAGCACTTATGAGGCAGAAGGATGGGATGCAGCAGCTGCGCTGGGGGCGCCCCCACTTCCCTCCCCGCTCGTTTCCAACAGGCTTCCTACCAGGAGGCTCACCCAGGTGGACAGCCCACCCTGCCACCCGGTGAACTTGCAGGAGAGCCCTCCCTAGCGTCCCCGGATGATGCAGTGGGCCTCCATGGCAGCAGCTGCTCTGCTGGGTCAACTTTCGTTCTTAGAGTGTAGGAAGCTGGTCTGACTCCTAAGCTAGTAGGAAGATGAGGAAGGCATTCCCCGATTCTGCTCCAAAAATGGAGCAATGTCTGGTCTCCACCGTTTGTCTCACTCGGGTGCAAACTCAGGAGGACCAGTCAAGACAGACTTACCTGCTCCCTCGGTCCCCGCAGGAGACAATTTCACCGCTGCTGTCACCATGGTGGCCGTCACGGTGACAGGGGCAGTGGGTGTGTCCCAGGGTGTGGCCGGCTGTGCAGTCACCACCCATGGTCACCACATCAGCCCCATGCAGCATGCTCTGCAAAGAGACTTAGTCCACTGACCTCATGAACTTGCCGGGGTCCAGGTCACATCGCTTCCAATACATGTGTTGGAGTGAGACCGTCCCCAGACCTCATCCTGCCCAGATGCCTGCAGGATGTGTTCGGCAGGTGTGCGGAGACCTGCTCAGTCCCCATGATGACTCCTCTGCCCAGGCACCGGCTGCCGGACCCCCCAGTCCTCTGCAGACTTGCGGGCTGCCACGTTCCTGGTGTGTCTGTCAGGTTCTCTCTGACCGTGATGCTCTCGCTTCTCGGGACGCTGGCAAAGGGGTCACGTCGCCGAGGTTCCTTGCCTCAGAGAACATCCAGAACAGGCTTCTACTGGGAAAAGGGTCACTCCTGCTGTGGCGTTTCACCTGAGCGATGACAGAGCAGGTAAATCACTCATGACCCAGGGAGGAGCAGGCCCAGCCCCGCAGCAGCCAGGAGGACATGCCCGTGGGACCCGTGCGAGGCTTCTGGAGCCCAGGCGGACTCGCTCAGTGTGGAGGTTTCCCTCCTCCTCGGGACATTTCCAGACATCTATACACAGATGTGTGGTGAGGGTAAATGTCCTCACGTGGTCCAGCTCATCTCGTGCGTCTCTGCTCGGGGCTGTATCCCATCCTAGGTGATGCCACAAGTATCACCTGGCGGTTTGTGCTGCGACCCCGTGATCCCAATGAGACGTGCCCTGCACGCTGCAGGCGTGACTCCTCTGTACGAAAAGCCTTTCGGTGAACGCCCTTGCTCTTCCACACTCGCAAAAGTAAACATGGACGCGGTTCCCAGCTCCTTAAGGAGGCGCCTTGCGAGGCTCGCGCTCCCCTCTTTACCTCACCGAGGGTTTGCTAAATCTCCCCCCACCCCTCCATCCCCTCTGGGAGCGAGGCCTGGGGTGTGGCCGTGCGAGGGGGATGGACAGACAGCCCCGCTGCGCTCCGTTCAGGTGGAGATGCCGGGGAGGCCGCGGCTCACCAAGCTCAGGAGCTCTGAGCCGGTGGCAGAGCTGAGACGCACGTCTTAGGGTCATTGTCCTGTACAGGCTCTCACAGCTGCCATCCGGACTGAGCCCCTGAGGGAGAGGACACAGGGGTCCTGGACTCTGGTGCTGCTCCAGGTCCCGTTTGGTGTCACCTCCCCATTTCCAGTGGCCTAAGGCTCACAGCGGTGGCCCCCAAGGGACTAGTCCTTGGTCAAGGGTAGTGCCCCCAGGGTTACGCCCCTCCCAGGGGACCTTCAGCGGGTGGGCCCTGGGGGGGCTACACCAGCTGTCAGAACACACTGTGTGCAGTGCGGGAGGCGTCCTTCCGTGGAGCCCTCCCGGGGTAAACACCCTAGGACGGCCCGGGCTGGCAGCACCGGAAGCGCTCACAGCTCGTGAGGACTCCGTCCTTATAATTAGGACTTTGCAGTCAGAGCTTTCACATGCCTTTCCGTGGTTATTGGAATTACCTCTGAGGGGCAGCTTTGACATCAGTGAAGTGGCATCCACAGATTTTCAGTGACAGGAAATGTCCGATGCGAGCTGCACCCCCTTGCCCTTGCTATGACCACTGCAGTGTACAGACGAGGACCATCACAACGCTGGCAGGACAGCAGGGAGGAAGGGCCAGGGCTGCACAGGCCAAGCCTGGAAAACCGTGCATTTAATAAGCCAGTCTCAGCTGCAGCGGTCTCTAATGTATTGCACCGTGTCGCCAGAAGTGTACCAGGTGCGGCAAAAACACTCTGCGGATCTAGATAACAGAACAGGCATTCAACACCCAAAAAGAAAGCAAGCAATTGTCGCAAGGGCCATAAAATCAGATGGCTTACACGTTTAGATAAAACCAAATAAAAATAAGGATGGCATAAATAAGTGACAGGAAAAAACACATGTTGAATTCACACAGAATCTTTGCAGTAATTTAGGTCAATCCTGCTTGCTAATGCCTTTGCCGAGGAGGGGCTTCTTCTGGCTTTGGTATCACTGGTGCAGTAGGAGAAGGTAAGGCATGGAAGCTTCCCGTCCTGGGAAACTGGGGTCGGTGGAGGGGAAAGACAGTCCTGCCGAGAGAATGCAGGTAAGCAGGCCTGGGAGGCGGTCAGGATAGGATGGCGCTCGATGGAGGACAGTGTGCGTAGACTCGAGGGGTGCTTGTGGGTCGTGACCTCACACGGGGACGGGATGCTGAGTCTGTCCCTAAACACCTGCGCAACCTCTGGGGGTGCTGGACCCAGGGGCAGACAGCGGGGCCAGGCTCCTCTGTACCCCTCCACCTGCCTCCCCCGTCCCGGAGTCGGGGTGCAGGCTCCGTGCCCCACACGAGGGCCTTCTGAAGCCGGGAGTGAAGCTCTCCACTCACCCGCATCCAGAGCACGCAGAGGACAAGCCAGCCTGCGGGTCACGTTGACAGGAGTGAAGCTCGGCCACCGGCCGGCGATGCCTGCACCCAGACCCCTCCACAGACATCCTCCACAGACAATCTTCAGGAAGGAGCAGATTCTGAGAAGGTTCTGGATGGGTTGATTCGTCAGGGTCAGTGGTGGCGCCTTCGGGGAGCCCAGGGAGAGGCCCGGTCATCGCGGGCGTTTCCTGTTCCCCCACGTGCTGGGGTGCGGCCGCCCTTCCACCTGCTTCACTGCCACCCCCGTGGCACCCAGTCAGCTCGGAGGGCCCTCTTCCCTCCGAGAACTAGAAATAAGTTCAATACAATCCTTTATTCTCAGAAAACTAGCTCACAGTCTGCTTTAGTTTAAAATATCTTGTTACTGTAGTTGCTGTCATTCACAACGGCGTCAAAAAATTAAGAAATGCTGAGAAGACCCTGCAGAGTAAAGAAGATTAAAGCTCTTCGGAAGGTCCTCTCTCCTGGGGCTGGAGATCAGCTCTGCCTTCTGAGACCAGCGGCGCCGGCAAGCTACTCTGGGGATTTTCGATGCTCAGCTCTTCACAAAGGTGGTGGACTTTTCTCTAATGGGTCAGACAGTAAATATCTGAGGCTTCACCAGGCAGCCGGTCTCTGATGCAACCCCTCAGCTCTGCCTGGTGGCACCAAACAGCCACAGTCAGCACAGCAGCGACTGGGTGGCTGTGTGTCAATAAAACTTTATGTACAAAAGGAGACTGAAGTCCAGATGTGGCCCCTGGACCACTGTTGCAGAACCCTGCATGACTGCATGAGGTAGATGGTGTTTGACGTCACCGGTGGGGCTCCCTGGTGATCCGACCCCCTGCCAAAGCCCGCATCGCCATCTTAGGCCTCCAAATTTTTTTCACAATCCTTCTTTGCCAACACTGACTCTGCCTGACCCATGTGCCAGATCCTGGGCTGGTGCCTCCTAAGCGTCGTTCAGTGGACTGTAGTTCTCAGCACAGCTGTGTGAAGTAGGAGTCGTGGACTCTGTTGTCTAGACGAGGAGACTCAGGCTCCCTGAGGTCAGCTAATGGGCAAAGATCACGCTGGGCTGACCCACGGCTGCTCCCTCTGACCCCACGGCCACCCTCTCAGCCACCACACTGTCCTCTGGGCAGTGGAAGGTCCTCCTGTCCCCAGTAAAGCCACTGGCTGCAGGATGCAGGGCAGGTTTAGGAACACATAATAAACCCAACCCTGGACGTACTGAATTCGCAGTGTCGGGAAAACATGTGACGCTTCGATTGCTTATATTTTTTTAATTTTTCCAGAAGCTCGGAGAGCGTGTCCTGAGTACTTGAGTGTAGCTGTCTAAGTCGTGGAGCTTTCACTCATGGGGATGGATCTAATTTTAATCAGGGTCTTATATATAGAAGCTATATTGAATGCACCGCCCAGTGTAAAGGAAAAAGAAGGCAACCAATTACCATAAACGCTTTATCTAGCTCTCTCTAGCATATTCCCCTAAAAAAGGAAAAGTGAGTTTTCCCAAGGAAGCAGGTGCACACAGGGTGCTCGCTCAGGGCCTCAGACCAGCACTGGTCCCCCCAGTGAGACAGCCACATGGGGTCACACAGGGACACGGGGTTCCTCTAGCCAGTCAAATGCGACACAAGCCACAGAGCTCACTTGCAATTTGAAAGTGTTTAACTTTGGTTTCAACCAACAGTTGCTTTAAAGAAATGTGTATCCCTCATTATCTTCAATGATTCCTCCTGCCTTGGTATAAAAATGCATCACGCATATTTAGCCTAATCTTTTTATTGAAATTCATTGAGTTGTTTGTTTGTTTTCCCTGAAATGAACCACAGAAGGCACACACAAAATTCCATCTTTATTCCATGTTATTTCATAAGGTGATTGGTTGGGGCCTCAGATCTGGCAGGAGTCTCTGAACAATTCACCTCCCCAAACATCTATTCATTCTGCAAATATGCAAAAGTACAAAAACGATGAATAAGGAATTCTTGAGAGTCTATCACACCTTCCTGTTAAAAGATTTGAAAGCTGTATGAGGAACATGTTGTCTAATCCCTATTAACTCTGTTCCCTCTGATAAGTCTTGCTTTTAAAAAAACCAGCACCTTGTCATAAGGAAAAGAAATCCAAAAATAAGAGCATAGTGAACACAAACAGAAAGCAATTGCTCATATGCCATGGGCAGAAATGAAGAGGAGAAAAAACAGAGTATTAACAAAGTTTTATTATTCCTCCAAAGTTCAGGATAACAAAAGAGGGAGGAAGAGAGGCCATCCATCCGGGAGCAGCCTCAGGGTTTATTTTTCACTCTCTTCTCACGTCGTGATGCAGCAACCCCCGTTCCTGGTGTGGAAAATAAACCCTCCTCCTAGCGTCGCTGATGCCCTGTCCTGCCATCTCCGTCGAGCGGGTCCTGAGTGGACTGCAGAGCGCGAAGCTTCAGATCTGCCATGGTCCATGGCAACATACTTATTTCCCTCCACTGATACCACACGGGAGCTTTTGCACAACGACGCCATTAAATCACATTTTCTGAAGATTGAGTCATTCTCGTCTTAGGTATAAAATGTAATCATCAATAAACAAAAGGAGATGACATTACAGAACATGAGAAAAGAAGTAGGTAACTTCCAGTAATAAAAAGGGTTACAGATATGACCTAATGTATTGTTTTCGACGTCTGACACTGAGGATTTTATAATTGGGCTGAACGACCTGCGAGCCTCCTCTGGAGGGGTAAGATTTCTCCTTTAAGCAGTGACGATTGCTGTGGATTGAGAACTTTGGGTGAGAATAAGTAGACTTATGAATTATCCAGGCACAGTATCAAAAACCTCTCACTGCCTGCCCACCCTGGACCCCAAAGTCTCTATCCAGGCTGGCCCCTGTATTGCGGATAATGGTGCCCAGTGAAAGAGGCTGGGGTGGGTGCTTCCTAAGTTACACTCAAAGGCTTTACTGTTGTGATTGCAGAAGGATGACCTAAAAACTGGACAAACCATAAGAAGCAGCAGGTATTAAAAGCGTAACTGAGAGCAAAGACCTTAAACGTCTGTGATGTCCGCTTAGGCCCCAGGCGGCCAGCTCCAGTGTCAGTGTTGCCGTGGATGAGGAATGGCCGCTACTGGACCGTCCTCTGGGACATCGTGTCCACTTAAAGCGTACGCAGTGGCCACTCACTCAGGAAGATGCTGGTGTTTGAATTTGCCCTTCCAGCTTTCCCCTCTTGAGAGTATTACTTAATTCTCATTTGAAACTTTAACTTTCTGATTCTATCCCTAATATGGCGTTTGGGTCCAGTACCTTGATATTACTTGGAGTGGAGTTCCTTCCACCTTCAAAGATTGTCGTGACGGCTACCAGAGGATCTCGCCTCTGAGGAGCATGTTACTGCACTCAGGCTCCTTTGATTTGTTGTTTGCTGGTTGACTTCTTTTTTTTCTTGTTATTTCATCCATTTTGAGCTTATGATTCGCCCACTCTGCACTGTGCCTGTCTGTGCGGTTTTAAGGCAACTTGAACAGGCCATTTGTTTTCATGTTTATAATATTTTTTTAAAAGTCCATCAGTGACTCACAGGTGGATCAGAAATTCGAACCTCTCTTAAAACGATTCTCACACGTAACTGAAAAAGATTGGCCAGAAGTGATCCCGTCGTGTCAGTTTCCGCCCTTGACTGAGGGGTGGGGAAACCAGGTCCGTATTCACACCGTCAGTTGTGTACAAACTTCATGCCCACCGCTGGGAGGCACCCCTTTGCTGCCCTTTTACTTCAGCTGGAAACCAGTGTGAGGGTTGCTTCTATTCCTCTGGAAGGAGGGAGCCCAGTGTCTGCAGGACGGGTGCCCCCAGGAGCAGGGAAGGGAGAGGGGGGGCAAGTGGGCCTGGGCCGACGCGCTCCTGACTGGGTGCTGGGGACACTCTTGTGCACACGCACATACACACACACACACAAGCGCGCACACAGGGAGGCCAGGGAGGGCCTCAGTGAAGATGTGAGGCCACTCGTAATCGGCCCAGGTCACCTGACGTGACGGCTTCCAGAGCGTCGGATGATGTCCTTGTGGTCTCGCGGCCGTGGCCAAGCCATCAGTCGAGGCTGTCTCCTCTCATCCGGCCACACCGAGGACTCGGAGCTCTGGGCTAATCTTATCTGGGGAGAAGGAGGCGACGCCCTGGGGTGACACGCCGCGGCCTCACCTGGTCACAGGACCCACTGCCCGCCTTCGAGGACAGCAAGGATGAAGCCCTGCAGAGGACCCCTGACGCAGGCACGGATAGGCTCATTGTGGCTGGCGAGGGGTGATTAATGTTTTTAATGTGGGTCCGTGTGGAGGACATTGTAAATATGTTTGTCTTGTGGCTGCTTTGTTGCAGTGGCGGGTGAGTGTTTTTTCACCGCAAACATCAAAATCCTCACATGTAAGTCACCCCATGCAGAGATTTCTTTGAGAATTAAAGGGAAATATGCAGACTTGTGAACGTGCAGAGGAATTTTCTAAACCTCCTCTTGGGGATGGTGTCCATAGCAACAGTAGGCTCTGCTGTGAAGGAATTCTCAATTAGCACTAAATACGCGGATGCTGGTATCACATTTCCATGCACAAGTTAACCATTTTTACAAGGATTTTAAGATATTTTATACTTTATGACATTACATGAAATAAATATAATTTATTTTTACACTATATTTATTATGTACAGGACTTTCATACTGACGTATACTCAACTGGAGAACTATCTTAGATATTAGGTCTGAGGTCTGGATGCAGTTAGATTCAGTAAAAGGACAAGAGCATCTACTGAGATGAAAGAAATCTGGGCTCCATTTGACCCTGGACAATTGGCTTCACCTACCCTGGACTCAACGTTTGAGGGTTCAGTTAATTAGATTGTATATATTCCAAGATGTATTGTCAAGTGAAGAGTGCAAACAGCAGAGCAGTGCAGAGCAGACAGACTACCATTTGTCATAAAAAGGAGAGGATGGGAGCCTTTTTTGTTTGGATATGCAGAGGCTGTCTGAGGATCCCTAAGAAACCGAGAACAACACTTACATACGTTGGAGGGCTGAGAATCGGGCAGATGATGAGAGATGATAAAGGAAAGATTTTTCACAGTAGATCCCAACTGCTGTCTGGTTTTAAACCATGTAAACTGCTTACCTATGAAAGTTTAATTCAAAAAGAAAATATAGATATGTTTCATCAGTGGCCCAAACCAATCAGTAGATGATAATTCTCACAACAGTTTTGAGGTGTCATTCAAGCATTTATGGCTCACCAAATATGCACATGGCTTTTTTGCCAGGATAGTGCACAAACAAGTCAGATTTCCTGCAGGGGAGGACTAGGAGGCATAAAAATAACAAGTTCATACAGTGGTGGTGTATCAGCCTGTGCGGATTCAGAGGAACTAAAATGACGGCCACTGTGAGCATGAGAAAGGTTTCTTAGGTACGTGATCCAGGAAAGGACACACCTGAGGATGAAGAAAGCATGTTCAATTTGCCTGGAATCAGGAACCACCCAAGTATTTGGAATGGAGAAGCTTAACCCCAGATCCTGCTTTTCGAAAGGTTATGACTGGTGAAGCTCTCAGATGAAGTAATACAGTAATTGCTGCTATTTTACAATTTATAGAACAGATTCAGTATGAAGTACTTTGAGTGCATTATCTCTTTTAATCTTTAAACCCTATCAATGGATGGATGGATGGGTGGATGGGAAGGTGGACGTATGGATGGATGAATAGATTTAATGTTTGGGAGAACTCACTTTGTTTTACTGTTAAAATTTCATTTTACCAATGTTAAAAATGGGGCTTAGAGGGGTAAAGCAACCAACATGTGGTCTGTGAAAAGCACACAGTGCAGAAGGATTGGGTCCTTGACACAAAGCTTTCATGCCTGACCACTTGGAAACTGCATGTTAGCCTCTCGCCCTGCCAATGCATGAGAGATATCTCCTACGTATAAATGGCTTTCTTTTTTTAAAATTAATTAATTAATTAATTAATTAATTCATTTTCTTTTTGGCTGCGTTGTGTCTTCATTGCTGTGCATGGGTTTTCTCTAGTTGCTGTGAGCAGGGGCTACTCTTCGTTGCAGTGCACGGGCTTCTCATTGCCGTGGCTTCTCTTGTTGCGGAGCACAGGCTCTAGAGTGCAGGCTCAGTAGTTGTGGCACGTGGGCTTAGTTGCTCCGCGGCCTGGGGGATCGTCCTGGACCAGGGCTGGAACCCGTGCCCCCTGCACTGGCAGGCGGACTCTTAACCACTGCACCACCAGGGAAGCCCAGTTTTCTAAAATCTTTGATATGGAACTCACTTTCTCTCAAGGCTTATCCAGAGACATGCATATCATGTATAAAATATCGAGCAAACTTACTCAGCAATTATTTTAAGATAGCAACGGCTGAATGTCTGGCTCTGTTGAAGGGCAGTGGGTAATGCTGCCGGGCAGCCAGTTTGCAGGAGTGATTTCCTTGCCTCATCTGGTCCATCTACACACGGCCTATGTGGGCAGGAGGGACTTGTGCTCCAGGTGGGCCGGGATGGAGAATATTGTTTTATGTTAAGTCCATGTGTTCAGGTACTTATATTTCTTGTCTTTATTATAAAAAATATGGTGAAATATTATTAAATTGGGTCAGCGTTTAATTTAGTCTTAGGTCCAACGTGGAGATACAGGTGATATTCTATTTGTACTTCCCTGGTATGAGTTTTGAGCAGGACTTAATAAAGAGAGTAATGAGTAGGGATAGGTTGAGAAGAAATAAGATGAAATGTCAGGGACAGAAATGGGGCCAGCAGATGTGAGATAACCAGAAATAGTCACATCTGGCACCAGAGAACTAAACCAAAAATGTGAATTCAATCGGCTCTTCTGTATGTGTGCAAGTGTTCTAACATTTTTTCTAAAATTTATCTTAATTGTTATCTTAATTGTTATTGTTGTTATCTTAATTGTTAATTGACCTCCCACCCTGCTGGGTCTCTCCTTTTTCCTCAAGATTTTTATCTAAGTTCTCAGGGGCTCAAGTATTACTGATGTGCATAGGGGCAGAGGCTGAGGAGGATGGGGAGACCCCTGGTTTCCCTGATGTCATTGGCCAGGGCACCCTGCAACCCCTGAGCTGTGTCATCCATGGACAGTGGTACACCGCCATCTGCTGAGGCTGGTCTCCTAGGAGGGTCCCAGTTCTGGGGTGATTTCTCCCAGACTGGTCTCTGCAGTGAATCCTTCCCTGTTCTACTACAATTTTCAGTTCAAAGATTAGAAGAGATTTTCCCTACCTTCTGCTAACCCATCTCTTCCTTGAGATAAAAGCGTGGAGAAGCCCAGCCTCCCAGGTGATGGTGAGAGCTGGACCAGGTTAGGAGCAAGGGGTCTTTGGAGCATAGATCCACTCAACAGATACTGCCGTTTCTTATTGATCTGAGGTCTTTCCAGTTTCCTTAGGCTCCTGGATTTCCTGTCTATGTTAATGGGCAATTTGCCTACTTAGAGTTTCTGGAAGGGAATAAAATGTAATCATTTAAATAGGTACGTGAAGACCCTCGTCTTCCTGAGGTTCTGTGTAGGTCATGAAGCTCACAACATCAGCTGCAGGGCTGCATGTGGTTGCCTTGTAAGGAGGTATTCTTGACCTTGGCAGACTGTCTGGCGATCTTGGGTTAGTTGCTGACAAAGGCTCTACTATTTTCACCCTTTTTAGGATATTTTAATCAGCGCTTGAAGTGAAACAAAATGGATTTTCATGAGTAAATGTCTGTACTCTACCTTCTCACCACATTCAATAACAACTAGCTCTCATGCCTGGATGTAAGTGGTGTGATAACATTTTGCTTGAAGAAAGTGCTGGACATCCCATATGAGAAGCTTGTTTTTCTTTGCATTAATTCTCCAAAGAATATTCCAGTTTGAGATCTGTTTGCTATGAATCTTTTACAGGCGTTTATATATTATTAGACAATCATTTCCTAATTTTTTTATCATCCCTACATTTTTTTAAATGAGAAAAAAAAAAGGGTCCAAAATTGAAGCATAAAATCCTCTGTCAGGACTGCAAACAAAATGTTCAGTTTTATTTTGATAGAAGCAGACCTGATTCCCTGCTAAACAGGCCCAACACACGACGAAGGTCATAAGGGCCTGAGAAGATGTGGGCAGGGGTGTCAGCCATGTGGCAACAGTAACTTAAACTACAGGAGTGATCATTTCAGCCAAAGAATCATGTTGTTGGGGAAAAAAAAGTGAACAAAGGAAGTAGGTTTTAGACCTTTGGGAAGAGCAAGGTGGGCTGTTCTGAAGAGCACCTGTCTTTGTTTCCAGACCGGTAAAGCTTTTAATCTGCTGCCTAGCAGAGCTTGCACTGAATTCTGTGGTCCCTGCTGGGCTGCTTTGCTCTCTGCAGATCTGGAGCCCTCGGGGCTGCTGGGGAGGACGTTTTCAGCGGGTGGTCCAGCTCCTGGTGCCCTCGCTGTAGACCCTGCCACCCCCCTTTAGAAGGTACCGGTGCCATGGAAGATGAGTACAAATCTGACTTTCCCGCTGCCTGTGCTTCTGAGACGATTGACCTCTTGGCCTCAACAAACTAGGAGGTCAGATCAAGGCTTTGGTTTGGTTTTTTTTTTCTTTGTTTGTTTTTACAAAGACCAGCACATGTTACTCTGTGGAGGTTGATGGACCCGATAATTCTCTGCTGTGGAAGCTGTCTTGGGCTTTGCAGGATGTTTAGCAGAAATCTTGGCCTCTACCAGTAGACCCCAGCAACACTACGCCTCCTCCCGGGCTGTAACACCATAAATATCTCTAGATATGGCCTGTGTTCCCTGGGGGGCACCATTGCCTACTGGTCAGGAATATGGCAGAATCAGTGTTCGGGAAGGTCTGATGCAATAATTTCCTTCAGCTCTGCCTTGATCGTGTGACTTGGCTGAGGGGCTTCATCTCCATATCACATTCTTTTGCGTTCAGACTCTTGAAAAAGAAGAAAATATCGGTGTGGTTATAAAGACAATGTCTGTCTCCAGAAAGAAAGAGAAATACTTTCTAAAGGCCACGAGGAAAAGAGGCACATGGGTGTCCTTAATCCATGTGCTTGTTTATCAGAATATGATGTGCCCAGAGAGTGTTAGGGAGTGGTCAGGACACCTGCGTCCGCTCTCTTGTATCCGTGGAGGCAGATGAGTCACACAAGCCTGTAAACGTGGACAGTCACGTGCAGGCTCCATCCACCGCTTTCGGTCACTGTGGAAAAGTCCTCTGTCAACTCTAGAGCTCTATGTGAATAGCAATGTGTGTTTGGATCTCTTAGTAATCCTGCGAGTGGTCCTGAGGAGATAAGAAGATACATAAGCACAGCATCCGGCCTCAAGAAGTCTGTCCTCTAGTTGAGAAGATGAAATGTGAAGAGTGAGAGATAGGAGCTAGAGGCTCCATGGCCAGGACAGATCCTGCTGGATGGGTCCTGCGGGACAGTTGCTGCTGAGCAGATCCTGCAGGACAGAGGTGAGGGCTGGGCGAGGTATGGGTTCCGAGACTGCAGAAGTCTGTCTGGAGCCACAGACACTGCAGGCTGGGGGGGGGGGGCGTATTTAAATCAGAGTTTCACAGCCAGTGTGGTCCACCTATGGGAGTTACTGCAGCGGAGGCCCCTTTCCGACCTCTGCTTTGGAAGAACAGGAAGGTCTTCCTTCCTACCGAGGTGCCACGGGTGCTGGTGGCGGCTTGTCGCAGACGTGGTCCTCCGGCCTCGAAGGGAACCCTTTCCCGGAGGCAGCCTGACCCTTACCTCAGGGCCTCCAGGGAGAATCCCACTGCACGGCGCAAACTTACCATTGACCGTGAAAGGCTGACTCTCCACCTGATGTTGCAGAGACAACACATACGCCGAGTCCCCCCACCCCCCGAGAAGAAGCATCCAACACCAGCAGGGGCAGCAGTGATACCGCGGTGACGGGGAAGGTGCGGGGAAAAGCGGAACACACTGGCGGGTCAGGGAGGACTTCCAACTGAGCCAGGACACAGTCAGTTAGAAAGACCATGCCCAGTTTACAGCAGGCTCGCTTTGGTGTGTCAAGGACACAACTAAAGGAAAGGGGAGCAGGTTGGAGGCCACAGGCGGCAAGCCCTCTCCAGGACCACATCCATCGCACTGCCGGAAAGTCGGCCCTTCATCCTGGGGCTCCTGCCTTCCTCCCAGGGGTCCCGAGGCACAGAAAGGAGAAAACCCCCAAGAAAATGGACAATGGAGACTTGTGTTCAAGAAGCGAATCTCGGCCCCTCTGTGGAGGACAGAGGTCTCTGCCCCGAGGGCCGTGTCCGGCACCCAGCAGGTCCTCCTGAAGCATGAGCTAGTGGACAGAATCATTCCACACTGCTTCCACATTTGCAGCTGAGACCCACCTGTAGTTGAGAATGAAGACCAGCATCCCCGCTCTGGTCCTGGCCTCCCTCAGAGAGTTCCATCGTGGTCATCATCGTCCCCCCATGAAAGGCCGGCAAGTGTCAGCTGCTTTCTGTCAGGGGCAAAACTTAAGTCACAGCCCACAAAGACAGAAGCATTGTGGGTACAGGTGACCCTTCATGTGGTCAAAAATCTGTGTATATATCAGGCCTCTATATCCACGGTCCACGTGTCGGGATTCAGCCACCCACACATCACGTGGTACTGGGCTGTGTACCATGTGAAAGCATCAATGTGTAAGTGACCCACGCATTTCAAACCCAGCTGCTCAGGGGTCAAGTGTGTCTGGAAAATTTGCGATTGGCTGATGTGGATACAGGACGCGAATAACTTTGAAAGGATGAATTGATGCCGGATATAAGCCAACCACAAGGAAGGAGACAGGGGAGGCGTTGCCAAGAGTTGTGTTTCTGGAAATGAGCAGAGGGAGGGCGCCCAGCACACTGCCCCCCCATATGCAGTGTTGACAGCAGTTTCGGGCACAGTGACCAGGGCGCACATGGTACCCCCGTAGCACCTCCTCAGGCTTCATTGCAGGCCTAACCTGCTCCTAACCAACCAGGGTTTTGAGTGAGATCCCATTGCTTTAACAATAGAGCAAATATAATGTACTGTGGTGTCCTAAATGGGAGGGGAACCCAAAAGGGAGGGGATATATGTATATGTATGGCTGATCCATTTTGCTGTGCAGTAGAAGCTAACACAACATTGTAAAGCTACTATACTCCAATAAAAATTAATTTAAAAAAAACAATAGTGCAAATAGATCCCAGGAATTGTTCAAAGTTAAATCCTTTAACCTGACTCCTTTATTGTAAATTCCAAGTAACAGCACATTTCCTAATTTCCTACGTGTGTGAAGCCGGAGGATTCCTCTCTTTTTTTGTGAAATCATTTTTTTTTATATTTGGTCTACTGAGGTACCTGATAGTATCACTACCCCACTCTTGATCACCCTTGTCATTAGATAAATGTCTATTCACATTTAACAGAAATAACAAAAATACTTCTTTTAACAAATTTATTTTGAAAAAAACTAGAAAATATTTCTAGGTGGAATTGACTATATATTGGGATGATAGTTGAAAGGATTATTTTCTTGTTGTTTGATAGATCAGTGAGATAGGCCCTCCGCCACTGCTTTTAATAGGGCACAAACCCCACAGAGCTGGTTGTGATTAATAAGTTCAAATTGCTGATGATGGGCTTTCTTCAGATCAGTGCACGCATCACTAGGGATGGTGACCTGTGCTGAAGCTCTAATGATGTAAAAATCCGTCGTACCTTCCCTGACTGTCCTTCTACAGCTCACTGTCGCTTGTCCCCATGAGTCAGCCCACTTCTAATCAGACCCCCTCTTAGTGCAGATTGGACACAGGTGGCAGCGCCGCCACCCGACTGTGTCTACTTCCTCCCCATCCGGTAGCCGGGATGCTCTCAGACCAGGTGCCAGTTGAGTAGGTTGGGCTGACTGCTCCCCAGCGACACCCAGGCCACAGCCTGCTGTGAGTTTAGTGTCCTGAACACAGTGCTGTAAATCACATGACTGAGTGTTTTTTAAAATAAAATTCTTTGCTGTGAATTTTTTTTTCTTGGTTTTATCTGGTGAACTTTCTCAAGAGGACAAAATCTTATGATGTTCAACCACCCTTCCCATGCTGATTTTCTGGTGCATTTTTTCTTGTCTTCTAGAGACATTGTTCATTCATCACTTAACCTTGGTGGGTGGGGTGCCCCTGCTGATAAAAGCAAGTCTTCTCCACAAAGGGCCTTTTCCCCTCTGGCCTTGCGCCTCTCATGCTGCACACGGCTCGGCTCTACCATTGCAATAAGTAACATTTACTTACGGCTCACCACATGCCAGCCGTTCTGCTGGGTGCATTTAGGTTGACTATTTCCTGTTTCCTCTTCATAACTGTCCTGAAAGTTGGATACTTATGCCTGCCTGTAGAAGTGAGATTGTCTGAGCTTCCATCAGAAAGCTCAGAGAAGTTCACCAAGTTGACCAGGACCACAAAGCTGGTACATGGCCAAGGCCAGGTCATGGAGGCAGAGCAGACCTGTCTTCATACCTGCTGTGGCTTCCGCATTAACAGGCTCTCACGAGGAGCCCCCTGACCCCAGAGACCTGCTGACCACAGCTCGGGTGGAGCTCTGGGATGGGCAGTGGTGTGGGCACTGCTCCAGAAGGTGCCTGGGTGTCTGTCAAGAACAACCTTTGCTCCTGCAGCGTCTGGACTGGGTTAGAAGGTAGATTATTCTTTTGCCAATTTTTTCTTTCACAATTACATCTCTGTATCCATTGTCTGTTGCCGTGTAACAAATCACAACAATATTTAGTGACTTCAGGGACCTGCCCCTTGATGGTCTCAGTGTCTGCGGGTTGAGGACACAGCTGAGCTTGACCCTGTTTCAGGGTCTCTCGCAGGTAGTGGGCAAGGTGCCGGTTGGGACTGCAGGTACCTCAAGGCTCACCTGGGGCAGGACCCACACCCCAGCTCCCTCAGGAGGTGCTGGTGAGGGTAAGTCCCTGGCAGGCTAGACTGAGGCCTCAGCTCCATGCTGTGGTTGGCTAAATGTCGCCCTCTGTTTCCAGCCACGTGGTCCCATCAGAGCTCACAGATGACAAGAGCTGAGGACCAGCAGCAGGTGGAACTCTGGTGCCCTGTGGCCTAGCCTGGAAGAGACATCCCCTCCTCTCTTGCTGTGTTCTGTTTTTTTGGTTTTTTTTTTCCTGTGTTCTGTTTTAATAAGCAAGCCCCCTGGGCCCATCCCACCATGAGAAGGGCATCCGTTGCCATAGGAACACCTGGGATGGGGTCACGGCAGGATGAGCACCACCTTCTTCGAGGGCAGGAGTGAGGTCTTCTGTCCCCCTCCGACACAATGCCCAGCAGAGTGCATATAGGTGATCGTCACGTCGGCTTCTCTGCTGATCTACACACATCCTCCCTGACACGCACGCTCTTGCTTTCTGGGCACCAAGGCTGGGTTTCTCTTTTCTGATCAATCCTGTTCTCCTGGAAAGTATCCAGGTCCCTTTCCTCCTCCTTGGGGCTGAACTCTGCGACATTTTAGGATTCTAGATTTCTGGATAGGTGGTTGGCAGCTGCTGGAAATGGGCAGAATGATACCCAGTTTGATGTTAATTCAGCGACTCCAGGCAGAGTCACTGATGAGGCTCTCTGCCTGGGCTGCCTGTGTCTGTCCGTCCTAGAGAGTGGGGACGCCAGAGGTGTCAGTTCACTGCCTATCCCGCAGCCCACGCCCCACGCACAGGGCATCCCGCAGCCAATCAGACCGTGGGTCAGGAGTCTGACCGGTTGGCAGTGCCCATCAATTAACCAGCTGCTGCTCAGGCAGAGCTGGGAGAGCCCGGCACCCAGGAGCATCATAGCCTTACGGCAGCAGGTGGGGACGGCAGGTATTTCTGCAAAGTTGCAGCCCAACTGGCTTAGAGGGTGTTGTGTGAAAACTCAAGGAGATACCGTCCACACTGTCTCTACAGTGATGATGGGGTCTTCCCAGGGGGCAGGCTCACAGTGCCTGAGCCACCAAGGCCGCTGGATTCTCCTGAGAGCTCACTTTCAGAGGCCAGTGTCCCGGAGGCAGCTCAGAGTCAGACTGCCAAGATGTCTTGATGGGAGGGGTGGCAGGGGAGGCTCTCAAGGCTCCAGCAACCGCTTCCTCCCAATGCCCCTTTGCCACAGGCTGGGCTGGGGGTCTTGCACGAGGACAAACCTGCTCGGGGGGCAGAGCTCCGGAGCTTGTGCTGTTCAGCCCATCTGGGAGCCACGGGCTTTACTCCTAATCATGAAATGACCCTCCTTTTCTACGGGAAACTCCTGGAGATGTCGCCTGGTTTTCTGAATGGTTATAAGACAATCTGACCACAGCGTGAGCATGGGCTACGTGAATGGCATTATGATACAATCACGGAGCATTATTTCTGGAATTCTGTACCCTCACAAGCATGACTGTTGGTTGTTAAGTTCCAATAAAGCGTTTCCATGTTATCGTTTTATGATCATTGAACGTTAGAATGCTATACACTACATTGGGGGCGGGGGTGTTGTTCTTTTACTGTGATTAATTCTAAAATAATTTCTGAGCTATTTCTAAAGAGAAACATTCTTGACTAATGGCAGGATTTCTGCCCCAGTCAGAGTTTCTGATGTGTGGTCTTGCGTTCACAAGAGATGCCTACGACTGACATAGTTACCTGCAGAATCGTTTGCTGAAGTAAAGCTTGAAGAAAATGAGTGAATGTACAAAAAAAAAAAAAAAAAAACAACCAGCAGGCAGCGATGGAACCATATATGTTAACTTTATTCAAAATGCATAAGAGCCTCCTCCCCTGGCTGGACCCC
Source organism: Mesoplodon mirus (assembly GCF_964341445.2). Taxonomy (NCBI): domain Eukaryota; kingdom Metazoa; phylum Chordata; class Mammalia; order Artiodactyla; family Ziphiidae; genus Mesoplodon; species Mesoplodon mirus. The sequence continues at coordinate 25,881,666 of NC_138990.1, read as the reverse complement.
CAAGCTGGGGAGCCTGACATGCGGCTCAGTGCTTTCACTCCTGTGGGAGGACTTCTGTGGTATAATTGTTTTCCAGTTTGTGGGTCGCCCACCCATTGGGTATGGGAATTGATTTTATTGCGATTGCGGCCTTCCTACCATCTTGTTGTGGCTTCTTTGTCTTTGGATGTAGGGTATCTTTTTTGGTAGGTTCCAGTATTTTTTTTTTTGTCAATCGTTGTTCAATAGTTAGTTGTGATTTTGGTGTTCTCGTAGAAGGGGTGAGCTCACATCCTTCTACTCCACCATCTTGTTTGGGATGGACATGCACAAACTGCTATATTTAAAATCGGTAACCAACAAAGACCTACTGTACAGCACACGGAACTCTACTCAACACTCTGTAATAACCTAAATGGGAAAAGAATTTGAAAAAGAATAGATACATGTATATATATATAACTGAATCACTTTGTTGTACACCTGAAACTAACACAACATTGTTAATCAACTAGACTCCAACATAAAATAAAAACTGTTTAAAAAATGACATTAAAAAAAAAAAAACACATAAAAGCCACTCAGCCCAAAGGTTGAGTCCCATGTTGAGTCCATTGATGGTGACAGCAACGCCACCAAGGTGGCAAATTTTCAGGTCATCTGGGATCAGGCCCAGATTTTTTTGAGGGACAGCTGGCACAGTAGGAGTGGAAGTCAGGACCACTGCCTAATTGAGGAGCATTTTTATGGCCATTGATGAAGTTTAGAAACTAAAATCGAAAATGCCACTGACTGGAGAAAGAGCCCCCTTTATCCCTGCTCTCTCCGCAGTGGGAACCCATATTTTTTATGCCTTTATTGAGAATTATTCCACATGTTATAAAATTCACCCATTAAAAGTATGTAACTCAGTGATTTTTACTATGTCCACAGAGCTGTGCAACTCTCACAGTAATCGAAGGTTAGATCTTTTCAACACTCCAAAAAGAAACCCCTTACTCTTAGCCCCACTCCCCTTTCCCTCTTTCCCCAGCCCTCAGTAACCACTAATAAACTTTCTGTTTCTATGGCTTTGCCTCTTTTGGACATTTCACATAAACGGAATCAAACAATATGAGTATTTTTTGTGACTTACTTTTTTCATTCAGCATCATTTCCAAGGTTCGTCCCTGGTCTAACATGTATCAGAACCTCATTCTTTTTTATGAATGAGTAGTATTCCACTGGCTGCATATATCACAATTCATTTATGCCATCATTAGTTGATGAAAATTGGAATTTCCCACACATTTTGGCTATTACAAATACTTTTTCAATGAACATATATGTACAGGTTTTTGTGTGGGTATGTTTTCATTTCTCTTGGATAGAAGTGACATTGCTGTCATATGTTAATTCTAGGTTTTGCATTTTTAGAAACTGCCAAGGTTCTGACGAAAGTAGCTACAGTATTTTACATTCTCACCTACAGTGTGTGAGGTTTCCAACTGATTCATATCCTTGCCACCATTTGTTCTGTTCCTTTTTTTTTTCTTTAAAAAAAAATATATAGTAGCCATCCTAATGGGTGTGAAGTATTATCTCACGTGGATTTGGTTTGCATTTCTCTGATGACAAATTTTGTCCAGCATCTCTTTGTGTGATTATCAGCCATGTTTCTATCTTCTTTGGAGAAATGTCAATTCAAATCCTTTGCTCATTTTTAAAATGGCTGTCTTTTAATTTTTGCATAAAAGGATTATTTTATACTCTGGATACAAGTCCCTTGCCTGAAGGATGATTTGCAAATACTTCTTCCTCTCTTTGTCTTGTTTTTTCACTTCCTTGACAGTGTCCTTTGTCACACAAAGGTGTTTAATTTTGATGTAGTTCAACTTACATTTTTGTTTTGCTTGTGTTTTTGACGCATTGTTTAAAATACCATTGCCTAACCCAAGGTCATGAAGATTTACTTATAAGTTTTCTCCTAGGAGGTTTAAAGTTTTCACTGTTACATTTAGACCCGTGACCCATTTTGGGTTCATTTTTGTCCATGGTGTGATGTTAGCATCCAACTTTATTCTTTTGTGTGTAGATGTCCAATTGTTCCAGCACCATTCATTGAAAAGACTGTTCTTCCCCATTACATAGTTTGGGCACCTTTGTCAAAAATAAGTTGACATTTGGGACTTCCCTCATGATCCAGTGGGTAAGACTCCATGCTCTCAATGAAGGGGGCCTGGTTTCGATCCCTGGTCTGGGAACTATATCCCGCATGCATGCTGCAACTAAGAGTCTGCATGCCACAACTAAAAGACCCCACGTGCTGCAGTGAAAATCCCGTGTGCCTCAACTAAGACCCGGTGCAGCCTAAATAAATAAATAAATAAATAAATAAATAATAATAAATAAATAAATTGACCATAAATGTTATGGTTTACTTCTAGCTTCTCAATTCTCTTCCACTGATCTACAGGTCTATCCTTAAACCAGTATCATACTGTCTCAGTTACTTCTTTAGTTTGTTTGGAAGTAGTTTTTGAAGTTAAGGAATTTGATTCCTCCAACTCTGTTCTTCCTTTACAAGACTGATTTGCTTATTCTGGACCCTTGCATTTCTATATGAATTTTAGGATCAACTTAATAATTTCATTAAAAAAAATAACAGCTGGGCTTTTGATAGAGTCTACACGGAATCTGTAGATCAATTTTGGGAGTATTGTGCTCTTCATAATGTTGTATCTTCTGATCCATGAACGTGGGATGGCTTTCCATTTACTCAGATCTTTAATTTCTTGAAACAGTATTTTGTAGTTTTTAGTGTATATATCTTGCCCTCTTTTGTTAAATTCTGAACATTTTGTATACCCTGCATTGTGTGGCCACTGAATTCTCTGCTACCTTTTTTTTATTACATTCTTGGAATTTTTTATTTGTTTTTTTACTCCTATGTTTATTTTTATGCCTGAATTCCTAGGTGTCAAGCCTGCTCGGTATAAATTACTGGTCAGGCCAAGATTTTCCTAAATGCATGGTGTGGTTATCTTCTGACCTCTGCCGAGGACTCCATGTGAGGAGACTGCCAGCGACCTCCAGGCCTTTGACTCTGTGGGCAGGGGGAAATTCCACCCTCTAGCCCTCCTGAGTTCTTGTGTCTGGACTAACAAAATTGACACGGGGCAGATTAACAGGAGAAAAAGAAATTCGTGTGCAAGGAGGTATCATAGAATTTGGGACCTGAGAAGTGGCCAAAGCAAGAAGCGTTTATACTTCTTATACAAAGAAACAATACATTTATGAGAAATTGACAGGACAAAGAAACTTACGTTTGGGTGCTCAGTTAGGGAAGAATCTAAACAGAGTTTGGGCTTCGGGGAGGTAAGTTAAAGAGGTGACAAAGTTTGTTTTATACAAGCTTCTGAGCTGAATTCCCCCTCTCTGGTGATAAGGGTTCCTTCTACCTTCAGATGCACAGGAGAGATTTAGTTCCTGCTGCAGGGAGACAGACAGGAGAGTCACAGCGTCCCTCTTGTGTTGGCCATTAGGTAACTTTAATTCAAAATAATCACTATGCCCTGGAGGCACACTTGGTGGGGTGGGGGGGCACGGCCAGCCCTTGGCCCCCTCAGTTCTTGTCCCTGCTGTGTGAAGCCTCAGGGTCACCCAGAGACCAGCGGGTGATGTCTTTCCTTTGTCTAGTCTTTCCCAGATGCGCACACAGCATTTTAGGCGCCAGAGCTTTTCCAGAGTTTCCCTGTTACTAACCAGTTCTCGAGGGTTTCTCTCAAATGGCCTTTTTTTTTTTAATTAAAAAAAATTTTTATTGAAGTATAGTTGATTTACAATATTGTGTTAATTACTGCTGTACAGCAAAGTGGTTCAGTAATACATACATATACTTTCTTTTCTTATATATATTCTTTTCCATTATGGTTTATCAGACGGCCTTTTAAACTCCAAGCCGGCTTTCTCTTTGCCGGTCTGGATCACAGCCTCGGGTAGCTGAGCTGTTCCCAGCATTTACCATTGTTTTGGTGACACCCTGAAGGAAGGTCTTCCCCACTACTGCCAGGTAAGAATAGAGCTTCCTCAGGGAAGAGCAAGTCTAGACAAAATATTGACTGTGCCCTGAGGGGGGTGCTTTTCAAGGACCCCCAAATCAATCAACTCTCTATCTTCATTTTTGTCTGGGTTTGGCTATTGTGCCAATGAGCTGGGAGGAGGGGTGGGAACAGACCCCGGTTAAAATGTCACTGACTTTCACGATCGTACCAAAATTCAGTGGTTTCTCTTGGTTGGACAATCCTCAGTTTATTCCATGGCTTTGGTTAATTACCCCGGTTCTGAATGGTTGATTTTATTGTCTTGCCAACTCATGGGTTTTTAATTCTCCATGTTTTCATGATTTTTATCAGTGTAATTCATCATATAGTTCCAGCTTCCATTTGAATCATATGTGATTAAATAATACAATAGAGGTCCCGAGCAAAGCTTTGCTTCTTCTTCTCCCATGGATCTTACAGTTTGAATCTCAGGACTCCGCACCTGAGGATACCTTGGCCTTGTCTTTCTCTCCCGTTGTGATAGGCTTCAGTCTTTCCTACCAGATGGAACGTTCCTCAAGAACTTGGTTCCCATATTACATTCTCCTCCCACTTCTACAGCTTTGGCTGGAGATTCTTAACCTGGGAGAAGAGTGGTCCCCAGGTGACTGTGACTTCACTGGAACCAGCCGCATACACTGAGTGTCTGGCACGTGGATACTCTAATCCCACCATCAAGAAACACTAGAGTTTCATCAAAGTCAGAAGGATGACTGACCCCAAAAATGCTTAAAATCCTCCAATAGAACTTCTGCAGTAGAAACATATTTTTCCTTTCCTTGTATTTCTGACTCACCAGAGTGGCCAATCACTTTTTCATCTTAAAGAGAGCGTCCCTCCCCCGGTACCTACTTCCCTCATTCCTACCATTCCCTCCTGCACAGAAATACATGTTTCTACCATAAAACACACCTGCGCAGGACAGGGGTTACGCATATGGCCTCCAGGACCCAGCTAGGCAGGTTTGAAACCAAGCTCCGCCACTTACAGCCCATGTGGCCCTGGACATGTTTCTTAACCTCACAGTGCTCTCATTTATTCATCTGTAAGGTGGGGACAGCTCAATGGCACTGTTGTAAAGATTAAATGAGATTGTGTCTGTCACACAACAGACTCTCAGTAAACGTGATCTCTGATCGTTATGCCACTGTGCAGTTCAGGTTTCCAAATTCCCCTCATGGCCTCCTGCACAAGATGGAACTTTATCAGGCTGATTCCTGATTTCTTCATTAACTGAATGTGTCTCTTCCATCTGAACAACTTTTTCTAGTATTTTTATGGACTCCAGTTCAGCTGTTTCATCTCGTGGTCTTTTAGGCTCACATCTGCCTCTCTACCTTTGTTTTTTTGTTTGTTGCTTTTGTTGTTTTATTCTTTTTTAAAAAAGTTTATTGAAGTGTGGTTGATTTACAATGTTGTGCTAGTTTCTGCTGTACAGCAAAGTGAATCAGTTATACATATACATATGTCCACTCTTTTTTAGATTCTTTTCCCATATAGCCCATTACAGAGTATTGAGCAGAGTTCCTTGTGCTATACAGCAGGTCCTTATTAGTTACCTATTTTATATATAGTAGTGTGTATATGTCAATCCCAATCTCCCAATGTATCCCTAACCTCTCTTACACCCTTGTAATCATAATCTCTATATCTGTGACTCTCTATCTTTGTTTAACATATTCCTTCTAACTAGATTGATAGAAAATTTCTCTTTTACTTCTAACCATATCCCAGCTAACGTATGGGTTTCTCCAAGCCTTAACTGAAATCTTCATTCACAGGTTGATATCTCTTTCTCTGGATTTATCTATAACACAGACTTTACCATTCATTTTGTAAAGCAATTATTTAATGAAGATGTGAGCACATCTCATGTATGTTGCAATAAACTCAAACTCACAGTGGACGTGACTTTTAGGGCAGCTAGTAGGAAACTTTAGTGAGTATTTATCATTTCTATTGACTGAGACTGAATAGGCACAATTCAAAGAAAAGAATATAACTTTTGTGTAAAGGGAAAAAATAAAAATAAAATAGCTGGCATGTTTTTTAAATAAATTGGTTAAGAGCAAGGATTGTTAACTGGCCCAGGTTATAGAAGTAGGAGAGATTCCTGTAATGGTTCACAGACGTTTTCCAATTACCCACAAGATAAGTGAAATAATTATAAAATTGGCTTATTCTATTTCTATTTCTATTGCTCTTTAGCTTTTCAAACAGAGTATAATTTAATCCACATTCACTGAGTGATTTCTTTTCATTAAGCCTGTGCCTTGCTTGGAGCCTGTGAAGCTATCATATAGTCAGGACCTTAAGACCCCTGTGGGTGAGACAAGTAATTTCAGTGGAAGTTGTGCAGATGGTAAATCACGAGGACAGAGCTGCAGGAGAGCAGAAAGCAGTCCTGCCCCCAGCCCCCAAGGAACAGGGAGAGCATGAAGGAAGGCTGTCCTGGAAATGGAGGTGACACCTAAGCTACACCCTGGAGGATGAGTCGGGGTGAAAGAAGGGACATTCCAACAGAAGAAAAATGTGAGCGTGGCAAAGATGCTTAATCACACGGCGTATGCGGGCGAGAGTCACTGAGATGTGTTGTCCAGAGCAGAGGGGGCTGGAGGGCGAGGCTGAGAAGGGGCTTCTGGTCCTGCATGGAGAGGCCGGGCGGTGAGCCAAGGAGTGTGGACTGATTGATTTCTATGAACCCACTGAGGGAGTTTAAAAGAGGACAAAGCTGCTAGTTGAGAGAAAGTGAAGCCCTGGACTCAGGCAGGAGTAATGGGCCCAGAGAAGGTGGGCTGGTTGGAGAACATCAATTAGACCAAGAGTGTGAAGGAGAAGAAAGATCCATCATGTCTCAGGTTGGTGGGGAAGTTGGTCCTTTGCAGAACTGAGGGCAGGAAGAGGACCCTCCGTGGGGAGGGTGGTAGGGTCGTGATTAGCTCAGCTTGGAACATGGTGGACCTGAGGACCCCGGGAAACATCCAGGTAGGTCATTTCAGATATTTGGATCCAGAAATATGAAATTCATTGAAGTGTTCAGGACACGCTTGAGAATTGTCAGTGCTTAGATGGCAGCAAAACTCTGAGAGGGGATGCCAATGTCAAGGGAGGATGAGAAGAGTTGACCGAGGCAACAGACCTGGGGGAACAATGCTTCCAAGGGGCCGTGGAGGTCATGGAAGGGGGATGGCCAAAGGCTCCCACGGGAGCCAGCATAGGGCGGATTTCACAGAATGTGTCCTTTGGGTAATTGTGCGAACCTTCCAAGGGAAGCTTGACACAAACTCTTTTTAAGGTGTGTAGTAACCGGCGATGTGACAGGGAACCGGGTTGTTAAAATCTGTTTTCAACTCTGTGCATCCATCTTTTGACTGCACGTCTCCATCTGGAAGTCCCAGATTTACGTCAAAACCAAACAAAACTGAACTCATCTTCCTCTCCTAACTTGTGACTCTCCGGTGCTTCTGGTCCCTGTGAATCTCCATCCTCACTGCCCGTGCGCAGTGCGAGGTCCTGGGCCTGGACCCCATACCTGGGTTGTTGCCATGGCCTCTGAATGAGTGTGCCTTCCTCCAGACCCACCTCCCAATCAATTCTTCACATTTCAGCCACAGGGAACTTCAGACAATGCAAAGTCTATGATCTACATACTTGAAAATCTTTCATGGTCAGTCTGCTTTGCATTAGGACAAAGTTTCAGCACCTTCCCCACCCTCTTTTTCAGCTTATTCCAACTTACCCCATAGGTCTCAATATAGGGCTACTTTTTATGAGAAGTCTTCCCTCCCCTCCAAAACTGAGAAGTCTGTCTTTCCAGGTTGAGCCCGTAGCAGCCTGTGGTCCCAATACTGCAGTAGTATTTGTGATATTGTGTGTTAATGACACTTTTGTTTGTCAGTGTCACACAGTGGACAGCGAATTTGTTGAGGACAGGGTCAGTCCTTTATTTCTGTGTTTTTCCCCAGGGCCTGGCTTGTAATACAGCATATGAGCATTGGGTGGATACTTGATTGAAGTATTGAATCAATGATGATTAAACATTATCCTAATCTAATTATGAGTGGAGATCTCAAAGTGGTTTTATTAACCATTGGCTCCTATGACTATATGCATTTTAAAGTAATAGGACGACATTTCTTTTAAAACCTTTCAGAAATTCAAATTGGTTTTCCCCCAATTAGCCAGGATTTGTGAGGTTTTACTACATATTAACATTTTTATTTCCATGGCATAAATCAGAAAGCCACCAGAGGATCGGGATTTATCTGTGCGTTTCATTCTAAAGTAGCACTCTTTTATTTTTTCAAACTTTAGCCCGTATCTTCTTTTCACACTGGTATTGTTATTAACACCACTACTATATTAATCCTTCCTACATTGTATTAGTATCATTTCATACTTTCTGAAGTGTTTATATCATTTTTGTCTCATTTTGATCTTCAAAATTATTCATTAGGACTGCAGATAAAGTATAACTATAGATATTTACCACACATAGATATCCAAATAGGTATTAAATGACTTTTCCAAGGACACCCAAATAATCATGTAGATGAAACCAATATATCTAGTGCTCATTCCATTCGGGTGGCTTCTAAGTCACTGTATTCCACTCAGGAATGTCTGTACTTTATAAATAACTTGTCACACATGGCAATAATCTTGTCTGCTCTGACTCATTGTTTTGTCAAGTACTTTATTAGGTGGCATTCTTGTTTTATCCAAAAACGTGGGTTCCTTTTAACCAAATAATTTTGAAGATGAGAATATAATTTTCATGTTGAGATTATCTTCATGTTGGTGGTGTTACAGGAAATACTATTATCTTTCAGACACGTACTTTAAGGTAAATTTTTCAGGAACATGTTTATGTACAGAGCAAGTAATACTTTACATTTATATTTGTTGAAGAAACAATGCACACCCTTCAGAATTTTAGTGGATTTGAAGAACCAATGCTTATTCCCTTCCGGTGAACTCTTTCCTGGAAGTGGAACTCTTTCCTGGAATGCTTTCCATCACTGGACTGGGAGGTGATGGGAGCCACAGCAGCATGGTACCAGGTTCCCATCCTGCTATGCTAACCTGCTCTGTGACTCCAGCCCCGTTCCAGTCTTTATTTGCTCATCTGTGTAGTGCGTGTGCTTTCGTAGATGAGCTTTCAAACTTTTTAGCCATGGGGCTCTTCTTTGTAACACAGGAAGATTTACTGATATACAGATATTTATAAATTATCATAAATATGTATGATAGACATATCTATATGTATATAGTATGATATGTGGGGTTCCTTTGGTCGGGCTTAGGCATCCCCACTGGATCCCCACTCACCACCCTACCCTCTCCAAACCATGGGGGCATCAGAGATCACAGGGTAAAATTCACTAGACTAGGTGACTTCTCAGATCTTTTCAACTGTTAACATTCTCTGAAGCTATTCTCTTGATATGAAATTAAACCTCTAAGAAGTTGGTGGTCGTCATCTCTCCAACACATCGCATCGTCAGCCTTTTAAAAAATTGCTGTCAAGTTGTAGTAGAATAGTATCTCATCTTTGCATATCTTTGATAAATAATTGTTAACAACCTCGTCATATATTTATGATGGATGTGTTTCCTCTTTGGCAAAATGCTTGTTAATGCTTCCTGCCCAGTCTCTCATCATACTGAGTATGCTTTCTTATTTATTTTTATGTCTTTATATATTCCTTATGCAAATCAAGAATATGTCTTCCCCTAGTTTATAATTTGACTTTCCCCCTTTTTAAGGTGTCTTTTGATAACAAGTTCTTAATTTAATATTGTCAAATTCATCCATCTTTTATTTTATTGTCAATGATTTTTGTGTCTTATGTTTTTTTTCTTACTCTGAGACCTAAAAATATATTCATCTATATTTTTAAGTAGAGTTTTGAGGTTTTGTTTTTAATATTTAACTCCTTAATCCACCAAGAGTTTACTTTGTAGAAGATGTAAGAATCCAACTTTATCTTTTACCATCAGACAACCATTTTTTTCTATTCCATTCATAGGAGTGTGTCTCCTTTTTTCCTCTTTTGACAAGGCTTCTCCATCCCAAACTTCCATTACATAACAGGCACCGGCCTGTTCACAGACTTCATCCTAGTTCATAGGTTAATTTGCTAACACTCATCAATGCCATCCAGGCTTAACTATTACACCTTCAGAACAAGTCCTGATGTCTAGTTAATAATCTGCCCCTCTCTGATTTCTTCTTCACAGGTGTTTTATCCATTACTGTTCTATATAAAAATATAAAGTTTCTTACACAACCCATTTGGTATTTTGGTTGAAATTGCGTGACCCATGAATTTGAGGAGAACTGACATCATCACAATATGTGGTTTTTCTCTCCATTGATTTACATCTTCTTTAGCATCTCTTAATAAGGATTTATCATTTTCCCTGGACAGGTATTGCACATCTTTCATTAAATTTATCAGTTACTTTATATTCTCTCATACTAACATAACCGCTTTCTTGAATGATACTCCTGTAAGTTACACAGTACGTATGCAACCACCTTACTACACCCTGGTCCATGTCTGTCAGTCCTTCTGAGGATAGTGGCAGTGGAAACGAGATCAGGCCTCCAGTGGTCCCCCTCTACTCATCCTCCCACACTTGGCAGGGCCGCCCTGCCCCTACCCTGGATGAAACCACCACACAAGCCACTTCTGAACAGCCCCCCACCCTACTGTCTTCATGTGTGGGTGTTGTTCCTACAGTGCCTTTTGGAATTGGTCTTTCTGTAGACTCAGTGGTCTTCCTAGTTCAGCGCTTTGCTAAAAATGAGAACAGAACATTATTTAACTTCACAGTAAATGTAGAGAAGGTTTATGGACAATAGCATCTTCGACAATGAAGAAACAGATCTACAGAGGGCAAGGGATGTGCCTGTCACCACACAGCGGGTCAGGATCAGGGCCTTCTTCAGAGTCTGTTCTGTAAGACGGGATTCCAACAGCCCTGCCCCAGGGTTTGCATGAATTAATATTTATAAATTACTGAGAACATACTTGGGACTTAGTACGTGCTCTGGGAGCTTTTCTATTATCATTATCATCCTATTACTCTATACTAATTTTGACCACATATACCCAGTTTAATGAGATAAATAGGAAATGGATCTAACCTTAGTGCAAGGTATAATTTTGGTGTTACATGAAAAGTTTAAAAAGGGTTTTGGTTTTTAAAAACTGTAGATTACATTTTGGGGAATTGAAAGAAGGTCTGTGGGAGAAAGTGACAATTGAGCTGGGCCTAATTAAGTGAGTAGAATTTAAACTAGTGAATTTAATGGAAAGTAGATGAATTTATGGGAGAGGGTTGGTCTGGAAAATAACATGAGGCAAGAAGCCAGGAAAACATACAGTTTTGCAAAGAATAAAGCATTCTTTCAAAACATCAGAATATGAGTTTTCTTGCTATTCTTTTGTGCCTAATATCTTCTTTCTGTTATAACTTCCAGCTAAGGTTCTAAATTGTGTGTGTGTGTGTGTGTGTGTGTGTGTATGTGTAAAAGAGTTTGATAAACCTTAGCAAATTATTAAGGCCTAAAAGAAGCAGCATTTTTATAGGTTCATTAAAAAACAGTGTCAACTGATCCAATTAGGTAAATAAATACAGGATCACATCAGCATAGAATGCAGCAGATAATTATTAGGGAGGAAACAAATGCCTGCTGCAAAGCCAAGGGTGGACCTTTTTCTTCCCTTACGGACAATGCAGAGAAACGCACAACGTTATGGAGGTCGGTAAATTCAAGTTGGGGGAGGGGGAGTAAAACCAAGCCCACCTGGATGAATAGTTTAAAATGTCAAGACAGTTTGAGGCAAGTTATCAATTCTATAAAATGGCAGTTGCTTTAGGAAGGGCTGCCTCTTTGAAAGGACTGATACAGGCAGAGGGGAAGTGAAGTAAGTCAGACAGAGAAAGACAAATACTGTATGATCTCACTTGTATGTGAAATGTAAAAAATACAACAAACTAGTGAATACAACAAAAAAGGAGTAGACACACAGATATAGAGAACAAATTACTAGTTACCAGTGGGGAGAGGCAATCTAGGGGAGAGGGAGTGAGAGATATAAACTATTGGGTGTAAGACAGGCTCAAGGATGTATTTACAACACGGGGAATTTAGCCAATATTTTGTAATAACTGAAAATGTGGTGGAACCTTTAAAAATTGTATAAAATTTTTTTAAAAAATTAAGGACTTATACACATAAACTAATTAATTAATCAAATGTTTACCTAAAAAGATACACTTAGCAAGGTGGGAGATATGATTAGACTGTTAAGGTTTAATAATGCTATACATTTTAACTTTGAATATATTTGTGACTTTGTACATATGTAACTCTGAATTCTGAATACCATAAGAGGTTTTTGTTAACCTTTCATTTGAACCTTGTAGCTATCTGTAATTTGATGAGTTTTTAGAAGTTTATCCATTTCATAATTTTGATTTTATTACAGCCAATGATCACATATTTTATATATTAATCTCAGCAAGGCCGATTGGGTGAGTCGTTGAGGGAAGCCTAGCCTGTGCTTTCCCTGAACCCCAACATCGAGCAAGGTGGGGGTACCTGGGCAGCACCCCTAAATGCTGGTAAAGTCGGGGAGGCAGTAGGGATGCCCGGGGTGGGCCTCAATAGGGATCCTCAAGAGGTTGAAGGCAGTGGGGTGAAACCCTCCAACATCGAGGGAGGATTACTCCGGTCTAGATTTTTCACTCAGATAAATATTATGGAAATAGGAAAAAAGAAAGAAGACCTCCCAAGCATCTTTCTTTGGGAAGCAATGGAGGGGAGCACAAAATTGTGGCTAGGAGTTTGGGCTCAGGAATCCAATAAGCAATTATACTGTTAAAAGGTGAAGAGAGGAATGTGCTGGGCGCTGACATCTAAGGCACCACAGAAAAGAACGCAGGACGGAAGGGTGAGGGGCCCCGAGAGACACAAGGCTCGCACTTTATTTACCAGTTGTCCATTTTGCAGAGGCGTAATTTTTGCCAAACTATTTTCTGTTGCATTGCATTCTAAAGATACAAATGTAAGTAAAGCAGTTCTACCCATGAGAAAGCCTCCTGTTTACTCCTGTAAGAATCATACCCCCAAGGGGAGGGTCGCAGAAGAGAAAGAAGAGGCGGTAACATCAAGAGGCAGAGTTTGTGTCAAAGGGAAGAAAGATGGGATTGGAAAAAGGTGGTATGTGGTGAAAAAGAGAAGCAATCAAGTGGAAATCATTGTGGGCTAATCACCCAGGAAACAGACAACTGAGACAAAAATGAGAAAATTCATTTTACTCATTGGTTTTAGGCATAAATGCTAGTATTCAACACACAAATCTTATTTAGAGTCAAGTCAAAATAAAGATGGGGTTTTAGATGACTATTCTTTAGGAGGAAAAAGTTTTTAAAGAAACGTACTGTGTTGTCTCTACTTTTCTTGGAATGCAGGTTTCCTGTAAAAGAGATGAACAGATGTTAGACTTTGGGTGTTCAGTTAAAGATGGCAGGGGCCTCCCTGGTGGCGCAGTGGTTGAGAGTCCGCCTGCCGATGCAGGGGATACGGGTTCGTGCCCCGGTCCGGGAGGATCCCATATGCCGCGGAGCGGCTGGGCCCGTGAGCCATGGCCGCTGAGCCTGCGCATCCGGAGCCTGTGCTCCGCAACGGGAGAGGCCACAACAGTGAGAGGCCCGCATACCACACACAAAAAAAAAAAAAAAAAAAAGATGGCAGATCCAAGCATATTAGCTTCTTCTCATTCCTGAAATCTCACTAAAATGACAGAAGAGTCATGTTTATCAAAAAAAAAAAAGAAGAAGAAGAAGAAGTAGAAGAAGAACAGAGAGGGGATAATGGTGACCCCATTTAAAGCTGGAGAGCAGAGACAGAAAGAAGTGATGTAGCAGAGCCCAAGGAGGCAGATGGGCTTAGAACCCCTCTCAGGACCCTCGGTCCCTCCAGGATTGGCAGACTCAGGCCGCATGGGAGGCAAGGTGAAGCTGGACTAGAAACTGGCAGATTGGTTGAAAGGTTAAAAGCCAAGTAGACAGCAGGGATAATTTCTTTTCAGCAGAAAACTCCAGGTTTACTCTTTGATGGAATAAAGCAGAGGGTCTCTTTGGGGAGATGATAGAAACATCTGAGGGCTGGATGCTATGCAGAAAGCTGGATCTAAAGGAAATTCAGATATTGAGTACTGAGCCCCTCAAGATCCCTCCCCTAACCTCTACAGCACTTACCGTGTATCAGACACAATCCTGATGACATTACACTTTTAAAAAATAGCTTTATAAACTCCTCAGTGGTAACCACTTTTTCAAATGAGGAAACTGATACAGAGAAAAGATTCAGTAACTCACCAAGAGCACACAGGTAATAAATGGAAGGGTTAGAATCAAAGCACATGCCATCTGGATGCAGAGTCCAACTCTCACCCACTACACGCAACTGATGGGCCCTGGGAAGAGCCTGTCAAACATCCTACACAGAAGCCCAAGATCCAGATGCATCATCCATGTGAGCAGGGCCTCTAGGAGAATTTCTGATGTTGCCCCTGGAAGACTGAGCAACAGCCAAGGACCCCAGATGCCTGAGAAAATCCCGTAATATGAAAGAGACCAGAACAAGCCAGCAAACAGAACAGAAAAGGGATCGAAGCAAATTGGAGGAAATAGAAAGTATACAAGAAGAAAAAAGAAACTTCCATTAACTTTCTCAGATTATGGGAGAAAACTATTGCATTTACTAAAGGAGAACAAAATATTTCTTAAGTGGAAGAGGGAGAAGATGATTCAAATAACCAAGAGCGCTCACTTTGAAAGTAAAAATATGAGTGTTGAAATTTACATTTTAAGAAGTCTCACTAGAAGGGTGAGAAGGTAAAATAGAGGAAACGTGATTAGAACAAAAGGACTCAGATGAATGGGTAAAGAGGATGTGGTACATATATATGATGGAATATTACTCAGCCATAAAAAGGAATGAAATCATTTGTAGAGACGTGGGTGGATCTAGAGACGTCATATAGAGTGAAGTAAGCCAGAAAGAGAAAAACAAATATCGTATATTAATGCATATATGTGGAACCTAGAAAAATGGTACAGATGAACTGGTTTGCAAGGCAGAAATAGAGGCACAGATGTAGGGAAAAAACATATAGACACCAAGGTGGGGGGAAGTGGTGGGGGTGTGGTGGTGGGATGAATTGGGAGACTGGGATTGACATGTATACACTAATATGTATAAAATGGATAACTAATAAGAACCTGCTGTATAAAAAAATAAATAAAATTAAATTTTTAAAAAAAGCACAAAGAGATGGAAACCAAGAGAGAGACACTCAGAGGTTGTCCTGTATGAGCTGTAGCAGTTCCAGAAAGAGAAGAAGGGGAGAGAAGATCCCTGGGTGCTCTTCAGGGCACCCACCATGATCAGGGAAACAGATCCACACACCCACCCATTACGGGAACATCACAACACACATGGAACAAGAGAGAGTCCTAATAATTCTGGGCATGCGCATCTAGTGGAAAGAATTCTACAAAGAATCTTCAAGAGGTAGAAGATAATGGAATGAAACCTTCCAACATCTGAGGAAGAATTATTCCAATTTAGGTTCTTGTACTGAGACAAATATTATGGAAATAGTGTAAAAAAAAAGACCTCCCAAGAACCTTTCTTTGGGAAGCAATGGATGATGATCCATCCAAGAAAGAGGAAGGCAGGGGATGCAGTAAACAGGAGATGGAGGAGTGGACAGGCTGGACTGGAGGAGAAGGGACCATCCAGCCCTTCAGGTGGCCTGACGTAAAACAGCCGGATGGGAGCTCACGGACAGCTCCCTGAGATGTCACCCAGGGCCCCAAATGGACACCCAGTGTTTGCTTGCAGTGAGAGGAGGCTACTTAATTGGGAGACTTTGAGGATAAACTCTTGGGAAGCACACAGGAAGGATACAAGTGCACGAGCACAGCTGCTGACTGCGGATGAGGGATGTGGTAAAACCTATGATCCACCGTCCACAGTGTTTTCATAGTCATGACAACGTAACGTTGTTAATGGTCTAACGTAATGTCCCGTGTGATTGCATTGGGACAGAAGTGTCTGAGACAGGACGGCAGGTGTGCGTGTTGGAAAGCGTCTTCTTCTCCAAGCTGGGAAGTTGAGAGATGAACGCTTCTGGGTGGGAAATAATGCCCCTAGAGGAGGGAGAGCTTTTGTTAGGGATGTGGATGGAGGTCAATGTCAAAAGAAAGGGTGAAAGAGTTGAAAACCCTGCCCTCTGGGGAACTGGGAGTAGAATGAGGGTGGTATTTGGGGAACAGTTTTCCATAACAAGCCATGTACAGCTACCTGACCCCTAAACTATGTATGTGTATAACTTTGGTGAGAACACATAATACATTTTTTGATGTGTCATATTACATCCTGTTGTTCATCATGATGGCTGGTAATTGCAGTCCTCAGAGCACAGACGGTCTGGAGTGGAAGCTGAAGGCTCTCAGCTCCTGGAATTGGAGGAGCACTTCTCGGAACCCATGTCTCAGCTGCACTGGGCGAGAGAGTGGCCTGTTTCTCCCAGGAGGAGGGCACAGGTCAGCTCTCCAGCCACTCCTCCCCATGCTTCTCTGGTGACAGCACATTTGGTGACTGACAAACACTCACCCCTTGATAACAGTGTGTTCCCACAATAGCTGCTGGATTCCCAAGGGGTTCAATGTTGTTGAGCTAGCGGGGTCCGTGTTAACAAAGACACTAAACACAGCTGTTTCATTGTCTATATTTAAAACCAGTCAAATAAAGATACTCTTGGCTCCCAGCAGAAGTGTTCTGTGGGGCTCCAAACGGGCCTTGGGTTGCTGAGGGTTCTGGTTGTCCCTGGATGCCCCCGGGTGTGCTCAGGGCCACCTCTCAGCAGTCCCTCCTCAGCCACATGGCTTGTGGGGCCTGGGTGCACTGCTGATGTTTCTTTAATGTGCAGTCGCGTCCTATGTAAGCCATAGATCCACAACGAGCCATTAGTAAAAACAAAAAGCAGAAGGAGTACTAATAATAACATACAAATTAGCAAGGAGCAAACCTGCCTCAAAATGGTCTACACCAGCTCCGAAAGTTAAGTTCATAGATCATATTTCTCGTATTGCCAGTCACAATTTCTCTGATACTCGTTTAAAAATGGTAAATGGAAAAACATAAAGATAACCCCGTTTATAATATGTTATATTTAGAGAAGTACTTACAAATATCAGCCTAGAATATTCTCTTCTACCTCACTACTTGGAAACAAATTTTAAAAAGAACAAAAGAAAGATGGAAGGAAGGGAGGGAAGAAACAAAGAAATCTGGTTTCCCTTCGCCCAAAATGCAAACATTTCAAACAGGAGGTCATTTATGTCTATTTTTCATGACAAGATAAATTACTAAATTTCAATCTATCTCTTAATACATAATCAGTCTAAAAACCAAATATGATGTAATCAATCGTTCTTGAATCGGGGACAAACAATGCTTTTTATTCACTACATAACTAATCTAAAAATTAAGCAATACACACTCTTGTTAAATGGGGAAATTCAAAATTGGTATTATATCATGAATATTAATAAAGGTAAAGTTAAAATGAATTTTATAATGCAACCATTTATAATGTACTGATCTAAAACTGAGTTTTACTTAAAACCACTTCTTTACTACATGCTACTACATACTATGTTAAAATGAAGAAATGATTTGGGTTCCTGAGAAGGGACTCCAACAGCCCCAAACTGAAACCCTGTGTGGACATTCCCCAACCAGTCCCTCAACCCCGACCCACCATGTGCCGAGCGCTGGTCAACACCACAAGATGCCGGGCAGAGGTGTGTTTGATGGTTTAGCTCATCGTTGGCTCAGTTGTTCAGTCTGGCAGAATCTGCTCAGCAACCGTTCCATGTCTCCATTGTTGCATTGTGGGCTATGAGCCACAGCTACTGAGCCTGCGCTCTAGAGCCCACAAGCCACAACTCCTGAGCCCACGAGCCACAGCTACTGAGCCCGTGAGTCACAGCTACTGAACCCGTGTGCCACAACTACTGAAGCCTGTGCGCCTAGAGCCTGTGTTCCGCAACAAGGGAAGACACCACAATGAGAAGCCCATGCACCACAACGAAGAGTAGCCCCCTCGCTGCAACTAGAGAAAGCCCGTGCGCAGCAACAAAGACCCAGTTCAGTCACACAAAAAAAGTCAACATAATCAACACACATAGCTACAAAGTTTTTTGTGTGTGATGAAAACTTTTAAGATCTACTCGCTTAGTGACTTTCACATATACTACACAAATGTACACAGATGTAATGCTGTACGTTACATTCCCAGGACTTATTGATTTTACAAATAGACATTTGTGCTTTTGACCCCATTCATCGTCTGACCTAGCCCCACCCACACCCCTCTCCCCCGCCTCTGGAAAAGACCAGTCTGTTCTCTGCGTTATAGAACATTCTCAAAACTATAGAAATGGAAGGCAGATTCGAGGTTGAGGGAAGGGAAGTGGGTGAGCTTATAAGAGGGTGGCCACGCTTGTGGTGACGGCGTTCTGTGCCTTGGCTGTGCGGGTGTACCGTGGACATACACAAGTGATCAAGTCACATACAATTAAACACAGACATGCACGGGAGCACAAGTAAAGCAAGATCAGTGGAGTTAATGGGTGTTGATATCCCAGTTGTGATGATACTTTAGAGTCTGGGGAGATGATATTACCGGGGGCAGTGGGTCAAGGGCACTTGGGATCTCTGTATCATTTCTTCCAGCTGCAGGTGATCTGCAATTATCTCAAAACAAATAGTTTAAAACAAAGTAAAACATGTATGATAATTTCACATAAAGGCCAGTGCTATAAAGAAAGCCCCATTGATCCTCATCTGAGTGATGGTGGATGAGAGGAAGGTGCCAGTAAAGCTGTACCTGAGGACACAGTGGGGCTGAACATCCGAAGGCACCACCACCTGCTAGTGTTATTTGCATCATTTGTGTTTTGCAACTAAGCTACCCACTAAACACTTCATTTAAGAGCTCATCCTGGAAATTCCATTACAAATGATCACAAGCAGCATATGTGACAGAGAACTGTAAACTGCCAGAACCATAGGAGCATAATCCTTCATCTTGTACCTGAGTAATTGGGAAAAGGTGATGTCTTATAAAATCACGTGACTAAGGGACTCCGTCATTAGTAGATGGTTCTGTGGGTTCTTACATAATGAGAGGTGTTTTTTTCAAAGAATCATAAGCTCAGTTTTTCATTCATTTTTTAAAAATTCTGCCTTAAAGAAGAAATTTCTATTTTATACCTCAGTTGTTTTAAATCAAAATATATATACATTTAATAAGAAGCATCAACTGCTCTCCAAGGGCATTTAACCTGTAATACATCCGTTTTTAATCTACATCTGATAAATGACTCCGGGGTGAAAATACCTCTTGGACAAGAGGTGGTGTCTCCTGCTGACAGTCACCATAAGTTCCCTTCTTCCAAAAGGGGGGCAGAGTGTCTTGTATTTGTGGGTGAGCCCCAGCTCCCCGTGAGCTCAAGGGAACAAGGAAAGGATCAAGGTCACTGTCACAAGGATCAAGACACAGCAATATTTGGAGGAAGCTCCATGAATGCTGAGAGGAGGGCATTGTCCATGTGGGGAACGAAAAAGGCATTTTCAACTCCCTGACTTATCTGTGAACGTGGGCATGGAGAACAGAGGATGTGTCAAATACAACTTTGTCCACAAAATTCGATCTTATAGACCTTAATCACTTTAATGAAAAGCCTGTCATTTTTCTGACTGCCTGCCCCTCACAGGTGAGCCCGGTGGTCTTTGTCCTTGCTGTCTTCCCAGAACCCCACGGAGTCCCCAGAATGATGGGGATCCATGTGATGAATCCACAGTACATTATGAAATGCTTAAAGCGATAGAGGTGAATTTCTAGGATTACCAGAAAAGTAAAACATGTAAATTAATATAACAATATTTCACTAAAATGTGATTTTTTAACAAAGTGTTGGCACTATATCAGATAGAGTGGCTTTGATCATTGATATCCAATCCTTTTCATATATTTTCCAATCACTTAATTGCTTTGCTTTGTGTTGGTTTGTTTATAAGATTTATTTAAATTTGTCTACTTGATGTTCTTCATATCATGAGAATTAAGATGCATTTTCATAAAACCACTGCACTGAATACCATTCAAACCATTCTTAGCCAATTTAGTAACATCTCAGAACATCTTCAAAATAACTGTGCCCACTAAGTACATACTCACCATAGAAGATTATGCACAAAGGCCATTTTAAACACTGCATTTTGTTGTTGCTTTATAGTTATAACAAATGAAAATTTTAAATTAATACTTAAGAGGTTGTATTTTGTTTTCCTTTTTCATTAGCAAATAAGATGTCCTTAGAAAACCTTTTATATGGAAAGGACTGTAGCTTATTTACTGTCTTTTGAATGGACAAGGATAAAAATAAAAACACATCTGACACACTATGATGATAAAAGCTCTGTATCGACATGCAGTTACATCACTATGCTTCCCTAATTCACTTCTAAATATTTCATACTGTCTTAATACTTTTCAGACTCAATCAAAGATAACTTACACTTAGTTTTATTGAGAACATGTTAACAGTTTGTGTCATCTTTACATCAAAAACAGCAATTTAGTTTTCTAAAGAGATTTTTCTATAAGGAAACATTTATCACAAATCAGTGCATTGTGATATGATCTCCGTGTTAACAGTCTGTGTAATCTTTACATCAAAAACAGCAATTTAATTTTCTAAAGATATTTTTATAAGGAATCATTTATCACAAATCAGTGCATTGTGGTATGATCTCCAGGTCCCCCCGTAGTGTCTCCGTGTGTTTGTGCGAACAGCCTGGCTGTCATCACCCTGCTGTCCTCAAGCACAAACCTCCCTGGTGATTAGATCTCGCAGGTAGGATCCTTGTCGCATTATGATAATCAACTGCATTCCTCTGCCCTTTTATTCTTCTCTAGAGTGACTGCATCTCGTGGAAGACGAAAAATGTAGTTATTGGATCCAATCCAGTGTTTGTGTCTCTGAAATTATCAGCAACACCCCGTCAGGAAAGGTTCTGTTGGTCCACAGACGTATGGCGATCCAAGCAGCCACATAAAGGTAATGATCCCGTGTCCTACTTTAGGCTCTATGTGCAAACAGATGTTTGTATATTACCTTAACAAGAATTCAAAAAAGCATAAAGACAGGTTTGTGAATGGAGGATTTTGTATTTGATCAAGAGTTCAACGTTCCTAATCTTAATAAACAAACTCAGTACAAAGTCAGAATTTATCATCTATTACTAAACATAGACTCAAGTAGTCTTCTTTTATCCAATTACAACATTACCCAAAAAGTAATTTCATAGCCATATTAATAGGTCTGTTCACCCTTTGGCAGTTGTACAGAGGCTGCTTCGTACAGAGTCCCTTTAAAATCAGATCTCTCTTTCCACTATTCGTCTATTTAGGTACCCTTTATCTTTAAGGAAATTAAGCTCTTCTTTAATTAGGGTCCATTTGCATAGCCCAAGGTCCTCATAGGTTGCTGTCAATTACTGTTGATAAGCCTCTCTCAGTGCTGCTGTGAACCTCCAGAACCACACTCCTTGCAAACTTCCAGTTATATATGGTTAATGTCCTTTTTTAAGAATTTTTAAAATTGTGGTAAAATATAGAGAACATAAAATTTACCTCCTTACATTTTTCAAGTGTACAGTTCAGTAGCATGAAGTACATTTACATTATGTAGCTGTGCGACTACTATCACCACCCATCTCCAGAACTTTTTTCATCTTCCAAAATTAAAACTCTGTCCGCATTAGGCACTCACTCTCCATTTCCACCTCTTCCCAGTTTCTGGAAACCACCATCTACTTTCTGTCTCTATGAATTTGACTGCTGTGGGGACTTCATATGAGTGGAATCATACAGTATCTGTCCTTTAGTGACTGGCTGATTTTACCAGCATTATGTTGTGGCAGGTGTCAGAATTCCTTACCTCTTTAAGACTCAAGAAGATTCTATTGTATGTAGAGACCACATTTAGTTTATTCCCTCTCTGTCAATGGACACTTGGGTTGCTTCTACCTTTTGGCTATTGTGAATAATGCTGCTATGAACATGAGTGTGCAAATATTTGTTTGAATCCCTGCTTTCAGTTCTGCTGTGTATATACCCAGATGTGAAATTGTTTGATCTTATGTTAATTTTTAACAGTAAGGAACTTCCATACTGTTTTCAATCACAGCTGTACCATTTTGCATTCCCACCAACGGTACACAAGAGTTCCAATTTCTCTACATCCTCACCAATGCTTCTTGTTTTTTGTGTTGTTTTGTTCTGTTTTGTTTTTAATAAGAGCCATTCAAATGGATGTGAAGTGGTATATATTGTGGTTTTGACTTGATTTCCCTAACGATAGTAATGTTGAGGGTCTTTTCATGTATTTATTGACCATTTATATATCTTCTTTGGGTAAATGTTTATTCAAGTTTTTTGCATTAATCAAGTAGTTTTGTTGTTGCTGTTTTGTTGTTGAGTGTAGGAGCTGTTTATGTATTCTGGATATTAAGCCCTTATTAGATAAATGTTTTGCAAATGTTTTCCCGCATTCTGTGGTTTGCCTTTTCATTTGGTTGGTCGTGTTCTTTGATGCACAAAAGATTTTACTTTTGACATAGTCCAATTTATCTATTTTATTTTGTTGCCTGTGTTTTTGGTATCAGATCCAAGAAACCATTGCCAAATCTAACATCATGTAGATTTTCCTATATATTTTCTTTTAAGAGTTGTATAGTTTTAACTCTTATGTTTATTTTTGGGTTTTGATCCATTTCAAGTTACTTTTTGTATATAGTGTAAGTTAAGGGTCCAGTATCATTCTTTTGCATGTAAGTGTACAGTTTTCCCAACACCATTTGTTGCAAAGACTGCCCTTGCTCCATTGAATGGTCTTGGCACCCTTGACAAGAATCATTTGACCATATGCACAGGGTTTGTTTGTAGGCTTTCTATTCTATTCCTTTGGTCTGTGTGTCTGTCTTTATGCCAGTACCACACTGTTTTGTTTACTGTAGCTTTGTGTAAGTTTTGAAATCAGGAAGTATGAAACTTTCAAATTTGTTCTTCTTTTTCAAGATTGGTTTGGCTATTTGGGGGTTCCTTTATGGTCTATATGAATTTTAGGATAGATCTTTCTATTTCTGCAAAACAGCGACATTGGGATTTTGATGGGGATTGCTTTAAAGCTATAAATTGCATGGTTAAGTTTCTTAATCAGACAGAAATAGAGGTTTCAATGTTTTATGGTAGTGAATTTTCCTACCCAATTTGAGCATGTACCATTACCTTAAATAATTTTTTTTCAGTGTGAAAAATATTAAGATTTTATTTTATTTTTTCTGATCCTGGTCTGAAGAACAATAAGTGATTGTAGGGAATGTTAACTATAAAGTTTTACACAAATCTGCACTGAGAATGAAGAGACAGTTTCTGTTGAATTTCTTAAAACTCAGAATTTTGAAATCAGTAATTCCTTAGTAGAAAACCACCAATGTCATGGAATGTTTCACATAGTCTTTGCCATCAAAGGTAAGCTTATCTGGCATTCAGAAATTCTTTATTTATAATAAGAGCCTAATACAAAACTTAGGTATGATGGAGCATCACTCAAGACCATGGTCAATATTAACAATGTGGAGAGGCACAGTATATTTGAATGAGTGATTAATCACACTCCTGCGTCATTTTTGAAATAACAAAACCTACCAATGATCAAGCTCTAGCACACACGCCAACACCAGGCAAGCACTAAATTCCTCCCAAATTCTGCTAGACTGAGAGATTATCCTTCCCACTTCAGAGCTCAGTAAAGGGAAGATTAGAGAATGTAAGTGACTATGCTAAGATGACATAATTAATAAGTAGCCAAGACAGTAACTGCACCAGACTCAGGTGGCTGACAATGGAATAGAAAGGAATTTTGTTTAGAGATCTACATTTGACACAAATCACTAATTCCAAGAAGACTTCAAATTTCAATCTTCAATCCAAGTCTATTTCTAAACCAAATGAAAATGTTCAGAAGTTAGCAGTAGAATAGATACAGCAAAATAAGGACTCAAAGGAAAGGTTTTGTTCACAACTACCCTTTCTGTCCCAGATACAAAGGGATAATTGTGTATTAATCATTATGTTCATCTGTTTCCCATTTTCTCTACACTGTTGAGTACCTATTTTTTTCC
The DNA here is from genome assembly GCF_964341445.2 of Mesoplodon mirus. Taxonomy (NCBI): domain Eukaryota; kingdom Metazoa; phylum Chordata; class Mammalia; order Artiodactyla; family Ziphiidae; genus Mesoplodon; species Mesoplodon mirus. The sequence continues at coordinate 25,857,259 of NC_138990.1, read as the reverse complement.
ATGAGCCCTTCTAGACTCTGGAGGATAAAGTGGATGAGGCACGGGCACCGTCCTCAAAGCATCACAAGGACGTGTTAAGGACCAGGAGTTAACAGGCCTGAAGGCCCTTCCTTCAGGGCAGAACACCTGCTTGGTCCCTCTGCGTTCCAAAGCCGAGCATGTTTCCCGGCCTTGTAAGTTCGGTCACTTCTCATGGTATCAACAGAGGTCTGGCTAAGATGACTTAGGAGGATGGAGAAGAGGTCTTAGCTCTGATTAGAGGGGCCAAAGATGTCTTTGCAGAGGAAGTGACCCCAGAACTGGGTCTCGAAAGATTAGTTCATTAGATGGATGAATTGGGAGTGATTTCCCATGTAGAAGAAAAATACAAAACCCAGAGATGAACTCAGGGCATAGACATAGATACCAGTAACTTGGCACGCACAGCTACTTGTTAGGACAAAGGACTTAATTCCTCCCAGCTTGGGTTTGGTGTTGGCAAAACAGTTGTGATTTCTGTGGTCCACAGGAGAGAGAACTTGATATGGCTCCATCTCCCTGTCTTTTCAGATGGAGGGTATAGAATGGTCCACTCCAGGGCTCTCAATCCCAGAAACTGATTACTAGTTGCTCTCACTCATTTGCCCACCACCCTTTCTACTTCCAATGTCCAGCGTTATCATAGTCAACCATCCAGATTCTTGTTACCAGCTGCCGTGTGGTTGTTTGAACTATGGATTCCCAGGATTGTTCTTTTGCTGGTTCTACTCCTTAGATTGCAACTCAGAGTCAGACGGACGCAGGTGGAAGGGCCCATGGTCCCGTTGCCATTGCTAAGCCGGCAGCAGTTGAATACAGACGGCCCGGGTCCTGCAGCCCTCGCACTCCCAGCCCCTCCCCACCCTGTGGCCACCACCGGCTCCCTGTGGGCCATATTTCCTGTCCTCAGCCCTTGCTTCCCTTAGCAACCCCAGTCAAGAAGGACTTTGGGGCTTCCTCTTATGGGAGAAATGAAAGTGCCGTGGTAAAAGATTTAGATTTAGGGCATTTTCTGTCCATGTGTCCCAATTAGCCACCATGATTGCCGAGTTGAGCACCTGTGGCTTCCCCACAGCTGGTGCTCTAGGAAATCCAATTTCCTCTGAACCAGAGCCCAAAGAGAAAATCACACTCCCATCCAATTTCTATGCTAAAGACTTTACTTAAAATAAAATCAATATCTGTTTCCCAAAAAACTTCATGAATTGTGTTCTGAATGGCGACTATTTTAAAGAAAAGTGTACCATGTATCCAGAAGGAGGAATCTGCTGAAATAGCTCTAACTTTATAAATCTGTGGTCTTTGACCCTTTGAAACGGATTTATTTAAAACAGCTGACAAATACTATTAGTTTCGTCCTAGCACTGCCAGTTACCATTTGTACCCCTTTGGGCAAATCCCTTCAAAGTCTTTCTTTTTCTGTAAAATAAGGATAAAGGGCTAGATCAAGTGTGATGGATTACATGAAAATACTGTAAACTACTAATGATGGTGATTGTAGCTAAGTATTCATGAAGTATCCACAATGTACCGAGCTCCATTCTCAAAGTACCACTCACTATATAATGTAGTCCTCGAAACACCCTGTGTTACTCTTCTTGTCCAGATTTTTATCCATAATTTATATCAGAGGAAACTAATGTATAGAGAAGCTAAATAAAATGCCCAACATTACACAGTAAATGGCACGGATGGAATTCAACTTACGTGGGCGTTTCAGCTCCTGGCCAATGTTCTTAACTGCTGGGACCTGCCCCTGCCATGTTCCCAAAGCCCTATGCAAATATCACATATTGCTATCCTTGTGTCTATTCCACATATATTTACAATATATATTATTGGTGTGTGCATGTAAAGTATTGTGTGTATATATATGCTTACACACCAAGAATTTGTAAAACTGCTAGGTTGCCACTAAATCACACTGTTTTGCCTAAAAGGAACAATGCTGTTAATATGATTCTGAGTTCACTCTCGTGCCCCCTTGCTCAGAAAACAACCCAATAATTTCGAGTCATGTTTTCTCAAGATCATCCCTAATTCGTGACCTAATGCTTTTCAATCATTTTCATAGTGATTCATCAGTATTGCTTAAATCTTCTTTATGACCTTTGTTACCTGCCATTATAAAAATGTTTATAAAATGTAATGTTATAAAATAGCACAGAAAAATAAATAAAAGGGTTTGAGCTTTGATTTTTCTGGACTTTAGGAGATAGTGGAAATTTGCATTTTACATGACTTGTCTCAAAGTCTTGGACCACCACTCTCTTGGAAAGTAGGATGCAGATGACTAATCCCTCTCCCCTTCCCTGGAGTGTGACGGGGACGGCAGACGATGACACTGCTCTCTCCCCAGCTGAGAACGATTGCCTCCATCCGTGGGCGTTTTGATTGAAGCCGAGTTGGGGAATAGGCGGGTCGTGTGTGGGTGTGGATGACAAGGGGCATCAGATCCAGGGGCTTCTGCCAGGCAGAGTCCACCTGCGGGCGGGGAGCTCACCAGAGAGGAGCTCCTCTTGGCTCAGTGGAGGTGCTGCCGCTGCGATCGAGGTCAGCCTGGGACTCCTTCTCTGTGACCTCAGGCTCCTCCGGCATCCTGGGTGACTTGAGACTGGTTGTTTCCTGGACGCCCCGCGGGTTTATGAAAGCTTCCGAGCGACGTGTGTTTTCCACACATGAGTTTCAGAGTCAGAGTGCCCTTCCCTCCTGTTCCCCTGGAGCAGAACTAGGAAGACGTGAAAAGCCAAAGGTGCCAAGAGAGCCCAGGGCTTTGCTGAAGCTGCACATTCAGTTCAGTGAATCTCAGGCAGCTCGTTCAGCCCCGACCTCAGCAGGATCGCTTTCTAAGTTATTTCTCAGGGACAATAGAGTAGTGCAGGGTGCTAAAGTGACCCCTGAGGTCACTGGCACCAGGAGATTTGAACATCAGACAGTATATCATAAATTTCTCAAAAAACCCAAAAGGCAGAAACACCTGTAGGGCAGGTGCTGTGTGTCTGGCGTGTTTGTGCCTTCCATGCACTCACAGTCTGAGGTCCCCCACACTCCACGATGTTCTCTGGACAGCCCGACACTCACGGCAGGGACCTGCACAAATCCCTGGGGAGACTAACAATGCAATTATCGCCTGAAAGTCTGTGATGCGTGAGAAATTTGTGCCCTGAGGTCTTGCTGGGAGATTTTGTGGAGTTGGTCGAAGCCTAATGCTGACATTATTTACCATTTTCATATTTCCTCTTTAATTATATTTCCTCTTTAATCATAGTTTACATCCTTTCCTTGGGTCTTAACGTTTGTTTGACAAAAAGATTGTGCACCATTTTATTTATAAAGATCTACCATTACTAATATGTTTAGAGAAGAACATTCTGCTTAAATAACTGGTAGCAACTTCCACTGAAGCTTTTATAATTAAACCTCTTAGTCTGCTAGTGTCAACAGTTCCTTCTAGATGGAGTTAGTGGAATTTTTGTTATCATGGAAAAGTAGTATGTTGAGCTTTTAAATTTCCTTCCAAACAATGGAAACTTGCCACTTGATTCGACAGCCTGAGCCTTGTGTAATATGTACCAAAGTAGTGATGTTTAGTGATGTATAAGCTTTCTCCTCACTCCTAGAAGAGAATTTTCAAGTAGCCCACATTCCATAGGAGGTTCTAGAATGGCCATTGGAGATATATGTTCTAGAACGGCCATTGGAGGTATATGTATCTTTTCTTTGGGGGAGGAAATACAACTATCCTCAGATGTATCATTTTCATCTGCCTTGTGGATGTGTTCTCATTTGACCAGAATAAAAATCATGTTAGCCCTTATCTCATGGGTAGCTTTCATGCACAATTTAAATCCAATGTAAAATTCATGGGTGGGAATTAATAGACACTTGCCAAAGCATAATGAATAACGTATTACAGTTTTGAAAGTGGTGTTAAATTTAAACACAGATAATATAGCAGTTAAATGAATAAATCTTCCCTAATCAAAATCACTTTCAAAATATGGAAATTTTAGTGCCCGCCTTGTTTTAGGGTTGCATTAATAAACAAACAAACAAACAAGGAATAACCCCATTAGAACAGAGCAGGAAAAAGGTAGATAGTAACTTACTAGCATATTAAATTTGACAACAAATATTAACTAAACATGGACAAAGAATATGGAAAGATAGTTCAGAGAAGAGGCAAGTGGATTTTATGTTAGAAAAAGTGTTCAACCTCATCAGCATCATCCGTGTGACCCACAGACTGACAATGTCATAGCATCGTTTACCTACCAACCATGGTCAAACTGTATTGAGGAGTGTGGCTTACAGACAGAGTTATTGGTAACATCAGTGAAGCTTAGCGAGGATATTGCCTTCATATTAGCACTTCCACGTCCACGTACTTAGTGCACAGATACTCACACTCAGGACCTGAATATATGTTGTATGTATGAAGCTGCAGCAAGGCAGTGCCCAGGGAGCACGGCCTCTGAAGGGACCATATCCAAACATGACTTTGGACAATCTACGATCTCTGCCAGTCTGTTTCCTTCTATGTGTGTCAGGAATGATCACAGCATATTTACCTTAGAGTGCTGTGAGAAGGACTGGATGAATTAAATGGCACTTGTCACATAGTGAGCATTTTAGAAGAGTTGGCTATTTTTGTTACACATTATAGACTTGTTTGTAAGAGCAGGAATTTGGAAACAACTATTCATCCATAAAAGACTCGTTAAATGAATTATGTTGTGTTCATGCGATAGCACACTATGAATTATTTTTTGAAGGCGGGAGCTTGTATGAACCTAGCCCAGCATATGTCATGAGATGAAAACTCGCAGGGTGCAAAACCACGTGAGTGTTACCATTTGTATACTTTGAAAGTACGTTTGCACACAGATGCTTGCAGGGCCGGAACATCTGAGGAAGGACAGTCAAGGTTGCCTCAGGGTTAGGAGTTAGCTGACTGGGCCGGGGAGGAGTTTCTTCTCCTCGTTGTACGCCTGTGGACACCTTAATCGTGCTGCCGCCTCTATACGTCTATTCCCCTTTGAAATTCGTGATCGATGTCTATATTCACTGAACATTCGTGGAGAGACTTGAGTGGAGCCGGCAGAGGCTGTGACCCTGGGGGAGCTGACACTCCCAGTCAGATGTTCCCGGAGAAGTTGGCAGAATGGATCTGGGGCAGATTCGTGGGAAAGGAGTGGACAGGGCAATACCAGTGCCAAACTCAGGGGAGAAGAGAGGTGTCCTGGAGATCAGACAGCTCTTCAGACCTGAGAGGCTGGTGGGGATGGGATCCTCCGCCAGCACCAGCAAAGGCACCCCAGCAGGAATCCCAGGTTCCTCCTGGAAAAGAGGCAGTGAGTCTAATTTCTGGTGTGTACAGAGCTCAACTGCATGAGCAGAGGACAGGAAAACGGGGAAAGCTGGTTCTGGGAACATCTTTTAAACACATTGCCTGCTCTCCTAAGAAAAAATGCCAAACTATGCGGGGCAGAGTATTCCATCCACCTGATGCGGGTTATTGGTTTCATTTTGCTAATACTGTATATCGTGAGCAGGTGGGTGGTACTGCCCGTGATCTCTGAGTTCTTCACACTCTTGTAGATCTGCTGCTTTGCCCCCTCCACCCCCGTGTGGCTCTGCAGGAGCCCCATCCTCCCAAGGCCTCTCCAGGGCCTGCTACTTCAGCACTTTAAGGAAAGGCAGGCAGAACCCATAGCAGCCAGGCAGTCTGTCTGTTAGAAGCCTGCCCCAGAAACCTTGTCTGCAGGGTGATGGATGAGGTTAATCTCCCATCGTTTCATGGGAGATTTACATGCATAAGTCTCATTAGTGCTAATGGGAGTTTCTTGCATAAATCTTACTTGCGGGAAGGTAAGGAAAAAGCCGGTTTTCTTTTCTTCTTTCTCGGTTTTCTTGCTTAAGGCTTCGTTCCTGCAGTCTGGGGGCTGGCTTGGGTGTCTTACCACGTGCCTTGCATGGAAGCCGCTGGTGGTCTTCATTTACATGGAAATGGACCCTAAACAGGGTTCTGAACTCACATGTTTAAACGCCTCCTACTTGCGCCGTCATCTTTGCAAGTCCAGATACCCAATTAGTGCCACTGATCCAACAAATTTCCATGTGTCAGTTGTACCTGCTGTGAATGTCATTCTGTTTGGTAATAACGGGGCCTGCATCCCAAAATAGAGGTGAGGGGAGAGGGAAAGCAACACTGAGTCCTTGTTGTGAACTGCATTATTTTTAAAGTGACTACAGATCCCTGTCCTTTTTAAAGTGCCAGCCTATCTCTGAAGCTAGGATTGGGTTTGGAGGGAGGAAGGCTAGACTGGCCCCTGTTGCTCAATTGCCATCCCTTCCCTTATGTCTGTTAAGTTGTGGGTCCATTTATAATATCAAGGCAAACATGTAGAGTTAGAGCTGTTTCCAAGAGGACATCTGAACTAACAAACACAGGCTTAATTTCACCCTGCGTCTGAGTGGGAGACTGGCATTTTTGAAAGCTCGTTGAATACTTTCCGTTATTATTTTGAACGTATGCCAACTTCCCATCATGTTCACACTCAGAGCTGTGGAGTGTTGCCTGTTGGGAGGTGGGAGATGGTTGTGGAGGACTTTGACATTATATAGGTTCACTTTATTTGTATTTAAACATTTGCATATGTAGCTGCTGACAAAAGGTAACCACGATGACTTCAGGTACATCTAGTTCGGAGGGCAAGTCACGAGTGTGGTGGCTTGTGATAGAAAAACCTTTTCTTTGTAATTTAAATTGTGTATGATTTACAGATAGACATTAACAGCAGATACTGTCTATAGTATATGTCCATGTATATGTAAATGGATAACATGCTAATGCATAAAAGCAACATGTGTGTGAGTGAGACAGACAGATTAATAGAAGATTTTAGTGTATTAATAAGAAAAAGAGATAAAAAATATTAACTTTTAAATTTTCCAGGAAACCAATACTTCAGTTGGTTAACAACAGAAGCAAAGTAACTTCCTGAGCTTTTTCTTCATCAATCCATTTTCTAGAAAAAATATCCATTTGATGGAATCATTCTCTGTTAACCAAAATGATAAAAATTATGTCTTCCTCTCTAATCAAATTCTCCTTCAGTAAAATTTTGGCCTCATCTTTATTAGGGATTATTTGTAAATTGATGTTCATTTTGATCACAGTGTGGATAACTGGATAGTTTTTTGTGTGTCCACATTCACGCATTCATTTATTCAACATATAAGACTGAGCACCCATGAAATGCCGGGCATTGTTCTAGATGCTGGGGATGCTTCAGAGAGCAGAGCCCCTGCCCTCACTGAGCTTGTCTTTCAGGAAGATGGATGCAGGTGACACGGGGCAGGAAAGGAGCCTTTCTGGGGAGGGAGCAAGGCTCTGTTCCAGAGAGAGAGTGACCTCAAAGAAGCAGACGTGGTCCAGTCACAGCTCCAAGGAGGCAAAGACAGGGTGTAGATGTTGGGGAGCTGGGGTCACTGTCTTGAACTGTTTCTGGCTTCTGGATGAGGTGGGAAGCCAGGCCCTCCATGGGCTTGAGGGGAGGAAGGGACCAGGTATGGAGGAGGAGATGTGATGGAGGGAAGGAAGGAGGGGACAGGGACCTTGAATTGCCAGCAGGAACTGAAGACCCACTTGAGGCCACGTCATGCTTTGAGGTGAGACCAGACGGCCAGGGCTGCGTCTTTCCTTCCAGCCACTCTCTGGAGGAGGGCTGGCACAAAGCAGACGCGAAGCCAACCTTCCCACGGGAGGAAATTTAGATGAGAGACAGGCGGGCAGATTAAGGAGCGCAGGAAGAGCAGCGAATCGTGGTCCGTCCAGTGTGAGTGCGCAGGAGGGGAGGACGGAGGACGGGGGGTCGAGGAGGAGATGGTGGGGTCAGTGGGCGATTTGCTGGTCCTTGTGCAGTTGTCCAAAGGCCGGTTGGAGACTGGGAGCTGGAGGGAGGAAGCTGGAAAGGCACCAGGTGGCAGCCAGAGAGGGGGGCGTCTGAGTGAGAAAACAGAGGGGAGGCCATGGAGCAGAGGCTGAAGCAGGAAAAAACGGTCCAGAAGTCAAGAGGCCAGGATTATGGAAGGATGGGTGATGTGGGTGGAGAAATTATCAAGGCCCTTGCGGGCTGGTTGGAGATCATCCTGTGATCCTCAAGGAGTGGGGTGAGGTCCCCGTGTTTTGGTGACGTCAGGGAGTCTCTCTGAGTCTAGGGTGACCTGAGACTCAAGGCTGGAGGGATTTAGGGAGGATAGGAGCGGGCTGCCAGGTGGGGGCCTCCCGGGGTGCAGAGGCCTGGGGCAGGGCAATACGCAGGATGCTCTGCTGCCCACCTTGAGCTCCAGAGGCTGCCTTGGGATGATTTCAAGACTGAGGCATGAGAGGTGGTGTCAGGAAGGGGACAATGCCCAGCACATGAGGCTTAGAAACTGAGTAAGGGTCACCTGGGAGCCTGACAGGAGGTGCCGACCTCAGGGCCGCTGGCGGGTGAGGCTGGCACGTGAGGCCGGAGGGATGTTCATGGGATGTCCTTTGTGATTTAGCACGAATCATAGCTAATATGTTAGAGCGGGGCTCCTAAGAAAATTAAGGGATCAGTGTGACTAAGCCCATGATGTGTAACATTGTGACTCTGGGCACAGAAATCGTTTAATGGCTCAGGGAAACATCATGTGTATCACACATGTTCTTTACATTGTTTGCCCTTTAAGTATCCTTCACAGTCAACACAGATACATTACAACCGCCTTGAAAACAAAGTCCACAAATAAGGTTGACATAAGGAAAGTTTATTTGGTAACAGAGCTAGAGGGATGGAGAGGGGCTGCATGAAACGTTTCCTTGCAAGGACTTAAAAAAATAAAATCCGTGTACCATGCAATCTCACCAGAAAGGAAAAACTTTCCTTCAGCCGGAGAATCTTCAGGTTCTCAGTTACCGCATATGATGGTTCAAGTGCGAAGCTGGTTGTTAAGAAGGATCTTGGCTGGACACAGCTGCCGATGACGCACTTGAAACCGTCTGCTTCGGCTGCGAGATGCAGGTATTCGGAGCCCCTCCCCTCCTCCCAGAGAGCTCACCAGGATGCCATGGGGATGTCACCCTGCACCTCCAGGGAACATTTGTTCACAAGGACTTGTTGGATGGACAAGGTGTGTGTAGGTGTATGTGCTGGGCGCACATGGATATTCATTCACTCCCCACGCATCCAGCGGACGTAGATGAAGTGCTAAGGGCGATGATTACACTGCCGATGGACCCCTGGTCCCACAGCCCGCTGAGGCCGGATCAACCCAGAAACCAGGGCAAATGCAGTGAGACTGAAATGGCAACACCTGTACAGGTCACCAGGTTGTGATCAGCTCATACTGCAGACAGGGCACCCAATAAAGTTCACCCAAGGCTGCATTTCACACACATAATCACTCACATGCTTTCAGACTCACAGTAATAACAACAGCCAGATTTAGTCGTCTCCGTGCTCCCTCCCCTACGACCTCCCTCAGAACAGACCTCCTGGTTCCTTCTCGCGTCTCCAGGCTCAGCCCGTAATCCACTGAGTAGGTGCTATGCTTCTGGAGAATAAGCAGGTCACCCGGGCCCTGCAGATGCTCCACTCTGAGCCCAAAGGCATCTTACTTTTCATCAAAGCCCATTAGCTTCCTGTTGGGGGTTTTCTGTCTTTGGAGCTCCTGCGGGTCCAAAGTCCTATCTATTCCTCAGTGATAAGCATGCTCATCCTTAACAATTCCTATTTCTCTCCATTTGTAAATCCAACTTTGAACCTTCCTCCAGGAGGTAAACTTCCCATTTTGTAACAGTAAGAAATGGAGATTCCAACTAATTGATGTGTATGGAACCAAGAGTTTGTGGATAAACATGTAAAGATCATATATAGAATTTCATCAAATATCACTGTGGTACTGTGAGGATAAAATGCTACAATATTTGTGAGAGAGAGAGAGTCGTGAACCACAGAATGCTCCCCAATGATTACTTATTAACATTAGGAAAAATGAACTCAGTGAAATATTGTTCTTTCAACAAGTATCCACTGACCACCGGCTGCGAGCAGGTACCGGGGCTATGAGAATGAAAGGGTCTCACAAAGCAGAAGCTCACATACTGAGTGCAGGTCACCAGGTGGGGTGCGGGGTGGATGACTCGGTACACAGCACTGTGAGTCGGGGCGTCACAAAAGGTGCGTCTAGTGGAGGAGAATGGACCCAGCATAAAGGTGGAGACAGTGATGCTTAAGCATCAGCCCCTGAATAAGAAGGAATTGGGGAAGAGAGGGTGGGGGAAAGTGTGTGGCCATTGGAAACCTGGCGTTTCCTGCAGAGGAGGTTTGTCCGAGGAGGAGGTTGGCCTCATCACAAATGACCCTGCAGGACATGTCGGGGGTTGGACTTTGTTCTGAAGGCTGCAGGACCATACACATGTCATCCTTGTGATTGATGCCACGGCAGGTAAATCAGCAACTAGGAGATGTGTCTGGCGGCAAGACCAAGCACTAGGCTACACACAGGAACACAGGCAGATAAATACAGCCCCCGACCAAGAGGGCAGGCGGGAGGGACAGAATGGGCGGCTGGAGAGATGCAGGGAGCCAAGCCAGCCTGGACAGGCCACTGGGGAATCAGGGACAGAGGGTGGCATGGAAGAGGGGAAGCAGGCAGGGGTCAAAGTCCCAGGCTGGGACCACAGCTCAGGTAGGGGAGCCACTCACGGGGCTGGGCGGAAGTCTGGCTGGTCACTCCTGAGCAGGAAGACCCCACTCAGCCAAGGTCACACTTCAAGGTTACATAGTTTAACCTTATGTTAAAAAGGCATCTCAAAATTTTATACACGGAGTTCAAGTGCAATAAAATAATAACATGATAAAAGGGGGCACATTCTCTAATCAAGTGAGTCTTAAACAGCGCCGGCCCTTCTAACATTCCCCTAAGAGACGCGCATGTCATGAAATAATGCCGTTTAATTCCGCAAACATGTTGAACCCCTAGTTCTGTTGCTCAGCAGATGTTCAGTGTTTGAGTGATTTCACTAAACCCACGTGGAGTGCCGAGGTCACTAAGGCCTAACCCAACTCCCAAGGACCCTATCATCTCATAAGGAAAACAAGGCAAATGGGCAAAATACTCGCTTTTCAGGGCTGTGTAGAATCAGTGCTGGGGTGGGGAGGTGCACAGTGATTCAGGGACTCGACCACACCGGCATTTTTCATCACCTGAACCCCACTATTACTTGTCCTGGACAGGTGACCCCCTCCTTGTAGTTGGAGAAAGAGGTACTTTCGAGTCTCATAGCTGCAGTGATGGTCCCGCAGGCCTGCCGACCACGCTCTGTGCCAGGACGGGGAGAGCCACTGGGGACAGGATGGGGCAGCTCCAGTTCCCGTGGAGCATGCAGTCGAGGGACAGGGCCCACAGAAAACAAGGAAACACGCAGAAAGCGACTGCAAGTTGCAGTAAGTCTGCTGAGCAGGGGACAGGTAGTGGGTGGAGAAGATGAAGCCCTGCCCCATCCATTCTCACAGGGTGGTTTGGGAACTCCTCTGCTGGGAAGACGGCGGTGAGGCTGGGCAGATAGTAGAGGAGAGACTGAGAAAAGTGGGGAGACTTTCAGGCAGAGGGTACCTCAGAGACGGGTCAGGACTGTACCAGCTCATTTGGGGAACCCAGAGAAGATGCTGGAGCCCGGGGGATGCGGGGCAGCGTGGGGTAAAGCAGGTCAGAGGCTGCAGAGGAGCCTTTCCATGCTGCCTTGTCACAGTCAGAAGGGGTCTGAAGTCTTAAGGCAATGGAAACCCACTGGTGGGTTTCAAACAAGGCAAAGCCCAGAATGTATTTATATCTCAAATTTGGTACTGAAACAGACTGGAGGTTTGATTGTCAAAGAGCAGGGAGGGTGAGGAGAAGACAATTAGATTATCTCATTGGTCAGGTGAGAGATTATGTAACTTGGACTAAGTGTGTTGATGAAGAAAAAAGGATTTAAGATGTGTTTTGGAGATAGAATTGTAAAAACTTGTAGATATTTGAGAGGAAGGGAGGAATGAATAGTGACCCTGTTTCTGATGTGAACAGGCATGTGGACAGATTCTGTTATCTGGATACAGATGGTGTCAGGGAGAGAAGCTGGGATAGGAATCAGGAGCTCCATTCCGGACCCAAGAAGTTTGGGATCAGACATCACATTCAGAGTATATATCTAAGTGTCTGAATGTTGGTATTGTGTTGATGCTAACATTCTTTTCTGAGCTAAATTCCCCTCAGTGTTTGTAGGGCTTTTAGAAATCATAGAGAACTTAATAAGCTTTAATCCTTCTATCACACTTTTAAAATGAGAGGAATTGAGCAGCTTATCTGCGGTTATTCAGGTACTTAGGGAGAACTGGGACCAGCCCAGGCTCGTGTCTCCTACCCTGTGTACTCCCCGCTCAGGCACTGAAAACACAGGTGCATCCATCTGTGGGGATTAAACCCACACTCTGCGTAACCCTCCTCATTTCCACGATGTGACCGTGAATGGAACTGCAAATGGGACACTGAGTGCAGGGCGCACAGCGCACCACCCACCATGGGCCGCCAAGCTGGTCAAGTCACTGTGTCTTTCCATACATTCCGAATGGGGGACAAAACAGCCAGGACAGTGAATCATCTTCATCCCATAGATCCCCCCAAAACCTGTCATCTCTGTTAGAATTTAGTGACTTAAAACCACATTTCTGTAGCCAGGTGAAACCTAGAATATTTTTAAAATGCTAATTCCTGGTGTCTCCTTCACGTATTGAAAAACGAGGTTGTTTTTCTCTTGATATCAAAGTGCTTTTCACTCAGCAGCCCTGCGCAGAGATTGGCCTTGAAGCCTCAGCGTCCAGGGCGGAGTCCTGTCTCGCTGCCCTGGGACAGAGGGAATGAGGGATGCACGGCCTTTCATTCTGTACCGGCCGCTGCGCCCGGGAAGATTCACCGAATCTGAGTCCCCCGCCTTTTCCTAGCGGTTTGTAAAAAGGTGATTAATCGGATCCGATTGGACTCAGTCTTGAGTGTCCCCCGCCCCCGGGTCTCCCCCCGGCGTCTGCTGCTGCTTCTCTTCAACATCAGCATCACAGCTGAGGAGGCATCATGAGGGTAACCCCCCAGGCCCGAGGTGCCCTGGAGCTCAGTGATGCTGACAGGCCACGCCTCTAAAAACCATGGAAACATAAAGTTAACTTGTAAAGCTAGAGGCTTGTTTGTTGGAAATTAGTAGCCACACTGTTTATTGTAGCTGGTGATGAAAGGTCCATTATTTCGAAAAGTCAGTCCTACAAATACTTAATATAAAAGCAAAGTATCCGAGAAATAGCTACATCCTCACAACGTGAGACACTAGAAACTAATGCTTTTGTCAGAATTCAATAAAGATGCTATAAATCTGATTCAGGTTCGAAAAGTGAAAACATTGGGGCCATAAGCACCAAACTGTATAGTCCCTCTGGTTAGAAGTTGAAACAGAGACATAGCTTAAGGCCGGCCAAATATATAACTAAAATGATATATAAATCATACTGGTTCAGACTGTGCCATGGTTTCCCATTAACTTACAGTGTACTTTCAGGGACATTATTACAAGTTCATGAACTTTTACCTCAATATACTTTGGAGGAAACCTACATTTGTAACTCCTGAATAATATCTAAGGATATACATTCAGCTTACAAATAACTTTCTAATAAAGTTGAGAAGAAAATATCTTAAATTGGCATATGCGTTTAAATTATAGTTAAGCCAATTGCTTCCTCTTATTCATTTTCATAAATCTTTAGCATCGAGAACAAAGCCTGGCAAATAGCAGGCATTCTTTTTGTATTTAGAGAGTAAAAAACACACGGATGAGCAAGTGAACACATGATAGGTAAGGATCAAAGGTGTTAGAAACAAAATATGAATCTGGATACTTTAAGACATGCTAAATTGTATGTGAGCTAATTGTTGCTGTAACTGGCACTCCACCAGAAGATAATTTATTCTTGGTACCTTTGCCTTAGAAGGGAAGAAGTGAGTAATTCAAAAACCTTATGAAATATGCAAATAAGCATGGTTAAATGTTAGATAAGCAATTGGTAAGTCACGGTGAGATTGTGTGTATTTACTTTTCTCTAGTCTTACACCCAGAAATATGTGTTTGGCCAATATATATTGACACACGAACAATTGTCAGAGGCCAATAATTTTCTAAATTAGATGCAGTGTCTTCAGTTGTCAGTTTTGAAGATAATTTATTAGATTTCTTTTTAATGAAATAGAACCTAGATTATTTTATGAACTCCAAATCATACGAAGCATGGAGAACCAGTTAAGCGAATCTGTAACACATTTGCGTGTGTGTACCCACAAGCAAATCTGTGCATCCGTGCACATGCATGTGACATGGGCGTGGACACACATGTGTCAGCTAGGCATTCATGTAATTTACTGTCACTTTAGTCTAAAGTGGAAACGGCTGACTTGGGTAATTACAGGTCTGTAAAAAACCACCTTTCTCTTTTTGGTACGTTTAGAACAGGGTCCTTCGCTCTGAGTTATTGAACACCTAGAAGCTTTTTCAAAAATTCTAGAATATTAGTGTTGAAAAAGACTTTAAAAATCATCAGTTCTAGGATTCCATTTTACAGATAAGGAAACTGAGGCCCAGAGGGACTTACTCAAAAAGAACCCATTTAATCACCCTCCTCTCAGGGGTGTCCTTACATACACGCCCCATTATTCTGGCTCAGGTGCTCCTCTTCTGGGTTAATTAGCAGTTTGGGTTTTACCTCCCGTTAGACTGCAGGATCCTTGAAGGCTTAGGTGCTTTGCCCTGTGTCCCTGGTAGCTGGCCTGGGCTCCAGTAAGAGCTGAGGAAGGAAAGAAAGAAGGTTTCTTATCAAACTCAACGTTAGCAGCCGTGTCTCCAGACAAAGTCTTGTCTTTGTGTTACACCACATGCCTTCCAAGAGCATATTTTGGAGCCATGATGCTAGCCTTTTTAAACTACACACAAAATATTCCTTCCGTTAAAAAAGTTCTCTGAAGTGTAGACCTTGGATAAAATCTGCCATTTCCGTGGTCCTGCCTGACCTTCCGTTTCTCTTCCTACTCTTCACATGGTCTCCCTTTCCTCACAGATTTACAGACTCCCTTTCTGTTCGTCACTTTCTGACCTTCACAGTGATTGGAGCTACTGGCCCTGTCACTCAGTCCCTTCAATTCTGCCCCACAAATTTTCAGCTGCCAGTGGTCACCCAGGTATGAAGCCTACGCTCCTTATGGGGCATCTGCCCCTCTAGACCCCGGCCCCCCACAGGGTCTCGGGCCTGGATGGGCTCACACACTGGGCTCACCTCCCTGCCAGACCAACAGTCTCATTCTTCTTATTCTCCGAGAGGATGCTTTGTTATGGGCCAAGCATCACAATAGATTATTAGGAAAGGGTTTTCTTAACTAACCCAGTGTTATGACCCCAAATATGTTGGAAACTCAGTTCTATCAGATGATGAGACTGGATGCGAGGAAGCAAGCAAAAGCCATCATGCCACCATTACCATCTTCAGTTTCACATTTGCTGTGGTTCCTAAGCTCTAGACTAACCATCAACTTAGCTGCCATGCGTGCGGGCCTCCTTCAGGAGCTTTCTGGGCACGGACACCACTTCTCAGCCTGACCGTGTCAGCTCCGCAGGGACAGTCAGCAATGTCACCTACTTTGCCGTCGTCACAGCTAACAGGAGCACTGGGTTGGCGAGTTTGGACACTTTGCTGGTTTTGCCACATTAAGATTCTAAACAGTGTCGCTGGTGATTATTTCAAACCTCTCCTGTATATCGCATTCTTTCTTGACTTGTATTCCTAATATACTAACATAGTCAACTCATATGTGACAGCTACTTTTTGTTATCTAATCTTAACGATACTATTTTACAAGTTGACTCAGTTCACAGAAGTCTACTTAGTACATCTTCCATATAAATATAAAAATGTTCTGCTAGCTGTCATGTACAATAACTTCTGTACTTTCTACCAACCAAATTTTTGACCTTCTTCCGGTGATGACAAGGGTGTGTGGGTGTGCTTCACCCCGTCCCTCCCTCCAGGGTCTTTGTCCTCTTTGCTCAGCTGGCCATGGCTTGACCATACCTGCTCAGTGAAAAGCACTCACCATCCCAGCGTAAACTCACAAAGGCTGATTCCGCCCTTCCTAAGGGCGCAGGGGAGTGGGCTTCCTCAACACCCACCCACAGGGCTCAGCCAGCAGCAGAGCTCGGGGGGGATGAGGGCACTGGGTGCGTGGGTGACCAGGGGACAGCCAACACCACACCTGCCCCAACAGCAGGGATGGTACAGAGGCCACCAGGGGGACCCAGAGGCCCCCACACCTACCGGCCTCGGGTCAGGAAAGGCTGACATTGATGATTAGCAGTGCCCCAGCCATGGCACTTGACCCAGGGATGGAAGACAGACCACCAGAAGCAGACCCAGGAGGCCAGGGAGAAGCTGCTTTTCACTAAGACCCTGAGCCTGAGAGAACTCGACTGTTGGGATCCCCCTGCACAGGCTCACACATACCTGCTCTCACCCCAGCCCTCCCGATGCTTCCATTCAGGCCCTTGTCCAGCCCCTCCTGACACCCCCTTCCGTGGCGCAGGTAGGGGGAGTTCCTGATTAGCAGGCCCCCAGAAACCCACCCAACCCTCCTCAGACCTGGTCAGGAGAACAGAGGGAACAGAGGTGATCTAACTGTCCCCTGCAGGGAGCCTGGAGAAACGCGGGCTCCGAGTGACCAAGGGTGTTCGTGGTAGGGACGGTAGGGACGAGACCCCTGCTGGTTTTGTTCTATCCGTGAAACTGGAACTCAAGCATTAAAGCCTAATGCACAGCCTAGCTCGCCGTGGTGCCCAGTAGGTGTCTGAGCACGAGGGCCTGTGTGCTGCCTCCCTGCTTTAACACCCAGGGTGTGAGAAGACACCGCCCCCAGCTGCCAGCTCCTCTATTTCTCCCTGAAGCTCTGCCTGTCTTTGTCCTAATCAGGCATGTAATTGATTGGTCTAGATTTTTGTTTTGCTTTGTGTATCTTGTTCTGAATATCGGGTTTGAATATAATTGCCATAGGTCACACTACCTTTTTAAAAAAATTATCCAGTGTGTAGGTTTGGGAGCTGGGGGTGACATGAATGTTATATGTAAATTTATGTAAATGTATGCTAATGCCCCATTGCAGCCCGTAGGTGAGTGAAGTGGCTGTCACATCCTCACAGGTTAGTTCGCCAGGGAGCCCCGAGCACTGCCAGCTCAGGACGACTGCAGCATATTTATGTCCCCGTTGAAAACAATCCAATAGCTTTTCTCAAAAGATCTCACAATTCCCCCAGACTATTCCTGTTGATGAGAAAAATCACACTGGTGATCTTCCAAGTTATCTGTGCTTTCTTTTATATAGAAATCAGCCTACATGTTTCTTACATTTGCTGGTTTTTAAGTTGGTTTCAACTCAGTAAATACCACTGGGCGCTTTTTGCCGTGAAACACCGTGCTGGGTAAATGCAGTACAGCCCTCAAGTTCCAGGACCTCGCAGCTCAGGAGGCAGCACTGCAATGGAGCTGGAGCTCCGATCTCCAGAGGGGGAATGTTCCACGTAAATGCTGGGCTGGGGGAAACACCCCAGGATTCTAAGCAGAAGGGGCTGCTCAGCTGTGCTCTGCTAAGCCTCACTTAGAGAGCCAGTAAAACCCTGTGCCCCTCACTCCCCGTCATCCAGAGGGTCGGACCTTCCATGCATCTTATACGTGGGGTTTTTGCATAAGATTTAAAAAACAAAAATTTTCCTATGTGAAAACCAACAAGGCACACAGGATGCTTTAGACTCTAGAAGCTGATGAGGTAGTCCAACGCCGAGATGGTGCAGACCAGGCTCAGGGAGCTGCAGTGGGAACAGGTAGAAGCCAAAGGGGGAACGTCAGAGTCATCTCAGAGCTAAGACAGAGAGACCTCAAAGCCTTGAAACTGATTGAAAATTCACATGGGGGCAAGGAGCGAGTAGACGGTGGTTTTCTGCTCAAGGAAAGGGGACTGAGAAGGTCCGGATGGTGTAGAAGGACCTGGGAGTCAGAGTGGCTGGTTGGCAGAGAAAGAAACTAAGTCTGAGGAGCCCCTGGATGTCGGGGTGGGGGAATGGGACAGACGCTTGAAATTCGAGCGAAATGTGGTAGAAAAAGAGGCTCGGAGGTAAAACTTCCTGAGTTGTTTAATTAGAGGTAAAGGTTAAATTCCTGCCGTGAACGAAACTGCCAAGAATGAGACTAGAGGCTCAGGAACAGAATCTTGGGAAGGTCTTAATTTGGGGGTAGGAAGAGCAGCTTGAACATTAAGAAGTGAATTGCATCAGCCACAGAAAGAAGGGGTTTCTAGACCAGTAAGAGACCCATCATGTCCAGTGCTGCCTGAGAAAGACCCCTGGATTTGGTGGGTTTAAGAAGATCATCTCAGGAAGAGCAGACAGGAGATACAATATGTTAATGCTGAGATTATGGTCAAAGTAAAAAATTTCAGAATTATTTGAAATTGGCTTTTGTGTTGAGGCAAATATTTTTAAATCAATGTAAAATATCTTCTCAGAAGAGAGTCCAAGTTTTCCAGGCATAAGAACAGCAAGCTGGCGATAAGACGTTTGCCCTGACACCTAAGGCAGCAAATCATGTTTAATCTTATCAGGGCTTTAAAATTCTCTTCAAAGGAAGGTCTCACCTCAGGAAATACATTCCATGTAATTCTGATGTTTGTGGTTGAAAGTGTCAGTTAGCGTGAGTCTGGACGCTCCTCTGTGTCAGAGACCAGACGGTCCTAGAACCTCCGAGAAGGAGGGAAGACTCACTAGGAGCTTTCTGAGCTTCCACGCCACCCAACTACTCGCTGCTCTGCTGTCCAGAAAAAGAACAAAAGAAAACCTGTGTCTTCGGGGCCGGAGACCCCAATCTGCCCGGCCCTTTACCAGATGGTGAAGGTGTAAGTGTCTCGCCTCCACCAGGTCCCCTGAGCAGGTACTGGGAACTCCCTCCCACACCTTGAGGGTGTTAAGTACCACCTTCTACTGGAGAGGGCTTTATACAAGAACTGGTGAAAAAGAGGTCAATTGTCCCATAGTTTTTGTTTGTTTGTTTTTACAACTTTATTGGAGTATAATTGCTTCACAATGGTGTATTAGTTTCTGCTTTATAACAAAGTGAATCAGTCATACATATATATCTGTTCCCATATCCCTCCCCTCTTGCGTCTCCCTCCCTCCCACCCTCCCTATCCCATGTGAATTGGTACAGCCACTATGAAGAACAGTATGGAGGTTCCTTAAAAAACTACAAATAGAACTACCATATGACCCAGCAATCCCACTACTGGGCATATACCCTGAGAAAACCATAATTCAGAAAGAGTCATGTACCAAAATGTTCATTGCAGCTCTATTTACAATAGCCCAGAGATGGAAACAAACTAAGTGTCCATCATCAGATGAATGGATAAAGAAGATGTGGCACATATACACAATGGAATATTACTCAGCCCTAAAAAGAAACGAAATTGTCCCATAGTTTTGCATGGAAGTCAGCCAGGCCCCAGAGCACAAACAGACCTCAGGGCATGGAAAACCCTTAGGCAGTCCCCGGCAGCCCTGGGTGAAACGCCCCTCTTTTTATTGGCAGCCTGTGCACAGCTGAGAACCTGAAGGGCCACCCAGGATGCTCAGGTGTGGTTCAGCCCCTCTCGCGGAAGCAGCTGGGATCCCAGGTTGGGCATCTCCGCAGAGCACGGCCGGGGCCACAGAAGTGCCTCGGCCCCTGCCCTGTGCTTCCCTGCAAGGTCCCCCTGCTGCCCTCCTCCCCCCAACCTCCGGTGACCTGCACCTGTGCCCGGCTTCTCTCTCCACGCCGTGACCCCTTCTTCCTCCGTCCTTCCTTCTGACACTCAAGGACATACTGCAGAGGTCACAATACCTGAGCATTTATCGTAATTTGGGGTTCCAGCTGCAGTGACCTTAATCCCCCTTCCAGTCATGGGGAAGGCTCAGACTGACATACAGGGAAATGTGGAAAACAAAGATAAAAAATGATATTCCAAGGTTTACTATTCACTTGACACATCCCACTTTTCCACAGAGACAACTGGACAGTTTCTGGGCCCTGATCTGAAGGGAAAAGGGCAATTTGAAATTTTCCCCAAATGCCCCTCATCCTGGAAGGTGGAGCCAGGGTGACGAGCCTCATGGTTGGATGTGGCTATGGCCCTGAACCTTCAGCTCCTTCCAAATAAACAGCCCCCAAGGGATTGTCAGCAGTGGCTTTGAAGTAAGAGCCAGGAATGCAGTGAGGAGGGTCAGAGCCTTCTTCCCTGGATCCCAATGTTGTAAACACTTTACCCACCAGGCTGGCCAGGGGCAGAGCCTCTGAGAGGGCAGAGCAATGATATCTGTGCATTTGCTCAGCTTCTTTGACAGTGCTGGGCTTAAAGAACAAGATCACTGTCTCAGAGCCTGGAGGATGGACTCACACCGAGACCCCGGTGTGGGCAGGGCTGGCTCCTTTAGAGCCATGGGGAGTTCGTGTCCTGGGCCCCTCCCCCAGCTCCTGGGGGTTTGCTGGCGATCTTCAACATCCTTGGCTTGTAGAAGCCTCACCCGACCCCTGAATAACGGTCACAAGGCACTCTCCCTGCCTGTGTCGCTGCAACCCAAGTTCCCCATTTTATAAGAACACCAGTGATACTGGATGAGGGCCCACCCTATTCCGTATGACCTCATCCTCCTTTATATAATCTGCAATGGCTCAGGTTACAAATAAGGTCACTTTCTGAGGTCCGGGTGTTAGGACTTCAACCTATGACTTTTCGAGACACAACTCAACCCTAACAATTAGGTTGAGTGAAACAACATTTACAGAATGATGGTGGCACTGCTTTCACAGCACAGAAAGCTGGTCCTACAACGGCCATGGAGGCTGTTTTCTCTTCCAGACGGTGAGGAAGTCTGCCCAACCCTTGGTCGCGGCAGTGAGCCCTGGCCGTGGACCACACTGGCTGCTCCAGCCCCTCAGACATGCTGCCAGTTCTCAGCAGCAGTCGTACTTTAAGATGAAACATCCCTGGCATGATTTGGTCACACATGGGTGGATGATCCGTCTTCTATCATATCTGACCGATGTGGCCATGTCAGCTTGCAGGCTGAATAATGGTATTTTTGGATGAATAAGTAAGGATGAAGGTTGACCTTATTCATCAACACATTGCATCTGGTTCTGACCCCACAGAAGCTCTGATTCCCCAGAGATTCTCAAGAGGGTAAAAGAAAGATTGACATATCTTCTCCTACAAGTTCTGTCACCTTTCACCTGGTTGAATTTGTGTTTCTTCTTATAAAAAATTATTTTAAATTAATGCTATGGAACTCTGAGTGTGACAAAGGAAAACTACTTTTGCATCAAATAAAGAGGATATTAACCAACCTAGAGCTTACACTGTAGTTTCAGACCACCTGGAGGTGGGTGTCAGAGCTTGTGGGGTGGGACAGGGGCTCTTACCTGTTTGGAGATAGAAGAATCGCAGCTCATACCCTGCAAAGGCCTCCCCTGACTTGGAGGGGCCCTGTGTGTTCTCAGTAGAGCTGCGCTGTGGGGTTTCGTGGCAAAGGCAAGCCCTGTTAAGACAATATTCAGAGGTTGCTCCGTTTATGACCAAAGCACTGTGCAAAGCGCGTGAGTGAAGTTGGGACACCTGCGGGGCTGTCTGCCCTGCAACCCTAAGCCCTGAGGTGGGGAACTCAGCCCACATCTGCTGACTCTCAGAAGTTTCTGGAAGTACAGTTTGGTGGCTGGCACTCTACTGCACGAAGGCGGAGCTTGTTCACGGCAGGGTCTCAGGATATGGACACCATCAAAGACACAAGTACAAGCCATATCACCGGTCCCTCCATGGCCTAAGCATCAGCAGGTGTCAGACCTGTGGGGAACGGCCTGTTTCCCAAGAGGAGGGACCCGGGCTGCTCTGGGCTGCACTCTGATTCCCAGATGAGGACCATCAGAACCATTAGATTCCCACTGAGGACCAGGCACGAGGGGCCTGTTCAGAACTTAACTGGATCACGTGCCGCCCCCTTGAATTCCGACCTCCTGCCATGGTCATCACAGAAACGACACCCGTTCTGTGTCATCAGGAGCCGTGAGGACCTGCCCCGCCTGTTTCGTCCCTTTAACCCCAACCTCTTTCTCTCCCTGGGCCTGTGCCCCCTCCCCCTCCATCCTCAACCAGCTACCTCTTCCCTCGGGTTTGACCTCACACACCCGCTAGAGGAGCAGGGTTCCCGACCTGCAAAGAGCCCTCTTGCTGCCTGAGACCCCGGCCACTTCCCTCCCGAGCGTCACCCCTTTGCCCATTTCCCACCTCTGCACAGAACTCGCAGTGTTACTGCCGCACCGGGCAGACAGCTCACGGGCTCCCAAGCAGGGGAGTCACGGTCCCAGGGCGGCTGCTCCTGGCCACAGTGGTCCCTGGAACCAGGCACATCCTCAAACAGACTTGAGCTGTTTGTGGTTGGGGAGGATTTAGGAAAACATCCTGGGGTAATTCTTTCACTCAGAGTCGGAAGAGCCGTCTTAATGCAGCATGAAAAGTATAAGTTACATGAGGAAAGACTGAGTGTAACCCTGTCAACGTCTAAAACAGGCACAAACCGAGCAAAAGGCCAGTGATAACCTGGGGAGAAGTATTTGCTGCGTGTGTAACACAAAAAACATAAATACTCGGAATACATATAAAAACATAATCCAAAAGGTAAAGGAAACAATCAACTAAATCACAGAAGAGGAGAGAGAAATGGCAGTCAGCTCGGACTCAAGTCACTTGTGAAATAGTGAAGTTTGGTAACACAAGCTACTGCAAACGGGCTGGAAATGTCGCATCCATACGTTTACTGGTTGTGGATGGATTTGGCCACTTCGAAGGGCAGCTTGCTGGTATCTGTTAAATTTTAAACGTTGAGAAATATCAGTCCATGTGCCTGAGGAGGAGACCAGACAAAAAGGTTTATTAGAGCATCAGCATCTTTTAGTGAAAAACGGGGAGCAATCTGAACTTATATCAAGACATTTGATAGTTTCATGAATTGTGTGTAGCCATATTATGGAATAATGACCACCCATCATGAAATTTGAAGTAAAGCTTATTACACCCACATGGAAATGTTTCCAACGGTAACAAAAAAAAAAAAAAAAAAAAAAAACTTTGTAGAAGAATGTGTAAGATGTGATCGAATTTATGTTTAAAAATGAGTAGTTCTATGCATTTACATATTTGGTAGGGCTGACCATGTCTAGGTAAAGTGTGTGTTTGTGTGTCTGTGTTTAGATGAGCATGTTACAGCAGATACAAGCAAAGCTAATAAACATGTTTGTCTCCCTGGAAGGGTCTGAGACGGGAGGGAAAATCTGGTGGCTAAAAAGGATGTGTTCCAAAATCCCCCCCCCAACCCCATCACAGGTATTATCAACATCTGTACTTATTTCTTGCCAGTATTTGTTCACTTCCATGGTGTTTTTGGTTAGGAGCATATTATACCTGTACTTTGGCAACCTAATATTTATTTCAAAATTGCATCGTAAGCACTTCAAAGAGTGCTACAATTCTTTTCCGTGGGGAGAAAGGCTTGCAGGGATTGGGCACTGGTTCTGTGCTGGGCATCTTAGCCATTACCTCACTTAAGTTTCCCACCACCTAATGGGGAGGAATTAGCCCACATCAGGAAGGGAACCTGGGACTCAGAGCAGTTGGGTCAACAGACCGAAGCTGGCAGTTGGATCAAGGCAGAGCCCAAGGCTGTTTGACAAAAATCGACAGTCTCCCCCCTCGCTCTGGGAAGCGGATGAATGAGGAACCCCGTCACCGTCCGTGTTGCTGGGAATGAGGCTGCTTTCCATTTTCCACTCTCCTGCATGACGTGTGCGGTGCCAGGTGTGCTCGGGGAGCCGGGCCTCATCTGGTTGATGCGAAGGCTGAGGCCTGCTCCCCAAGGTGACTCAGAGCTGAGTCCTGGAGGCCTCAGAACTAAACAGTAACCCGCTGGTCTCCCTCCTGAGACACCGGCTCAGCTCGAAGCCCCAGGTGACCCCCCCCCCTCACTGCTCCGGCTGCTCGAAATGGAAGGCGGCACAGCTGATGGGGGCCTGTGGACTCAATTATCACCACCTCCTTTAAATCGTAATTTAAGCAGGTAGATGTTTTTTAATTGCCATCTGTGTAGTGAAATCCATACCAAGACAATCAGGGTCTGCTTTAATTGGATGTAACCTCGCTGGTAAGCGTCAGAACAACAGAGCTGAGATTGACAGGTCAGGGAATCAGACACTTTGGCCACGTATAATGGTTGGTCCTATGTGGCTTCATGGTCTCATGTCACGTAAATAAATATGGGTGTGTGTATGTATGTATATATGTGTGCATTCTACATTATTATTTTGCTCTTCTCATCCAGCAGGCCAGCTTCTCTCTCTTGATTCTAAGTATTACTTTCTTTTATTGTCTTTTAAACTCTGCCTTCATGCATGTCCCCCACCTCCCCTGGAAGCTGCCTTGCCCATCAGCAGCTGAAGTAGCCACACTAGGGGAGGTGCTGGATTCCCCTTATTTCTATCCTGTGCCCCCAAGGAATTGCCCCGTTGGGTGCCCTGTAGGATGCAGACAGCCCCTGCAGCTGCGGAGCCCTGGAGTGGGTGTCCTGCGTGTCCTCATCCTAAATTCCCAACAGGCTTGTGTCAGGGCTTAAGAGGCAGGAGGAAGAAGGTCCCTGCTTGTCTGTCCAAGCTCCCGGAGAGCCTTCCTGGCCAGCCTACCCCAGGGGCCGCCCCTGCCCTCCCCCTGACATCCCACACACCCAGGATTGGACTATCTCTCCTGCCTTGGTTCTGGGTCCCCTGAGCAATGTCCCTGCTGTGTCCCCAGCACCCGACAGACACCTGACTCAGACGCGGTCTCTGCCCCTAATTGCTGAAGGAGCAAAAGTCACTTAATCCTTACCTGAGCCACAATCAGTGTAAATGCTGCTTTCTAAGTCGGCCTTTCATCGAAGGATGTGGTGCATGTCTCTCCACGTTACCAGCCTTTCGTCCGTTGCTGTAATTCTTTCTTTCATTCTGGCATCATCTGATTGCAGTGACCACATGGATGCTGGGACCCCAGTGGGGCTGCTCAACCCTCGTCTGGGTGAAGTGTCATCTGCAGGAGAGACTAAGGAGGCTACTTCACAGGACTGTTGAGAGGAAGGGGCGGTTAAATGTCAGGAAGGAGGGGCCCGGGGCACAGCGCACAGTAGAGGCCACACCTGTTCGCTGGAAGTTTCTTCCCGGCCACTCCCTCCCTGTTCTTTCCTCCTCCGTGTGGTTTTCCTTTCTCTAGAATAATGTTGAAGCCTCCTGAGCATGCAGGAAGCCCAGTAGCCACACGACGCTCTGAGCACCAGACACTGTAACAGCTGGTCCGACAGGCTCCTGCTTTGCCCTTGAGAAGGTGCAGGTGCGGAGAGGACGGGGCCTTCCCAGGTCACCCGCTGCTGCCGGGGCAGTGGCCCGGCTTCTCCCGGCTCTGGATCCCTGAAGGTGACGGGACAGCAGCCACCTCCAATGCCTGGGTTTCTTGCAGGGGCCAAAGAGATGACTGTGAAAGCTCTCGTGAACCTCCCAAGTGCTGCACACCATTTAGTTTTGTATCATTATGACTGAACCCCGAATTAAGTCTCTTGTTAAGGCCTTCACATACACCCCTGTAGAATCGCAGTGTTTGAGGACCCTGGCGCCCTTGGTAAATCCACGTGGGCACATTTGTGATCCGCGTACCCAGGAGGCCACGTCCTTTCTTGATTCCTCAAAATGCAAGACCCAGCGCAACTCGATAACTTGCATCTTACGTTAGGATCAGCAATATCACCCACAACATAGTTTGGGGTTGTGGTCTGCGCTGCTCCAGGGCAAGCAGGCCAGCATGCGTGAGAGGAATTGGCCCAAATCCCCTCCTTCGGTGTTGGGGGCTCTTGCACCTGCCCTGCTCAGCTCCCCTGCAGTGCAGACTCTGCCCCGTGCCCTCCATCTCCTCCGGCACGAGGTTCCAGGCGAATCTCCTTCCCCTGGGTCCGCGTGGGCAGTATCTCCCTCCCTGACCCCTCCGGCCCCAGCCCTCTCTCCACACCAAGCATTTCCTGTCCGCCTGCCCGCTGGCTTCCCTTCCACCTACATGCACCCCATCTGTATCCGTCCTTCACCTGGTTGAGCTCCAGGCTGTCAGCACCTACGTCACAAATGGGAAGAAGACCGGGCACAGATGTCCCTTCTGTGACGGGCCCACAATTAGAGACCCTGCTCCCCCAGTGCAGGAGGGACACAAGGCCCTGCTCCCCCAGTGCAGGAGGGATGGAACCTCCACAGGGCCAGCGACAGCCTCCTCCCTCCTCCGCCCCAGCCAGGCTCCCCTGGGCCCTGCAGAGCTGTACATCCTCCAGGACGATTCACCTTCCCGGGGCCCCTTCAGCTGTGAAGAGCTGTGTGGGGATTAATTAAGTGACTGTGGGTAAGGAATGAACCTGGAGGTCTCCCACAAAAGGTGGCTCAGGAGGACATGGGCTGATTATTAAAGTATTATTAAATGCCCACGTTGCCGCTAGATAGAAAGCAACTCAACTCTCCCAACTGCTCGGGAGGAAAACAGGATTCCTGCACATCCCGCCCCCTGGTGAAGAATGAAATAGCATCAGTTAGGATGCACTGTACTTGCTGTCAAAGAACAGGGCGACCGTCTGGTAGGGATCTGGGCCTTCTTCAACAGTTAGTTATTTACTAGGTAAATTTGGTGAATAGAGAAGAGATGCAGCGTCCAGTATCTTGGTCAGATGCTGCCATGGTGATGCCTTCAGCTAATACTGGTCAACCAGACAGTCTACGTGGGGGGCCCTACACCACCGCACACCAGGGAGGGGCCATGAGGACACTGCAAACACTGCAGGGGCATTTTGTGTTGACACAATTTGGTCACCCGCCCGGAGCCACTCTGGGAACTAAGATCTCACCTTTCTCGAGAGCGTCCTGTACTCTCTCCTTTGTGAGAACAATCAAGCTGGAGTGGGAGGGCAGCCTGCTTCCAAAGTGCTGCAGGGCACTCCCAGGCACTGGCAGTGGGCCCCCTGCAGGTGGCCAGCTGATCAGCCCAAACCACGGCACGCCAGGTCTCGGAAGGCAGCGTCACTTGAGCACCTCCCCGCTCGGCATGTGTGTGGATTGGTGGCCCTGAGACCAAGGTCCCGGCCGGCTTCGCCACAACCAGCTGTGAGCTGGGCCCAACACAGCCCTTCCCCGGGCCTCAGGGGGAGTCCGATTTGCTTACTCCCTAGCAGGTCTGGCACAGTCAGAATCCAACTTGTTGGGCGGCAACAGTCAGGTATACTATCAGGTGCCATCTGAGAAGCAGTGAACTGGGAGGACAGGGCTGGTAATGGGAGACCCCAGAATCATACAAGGGAAGTCTCACACCTTAAACCCAGGGAGAAAACGCCCCTGGGCCCGAGAGCATCCGGCCCCAGGCATGGAGGCAGGCATGGGGTCTGCTCCCTGGTGGCTCAGAAGATCCGGCTGGTTCACTGATAACTCCTGAGTGTTGTCCGGGGTGTCTTATGAATATTTTTAACAGCTTTATTAAGATATAATTCACCTACCACACATTTCACCCATTTAAAGTGCACAATTCAGCAGGTTTTCGTGTATTCACAGATAAGTGCAATTGTCACCACAGTCAATTTTAGCACATTTCCATCACTTTGAAAAGTGACCCCATAGACTTCAGCTTTCCCGCCCCACTTCCCTCCCTACCCTCTTGTCCTAGGAAACTACTAATCTACGTTCTGTCTCCATAAACTTCCCGATTCGGGACACAGCATACAAATGGAATCATGTAATATGTGATCTTTATTGACCTGATTCTTACACTCAGCATAATGTGCTTGAGGCCCATCGACGTTGTAGCGTGTGTTGTTCCTGTTTATGACTGATGAATATTCCATATATGAAGAGACCACATTTTATTTATCCACTCATCAGCTGATGGAAATTTAAATTGATTCCATATTTTTGAATACCATGAATAATGTTGCTGTGTACATACTTGTACAAGTTTTTGCGTGTACTTGTTCATTTCTTACCTAAGCGTGGGATTATTGGGTCATAGAGTAACTTTTTGACTAATCATCTGAGCATCTGCCTGATTGTTTTCTGACATGGCTGCACCATTTGCATTTCCACCACTTGTGTGTGAGAGTTCTAATTTCTCCGCGTTTTCCCCAACACTTGTTATTACCTGATTTTCCGATTCTATCCATCCTCATGGGTATCAAGTGGTATCTCATTGTGGTATTGATTTGCAATTCTCTGATGATTAACTATGTCAAGGAGCGTCTTGTCATGTGCTTATTGCTATTTGTATATCTTCTCTGGAGAAATGTTTATTCAGATTCTTTGCCCATGTTTAATTGAATTGTCTTTTTTTATTACAGAGTTATAAGAGTTCTTTATATATTCTGGATACAAGTCCCTTATCAGATATATGATTTGCAAATATGCTTTCCCATTCTGTGGGTTGTCTTTTTCACTTTCTTAATGGTGTATTTTTAACACAAAAGATTTTTTTTTAATTTTGATGAAGTCCAATTTATTTGTTTTGTTGTCGCTGTAGTTGCTTGTATTTTGGGTGTTATAACTGAGAATCATTTGCCAAATCCAAGGTCATGAAGATTTACTCTTAGGTTTTCTTCTAAGTTCTTTATAGTTTTATCTCTTACATTTGGGTCTTTGATACAATTTGAGTCCATTCTGTTACATGGTGTGAGACAGGGATTCAGATTCATTCTTTTGTGTGGGGATGTCCAGTTGTCTCAGCACCATTTGTTGGAAAGGCTATCCTTTCCCCTTTAAATGGTCTTGGCACCCTTGTGAAAATCAGTTGACAAAGATGTATGAGCTTATTTCTGGACTCACAATTCTATTCTATTCTATTTGTCTATATGTCTGTCCTTATGCTAGTACCATACTATGTTGATTACTATTTTTTGTAGTACAGTTTGAAATTGGAAAGTGTGAGTTCTGCTTTGTTTTGTGTGATGTTAGCTGTGGGTATATCTTCTGAGTCTTAAAGGTTACAAAGCTCATAGATATCAGAGCTGGGATTCGACCCTTGTTCTTTCTATGGTACCTCATTCCTAGAAGGGACATCTGAGCCATTATTGGGTATTTCCAGTGATGGGGAAGTTTTACTGCAGGAGCATCATTACCTCATTGAACCAACTCCATCTTGACCTTCCTGAAGACTCCAAGAGGTACCAGGACTTGACCCAGGCTGATGAATCTGCAAGTACAGAGGCAAGACATGCCTGTGACACTATCATGCCCTTCACCCTGAGCAGCATCAGGCCCTGGTCTAGCAGACAACACCTAACACCTCTAACCCACCCAACACAGCTTCCACACAGCTGGTCAGAACCTCCCAAGAGAAAGCCAGCCTCCAGCTTACCTGACTCATAACTTCTTGGGTCACCTTGAGCCCCCCATTCCGTTCTGAATGTCTTCACCTAGATCCGAAGAGCAGGACAGGGAAATGGGGTTTCTTGATTTCCCGCTGCCTGTACGTCTTCCCTGCTGGCACCTTCCATACAGAGAAGCAGCCACAGCAGTGGGAGGAATGGGAGAATCCAGTCCGGACACCTGCAGGAATGGGCCTGACCGTGGCACATTCTCTGTTTTATGCTGTAAATACCCAAAATGTGAAAGGAGGGGTTTTGCAGCACTTCAAATAGAAGAGAAAGCAAATTGTTACAGTACCATGTAACAATGTGCTTTCTGTCTGAAAGAAGAAAAGGTACAAAAGAGAAGACATGAATGGGATGGGTGAATAAATAAATTTTGTGATAAAAAGAAACACAAGATGCCATAGGAGCATGAGGAGGGCACCTGAGCCAGCCTGGGTGTTGGGGTGCACCTCAGCTTCTCCCAGAGGATGACAGGGACTGAGTCAAAGGGAGAGAAATGGTCCACCAGAGGCCCGGTCTTAAACCTCTTGTAAAGACAAATAATTACCAAAATAAATGCAAATGTATAACTGTGATAAAAACCAACTTGGGCATATAAACTAGGATTCTTGTCACTTTAAAATACAATTGAAGAACTCAAAGATAAATTTGAAAAAACCTTCCAAAAGATAGAGAAGAAAGAAAAAGAATGAAAAAAAAAAAAAAGCCAAGCTTAATAGGATCAACTTATCAGTAGGATACATTTAGACAACACAAATCCATTTGGTAGACATTTTTTTTAAACACACACACACAATAAAGAAAATAAAACAGGAGAAGTTATCAAAGAAGGGAGAAGCAACTTCTCAGCGACCAGGAGGCTTCAGGTCGTGTGTGCACTGAGTGCTGAGCAGTAAGAGTGGAGAACAGATTCCCACAGCGACACACAAGCCCAGGGAGAGGGTGAGGGTGAGGGAGAACTGCTTCTGATGAGAAGTGGCATCAGAGTGACCTCAGAGGCAGAGCCCACGCTGGAAGCCTGGCCTTCTAGTCTTGGGGAAACAATTTACACTTAGGAAGTCCTGCCTGAGAGCGAAATAAAGACATTTCCTGACATGCAAGATCTCAGAGGGAAACTTTCCTGTAGGTTCTCATTCTGGTAAAGATGCCTGGGCTGAGTGTCAACAAGGTAGAGGAGAAGTCCAGGGAGGAGACTGTTTTGGGGTCTGGGAAATAAACAGCTGCTGTGCCCTGCATCTAGAGGGAGGAATGGCAGACACAGCCGTGTGGGGCCCGCTGGGCTCCTTCAACACCCAGCAGTCTCTCCTGCCTTCAGGCTCTCAATACAGACACTTGTAACGCACGTTTTTCAAAAGCAAATAAAAATAATAATAATAGGTCTGAGACCTTGATTTCCTAAAATAAATTTCCCAGAGGGAATTTCTGCCACTGGAAAAGAAACGGACTGGGTCCCAAAGAAGAGGGGTTCAGATCAGTTCTCAACCCTGGAACCACCTGGCAGGGTTCCTGACCCCCTCGGCTGCTGGGCTGTGGGTGGGACTTGGCTCATCCCTGTGCTGCCCAGGGAGGGAACCTCTGTCTTTGTGCAATAAGTACTCTGCTCCGAGCCACCGGAAGCCATCCTCGGATTAAATAATGTCGATGTGAGGCTTTCAGGGGACACTTTACTCTGTGGCATCATCATCCCCTGCTCTCCCACGGGTTCTGTAAGGGACGTGGTCTAACACAACTTTGTTGTCACCAAAACACAAAACCCACAGACGAGTGTGCTGCATGTTTATGTGACAACTGTAGTAAATAGGAATCTCAAATCTAATTTAATTTATGCTGAGATCAGGAGTTGAACCATAATTAACAGTTTGCTTGTCATTCATTCATATATAATTTAATTGTTTAATTTTTAAATATTATGAGCTATTTATATGTATATTTCTGGATAATATTATTCACACTGAGTTGAATATTTGCTGCTTAAAAAGTGCTTTTTATAGCTATAGTTTTATAAAATAATTTATTTTAAAAGGCCAGCATCTACATGTCACAGTATCAAAACTGAGAGTGTTATTAATGTATTAACCTGTTTTAATTTGTGTTTTAGTAGATTATGTTGTATTGTCTCAATTATTGGGGTTTCTTTGATAAATTTAGTGATGGGTATGGAATTTCTATTTTACCCAAACGTACTGCTTTTTGTTTTCTTTCTTTCTGCTCTTTCATCCTTTCTCTTTTTCTTTACACCCCCCAAAATTATTTTTTGCATATTTAAGGTTGCAACTGTGTTGATCCTAACTCTGTGCTATTCTTTCTTTTATTCTTCCTTTGAACTTATGTAGTAATGTCTTATCTATCTTGTTTCATACCGAGTCACCCAAGTCTAGCTGAGTGCAGGCAGGCGAGCCCTCAGTAAATAGTGGTTGAGTTAATTAAAGGCCTCCCTATTTAGGGAGCTGTCTACATCATCATGGTTATAAGTGAGAAACTGAAACTCAGAGATAGTATGGAGGTATATTAATAAATAGATATACAGTGATAATAATATACAAACATACTACCATTTACTGAGCATTTATGGTTAGCTAGATCCTTCTTGTATATTAACTACTTTAGATATTGAAAAATTCTAGGAAATGAATGCTTATAAACAACCAGCTCAGGTTATGAAGTAGTAAGTGGTAGTGCTTTTGTGACCCAAGTCCATCTGATTCCAAATCTTTTAACCATTAAACATTTTACTGGCTGGTTGGGTCACCTGTGTAACAATCCACTCAATTAGATCAAAAATTCCTCCTGTGTGGGTCCACAGGAGCACTGCCTTCTTTTTTCTCTCTGTCTCTCCCTTCCTTTCTTTTTCTTTTTTCTTTTCTTTGTCTTCCTATCAACAAAGCTGTATTAACCAGCCCCTGGCTGCAGCACCTAAGACAAGGCAGGGGTTTGGCTGCTCCAGAGTCACGAGGACCCAAGGGCTGAGCCCTGAGACAGATGAACTGGGAAAATTTAGGGGAAGTTATTAAACCCCAAGGAGGAAGTGGGGAGACATTCTTTGTTCTAAATGGCAAACTTGAAAAGCAGAAAGACAAATCTGGTCTAATTCCTTTCTCTCTCTGGGAATTTATGAGTTTAAATCTCCTGTGGTTTATGTCCTTGTGTTCCTAGCAAGACACATATGAGCAAACTCTTAGTCCTTGTCTGTGTGGATCAAATCAGGCCTTGGGAAGATTAAGTGTTCAAGGAAAGGATTTACAGCTCAGCCCTAAGTGTGGATGGGAGTAGACAGGGCAGCTGGCTCCCAGGTAACAGGAGGGATGGCTGAGTTCCAAGGACAAGGACCCGAGTGACTCCCGCTCTTTCTTATTTGACTCAACTATCTAGTTTCCTGTAGTTCAAATGAGGAATTACAACGAAAGTTGGTGTCATACCTGAGCATTTTGCTGGTTGTCTGTGATAAGCTGGTTATCTGAAATGTCAGTGCCCAGAGGTTTTCACTCCAGCAAATCACATGAGCAAGAGGCACTGGACCCTTTGGAATGAATAAACCCATGTGAATGAACACCACGGCAACTGCTGGGGGAATAGCACCCAAAGTCACCACTCAAAAGCTCATGCAGGACTCTGGGACTCAGATTCCTGGTCCTGGGTCTCAGCCCCTCTGGTTCTCCTGGTGGCGGGGTGTGAACAGCCCAGCTGCATTGGGAAGAGTCCTAGATTTGGGATCAAGAGGGTGCAGTTTCCTGTATGACTCTCCCGCTGACTAGCTGGGTAGCTTTGAGCAAATATCTCAACCTCTCTGTCAGTTTCTTCATTCAGAAAGGCACCAGAGTTTGGTTGATGGATAAATAACATACTGGATAAGGTGCTGTAAAGTCATCTAGCTCCACAAACACTATGGAGACCAGCCTGGAGGGATGCTGGTCCCCCTGTACCAAGAGTTCTAGAACCTCCTCAGGTAGGGCAGAATGTTCCACAGTCTGCACAGCTGACTTGGCTGACAGGGAACAAGTCTTCCCAGATGGAACCCAGGGAAGACCCTTTCTCGGAGACAAAGCAGCAGCCCCAAGTCCAGGAGAGTAATTCTCAAGGGCACCGTTGTATGTGGGTAGGACAGAAGACGTGGTCCCTGGGAGAAGCAGGAGGGTCCATGGTCACTGCCGAGGGCATGTTCTCTATTCACGCTGCTTCCTGGTGTCGTCATGAAATCATTAGGTGGTTTACCCTGTGGTCCCTGTTTTGCAGATGGAGAAATCGAGGCACAGAGAAATCAAGTGACTTCGCTGCAGTCGCAGGCTGGGGAGGACCCGGATTAAAACTTAGAGAGAACTTGACTCTGGGCCTGTGTCCTGCCCACGGAGTCACGCTGCCTCCGTTCCTAGGAGAGAAGACTTCCTGCAAGGTAACCCCCCGACCCCGCCCCACCGGCCGCGAGTGGTCCATGAGGAGGCCGTGCATTGCACGTGCGTGGACCGCTGACAGCTCAGATGTCTGCTCTAGGCCGTTGTCGGCAAATTGCGTCCTTCCGTGATCACGCCGGCCGTCCGGCCCCCGGCCTCCGCGGCCCCACCCCGTCCACGGCCTCTTCTTCAAGACCTTTGTTTCATCCTCGTCTTCTCCTCTTTACGTATCTACCACCCCGCCTGCCAGGGGCTGACCAACCCTATCCCAGGGGTTTAGAAAAGAGAGAGAAGCTCCCTTCAACCCTCCCTGAGCTCTTGTCTCACCCCTGGGCCTGTGAGGCCAGGCTGGGAGGGGCCACCTTTGTGGCCTGTCCACGGCAGGTCTGTGGGCCTCCAGCCTGTGGTCCCACCCTTCTCCTGGGACTTGTCTCAGAAATCCACCACTGGTCTCCCGAGACCAAGCCCAGGCCACATCAGGGGTCAGAGGGGTCATCCAGCCCCGCATTCCACCATCCCAGGGATGAAACTTCCCCACACTGACCCGCGGCCTCCTGATTACTTCCCAGTGTGGTCAGTGTCAGAACAGCGGACTGCATACAGTGCCCCCTCACACCCTGGGGTCCCAACTCAATACTCCTTCCTCCCTACATCCTTCTAGAACTTTCTCTCACTTTCTGTTATGTGCTGTTTCTTTAGCTTCTCTTCCTACAATTTGGGTGACTTTTCTTTTGCGGGTACATTTACTTCGATCTCTGAAAGCTCCTTGAGGTCAGGGGTGCGTCTCGCCTGGTGTTTTCCTCCTGCTGAGATGGACACATGAAGTCACAGGACTAGTCAGGACACAACGTCCCTCCTTACGTGGGCTCGGCACTCCACAGTTTAAAGAGCCCCAAGGTGATCCTGAGTTTTCACACCCCTCCGACCCTGCACTGAGCTCGCAGGAAGACACTCCTCTCACTGCGCAGTTTGTGCAGATGATCAAACTGAGTCTTGAAGGGTGAAAATGTGCAGTAAGTGGGAGAAACTAAATGCCAAAATTCATATATGTTGCCTATTCAATAATTTCCAAGATATTTTAATTTCTGGAAATTTTCAGTGAATTGTGTATTTCATCTCCCCTGAACACAAACTTAGTTCACAGATTACACTTTCTCTCACTTGTAGACATAAGCTTCTCTAATTTTTCTGTTCTTTATTCATTAAGTAGTGTTCCCCCCACAAAAAAGAGTAAAATAATTTTATAAAAACTGGATTTAAAAAATTTTTATAAACTAGAAAATCACTCAGATAGTTTCAAATCTTTATATAAATGAACATTTTTATTAATGGTTATAATGTCATAACATATTTGAATCTTTGAATTTTATTTTTTGTGCCACTTCATCAAAATTTAAATTGGGAAGAAAGTTGGAAAATGCTGAATATAGACCAGATATATAGTCTCAGAAGCAGACTTATAGATCTGCTTGAATATAGAACATTATTGACTATTTGTTCAAAGCAGTTTTCTCATCACATTTGTGGTTTTGCCACTGTCAGAAAGGGATGTGTTGTCTCTCTCTTCTTTTTTGCTCCCACCCAAGGGGCCTGTCTGGCTGAGGCAGGTGTTAATTAGACAAGGGAGCATCCTTCTTGGCTGGGTCACAAACACACAGCCCAGGATATAGAACAGACCCCAGAGGTGAGCCAGACATGCCAGGCGGGAGGAGACTGTGCCCATCGACGTCATGAGGGACTGAGCCCAGAGAAGACCCAGGGGACCGGGGTCCACTGGTGGGCAGGCTGAGGACCTCCAGGAGACGGGGCTGAGTGGGGAAGGCACGCCGGCCATAGAGCGCTGGGACTCTGTCCAGATGACCGTGGGATGGCCTGCATTGTGTGCTTCTATTTGGGAAAAACACCACTAGCAAGGAAAAAAAAGAAAAGACTTGCAACAGATAAGATGGGCAAAGGGGTTAACACCTTAAACATACAAAGACCTATTATGAATTGATGTGAAAATTTTTTAAAGAAGAAAAATAGACAAAAAGTGAGAATAAGAACTTCCTAGCAGGGGAAACTTAGGAGGCTGAATCTGGAAAATACTGACCCTCATTCTTGGTTGGAGAAGGAAAAATGTAAGCAACCATGTGACAGGTAACTTCAGTCAGTAAAAATAACAGACTGGTGGGATCCATTGGAGATAAGCACTTAGATAATGGGCATAATCATACTTTACTAACGAGTGCATGGATTTTTACATTTTCTAACAGTACTGACAATATCTTTTAAGAAAACCATATTATGGAAATGTGTACAAAGATGTGTGTGATATTTATTGCACCTTTTTATAGTGAAATAAAACAAATAAATGAGATACAACAACCTAACTATCCATTAGTAGGGGAATTTACAGAGATGGTTGGATAAATTTTTGGCTGCAGAATATTATGTAGCCATTCAAAAAACGAGTATAACAAAAATAAACTCAGAATGGCTTAAAGACTTAAACGTAAGACATGACACCATAAAATTCCTAGAAGAGAGCATAGGCAAAACATTCTGTGACATAAATTGTACCGATGTTTTCTTAGGTCAGTTTCCCAAAGCAATAGAGATAAAAACAAAAATAAACAAATGGGACCTAATCAAACTTACAAGCTTTTGCACAGCAAAGGAAACCATAAAATAAGTAAATAAATAAGGAAAAGACAACCTACAGAATGGGAGAAAATACTTGCAAACAATGTAACTGACAAGGGCTTAATTTCCAAAATATACAAACAGAACATCTCATACAACTCAACAACCAAAAAACAAACAACCCAATCCAAAAATAGGCAGAAGACCTAAACAGACATTTCTACAAAGAAGTCAATAGGCACATGAAAAGACGCTCAACATTGCTAATTACTAGAGAGATGCAGATCAAAACTACAATGAGGTATCACCTCACACCAGTCAGAATGGCCATGATTAAATAGTCTACAAATAACAGATGCTGGACAGGGTGTGGAGAAAAGGGAGCCCTCCTACACTGTTGGTGGGAACATAAGTTGGTGTAGCCACTGTGGAAAACGGTATGGAGTTTCCTCAGAAAATTAAATATAAAGTCACCACATGATCCCGCAATCCCACTCCTGGGCTCCTATAATTAAAAAAGATACATTCACCCCTATGTTCATAGCAGCACTATTTACAATAGCCAAGACATGGAAACAAATGTCTAAATGTCCATCAACAGAGGAATGGATAAAAAAGATGAGGTACATATATACAATGGAATATTACTCAGCCATAAAAAAGAATGAAATAATGCCATTTACAGCAACATGGATGGACCTAGAGACTATCATACTAAGTGAACTAAGCCAGACAGAGAAAGACAAATATCGCATGCTATCGCTTACATGTGAAATCTAAAATACAACACAAATGAACCTATCTATAAAACAGAAAGAAAATCACGGACATAGAGAACAGACTTGTGGTTGCCAAGGGTAGTGTGGGGAGTTGGGGGAGGGATGGAGTGGGAGGTTGGGGTGAGCAGAGGTAAGTTATTATATATACGATGGATAAACACCAAGGTCCTACTGCATAACACAGGGAACTATATTCAGTATCCTATGATAAACCATAAAGGAAAAGACTATTAAAAAAAGAAAAGACTGTAAATATATATATGCATAACTGAATCACTTTGCTATACAGCAGAAATTAACACAACATTGTAAATCAACTATATTTCAGTTAAAAAATATTGAGTGTAAGCCATAGGCATTGACCTGGTGAGATAGCTGTGATTTTTAATAAGTGAAAAATAGCAACGTACAGAAAAGTTTGTGCATAATGGAGCCGGCTTTTATAAACAATGCGCATACGAAGGGAAACCTGCTCTATTTATTCATTATGTTTTCAGAGTAGAGAGGAGGTTAGTAATCTTGGGATGAGGAAGTTGGATGAAGAGACTATAGCTGTTGCTGTATCCCCACCACAGAGCTGATGTGTCGCTGTACTTCTTTTGATTTTTTTCAACCCAGTAATGTAGAAGAAGTAAAGAAAAGGAAGGCAGGCATTGTTGCTCAGACTTAAGGACGTCAACGGGAACTGTTCTGGGCTCCTAAGCCAGAGAATTCCATGATGGAAATAGGGTAGCATCACGGCTGTGCATGTAAAAGGTTGACACGGGGTCAGGCCTCTAGGAGAGGATGGCAGTGAGTCGGCCTTAAAAGGTAAGGACTTAAACAGGTGCGGTATCCAGGGAGATGGAAAAAAGTGGGGAAAAAATACAATGGCAAAGAGTGGAACGTGATAAATGACCTGATGGAGAAATGAAGACTAGGAAAAGTCCAAGTATGATCTTAAGGTTTCAGACTGAAAGAATGACCCCTTCCTTTGATCCGTAAACAACCACTGAGAAATAGTGGACTGATTCTAGGCTTTCACAGGCTCCCTCCTCCCAAGACCTTACAAAACAAGGCAGGAACGCCTTCGGACCATGGTGCAGAGAAACAAACCTCTAATGAAGAAATGCACACGGTGCTGAGGAGGACAGAAGTCAGAGCAATCATAGCAGCAAAACAGGCAGAAACCGCGTGCTTAGGGGAGGGCCCTGCACTGAACAGAAGTGCATGAGGCTGGTTTTCAGATGAATTTGCTGTGAGATGACCATACCTTGGAAGCAGCCAGAGCGTGGACTCGAGGTTGAAACGAGAGGTCAGGACTAGAGCTGCTGGCTTGAGCCGTGGCAGCAGGGCAGTGGACACCTCTGCTCTGGGCGTGTGTGGACCTGAGGGACCAGACAGAGCCGGGGACCAGGAGCCAGTGATCCGGGGAAAGGGGGCGGTAGTGTGAGTGTCTGCTGAGGGATGAGTCAGATCGGCTTTGGGGAGTCAGGGAACAGGCCCCAGTGACCTCGGAAGCCAGTTCCAGAAGTGACGTCCTCCAGTGGCTGGGAGAAAGGCCACCGCTGGAGAAGTTTCACAGCGAAGGAGAGATGGGACCGTCACCAAAGTCAGCAGGCCGGGTGGGGGTCCTGAGCCGAAGGGGAGCAGGAGGGCCTGTCAGAGGAACAGATTAAACTCGCTGGGGCAGGGGTGGGCACGGAGAAGCCCAGGACCCCCAGGAAGTGGCCTCACAGCCCTGAAGTTGGGGGCAGATGGCGGTGGTCAAGCGCTTGAGCATGGGACTCGGCCGTGACCTCCAGCTCCGCTGTCTTTTCTAGTTGCCTGACTTTGGCCCAAGTCACTGACTGACCCTCTGAAAGTCCTGTACTTTGTAATCTTGACCCGCCACGTGATGCTGCTTCCAGGCAGAAGCCAGAGTCACCGTGAGGACCCTGTGAGGCGTCTCCGAAACCATCTTCAGCCTGTCTCTTTTGAATATTCATCCTATACTTTTTTGAAGACTCCCCTTCCTGTGGAGGGATATTGAGTTCTGGGAAATGATGCACTTTTTTTCCCTCCTTTCCTTTACTGTGTAGAACATCAAAGCACCTCAAATAACTTCCCTCCTTCCCCACGTTGCCAAGAAAGTTTGCCCAATGTCCACAGAATCTTTAAGGGAGCTTATGTATTTTTATTTAGTACAACTCAGCAAATATTTATCACTGAGCAACTGCTCTGTGCCAGGCACCGTGCCAGGAGCTAAAGAACCAGAGACCGACATGCCTGTTCTGTCCCAGACTGCCTGGCACCGCTCACTGGGACCAGGTCCACTCGTGCACAGGTGGGTCTGAGATGCCCCCATGTCCCCAGGTGCCAGGACTATAGCAGTTCTCCAGCCTGGTCCAGGGAACTTAGGAATCTAGAAACTATTAAAATACTTGGATTAAGGAAGATTGTCAAAAGTGCAAGAGAAATACTTGTAACTAGAAAAGAACGTTGTGTTCCCCACCTCTTCACACACACCCACACACGTTTTAAGTTTTGTAAATAGAGCCAAATTTGGGGCTCTAGAAGTCATTATGGAGACTGTACTCTGAAGCTACACACTGTGGTGCTGGTTCAGATACTCAAAGGCCAGTAAAATATTTGGTATTAGGAAAAGAAAGTTAAAAATGCACAGATGACATCATCTTACCCTACATCACAAGAGTTGTGTATGTCCTTAACTTGGGTATTATGAGCATTTCTGTTTCCGTGCCTTTGGGAAAACATGACACCTAGAAAACCAAGCTGGGAAGGATGC
Source organism: Mesoplodon mirus (assembly GCF_964341445.2). Classification (NCBI taxonomy): domain Eukaryota; kingdom Metazoa; phylum Chordata; class Mammalia; order Artiodactyla; family Ziphiidae; genus Mesoplodon; species Mesoplodon mirus. Next base: position 25,817,059 of record NC_138990.1, on the reverse strand, counting down.
ACAGACATCTTTAAGCATCTCTCGAGTACCAGGCACCAGGCCGGGTTCTCCCATAAAATCATTCCATCCAAGTCTCTTGACCACCCAGTGGGATAAGTAGGGATTTTGCACATGACAGAACTGAGATTCACTTTGTTAGTAAACGTGGAGCCACAGTCACACCTGGGCCACCTGCTTCTGAGATGCACCTGCCTCGCCACATGCACAGGTAGACGGGCATCCACAGAGATGGGGGAGGATCGCTGCTGACACAGAGGAGTCCCAGGATGCCAGCCCCTCCATCAGGAGAGCCGACAGTCAGAAGATTACCCCACTGTCTGCAGGGCCCAGAGACGTTCAGGAGCCACACAGGACCTTGCGCCCAGCCCCCATCCACCCTCCTGGTGGGTCCCTGCTGAGCGCTGGCTCCCTGGGAGGGGCAGGAGGTGCAGGTGTCTCTGGGGAAGATGGAAGCCTAAATAAGCACCTTAAGACAAGAGTGTAATTCCTTTGAAGACAAGTGCAAAGTCTCTGCAAACTTATTTGCAGGAACTTTCTGGGAAACTAAAGAACAAATACTCCAAGAAGAGGGATGGAGAGGAATTTAAATACGTCATTAAACACTGAGCCGAAGCTCCTGGCCAGAGACTCAGGTGGCTTTTGGAGAGGCTGCCATGTTCTGAACCTTCAGCAAATCCATCCAGCCCTCTGAGACCCACACCTCAGGCCCCCACTGCCCACGGAAGTCCTGATGACAGATACGGGGTCTGGAGCTAGGATGGAGTACTATTCCTATAAAATTACATAAAATCCCACAACATTCATGTATTTTAGGTCTGGCTTCTCCTTGACTCTTGAGAGGCCCTGGAACTTAGATGTTCTGCTCTGCTGTCCTCAAGCGCAGTTATCCTCCAGGGCAGAGAGCCCTGGGCAGGAGCAGGGACCCCCCCAGAGAGACCCAGCCCCAGGCAGCCTGGACACAGCTGTCAGCATTGTCGGAGCCCCTCTTCTGAGACAACTGGAACCAGATCAAGAGCAACACAGTCAAACACCCCAGGGCTGGGCGAGGGTCACACAGAAGGTATGGGATGGACATGGGGCTCCCACGTGGAACGCAGCCACACCAGCCAACTGTTGCCAAGAGAGTAATGTTTCCAGATCCCCTGATTTTTCCAGAAAAAAGTCAGGAATTCAGATTTGCATATGAAATCTCCAGAGTTTTAGGTGTGGGTCCGATGTGTTATGTATTAAGAGCCTCAAGGAAGGGGTGTTGCTTCCTGCTCCAGTGCAGGTCATGGTTACGTGTCTAATGCCGTGTTTTACAATGACTTTAGGAATTCTTTGTAGGCTACAAAGAATTGCTTGACGTTTACTAAGTACTTATTGACCTGTTCATAAACTAATCAGCCTCCAAACCTCCTCATTCCAATGAACTGCAAATATGTTACTTCCTCTGTTATGCTAGATTTCCCCCAAAACTGCTACTCACAGAATCGTCCAGGAGTGAGGAGTGTATGTGGCTTTCCCTCTGGTCCCCGAGCACGGAGGCAGCGGCTCACATGGGGGTCAGGTGGGCAAGGCCCCGCTCACACCGCAGTCAGGACCAGGAGGCGGGCAGCGGCCAGCGGCTTCCTTCTCATGTTTGCCCAGAGAATTCCTGGTTTCTCGTCTCAGTCTCTCTTGCCTCTGTCAGCACCAACCGTCCCTCTGCAAACATGCGCATCTGGGGTGAAGCGGTGGGAGCCGTGGTCTCCTTCCTTTGAGGGGAGTTGACTGGGTACCCTCCTCCGTGACCGGGTTAAGGAGAGGAGGAAGCAAAGGAAAAGTTAGGAGCGGAAAACCCAAGGCTTCGTCTGTGTTTTATTTGTCTAATTTTTCCTTATTTCCATCCTAAGAGGTGGGATAACTAAACTGAAAAATTATAAACCGTGGACCATAAACCCCTTTATTTCTTCTAATTTTGTAACCTTTGGACAATAACGCTATCCTTTGTCTTAATATAAATATTGGATAGGAATCCTCAATCTCAACATATTTGCACTACGTTAAATTCACTAAAAAGCAGAAAATGTCATATTTTGGAAAACACTTCAAATTGTTACAGTATGTTTTTAAACTCTACTCAAGGATGCCTACGATACATAATCTCCGATTCTCGCTGATCTTTCCCGGTGGATTTTTTTTATGAAGCAAAACTTCCCTGCGTCTGAACTGAGACGAGGAAGCAGCTTCCATCACGTGGAGCTGCGTGGAGCCGGTCTCTTTACCTAGGAGACCTCGGTTACCTAGGAGACGGTGACCCCGGGCATGAAAGCTCTCGGGGAAACAGCTGCACGCAGTTTGATCTGCACCCTTGGTTTTGCCAGAGCTTCTAGTTTCCCTTCATTATACCTTCCCCGACTTTCTCACTGTCACACAACTCGGGCTGCCGCCTGCCTGCAACCCTCCCTCCTCGGTGATGCTAATGAACAGTCAGTGACCGCAGGTTGGGTGGCAGCAGGTGATAGGTAGGGCCTGGCTGATGACAAAGTGACCCCTACTTCCCCAGTGACTGGGGAGTGGCTGGGGAGGAGGAGGGAGCTCTGGCTCTGTGTCGAGTCCCAGCTGCCCACCATGCAGACTGCTGCCCGAGGGTCCCCCTGCCCCGTCCCTGCAGAGGGAGAGCCAGTGACGGTGAATGGAGACATGGATTAGAACACCGATGGGCCCTCGCGGTCCCAGGACCCCACATCCAGCCCCTCCCAGGGGCATTGCTGTGGCCTGGAGCCTGTTCAGCCTCCAAAGGCTTGAAGGAATCTACCAATGTGCGATTTGGGGTATAGTTAATACTCTGTTATCTTCACTAAGGCTCAACCTGACCAGAGTGTGCATTTTACTGGTGGGGAGGATGGGGGGAAATCGAATAGTAAAATAAATCCTGCTTCCAGATTCGAGTTTACATATTATAACATAATTCACTGCCCTCTCTTCAGTGAGTCATTCTGATGGCTTCTGTTGGTTCAAAAGTAAACTTTTAAAATTCTAGACTTTAAGTGTAAAACCATTTTAAGCTCCTAAGAAAACCTCTCTTGATTTTTAAAATAAACAGTGGGCTTACAAATAAAAGAATGAATGCTGTAGTAGTTCCTTAAGGATGACTTTTCTCAATGTGAATCACTAGAGTGGGAATCAGAAACCCAGACAGAGGTAACCAGGTTGCTACTGTCCAGGCCCAGGCAAGACCAGAGCCCGTAGGTTAGAAAGCACTGCTGATGAACGGCTCAGGCATCACCAGTGAAGCTTCTGCAGCTCAGGTCTCAGACCCCTTGGAAGAGCAAATTCAAACACACAGCTCCCCTGATGCTTCCGAGGAAGACGCCGTCAGGGGGGAAAGGGTGGGTGAAAACAGGCAGGAGTGGGGACGCAGGCAGGGGGGCCTGCAGGAGTCGGGGGCCTTGCCCACACTCGCAGGTGTAGGCTTGGAAAATGGAAAAACCTCCTCACGTATTTCCCACTGTGAATTGTACGCTTTCTGCCTAATCTGAACCTCGCCGGCAGTTTCTGGACATTGATACGTGAGTGTGAAAAGGAAGTTTGAGTCTGTTTTGCTACTTTGCCTTTTCAGATTCTTTTCCCTTATGGGTTATTACAGAATATTGAGTATAGTTCCCTGTGCTGTACAGTAGGTCCTTGTTGGTTTTCTATTTTATATACAGTAGTGTGCGTATGTTAATCCCACCCTTAAAGGCTTATTTACAAGAGAGCAAAACCCACTACAGAACCTGGAATTCAAACAGGATTGGCCCTGGAATAAACAGAGCAGTGGCACAGAACAGTCCACAACGGGACCCTGCTGGGGTGGGAAATTAGCACAGCAAGAGGGTGTATTTTAGTTGGGTCAGGGGTGGAGCTAGTATTTATTAATTGAACGATTAGTGGCAGAATTAACTGTCCATCTAGAAGAAAATAAGGTTGTCCCCATATGTAAAAAATATGGATTAAAACTTAAATGTAAAAAATAAAACAATTCTTAGGCAACCATATGAGCAATTAGCTAGTAAGCCAAGGTTTTTGACTTTATACCCACAGAGCAATGACCTCAATGCCCTTTTGGTGACAAGCCCTCTCCTGGGCGACGGCCGGAGTTTATTTCAGATGCTGCACAAGCATCCGTGACAAGGGTATGGGCTTCCCGAGCGTGACTGGCCGTGTCCCTCTGAAGCTCCAAGGAGCCCACGCCAGCTGAGGGAGGCCCCCCAGTGAATCCCAAGCACCCCCAGACGCCCCCGGAACTCCCCACGTGCCTGTGCCCCAGGGCCTTTGCGTGTCCTGTTCCCTCTGCCTGGAACATCTGTCCCCACCCTTTTTTAACCTGAAACCTGTAATTTTCCTTGAAAACGGCGCATATTTTGATTCTCCCTGAGAGCCTCTGTCCACCTCCCAAAGGGTTACCTTCAGCTCGTCTGTGTTCTGTTATGTTCTCAGGGCCCTGACACAACGTCTCCACTCGGTTTTGAGTTCCTTAAAGAACAGGCTTCCATCCCGTCGTCTCTGCATCCCTGGTCCTACGACAGGTGTGCAGTGTCAGGAGATGCTCCACTTGAACAGAACAGGACCCAGCATTTCCTCCGTCCCCCGTCGTCCTGGGGTGTGTGGGCCCTGTTTGCGCGCTTTGCTAAACTGTTAGCATTGAAGAGGATTTCCAGGTGCAGTAGCCGCCTCAGAGCTGTGACGTGCCACCCGGGGTACTGCTGACTCACACTGTGTCTGCCTTCCGGGCTTCCACACCCTGAGCGGGGCTGATGCAGCAGAGGAAGGGCGGCCACCCAAGGAGGCCCGGCACCGCGCGCCACGTCGACCCTCCCTGAAACGTTTCCCAGCTCCTCCGCGTCTCCCTGCATCCGTCCTCCCTGCAGGGTCAGCTGCGTCCCAGGACGCAGGCCGACTTGGTGGAGACCCTCCCCACCCCGGGCAGGTCGTCTCCTCTTGGCCCACTCTGCTCCCCTCTGCACTCTCTCGAACTGTTGCTGAATTCATTTCTTTATAAATATGTTGGTGAGGGATCCCTCCCACGCTCAAGAACCAACAACAGCTGTCTATCCGCTGGGTCACTAGTGACCCTCCAAGTCTGTCCAGGCCCCCGGGGTGCCCTTCCCACTCTCCCTGTGGCCGAGCGCTCCCTGCTCCGCCAAGACCGTCACCCCGAGATTCCACCTTGTTCCCGCCGTCTCCTTGACCCACCATCTCCCCAGCAAACGGACTCGCCAACTCATTCACTGGCGCGTCCATCCAAGTACACGTTTCTAGCATCTGCGTGTCAGCTGAGCCTCTGCATGTATCTATACACACGATGGGTGTGTAAGTCCTTTCTTCCTTCTACACCTAAACTAGTCATCCTGAAGTATCTCAATTTCCCTGAGAAATTCCCCCTCCGTGATTCACCTCGCGTGGGCTCGTCCTTTCCTGAAATTCTTCTTATTTTATTAAATCTGCCAAATCTTATGTCTGTACAGATACCTCGCCCATTAAGATATTAAGCTCATTAAATGAACTTACATTTTTTATTATAGGTATTTTTATTATTCCACACACAAGAGTAATAAATAAATATTTGTTGGTCAGTTGGTATGAACATTAAATCAGATTCTGTGCAGGATCTCACCTTGCTTATGGTTTATTTCAATAGCAGATCCACCCAGGTCTTTTCTATAATGTCACCTAGCAGAACCACAATTGTCCAACTAGAGTCTTCTTTCCCAAATTCTGACGTTTCTTGTCATAAACTGTGAAAGAAGTGAACTGTGCATACGTGACTTTTTTGTTGTTGTTTTTAGAGTATAGTTAGTTGATTTACAATGTTGTGTTCATTTCTGCTGTCCTCAGTTATAGATATATATATTCTTTTTCATATTGTTTTCCATTACGGTTTATCCCAGGATATTGAATATAGTTCCCTGTGCTCTACAGTAGGGCCTTGTTGTCTATCCATCCTATATATACTAGTTTGCATCTGCTAATCTCAAACCCCCAATCCATCTCTCCCACACACACACCCCAATACATGACATTTTACGACGTCCCCATCTTCTGCCCAGAATGCAGCTCTGGCCACAATGGGCAGGGTGAAAAATGACACAGTCCAGGTTGGAATCTGGTCAGAGGAGCTGTCGTCTTTACTACTCATCTCTTGTCAGCCCCTCTGATGCATTGAGTGGAATTCTCCCATGATGCAGTTTTGCTGTGTATAAATTACTCACATTCACCCACCTGGCAGTATGTTCCCGTGGCTTAAAGAGGAAGTGTAGGGCCTCCCTGGTGGCGCAGTGGTTGAGAGTCCGCCTGCTGATGCAGGGGATACGGGTTCGTGCCCCGGTCTGGGAGGATCCCATATGCCGCGGAGCGGCTGGGCCCGTGAGCCATGGCCGCTGGGCCTGCGCATCTGGAGCCTGTGCTCCGCAACGGGAGAGGCCACAACAGTGAGAGGCCCGCATACCGCAAAAAGAAAAAAAAAAAAAAAAAAAGAGGAAGTGTAGACAGTGGCTCTTTTCAGGATCCTGCACCAAAGCTGCCCCTTGAATGATCTTGGGCAAGTCACAGCTGTAAAGGAAGTGTAATAAAGACACCTCCCTTACAGAATCGTGTGAGGACCCTGCAAGGTAATAGATGGAAACACTCTGTCATCTCCAAGTGTGACCCTTGCTGTGACCCTGGAAAGTGTCCTGACGATTTAGATCAAGGTAGATGCAATTGTCCCCCAGGACTAGACCATGGCGAGAGTAGCCCGCACGCTAAAACGTGTCCTTCTGTGACACACCCCTCCTCCCCGCCGTGACTCCTTGATCAGGTTAAACACTTCAACTACAAGGAGAATCTAGACATTAATATATGCATTTTTTCCTTCCTGCAAACTTCAGCCCTATCCATTATATTCTTGGTACAAAGTACAACTCAGACTGACCGACCCAGGTGTGTCCTAATCAAAGTCTTCCACTGTGGGGGCCCTGCAAGACGAGGTCTGCTTTGTTATTTTTAAACAACACGTTTAGATTGCCTGGTCCTTCCCCAGCAGCACCCCTTCACAGAGGGAACCCGTCCCTGAACTGCCAGCAGGAAAGCACACTGACCACCTTCCTCTCCCCCCAGATGGAGGTGGACACCGAGGAGAAGCGGCATCGCACGCGGTCCAAAGGGGTTCGAGGTACGTCCCTGCTTCCAGGTCCCTGGGGCCCCTGCTGGGGTCCCCTTTGTCCTGCAGAAGCCCTCAGACCCGGCCTGGACACCACCCTCTCGGTAGCTGTCTGTGGAAGAGGGGCTCTTGGGATCGATCATCAATTTGTCTCTTTTCCTCTCTCTGCAGTTCCTGTGGAGCCGGCCATACAGGAGCTGTTCAGGTCAGTGAACAGGACGGGCAGTTAGCCTGTTCGGAGAGCGGGCAGGATGCATCCCCAGCAGCGGTCAGAGACTGTGCGTCGTAGCAGAGACGGGGCTTTCGCGCTCCCGGGGGACCCAGGGCCTGCACCCCAGCCCCCTCCTCCCAGTTTCCAGTCCTCCCTGTCTGTCTGCGTCCCCCGCTTCCCTCCCGTCCAGGTGGCACCTGAGTGACCCATCCTTTCCTCTTGCAGCTGTCCCACCCCTGGCTGTGACGGCAGTGGCCACGTCAGTGGAAAATATGCGAGACACAGAAGGTAAGGCCTCGGTTTTTCATGCCATGCTGAGTGACTCATGGGCACAGTGAATGGGGACCATCTTGGGGAAGCTTTCCTGTCCTCCTCGGACGTGGGGCTCTTGTAAGACGTTCTGAGCTCCTTCTGGGGTAGCGTTCACCCCACGCCAGGGGTGACGACAGAGGACCAGCCTTGCACCTCTCCCCACTTGCTCCCTGGGATCCTCCCCTAGGTCACTGGGAGCCATATTCCTCCTCCTCGTTTTCTCCTTCCGTAGCTCAGGATGGTAAACATCCGGTGGTAAAGTAAAGCATGAACTTCCTGATCTTCCTGTGGGCACTCAGCTCATCCTGGGAAAGGAGGTCCAGGCTGGCACCGGGCAGCTGCAGGGGAAAGTCAGAGCAGGAGGGGAAAGTCCAGACAGATCACGCTCGTGAGGCTTTGGGGCTTAGAGATGATGCTCGTGAATACCGGCATTTCATGTCCGTGACAGAGGTGGCAACACCTGGAGCACAGGATAGGCAGGTAATTGCTGCTAGAATGTGCCGCAACGGAATCGCATCCTTCACACCAAGACTGCGAGTCACGTGCAGCTAACTCAGGCTTGAGATTCACTTCCCCCAAGATCCCTTTCCCTGTGGTATTGAGGCAGCTTCACCTTTCAGTGGAAGGTTTGGGTTATGATGAGTTAGAAATGTTTACAGGCCGTGACACATTTTTGGCTAATTCCCACAAACAAGGGTGCGAGGACTGAGGCCATTCAGCCCAAGCAGCCATCAGGGGCCAGGCCCAGGTACCCAAAGCTCGGGAGCTAGAGCAGGTGCCCTGAGCACCCCAGGGTGACCGTCCCTCGCTGCTTTCCACTTTATTTCCTTTACAGCTGGACACACATTTACGGATGAAATCAAGCAATGACTATGATAGTCCTTTATCAACATCAAGGGGAAAATTACAAAGTCCTCCAAAATACCCACGCTAGTATTTAAAGAGGCAGGGGATGTTCAGTGGGCATCCATGATGAAATGGTTTCATACCAAAGGGACGACAGGCCATGGTTAAGAGAATTTTGTGGCTTAAATTATTATATTTAATTTATTATATTATTATTTGATTATGAAAAATTATTGAAGTATGTAATTTAAATATGTGGGTTTTTTAAACTATTTGTTATTTTATGAAGGAGTATATATGTAAATTCTTTTTTAAAAATCCAGTTTTTAAAAACTGGATTGCTTATGTTTACAATGGAAAACAAGTTAGCCAACCATCAGTGGATTTTTTCCCCTAATCATCGCTTCACTAGACAATAGTTAAATTTGATTATTTTGCTACTAGAAAGAACAATTAAATTTGACTAAAAAGTTTTAATTAGGTGTCAGCTAGTTTTAATTGGGTGTCATAACCACGCTTTTGCTGGAAAAATCATGAAGTTCCCAAAGAATTGTTTCAAGCGTTTCTATTCCTACCCAAGGTGCATCCCCTAGAGCTGTGGACTGATGGGCCCTGTGGGATGCAGTGTGTGTGCACAGCTCTCCCTGGGATCTCCTCCACTGCTCAGAAAATGATGCTCAGCCTTAGGCTGGGAACAATGCGAAGACAGCTGGGCTCCACCCTCCTCTGAGACCTGATGCTGCTGAGAGCACAGAACACCCTGAATTTTTCAGGAGTGAAGTAGGCGGAATTTTAGAAAGGAGTCACAGAAACAGCCAAATTGGAAAATTTTACAGCAAAAATAATTTCAATTTTTTAAATTTAAAATGTTATTTTTTACCATGAGTCATAGTGTTTGCAATTATTGGAATTCCCACTGTTTTAATAGAAATAGTGAATGGGGAGGCATACTGTGGGAACCCAGTACACAGACACTGGGCCTCGTTTCCCCTTTGCCACTAATTACCCAAGGGGCTTTGGGTGGATTATTTAACATGTATTGACTTCAAATTTCCTCGGTTTTATAATGAGAAAGTTGCAGACTTTGTTATGTAAAACTAATTACCATTCAAAACTTATGTCACAGATAAGACTTCTCTCCAAGGAATCTCACTGAGGTATCAAGTGAGGCTTTCTAAATTTTATTTTTTCATGTCTGTATACTATCAGCAATTTTTAACTAAGGGGTGACATTTGAATTGCTCAGACTGAAAAGGGGCTCTTTGTAATAGATAAGATTCGTGTATACATCAACATCTTTTGACTAGTGCTATTTCAAATTTGTGAGGCTTCAATTATATCTGGCTTTGTTTTTTTCTATTTTTTAAAAGATTTCCTAAATGAAAGTTTCTCCCCTCTGACAGCTGCTCATGCACATAAATACCTGCACTACCCGCCCACACCAACACAGGTGTCACCTTGCCCGCTGCCCTGTCCCTGCTGATACTCGGAGCACATGAGGCCCCTTCAAATAGGACAAGAGCAGCAGCCTCAGTTCAGGTCTTGATGAAACTGCCCGTTACTTCGGTCTTTTAAAGATACATTTTCCAATGAATATATTCCCGTTAAGGCTACAATTTCATTTTACTCACATATCATACCAGTTCATAGCCAAATAAAAAGGCATTCTTTTAGTATATTGAAGTATCTATTTTTTTGAACATGCAAAAATTAATTGGAGGCAGGTGAGGGGAATCAACAATGTAAAAAATAAAAAATAAAATTTTTAGGAAATTTGATATCAAGTGGTAAAATGATGCCTCTCAGTTAATCTTTATTTTGAACACAAGAAAAATTCTAAGGAAGTCAAATATTGATCACAGTTTCAGTGTACCTTCTTATTTCTTTGGAGGGCACGCACATTGGTGGGTGGCCTTGCTGCTTCAACGGGGATTTGGCTTTTCATGATAGCTTCTAAGGCTCATGGCTTTTTCACTGTGTGATAGAGGTAGGGTCGTGGATTTGTAAGAAATGGGGAATAGGTGATAGAGGAGGATCAATCATCAGATAAGACCTGTGAATTTAAACAATAATCTGAATTCACAAGGCATTCACAATTTAAGATCCTGGTTAAAAATTGAGAGGTAGGAATTAAAGTTATAATACTTACTTTATTGGTTGGTCTGCCTTATTCAAAAATTATGTCCTTGAACTAAAGATAATCTATTTATGGGTATTTATTTGTGTTAATAGTTCATCATCAATTTGAGGTGCCTGATAAACACATGTACAACTGCACAGTTAAAGGTTGAATCAAAAAGATAAATTAGGAAAAACATAAGGGAAATGAAAACATAATTTTACCAGAAACCCAGGATGTATCAGGAGTTCTGATACAGTATTCCATTCAGTGCTGAGTCTCTGGGCAGTCAAGGTAAAAAAAAGAGGAAGAAGAATGAGAGAGCCTCATTATCTGATGCAGGCAGCACACCAGTTCCTCAGAGGGGTTACCCTCCTGGCACTGAAGGTCCATTTCTTTGAATCCCTGCACACTGACCAGCAGGGATCCGAGCTCAGTCAATATTTTTTGCCCTGATGCATGTGAACAGGGCCAGGCCTCCAGGCAGAGAACAATATCACCAGCCGTTATCTTCAGAAACATCATTAGTGTCTAGACACATGACTCTGACTTTTTAGGTTTTATATTATTAGCACATGAGCACGACAGAACATTACGGGTTTGCAGTCAGGGCCAGAAGTAAGTCTCCTGTCGTGAAACAAAACACCAACTCAGTCTTTGCTGTACACAGCAAACCCGACCTCTTCTTTCCCACTCACCTCTCACATCTTCTGCACACCTGACTGCACACAGTCCAGTGCTCTGAGTGCACACGTCTTTTCTAAACTGGTATTTATGGGTAGCTGAAGTTTGCATCTCAAATGCAGGGGCCGATCTCAGGCTTTCTTTGCAGATGCAAAACTACCCCTCCGCCATCCTAAGTGAGTTTTCCAGAGTTTGGTTCTTAGACGCCCAAATTCAGGGAAGGGAGAGTCCTGGATGCCCCACTCTCCTCCCTGGACCACCTCCTTCCCAGTGTTCAGGCAGACTTGTGACCTGTAAGCATTTAAAACCCTAAAACACCTTTATATTGATATAAAATACTATTTGTGTTAAAGATACAGTGCAACTTGATGTTACAAAGGGATGAATATATAGACACTAAATTCATCATCGAAGTCCCAATAAAACTTAAAAATAGGAAAAACAAAAATATTAGTATCTATTTCAGATTAATAAATATTAATGTAGAGGAATTTGAATTTTAGCCTTCCTTATAATAGTTATATACATACTGGACCATTTAGAATTAATTGGATTTACTTATTGTTTTCTGAATGGTGATTTTTGTATAAGCCTCCAATGAGAGAGGGGGAGAGAGAGGGGGAGAGGGAAAGAGAACTTTTACTGTGGATTCATTCTTCACATCATTGGTTTTGTGAACCCTCTGAATTTACTTCTGAAATTTAATGGATTTTATTTACATTTACCCTTCACAGCTGTTTTTTAAGTTACTGTTTGTTGAGCATAAGGTTCTGGTGAGATATTTGATCCGAAATCTAGCTTGAGAGACTTGCACAATCAACAATCCCCCAAAAGCCAGGGGATGGCTTTGGTATTATATTTAAATCCTTCCCCATTTAGAAAATTCAGAGTCAAATCAATTTATCTTGAAACTTTAAAATTAAAAGCTCCAAATGGTAGATTTATTTTTTTATTAGAAAATTATTAAATTCTCTCTGGCTTATGGTGTACGTTCCTTCTTCAGATTTTTTTCCATCTCATATACCTTTGCACCTACCAGTGTGATTGCCATGGAGGCAGCCGCGGGTGAATAATTGCCTGTCTTCACGGGAGCTTGTTCTGGACCTGGAGCTGAGGGCTTGCTTCCTGATGTATGCATGCCTCATTTGGATGCTGCCAGCAGCCTGGGGGCTGTTTTATTCATGCCTTGACAAAGAGCTCTCACTAAAAGCCTTGGAAGAGAGCCAGGCACTGGGAGAGATAGTGGAGCATTTCAACGTGCAACTGAGAGGAGAATCGATAATCAAAAAGGAAAGAAAGAAAGAGACAGAGAAGAAGAAAGAGAAATAGAGATCCCTATACCTCCCTTTTACTGGTTTCACATGGGTAGAATTTCCATTTGCATTAAAATAAAAAACCCTAAAAATAATTGCATTTTTTCCTAACCACGCTTGAAAGTTTAACACAATTTTCCACATTTAATTGCAAAGCTGATTTTAATTAGTAGGGTCCCGCATGTGAAAAATGAAGATCCACTTGGGTGCGTGGAAACACTGCAGTGTCGGCTTTATGCTCTAATTAATGTATGGCTGCTGTGCAGCAGGGCACACTCTGGGGCGTTTATGAAGAATTCTGAGCACGCAGCCACCCAGCCAGGAGCCATGAGAACCAACACCTCCCCCTTCATTCTTTATGAGGCATCGCTGTGCATCACCCCCTGCATAAACTTTACGGCATGCCTGTCCTTTTTACTATTTGTCACTAATATTATGAATCAGAAGTTAGGGCACACCGATTTTAACATTAATTTGATAGCTTGCCCGGTTGCAGAGAGAGCAAAAATGTTGTGATCTCGGGACTTATCTGTCTGAAGTGGAGATTCAAAGCGAGTGGGTTTCCCAGACTCACCATTGCTTGATGCCTTATTGTGAATTGTATGTGTGCAAACACAAAATTCAGGCATGGTCTTTCCAGACTGGGGTGGCAGTTAACCTTCATTGTCACAGTAAATCCTCTATTTAAAAAAAAAAAAAAAAAAAAAGCTTCCTGGCCATTATCCCAAGAAAACAATGTGCCTGCTGCTTGTCTATAGCACGTCTGCCCAAATGGACAGATCTCTGGCCCTGGCCAAGTCTGTTAACATATTTCAGAAGACAGTGTGACTGATTCAGTGTATTCAAAACTGCAAATAAAATAGGTAATGCATTTCAGGGTGGATTTTTGACATTTTATAAAATTCAGTATACTTTTAAAATAATTCCACATTCATAGAGGAGGAATATAGGTATTTTCAGGTAGGAACTAAAACATAAGTATACTTAGAGAGTCTCTAATATTTACAATCTGTATTGGTTAAGAACTAAACACAGGAATTATAATCTTGGTCTGATTTATTGGCTAGTGATTAAAGATATGTAAACATGGCTTTGAAATATCTCCAAAATACACAGCAGAAATTAGTGTGTGGTATGGCTACCTTCAGGGTTTACCGGTTCCGATGACCACAGTCTGCGCTGGGATTCTAGCAGGTATGCAGCCGCCACGTTTCAGAACTGGTGGGCGGAGAGGGGGTCCTGATGTGAGGGTGAGGGGGGTGCTGGCCCACTGGGCGATTGTGAACCAGGAGCCCCTCACACCTGCCGACGGCTGGCTGTGCAGCCCCGAGCTGGTCTTCCCCAACCTGTGTGCGGGCTCCCTGCACGTCCACACCACCAGGGACAGGAGAGGCGACACCCAGAGTCAGTGGCTGCTGGATGGTCCTCAGAGAGGTGTGAGTGATGGGGGAGGGTGGATGGGACGGACGTGTGAGCCCCTCACGCTGAGTCCAGTGTGTCCAGGTGACAAGTCCAGGCAGCAACTCCAGGTACCTGGAATCTGCAGTCAGAACCAGTGATTCCGGAGAAGTCAGCCTTGCGACCAGCTCTTCAAATCCACATTTAAGAGCAATCACGTCGTTAGTGTTATTACTTACACCCACACTTTGAGAAGCCCAAGGAGTCACGAGGATGACCTTTGTCCTTCTGCAAAGTGATTGCTTCTCCTCCTTCTCGGATCTTAGGTCCTGAAGAGAAAACAGGGCTTCCAAGATGAGACCCCAAGAAATGACTGAACCCCCAAACTCCAGAACCTTCTTCCTGCTAAAACTCGTGACAGAGTTAGAGGAGAGAAGCTCTGCCCTCTTAGCTGTAATGTTAGTTTGATGAGATTGCAGTGTTTTAGTCTGAAAAAGTTTCTGTGTGACTTAGACCATTTCCAACTACAAAAAAAATGGAAACCCCACTGAAGACTGGCTTAAACGGTACAGAATGAATCGTCACGTAAACTGGGAATTGAGGTCAATTCACTTCTGCCCCATTGTCCAGCATCTCCCCAGCAATCACCCCCACGCCTGGTTCTCACCTCATCCCAGGGCTGCCTGCCAGGGCCAAAAGTCCAGAGGAGGCCGGAGGGGTCAGGTCCAGTGAAGAGGAGCTCCGGATAAGCCACCTACACCGTCCTCATAGTTCTGGTGCTCCAGTGGGTCCACAGCCGGGCCTGAGCCCTCTGACTGCCAAGCCATCCCTGGGCTGAAGGCTGAATCAGCTCCACTCAGGCCGGGCGTCCTCCCCAAAGCCTGGAACATCAGTATCACCGAGAACTTCCTGGAAAGAAAGCATCCTGGCTACATGCCCCACCCCAAACCTGCCAACTCAGAAGATGTGTCAGGGTCCCCGCTGTCTGTTTCCCTCCCCTCCAGGGGATTCAGATGTCCCCCAAGTGTGAGGTCATGGCTCCCGAGGGCACAGGCCTGTGTGTGCCAAAGGCAGTCACCTGCTCTAGTGGGGTTTTCAGGTAATGTAAAGAGAGGCTGTGTCCTGGGTGAGCAACCAGCAAACAAAGCCAAATTATGTGTGAAGCTGGCAGTCAAGGAAATATTCAGTGGCCATCTGTCTGGAGAAGGACTGGATGGCCTGGTGTGGACAGGTCAGGGCTGTGGAGGCTCAGCCTTGTCCCGTGAGGAGACCCCCTCCCAGATCCAACACGAGTTTCAGGTCACGTGTGCAGGGGGGATGCAGAGGTTCCCGGCTGCTCAGAGCCCCCAGCCAGCCCTGCCCTGTGCCTGTCCCTTGGGCCAGCGAGGCTCTGTGGTCACCGGCCAGTTCTGCCCTGCATGCTTCGCCTGAGCAGAGCCTGGTGGCCGGGAGCATACAGGCAGTAAAAATCCAGAGTGCCTCAGCTGGAAGAAAATCTGGACGTGCCCTGGAGACTGTGCACAACCCGTGGAGAGCTTGCTTCCCTCGTTCCGACTGGGCTACCTGGGCCCTGTGAGCCTCCGCGAGGCCCTGTGGACCTGGGAGCAGGAAGATAAATGCACCTTCCCTTTCCTGGTAAGGGAAAGCTCTGAGCTCCCCGTGTATAATTCAGCAGATTTTAAAAGATCCACTCATTGTAATTTAGTAGCCACTGTGCGGGCCGTGAATACTACCTAATGCTGTATCTGACATGGCCAGTGATACGCTTCCCACAGGATTGGATGCATCTCCTAAAACTCTAGGGAGGAGAGTAGGGAGTGAGCAGCTTGGAAGAAATTTGATTCCTCAGTGATGCATTAGGATGCAGTGATGCTCCCAACTCGCTCCGCCAGCCCCCAGCCCATCCCATGGCGAGTTGTGCTTCTGAATGAACTGTCTTGGCCCCCCTGAGAGTCCTCTGGACCCCCGCACCAGGGCGAGACTGAGAGCTAGGAGGGCAGGGAGGCAGCAGTGGCCACCGGGGGGATCGGGCAGACCCCGATCCTGGAGCCAGGGTCTCTGGCGCAGGCTGTGCTGCACGCAGTGTGACCGAGCGGCTTCACCATGGTTCACGCACATGTCAGGGAGCTAATTATGGAGCGGCTTCTTGGTGCTGCATGTAGGAGCAGACCCCACCCTCAGGAGGGGGCAGAGAGCCCCCCTACCGCTACTGTAGTAACAGACTCTCTGGACCACAGCCCCTCGCCTGCCCCCCATCTCAGGAGACACTGATCAGATGCTTACGACAAAGCCACCACCTTGAGTGACTAATGGACTGAACTTTCCCTGAGGCAGCATGGTTTTGCCAGAGATGCTTCTTAAATTAACCCAAAGCGATTTCTAATAAGTGATGGTGTAGGCAGAGGGGAGGGGGTTCGGGGGTCGAGGCTCTCACTGGAGCCCCGTCTGCCAGGCAACAGCACCACCCAGCCTGCATACGCCTGGGGTTGGCCGCCCATGGATGCTGCCCCTGGAGCCCATGCACAGCCCGCATAACCCTGGGCTGGGCCGCCTGTGGATGCTGCCCCTGGAGCCCACGCACAGCCCGGCCACGGCCTCTCCCTGAAATGGGGCAAGAAGGCCTGGGACTTGCAGCTTTGAAACTTCAGGACTTGAAAAGATAAAAAGGAGTTAGCTTTTCAAATTGTCTTAACTGATCCTCCCAGGGAATTTTTATTGACAACAGAAACCAAAAGAAATACTGCATGCGCACAAAGGTGATTTAGGATTAAAGGTGGGAAATGCTCATTTCCTTAAATAAGGACTAAAAATGGGATTACAAAAGAAAGAACAGTGGAAGTGGTGGCAGATTTTCATGAACATCTTTCTCGTTCTTGTCACTGTGCTCCGTTCAGGGAATGTGACATTTGCCCAGAACATCAGACTTTTTCCTTGGATTTTTAATGCATTTTACTTAGTCTCATGTTATAAGTGTAAATTTGTATTTTTTAAATTTTTATTTAACTTTATAACATGAGCCTTTTCTGATGTCACTAAATATTTTAATTTTCATGACTAACTTCCATCCTGTGGTGATATTGTAACTTATGCAACTCTTATTATTGGAAATTATTTATTTAGGTTTTTTTTTTTAACTTTCCCATGTTATAGATCATGTGTGCTAAGTGTCTTTGCAGACAGCTTTTGTGGCTTTTGGCTCCTTCTTTGGGGCAGTTTTCACAAGGAGGAGCCTTGGCTTGAAGGACGTGAGGACAGAAATGATTCTAAGAGTTTCTTTCCAGCAAGATGGGCCCTGTTTGCATTCCCAGCAGCAGAAGGGAAGGTGTCCCTGTTTCCTTCTGCAAGTCATATGGAATAATTGTTTTTAAAACACTTCCTTCTTACTAAAAAAAAAATGTGTTTGTGAAAGGATAAACTTTTAAAGGATTGGTCATTTTTCAAACAATGCTAATGCCAGAAAATTCTAGAAAAAGACATGGTTTGAAATTTAAGCCACACTTTTTTTCCTCTTAAATGGTCTCACTTGTCAGTGTTCAGGTGAGCTGGACCCCAGCTGCCACCCCCCAAGACTGATCCTGGGGTGAGGCCCTCCAGAGCTGAGTAAGGAAGAGGCTTCCAGGCAGAGGGGCGATGCTTCGTGCTGGGCGGAAGGTGAAAGGCTATCTTTCTCTGTCTCGGTCACCTGGTTCCCCCTCTCGCCACCCACCAGCCTCAGCATTCCAAGCCCAGGAGCAGAGGAGAAGCCAGTGTCCGGTCACCAGAGCCACAGCCAAGTGCGTCAGGGCAGGGTCAGAGCCCCTGAGGGAGGAAACTGTGCCTGAACTTTATATAAAAGTGTCTTTAGATGTTAGAATGATAAAAATTCAGGCCAGCAAAGAGCAGCAGAGGTTCTGCATCAGGGCCTGAGGGTCTTCACTGCCCTGTGCTCCTCCAGACCAGCCAGGAGCCTTGGCTGTGGCTGTCGAGAGCTCCACTTGAAAGTGTGGGCGCAGCAAGTGGGTGAGCTGGGAGTGGCCAAGCACACATTTCTGGGGCTGCTGCCGTGCAGAGGCCCTGGGGTCCAACTGAGGGTGGCGTTCTGCACAGCCTTGCCCTTAGCAACCATCCCTAGACACACACGCCAACGGCACAAAAGGCAAACGGACAGTCTGATGGTTACCACTGACCAAACACATAGGGGATGTGGGCGTGTAGACGGGGCCCTGAGACCAGGAAGGAGCAAGCAGGTGGAGGGGCTGGATTTCACCCCACTGGGGAAACTCGCCCAGTTGCCTTATTTCAGAAAGTACAGTGCTCTTTAGGGAAATGTGCAGAGGCAAGTGAGAAGTGGTCACCTCTGTGGCCAGGTAGAACAGGACTCTATAGACTGCTTCAAAGATGCTCTGTTTGGCTAATTACTGAGTGTTCACTGCACACACAGCCGTTGAGCAGAAGGAATATTTGGGGACAAAGGGACACCCTGCCCTTTGACTTAAGACGTGTGGCCCACGCCAGCGATGAGTCCAGACATACAGGATGCAGGGGAGGGTATGACCAGGGAGACAGAAGGAAGGGTCCTGGGAGGAACACTGGATACACGAGGCCCGTGAGAGTCTTCCTCCTCTGAGCCCTCTGCCGTGTGCCCCCAAACACCGAGCAGGAGACAGGGCCAGAGGGACAAATCATCTCACATCCTTCCTGGGCACTATGCATGCCCACCTTTATCCAAGGAACAGTGTGGACACAAACATTCCCAATTTGCAACATCTTGGAAAATGGAAGTTGGAAGAGTTTTGCTGAGTCCCAGCTTTGGCTCCAGCCGGGCAGGACCTCAGATTTCACCCATGTTTCGTCTACATCCTGTGTTATTTACACAAGGATTCATCACAACTTTCCTTTAAAGAGTAGATCTCTTTCCCACAGTCGAAACACAACATCTGAAGCAGGATCTTCGATCCACACAAACTTTCTTAGACACTTGTCACCACCGCACAGTTTCTGCCCAGATGTAAAATTTTCTTCCTAAATGGATTGTCATCAGCTCCTCAGAAGACAGAGGAAACTTCTCTCTTTCTCTCCCCAAGGCATCCTTTCCTCGGCTCACAATGGCCGTTCATTTAGTACCTGCTGGAAGATGTTGCTACTGACGTAATGAAAGGATGCTGAAGAGGGAAAATGATTGGAAAGATAGAAGGACAATTTCTACAAGCAAAAAGATTGGCTTAGGTTCAGTTCTACCTAAATTTATAACCAGTAGGATCTTACTGTCTTCTCCTTGGAGGAAGCCTTCTTGACTATCATCTGACATCTATCACCTCCACACCATGAGTCAGGACCATGGTCGGACACAGAGGCATCACGGGAAGGAAGCGATTCCTCCCCTGAGGAGGCCAGCTGTCCCGCGGATACACATATATGACAGAATGTCCCAAGGGCCCTTGGAGTCCTGTTTGGGGACCAGGGAACAGAGAAGGAAGGGGCTCCATCCCCCTGGGCTGGCCAGCCTTCCCAAGGGGGAGACTCTCCACCTGGCCAGTGGGGGGAAGGGGGCCCTCAGGGGAGGGCACAGCGGGAGGGCTCGCGTGATCAGTCACCCTTTCACTTGGTGAGTCTGAGCTCTTTGTTAAGCAGCACTGTGCCAAGTGCCCAGATCCACGTAGGAACAGACCGGGTATCCGTAGGAATAGACCGGGTCCCCGGCGTTGGATGGACTCAGAGCCCGAGCAGAAAAGCACCAGACCCAGACACGGAGCACCAGCCCATGGAAGCTCAGGCCTAGGGGAGCCAGCCTGATGAGGCCGGGTGGTGGAGGGGGCCCAGGGAGGCCAGAAGAGGAGGCAGGGTCCTCAGTGGGACTGTGGTCACCCCCAGCGGGGGCGGGGGGAGAAAAGCACAGCTAGGAAGGAGGCTGTGGTTATAAGAAGATCCCAGTCATGGAAGGTGCCCCATGGGGATAAGGGGATGTGGAAGCCGTGGCCTCAGGATGTGGCCCAGTGGGTCACAGAGGACCGTATGTGCACAGGCAGGGTCAGGTTTTGTCCTCTCAGGAGGGAGAGAGAGAGAGAGAGACAGGGTGGGAGGGAGGGATGGAGGGGGGAAGGCAGGAGTCTGTGCATTGGAGGCGGAGATAGGAGTGAAAGCTCTTGGTGACCAGGGGGCCAGAAGCCAGCCTGGCCGGAGGCGGGGTAAGACTGGAGGGAGAGGAGGACACACTGGAGACATTCAGGGTGTGGACACAGCAGGACTCAGAGCCGCCGGGGGAGCTGAACCAGGAGGAAGAGGGTCCGGGAGACTCAGGTCCTGCGTCCTCGGGCCCAAGGTTCAGTACAAACAGAAGGAGCCGGGAGGCAGACAACACGTTAAGATGCGCTCGATGTGGTTTATGTTGCACGGCCGACAATTTCACACTCATCTCCAGTCCTCTGTGGTCCGAGGCTACTCCACGCGTGAGCAGCTTGCATGTACCTTACTGTGTGCGAGAACATTCTGTCTGCCCCGTGCTGTGTGGTGAGAACTGGACCCCAGAGGCCGAGTGCCCTGCTGGGGTCCAGGTGATGGGCTGGTCACTGGCCAGCAGGCCAGGCCTCCCATCCCCAGCCCTGCCCACTTTCCACGAGGCCGCCGGCCTTTGGACCGCATCACAGGCTGAGATAAGCCCTCTGTGCTGGAGTTCACTTCAGTGAGGGACACGCAGCCCAGATGCAGACAGAGACGGGGCAGGAACGGGGTGGTCTGAGCAAGGTGGTCATGGCCAAAGGGGGCTGAGGTTAGTTCCAGGGGCATCGCAAGGCATGGGGCCCTGGGAAGCACCGCGCATTCAGTTGAAGGGACCTATATGCAGCCTTTTGTTTCAGGTTCTGTTGTTGTTGTTTTTCCAGCAATGGGGCCATTTGACACCTCTGACTTTTCTTGTCATCAATTGTCATGTGAGCATCTTTCAAACTCTGAGAAGCTAATGCTCTCAAACGGGTCCACGTTCTGTACACGGATCCTCACTCATGTCTTTGTAGTACCTGAGAGCTTTTAATTAATGAGAATGACCTATTAAAAAAAAGATGTGAGGGGGCTTCCCTGGTGGCGCAGTGGTTGGGAGTCCGCCTGCCGATGCAGGGGACACGGGTTCGTGCCCCGGTCCGGGAAGATCCCACGTGCTGCGGAGCGGCTGGGCCCGTGAGCCATGGCCGCTGAGCCTGCGTGTCCGGAGCCTGTGCTCCGCAACGGGAGAGGCCACAACAGTGAGAGGCCCGCGTACCGAAAAAAAAAAAAAAAAGATGTGAGGAACCCAATTTCAGTAGGAACCATGAACAGAAACAGCGCGGAATCCTGGAATGAGAGCCCTTAGCAATCAGGCAAGCAGCTGAGCCCCCCAGGCCCCTGCCCACAGAAGCCTTCCACGGACAGGGAGGCCCCAGGGAACAAGGGCTCCGAGACACCTGGTATCTAGCCCAGGTTCCAGAAAACGCCCTTAAAGACCCCTGGGGATCTGACCAACCCCTTCCTCCTACAGACGAGGACCTGTGACGCACAGGGATGGAGCGACCCCCTCAAGGTCACACAATTAATAGGAGGCGTCAAATCCAGCTCTTCTGGTCCAGACCAGTATTCAGTTCCCAACCAGGACGTCTGAGAACCTTTGCACCTGCAGGACTGAGAATTATCTGTCTACTCACAGGGAGGGGAGGTGGGCACTGCCTGAGAAAACTGAGAGAAAAGAAGAAAAATTCTCATCTATTTAGTGTTGTTAAATATGGAGACAAATGAAACATAGCAACATCATTTACATCCGACCAATGGCTGAGCTGAAGGCAGTGGTTTAACTCCTAAGCTGGGAAGCCCTCACCCACCGAGGCTGGACGAGCACAGCTGGCTCTTCTTCCCAGGCCCCTCGTGGACCTCCTGCATGACCTGAACCGAGCTGAACATATAAACATCTCAATGCTTCAACTACCTAAATTTTAAATATTCCACAATTGAATAATTTCTTACCAGTCATAGAAAGACAAAGTACTCTGTCCTAGAGCATCCGAAAAAGAGGACTCTAGTATGTATTTGAGGAAGAGTAAGAAATCTTTAATTTTTCATTTGCATGTATTTTCTTATATATTGGTCCCTGGGGCAAAGATGTAAATGGCAAAATCATAAATTCTTATGTAGTTTGATTCTCAGTTCTTCCTATCAATCTTTTTTTTATTGAAGTATAGCTTTCTTACAATGTTGTGTAAATTTCTGCTGAACAGCAAAGTGATTCAGTTATACATATATATTCTTTTTCATATTCTTTTCCATTATAGGTTATTACAAGATATTGAATGTGGTTCCCTGTGCTATACAGTAGGTCCTTGTTGTTTACCCGTTTTGTATACAGTAGTGTGTATATGTTAATCCCATACTCCCAATTTATCCCTCTCCCCTGTCTTTCCCCTTTGGTAACCAGGAATTTGTTTTCTATGTCTGTGAATCTCTTTCTGTTTTGGAAATAAGTTCATTTGTGTCTCTCTTTTTTTAGATTCCACATATAAATGATATCATATGATATTTGACTTTGGCTTACTTCACTTATGAGAAACAGAAAGAGTATGATAACCTCTAGGTCCATCCATGTTGTTGCAACTGGCATTATTTTATGGCTGAGTAATATTCCATTGTATATATGTACCACATCTTCTTTATCCATTCATCTGTCAGTGGACATGTAGGTTGCTTCCATGTCTTGGCTATTGTAAATAGTACTGAATATTGGGGTGCATGTATCTTTACTTTAAATTTATTTATTTATTTATTTATTTATTTATTTATTTATTTATTTATTTATTTATTTATGGCTGTGTTGGGTCCCCGTTTCTGCACGAGGGATTTCTCTAGTTGCGGCAAGCGGGGGCCACTCTTCATCATGGTGTGCAGGCCTCTCACTATTGTGGCCTCTCTTGTTGTGGAGCACAGGCTCCAGATGCGCAGGCTCAGTAGTTGTGGCTCATGGGTCCAGTTGCTCCGTGGCATGTGGGATCCTCCCAGACCAGGGCTCAAACCCGTGTCCCCTGCACGAGCAGGCAGACTCTCAACCACTGTGCCACCAGGGAAGCCCCGAAGGGGTGCATGTATCTTTTTGAGTTATAGTTTTTTCAGGACATTTGCCCAGGAGAGGGATTGCTGGATCATATGACAAGTCTATTTTTAGTTTTTTAAGGAATGTCCATACTGTTTTCCATAATGGCTACACACCAATTTACATTCCCACCAACAGTGTAGAAGGGCTCCCTTTTCTCTACACCTCTTCAGCATTTATTATTTGTAGAGTTTTTGATGATGGCCATTCTGACAGGTGTGAGGTGATACCTCGTTGTAGTTTTGATTTGCATTTCTCTAATAATTAGCAATGTTGAGCATCTTTTCATGTGCCTCTTGGCCATCTGGATGTCTTCTTTGGAGAAATGTCTGTTTAGGTCTTCTGCCCATGTTTTGATTGGGTTGTGTGTTTTTTTGATATTGAGTTCTGTGAGCTGTTTGTATCTTTTGAAGATTAATCCCTTGTCAGTTGCATCATTTGCAAATATTTTCTCCCATTCTGTGGTTTGTCTTTTCAGTTCCTCCCATCAATCTTAACTCCTGTAACTCAAGGTAGCAGCACTGGTGCAACTTCAGGAGCCCCGCAGTGTCCCTCCAGTACTGAGTATCCCAGCAGCATTGCGCATCCCAGCAATACTGAGCATCACAGTGGTGTCGAGAAGTATTAGGCATGTAGCGCAGTAGCATTAAGCATTACTAAGCGTGTAGCACAGTAGCATTAAGTATTACTAAGCATGTAGCGCAGTAGCATTAAGTATTACTAAGCGTGTAGCGCAGTAGCATTAAGTATTACTAAGCGTGTAGCGCAGTAGCGTAAAGTATTACTAAGCGTGTAGCGCAGTAGCATTAAGTATTACTAAGCGTGTAGTGCAGTAGCATTAAGTATTACTAAGCGTGTAGCGCAGTAGCATTAAGTATTACTAAGCGTGTAGCGCAGTAGCGTAAAGTATTACTAAGCGTGTAGCGCAGTAGCGTAAAGTATTACTAAGCGTGTAGCGCAGTAGCATTAAGTATTACTAAGCGTGTAGCGCAGTAGTATTAAGTATTACTAAGCATGTAGCGCAGTAGCATTAAGTATTACTAAGCGTGTAGCGCGGTAGCATTAAGTATTACTAAGCATGTAGCGCGGTAGTATTAAGTATTACTAAGCATGTAGCGCAGTAGCATTAAGTATTACTAAGCATGTAGCGCAGTAAAGTATTACTAAGCGTGTAGTGCAGTAGTATTAAGTATTACTAAGCGTGTAGCGCAGTAGCATTAAGTATTACTAAGCGTGTAGCGCAGTAGCATTAAGTATTACTAAGCGTGTAGCGCAGTAGCATTAAGTATTACTAAGCGTGTAGCGCAGTAGCATTAAGTATTACTAAGCGTGTAGCGCGGTAGCATTAAGTATTTCTAAGCATGTAGCGCGGTAGTATTAAGTATTACTAAGCATGTAGCGCAGTAGCATTAAGTATTACTAAGCATGTAGCGCAGTAAAGTATTACTAAGCATGTAGTGCAGTAGCATTAAGTATTACTAAGCGTGTAGCGCAGTAGCATTAAGTATTACTAAGCGTGTAGCGCAGTAGCATTAAGTATTACTAAGCGTGTAGCGCAGTAGCATTAAGTATTACTAAGCGTGTAGCGCAGTAGCATTAAGTATTACTAAGCGTGTAGCGCAGTAGCATTAAGTATTACTAAGCGTGTAGCGCGGTAGCATTAAGTATTACTAAGCGTGTAGCGCGGTAGCATTAAGTATTACTAAGCATGTAGCGCAGTAAAGTATTACTAAGCGTGTAGCGCAGTAGCATTAAGTATTACTAAGCGTGTAGCGCAGTAGCATTAAGTATTACTAAGCGTGTAGCGCAGTAGCATTAAGTATTATTAAGCGTGTAGCGCAGTAGCATTAAGTATTACTAAGCGTGTAGCGCAGTAGCATTAAGTATTACTAAGCGTGTAGCGCAGTAGCATTAAGTATTACTAAGCGTGTAGCGCAGTAGCATTAAGTATTACTAAGCGTGTAGCGCAGTAGCATTAAGTATTACTAAGCATGTAGCGCAGTAAAGTATTACTAAGCGTGTAGCGCAGTAGCATTAAGTATTACTAAGCGTGTAGCGCAGTAGCATTAAGTATTACTAAGCGTGTAGCGCAGTAGCATTAAGTATTACTAAGCGTGTAGCGCAGTAGCATTAAGTATTACTAAGCGTGTAGCGCAGTAGCATTAAGTATTACTAAGCGTGTAGCGCAGTAGCATTAAGTATTACTAAGCGTGTAGCGCAGTAGCATTAAGTATTACTAAGCGTGTAGCGCAGTAGCATTAAGTATTACTAAGCGTGTAGCGCAGTAGCATTAAGTATTACTAAGCGTGTAGCGCAGTAGCATTAAGTATTACTAAGCATGTAGCGCAGTAGCATTAAGTATTACTAAGCATGTAGCGCAGTAGTATTAAGCACGGCTGCAGTACTAAGTATACCTGCAGCATCGGCTGTTGCTACGGTACTGAGCACTGCTGCAGCGTCTAGGACCTGTGCCAGCACAAAGGGGCACAGTCACGTGCTGATGATGTCACAGTTGCTGCCTCCAGCGTTCAATTCGTCTGGACTAAGTGCGGACCAAAACGTCCGCGTTGCTGTGTTGTTGTTAAATGGGACTCAGAGCACTCTTGTCAACTTGTAAATATCAAGACCGATAAAGCTGAAACCAGTACACTGTTGACAGCCTAAGCACACACGGTGTTCATTTCCAGCAGTTTCCTCTCTGGAGGTGTTCTCTAAGCTGATGTAAGTAAGACGCTTCAGAGGCTTCTCTCCTGACCTGGCAGAGTTGTGCTCACATAGCAGGTGGAAAGTCCATTCATATTCTGACCTAGTGCCTGTCACTGACTCTCTCTGGCCTTAGCTTCTTCCTTTTCTAGGTGAAGGGGTGTGATTGCTGGGGTCCTCTCTCCTCCAGACTCTGCTGTTCTGAGAGTGTTGCCTTAGGAGTATCCCAGCACGTGGTTCCCCAGGCTGTCATGAACTGGCCACTTCAGGAACCCTTTTAACCATCCGAGATTTTTAGCTCAAATAGGAGGAGTCAAAGTGAATTTATAGAGCAGTTTAATTCGTCGATCTCACTGCCAAGGAGTACACGGGCTGTTGGGGTGATTTTATCTGACATTCTCAACATTCTCCCCCTTCCAGTCTTATAAGTGGCAGGTGTAGTAAATGCTGTTTTGCAGATGGAAAGGCGAGGGCAAGCATTTCATTGAAAGCCGGGTGCTGGTGGAACCAACCTGAAGACCAGGAGGCTCATAGCCAAATCATCAGTAATATCAGTCAATAGAAAGCAATGTATTGAACACCCACTCCTTCACTGGCACAGTGGCAATTTAGAATAATTAATTCTATGGCACACCCTAATGTCAAGGAGGAAACAGTTAAATTGAGATGATAAAATGAACACACATGAAAAAGTCAGTAACAATATAGTTACAAAAAGTGTGCTAACTATCTGATGGTGCAGAGTTTTTAAAGACAGAGGATCCTGAATTCCAGACTGACCAGGAGTGACTTTATGGAAAAAGCAGAACTTGACATGGTCTGGGAGGGTCAGCGTGAGAGGAAATAGAGAAGTAGGGCTGGAAGGAAGGAGGGGAGGAAGGGGGGGAGAGAGGAGGGGAAAGCAGGTGCTGCAGGCGCTACGCTCATACCAGGGCTGCTTTAGTTGAATTCTTTTGACTTTGGAAGAACAGAGAAACCCAGGTTATTTCAGGTGAAAAGAAAGATGGGAGGGGGATACTGTAAGGATTTCAAGATTTCTTTTAAAATACAAGAAACGGCCTCAGCAGCCAGTTAACCAAATCTCCTGGAAAGCGGGTTTGGGAAAAGGGTGCTAGTTTCTCTGTGTCTCCACCCATCCTCCCTGGTGTACGTCAGCCCTGTGGACCACTGACCCACCAGGCTGCTGCCTTCCCCTGGGGAAGTGTTCTTCTTGAGTCAAAATAAATTACACAGTGATTATTTTATGTTTTATTTGAATCTTTAAACTGCCATTCAAGGCAATAAGTATTTCATAACAGGCTACATCATTTAAAATGATAAAAGAAAAACCCATAAAGCAAGTCTCTGCCTTCCAGAAACAGAATTTTTTTAATTCTCTAAAGCCATAACGTCAAGTAAATATTTTGAAAATTTATTCATTGAATGTCTTACAATGCCTAGAACATTTATGTCACATTTAAGTTAAAAATATGTACTTTTCAAATCAGTCTGACTCTTGTTTACAATACTCTACAGAGAATAAAAGGACAAAATTCAGGAAATATGTCAATATGTAGTCAAAACTGAATTGGTTTTATTAATATATATGTTGTTGAAAAGATATCAGGAAGATGTCTGGAAAGCCAGCCATTTAATTGAATAATTCAGTGAATTAAGTTACTTCTGCAGTATTTTAAAATACTTTTATATATTCTAAAGACATGTAGGAACAGCCCTTTAAAAGTTCAGCGATAAAGAGGGATGTCAACTGTACACAAGAGAAGAGGAGGGAGAAAATAACAAAAAGAGAGCTCAGGTTTCCGGAGCACCTTCCACGTAGTCAGAAGGTGTTTTATATATATTTTTATGTTTTTCATTTGCTGCCAAGAGTCTGAATTAGGTATTACTGTGCCCATCTTACAGATGGAGAAATTGAGGCTGGTAGGGATTAAATAAGCTGCCCAAAGTTGAACAGTTGTGTAATCTTGAGCAAGTTACTTAAGTATATGTTCTCAGCAGAGTCGCTTTTGTGTTTATGTAGCTCTGATGCTGTTCACAGACTCTCCGCATGTGTGATGACCTGGACCCTCTGCCATCTGCGTAGATATACGGCCCAGGCTTCCAGGCCAGGTTCAAAACCCACCTCCTGCTGCGACATCCATCCTGGCCCAGGTCACTCTTCTCCCACTCCTGTGGCCTCCCGGGGGCTCCGAGTGCTGTCCCAGGGTTGCAGGTTTCTCTGATCCCACCCCCTCCAGCCAGCCAGGGAGCCCCGGGGGAGCAGCTCAGTCCTCCTTGGAGCCCTCAGGGCACTTGGACAGTCCTCTGTCCTCTGCATCTCCTTCCGTCAGCCCCCCTCCCTTTCCTCAAATGCCCGTCTTCCTATGGGTCTGTCAGTCCTCGCTCTCCACTCTTCCCCAGGAAGCCAGCTCCATCCCGCTGTGCACTGACCACCCCAAACCAGTGTTGCCAGCCAGACCTCTCTCCTGAGTCCACCCCTCTTGCTGCTATGGGAACTGGGACCCCGCACGTTTAGCCCACCCGTGTCAGCCTGATCTTCCTTCCCCTCTCCCACCAAAAAGCCCAACAAGACCCAGAGTCTTCCACACCCTCCACATCAGTGGGCGTGAGCCGGGCTCCTCCAGCCTCTTCACTGCACTGCAGCCACAGGAAGGGTGTTTACAGTGCGAAAACGACGCCCTGTAGGACTCTTCCCACTGACCACCTTGTGATGGGCACCTCCATCTTCAGGGCTGTCCCTCAAAATCCCACGGATGCAGTCACACCACTCTCTGTCTCTGTCTCTCTCTGTGTCTTTCTCTCCTGCCCCATCCATATCGGTTCCTCTTTGAAGCTTTCCTGACCCTCCGTCCTGTCCACGAGGGCGACTCTCTCTGCTCCTGTCCTGTGAGGTGAGGGCTGTGTCTGCACTGCTCAAGGGAACGTTTCCTGAACAAAATAATCAATCTATTCATTCAGCAGCATTTATGGCGAGCCTACCTACCATATGATAGATGTCAGAGAATCAAATGTGTCAATGGCTCCTCACTAGAGCCCAGTGAGGAAGGAGCACAGCGTCTCTCCCTCTTTAGAGATCAGAAGCCAAGACGGGGGGAGCGGGGTGGGTGTCAACACCTGTTTAGTGTTACTCGGCCTTGAGATTTTCAGCAAGGAGCTCAGGATCTGCCCCTCAAAATGGGAATTATAATAGCACCTGTCTCACAGGGTCATTGTAGAGTTTAATGGATCCACATATGTAAAGATTTTAGGAAACACCAGGCACATAATAAGTGATCTGTGAGTGGTGTTGGCATTAGCCGAGCTGACAGTAGAACCCAGGACTCCAGAATCATGTTCAAATAGAATTTCTATTATTCCAAAATAATTATTTATCCTTGACACATTGAGGCTCTTCAAGCAACACAAGGAAAATATCACCCATAAGAGCAGAGACCACAAAGAACCCCTCGTGAGCCTCGGAAGTGACCGTGGCCTTTCTAGGCTCCACGAGCATCGCCCTCAGTTGGGAGAGGCCAGAGCCAAGATCATCTCATCCTACATCCTTGTCTCCTGTCAGCAGCTGTAACAAGAGGGCTGTGAGCAGGGCACACTTGGCCAAACGTGTTTTTCAGTTTCTGAGACCCTGTCCCCTGTTTGTATTAAAATTGGAGACGTGAAAATGTCAAGCAAAAGACCATTAAAAATAACATAGAAATTGGCCTCGAGAGCATGTAATACACAATATTTTATATATGTGTTCACTTCAGAAACTCCGGAAACTCCATGGCAGGTAAACAATTTTCTAGAATAACCTGACACAAAAGACGAAACGTTGTTTAAATCAAGTTAACATCAAAAGGACTGTAAAAGCTACAGCAACTAAATGACCTACCAAGACACCCAAACCAGTAGAGGAGCTGCAGAATAGCAAAGCCTGGAAGCTGATTTGCAACTTTAAGTGACTCAAGGAGGTTAAAGCATGAGCTGCCGTGATCTTATGAGTCATCATACTGACACTTTGAAGTTTCCACTGTGTGAGAAACATATAAATGTATTTATTGTCATCTTCGAATGTTGCGCATTATATAGAGTGATAAGGATGCAGGAGAGGTAGTTGTCAGTACGTTGCAGACGCCGACCTGGCCTCCCGGCTCACCTCTCAGCTCGGAGGCGGGCAGACGCGGCAGGTCCAACAGCTACTTACACTGGAAGTGGCTCAGCTACAGGGATCAGCAGAGACATTCACCCCAGCAGCACCCTTGTCCTTCAGAGGTGGCTGAGTCTGAGTCTGCTGTTAAGTATACAGCATGTATTCCCTTGAGTGGCTGGGCCAGAAGACTGGGCTTTCTTGCAGTCACAGTTTTGTGAGCTGCCTCCCAAAGCTCAGCCCCTCCCTCCCTGTCCCCTACTCAGCTTCCCTCAGTGTCCAGTGAGAAGCCTTCCCATTGGTTTCTCACTCAGTAGATATTTACTGAGAACCTACTATGTCCAGTATGGTAGCCACTAGCCACACGTGGTTATTGGACTCTTGAAACGTGACTAGTGCATCTGAGGAATTCATTTAAAAATCTCCTTTAATTTTATTAATTGGCTACATATTACTAGTGACTACTGTATTGGATACTGCAGCTCTAAAAATAGAACAATCCCTTAAACATGGGCCATTTTCTTTGTCTCATGAAGGAGAAAGACAGTATGTCAACCGATAATCACACTAGGATGTGATAAGTGCTTTCATTAGTTATAAGTGGAGAAAACTATGGTTTGTTCATTCAACAATTTCATAGAGTAGCCATCAAACACAAGGTTCCATTCGCTGCTATGGGAAATAGGCAGCTGTTCCCATGGTGGAGGCCTGACGACAGTGCAGAGAAGCAGAATGGAGGAGTGCAATACCGACCATGAATTCCAAACCCTAAGTGAAACTTGGACCCTCCTGCGCAGGTGAAGGGCCAGCCATGGCGCCTGCCAAGTTCTCTACCTGGGGTTTCATGTTGGCACCAGATTCCCAATTTTTCCTAAGACTCTGCCATTTGTTTCATGCTAGGGACATTCCAGAACTGTGGGGGGTTGCTGGTTTTTTAGAAAGACTCGTGTGTGTTGATAGACATAAGCCTGGATGAATCTGGAGGAGGTTGTAGCTGGAAAGCAGCCTGGCTTTTCCAGCACTTGGACCAGCAGCACCTGCTAGGTGGAAGAGAAGCAACACTGGCTCTTCCTCAGCTGTGCAAATTCTGTCCTGCTGGCCACCCCATCAGCAGATGTGAGGTCCACATATGGGTTTGGGAGGCTCCACACTCCCCAATGCATGTCCCAGAGTCACTTCCCAAGGCTTCACTTTGAAACATTCCAAACCACTGGGTTTCATAGACCAGGAAGTGTCTGTCTATGGGAGTGGGTTCTTCATCCAGGAGCTGTTTGGAACAAGTAAAGTGAAATCTGTCCTGTGGGCTTGAATTTGGTGGTCGTGTTTAAAGTAGATACCAGGAACTCACAGTCAGTGTCAATGGGTCAAATAGAGAAGGGACAAAATGAATCTGTTTGTAAGAAGAGCGCAATTTCATTTCCAGTTTACATTAGTAGCTGTAGAAAAAAGCTTGAGCATCAAACCATGTGAACTGGCAGAAGACACTGGAAGCTTGAGGCCAGCTAATTCCTGAAAGTTGGAATAAATGAATCCAAATGGTTTACAAAATGTAGGATAAGGAAGTAAAACCAATTCAGGTAACAACAGAAGGGCAGTCTCCATTCTCCTACTCTGAATTTTGCAACCCTACTGTCTAAGGTCTGAGCTCCCGTTAGCATCTTGCGATTTGGGGCTGCTGAGAGGGGAGAGAATCAACAAGAAGCCCACCGCAGTGCTGGGTTTACACCATCCACAGACATTCCCATTGCCAAGTGGAGGTGGGGCCGTTTTGAGTAACATGACTGAATAGCACAAGATCAACTGTTTTCCCATCATTTCCCAGCATCTGAATGAGTCCGATAGTGAAAGCAGGCCAGTTGTCTGTCTCAGTGAACACCTGGTGTGCAGGTAGCATTGATGCAGAGCAGACACATCCAACCATTTGTTGATGAACTAAGAGAAGAGAGAAGAGTTTTGGGAAGGTAACAATAGTCCTCATGAGCTGCCAGTTCACAGACAAAGCCCGAAGAAAAAGAATACTTATTGTTACACTTACTAATTTATTCAGATAAACACAGAGTGAATACACTAACAAGTCCACTCAGATCCAGGACCACGTCTTGAGAAGATTCGCTGGAATGGAAGTTGGACTTGACCAATTGTCAGGGATGGAGGCAGGGAGGACTCAGTCCTTCAGTGCAATGGAATGTTTGGCTGAGATTATTGACTCAGACTCCCCCCAAATCCATGTAAATGTTCACATAAAAGAAATCTCAGATACCTGTTTATTTCCTATGAGAAACACTCTCTAGACCAAAATTTGTTTCCTTCAGTTTTTTCTGATTATAATAAACATTATCTGTTTTTATTATTGTATTTTTACAATATGAGAACAGTCAAAAGGCAGAAGCCTCATCACTCTGTGTTTCACGGGTGGCAGCTCTGCCTGCTTCCCCCACCCCCGACCCTATCTCGTCTCTCACGCCCTCAATCTGTCCTCACCGCACCTGCTGTCAGCTTCCCAACATGCAACTGTGATCGCATCATCGACTGCGTGAAGGAACTCAAATAACTGCCGTCATTAGCCTGCAAGGATGGTCTGACCCCGAAGGGCTCTCAGGTCTTCGCGCCATCCTCACACTCCCTCCCAGACATCTGGGCATCTCCTTTGAGGCCTGTCTCCAGCATAGCCTCTTCCTGGGGACGCCCCAGCTCCCTTGGCTGGCTGCCCCTCTATTTTATGATGTAGTGCCCTCTCTATACTTTTATCATAGTGTCTGTCACACTCTCTATTCACTCAACAACTATTGGATGAGTGCCCATGACTCCCCGGGCATTTGGTGCACGGTGGTAAACAGTGGCCAGAGGTTCTAAAGCAGAATTACTGCCATGTCTGAGTCCCCTTTGGACCATAAGTGACTTGAAGGGTGGATCTGCACCTTTCACCTCTGAGTCTCCTGCACAGCACAGGGTCCAGCAAAGAGGAGGCTCCCAAGATAAATACACACTGGGTGGGTTCATGACTGAATGAATATTTTACCATTCCTAGGTCCAAAAGTAAAGCTAATCATAGTCTGCAGGAATCCCCTATCAAAGTGTTCACTTAGTGATGATGATCACACATCTCATTTTAGACACACAGAATAATTGCCAACAGCATTTTCCCGTATGTCTTTTCTCCCCATTCCTTGCAGTATATATATACACATATAGAGTTTCCAGGAAGAAAAACACTCCAATTAGCAACAATGCTTTGGAAAATTGCCCTTTTTTAAGGAAAGGTTATGAGCTCTTGCTGTAAGGGTCTTACCCAAGTTTGGGCCAATTTTAGCATGATTAGTGCTGACTGCCAAATACACCAAGTCTGCTTTCTGTGACGCCAGGGCAGGACTGACACCTTCTACGGAGTTTGAATCTTGCTCCCATCAAAGGCATGTACGGTCCATCTTCTTTGAGTGGTCATTCTGTCTACAGATATAACTTTATCTTGAGAATGTACAAATCCAAATATATCCAAAGCTTTTTTGCAACTTCTATATTTTCGTATTTCACAAAAATGTATATATGTTAATATAGTACGCATGAACTAATTCTTTTTTTAAAATGTGCGTTGCACACCGTGTGCGTTTGGTAAGATGTTTAGTGAACTTGTGTTGTCAATTACATGATGTTGCTGTGCACGTGCTTCGTAAACCATCCCCGGGGGTGCTGTGAGGATCCCTGTGCGATCATGTGGATGGTAGTGATAAGGGACGAGGAGCGGAGAGAAAAGGTTAGCAGCCTCAGACACAAGCCAGCTGTGTCTCTGTGGAATATCGCTCTGTGCACAGGTGCCGGCACACTCGTGGGAGTCCATGTGCTCACATCCTTTCTGCATTCGTGCCGAGCCTCAGCCTCTTCATCCAGGACTCCCGTTGCCCTGACCCTCAGATAGTAACTCAGATCTTCTCTCTCTTTTCTAACAGCGTGTACGGCTGCCCCTTGGCTAAAAAAAGAAAAACACAAGATAAACAGCCCCAAGAACCTGCTCCCAAGCGAAAACCGTTTGCGGTGAAAGCGGACAGCTCGTCGGTGGATGAGTGTTACGACAGCGACGGCACGGAGGATGGGGACGAGAAGGAGGAGGACGCGGAGGAGGACGACTCAGACGACGACGACGAGCAGCGGGAGGATGAGGACGACGACGAGGAGGGGGGCCGGGAGGAGGACATGGAGGACGATGACGAGGACGAGGACGAGGACGGCGAGGACGTGGAGGACGAGGAGGACGATGAGGACGAGGAGGACGAGGACGACGACGAGGACGATGAGGAGGAGAACGGTAATCCTCAACGCGGTAGCCGAGGAGCGAGCGGTGGGCGGGGCCGCTTCCGGGAGGAGGGCCTTCCGGTGCCAGTGGTCGTGGCGCATGCGTGGTTGATGCCCAGGGGATTAGGCGGCCGGGGCAGCGCTGGGAGGCGCGGGTGTCCGTGTGTCTTTCCCTTTCCTTTTAGAGAAGTTCTTTAAATCATCCATCAGACATTAGATGTTGCTTCGGTCACGTTGTTACTCAGACTGGTCATCCTCAAAGTTTGCTGAAATATCTGCAGTGTGCATGTCTGTTTAGCTTGGCAACTTTTATCGAGAGTCCAGCTTGCTTTTCTCGGAGGCTCCACCCGAGAGATCCCGTCATGACCCGCTACGGCGGCTGTGGCATTGGCACGGGCAGCCCACGTGCCTCCCAGGAGCTGGAAGCCTGTGTGAGCCCCGCTGCATGAGCTGCTGAAGTAGGTCTGTCCGTCAGTGGCCAAGGCTTTCCTTTAGTGGCCGTCAGGTATGGGTTCGAGGAGGAACCCGGCTGTGAGGAAGCAATGAATCAACCCGTCATCTGCTTCCATGCTCAAGAGCTGTGTTTTCAGATCCAGGGAGACAGACACATGAAGGGCACGCTGTGCAGGGTAGTGGCATCTTTGGGGCAAAATTTTCAGGTGGTTTTGTTTTTACATCCAGCTTACTGTTGGTGTCAGACTCAGAAATAGGACTTCAAAGCCAGTCCCTTCACAGAAGTCCTTTCTTTTCTAGAAGGACGTGGGAGGTCACTGAAGAGTCTAGTTCTAGGCTTTACTGGCTCAGAGTTTGCCTTAGAGAAATGGCAAAGCAGGTTTAAAAAGTGAAGGGAATATCTTTTCCTTACACTTCTTCCTTGGGCTCAAACCTCTTCAAGAATCTGAATTCTGAGAAAGGCTAATTCCTCAACACAAAGGACAGTGGTTTCAGCCGATGGAGAGTTTGTAGATCAGGCAGGTGGGAACTGGTTGTTGCTAATCCCGTGGAGAGAGCATGGATCAACTTTCCTCCTTCACGGGTTACACTAGTTTGTTCCAGGAAACCTGGCTTTTATGAAAGAATCCTCGATTGTTACTGTAGTTTAGGGTCCTTATGAAAACAACTGACTGCTTAACTTACATGGATAATACAAACGTATCTGTATATAAATGCATACACACATACACAGGCACACACACACATGCATAAACTTCATGCATTAAAATCTGGTCTCCCCAGGTTACTTTTCTTGTCTTGTTATTATAGATCGTGGTGTGGAGACAGCCTAAGGAGTAGCATCAGCACACACCCACAGACACACACCGTTCGCTCTGCTAAGCAGACTGTGGTGTCATTAATGAGATGACGGGACTTTCATGCTGAGTATTAAAAACAGCAGCTCTGGGTAATAAAATATGTGGAAAGTTGGAGAATCGACCAATTTGGCAAATTATTTCTGGACCCTGTATTACATGTGTGTAGTTCTGGGTGAAATCATTCATTGTTGAGGCTGACTCATGATTTGTAGGTTAACCATGGCTTCTTATGAAGATAGTATAAAATACTGCTCTTTCATATTCTCCTTCTATGTTTAGAAAGCCGTAGACATTAATATTTGAAGTTATAGAGGTTTGTGCGTGTGGTGAACTAGGGTGGGAGATATTTGCACATATGCATCATTTAACCAAGTGCCTTAACCAGAGTCTAGGGTCTGCTCTCCATTTTCTAGAATTAAACTTTCAATTTTAATTTACTTAGGGCCATATTTTAAATAATCTACTTTTAAAAGTGCAAAATGACATATTTTGAAAAAGCGCTCACAGGCTTATTGAAACAGCTTTAGCATGTGACTGCACTGGCTTCATTCACTCTGACTTGAACGCTTAGAGTTGTTTTAAAAAGTGAGAAAGTAAACCAAAGATAAAGACATTTTTCTAGGAAAATTCATGTAAGTGGGCATAATCAAGGGGGCATGATACAGCCATGAAACAATTGCATAATTAAAACTTCGGCCCCAGAATGCCTAATTATGTGACCCACCTTGCCTGGTGACCAGCACTCAGTGTTCTGCAAACATGAAGCCCAAGTCGGAGGCATGTAAGGAAGTTGGTTCCAGAAAGAAAATGCCCAGTAGGAGGATGAATGATCAACTGTTGGTCTCTGGTGGCAGAATTCATATTCAGCTCTGGATTCTCCAGCTAAGCACCTTCTAGAATCATCTATTCTGTGAACTTTAAAGGAATCAACTAAAACTACTAAAGAGAGGTTCAGCCGTGGTGGCCATTTATGGATCATCAGGCTACCTCTTCTGCTGTAAGACAAATAGGTCCATTTTACCAAATACTTTGGCAGCAAAGTGTAATAAGCTACTCCCTCTTAGACAGCCTCTCATCAAGTCCTAAGTCCCAAGGAGTCGTTGGATCAAAGGTAGCCCATGTGATGGACCCTGAACTGTGGCTCTGATTGCTCTAAGTTCTGTGCAGGAAGGCCCAAAGCCTTGCTTGATTTCCAAGTCAAACAAAAGCATCCCTCCTAAGAAGAAACCACTTCCAAGGCCTGATTCCTGGAGAGGGTTTCACCAAGTTTTTCTGTTACAGGGAGAAATCTCCCCTGGAGGAGCACATGGACAGGTGTTCCAAGACCCCATGTAGCCAATATCACACAAAGATATGCCAGGTGGATTATCCAGTGGGTTATTTCATACCCCCAGGGTCAGGAATCTTCAGGAAGGTTCTAGATCAAGGAGACACAGCTCTGCTGATGAAGTGCTTATTTTACATGATCAAACTCCTAGCTGTGTGTGACTTACAACAATCAGGTTTTGAAAGGCATGTGTCCATCCATCTCCCATTTTCATGTCCTCCCAAATGCATTTTATTTTACCTGATGGCTATGTTTAGTGCCAAAATCACTTTCAGTCTGTGTGAGTATCTGCCCCCATAGCCGTGTCTGTAACATGAGAAACTCACCCCACATTGCATGTCTTTGTCCCCTCCTTGTATTGGCAGAAACTGTTTCTGAAAAACTGGGGAAGGTACTTTCTGTGTCTGGTGACCAGAGTTCTGGGTCAGCATCTCAAAGTCGGCCTTGCGTGTCCCTTGTTGACACTCTTGGTGGCTGTTGCATGGCTGAGCCAGCAGCTGATCCTTTCCAAGGGGGACTGTGCCTCTTTCTTAGTAAACTGAAGCACAGACGGTGACTGACTGTTAACAGAGTGAGAAGCAAGGCAGGCAGGACTGGGTGCGCGGAAGCATCTCGGGTGCCGAGGGGCTGATCATAGGGTCCGTCACGGCAGCTGATGGTCTCCCAAGGAAACCAGGGCAGCCAGATGGACTTGCACGGACAAAGCTTAAGCTGCCCTCAGCCTCCCTAGTAGCTATAACGTCTCAGACAATTTCTACCATTCTCCACCTCGGTTATAAACTGAAATGTGAAGTTGATTGAGAGGTTTTGTTACAGAGAAAACAAATGCTTATAAACCACCAAATTATTACATAGGAACCCACCGATTATAGAAGGACTATTATTTATAACTTGCAAATTAGGTGTTTATTCTAATTCCAAGGATCCTCTGGCGTTGTAGTTACACGTGAACCAAAATATTACTAATAATGTACATTTCCAGTCCAGTCAGTATAGTAATGTACACACTATGTTTGATCTTCACAGTGATTGTGTAAGACAGGGCAGGGTAGAAATTATTTCACTCTCATTGTGCTAATTAGAAACTGAGGCTCAGAAAGATAAGATTATTTTCAGCAGGTGACAGATACATGGTCACACTCTGTTGGTAGCTTTTCTTACTTCAGAGCTCATGTTCTTTTTATCACTCTCTGCTCATTTGAAGAACAGGAAATGCTATCTGAGTAACTCATTTCAGATTACATTAAATGCATCACTAATTAATCAGAATTATATTTTGTCCAGTTTACCTTTGCATGGAGAATTTTATTTTCAAAATGCATGTAATGGTCTAAGGTGTAATTATGAGCTTAAAGTTCCCTCGTTATCCTAAAGTTGAGAAAGTTATTATTCAGGGGTCATAGCTTTTTCTAATAGCAGATTTTTTACATGGTATATAGTAAGTACCTTTTCAGAGTCTTATAATTTGAGAAATATAGATTCAATGGTTATTTAATGCCTAGTAAGTTACACTTATTTTCACACTACAGCCCACTAAAAAGCATACATCTTTAAATAATAGATAGACTCACATATGTGTGTATAAAATCTCCTTATGAGTATATATTGTATCTGCCCACTGACAGGAAAGAAAATTCCGTGAGGAAGAACATAGCAATTTGTTGTCCAGATGACAGAAAATGTTCATGTCCACTGCCATTTTTAACACATAACTGTTTCTTTTTTGTGTGATTTGCTCTGGTTATAACTTTATTTTTTTTAATGTTCATTGGAGTATAGTCGATTTACAATGTTGTGTTAGTTTCTGGTGTACAGCAAAGTGAGTCAGTTACATATATACATATATCCACTCTTTTTAAAATTCTTTTTCCATATAGGCCATTGCAGAGTATTGAGTAGAGTTCCCCATGCTATGCAGTAGGTCCTTATTAGCTATCTATTTTATATAAAGTAGTGTGTATATATCCATCCCAATCTCCCAGTTTATCCCCCCCTTAACCCCAGTAACCATAAGTTTGCATAACTGTTTATTAATATATTCTGTTTCTGAAATACATTTGTAAATATGTAAGGTCCTTTCTTTGCTTACTCTTTATTGAATCTTGGGACTTTCTGGACAATTCAACTTTGAAGACAATTGACTTGGCCATTGGGTTAAATTAGGTAAAAATGCAAACACCTTCCTTTTCTAGAGGTTTTCTGGCTTCATTCTGTTCTATGTGTGAATTAGCCACAGATGTGTGGTGGCCTCCTTGGAAGGTCACCTCTAAGAAGGAACTGGGGGGTTTGAAGGGCAATGCGAATAATTACGTTGAGAATGTACAGTGTACAGCAAAGCTTCTCTGGACAGGGTTTAGTGAGCTGACCAGAGGCTGAGCGGCCTGTGAGGTGTGGAGCCCAGCATGCTTTGGTCAGGTCACTGCAGCTCGCCTCTCCTCCCATCCGTGGACACCTTCACAATGGTGTGGTCAGGGCCTGTCACATTCTGACTCTAGGCTCTGTTTGCACCGCCCTCCCCAGCAAGCAAATCCATACATAATCCAGCTTCTCTGCAGAAACTCAACTGTCTTTGAAGGGAACTCAAGACAAAACCCACCCTCACAGACACAACTTTT
This sequence comes from Mesoplodon mirus, assembly GCF_964341445.2. NCBI lineage: Eukaryota > Metazoa > Chordata > Mammalia > Artiodactyla > Ziphiidae > Mesoplodon > Mesoplodon mirus. The sequence continues at coordinate 25,777,579 of NC_138990.1, read as the reverse complement.
GTTTTAATTACCAAGTGTCCAGGGTGTTTTTTATTCCACACGGGATGATGCCCTAGGTGCCATGTTACTAAAGCATCATGACAACTTGCAGCCAATGGGCTTGAATTTCCATAAGACAGGACAGAATGAGGAGGGTGAGGGTCCCTCACTGTGGCCCCTGAGCTCCCCAAACTCCCTTTCGATGAGGCACTCACACTGATCAGCCAGTTACCTCTTACCTCATTCTCAGGAAACGGCCCTGATGCAGGAAGCAAGTTGAGATACGGACTGTGCATCAAAATTCGCCCCCCAGCTTTCTCCTGCAGTCAGCAGAAAACGCAGTGAGTTCTGTGACCAGCGGAGAAACCAAGGTGTGTTTAGTAGGCAAGGTCTCAACTGTGCACAGTCGGGAGAAAGAATATGATGACTTTTTATCCTCCTAAAAATTGATCTCTCCCTCCATCCATGAAAGCGTTACTGTAGGCAGTTTAGTATGTGAATACACTGAGTAGATGGCTCCACCCCTCAGAAACGAGTAAAGGCAGAATTAGGCATTTCTTGGTGTCATCTTATGATAAAAATTAAACTTTCTTCTTGCAAGCTAATTTTGCGTAATTAGAAAATATATGTTATGTTTCACGAATTTTCAGACTCTTCAATACAAACCAGAAAACTTGCTAACAAGGTGAAGTCATGTACATTTGAGACGCAAGCAACATGCATAAAGTACGGATTTTTTTATTTTTTACATAATAATAAGAAATAATAGATGTAAGAGAGCAGATCTAACACATTTTTATTCAATTTTTTTTATTTAAAAGCTTTTAATGACATCACATATATTTAACAGATAGGGCACAAGTCGAGAGGCACAGGTCACATGACTGAGCACCAGGCCTGAGTGACCACCTCCATGCTCAGGCCCAGCCTCTGGAGTTCATGCCTATCAATGCCATTTTGATTGTGCAGTAAGATGAAAATCATCATTACAACCATTACAGTGACAGAGAAATGCACACTATGTATCAAATAGCAAGGTAATGAAGCAAATTATAACACAGTGTGGCAACGCACAAGCAAGTAACCACTAGGGTAACATGACTTTGTCCAGTAAATGCTTTTGATTCCTTTTGTTTTTAAGGTCAACTTAAAGGGATGGCCAGCTTATTTCTTTGTCTTAATTTGATTTTTTTTTTCGGTACGCGGGCCTCTCACTGTTGTGGTCTCTCCCGTTGTGGAGCACAGGCTCCAGACGCGCAGGCTCAGCGGCCATGGCTCATGCACCCAGCCGCTCCGCCGCATGTGGGATCTTCCCGGACCGGGGCATGAACCTGTGTCCCCTGCATCAGCAGGCGGACTCCCAACTACTGCGCCACCAGGGAAGCCCCTTAATTTGATTTTTATTCCAAATGCTAGCTTGGCAGAGGGCGGGATAAAGGTGGGAAAAGGTGCGTCTTGTAGCTCTGGCTGCCCTGCTTCCCTCGCTCTCCCTGGACTTCGGTTTGGCCTCCAGAGGTTAGGATGGTAACACTTGCCCTTTGCTCACCTCACTGCTTGGTTGCTAAGCTTTAAAGCAGGTGTAGTCCAGAGAGATGCTGGAGAGAGGCGAGCAATCCAGAGCTGCAAAGTAGCAACCGTAACTCAGGTGGCTTTTGCACGGTTCTCCTCTCTCAGGCACAAACTCAAGCTTGTCTGTAATTCATGGAACCCAAGGTCCATGGCGATACCAAGCAAATATATTATGTACATCAAAGCTGCATTAATTTAAAAGACTCAGTGCGTGGTGACAGCTCACTTCAAAAAAATGGAATGTGTTTTCTGTGTACACAGAAGTGCACTGGGTTCCATGGGGACACAAAAACTAAATAGATACCACGCTTTGCCCAAAAGAAACGCACATAATATAGCACGAAAGAGGAGTGTGTACATGAAAATATATACGTAATGGTGCTTTACAAAGGGCAGAATTAGCAGCCATAAGCCGAGATGGAGGCTTTAAAGGTTTGAGTTGAAAACAAGAACAAAAGTTTTCATATTTGAAGATTGTTGAGCTTTAGATTAGGTTACCAAAGAACGGTAGTGTTTCTGAAAGGTCTTTTCTGTCTGATGGGGATTGAATACGGTCGAAGAGAAGAACGGGCACCCTGCGCCTCCCAAGTTCCTCTCAATCAACATACTCATTGGAACGGCCACATCACACCGGTATGTAACATGGGAGGACCCAAGTTTTCACAGACTCTTTTCCACTCCCTGGTCTACAGCATCAGCGGTAGCAAAGGCAACCTTGGTCTGCTGGGCCAGGGAGGTTCAAGGTCGTCCGGTTAATTTGGAAAGTTTCCGAGCTGTGTGTGCAGCACGCGCATGTGTGCGTGTGTGATCAGAGAGAGAGAGAGAGACTGAGAGAGGGATGAGGTTGATTCGTGCGTTTCAGCCCGTCTCAGTCTGAAAACTACTGATTTCAAACAGCTCTTGTCTGGATTGGGGGCTATGACTATTCTACTTCTTAGTCTCCAAACTTAGATAAACCACATACCTAAAATATCATCAAGTAGAAAGGACTCAAAACTTAGCAAATAAATAAAACTTTATTCACTCACATTCCGTTAATTAAGATCACTAATGAATAAAAACTTCAAGAAGCATAACTTACACATTCTACATTAAAAATTATTATGCAACTTGGATCCCTTGTGAAAACCATTATTTTTTCCTTCAGTTTATCTCATTTAGCTTAAAGGACATTTTTACATCATGCTTCAGCTTATGAAATGGACAACTTCTAGAATCAAGAAACCAACAATCCTCCTCTGAGCTGTTGTAGTGACGTTAGCCTGTGCTTTGTGCTTTGGATGCTGTTGAGCTGGGAGAATTCTGCCCGGGCCCCCATGCCTCGCTCTGGGCCTGGGAAGCTGACTGTACACGCGTGAGGTCTGACTCGGGACGTGAAAGGGGATGCATGGCCGTGACCTTCACCTGTGCTAACGGGGCAGGTGACAGGGAGGGTTGGACTAGAGATGCACGGGGCCTGCGTGCGGACACGGGCCACCCTCCTCCACCACAAGCCCAGACAGCGGGCTTTGCCCTGGAGATGATGCAACAGATGTGCTGGGACCACCTTCTGTGCTCGGGGCGTCCTTCCTGCACTGCAGACACGGCTCTCGGGAGTTGGGTCGGGACCAGACTATCACCTTCCAAGCCAGGTGCCATCGCAGGGCCCCAGATGCCATGGCGCTGTTCCTCGACTGCACAGTGATCTGGTGGTGGGTGGTTTATATCAAATCTGTGTTACTTAAGTCCACGTATAAATTATATATATATATATATATATATATATATATATATATATATATACATATATATATATATACTTTTATAAAAGTCAAAATCAGAGCTCAGCCCCCACTGAACTTCCGTGTGCTGGCCCTGCACGGGCCAACGTGGTAGCCCCTGGCCACACGGGGTTGTTTAAATATAAATATGTTGAGTTTGAATTTAACTTAAATTAATTGAAATCACATAGTGTTGAAACTCCACATCCTCAAACCCAGCAGCCTTTGCACCGCAGCCCCTCCTCCCGGGGTGCGGTCCCCTCATCTCTCAGGTCACTGCCCAGAGGCCGCCTTCTCAGTGAGCCTGGCCCAGCTGCACCTGAAGTGACCCCTGCCCTGGCCCCCTGACCCCTCACAGCACAGGCCACCAGCCAACATCACTGATCACAGTTATTTTCCGTGTGTTTCTCTTCCGGCCCCTACGCGGTGGCGTCCCCGCATCCTGGGTTCATCTTTCCACTCCAAACATCAGTGAAGTGAATAAATAAGCTGGATTTGTTCGTGTCCCACAGGCCTGTCAGAACTGGCCTAAGCAAAACTGTGGCCATTAGAACATCTGTCCGTGTTCTGGTAAAAACGTGTCCTATGTCGTCCTCTCCGAAGTTTTTGCATCTTGAAGTAGGAGGAAGATATCTCGAAATGCTGATATTTGACCCAGTAAATGCCGACGGACGGAGCTCCCCCGGCCTCCGTGTACCGCGCAGCCGCAGTGAATCGGCTGCCCCTTCCCAGGCCCCGGCCTGCCCCCGAGGGTTGCTCTGCTTCAGACGACGGACGTGATGCACGGGTCTCTCCCACGTGGTTCCTCTCGGGCTAAGGAAGGCTTTCAGGCCAGGCCGGGAGCTAAGATCGGGAACACGTTAGAAGCGCACGGCTCAGAGGGGAGGCTGGCAGGCTCCTGAAGCGACCCTGTGCCGGGGCGCATCCTTCCCCGGGCCCGGGGACAGCAGGGGCTGGAGGGGACCCTGTGTCCTGCTGCACAGGATCAGCTGATTTACACAGACGGGAGCAAATCCCAGCCCAGTAAGCCAGCTCCTCTGGGGAGAAGTAGGTCCAGCCGCTCCAAGTGCAGGCAGGTGTGGGGATGAGACCACAGCCCAGAAACGCCCAGAAGCAACAACACACAGCTCAGAAAAAAGGGCTGGGAACTGCATACATTTCACCCACATCATCTCCCCCCACGACGCGCACCAGTGAGAACAAAGCAACTACCTCTAATCACCCAGAAACCACTGTTAAAACTGTGAAAATAGATGGGAGTAGTCTGAAATTCCCCGCCAAAGTGAAAACAAGACAAACAACAATGCTGTTAAGTAAGTTGGAACTAGAAAATGTGACAGTTAAGTCTAGAGAGGTGACAAACCTTGAATCTTCCAGCCACGTCACCCGTCTGTTCCACTCTCACCTTCGAGATTCCCCTCTCGTTCACAATGAACTTGGGGGGTGAGTGTGAAGGGGTCCTGGGAGTCCTCCAGCTCTGTGCCCCGCTGCTCAGATGGGGGGCAGGGAGCTTGAGGAGGAAGGGCTGCCAGGGCCCCAGTGCTGGCCACGGGAGAAGGGCTGTGACCAGGGTTCTCCCTCCCAGGCGGCCGAGGCTGGCGCCTCCACAGCAGAAGCTGTAGTGCGAGCAGCGCCTGGGCAAGCAGGAAGGCCTCTCCTACCACAGAGGGAAAGGGTCCACAGCATCTCAAAGAGGGTCGGGGGTATTTGCAGAAGGACCAAACTCACATTGCTCCGTCTGGTCTTGGGGATGGGCTGCAGGAGTTATGAGTCATCAGAGGGTCCGAGTCCGTGGATCACGGAGGGGGTCGGTCTGTCCTCTGGTCCTTCCCTCCCCGTCTCTGCACAACCTCATGCCTGGGTGTCCCTGACCCTCCCACCTTCCTACCCACTCGGTTCCCTCATGCTGCCCAGGACGCTGGTCCTATGAACCCAGTCCAAGATGTTCCTAATTTCCAAATCTTTTCTCCGTATCAGAATGGACTTAAACTCCGCCAGTCAGGACCCTCGTAGGTGACAGGTCAACGGAGCTGGTAATTCCGGCAGACATTTCAACACCTGGCGCTATAACTAGCCCTCAAACCTCAGCAAACCAACGTAGAGGAGGAAGGCTCCGAACAGCAACAGCAGCTCCAAGTGGCTGGCAGGCAGCAACTGTGGTGGATGGAGAGCTGGACGCCCGGCTGGGACTAGTCTAGAATGGGCTGTGGTGGCCCAGCATCCTGGGATGGCATCCCGCCCTGTCACCTAGCAACAAGATGATGTGGAGAAAACACCAGCCTCTCTTGGGCTCCGTGTTGTCACCTTCGGAAGGACAGTAGGTGACACCTCCTTCTCACAGGGCCCCTGTGGGCATGAAATGAGGACTGACAGCCACAGGCCACGAGACTGACCCCTGGGGCTGTTATTCTGTGTTCACTCGATGGGGTTTGTGCGACGATCACCACTTTTGCTTCTTTCTTGTAGTTGCTGCGGCTATTAAAACGCCATCATCTTCTCATTAGGATCCAATATATCATCACATTTCTGTAGTTACAAGTCAAAAATGAATGTTGATATGTATTTCTATAATCAAAAAGGAAACTCCTATTAATGCCGTAAGAAGCTGTGGCCTTTGGTGATTTGAAACCCACGAGGGTGGACTCTTAGACCACGTCTTCTCTGACCTGGTAAATCTAGAGCAGTTTCTGCTTTGAAGAAGTGTGTCTTCTTTCTGTTTGTTCTTGTATTTTATTTTATTTTATTTTAGTCAGTTTTCTATTTGCTAGCCTATGGCTTATTTTAATGGCTAGAAAGAACAGTAGTAACACAATCAGGTTTAGGACTAGACACTGAAAGAATTAAAAGGTGCATCAGACGTATTTTTTAGAGACAAAATACTAAATGAAGCCAGTGCTTGTATTTATAAAGTTATAATCCACAGAGTTCTAACCACGGCAAATTCCGGTCATGAAGATGGAGACAAAATACCATACATGGCTCCATTTTTTTAAAGAAATGTTTTTGGTTTTCTAATTGTAGCTACTGAGCCTAAATTGTTTATAACAATCTGATTCAAAGGAGATAAAATTCAGACCTACGACATTTTACAGAGCTCACACAGGAATCCAAACATGCATGTAATTACAGTAAAAACAAGGGTCTTGTTTGATGAGGAAACACTGGGGAGACCCTGAGCCACTGAACCGCCTGTGCTTCTGGGCGCAGGTTCACTCCCCTTGGAGGGGCGGGCCGGGTCTCCTCCAAGTTCCACCCAGGTGTGGCCATCCTGTGAGCCCCTCCCAAAGGCGAACCCCTGGGCCGGCCCCCACTGGCAGGTACCTTTCCCTCCTGTTACCACACAGCTTTGCCAGAGAAGAGGCTCGAGATAGAAAAGCATCAAAAGGACACTGAGATACCTTGGCCTTCTCCTTAAACCTCTGTCTGAGTAGCTGTGTTCTTTTATTTAGAATGTGGGCCTGAACTTTAAAATAACTTTCTGGTAAAATGCCTTTTCTCATCCCAAATGCACTCTCCCTGTTTCCTGGATCACTGATCACATGAAGAACTCCTCCACTGACTCCTGAACCTCTTTGGGTTGGAAATTTAGTCTGTGGGCTGTCGGTACTATGTTGTTAATGCCTGGCTGGCCCAGAAAACTCTGGCCTGCTTCCCACGGCCCACTTCCACATGTGGTCCATTTCATTATGAGCCTCAGCAAAGACATAACTAGAAGGGTAAACTGCCTGAAAGCACAAAACCAGAGATGGAATTCCAAAAGCTCGCTGTGAATGATTTTGAATTCTGGAGGCTGAAGCTTAGAACCTGCTTGTTGACAGGCTGCCTGATGGATCCCTTCCATCCGTCCACATCATTAAGGCTTGACTTTATCTCACATGCGTTTTGAAAGAGTTAAATACCAATAACTTGAAAACGTCCATTAACCCACCAGGATTTTCAGCCTCTCATGCAGTCTCTCCAGACACCCCCAGTCTTACTGCTGGGGTTCCGGCAGCCTCTGAGGGCACGGAGGCTGGTGACCAGGAGGAAGAGCCAGGCCTTGCTCAGTCAGACACTAACCCAGTGTTCCTTGATGACCCAGATTTCTCCTACAAGTACGCAAAGTCCTCCACATCTGCTGTGTGGGCCCAGCCTCCCCGGATACCTGCCACCAGGCATGCAGGGCTCGTTCACTGTGAGGGTCTTTATGTGGCACAGAATTCTCATGGTTCCAGTAAGGGCTCAGGCCTGGCTCGGGACGCCAGCGTCACCCAGCCAGTAACAGCAAAGGCCCAGCCTGGACCAGGAGGTATAAGTTCCCCTGTCACTGTCACCCTGATGTGGCTACGCAGCAAGGGGCGGCCTGCAGGGTCCAGGTCTTCAGAAGGGAAAGGACCCCCCAGCTTGTTCGCAGGCTCCCTCACCTGTGTGGCTGGGAGACCGTGTGAAGAAGCTTGTCCACCTTCCTTTAATCTCCTTGTAAAGCGATAAGTTCACCTAGCAAGGAGTGGAGACATGAACAGGTGTATAATGATTGGAAAGCTGAGCCGTGTCCCTTTTCTGTGTGACACTGAGGGGAAACCACTTCCTCTTTGGGGCAAATGAAATGAAGATCATCCTGAGATTCTGAATGTGGAGAATTAATGAAAATCATGCAGATGACAGGTTTGGTAGGAAGGTGGGGAGTTTCATAAACTGTGGGCCTCATCAGCATCAGGCTCCCGTGCAGCCTTCACTGTGGGTTAGACGGGTGGGGGTGGAGGGCGTAGCCTCTCTGCCCTGGTCTCTCCTTTCACTGACTTCCACCTACTCCAAGCTCTTCAGGTGACAGGAGAGAGTGACAAGGAAATCAGGACAACGCCACCTCTTACTTGACTTGGCTTCTGCTCAGAATCGACTTTCAAAACGCTTCTAGCGGTTGCACGTGGTGCCTTGTTTTCAAACCACAACTTGTAGGTTCATCTGGTGGTTGGTTCTTGGTGGGTGCAGTGGTGCTGGTTCCCCAAAAATGCTAGTTTCGTGCAGAGGTAACGCAGCCTGGTTATCTAGAGGCCGCTTCTCTGATCAGCCCACAAATATACAGACCAAAGTGCATAAATTGAGAGGAGAATATGTTACACTTTCAAGGGTTCCTGAAGGCAGGGGTGCCTTTGAGTCTTGAGAGCTTAGCCCTGGGCCGTGTCGAGTGTGCATGTTGGGTGCACGGTATTTCTGATGCGTTCTCTGGTTTTATTTTCCTCCCTCTTGACGCTCTTCGGGAAAATGTGTATCCTTATTCTAAGGAGATTGATTCCTAGGAATTATCCAGAAGAGATACAATATTTGTTTGGTGCTCTCTGACTAATACATGGCAAATTTGATTTGCTGAGGTTTGGAGAGATGTGTTAGATTTCAAAAATGTGCTGGTTCTGTGTGTGGGCTAGCAAGGATGTTGTTCTCTGTTATTGATGTGCCGATGTCCAAACCCGGTTCGCCAAAAAAAGCCTGTTCGAGGAGACAGCACAAAATCCATAAAGAAAACACTCGGGGTCCCTGAGTCAGCTCTGAGTCAGCCTACATCTTCTATGAATCAATACGCCTCGTTTCCTCATGAATAAGCTTTAAAGTTCTTACTCTGGTTGATTTCATCATAGAAACAAATAGTATATTTGAAAATGGCAGGCAGTTAACCAAATCCAACCTAAAGTAGGGGAGGGGTCCATCTGAGAATCCATTTAGTATTATCTATATTTTGCAGTATACGTGGTAGCGATCACGTAACATGAGGGAGAGAGATCGTCCCAGCTATGCCTTTAGTGTTGAACGGAATACATTTCAGATGAAACACAGGGGTTTCGTGAAATTTTTAACTTGGCCTTTTTTTAATGAGTTTTCCTAAATATTTTTTTGAGATTGGATATGACACTTATTCACGGGTTATTTCCCCCAGCTCACCACAGTTTTCCCGAGGCTGTGGGGTGGATGCTGGGTAGTGTGTCACAGTGCCACCGAGTCATCAGAGTCCTGCTTTTCGTTGGCATCTGGTCACTGCATACTTTCCCCACCCACCCTCTCCAACCTGCTGAGATACGTATAAAGAATCACAGTGCGTCAGAGTTCCCTTCTAAGCTTTTGCTGGGGAGTTCCTCTTGCTTCACTGTGTATCTTGATAAGTTGTCACTAAGGTAGAAAATTCAAAACCACTCCCAGCCCCAGCATGTGTTCCTGACACTGACCGCCCAGAGTCAGTGTCGGCGCATCCCTGCAGGACACTCCAGAACCTCGGGCTTTCTTCTGTGCTGCCCGAGCATCACTGTGAAAACAATTTAAAAGCGATTGGTGTGCACATCGGCTTACAAGTCGGCGACAAGTTCACGAACTCTTAGAAAGCCTAGTCATACGATGAGCATAATTATTATGCATCTGGTTGGGCTGTCAATAAAGAAGGCCAATAAAAGAAGTGATGCTGAAAATTTAGAAGTAATGGAAAAGTAATATTTTCAAATTATACTTATCCTATAGAGTGGTTGCTTTGAATATTAATTCAGGAAATTCGTCGTTTGCAGCAGGTGTTTTAATGGCCTACCGTGCTGTGAGCGCACTGCGTTTTCTTTCTGCCGCCACTGTCCTCGGACCTGCAGGTGGGCCTCCGGGCCCTGTGACGTGACGGGCCGGGCGTAACACGTGCCCTGAGCTCGCCATCTGCACTATTGCAGCTGCAAGTTCTAGCCACTTTTTCCTCTTCTTTTCTTCTTTGTCCTTTTTTTTTTTTTAATTTTCTTTGCAGAAGGCCATCAACTGAACTGTCACAGCACTCGCATAATGCAGGACGTGGAGAAGGATGACAACAATAACGACGAGTACGACAACTATGATGAGCTGGTGGCCAAGTCCCTGCTGAACCTGGGCAAGATCGCTGAGGACGCGGCGTACCGGGCGCGGACGGAGTCAGAGATGAACAGCAACACGTCCCACAGCCTGGAGGACGACAGCGACAAGAACGAGACCCCCGGCCGGAAGGGCGAGCTCAGCCTGGACCTGGACAGCGACGTGGTCAGGGAGACGGTGGACTCGCTGAAGCTGCTGGCCCAAGGCCACGGCGCAGTGCTGGGGGACCACACGGGTGAGCGCGGCTATGTGGACGCGCTGGTGCCACCCGAGAGCAGGAGCCTGAACTATGGGACACTGGGCAAGGCCGCCAACAACGGGCTGGCAGAGAAGCTGGTGGAGGAGAGCGATGAGGAGGTGTGTCTGAGCAGCCTGGAGTGCCTGCGCAACCAGTGCTTCGACCTGGCACGCAAGCTGAGTGAGGGCAGCCCCCAGGAGCGGCCTCCACAGCCCGGCACAGGCCCCCGCCCGCACGGCCGCCAGGATGACGACTTCCCAGGGAGGACGCCTGACCGCAGCTACTCGGACATGATGAACCTGATGAGGCTGGAGGAGCAGCTGAGCCCCAGACCCAGAACTTTCTCCAGCTGCGTCAAGGAGGATGGGTACCATGAGCGGGAGGACGACGCCACCTCCGTGAACTCGGACAGGTCAGAGGAGGTGTTCGATATGACCAAGGGCAACCTGACCCTCCTGGAGAAAGCCATCGCCCTGGAAACTGAGCGGGCCAAGGCCATGAGGGAGAAGATGGCGGTGGAGGCGGGAAGGAGGGACAGTCTGAGGTCCTACGAGGACCAGTCACCACGACCGCTCCCCGGGGAGGAGAGGAAGCCTAAGTCCGGTGACAGCCATGTCAAAAAGCCATACTATGGTAAAGGTAATATTTCTACCTAACGTAAGTTGCCTCATGAAAGCGTGCACTAGGGTAAAGCTCTCAGGGGTATTAGAGGCTACGATGCCGGGCTGCATCCCACTCCATTACATCATGCACGCATGTTTCTTAGAGTTGATTCCAGAGTTATATTTTGTGATTACGTCTCTGAAGAGCAAATGAAATATCTGTCCGAGAAATACACAAAGCAGCTGGATAACATGGCGTTTCAATGGAAAATGCATGCCTTGGAAAGATAGGGTCAGAGCACAAGCCCAACACGTGAGGGAAAATATTAGGGTGAGCCTGTGTTCTTACAGATGAACTGCAATCCGTGTGGAGTGGCGGGGGTTTATGTGACAAAAAGTCCATCAGGGATGAAGCACGTATTTGGTAAATTGCATTGAGTAGGTGGCATCATGATTTATAAAACGATCATCAAATGGCAGCTATCAATGAAACCTCCCCCACAGAAAACACCCCTGACAGAAATTGAACAGTAACAGGATGACTGATAGTGTAAGACAAGGGCAGTGACTGCACGTTCATTATCTTAAGGTAGTGAGGAATGGGAGCCGTTTGCTATGCATGGCCTGGTGTGTTCCAGGTGCAGATCAATAGCCATCCCTTTAGTATATTCACCCCCTCACTGTTCCATTCCATTGTGGAAACAGTTATGGTGCTTGCTTTTTTGGGAGACACTCAAAACCATCCACTGTGATAGTTCTAACCAGGTTTCCCCTATGAATTTTGTGGGCACGTGTTTGCATAGATCTGTAAATTCGACCATATCCATACATGGTCACTACACCTAATATGTATATTTCCACCATGAATGATAGATTTCATGCTTCCAGTAACAGTTGCGTCCACTTTCAATATGAGGCAGATGATAATTTGACCTCGTGTAGGACCTTGTGAATATTTCAATTACAAGACTCTCAGAACTAAGTGAGAAGCACCTTCAAGGGTGAAATTGGTGATTCCCTAAATTCTTCCATATTAGTACCAAAATGTTTTTCTGTTTTGTATACTGTCCCATTTCTGATGAATATTGAGTTTCCTTAGAATGAGGTTCAAGAATTTGGTTTGAAAATCCGTTGCTACAGAAACATCAAAGGATCAGAACCTCCTTTTTCTGCGGTTACACAGGTGTGTATTCTCCTCTCCATGTGTGCACATACCTCCAGGGGCACATTGGGCTTTGCTTTAACCAAACCCCAGTTGGAGATGAACCTTAGCCAGAGGCCCGTCGGGTTCTGGATGTGGCCGGTGTTTGGGTGCTGACCATCGTTTCAGTAAACAGGTGCAGGCCAGACTGAGGAAGGGTCATCTGTTAAAGGCCATGGAGTGAGGCATCAAGCTTGCTTTGGGTGTTGCCAAGACCAGGAGACGCAGCTTGTGTGTCTATAACTAGAGCGCAATCTCTTAGAAATCTTTAGTTGGATATTTGAGACTCACATAGGAACTAGATGCTGTTAGGAAGAAATAGTGTCCTTTCTCATGGGCTGGCTCAGGTGGACAAATGTGGTAGCGTTCTGTTTGGGATTCTGCAGAGTGCATTTCAGGACTGAGTCTGGGCATTAAGAAAGCAGTGCTATACTTACTGAGGAAACACGCGGGCTCATGCGGACCCGATGTTGCCGTGCCTTCTTTGGTTTCTGTGGTTCCTTTCAACCCAGGAGCTTGCTATAGATTTTGACTCATTTTGTTTTGTTATTCTTGTTATTTTCTTTTATTCTGTTTTTGGCAAGAAGTGGAATTCAAATCACTTGCTTCCCCTAAATAAATGGAGACAGAATGGAAACAAACAGTAAAACCCCCAAACCAGGATGTGCTTTTTTCCCCCGTAATGGGGGAAGGGTTGGGGATTTGGACTTTCCAGATGAGTTGGAAAGCACTGATTTCTGCCTCTCCCCAGTTTTTCCAGATCTTCCTTCTCTGATCAAAGTGAATCACCGTTTCTTATCAGTGTGCTCCACATCACTCCCAAATTTCTTTTGAAGACGTCCGTAGTTATATTCAAAACCAAATAAATAAAGCCAGGCAAGGACACCAAAATGGGGCAAAGAGATGAATGCCCTCCTTATAAAAAAAAAAAAAAAAAAAAAAAAAAAAAAAAAAAAAAAGCTATGTGCTCTCTTACCAACACGGGCACATAGCACATTACCAATCTATTGTCAACTTCTCTGCTATTTTATTAAACATGGAGAGAACACTCACACCAATTCTCATTCATACACAATCTTCTCAAAATGATTTAAATTATAACTGAGTAACCTTTCCAAAAGCTTGAGCTGAAACAAAAGAAGTTCATCACTGGGACTTCCCTGGTGGTCCAGTGGTTAAGACTCTGAGCTTCCACTGCAGGGGGTGCAGGTTCAATCCCTGGTCGGGGAACAAAGATCCCACATGCTGCGTGGAGCGGCCAAAAGATATTTAAAAAAAAAAAAAAGAAGTTCATCACAAAACGTCCTTTGTCTTTCTTCTCCTCAAGCAGCTCCCGGAAAGGGAGGAAGGGTGCAGCCTAAACACAGCACACAGTTTTTTCTAGACATTGTTGCAGGGTTTTTGGTTGAATCGTTGGCCTGTTTGCTTGCTTGGTTGTTTTACGTTTGTTCAAAGATTTGCTTTCAAGATGAACTGGGATTGCAAGAAGGGAGAAAGCAAGGGGGTTGGGACTATTGGTGAAGGCAGAGGAGACCCACCTCCACCAGGATGCAGGCATCGAGAGGAGAGTACACACTTGGTGTTTCCAAAACTGCAGTAGACAAAGCCACATGGTGTTTGCCCAAATCTGCACTTAACTTCAGAACACTTTCGAAATCGTGAAATAATATAATTTGTTAGGAAACTGTAAAGATACTCGTGAAAAAGAGTCACAATGATTACTAGTAGTTATAACTTATGTTTTATCCTTTAAAAGTCCTTTATATCTAGTCTATGGTTTCAAATTATATCTCTAGTTTATGATCTTAAATAATATTTTCCTTGAAGCTGTTACTGCGCACTATTTTATATTTGCCTTCATTCAGTTGTACCACTATTATTATGAAATTACTCAAAGGGCAATAAAATGCTGAGCTTTTTGGTTGCACATGTAAGAGAAGCTCCAATAAGATATTTAGAAATGAAGTCACAACAGCATAGGTTTATATTTGTCTTCAGAGATGATTATCTATAAATAATGGTAGGAAGCAGCCAACTGTTGTATCTAGGACACTACCCTCAATGCCATCACTGGTTTAAGAGATTCCAGGACCTTAAAGACACATTTCAGAGAATAGAATGTTAGCTAAAAATAAAAGGAGGGATTTTTATACAAACATAAAAGTCTTTATATATTCCTGTGAGTCCTTTGTCTGTTTCAAGTTCACATGAATGACTTGAGAAAAAAGCCCATAAAAGTTCCAAAATTTTTAAACCAATCTTTTTTCTCGATATAAAATGAATTCTTTGCCAAAAGTAAAACATCTATTTTACAGTGATCACGATTGGCCTGATTAATGAGATATCACTATAAAAATATTAAAGCCTTAAAGAAATTTTAACTATAGCATCCCTGGGCCAAACTCCTAGTAACCGCCATCTATCGATCATCTGTGCACCTGGTTTTGAAAACTGGCTCAAAACTAGTGTTTCACACACTCATGTGACTATTTGGTCTGGGTTTTTGGAGTTATTTTCTGCACATTTATGAACTGTGGTCAGTTCTGGATGTAGAAAGAATTTTGTTAGCAATGTCATTGCATTTCTGGCATCTGCCATTCGAGTTCTGACCAAATGTCTGCTCTGCCCCTCCCCAACTGGTACTGCAGAGCCCACGGGCTGCCTAGAAGCATCACCTCTTGGTTTTGTGCATGCTCGCACAGCTGTCGGAGCCTGCCTCTGGTTCCAAGTACAGACGAGGAGATCAAAACAAATTATTGCTCCAGCAGCTTCTGAAACATTTTTGATTGCCCATCACCTCTGCCAGGTGGGATTTCCACCATTTCGGTCATTTGCTTGCAGTGCCTTCTGAGAGTTCAGCTGGTCTTGAGAAAAGCACTGAATCGGCGTGCTAAGGACAGTGTTTCAGGAGAAGAAGTCTCAGCACCAGTAAAACTGTGCAACTAGAAGCACATGCAATCAGAGCGCTCAGTAAGAGAGAAGCTCTGCTCAAGAGTGCTTAAATGGCATTATGTTTCCTGGTTGGATGTCACAAAGCAGTTGCTGAAGGATCACGGAAACATTTTGTTCTCTGAGAAGGTCACTGTCTCATCATTATTTATGTTGATTTCTTTGAGCAACGGCTTATCATGTAACACACGGGAAACAATTAATCAAGAGTTCAGGTAGGGAGAGGCTTTTTTTCTTTAGTATCGAAAGTAAAATATGTTATGATTCATGATTACACTGTTTAAGGTTAAAAAATCACCCCAAACCAAAGAACTACCCACGGATGTCACAGTCTGTCCCCGACACCTGCTTTGTCTCTTTATTGATCAAGGTCTCTTCGGTTGTTAAATTTTCACATTTGTCTTCAGCTGGTAAAAAATTCATTCTATTGACACCTGTTGTCGCTTTTAGATCCCTCGAGAGCAGAAAAGAAAGAGAGCAAGTGCCCCACCCCCGGGTGCGATGGAACGGGCCACGTAACCGGGCTTTATCCGCATCACCGCAGTCTGTCCGGATGCCCGCACAAAGATAGGGTCCCTCCAGAAAGTAAGTCCGTGTTTCACCAGCGCCCTGGAGCGCGCACACCTGTGACTCGTTTCTGCATCCTCCTCGCCTCTGTCATTTCCATCTCTGGTCAGTGCTACCTGACTTAGGTGTCCCCTCCTTGTCCGGGAGGGCAGCTCAGCCAGGACCAGGGCTCTACCCCGCCCCGCAGCCTCCAGCATTTCCTCGGCATGGTCCCCATAGACCTGCCCCAGGACCCGGGCTCACCATCCGGTGTTGCCTTCTGCAGCTTGGGCCCCAGGCAGCTGGCCGGGGCTCTGGTCCTTACTTCATTTCTCACTTGCTCTGTGACCCCCAAGCCAGTCACTTCTCTCCTTTTCTCCTCACAAATTGTAGAACTGAATTTAGATAGTCTCTGAGCCATCCATCCAGCACTACATGGCTATGAATCCCTAAGGAAAATGGCCTCGAGACGTCTTTTGCCCAGTTATCTGAACTTCTCCATTTCCATGAACCAGTACTTACGTGTTACTGCATTTTACTTGTAAAATCTATTTCATGTTGTCCCAACATTTCTACACAATAAAATCTTAAGTAAGAGGGTTTAACTTGGGTGGGTTTGGATCTTACACATCCGTTTTAATTAGTTAAGTTCTGAGAATGTGCACTTGACCTATGGAGACAACTAAATTTCTTTTAGAACTGAAATGATGTGCCCTTTTTTTGTTTATCTTTCTCTCGGCATATAAAGTATGACGACTATTTAGGTAGAGTTAGGATGGATGGCTCAAAAGAAAGGCACATTTTCAGAAATGGCTCCGTGTCAGATCCTGACTTCAAGTCTAAGGTGGTAGGGATTTTCCTCATTCCGTGAGACACGGTTTCTACGGGGGGAAATGTCATAGCTCGGCTTGTTTGTGACAATGACAAGATGAGTGGTGATGTTGCTTTCCCATCACAGTGGTCAGCTTTGGAAGTACAGAGAAAAGCTTGTAGCTTAGAAAACAGGTTTAGCAGAGTGTTTTCAGGCGACGTATTTGTAGAAGCTATTGTGGCTCCAGGTTTGCAAGTGGCCCCTGGCAACAATAAAGCCATGTTTCTCAGAACCGTCTTGCGGGCAAAGGCGCAGTGTTGCGGCCGCAGCGGATTGGAGAGGGGCCGCGCCCGTGTGTTACATGAGCAGGGGCAGCTCGCTTCACCCACAGCAGCTTCTGCCCCAGCACCCCCTGCGGTCGGGCACCCTGCTGGCTGGCACCCATCTAATCCCAATAAACCCTGCAGGGGGTATTGGCCCTGTTGTCAGATGAGGGACATGAAGGCCAGATGGTCACCGCCTCTCCCGGGAATCAGCACAGCACCCAGCGCCCTGAAGATGCTCAGAGCTTTCTGAGCTGGTCTGAGCAGAGAACTGAGCTCAGACCTAAACCCGCCTCTGTCCCAACCCTGAGCTCATCTGTCTCCACGGAGACCTGGGTTTGACGTTTCGAGTTCAGTCTTAACAAGCTGTGTGTCGCGGGGCAGGTGACACGCTCTGTGCTTCTTGTCCTCATCTACAAAGAAGGCATTAGGACCAAGCACTAATGTTTGAAGAAGAAAGAGCTTCTTTGTGCACTTTTTCTTTGAGACATCAAAGTAGAACATCAGTTCCTTCTCATCTGAACAATCCTCCTGACTCCATATTTTCACAAGAAACATCTAAATGCAGTCAAACGAGGCCTGTGTCCTGACAAGCTGCACCCTGAACCTGCTCACACAGCCCCGGTCAGATCACACCTCGCCTCACCTTTGCTCACGTGATGTGGGGACTCAGCTCTGACACCAGTGTTACAGATACCTCCCAGAGCATCCACAGAAAATCGTTTCTAAGGATTTACTCATATGCAATTTTTTATAGTACCATAAAAATGTAAAAGAATTAAAGGACTCCATAGAAGATATGTCTCTCTTTTTCTACTTTTATTTTTTAGCTTTTTCTGGGCTAGTGTCCCCTACTCACATTTCTGTCCACTTGAATTCCACAAAGTAGTCTGTACCCAGTTTGAAACATACTGTGTCAGATACACAGAGGACACACCATGGATGAGACACAGCTCTGGCCTCCCCGCGGAACTCCCGACCCAGCCGAGGAGGGGGCATGAGACCTCATGGCCACAGCGTTGACCGAGCTCCAGCCCCTGCTTTGCGCATCAGGGACTATGGCCTCCCGCAGACTTCAGTGGGGCGACACTTGTGCTGGTCCTGCGTGAGAGAGAAAACCCACAGCATTTTCTAAAAGCTGTCGTAACGGTCCACACGGGAGACCAGGGCAGAAAGGAGGCAGTGGCAGAGGGACAGGTTCAAGGACCACCCCATAGACAGGCTGGCAGGACAGGCCGTGAGAAGGAGAAAGGGAGGGAGATTGAGAGGACGTCCAGAAGCCCCCCTGGTCCATGGCAAGGGTAGTAAACCGGTCCTCAAGCCAGGGCCACAGCTAGGAGGGAAACGGACGCTGGGATTTTTCCGACTGAAGCTGGAAGTTGTGTGTGATATTCCCGCAGGGTGCTGGAGGGCCAGCCTGGACACCTGGAGGAGGCCAGGCACACAGGTGGCCCTGTCGGACCTCCGCAGTGTTAGTAGAAACGGGATGAAACTGCCTAGAGAGGAGACCTCGACGGAGGCTGAAGAGCAGCCCAGATTGAGGAAGGCGCAGGGGGCGGTGGGTTTGCTGGGGAAGCTGGCAGCTGACACCTGAGAGAGAGAGGCGCGAGCCGCAGGGGCAGCTGGACGCGTGCAGGCACAGAGCAGCACAGACCCCGTCCCAGGGCCGGCCAGGGTGAGGACCGAGTGGGAGTCGGCAGGACAGGGCGGTCCACACCGCAGGCGAGCACGGAAGGTGCGTGCCATCCCCAGGGGAGCCTTAATAGTTGAAGAGCTTAGCATAAAAGGAAAGGAACGATGTATGTTAATTTGAGGGGAGGGTTGTGTGGTGTGATAAGGAGATGCTAGGGCGTCAGGAAAGGCTGGGGAAGGAAGGGTCATTCCCTGAGGACGAGGAGGAGGGCGGGCAGGTCAGAGCGCAGACTGGGGAGGGGAGGGAGGGTCCCCCAGACAGGAGACCCCAAAGCCCGCTCCAGCCGGGTCCCAGCACAGAGAGAGCCCTGGATCAGCTCTCCACAGATGGAGCATCGACCACCTGCACAGACGATGCAGCTGTGACAGCTGAAAAGATGAAACCAAACTGGACCTGGCCAGGGCTGAGGAGAGCAGGTGTAAGGGCCACATGGGGAGGAAATAGGAGGGAGGTTTCAGGGCAAAGAGGGAGGTTGTTCTGGAGATGAGAGAAACTGTAGGAAATAACAATTACGTAACGAGCTCGGGCAGATCGTGGTCACCTGCTGCCAGGTGACCCTCGCCTCAGGGAAGGTCCAGCAGCCTCGCTGCAGCTTATGCCGTGGAGCTCGGAGACCGCTGGGCTGGGGCCTGTTGGGGATCGGCTCTTTCGACCCGGCAGCACTGCTCACCCCCCAGCCGCCCCCACAGTCCAGAGCAGCGAGTGGTCACTGAGGACCAGAAAGGGAAAGACAGGAGGCAGTCCAGGCCCATGACCATGGAGGGGAAATTCGAATGCGGTCTCCGGACAGTGGGCAGTAGCTTCCCTGCCCTACGGACCACGCCTTCCATCTCCCGCCCGGTCTTACATGGGGGCCCACAGAGCACGTCCTCCCTCCCTCCCTCATAGAATAACTAAGAAGGTACCCAGTCCCTAGATGGAAAGTCATCATCTAACTATCTGCATTTAAAAATCAGGTTTGGGCTCTCTGTTTGCCCATGACCACCACACCTTCCTAATACTGCGTGCTTCCAAAGCAGAGGCATGTGTTTAAAACCACCGATCGAAGAGCTGTTACATGGCTAATCACTGTTCCGCGCTTACGGCTGGGAGTTCCACGGGGAGGCCCTTGCTTTCCTAGCCCATTGGGAGCAGTTCCGTGCTCCCGCTTCCCGGGTCCACAGCTCCTGCCCAGCGCACCCCGCTTTGCATGCCAGTCAGAGTCAGGTGGAGACAACCTTCTTTTTCTTCCTACATGTGTTTCCCTGCCCATGCCCATCACAGACGTGTGTAGGACTGTCTGTTGTGAACTAACCCAGCCTTTGTTAAAATGATTGCATATTCTTGTGTTGGGACCATTTCTGTGTTTTAACGCTAGGCTGTTTTCTCTGCCTCTCCCTGTCAAGTTCTTGCCATGCATGAAAATGTTCTCAAGTGTCCTACTCCGGGCTGCACAGGGCGAGGGCATGTAAATAGCAACAGGAACTCGCACAGAAGGTAAGCAGAGCTCCTGCGTTCTGGGCTGCAGGGGGGCAGATCCCCGGCAACCCTGTTCCCGCGCCCTCCGGAGGGGTGCGGCCCCTACACGACCTGCCCCAGGGGACAGGAGACCTGGGGACTTCTCTCAGGGAGCCAGGGAGTGGGGAAAGCCAAGCTGAGCCGGCCCAGGGTGTGCGGTGAAGCCCAACGCTTAGATCCCTCATTCGCAGAGTGGAATTTCTCAGCTGTCTCCCCCGACCTTGCTGTGATGGGGTGACAGTCCCCCAGCAGGTGTCCTCCTTGAGGTCAGATCCCAGGTGGAACCATAACCATCTGCAGCGACTCCAAGGAAGGCAGTAAAAGCTCCGTTACCTTCCAGGGATCGAGGGGGCCCTTCCTGTCTGACTCAGACCGGTCGGCGACTAGAGGCCATGAGGCTGAGTCGTGTGTGACCCCAGCCGGCCGCCCCCGTGATCCCCACTGAAACACTGGTCATCAGCGTGGGCATCACCAAAGTGCTGGCAGGGGTACAAAGGTGCTGGTGGGAGAGCACGCCGCAGGAAAGGGGGCTAAGGAGGCAGGCCCTCCCTTCCTGGGCTATGGCTGCAGTTACACATGCTCGCAGTCACACTTTTGTTCTGGACAAATTCCAGTTCCCTTTTCCTATCTTATTCTGACTTTCGCTAAGTTACTTCTAATACTCAGTTCCTATCAGTTCCCTTTTTTTTTTCCCAGTGGCCTGAAAGTGATTCTGTCAGATTTTTCTTTAACTGCCTATAGTTTCAGCTTCACAAAGTCGCATAAGAGTATATCTAAACTGTTATAAGTTTCACTGTAATTTTTGCTTCTCCGGTAAATTTGGTTGCTTGTGTTAAATTTATAATGAATGAGGTCGCCAACCTGTGCCCTTCAGAGATGCTCCTGGGCGTCCTCTGGAGAAGGGGGCATGACGGACGGGTTGGCAATGTTCCTCCTGAGCCCTGTTCACGGGGTTTACAGCGTCAGCTCGTCCATCATACCTCCGCAGAATCGCACAGTTTACAGACGCTGTGTGTATGTGGATTAAGCCTCTGCACTGTGTGCAGAGACACGTACAGATACACAAACAGCAGACACCAGGGTTTCGTGAAGAATCAGCTGAAACACCAAAGAGCACAGCTGTTGTCTCTTCCCGTAAATATTTAGTGACAGAAAGCACTTTTCTGCAGCCTCGAGATTATTCTGCTTTCCTCCCCCTTCTGTGTCTCTTCCTGGGGAGGCTGTAGACCGGCTGGTCACACTGCCTCGCCCGTGCTGGGGTCAGCAGCTGCCAGAGAGCCCTGTTCGCAGGCGTTTTAGAAACCCATCCTACCCAGGCGGTTAATTCCTCAGCTCCAGAAACCGCAAGCGTCCCAGAACGGCAGCGGTGTCTAAAATCTCATGTTCCCTTTAACGATACAGCCTTTGTGTTGCTGTCATTGGAAAGGACCGCGTGTCCTGCACACACGGCACGGCCATCGGCGTGGTCTGCCGGAGGCCGGGGGCAAACACCGTGATGTCCCCTGACAGGCTTGGGAGCCTGGTGCGGCCCAAGGCAGAGGAGGGGGGAGGCGATGGGGTTGCTGTCGGAGTGCCTCGGAGGACACACTCAGATTCCTCCTGTCATTGCAGCCTCTCCGGATGCCCTATTGCCGCAGCGGAGAAATTGGCAAAGGCCCAAGAAAAGCACCAGAGCTGTGACGTGTCCAAGTCCAACCAGGCCTCGGACCGAGTGCTAAGGTACCAGACACACATTCGGGGTCCGTCCACGGCCGTCCCCACGGGCCAGGCGCCCGGCTGCTCCATGAGGGGCGGCCGCCCTCAGTGGGAGCGGAGGGGAGCCGGTGCAGCTAGAAGACCTCGCCGGGGTCACGACCGTCACCTGCGGCTCCATCCTGGGGGCTGTGCGGGGTCAGGGCTCGTCACCCGCGGGTCTCCATGACCCCGTGTGACTGTTCGCACAAGAGAAGCAGACAGCTGTGTCTGGCTTTCTTTCTGGCCCTGATGCTTCACGATTCTGTAAAGGCTGGCTGAAAGGGAGGCTTAGAGAGTACATGAGGTGCCCCGAGTAGTTTCACCTCGGTTTGGAGGCGACCGCACCGCTCCAGCCTGCGGGGTGGGCCTTGTGTTCTCGAGGACGTCGGGGTAACAGCATCCCCACCCCCGCGCGCAGAGAAGCCTCGTCCTCAGATGCTCCCGGCAGGCGGGCGGGATGGTGCCATTATCCCCCCTTGACGAGCGAGGAAACCAGGGCGCAGAGGGGAGAGAGGCCTTCCCGGAAGCCTCTCGGTCCCAGGTGGCGAAGCCGGGGACGCCGCAGATGCTGCCCGCTCGCCCCCCGGACAGTTAGGATGGTTATCAGGAGGGCAGGTGGAGGAGGAACGCTCTCTTCCCTCAGCGCTCATTTCGCGTGTCCCCTTCAAACCCTCATCCACGTGCAAACCGTGACGACCGTGTATGCTGCCCGTTTAGTCAGTGTCACGCCAGCCGCTTCCTCGTCTGTGTAAGGATCGTACCTGTCATCCTCATAGCTGCTGGTACCTACTGGGGAGGCATCATCTGTGCTGGGACTGGGTTCTGGCCCTGAGGCACTTAGTGTGAGTCCAACTTTACTATTAAAAGGAGAGCAGTAAACACACACACACACACACACACAACTTTGCTCCTGTTAAGTTATTTCTTTGGCATAAATCACTTGGAAAAAAACACTAGGCAAACGATACGAACACTTCTTCGGTTTTTTCCTGTATTATTTCCCATCTTTCTGAAAGGAATTTACCACTGTCATTAAACTCCTTTTTATCTCGCAACAGAAAATTTAAAATCTTTATAGAAAATGAGAAATGTTTCACTAGACAAAAATAAAAACCATCTATGAGCCTACCATTTAGAGATAAACCCTCAGTAAAGTCTGGGGTGCGTTCCTCTAGCTATTTTTATGCGTGGGCGTTGCCGACCTAACCTGCCCCCAGGGTGCCTGTAACTCACTCATCTTACAGGTGCGCTGACACCAAATACGTGACAGGCCCTCCCCGAGGGCCCCTCAGCGCACTCTTGGTTACTGGGAGCATGACAACCTCCCCGCCAGGCCCCCGGGCTGTGTGCATTTGAGAAGGAATAGTTAGTAACCAAAGGAAAGTTTGAGCAAAGGGAGAGAGAGTTGAGGCGGAGGACTTCTGTTAATTTCCCGCCCCCAATGGGGCCAGACCCCCGAGAGCTGGAAAGATCCCCGTGCCCACATCCTTCTGATGTGGGGTGGCCGCGAAGTGACTAACGCCTGTCCTGGGATCAGTGTCAAGCTTACTTTCCACGAAGGAGCTCCGTTGGCCGCTTGACGCGGACAAGATACATCTGAAATGGCAAACATCACCTTGTTCACACAGAGCCTCCGCTCTGATCCCGAGCCTGTACTTCACAGCCTGGGACCCTTTCTTCATGTCATGCAGTGGGAAACCTTCTGTAGAGTGACAACAGAACAGAAGATCGTGGGCCAAGACTTGCGCAGCTGCAAACAATTTTCTTCCCGAGCCTCCGGCTGAGTGGTGGGGAAGTAGCATGGGGACGGGCCCGGAGGGAAAGAAGGACCCCGCCCACCACAGGGGAGGCGTGGGGCTGGGCTCTGCGGCCCCCGAGGGCTCAGCTTAGGCACTGACGTCCCGGCCGTGAGCCAGGTCTGGGGTACCTGGTGTCCATCCCCGTCATGTTCACATTCCCCGGGATGTCTCCACGCAGGGGACGCTCATTCAAGGCAGGAAGATAGGAAGACCGGAAGGAAGGAAGAAAAAAATAATTTCAACCAACAGTTCAATTACTTAAGATTTTGAGTCTTTAGGCAGATTGTCTAACGGGACGCCGAGACTTAGGTGAGGGCTACGGGCCTGCCCAAGGCCGCACCCGCTCTGCAGCCTCCCAGCTCCCGGCCTCCATCACCGGGAGCATCCCGGCTCCGTTTTGTCACCAAGTGTCCCTTCCCGATGTCTCTGCTCCAGCTTACCCTCCATTGGAGCTGGTCCCAGCCTCCTGAAGGCTCAGGGGTCGTGCCTTCCCCTACCCAAGTCCTTTGGCCTTGCCTGCTGGACAAATGGACAGAGTCCCAACCTGGTCCCACCCAGCCCGTCTCCTGCTGTTCCCCCAGAGATGTTTCCCATTGTTCGACTTTCCTGGCGTGTTTCCTACACCACCCTGGATCTTAACCTTGACAAACGCCACCTTCTCCCTTAAAACTGAATGGAATCTCACGGCTGGGAGTGTCCTCCATTCGCCAGGATTCTCAGAAGCTCGGGCTCCTAAAACAAGATCACATTCCAGGTGACCTTTGAAGGCAAAGCCTACAGCTTCATTCATTTATGAGCACCACCCCCCCACCCCGCCCTGCCCATTGCCTGGCAAAATGCCTCAAATAATAGACGTTTAACTGATCGTTACATCATTTGGTTGATTTGAGAAGAAGTAAATAGGCTAAATTAATGAAATCAAAGTAAACGTGTTGGTAACTTGATAAAGTTGTTAACGTAAGGGGAAGTTTTAGGTAAAAACTCTAAAGGAATATCTGCACTACTTTCTGTAAATCTAAAATCATTTCAAAAAGAAGTTTAAAAAATTCTGCCTATGAGATAGATAGATGGACACACAGAAGAAACAAGATAGGATATTAATGCATATGTAATTGAGAGTTCTTCCATTTTAATATTTTATTCCAAAGTATAGAAAAATGAATGACTACCAGGTAACAATATTGAGAGTGCATGTTAGTATTTGTCAAAATACATCACTACGTGTTCCATTTTATCGTCCAGCAGGATATGTTTTTATCTAGCTTCATCTCCACGTCCTTAAGAGTATTTCTTTCATTTCCTCGTATTTCGTTAAGGGAGTTTCTTATTAGCTCACTTCACTGTGTGTAATGCTTACTCTCTGCAACCCCTGCAAAAGAAAACGCACGGATGTGAGATTCTTTCCCACGTTCACATCTCATATCTTTATCGTACCTCCCCAGACTCTGAAAAGAAAAAGAAAAAAAGGGCAAAAGGTTAAGTATTTCATTTTCTGTTCTTTTTATTTCCGAAGTTGGCATCTAGGCAGATAGCTGATTTGAGGTTATATCATTACAGCACACTTGGTTTCTTCTCAGGAAAATAGAATTGGGATTTTAGTGAGAGGTCTGGTTCCTTAACACAGCTAAGCAACAAGGTGCTTTAATTTTAAGACCAACCATGTCTCATGCGCAGCCATGAGAAAGCCAGCTGTGCACTGTCTCTTTTTGCTTCCAGGCCCATGTGCTTCGTAAAGCAGCTCGAGATCCCTCACTACGGCTACAGAAACAGCGTCCCCACCACCACGCCTCGCTCCAACTTGGCCAAAGAGCTGGAGAAATATTCCAAGACCTCGTTTGAATACAACAGTTACGACAGCCATACTTATGGCAAGCGGGCCATAGCTCCCAAGGTGCAAACCAGGGATATATCCCCCAAAGGATATGATGGTAGGAGGTGCACCCTCTTATACATGAGAGTCACGCTTGCCGTTGATAATGTTGTTATTGTGTCTATCCATTTCCTACAAACTGGTGGAGCATGGGGGTCACTCGATGCACGTTGGCAGCCTAGGCTGGTTCCTTCAGCCCCAGGTGCGGGAGAGCAGGCCCTGGGGGAGGGAGGGCGACGCCCTTCCCCCATTATCCCCAGAGCAGAGCAACCGGCTGCTGGCAGGACGTAGAGGCAGACAGCTGTGGGCTCGTCTGCTTCATGCTGCTGTGCTGCTGAGACGGTGTCCTTATCTTTACTAACTTCCTTTAGTAGATGCCCCAACACAGACAAAACCAGGAGAGCCAGGGGTAGCTGCCCAGAGCCCTTGGATTTCGTGAGAAGCTCTGTGTTCCCTCCCTGTTCTCAAGCTGGGATGCACGTCGCATTCATCTGGGGAGACTTTTTAAATTCTCATGCCCAGGGCTGCACCCCAGACCAAGTAAATCAGGCTCCCTGGAGGTATTCCCTGTGTGCAGCATTTTAAAAAAGTCAGCCAGTGATTCTAACATGCAGCCAGGGGTGCACAACTCCTGTGGGTCCCACCGGCCTCCTTCCAGTGGGCTCGGACCCAGGTGTGGGCCTTGGGGAGCCCCCTGTCCTAGCTTTGTAACTTTGTCACTGGCCTTACTTGTAGCTGCCACTACGAAAATAAAACCCATGAAACAGATAAACACTGCGTGTTTCACAGGACAAGATCGTTTATTTTAACTCATGCATACGTGAACCCACTACTGGGGTGTAAACTCTAAACAGACTAGTTCTCATTCACAGAGCTAACTTGGTAAGTAGTTGAAGCACAGAGGGGAAGACTGCATTTCTGTGATTTTACTTATTTATCTAACCACGCTTCTACTTTAAATTCTAGGATATATGGACTTAGTTGGCAGATTTTACCGATGGGGATGTGGGTTGTATGAGTTGGGTGATTCAGGAGTCTCATCTTGGGGTTCACCAGCAGAGGTGAGGAGAGAGAGTTTGAAAGATCTCGGAGCTGCTCTCTGGAAAAGATATTTAATTAAAATCACAACACTCAAAAAAAAAATACATTTAAATTGAATGCTTTGGGAGTTCCAAAACCTTTTTACAATTCTACATTATTTTAGTCATTCTTTGCCTTAATAACAATTAATTTGTATGGTGAATGAAATGTAATATTTATTTGATGTATCTCAGATTGATTACCCTTGCATGTATCAATTCTAAATATATAGGAACAAAGATGGAAGTGGGAAAAGGGAGTGGCTTAGGGTATAACAGAAAATAATTTGGGTTTTTGTAATAACAATTTGCCAATTTCAGGCTTTGTTATAACTTCATTCGATTGCAAATGAGGGCCCAAAAGAATTTGAATCCACATAATTAAGGATTGTGCTTGTAGGATTCCCAGTTCACTGACATTTTGTAGTGATCTGATGGGCACTTTTGCCAGGTGGTCATTGCTACATACGTCTTGCTGCTGTTGTCCTGTGAGACCTGATTTCCTTCACCCCATTGTTCTGGCTGGATCTGGGTGAAGTCGTGACCAGGAGGGCACATGTCTGGTCACAGTGCGCTTCCTCAGGTCTTCCACTGAGGAGCCATGTGATATTAGATACATTAATCTTCCTGTGTGGTAGTTTCCCCAAGAGCAGAGGTAGCGATCGTTCCCCGCCTGCTGGCCGCGTGCGGCTGTCGCGAAGCTCAGCAGACAAGGCTAAAGAGGGGAACTCACGCATGTTAGTATCACTGGCATCTATTCTCACCCCCAGAAAAAACACCTGTTGTTGGAAGTGGGCAGAGCCCTGCTCTTCAGGTGACCCACAAATAAACAAGAACACAGAGCAGAAACTTCAATGCTAGATCTTCGAGAAACTAAGAAAAAGGGGAAGTCAGCCTTTACGACAATCTACTGAGAAGGAAACAGACAACTCCATTCCTCTTCCACAAGATCCACAGTCAAAACAACAAGGGAGGTGCCCATTAAGGATGAGATGGGTAGGCTTAGGTTTCTTGGAGGGTGTGAGCTGGGGAGAGCCATCCCTGTGCCCGGGTGGCAGGCAGTGGACACCACAGAGTGACCAGTGTCTGCAGTCACCCCCAGAGGGCTGTCTCCAAGGTTTGCCTCAGGTGCACAGTGAACTGGGCCATTGCTCCCAAAGAAAAACAGTGAAATGAGCCTCCTGTGGGGCAGGGGAGCATAATGCCTGGGAGCGAGGAGTAGGGTCTGGACGTGCACAGTGGGATAGAGAAGCAGGACCCTTGCCTCAGGCTCTGCGCGTCATACCTTGGCTTCCACCAACTGTGATCAGAAACACTCAGCAAACATTGATTTATCCACCTGCATTCTTCCAGACACTAAATAGTTGCTATCTGTCTGTCTCATCTACCTGTCTGTCTATCCACATGTCTATAGATCTATCCATCCATCCGTCCACCCGCCCACCTATCCATCCCTCCATCCACCATCCATCCCTCCATCCCTCCATCCATCCATCCATGGGCCCACCTATCTATCTATCATCCATCTATCCATCATCTCTCTCTTCTTTCTTTCTCTATAACAAGTTTCAAGTAAGAGATTGTGGGTAAAGAGAAGACAGTGAAACACGTACTCAGGCACAGTGAAGCAAGGCGTCCATTCTGCCTGGAGGAGTTAGCATGAGCTTTACCAAAGTGGCAAATTTTAAACTTGGTCATGAAGCTTGAGTGGAAATTACTAGAGGGCAGGAAACCCACAGGTGAGTGGGAGCTGCCAGCAGGCTGGTGAGGCTGAACTTTAGATGCATGAGAGGAGGGACAGGATGACCCTGAGGCACTGTGGAGACAGCTTTGGGTTGCCTGCCTCGGGGAGGAAGACACAGACACCGTGTGCAGGAGGTGACGCCCAAGGGAAGCCGGGAGACCCTGCGCCCGGGAGCCCCAAGCCGGCATCTCCCCAGCCTCTCCCCCCATGTCTATGTTTTATGGTGAGCTAAGAATGGCCCTTCCATTCTAAAACAGATGGAAAACAACAAAAGGAGGAGAATTAGAATCTCAGCGTTCAGAGCAGTTTTACTGGCGCAGGGTCGCATCACCCGTATGGCCGGTGGCTGTTTCCCAGGACAACAGCCGGATGTGCGGTCCCAGCAGAGACCCCGTGGCCGCCAAGGCTCGACCACTGCCAGGCCCTTCACAGAAAAATTTTCTGAGCGGGTCTAAGCCATCTTCGCTGTGTCTCTGGGCAATTTATCACCACCCTCAGGCTTTGTTTAAAACCTAGAAGCTCCCAGCCCTGAATGGGCCCCTGTCATGAGCCCCCTCTTGGTTATTCCCAGCTTCTAAATTCTCCTGAGCTCAACACTTCTCGATCATCTTTGAAGCCCCCTCTGCTCCTCCAAAGCCTTGTCTCTGATATGCCCACCACACCCACCGTTGTCTGCCCTCCCCTGGTCCAGGCCTCATCACCAGGTGGCCTGGGCTGGCCCTCCGGGGCCCCAGGACCAATCCTCTGGGCTGGGCCTCCCGACCTCCCCCACCTCCTGCCACCAGGCCAGCTTCTCCTGAGAATACCTGCCCTCCCACCCCGTTCTCCTGCCTCCATGCTCTCCCACATTCACCTCTGCTTCCAGAAGCTTCTCCCACAGCCAGATCTCTCGGACAGATGCCCGCCTGCACTCAGCAGCCTCCTCCCAACCTCCTTAGAGCTGCTTGTGCAGAATGAGGGGCACAGGCACGTGCTTCTGAGGGTCAGCCCTGAACCCCACAGGCCGGTGCCAGCAGGGCAGACAGGAGAGTGCAGGGAACACTCAGCCAGCAAGCGCGTGCGAGACCAACAAAGAATCCAGACTCTGATTAGACGCGATAAACCACGTGAGCAAACTGCCTTCAGAGGTAACCGAACAGGACATTCTCACGAAGAAGTGGCTTTTATTCCGCTTAGGACTCTGCATCTGTATCTCACTTTACTTATGGGAAAGCACAGCTGTGGACCCACGTAAAGACTAGGAGTCGCTGCTACAAGTTACGCGGCGTGGACCCCTGAGTCCAACCAGACCTGACGGGGCCAGGCCCCATCCGGCAGCACAAATCCTCAGGAGGCACATCTCTGGACCATATTTGGTTTTGTCTGCTTTTCGCGGAAATTCAGATTGGAAGGACACAGTTATCTATTCCCTACAGGAAACGTTATTTCAGAAGAAAGTGAGACGCACCCACTTAGTAAGACCCTTACAGGCCGAGTAGATTAATAAGGTTGAAGGTGGTTGTTCTGGTTTTCTCATTTGTCGTATTTCATCACTATAAATCCCATGTCGTTTTTCTTTTTCCTGCACGAGAGGACAGGGTACCTGAAGAGGTATCTCTCAGTACGGTGTAAGGTCGGGAGGACCTCTGATGCCGTAAATGCAAGGGTGTCATTCTAAAGGAAAGCAGTTCCATCGCATGAGTTCAGTGATGTGCTGGTGTCTGGAGGGACAGCAATACATTTTGTCCGCGGATTGACTGGAAAATGTTTTGATTGAAAATAGCTCTGTGCGTGGAAAGAAAAAGAAAGTGCGTTTTGACTTTGTTAAAGGGTGGGGGGCTTCCTCAGTTCTGGGCAGTGGGTGGCAAGGGCAGTGGCGGCCTTCCAGTGCCCCCCGCTCTGCGGCGCCCCGTGGTGTCCATGCGATGAGCCCCAGAAACTGTGACTGGTCATAAAAATCAGTGACACTAACGGTTTCGTAAATGTCTTACCAACAGGCGATAATTATTAAAACCAAAGACCTTCATTACCCGAGAGATTTGAAGTATAGAGACTCATTTTCTTTTAGAACAAAGCAGTACATGATTGATGGCCCTTAGTGAAAGGACACTTGTGAAATGAACGCTGTCCTCACTTTCCTCCTGGGTCGCGTGAGCTGACAGGCCCATCAATAAACTGTCCACAGTCCCACCACCTGCTAAAATTCTGGACGGGTCCCATCAACTCAGCGTAATCCAGGAGACGTAGAATCTTTTCATTTAAATATTTGGTAAAGTAGAGGCACTTTCCAGAACTTTGCTGCAGTTTGCTGCGTAGACACACGTGTCCTGTTTACTTTGCTTTAGGAACGGAAATTCCTTCATTTCAAAACAAAACTTCTTCCTTATTTACGGGGACCACATTTCTTTTACCGACCCGGGGTCTAGCCCTCACTAGGGGAAAAATTCCCTCATAAGTGTTAGATCATTTCTCCCACAGTTTTTATCTTCCTATTTTTATAACAAAATTGTAAACGATGTAAAGCCGCAAACTTTAGTCAATTTGGAGAGTCTTGTGAGCTGTGGAGTGGCCTTGCTGCCCTGGTCGGTTTACAGAGCCCAGTGGGCTGGTCCCCCTGCACGCTGCCCCCAGACCCCCGGTCTCTGCTCAGACGTGAGACCCCCGTCTCCCCACTGCTCTGGCTGCTGCTTTGACGTGAGGCTTTCATGGAGGAGAGAGGAGGGAAGGACAGACACACGGACAGTGTGAGGACTGGTCCTCAGGGCTCAAATGACTCTGATTAGCAGAACAGAAGTAACTCCCTTACGAGTTACTCTTCGCGTTGGGCGGGTTTGAGGGTGTGGAAGTGACCTCCGGGTCCGTGCGAGGGGCATCGACACGGCGACAGCTTCCCTGAGGCCGCCGCGCGCTCAGAGCGTTGCCAAGCCACATCCTTGATGTCAGGAAAGCTCAGTCTTCCGTCCAAGGTCAAAAGGTATCAATAGTGAAAGCTTAGCTCTTCTATCACTTGTATAGGAATAGGGTGCTTTGGGGCAGTTCTTGGTGGTGCTGTGATGACCACCCGTGATGTCTGTGAGGTTGTGGTCACTTCCAGACCATACCTGAGTGGGCAGGAAGGAGGTGCTGAGACGCCTGTGCCGCACGAAAGGGTGGCTTGCCAGAGGGGTCCCGGTGCTGCAGAAGGGCCTCCTGGCTCCCTGCAGGCTCTCCCTGCAGAGCAATTCCTCCCTCTGCAGGGTCAGGTGAGCCGCTGATCCCTAAGCCAAGGGCATCCTGTGCCTTTAATGACCAGGGCCCATCTTAATCCATCATCCAGCAATCGTCTTCCCGTCCTTGTGTCAAAAGAGGTTGTGAACAGCTCTAGCAACCATATTTGCTCTTGAGGGCCTGTTGGACTGCTGGGGAGGCTGGCTGTTCAGAAGGACCCGGGAAGCGAAGCTGGGGCGTGTGGAGGACGGTCGTTCCCGCACGAAGGGTGGGGCTGCGGGCGGCACACGGGCATCTGCCCGTCCCTGAAGCCCTGAACGCCTGAGCATTTGCCTTGGCTTATGTGAGTCCACACGTGTGTGCGGCTCTCTCCCCGTCACTGGGCCTCCCCCCGGGTGGCTCTTTATTAGAATCACAGAGGGAAGGGGCTTCTGTCGTGGTCTCGCCTGCACCCTGACTGGAATGCCACTCCCCAAAGCGCAGGTGCTCGCAGGCCCGCAGAGGCCCTACCTGTTCAGCTGGGTCGCCTGCACAGGACAGTGAGCCCCAAATGGCCACTGTGGCCCCTCGTGGCAGGCCGGATCATCCGGTCTCTAGCGGGATGAGGGGTCTACGGGGTCCCCGTCACCCCGGCGAGCAGATGAGCGGTCATAAGGGGAGCCTCCCTCCGGCGGTGATCAGGCTGGTGCGGCCAGTCGCTCCCCACATCTCGGTGGCCGCTCCCTGACCTGAGCGCGCCCTTAATGGTTACGCAGTGGGCCCCCTGCCTCCCGCTTGAGAGCCGTATGCGCTCTTCCCGCTGGTCCCCAGCTCTGCCCGTCCAAACATACACCATGTGAAAAGAGGAAAAAAGGGGGGAAAGCCAGACTTTCTTCGTTCGGGAATCAGCGGGTCGGCGGGCTCCGCGCCCCGCTGGGTACCTGCGCGCCGGCGTGGGCGCCCAGGGAGGGCGGGCGGCGCGGGCGGCTCTTCGGTTGCCGTGGCCCCGGGCGGGGGCCCCGAGTCATCCCTGTCCCCTGTCTCCCCAGCGAAGCGGTACTGCAAGGACGCCAGCCCTAGCAGCAGTGCCGCCAGCACCTACGCGCCCAGCAGCAGCAACCTGAGCTGCGGCGGCGGCAGCAGCGCCAGCAGCACGTGCAGCAAGAGCAGCTTCGACTACACGCACGACATGGAGGCGGCGCACATGGCGGCCACGGCCATCCTCAACCTGTCCACGCGCTGCCGCGAGATGCCGCAGAACCTGTCCACCAAGCCGCAGGACCTGTGCGCCGCGCGGGTACGGCCCGGCAGCGCCCCTGGCGGGGGCCGGGGGCGGGGCCGCGGGCGTGGGCGGGGCCTCGGCGCATCCCCACCTCCACCTCCCGCCCCCGGCGGTCTCGGCCCGGCGGTCCCGCAGGCGCCTCCCCTCCAGAGGCCGGTGCAGACCGTGCGCCCGCTGGCCTCTGCTCGGAGGAGGCCTGACAGCGCGGGGTCCCGGGGGCACACTTTCCAGACCAGGAGAAATCGCCAGGTCTTTTAGATGAACGTGTCCATTTGGGACCCTCCTCTTTAGGACCCAGAGTCACTTCTGGAAACAGAAGGACAGCACGCTGGCCCCTGGCGGTTCCGAGAGCTGCACAGAGAATAGGAAGCTCGAGGACCCGTGCGCCCTGGACCTTAAGCAGAGGAGGGTGGACAGCGCCGCAGTCAGGAGAAACGCAGGACTGCTCCCTCCCGCCCAGCCTGGGGAACAAAGGCAGTGCAGAAATCCCGTTTCCCCACGGGTTCCCAGCCAGGCAATTACCGCCGGCTTCCATTAGTTCAAAACAGCATAGATGCCAAATCGGTGAGCGATACTTAGGGCGCTTCCTCGTCGATGGGCTCCTGGCAGTGGGAGGAAGCTGTGCGGCGGCCGCAGCGCGCAGAGCTGCCCGGCGAGACCACTAGGGGGCCGGGGACGCAGGCGGCGGCGCGGGCGCCTCGTGCTCCCGGCCGGTGAGCGGGCTCGCCGGCCCGCACCTCCTCTCCAGAACAAAGGGTCCCTCCATCGCCAAGTGCTGCTGGGAGTGCGCCTGAGCTCACAGCACTGACCGTAGTTGTTAGAAATAAGTGTAGTTTTTATGAATGGAGAGGGGTCAGTAATTTTATGTTTTGCAAATGCTTTCTTCTCTATTAGTATTTTTATTCCTAGATTTTGGAGGAGTGTCAGGGGCATGCAGTTTCCGTGGAGATCAGGGCTGCTAAAATGCGAGGCTGGCATGGAGGAGATTCTGTTTAAGGGGGGGAAAAAGACAGTAACCCCTTCCAGTTTTTTTCACTTTGTTAAATTTAAACTAAGACAGGCAGAATTATAATCCAACACGATGAAGGCTAAGTTAGTATGAAAGCTGGAAACCAGGAGTGCACTTTGACAAGAAGAGTTCAGGCAGAATAATATGCTATAATTTATCAAGGTAACAGCCCAAAGGATGGGGTTTTCATTCCAAGCATCTCCCCTCCGCTATTACATTCAGAGGAAAGAGCTGCTAGACATCTGAGTAGGCAGCAGGTTTCACGCCAGCTCTGAAATCAAATTGCTCAAGAGAGTGTAACTCTCTGGGAAAAAAAAAATGGAGGATTGTCGGAGGTATTTTGTTTTTTCTTCTCTGCCCTCCATCTGCCCTTCCTTCTCTCCCTCCTCCTGAGAGGCAGGCTCTGAGGAATTCTTGATCTGTTTAAAGCCTCATTAAAAAAAAAAAAAAACACCCCGTACCTCTTCGTTTTTTCTAAAGCTGGTTGACTAAATTGCAGGTTTGCTGAACCATAGAGCAGGTCAGCCCGTGATCACTGCAGCAGTGGTGTGTTGGACTGTGCTTGCACATCTTCCTACTTAAAATGGAAAAGTCTCTCTGCATCATAGGTCTTGTATTAGAAAGTAAATTTTATGTGGGGATTTTTGTTTTGTTTGGTTTCCTACTATATACCCAGAGCCTGTGCCTGATAGGACTCAATAAATATTTGTCCAAAAAATGGAAAAAAAAAAAAAAAAGAAAGTAAATTCTAGTTCCTCTCCTCCATTCTTCTAAATTCTTGTGTTTTCCTCCACTCCAAGTCTTGGAGTATTAGCATCCGTGAAACTAAAGGAGCATTTTAATATGTATACAATTTTAGGTATTTATGTATAATCTGTACACACACATACATTTCTGATCTCTTAAGAGGTCTTTGAACTGGAATAGAATTGAAATTAGGCACTTGTTTTTCTTCTGGCCGGGCTTATTTCTAAAAGCAAAAATGTATTAGGAAGAAAACATATAGATCTCTGATAGGTAAGTGATAGAGAGATGACAGAGAGTCGATAAGAGACAAGAGAGCAAGAGACTGATGGGTGATTAGTAGATAACAGAGAGACGGATGCGTGCCTGCCTCTGCCAGCCAATTTCCCAGCTGCGCGTGGGGAGCAAGGCAGATGGGGGGCCACGTGCGCTCGCCTTGGGCGCTTATACACGTGAGGCTGCAGTGAGCAGTTTCCAGTTTGAACTGTGTCCTGGCGGAAGGCAGGGCTGTGGTCTGGGGGATGGATTCTCATGGTCCCTGCGTCCTTCTGTTCCGCAGAACCCTGACATGGAGGTGGATGAGAACGGGACCCTGGACCTGAGCATGAACAAGCAGCGGCCGCGAGAGGGCTGCTGCCCCATCCTGACGCCCCTGGAGCCCATGTCCCCCCAGCAGCAGGCGGTGATGAACAGCCGGTGTTTCCAGCTGAGCGAGGGAGACTGCTGGGACTTGCCCGTGGACTACACCAAAATGAAGCCCCGGAGGATAGATGAGGATGAGCCCAAAGAGATTACTGTACGTGCTTTTCACCGACTGCCCCCCCACCCCGTCCACTCAGCATGTGAAGTTGGCACGACCGAGGGAAAATGCCCTTGGCACACGCCGTAACAGAAAATGTCTTTCCTCTTGAAAAATGACCTTTAGCTGACTAGGGATTAGAAGACATTTTTGGTTGACCCAGGAGAGATTTAGCACTAACACTGATCAGAGTGAAACAAACCGTTGCCTCCTTTAAATGATGAATTTTATTTTCTAACAAGTGTGTTTTGTTGCAAACGATTTCTGTAGGAAAATGTGTAAACAGCTTACTAGTTCATTTTTTCTGGGTGATAAATTGATAGAATGCAGGGCTTTCCTTGCAGGTAAGGAATTATAATGAGACTCTCAAATACTTAAAATGATTAATTCTGTGCGGTTAATTAGCTGGCTCATTGAAGCAAAGGACAGGGTCTGTTCTCTAAGAAACCTAAAATATGCAGAAGAGCCTACCTACCCCAGCCTAGAACGAAATCATTTTAGTACCGTCACCTAAATCTTTGTTGACTATAATATTACCAAAACACCTATGTCAAGAACATATTTTTGAAGTAGTTACAATTTTCAAATTCAGATCATTAAAATAGTTATCCTTTAGGCTAAGAAAATAAATGGAAAAAAAATGTTCTTTATTAGACTGACTTTTCCTCCAGTGTTCAACTCTGAAAATTATGACATCTTCTTTATCCTCTGAAAAATGAAAATTATTTTTGAACGTAATAGGGAGACCACCATACAAGCAGTAGCATCTTACAGAAACAGGGAGGTGGAGAAAAGGGAAACATTAGCTATTTGTAGGAATTGGCAGGGAAGGCACCTGTTTATAAGGCCATTACATCAAAAGCTTATTATGCTTATTCTTCAAACTGATTTAAGTATCCAGGCATCTTAAAGGAGAATAGAATCTGAGCAGCAAGCTAAATTCCAAAGTATTTTTTTCTCCTACAGTGTTAAATCGTTACTACCAAATAAGGCATGGTAGTTGAATCTTCGAATTTATTTTAATTAAAATTAAGCCCCATAAAAGGACAGCACTATTTCCATCATAAGGTGTCACACAAGTGAAAACCCTTGCACTCCAGAAACACGTTTGCTGAACATCGCCACCTGTAGGAACTTCTAGGTTACTGCAAGGGCCCCAATTAACCAAAGTAGGTACATTCTATTAAAAAAAAAAGAAAAGAAAAGAAAAGAAAAGAAAAGAAAAAAAGGGTTGCCTAAGAGTATTGTAAAATCACAGCGTCAGTCTAAACTGGGCTTCCCTTGCCTTGGGACTTAAAGCACATACAATACTTCTGTAGTGTAGGCTACTTACCAGAGGTTGTTAGAAGCCCCCGAGTCTAAAATATCTTTGGGTAAAAATGCTTAAGCTCCTCCCAGTGATGTTGGATAAAGTGCCGTAGGTCTTAAACCCAGGTGAGCAAGGTCCACCGAGCAGCCTCTCTGCCTGCCAGCCCGCTTATCTGTCCCTCCTGTCGGTACAGCTTCAGGAATTTCAATAAGGAATTTGAATTTGCCCACTGACAGGTTACCCTAAGTTTAGGAATTTAGAGCAAGTGATGAGAAATTAAAGTCCCCCAAAGAGAGAGATACTCTTTGGACGAAATTGGGTTTGCATCCTCAGGGTGAGGGTGCGTTGTGACTTTAAGGGTAAGGTGGGGAGAGGTGGACAATGCCGGGCAGCCATCCCCTGGGGGGACGCAGCCTCTGGTCTGTGTATCGAGCCGTCATCGGTGTGGCCCTGAAGCTGTGTTCTGCCCGCAGCCGGAAGACTTGGATCCCTTCCAGGAGGCTCTAGAAGAAAGAAGGTACCCGGGGGAGGTGACCATCCCGAGCCCCAAGCCCAAGTACCCCCAGTGCAAGGAGAGCAAGAAGGACTTGATAACGTAAGCATGACGTGAGGTGAAATTATCACTCTTCTAAACCTTCCCTTTCTTTGGCTTATCTTTAAACCGGGTCTGTATATGCCTTGCCGTTTGAGCATGCGACATGCGCAGCGTACAAATGTCCCCAACTGCCAGTCGGGTAGAGCGAGAGGCCAGCCGTGGACGCGCTTGTTCTGAGCGATGCTCTGTGCTATGGAGACATCATTTCCATGTAATCCTGTGCATTTTGCAGCTTTTCTTCAGGGCGCTTAAATCCCTGTGCAGACATTGCAGCTAAACTGGAAACAATGAAACTTTTTTCAAGTTTTTTTTTTGAAACATACTTACTATTTTGGCTGTTTTTGTTTTTGTTTGGTGGCAGATGTCCAACACCAAGGTGTGATGGGAGTGGTCATGTGACTGGTAATTACGCCTCACATAGAAGGTGTGCCTTCATTTTTCTCATGGTGGATTCTGTCTTTTCAATTTATTGTTTTCAGCTTACCTCAACAATGCTGTCCAAGTACAAACGTTGAATTATGTGTCACCCCTTTAAGTGCTATATGTTGACCTTCAAAAGCATGCTAATTGACGTGTTGTATAATGTCTTTTATTTTGAAACAAACTACCTAAATTTGGAAAATGACTTACAAACATTGAGACCAAAGAACACAAATATTTGAATCTTATTTTTTAAAGTTTCTGGAAAGACATGTTTCCTTAAATTTCTATGTAAACATGAATTAGTTAATTATACCAACAAAATTCAATATACAGCACTTGCCCCATCGCTTTTCTGCATTCAACTTTTTAATTTCAGTTTTATGTTGTGTTTGTTCGGGAACGTAAGCTGGGCCTCGGGGCTACTCACCTGACTCTCCCGCCCTGTCTTACAGTCTGTCGGGCTGCCCGCTGGCTGACAAAAGCATTCGAAGTATGCTGGCCACCAGCTCACAAGAACTCAAGTAAGATTTAACGAAAATCCTTCTCTTTCTAAAATCTATTCACTTGGTAGTAACAAAAAGGACGTGTCGTTTGAAAAGAAAAAATGTCTTTAAAAAGCCACCTGTGTGCGTCAGCGCCTCAATTCAGCACACGTGACTGGTCTTCAGGATTTTAGTCACTTCTCTGGACAATCCATCTGCCTTTTCCCTCTCATTTACCTCCAGCTTTTTCATATCGTATCCTTCTTCTATCTTGAATTTTCTAAAGCATAGATATTTTCTCTCTAGATATGCATGCACGTGGAAGGGAAGTTTTACAGAGTTACTCAAACTTTTAGGCAGTGATTGATTGTAATGTAAAAAGTCAAAAATTGATTTCTTAAAAGTCAGTAGTTAATATGATCACTTTAAAAATGGATATTTAAATAGCACGAATGACAAAAACCCACCATGACCGTAGCTAATTCCTTCAGTATACCGAGGTTATAGCTATTGAGACTCCTTAGGGCAGTGATAACTCACAGTTAACTAAGACTTTTACCAATGCACAGACAACACGGCCCTCTCTCTCCTCTGAGCCTGTAATTTTCTCTATCTTTTCAGCATGAATCTGGTCAGCTACATTTACACCACCAGACTAAGGGTTTTCTTCTTTGTGTGTGTGTGTGTGTGTGTGTGTGTGTGTATACACACACATATATATACGTATATATATATATATATATATATATATATATATATATACACACACACGTACATATGCACATATATACATCCATATTCAGTTACTAGACAGGTTTTGGAAGAAGTCAGTCCAAGCCATAGACAGCAGATTAAGACCTCTGGTCATCTAGTTAGAATGGATATTCAGGTGTCTGTAAGGAAAGAAGAGCAAGACTTGAACATTCCAGAACATAATGAGAACCAAGATCCCCAAATAATTGCTTTTAATTACCTGGCCTGTTATAAAAATCATCACGTCAAATTGCTCGGCTTCCATTTTGTTTGGAAATGGCTTTATTTCCAATGCAGAGAAGATTCTGTTTTCAGACTCCGTTGGATTCCTTTCCCAAGGACCCCACCCCGTGCTCCCACTCCCTCGAGACAGACCAGGGCCTCCGCAGAGTGCGGGTTCTGTTTCACACCGTGTCATTTTTTACAGGATCCCTGTCCAGGGCCCTAGCGCCATAGATCACCTGCTCATGTTCAGTGACCTACTGAACTAGCCCTTCCGGCACGAGACCCTGGGAGTCCTCTTCATGGCGTGTAAACACCAGGAGGTCGTCCTCTTACTTAACAGCTGTAAAGTCTGTAGCCGTCCTCGCGGTGCCTGACGGACAAATAGCTTTTAGAACCTCAGATGGACAGAATTAGCAAGAGCCACCCAGGCCGCTGTGTTAAGACCTCTTTTTTCCATGGCTTGAAACCATATTCCCCTCACGATCAAAACGTGGTTAACTGCACTTGGAACTTGGCTAACATCAGAACGTGGCAACTTCCCTTTGACTCTCTTGATGAGGAATGCTTTGCCATCTCCAGTTCCAACAGGCCCGCTGTAAACAGGGAAACAGCCTGTGGACGACTTGCATCTGGTGTGGCTTCTCCTTGGTGGTCTCCAGACCCCAGAGACCAGAGTAGGCTTCTGATGGGTCTGGTTTTCATGGCTTTGCACCCTCTGACTTTGGTCTTGGAAGGTCGTGTTGATCTGAAGTCCCAGGCAGACCTGCTTCTCCTCCGGTGTTGGCACTTTCTTCTTGTCGTGAGTTCTTGGAAGATGGTGTGATGGTCCGTACCATCCGCATCTTCAGAGCGCTCTTCACATCCTCCTGGGCGGCGTCAGGCCGTCTGTTCCCTCCTCCCTCCCTCCTCCTGGGGGTCGGGGTGGGAGGTGAGTACCTTCCAGAGGGCGGTGGCTTCTCCTGATTTACGCTGATCTAAAGGCCACAGTCACCTGTAACTTGTCTTTGCAGCAAGTGAATCCCACTTCAATTGACCCTTTTTCTGGGAAATCCAAACTTGACAAATTTTCTGAAATGATTTGTTTTTAAGAATTGATCTTCAAAACTAGGGATTTCACTTACA
Source organism: Mesoplodon mirus (assembly GCF_964341445.2). Lineage (NCBI taxonomy): Eukaryota > Metazoa > Chordata > Mammalia > Artiodactyla > Ziphiidae > Mesoplodon > Mesoplodon mirus. Next base: position 25,737,431 of record NC_138990.1, on the reverse strand, counting down.
TGTCTACTATAAATAATCTGATATTTAAATGACCATTTTTTACTTGATGATAAGTCTTTCTCAACTGAGGGAACCATATATTTTAATGCATTTTTTTTTAATCTTTTAATTGATGACAGCCCTCCATCCATGGCTTTTTCATGCGGGTCACAAAGGCTTTCCTGTGCACAGGAGCAGAGATGAATCCCTTTAGGATTTGCAACTGCTTTCTCTAGAATAATTCATGCATGTGCCCTTTTCAATAGCTTATTCTTCACATATGTACTTTAAAAGCTTTGGTCAATTTCCACTGCATAGCCTCTTGCCTGATTGAGAGAGTCCTTGTGTGATGCAGTGATCTCCACTTCTTCATAGAGACACCTTAGGAAGTGGGTCCCAATTGCCTCAAAAATGTTTCTCACTTCTGCATCAGCTAAGAAATAGAACCTCCTGGGAATGTTCCTCTTGTCACTTCTGATGTTGAATTTTGTTAGCTGGCCGTTAACAGGACATTCTTGATCTCAGACAGACGAGTTTCGCCAGATACTCTCTGGGTCTTGGGTCCTCCATCCTCTTAAACTTCCTGAGATAAGACCTTGCTCCATTCTCATCCAGAACAGCACATGTGGGATAGTCTTAAAAAGAAGCCGATCGTGTTGTCGAATTATGTACAATATGTAAACTGAACCTGTATTAAAATGTAATGTGTTCGTGAATATCATTCAGTCTCTGCAACTATTGCTTTCTTGTCCCTGGTCCGTCTGGCGTAGAAAACGGGTTGGTGGCTGGGTCAGAGGCAGGTGACAGCACTGGTGGAGGGAGCCCCAGAGGCAGGCGAGGGAACCCGAGATGACCGCGACCCAGGGCCCCGAGACTAGCAGACCCTCTCAGGCTGATGTTTATGATGCTACACAGATGCCCAGGAACAGCCGCCCCCCTTAGAGGACTCCTGACTGTGAGGTTCATTGAGACCCCAGGCCAGGAAAAAAACAAAAGAATGAAATTGTCCAAATGAATGTGATTTTTTTGGTGAGGACTCTGCCTAACATGAGGGAAGTTTCTTCTCTAAAAGTTTCATTGGCTAAGATCCCCTGAAAGTAGCAACCTGAAAGAACTTGCAAATCACATCACATCATCCTCAGCCTTTTTTTTTTTTTAAGAAACCACATCCTCCCAGCCAGAAATTATTTTTCCTACTTCCAGATGCAAGATCAGCACAGGCACGGGCATGATGTAGGTGTTTTAGCCACCTCCATGACCGGTTTAAACCGATTAAAAACTGACTTAAATCAGAGGCAATTAGCTCTAAAAACAGGCCCCCAAATTGGCTTCCATTTATACTCAGTTGGCCACATTTAGATTCTCCCTTGTTATTCCTGTCTTTGTCTTATAGAACCAGAATCCCTGGTTAATGAGGGCCCTTGCAGGAGAAGTAATTGTCCGTCCCTGGTTCTCTTTACTTCTTCACCTTTGAACTTTGATTTAATCCTCGTGGGGTGGGTGGGGTCCTCCTTTGTGTTCTCTGACATTTAAATAGTTCTCGTGTGTTCTGTCTTTCCGAGGTATGTCTCCCAGGTATTTTCACCTTAGACATAGAGGAATTTTAACCACATACTCAAAAAAAAAAAAAAAAAAAAAAAAAAAAGCCTTGTTTAAAACCTGGTTACATTTATTTAAATAAAAGAATTAAAATTTTGAACTTAGGCCAAGATATGACTTTTCTCTAAGGGCGCCTTATTTCTAGAATTTCCGAGGGCTTATTTCTTCAGCTATGCGTGTCGTGCTGGCGTTGGGAGGGTTATTTACCAGGGTCTAGTAGAACCACACTCCGCCCACAGCTTCCACTCTTTCGGGTGCAGGAAGTTCACCCGCTTTCACTGCATACCAGGTTCTGAGAACTGATCCTCATTTCTACCATCTTCTGCCTTCCCGGTTCACAGTAGTAAATCCAGGGGACTTTGTGAATTACAACTGCCGTGGACTGAGGGCTGTGGCCTTCACAGAGGACGTGTCTCCGCGTGGAAGGATGTGTGGACCCCTCTGTACAGTTAACTCCTTACGGCAGAAGTTATGCTGAGGTTCTGGCCCTCGTGTTGGGGGAGGCATGTGATACGTGATCTTTCACTTCAAGGAGTACCTTTCGGATGACCTCCTTTCAGTTAGAAAGTCATTTTATGCTGCAGCAGCAGAGCCACCTGAGCACACCTGGTGCGTACGTGTGAGTGTCTGTGGGGGAGAAGGGCGCCAGCCTCGGGCACCTGGGGCGCATGTCACACCACCTGGTGCATACGTGTGAGTGTCTGTGGGGGAGAAGGGCGCCAGCCTCGGGCACCTGGGGCGCATGTCACACCACCTGGTGCATACGTGTGAGTGTCTGTGGGGGAGAAGGGCGCCAGCCTCGGGCACCTGGGGCGCATGTCACACCACCTGGTGCATACGTGTGAGTGTCTGTGGGGGAGAAGGGCGCCAGCCTCGGGCACCTGGGGCGCATGTCACACCACCTGGTGCATACGTGTGAGTGTCTGTGGGGGAGAAGGGCGCCAGCCTCGGGCACCTGGGGCGCATGTCACACCACCTGGTGCATACGTGTGAGTGTCTGTGGGGGAGAAGGGCGCCAGCCTCGGGCACCTGGGGCGCATGTCACACCACCTGGTGCATACGTGTGAGTGTCTGTGGGGGAGAAGGGCGCCAGCCTCGGGCACCTGGGGCGCATGTCACACCACCTGGTGCATACGTGTGAGTGTCTGTGGGGGAGAAGGGCGCCAGCCTCGGGCACCTGGGGCGCATGTCACACCACCTGGTGCATACGTGTGAGTGTCTGTGGGGGAGAAGGGCGCCAGCCTCGGGCACCTGGGGCGCATGTCACACCACCTGGTGCATACGTGTGAGTGTCTGTGGGGGAGAAGGGCGCCAGCCTCGGGCACCTGGGGCGCATGTCACACCACCTGGTGCATACGTGTGAGTGTCTGTGGGGGAGAAGGGCGCCAGCCTCGGGCACCTGGGGCGCATGTCACACCACCTGGTGCATACGTGTGAGTGTCTGTGGGGGAGAAGGGCGCCAGCCTCGGGCACCTGGGGCGCGTGTCACACCATAGACACGACCTGCTGGGACCCGATGAGCAACACACACCTGAGATTTAGACGAGACTCGGAGCCTCCTCTGCGCGCCTGGCCCTCGAGAAGGTGGGGGGCTTGGACCTACCTCTCAGGTGTGGACACTGAGTCTGGGCAGTTGGGCAGCTCAGTCAGTAAGTGGCCGTCACCACACTTGGCCCAAGCGCCTTTTCCACACTTCATGCTACCGTTTCAAAATTAGTATCCCTTTAGGGGTGTTGGTTTTCGATGGAGAATTAAAGGTTTATGCTTAACTACATAAAAATACAAATTCTGAGTTTCTTTCTCTGAAGCTTTTAGCTTTAGGTCTCATGCAGTGTTTTCTCATAAACCACACGGGGGACTAAACAGGGGATTGGGTCCTGTGAAGCTAAACTTCCAGGTGGGACATGACCAGCAGTCGTGGAAAACTGTTCACAGGGGTTTTGTCATCCCCAGGAAGAACCTCGTCCCACAATTTCTATTTCAACATCTGTAAAATGTTGATAAAGTCTGCGCTGCAGCACTTTTCTAAAAATACCCTAAGAAATACAGCTTGCGGCAGATAGATTTTCATTTAACCATAAGTAAGGTCAATTTAAAATAAGTCCCATATAGGAAATTCAGGGGAGCACAATATAGGAAAACTTCCACAATAAAGATGTTTGAGGATGACTCCAGTTATACACACACACACACACACACACTCACCCACAGAGACACACACATGCTCACACACACGCTCACGCAAACACACTCACACAAACACACACTCACACACGGACACACTCTCACACGGACACACACACACACTCACTCACATACACTCACTCACACACATACACTCGCACGCACACACACTCTCTCACGAACATGCACACACTATCAGTCTCACACAACACTCTCACACTCACACCCACACGCATAGATTCGCACACACACACTCACACAAACACACTCTCGCGCACGCACTCACACATACAAATACACACGCTAACACACCCAGTCACACAGACACACGCACACACAATCAGTCACCCACTCACACACACACTCAGATGCACACACTCACACACGTGTGCACACACTCAGTCTCACACAACACTCACACGCATAGATTTGCACACGCACTCACACAAACTCACTCACACTCTCATGCACGCACTCACACATACAAATACACACGCTAACACACACAGTCACACACTGACACACGCACACAAAATCACATGTCTCCCACTCACACACACACTCTCAGATGCACACACACACATGCGCACACACTCTCACAGTCTCACACAACACTCACACGCATAGATTTGCACGCGCACACACACACTCTCGTGCATGCACTCACACATACAAATACACGTGCTAACACAACACAGTCACACACTGACACACACGCACACACAATCACATACACACCCACTCACACACATGCTGACACACGTGTGCACACTCGCACACTCACACTCATGCACACACTCACACATGCACAAGCTCTCACACTCACACACTCACATTCCCATGAATGAATGCACAAACATATAGTGAATAAAGCAATGCCGCATGGCTCAGGCCTGCGTTCGCTGAGTTTCTTATTAAGGAAGGGTTTGGGGGGAAAGCCTGGGTTCTTCTCTCTGTTTCTGGAACAGGCGGACTTAGCCACGTAGCGTCATAGGGCCCAACTCCCTGGATGCTGGCCCAGCTGCCAAGTGTCATTGGGTTGTTTGCTGTTGTAACTGGATCCGCCAAGAATCTCCCTTCCTGCTTCTTCTCTTTCTAATAGCCGACATTAGACTCATTATTTAAATCCCTTCTTTTAATATTTATTTATTTGGTTGTGCCGGGTCTTAGCTGCCACAGGTGTGCTCCTTAGTTGCGACTCCAGGGCTCCTTCGCGCAGCTTGCAGGCTCCTTAGTTATGGCATGTGAACTCTTAGTTGCGGCATGTGGGATCTAGTTCCCTGACCAGGGATCAAACCCGGACCCCCTGCATTGGGAGCATGGAGTCTTAACCACTGCGCCACCAGCGAAGTCCCTAGACCCAGATTATTAAGGGAGAGTTCCAGGGGGTTGAGTCTGGGGTTATGTTTTAATCACCTTTAACCATATTCACATGCAAATCAATGAAAAACAAAACAAAGCAAAAAAAAAGAGAAAAGCATTGATATTTAATTTATTTTATAAAGGGATCTGTGCTTTACAAAAGCATCTGTAGAGTTCTCTGGCAGTATTTGAATGCAGTCTAGGTGTGTTTGTCTTTGGTTTGTTTATTCTCCACCATCTTCCAGGTTTGGGTGCAGGTTATGAGGAGGTTTGCAGAGTGAAAAAACAGACTTCCGTCGTCAAAGAAAGGCACAGGGGTAGGAGGGAAGTTGACTAATCAAGACACAGCTTTGTGTCAATAAACTCTTTGTGCAAAACAAAACACAGAGACCGGCCTCTCCCGTCAGAGGGGCGTCAAGTCCTCATCTGGGAAATGGGAGAGTCCTGGTACCCAGCTCACTGTAGGTGTTCAGTTAGTGTCATCGTCACCGTGGCAACACACACAAGTCCCACAGCTCCTGTTAAACTGCTGGGTTTTGTGCCAACACTAAACAGAGTTCAAAGGAGGAAAATGTAAGCGTTAGTTTAACGTTTACTTAATGACTTCTGTGACCTCCCTGAAATAAGGAGAACTTTAATTCACTCCAGAATCTTCTGAGCCTCTGGCTTTGGAGGACTTTATAGCAAGTCCTCTAATTTAGAAAGAAAAATAAAGAGAAGAAAGACACTGCAGCAGTTACATCCGTTGGAACCCTGGGGGTGGGCGGTGATTGCAGAAAGGGGTGCCTGTGTGCTGGGCTCTCCCTGCCATGTTTCTGCAGTGCCTGTGCGTATGTGTGCGCACGTGTGCGTGTGTGCACGTGCGTGTATGCAGGTGTGCACGTGTTCATCTGCGGGCCAGCACAGGTGTTCTCACGTCTGGCTGTCGCCATCAGCGAGTGGGCAGCGTACTGCTGCCCCAGGAATCATTTCCGCCCCTCTGTGCTCACACCCCCTCAGTAAAGACGGATGTTCTGCAAAGTCCCTGAGCTTCGAGTCAGAAGCAAAAACCGGGAGAGGGCATCTCCCGGAAAACCATAAACAGAGCTGTTTCATTCTTTCGTTTTAAAAACTTGTGATCCGCACCCAGAGATAAGACACCGTTTCTGCTTTCAAGGCACCATGGCCAGTCCCGTGCAGGGCATCCTGGGAGGCGACCATCGGGGTTGGGGGGGCGGCTGGGGAGCAGAGGTCGTGGGCCGGGGCCTGAGCTCAGCTGGTCCAGGCGCGGGCAGCAGATGGACGCACCGAGGACGGGAGGAGGCCGTGCAGTCGGGGCCGCGGAGGGGCAAGCGAGGGGCCGGGCAGAGCTGGCTGCGGGGAGCATGGTCCGGGCAGGGGACCGGAGCCCCGAGCCCCACTCAGCCAGGATGGGGGTGGAAGCAGAGGGGAGCCAGCCGTCCAGGCCGAAGCAAGGCTCATTGCAGGCGGTCTGTCATACCGAGCACCGCCCCACGGGAAGGTGCCTTGGCTTGGCCCCCTGCGCTCTTAGGGATCCCTTCTCTCCTCAAAATGAGGGATTTGCTGGGTGGGCCGAAAGGCTGCCCTAAAATCTGGGCTTCGTCGGCTCGTAGAAACTGAATTTTTAAGTTGTTCATTGGTGCCTCATCATCCATTTTCATTGAAACTAAATGAAACGTGATGAATGTGGACCAGATCCCCGATCCACTGTCAGCCAGGTCACAAACTAATTAAAGTCTTGTGTGAAAGCTCTGTAGATCCGAACCATCCTCCTTAGGGCTCCTGGTCGAGGGGTTTCACTGCGGCAACCCCTGTTCCCTGGCCCTGGAGAGGCAGCGTCCTTTTTTGTTAACTCAGGTGTGGATTCAGCTGGCATCCGTGTTTCACTTCACCTTCAACCTGCCTCACTTGCTGTCTTCTGGGCTAAACCAATCTCTCCTGTCACCTGAACAGTCCATACACTGGCCATTTAAAGACCAGCTGGCAGTGGCCACTGTGTCTGACCTGAGAGGAAGCCCTCCTGGGGATGGCGCTGAATAGCTAACTTAAAGCTGGCCTTGAGATTTTCATGTTTTTTTTTATTGTGACAAACTTGGGGAAGATTTTAAATCCAGAACAAGGCCATGAAAAAGGCCTTCCTTACAAAATATTTCTTAGCATTCCATTCCTCCGTTTTGAAATGGTGAAATTTTAATACAGATACCAGACAGTACTGAATCATACTATTTCTAAATAAGTAGAACACAATTTGTCATCTAATCCAAGCTAAAATAATCCACCTAATACAAACTATTTGAAAATGACTCTTTGAATAAATTTAATTTCTAACTGCAAAATTACTTTTCTTTATACAATTAAGAATATAAAACATACAGCATATTTGGTGCATGTGAACAGAAGGAAAAAATATTTTCCTTACAATTTTAAATACTGCCATTTTAAAGGTATTTTAAATGTATGGACATATGTATTTAAATATGCTGTATGTCAATGTGTCAACACACACTTATGTGAATACATGTATTTTGTTGCCTGTGTTGTCAGGCCAGGATTCAAAGCCAGACACATGGCCCTTCACAAAACATGTTGAATTGGCTGAGCCTTCTCCATACGTTACATCTAGTTAAATTTGGCCTTTCCTAATTATTGGGAATCTGGTCCCATTTTCATTTCATTCTGGGCTCCTCTGGGGCAGTTCTGACAAATGGCCTTCCTTCAAGCTCAGCGGCTGGTCACCACCCCAGCCCTGAGCTACAGGAGAAGCTGCTTCTGTGAAGGGAATGAAGGTCTGACCAGCCAGGAGCAGGTTACGTCGGCCTTTAATTGTAAATTTGAGGTTTTATTCCCGTAAACACTTCACTAATTTATAGTTCCCTGGAGCAAAATGAGCGAAACTGGAAATAAAGTAGACGTTCCCTTTGGGAAATTACCAGCAAGGATCTTGGAGGGCATTTTTTGGTAGCAATTTCAGGAAAGAGAACCATCCTCTTTGGGTTTCTTTCTTGATTGGAAAGACCGGCTCTGAGCGTGTGAGGGGGGCGTTTGACGGGCCGGGGAGCTCTGGGGAGCCGAGATGCTTGTAGGGAACCATCCCACCTGTCTGCACATTTGACCCGTCTGTGTACGTAACGTACCTGTGTACTTGTCCCTAAACATGGTCCCTGATCTTCCAGGAGCCACAATTCAAGGAAAATCACATCCCTTCTATTCTATTCTCTCTTTTTTGTATTTTTACAAAGAGAGACGTGTTCCAGACACCTGTGGATTCTGTCTAGCTGTCTGCAGGTGGTCCGGGTGCTTAATCCTGTTCTCTGTCCACAATAATCCTGCTACCTTCAAAGAGAATTAGAGAATATTGTGATAGTAGAGAGAGATGAGAAGTCCCACTCTTACCTGACCTTTTTAAGGAAAAAAAAATTAAGTGCAAATACTTTCTTAATAATCAAAATGAAAATGTGATCTGGCTTTACAAAATGAGTTTCTACACTTACACGACTGTCCAGCAGAACTTTGTGGGGTGATGGGGATGTCCAGGAGGGCAGCCTCAGCCACACGTGACTCCTGCGTGTGTGAGGCCACCGGGGCTGAGGAACGCATTCCTAATTGCACTTCGTTTTATGAATTCAGATTTAAATAGCCACACTGTCAAGCGGACATTCTTAGTGGACAGTGCCACACAGAACCTTAGACTTCATCGATACTGTTCATCATATATAGTTTTACTCCATTTTAATACACATTCAGGAATATTTTAGTCCTACAACTGAAAAGTTTATGATTTTTTTAGCGTCTGTGTCCTCAACATTTTTGTTATATTATTAAGCCATTGACAGAGAGGTTAGCCCTTTTATATTTACATGCTGTCCTCTTTTTAATTTAATGCCATTTATAGACAGATTAAAACTAAATATTATATAAGCTTCACAGTGTGTTTTCAGAGTAGAATATTTGCATGTTACACCAAAACCTCATTGTTTCGGACCATTTGGGCAGTATTCAATACAAGGTAGGGGAGAGCCTCTGTTATGTTATTTTAAAAATATGTTTGACTTTATTACTTCCAAACTTGTACAGAGATTCAAATCTAGTAAAGCAGGTGTCACCAAAGAGAGCTCCTTAGGCCCCCCAAGGACTAAGTAAGCCTGGCTTATAATTAGCATACGCATTCTTAATACGTGGGGCATCCAAGTTGTTAGAAGCCTGCTCGCCACTAGTAGCTGGAATACTTCTCTTTCAAGCTGGCTTCTGCCCTTAATTAGCCTACCTGTGGGGAAAGCCGCTCCACGGAAGTGACCTTCAGGCCCTCCCCATCCCAATTACCATTAGCGACTGGATCCTGAGGATGCCACCACAAAGTACGGTGCACAGTCTGGGGCTCAAATTGGTGGCTTCTTTTAGCTCGCTTTCAGCCCCAGGGCCGCAGAGGGCAGCTCCATCTTGGCCTCCGCGGGACAGGGCCACGCACCTCCCTGCTTCATGCCCCCGCCACGGGCACGTGAATGGCGGCTTCGCATGCCCTCTGCTCTTGTCCTCCTGTGGTCAGGTAGTGGTGGTGCTTTACTACATGCTGCCTTCTGCTGAGATGAATTGCACTGTGATGTGCAATCGCCCATCGCTGGCACATGTAAGGGGGCTCTTGGCAAAGAGGGGGAGAGTGTGATTTTAACAAGACCAGGGCATTTTTAAATGACATTTTTGGAAACAAAGCTACCATAAGCTCCAAAAATTGAGAAAGTGGGGGAAGAAAAATTATGTATAATCTCATCTCTCTGATAAATATTAATTATTTATTATTAATTATATTATTAACCACATCCCTCAAGGATCTTGAAGCCTGCTTCTTTGTGTACTGTGTAGGTTATGGAATCTTTAATAGCTGCATAATGTTCCTGGGGCGGGAGGGGATGTTTCTGTAGCTTCCCTCTTGGCCTGGAACGACGAGCAAACACAGACCCAAGCCCCGGGAACGCGGGCGGCTGGCGCGTGCACGGTCCCCCGGGGCCTCGGCCCCGTGAGCTGACAAGGGCGTCTCCGCCCAGTTAGGATCTCGGGTGGATCACAGACGGGACCGGACGGTACCCTGTGAAGTGAGGTGATGAGCTCTGCGCGTATATGGCTCACTTTACAGACCCGACAGCTCCCGTAGCTGAGCCTGAAACAAGGACCACAGGCTAAGGGCGTGTGCTCTTCCTGGGGTCTGCGTGTAAACCCCCATGTGTGGGGAGACAGCAGGAGCACGGCCCCCGCATGCTGGCAGGGACACCCGGGGGTCCGAGGAGGGACAGCCAGGGGAATGTTCCAGAACATGAAGCAGAGCGTCAGGGGTCAGATCCCATCAGGCCTGCAGGACCTGGCAGGACTCTGATCTCCACTCTGAGGGGGCTGGGTTTCGGCACAGCAGAGACACCACCTGACATCTTCCACTCATGGCTCCAGTTCCTGCCAAGAGAAGGTCAGGAAGGCCCATTGGGAGGCCTTGGCGACCGTCCGGGTTGGAGATGATTCCACAGGCGAGCTCAGGAGCAAAGCCGGCTGCAGGAGCGGTCAGAATCTGGGGGCTCTGCCCGAGGAACGCGATGTGGCGTGAGTGTGAGAGCATGAGCGCCACCCAAAGGTGCCCCCAGCATCTGCAGTTTCTGAAAACAGGAGGAGCCTGCGGGGGAGTCGGGGCCAGGCTGTCGAGGGTTGAATGTCCTCGGCGGTCAGGAGACGGTCGTGTGAGCACCCGCAGAGTTCGGGAGAGACGGGGGCTGGAAACCTGGATGTGGAGGTCGTCAACATACACATGGCGATTAAAGCTGCCCAACTAGCAGAATGAATCACCAGGAGTGAGTGTCGGCGGAGACGACAAGGACCGGGACCACAGCCCAGCCGCTGGGTCTCCTGTTTTAACTCAGTGGGAGGAGCCCCGGGATAACCTGGTCACTTCCTGGAAACGGAAATTATCACAAAACTTCCAAGTCCCGTCACAAATACATTCCCTCCGATGTCTGGCAGGCCCCTTTCCTCCCAACAGAATAGGGCAGCACCAAGGATTCCCCACTTCCTGACGGTGGCAGCCAGCCCTCAGATCTCACCATGGGCTGTGTTTGGACGGAGCGACATTTCAAGACGGAAACAGTATATCTGACTTGTGAAGATAGTGTAACCACTGGGGACTATTTAAATGTGACTGTGATGATGCGATTTTTCCTTAACACATTGTCAGCGCGACAGGACCTCCATCGGGGGAGGGGCCTCACCTGCCCACTTTCCCCTGACGCTCACGCATCTTGCCGGGCTCCTTGGATGAGTCAGACTGAGGCTGAACGGATGCACTGGGAGAAAGTTGAGAAAGTGAGAAAACGAGGGCCTTTCGGAGAAGTTGGTTCCGGCGATGATCTGATTATCAAATGGTGCTGCTTCCACTCCTGCCGTGAGGATCACATCCACACTTCAGGCGGGTGACCCCCAGCTCTGCGCCAGGCACGGAGGGAGGACGGTGAGGCTGGATGCCCTTGCGTGGGAGACTAGCCTTGGTTTCACCTTGAACGTAGATTGCAGACTGTTTCACCTTGAGGCTTAAAGATGGCTTGAGAGATCCTGAGATGCATATTTCTGAATTCTTCAAACAACTGTCTACAGTGTATGCATACTTCATGGTACAAGAACTTTCTGGCGCCCTCCCCCTCTTGGCCCTTTGCAAAGCAGGCACGTCCCCTTGAGGTGACCTTCCTTGACCCTCCTCTCCATCCAAATCCACCCTGTCTACAGGAGCCCAGCCATGGAGCCAGGTCAGCCCTTCGCTGAGCTGGTTAATCCCCTCACCTGGGTTTAGATCCCACACCCAGGACGCCGGCGCCCTGGCTTCTTTCTGCAGACATTATGTTCCATCTTACGCTGTGGCTGTGTGGTCCCGTGGACCAGACACAGAGCGGAGGTTCCTGAGGACACCCCTCGGGCCTTCAGCATCCGGCTCCTGCTCAACAGCACTTTGCACTGTGCTGGGAACCCAAGCCATTGAGTAAATCAGTCAACGAATCAGAACAAGTTGACTTGTACAACACAGCCCGGTAAAAAGCCCAGGAATTCTGCAGGGAGAACTGCAAAGGGAAAGCAGTGGGGTCTGCAGGCAGGTCAGCCAGGTGACCTTGGGCAGATGCAGCCACGCCTCTGAGCCCCAGGCCTCCACTGTGGAGGGAGGGGATTCGGCCAGATGACCTAGAAGGTTCCGGTGAATTCGGAAACACTGTTGCCCTGGGTGCAAAGGAGGCAGTGGTGGCGGGCGAGCCCTATGAGGTCACCTCTGTACAGGGGACAGAGCCGCACATGGGCGGCATCAGTGGCAGGGCCATGTGGAGGTGAAAGCCTGGTGGCACATGCATGGCACGGCTCTGCACACGTTCTGCTGCCAGACACACATGGCGTCTCCTGCACCAGGACGGCGATTTCCAAGTGAGGAATGGAGGAAAGACATACCTTTTTGGCCACTGGATGGGAAGCTGGGGAGGAAGCAGCATCACTGTCCAGCGGGAGGCCAAGCCGCCCGTCAGCTGTGCCCTGAGCCCTGTGCAGACTCGCAGCGTCCTTGTGGGGCGGGGGGCAGGGGTGGGTGTGGAGGACGAGAGCCAGGCCCGGCCAGCACTGGCCACAGGTCAGTGGAGCTGGAGGGCCTGAGCACAACTCTGCAAAGGGGAAGAAGAAGCACTCCTCTCTCCCGACCACCAGACCACTTAGTCTGCAGCGAGGAGGGGCGCAGACAACCCCTTTACAGCTGAGGACCTAAGACTTACGGGAAGGGACAGCTTGCGTTATTCCACGTCTACCCACCCCACGTTTAAGACCTGTCTAAGAAAAAGAAAGTGAGTTTTACCTGTTTGCAAGACATGGCTGTTTGTGGAAGGCAGTGAGATGCTTATCCTCTCGCCGGGGGAATCGGGGCGCCTCCCGTGGTCCCCCCCACCTCCTCCCTCCTGACTGTAGCTTCTCTCTTCCTGCCAAGCCCCCCCATAGACCCCACCCCCTCTGCCATCTCTGGCCGTCCCTGTCGGTCCCTCTCCAGCACCTGTGACGTGTGTTAGATTGAAGAGATTTGCCCTTTCCGAGACTTTCAGTTCGTACATTTTTAGGCCAAATAACCTTGCGTATGCTCTCTTCTCCAAAGTTTTTGACTCCCAAGGAATCTGTATCTATTCACTGGACTTTCCATTTTTGTTTGTTTGTTTTAAAATGGAATGGGCTGTGTTTTCAGTTTAGCTCTCTCACCGCATGGGGTCAGGGCTCCCTGGGGGCCACAGGCAGGTGGGCTCAGAAGGGCTGGGCTGGGGGCAAGCACAGCACCTGGGACGGGGCCTGGGTCACGCTCGGCACTGGACAGGTCCTTGGTGAAGTGAAGTGAACTCCAGTCATTTTTGCTACTTCTGGCCTCTTTCCAAAGGGACGTCTGTTTCGGTTCAGCCACATCTTCCTGTCAGAATCATCCCGCAGTGACTTGGTCACGCTCTCGCCGTATACTTGAGGTGTTTGCCTTCTCTCTCAGGTGCTTCTGCTTTTCTCCCCGTGTCACGTCATGACAAGATTTTTTCGCCCTTGAAAATGCCTGTCTCTGGCTTTTAGTTCCTCGGGGCTATCAAATGGAGCCAGTTTTTAAGTAGAAATAATTTAAAATCTTGTTTATTGCTTCATTGTGAGTATTTGAGGTCTGTCGATTAACTGCTTTCTTTGTAAAACCCTTTTAAAAGTCCAGGCGGGACATTCGAGTTGCACTGATAAAGGCCCCTCAGATACCGGCAGACATTTTCACACCTTCGGGTTTTCACAAGTGCGACCTAAGAAGGGCAGTAAGTGTCGAGAGGTGACCTCCTCCCACCTCTGGGTGGTCCCGGGCACCCTTCCGGGGACTCAGGGGCAGGGCCAGGGCTTAGCGGCGAGGACCCCCAGCAGGCCTCCTGGCTCCAGGGCCCAGCCCTGCCGCCCACCGCGGGGTGACCTCTCCCATCTACATCCAGAGCCGGGCAATGCGGACAGCCACCTGATGGTTCACGGTAAGGACGAGACGGGCTTCTGTCTGTTGAGGTCTCAGGACAGCGCCGGCTCCCAGAGTAAAGAGAGAGAAGAGTTTCTTCATGAAGGACTGAGGTCTGAGAGGAAACAGGAAAGCAGGAATGGCCCATGGGGGCCTGGTGGGCCAGGCCAAGGGCGTCTCTGCAGACGTGAGGCCAGCTGGGTTGGGGGTAAGGGAGGTCAGGGGAAGAAAGACAAAGATAATCAACCCCCAAAGTCTGACCCAATTCCAGCAACAAATGAATGAAACGGAACCTCTTATGTTTGAAACTCCAACAACTAAGATCAAAATATTTCAAAGATAAAAGGATTCCATTTTCCTAATATGTCTTTTTCTCTCTCTTGTCTAATATGGTATTATTTTAAAATGCTCATATCAGACTTGCAAATCAGGTTTAAAATCATCAAATAAAAATGTCCATCAGCCCATCAAACTCACATCAGATCTCACCCCCCTTACTAATTTCACTCTCTTCTCCCCACTTTCTGAATTCTAAAACATTTTCCCAACTGGCATATTTTGATCATCTTTTTCTCTGTCATTTCTTTATTTTTCAATGTGCCTTGAATACTTGCTTCAGTTCCCTTGCCTTTTTTGGATGACATGTGTTTTAAGATGAGCACATGGTGGAAACAGAGGCATTTTTATTCCCTGGGCATCGTTGTGGGTCAGAACAGTGCCAGAGATATTGAGAAACCCTCTCTTTTTTCTCTCCCTGTTTCATAGATCTAAAGCAGACTAGACCCCGATGTCCTAGGCAGTCTAGTCTATAACAGATAGCATTTCAACTTTCCTAGTTACATGCTGGCTCCACCTGGGTGAGGCTGCACCCACGTCCCCTGGACTAGTTATCAGCCAGTGTTCCATGGACCGTGCTGTAGTTTTTCCACAAATACCTCATCTCATGCAAAGCCATTTTGATTCTTCCTGAACTTCTGTCTCAGGCGTGATCTTCAGGGAGCCTTTGATGTTAAGCTCCTGGTATCAGAACTGATAGCCTTGCTTTAAATCTCAAGTCCTCTTATACTTCATAGCATCTTATACTTTCTGGCACTTGAGTTCTTTCCAAGCGCTCTGCTGTCATTTCATCTGCACAACCGATGATCTCAGCATCCATGGCGGCCCTGAGAAGCTGAAGGCAGACAAGGCAGGCAGCTGCTTTCAGGGTGCAAGGCCAGCGGTGCGTCTGGGCCAGGTGAGATGGAGGAGGGGGGAACAGGACTTGGGGCCACAGAACGTCGGTTCAGATCCTTTATTCTGTCTAGCTGCGTGGTCTTCAGGGAGTTGATTAGACTTCTGACCTTCAGTTTTCTTATCTAGAAAAAGTGAGTGTGACGTCTTCCATCGACCTTACAGGATGTGTGTGGGCCCCCCGAGGTCACACTGCGCCTGGTGCTGGTGCAAGGCTGGGGGTGCTGAGCTCAGCAGAGGAGGGGCGCTCACGACCCTCCTACAGGGCAGGGTGTAGGGGGCAGGGAGGCTGAGCGACCTTCCCAGCATCACAGAGACTCAGCTAACGGACCAGGACCTGTCGGCCAGGCCGGTGTCCCTTCCAGCAGCCCCCAGCAGACCCTCCATTGGGGCACGTCCAGATTTCCAAATCGCTTTAAGGGGTCGGCCTTCGGGGTTAAGGAAGTTGCCTAATAGAGGAGGATTCCATTTAGACTCTAAGGCATGTGGTTTTCAGTTCATCAAAATAACGAGTTTTGGGGGAGGCTAAATTACACTCTTTGGAAAGCAGGTTCACTGATTCCAGAAACCGAGCAGGGCTGCAGGATTAATAAAGGGACCGTCTCGTACCTGGTAGCTCCTCATCTGTTGTTTCCTCTAATAGCCATTCGCTGCCCTTTTCTTGCCCTTCGGTGCAGACTCAAAATACCAAATGTATCCATTTCACCAACAAATAGCTCTAGCAGGGGGCAGGGTGAATAAAATGGTAAGACCAGAGGAGAAGAAACGACCATCTAAAACCCAGGTGTAGCTTGAGGGAATGGGTTTCCACATGCTGGAAACTATTCCACCAACAGGAAACAGTTCCAATGCTGCGCGACTTGGAGTATCACACTTCAGCTGAAACTTCCAAGCCGCTCTTCGCACAGACAGGATTTCGGTCCAATCGCCCATAAACCAGAGGAGAAAATGATGTGACCAGCGTTTCTGGTGTGTGGTAGGCGCTGATAAATTGCACAAATGAAAGATAAAAGTCATGGAAAGTGCCCCTGTCAGAATCCCACCAGAGCAGGTGATTCAGAGTTGACGGTGGACTTGCATCTGAGGCAAGGCTGGCGCCCAGGTCCAGAAGAAAGCTGCTTTCATTGTCTTCTACCTGTGGCTAGTCTGGTCCAAAGACAGCTGGAGAGCCACGGGCGGCAGAGGCGAGGGCTGGGATGCTTCGGCAACCCTCTGCGGAGGTAGAGCCCCCCCCAGAGCGGACAGCAGGCTCCTGGCACAGCCGGGGAGGGGCCCCGCGGAGCTGGGAGGCTGCTTCTCTCTGGGGAACCCCAGGAGGTGGAAAAGCCGTGACCTCTCCATGTCCCTCGTCCAACATAGGGGAGTGGAGCTGAGAACAGCCAGAGAAAGGCCAGTCCCCAGGCGGCAGATGGTGACAGAGCGTGAGGACTTCCTGGAATTCATGGCGCTTTTCTGGCAAGGGAGCCAGTCTTCTCTGGGCCAGGAAATAATTTCAGTGAATCACCTCAATGAACAAAGTCTTATGACTGGGCTTCAGTATGTCCAGGAGCCTCTGTAAGAACTGGCATCCTACAGGTGGAGGAAACAACCCCCATGCTTGACACCTCGGCCTGGAAGCATGTGAGGCAAGAATGTACCAGGCCCCCCACGGCCTCTTCCACAAGCAAAGTGTGAAGCTCGTTTATTTTTACTTCGACAAGCAAAGGATGAAGCTCGTTTATTTTTAATGTCCTTTAAATTTAAACAGCTTATTAGGTCGAGAGCTCTTTTCCTGATATAAGAAGTGAGTGTCCTTGCCACATAATGAGGCAAACACAGGCTCCGGGTCCGTGCAAATTAGAGTCACAGCCCACTTTGGCCACTTACTAGCCGGGCAGCCTGGACTAGTCACGTGGCTTTTTTTGACCCGACATCTTTTATCTCTAGACCCAGGCAGACAGCAGCCACGGGGTAAGTCTGGGAAGGGCTGACAAGAGGGGGGACGTGTCAGAGCCTGGTGGGTGCAGGTCCCCGCTGCGGAGCACAGAGGCCACAGAGCCCGAGGACGCCGTGGTCCTCCCACCTGCGGAGAAGACGCTTCCCCTCAGCCCCACGCGAGCTTGTCCTCCATGAGCCTGTGGGTGTGTTGCACACACACGTGCACACCCAGCCCAGTGTGTCGTCCTTAGTAGCCTGAAGGGAAAGGATGGTAGCAGCGCAGGACTCTGATCTACGTCCTAGGACACAGAAGTGCCAACCGAGCTCTGAGTCACTGTGACTCAGACCGTCCCGGTGGCTCCAAGGGGTGCCGGCTGCAGGGAGGCCCCCGGCCCTCCAGGCCCTCAGAGCCCTGGTTCCTGAAGCTCTGAAGGCCAGTGTGTGTCCCAACAGTTCCTGGCTCTGGTCGTGTGCTGCCACCCGGGCGAGAGGCTGGCTGAGCTGAGCCCTACCCTGTGAAAGGCCTTCCCTGCCTCCCCGGCATCCCCACCCCTCCCCAGCCATTGGGGCAGCCTCCCCCTCCCCCTCAGCTCTCCCTGCTCAGAACTAGGTTTTCCCAATTCTCCTGCACACAGAGAACCAGTAGCAACATGGGGATGACTGAGGGAGGGAGTTGCCATAGCAACTACCTCCCTCATCCTGCGGTCCCTCCCAGTGTCAGGCAACCCTGCAGTGCCGCAGGGTGGGGAAGGGCAATGCTGCAGGGGGGATGGAATGTCCTCCAGACAGCATTCTTCCCAGCTTGGTGACACTCGCCCTGCCTTCTGCGCTGAAGGATGCCCCTCACCCCCCCGAGAGATCTCCTCACGCAATTGCTGATGAAACGGGAACATTAAAAATTACTGCACTCCTCTGGTCTTCTAAAAGTTCCCAGTTAAAAAGGTCCTCTCCTTTCCTTCTTTCTCTTTTTCCTTCTTTCTCTTTTTCCTTCCTTCCTTTTAACAAAAAATAATTCTGATTCTTCCTTTACAGCTTACATAACAAAAATCATTTTTAAATGTGATTCATTTCCTATGAAACACATTTTTGGTTTTGGGCAAGTGAAGTTTCCATTAAAATATGCTCTGGAACAACCATATTTTTAAATGATTTTCTTAAAAATCAGATCCAGGTTGCCTTCCATTAAACACACAGAGATATTGTTGACATTTACTTTTTCCACAATCGGCAGACTCCACAACATGGTTCATTTGGAAGAGTTTTCCATGCACGTAATAATGGAGAATATGCAGTGACAATGCGTCCACAGTGACCTGGATCTGGGGTCTGTTTATCTCCCTAACGAGCACCTCCGCCTCTGAGCTCACCTCCCTGCCCACAGCTCCGCGCGGCGTCCTGGGTGTGAGTGGAACACTCCACGGAGCCCCCTGCAAGTTGAGGCCCGCTCCCAGGACAGCCAGGCGCCCCCCGGGACCTGCCCCGGGCAGAATGCCACACCCCAGGACAAGGACCCCTGTCCCCGTTGGTGATGAGCGCTCAGGAGGACCCGGCGCGTCCAAACCAGACCCTGTGACAGGAGGATACAGGCACAGAGATGGCTGTGAGCCGAGCAGAGGGGCGTCCGGACCGAGCGACCGGCGGCCGTGCGTGCGGACCCTCCAGGGCTGCTGCCCACACGTCCCCTCAGCCTGCCACGCCTGGAGGGCGGGACCTGTACCTGCACCTCCCTTTCTCTCGCCCAGTGACTGGTCCAGGGGACGTGACTGTGCCCGCTGTGAGGGGTCCCTCCCTGTCGCCCACCAGGTCCCAGCCCTCCCCGCCTCCCCTCCCCCTTCCTGGGGCCCCATGGGTGCTTATCCCCACACGACCCCAGTCTGCCCTCCCAGGCTCACTCCGAGCCTCCCTCAAATACGTCCTTTCTTACTTTTCCGGCTGCACCTGCTGCCACGGTCCCATAAGCGCATCCCATCAGACCAGCTGCAGGTTAAACCCACTGGCCCTCGAGCCAGCAGCTCGCAGCCAAGCCCAGCCTGGGGCCGATCCTGGGCACCTCTGTGCCTGCTTCATCTGTGAGATTGGGTGAAGGTAGCGGAACCCAGCACCCGGGGCTGCTGGGGAGCCTAGGTGAGCAGTTAGATCATCCGCTGCTTCGTGCAGGCCTTAGTGGCCGCTGGCACTCGCCCTGCTATAGCCTGGGACTATGGGGGTCAGTGAGAGTGGCCATTCTTACCAACCACACTGCCCTGAAGCTTAAGTGGGCTCCGGGCCTGTCCTCCACGCCAGTGGCAAAAGGTCAGCAGCCTCACAGAGATGCAGGATTTCTGTGACCCAGCCCACCTTTAAAAAAAAAAAAAACAGCTAAGTTGTGTTACTTTGGTTCTTTACTCCTGACGAGGGTCCTGAGTGCTGCTGGGCACTGTCCATCCTGTCCCTCCTCTGCCTCAGAGCTGGACCTCAGGGCCGGGGTCAGGGGAGGGGCCGGGCGCTGGGCTCGCCTCTCCTCTGCGCAGAGTCCCCCACCCAGCACTGCACACAAAGATGCTCCCGACCTATGACCTGGTCAGTGCCACAGCCTTACTGGTCAGCAGGCTGACGCCCCCCCAGAAAGCATCCTCAGCCCTCCTCCCCCACAAGTGTAGCTGGGCGGGCAGTGCCGGGGCCCACAGACCAAGGAGAGGATAAGGCAGCTCACCAACTCTGGCTGGAAAGAAAGCCGGCGCTTACGTGGAGGACGGGCTCGCATCCTGAGCCACAGCTGAACGGTCCCCTGGCTACTGAGACCCGCTGAGACCAGGAAGGGCATTTGGGACAGGCCCCTCGAGCCCACACGCCCGCACACCGAAGCATCCACACCAGCGCTGGGACGCTCAGCACCTAGTCTGCTAATCAGAAACCTGAGAAAGACAGCAACGCTGCACGGATCGGCTGCCGTGGTCCAGGCTGGGAAGGAGAAGCCAGACGCCCCCTCGCCACGTCCACCTGATCCACGGACACGGAGCCCAAGAGGGGGGGGCGCCGGCTGCTGGGCCCTGAGACTGGCAAGAGACAGGAACATGGAGGACAGCGCCCTGCTTCCACGTGCTGAGGGCACCCAGGGGCAGAGGAGGGGGCAGCTCTCGGGAAGGTGGCCGGGAAGACCCCTGTGGCAGGAGGAGGTGTAGGGAGCTCTCGGCCCCGTGATGCCCGGGAGGACTGAAGGGTCTGGACCTGGGGGGCATGCTGGGGAGCGCAGGCTCCCACGGTGGGTGAGACTGTGGCTCAAGCAGACAGAGGAGATGGTGTAGAGGGGCCGGTGGGGACGGGCAGCCCGGGGCAGGGGTGCCAGGAGACCCAGACCCGCGTCCTCCTGCCAGGGGCTTGGAGAAGACCTCCCCTGAGTGTGCAATCACCTGGAGAGTGACTGGCCCCCTGGAAACCCCTGCAGAGGGGTCCTGGTCTCCCTGAGGGGTGGACACTCGCGGACCCTCTGGGCCATCCCAGGCCGTGGAGGAAACCTGGGACCTCGGCCCTGGGGCCTTCAGGACGGTCACGGGCAGGCCCAGCCTAGCCCGCCCAGGGGGGCCCCCTGCTCCCCGTGGCCACTCTGGCCCCCAGGAGCTCCTGTGCTTACAGCAGCCCCCTGAGAAAACTCTTCCTGAAAGTTCGGAACCAGAGGTCCGTCCTCCTCAAGAAAGCCTCTTGGGTTTTCTAGTGCTGGACTGTTTCCTAGAGTCTTCTCCAAGCTAAATGTTTCCAAATGCTTGTGCTTTTTCCCAGGTGACCTGGCTCGAGGCCTCATGACCTCCTCGCCCTCAGAACACTTGGAGGACCTTCCCTCCAGGAGTCTGTGCAGTGCCAGGGTCTTCGGGGCACAGGGGGTCCATGGCTGGGCCCACAGCCTGGCCCTGGGGGAGGCGGCCTATCAGGGTGGCGGGTCGCGGGGCGGCCGCGTCTCACTCACGCCGTCGGCTCATCTCAGTCCGCTTCTCGCCTCTGTCCTTCTCGGCATCTCTCTCTCCCTTCACTCCGGCTGCTTCTCCCTACTTGCCTTTCAAACACGTCCGGGTGGGGGACCCCCTGCTTTTCCAGCAGGCGCCTGGCGCGGACGCTTGCTCATGGGCTCAGTGGCCCTAAGGCAGCAGAGGCTCCCCTCTGTGCTCCCCCACCCCCGCGAACAGTGCGCCCCGCCCAGACGTGCGGAGGTCAGAGAGGGGACAGTGTCCGCCCAGCCCCCAGGGCCCCCTACCTGACCACCCGTAGTGGCCCTGGGCTGGACACAGGCGTGTCCGGGAATCCTGGGTCGTTCACACCCTGCACAGCAACTCCTCCTCACCTCTGCCCTCCTTCTCTTCCTCTGCCCGCCCCCACCGTGTCAGGCCTCTCCTTCTTGACTTGCCCAGGAACATCCTGACTTATTCTGGGCTCTTCCTCAGAGGAACGAACCTTCCCGATTCCAGACCTGCACACGGGGTCAGCATGTCAGGACCACATGGGTTGTCGATGCTCTGAGGCCCCTTCTGCTCTTGTCCCTCCTCGTAGTCGGAGGGAAATTAGGACAATCGGTGACTCTTAGATACCACTTGTGACTGTGCCCTGGATACAGAAATCATAGAAATGTGTTTCCACCCTCCACTCTGCCCCGTTTAGGAGACATTGAGTGGTCCCTGTGGGTCAGTGAACTGCAAATAGGGGAACAAGTGAACTCCTGTGTCTTTACAGTCAAATGAACTTCCCCCCAAATAAGCACTATACCATATGATACAGTCGTAGGCTAGGAATTCTTGATACAAAGAGGACATTTAAAAAGAGTCTATTTGAGTAAAAAAGCACCAGAAGAGGAGAGATTTCTGTTCTAATCTCAGGTGTGTCCCTCTTTGCGTGACCTTAAACACATAGTTCACCTGTTTGGATTTGTCTTCTTACCTTTAGAGCAAGGATATCTGATGAATCTATTTCTAAAAACTTTTGAGAAACTAAGTGTCTATTAAATCATTTAAAATTTGACCAAAAATAAGATGTGAGACAGGGGAAAGGGCAGATTCCACAGAAGAAGGGAGGACATGCCAGAGAGACTAAGAGGAGAAAATAAACGGAAAAGGGTTTAAAACCAGATAGCCGTAAACAGGAGGACAGGGCAGGAGGCGAGGCTCGCGGACAGGAAGAGAGAAAATATAAAACGTGAGAAATTACGGAGAATCCCAGGATTACTCAGGTAGCAGACGGAGCATGTAATCTTTTTAAATTTCTCCTGCTTAGAAAAAAAAGCACTTTCTCTATGAAAAGACATAGAGGCTTTAAAAAGTAAAAGATCTATAACCATGACAACCATAAAAAAGTGAGAACACAAAAAGTAGGCACAAGCTTGCAGTTTCAAGGGAGCACGTGGCTGGTCCCCGCGCCTCTTCTGCCCCGCACGACCTGCCTCCCAGATGCTTGCTGCCACCAACAGCTTAGGAAACGGGCCTGCTTTTAAATTATATCAGCCTCCTTCCTCCGATACCTCGAGAGGAGTTCTAAACCGTCTGTGGACAGGGAAGTGAGCTGATGGAGGCCACAGAGTCAGCGTGGCTGTGACCGTCCGCAAGTAACAGCCACGTGGCCCCGTGGCGCGGTCCCACTGAAGTCCGTGTCCACCTGGCAGGCGACGCTGGGCCTCACGCTTGGCCTTGGCGTCCTGAGCCGCCCCTCCTGTCCCCGTGGCCTCGGGCAGTGGGGCGTGGCCTGTGCATGAAGCCTGGAGCCTCCCCGGGTGCAGTGGCCGTCCGTCTCCGTCTCAGGTGCCATCCCATTGGTTCGTGGTGTTGAGAAGATTATCCTGGACGAGCCAGCAGCTCCCCCCGACCCCATCCTGGTCGGTGGGGTTCACCACCGGCCACTCACCAGTCCAGGGTCGACTTCTTACCACTAAAGACCAGTTGGATATGGTCACGGACTTTCTCGCCCGAGAGGTGGGGGACGTGGGTGAGGAGGCTGTGAGGGCAGCGGAGGGGACCCTCACACATCCCCATCCCGCTCTGGGGCCAGAAGGAGCCCCCGCCCCGAGGGCACACGAGTCTCTAAACGCCCGGTTTCCACGCCATGTAAATGGTGTGACTGCCCTAGCTCAGTGTAACCGGGGAAGGTGAGTAACCCCTGGCGGCCCAGCCCGCACCCAGCCCCCCAGGCCCCTGCATGCCCGACGCGAAGCCCCAGCCGCGGCACAGTCACGGCGAACGCGGCGGCCCCGAGGTGCGTGGACGGCTGGCGGGGTGGAGCGGCGGTTTCTCCAACAGTCACCTTTTGTATGTTCTTTTTTGCATGGGTCCTCCGCGTCCAATTCCAATTCTGACCGCGGCTGCCCCAGCTCTGGTCTAGCCGCTCCCCTGCTGCTGGACGTGCATGTGCTCCGGCAGCAGTGCCCCATGGACACATCCCGTTATTGAGAGGGACGTCAGGATTGCTAGGTACGTTGGCCGCCCTGGACAGGAGCCTGTCCCTGGATGTACCTGGGACGCCGGGCAGCGGGCAGCGAGTGGTTCAGTGTGGTGCCCAGGGGTCCGAGTTAGCTCCCACCCTGACAGGGAGGCATGAGCAACACCGGTGCATGAATCGAAAGTGCAGAACTGCATGCAGCATGGACAGCAGAACCGGCGTCGCAGCTCCCGCCCCGCTGCCCAAACAGCCAGACCTGCACCTCGAGTGGCCCCCGGAAATGGACCCAGGAGAGGGCCAGGCCCAGCCCCCGCTCTGGCCGGGGCCAGCACCCCAGAGCCCTTATGGTCCAGCTTTGACAGCCAGGGCCTGGGCAGCATCCACACTCCAAGGGCATCCTTGGGGCCTGAATGGGGGGATGGGCAGGAGAGGGTGCTCGCGGCTCTCGTTAGAGGTGACCCGAGGCTGATGGCAGGCGTGTGATCCTCTAAGTCAGAATTTAAACCTACTAGTGAACACCGCTTATCAGCGGGTTGGATGGTAAGCGTATCACCCAAATGGTCTTTGCAGAATGGAGCCTGTGCTCTGGTGAGTGCAGGCAGCAGGCGTCGTGGCTCTGGTGAAACCCCTGCACCCACCAAGCCACTACCCATGCCCACCCCACAGCTCCGTGGGCATTCTAGCAGCCCTGGGTCCCCTATAACCACAACTTTGAACTTTATCTGTAGGATGACGCTCTGCTCTCTTAGTAACCTGAGGTCCAACCCATTCCAAAATGGTATCTGAATCACCAAAATGAAATTTAAAAAAAAAATTATGTTGAGGGTACTTTTATAATTCTTTTTCATTTATTTGTTTGTATTTGAGTGTTGCTTAAAAAGAAAAGTGATTGGAACCAAAAGAAAAAGGTGGTTTGGGTTTACATGTCCTATCTGAAATCAAGACTTTCACCCAAAGTCTACTAATATCAGAACTTGAAATGTGTAGAAATTCAAAATCCTGGGAGGTTGCAAGCATCCCGGGTAAAGGCCCTCACATGACTCTTGGGAACAGGAGAAACTGGGGTGCGTCTTGGGGAGGAAGGTGGGAGGCCAGTCTGCAGAAGCCTCCCCCAGACCTCTCCCAAGGGCCGGGGAGGGAGGGGCACCAGCCTGCAGGTGAGCGATGGCCGTGCAGGTGATATAACACCGGCCAGGACCCCTGCCCCCCCCAAGCCCCCATCCCAGAAACCCGCAGTGGCGTCATGGGTTTGTGCCCACGCCCTCAGTGCGTGTCTTCGGTGCTCCCGTGTCACCTGCTACTTTTAACGGGAGGCGGGAAAAGGGACCAGGTGAAACATGGGGCCTGTGTGTGTGGGGTGGGGGTGGACAGCAGGAGGCTCCTAGTGAGATGTGCTTGGCAGGGGTCAGAGGGGGAGAAAGGTCAAACTATGCATACTCAATACCGAATGCCAAAAAAAGAGAAACCTACTGGGTGTTGTACAAACTGAAAAGTGATTTTTGAGATCTTGGCTTTCCTCAGAGTTTCTGGTCATATACCTAGGAAATTGGACAGAAGTGATATATACTGCTTGTAAGTGACCCGGTTTCCTTCTGCTTGGAGAGAAAACTGCAGAGGGACAGCGTAAGAATCAGCGTGTATCAGTTTTCTATTTAAAAATACCTTTTTCTTGCACTCCTCTGCATTTCTTTACTGTTTCCCATTTATATGACAAAAAATTCAAAACAAAGATATAAATTTTTAGGACCACATCTCTTTAAGCCAAAACAATGTTTTTGAATTGAACTTTTTATATAAACGGGACAAGTCTTTTACGTAGGTGACCTGCATCATATTACAAATATATTTTCCTACTCTAGATGAGGCCTAATTTTACATTTTCATGGTTTCTTTTAAAATTGAGAGTATTGAAAATTGAGAGTATTTTGTGTTTTATTTAACAAGTTCTCCTGTTAGAGTGGTCATGAAAGAAAGGGACAAAAAAGGCTATTAAAGAAGCGCACCATGAAATTCTTCAAAGAACTCCCAGAATCTCAGTCTGACCTTTTAAATTATTATCCCACATGTTCAGTGAGCATTTTTCTGTCTGTTTCAGCTACTACACTCAGAATCAGGGCACGTTTGCAGGTCGACCTCGTAGGGTGGGTTCAAACGGGCGAGGTGAGCCCCAGGGACAGTTCAAACCTGCAGCAGTGCTTTCACCCTTTATTTGTAAGATTTTTAAAAATAAGCAATTGACTTTATCAAGATGAAAGACCATGAGTGTCCTCAAAACATTTTTCCCTGCAAACCGGCTCTGGGGGAGACCGGCCACCCTTGCCCCATCCTGCCGGTGTAGCAGGCGATGGGGCAGACGGGACTACACCGGACCACAACCACTCCCAGGCCCGAACACCCTCAGGGGTCCTGCTGCATGGCCGGCGAGGCTGGCCTCCAGGTGGACGGAGAGAGCCTGCCCGGCTCTGGGTCCTTGCCCACATCATGTCCGGCAGCCCTGATTGCTGAGAACAAATGGACGTGCATCTGAGGCTGCCCTGGACGCCTTCCTGGGGAGTCCGCTGCCTCCCTGTCGATGGGCCGATGTGACAGCCCACCTGTCTCAGCCCAGGACAGGCAGCAGCAAGGGCACAGTGTGTGCATCGTTTAAGGAGAGGCCCTCCTCTTGCCAAAAAAAAAAAAAAAAAAAAGCTGTACTTTAAATGCCTTAATACAACCACTTATCAAATCCTCATTTCATTTCAAAAGAGAGAGAGGATGACGGAATGTGATAATTAGGTGATCTCAGGACTTCAGTCAGTAGATTGAACTGTTTCCATTTCTGCTACCCTGTGTCAGGCTCGTGGTTTTGTAAACGGGAGAAAAATCACAGGAAGGGGTTATCTGTCTTACAGAAGGATGAGTCAGAGGCACAGGGGAGAAGCTGGTCTGTGGCCACATTGTGTGATGTGCGCCTGTGCAAATCGGAGGATTTGCACGGTACGTACTGTAATGCACACATAGTAAGTTCCCCTTTGATGATACGTCTCAGACCCCTGTGGACGTGTGAGCCGCAATGATTCTCTTGGGGGTAGGTGGTTAAGAGAAAGTCATGAGCACAAAGGGCCTTCCAGGATGTTCGGGCTCAGAGATGTTTCTGACGTCCTAGACCTACAAAAGCCACAGAAATCTAGTCTGTTCCTACTGAGAAGGGCTAGTTCCAGGAAATCAGAAATCCAGAAGTTTGTGAGTGGTCCTGATTTCTTTTTTTTTTTTAGATTTTTGCCTGGATTCTGCAAAAATGTAAACATGGCTTAAAGCATTTTATTATGATTTTTCTATCGATGTTCTTAAATGTCTATACAAGACCAATTTTTCCAGCCAGATAGTAACATGAACTACCCCCAAATTACTTTCTCTCGATATTGCTTAAATTCCAAGGCAAATGCAAGATCTCAGACAAGGCAAAGGATCACCAATATTTTTGTCTGGAATTTCCAGAGATTCTAAGATTATGTATTCATCATTTCCTGTCTCAGAGTGTTTTTACCAATACTACCCTTGGAGTGGAGAGGATAAAATGAAGAAGCAAGTGTTTTATTTATCACAACTTTGCATCTCTAACCATAGGAACTTAAAATAGACCTGGTGCGAGTATCGGTGACAACTGGCAGGGAACAGGGAGAACCATCAGCTCGGGTGGCCTCCCCGAGGTGCCAGGCGCCGAGCGCCGAGCACCAGCACCTGCCTTGTCGGGAGTTTCCATGGAAACCCAGTCAATCTCTGCTGCCATTTCTAAACCCAAGCTGTGCAGCACATGCTGCTCTCTGATTTTATCCACGGGGGATATGGAAGATCCCACAGGGGCCTCCCTTCATGCAAAAGACGTGCTCTTAGATGGGGAGTTGCAAATCGAATTTCTGTGCATCGATTTTACAGCAGCCTCTTACCAAGGGTCCTGGAGCAAAGACCCCTTTTGTTGCATGAATTGTCACATCCACGACTTCAGAAAACTGTGCATTTTTGAACGATGAGATTTATTAAAGCGAGGACATTTGTATGTACATCTCAGAGTTTCTAAAAGCCTTAAAGTCTTGAACAGGAAAATGAAAATGAACACCATAGAGCTGGTAGAAGAAAGAATATTTGAGGGCCCATCCAGGGCTGCCTCTTGTGGTCCAGAAGCACCATCTAAAGATGAAAACGCCAACTTAACACCCTCGAGAAACCAGAGCTGGCTCTTTCAGGGGTGGGTGTTGTGAGCGTGCGTTCACAGCCTGCACGGAGCCCTGTGGTCCTGAAGCTCCAGGGGACGGCAGGGTCCGAACAAGCACCGACAAGCCCCCTCCTCCATCCTCTGCCCCCGGCTGAGGGGCGTGACCTTGGAGGTTTAATTTCCCCACATTCTCGCAGCCAGCAATTGGCAGGCCAGGGATTGAACCCCATCGGTTGAACTTGAAACCCTGAAAATAATAACAAACCTTTCAAGAAAGCCAGGCCTCTTTCTGGGAATGTTTATTCTTTCCTGACACTGTGAAAGCTCTGAAAATGAGCCAATAACATTTTCTTTGTTTTCATGGTGACAAAGGACATTTTAAAAGCCTCTTTTTTATCAGATGATGCATTTGTAAATGGCTTAAACACACATAAATTACTCCAAAATCCTTTTCTCCTTTTGTTTATAATTAGTAAATTCTGGTTTTCATTTGCATGATTTTGATTAAAATGCCTACTTAAATTTGAACAGAATATGTCAACCTCCTCCTGCCTCTATCAAAAAAAAAGACATTAAAAAAATTCTACTCATGTTTAAATAAAAAAATTTTAAATAAATTTGCACTAGGCGCTTAAATTAAGAAGACTTTAAGGATTTTTTTCTTTTGACCAAAAAGCAAGGCCACATGTATATTATTGGCTGGTAGGAAACATTTCTGCTTCTTGATACGTTTTCGAAACAGAAATGCGCATGGAGATTGGCTTCTCTTAGAATGATTTTTATTCCTTTCAAAATTTCCTCCCTCTGGGGTTAGGGGTGTCTCCACATGAGTTGCCATTTGGGAAATCAGTTAAATTCAGTCATTTAAGTCATTATTGAGGGAATAGTCTTGAGATCAAACTTTCAGTTCATGAACAGCTGTTACTTTACTGACAGTCAGGCCAACAATCTTGATTCAGGGTATTGTTTTGATGTAAGGACAGCGTCAAACTCCTTCTGCCTCAAACTCCTATTTTTAAACCCTGATTCCACTTACACACATCGTCAATTTCTCAACCCCTTTTCCCTCAATGCCTTTTTTATTCTCCCACAGCACAGTCTATAAACTTTAACCCTTCATAGGCTATGCCAAGTATCAACTCTATACCTGAGATCTGTAATCATGTTCCTTTTCTCAGGACTAAATGAAAATTGGCAGTTTCTAAATACCAACAACTGATTGCACATCTAACTGTCAAACTGTGACACTCACACCCTTGAACTCAGCCCAGCTGCATGAATGCCCAGCATACTCCCTGACACTCTCACTGATTTTGAGAAAGTCTGTCTGTAAGCAAGTAATCTGCTGGCCTTAACCCAACATCCAATATCCAGGGTGGCTTTCTGAGTGGAAAGCAAATTGAACTATCTTAGAAGCATTCACATTTATTAACCATTTTTAATTTGTGATTTTTGTCCTTGCCAGGAATTCAGATGCTCATTGAGTGGGGTGGGGAGGAGCACAGGGCATGATCTGAGTGTTACTGCTGGGTGGTAATATTGTCACTAAATCATCTCATCCTTGTTTATTGAGAGTTAAAATTTAGTGAAAAGAAAAATTTTTTTTCTTAATTTTTGTCCTTAATTCTTACATTCCTGGTGGGTGCAAATGCAGCTGATGTAGGTTGAAGTGAAAGTGTCTTTGAAGGACGGCTTATTCCTGAGATGGCGTATTTAAGAAGTTCCACGGAGGGCAATGATCATAAAACTCTTTTTAAGAACATCTGCTCCCATTAGCACAGTGGCAATGTGGTAGTTAAGAGGCTGCACGGAGTTTCCTGGAAAGGTTTAAACACAGGCAGCGTAGGTGCCCAAACTAATCTCAGCGGGTCAGCTGACTTGGCTTGTTGACTGAGAGAGATCTGTGCCCTACTCCCTACTCAAGTCAGTTAAAAGTAACAAGGATTTTAAGGTAAATCAAAGCTACCTGCGTGCCCGATGATGGTCTGAAAGACAGCTAGTCTAATTCCCAGGGCTGGCACAGGGGGCTGCCCGCATCGGCCTCCGGGGCCAACCAGGAGCAGGGCTGGGAGGGGTCACTGTGATGGGCCTGTTGCAACGCTGCTGTTTTGAGTTTAGACGGGGACCAGCCTCGGGCCACCGTGTGTGCCTTTTCATGAACAGTCTTGCATTGTGTTTGGATGGTGGGGAGGCCCTGCGGTGACTGGTTCCACTGAACTTAAAGTAATAACGGAAGGGGTGGGAACGTGGGGTGAACACCTGGGGACCAAGGTGCTGCATGGCTGTGGAGGAGGGGCAGCTGCCCCGAGATCACTGGTCCCTGGACGGCACCGCTATGCGCGGAGGGGAGAAGGGGTCCGAGCCGCACCTGGTGGTGGACGAGGATGGGGACGCCCCACGAGCCCGGTGGGGACCCTCCAGCTCCATCTCACCTCCTCACCCAGGGAGGCTCAGCATTAAAGAGACTTTTGAACTGTATAAATAAGAAAGTGACTTGTTCAGGGGCTTGATGCCTTTCAATGTGCCTTTGTAATTGCAGGTGCCCCACTCCTGGCTGCGATGGCTCCGGGCACATCACCGGCAACTACGCTTCCCATCGGAGGTATGCACGGCTCGCTCCCGCAAACACCCCCTCCATGCTCGGGACTCCTAACGGGGGCTCGGGTTGCCTCCACTGGTGAATTAAGGGTCTAGAGACCCTCGCCCACAAAACGGGGCTGTCCCCAGGGGCCTCACTTAGAACACCACCTCTCGGGACCACGGCCCCCCTCTGACGTCCCCCTCATGGTGCCACCAGCTCCATCTGCAAGAAACGTCTCTCAAGTCACCCAGGAGCACGTCTTTCTAGATTGAAAAGGGACTAGAAAAAGAGCTAGGATGTTATAAGATGCCAGAGAACAGCCATTGAGAGAAAGCATGCTAATCCCACTGAGAGTGGATCCCTTAAGTATTGAGATTTGAGCCCCAAAGCCGTTCGGTTATTATAAGCATGGATCAGCAGAGCTGAACACACAGAAATGCTTGACCTTACAAATCCCAGGCCCCGCCGGTCCCAAAGAGCAGGGAGCTGCTAAGGACAGAGGGAAGAGTCAGTCGTACGAGACGGCAAGCGGCCCACGGTCGCTGAACAGCTTATAAACGTCTGTCTCACACCAGGCCCTATGTTAGAAGTGGATTGAAAGAGCCTTTTGTGCAACATCTGCACAAAGCTGGGTCTAGACCCCGCGGGCAGGAGCCAGAATTCCTTGTCGTGTTCAGTCAGGATCCACAAGCCAAGGTCAGGACAAGAGCCTTTCTGAACGGAGACCCCCGTAACTCGAGGTCTCCAGTGCGGGAAGGGGCGCTGCGTCTAACGAACAAACAAGCCCCGTTACAGCACAGCTGTCGCCTCGCCAGCCTCTCAAATCAGACTATAAAGTGGGCAGTCGGAATGTGGGTGAGCCCTTCAGCTTTAAATGCTTCCCCCACACAAACAGCAACAAAAATGAAGAGAAGAGAGAAAGGAGTTGGGAGGAGAGAGGGAGGGAGGGAGTCAGGACAGGTGGTGTGGGTCACCCCACAGCCCGTGCACCGTCCACAAGCAGAGCGGATTGTGTGGGTCACGGGGCGTCCACACCGTGTGGCCGCCCGAGTGACCAGATCCCGGCGTTCAGAGCAGGGGGTGCCCCCGGGCTGCCTGGCTCAGCGTGGCTTAGAGACGGAGCTGGCAGGGTGGCTGTTTCCTCCTTAAGGCCACAGGCTTCTGTGTTCACTTTCCAACCATGTGGGAGCATCATTTCTGTGGCTTAGGTCTGGGGAAAGTAGGGATTATGATGACCAACAAGGAGAACTGAATTATTCGATTTATGGGTGGATTCTTCACCCTGACTTGATGAAAACACCGCATTCTCTAAACCAGGGCTGTCCACCTGGGCAATGTGGGCACTCGGGGTGAGATCGTTATTTGCTCTGGGGGCCGTCCCATGTGTTGGAGGATGGTGGGGAGCATCCTTGGCTCCACCCACTAGATGCCGGTGGCACCTCCATCCCCATTCGTGACAACTAGGTGTCTGCAGACATGTCCGAATGTTCCCAGGGCCACTGCCATGCACCACAGGGTCTAGAGGAGCCTTGCCAGGTTGTCTTGCTGGTTTTACTGGGCGGCCCAGAGCCAGCTGCTGTATTGTGAATATAGAACCAGGGTGAATACATTCCAAAAGGGATCCCCAGAGTAGGATCACTGGTTTAGAGAAAATGAAATAAAATAAAATAAAGCTCTAGTTAAGTATCTAAGTCAAGCACATTCTATGCTACTCTTCATTTTAATTTATCTTAGAATTTCCAGCACTGAATAATGCCTGCAAACTAAAAGTGAACATTTACTGGTCATTTCATATCCAAATGTCTATTTTACTACTTTTTTTTTTGGTTTGACATCATGTAAATTTATTCATAATTTAAACATGTGCATGCACTTAACATACATCTTAGAATGGTGGGTATATTCGTATAGCGTAAACTTGTGAATGAAACGTAGTTTAAGCTTGGATTTAAGCTATACTCTGTGCCTGGACTAAATAGCACCAGGATTGCTCTGTATATGTGGAAAGTAAATTTGATTTGGCTTTCAGCACATTTCAGTGCTACATACAGCCCTACAGGGGGTGGCATATTAAAAGTAGAGCACATTTCGCAGTATCATTTATCCGAGAATACCTTCCACGCATAGAAGTTAGAGTGGTCCTGAGCTCTTGGCTGAGCAGAAGTGGAGCTAGGGTAACAGTCCTCTGCACACTGGACGCTGCGGAAAGACAGAAGCAGCCCCCCAGGCCTGACGACCCTTGAAGGTCGTAAGTACACATAGAAACACGCCTTTCAGGGTTACTCTTACTTGATCCATTCCCAGGAACATGAGGCGATGTTACCTACATGCAAACCACAGGGAAATTCCTCTCAGGGACCGATTCCTCAGCCTTCTGCTAAATTGTGCCAGGATACCTGGCAGCCACAGGCACCTCAGAGATACCACAGGTTCAGTTCCAGACCACTCGCTGCAATACAGCGAAGACCACGATAAAGCGGGTCACACACGTTTTTGGTTTCCCAGTACATATAAAAGTTATGTTTACACTATACTGTAGTCTATTAAGTGTGCAATAGCATTATGTCTAAAATGACGTAATTACCTTAGTTTTTAAAATGCTGTATTGCTAAAAAATGCTAGCTATCATCTGAGCCTTCAGCAAGCTGTAATCTTTTTGTAATAGTAACGTCAAAGATCATTGATCACAGCTCACCATAACAGATATAACAATAATAGAAAAGCTTGAAAAGTGCGAGAACTATTGAAATGTGACACAGAGACACAAAGTGAGCAAGTGCTGTTGGAAAAATGGAGCCAAAAGAACCTGCTTGACTCGGAGTGGCCACAACCCTCAGCTGGTGAGAAAGGCAAGGTCTGCGAAGCGCAAAAGAAAGAGGTCTGCACGCCCATCCTCAGGCTCCAGGGGGAAGAGCAGTCACAGCACGAGGACCCTTGGGTCCCCCTGAGCAACTGTGGCTGGGACTCCCCCATCCCCGGCCCCCAGGCCGAATGCACACGTGCAGATGCTGTCTACATTACAGGAGGTCCCTTCTCCCTGCTGTAGCTGCCACCAAGGACTGTGTGTCCCAGGCACTGTCCCGGGAGCTAGGAAAGTCTACTTGGCCCTGACAGCCTCAGAGCCACCCTGAGCAGCAGGTAATTTCATTTCTCTCTGCACTGGAGGAAACAGGCTCTGAGCGATTACGTGTCGGAGAGAGAACTCAGCCGAGTGGCCACCGCCAGTGTCACACGTCTGGTCGTGGACGGACCTCTGCACCTGGGACGGCCTGCGAAGTTCACACAGGGAAAGGAGGGCCACCCCACCGCCCCCAGGGGGGGTCTGGTCTGCCTTGCTCTTGTTTGGGCTGTAATGGTGATGTGGTTTTCTGTCTCAACATCACCTCTGAAGCTTTTTTAAGTCCATTTTAATCAATATTTTTGACCATCTCTGATGTTCTATCAAAAAATCCCCATCCTCAGAAGCTTTGTCTCCCCTCTGTCCTCAGCAAAGAAACCTCATTCAGCATCACACACAGAGAAGTTCAGGCTGTGTCTTGGTCTTCGTGTCTTCAGACCACGATAGAAAAACCCATTGCTTCAGCTCTCTCCCTCAAGGATCCTATTTCCAGGCCTCTTTTCTCTTCTCCTGACCCTTCTCCAGGCTGGCTTGTTTCTGCAGTTTCCAGACAGGCTGGCACAGCAACCTCTTGGCCAGGTCCTCCCTGTGGCCTCCCCAGGCCTCCTCCGATGCCATCCTCCCACCTGCAAATAACAGCAGACCCCACGGCCTGGAGCGGGTGCTCCGAGGCAGAGGTGGCACCCAGGTTTTTCACAAATGGTGATGCTGCACGAATCTGACTCCCTCGGGACCCCTCCTCATCTCGTAGAGCAGTGGCACCCCTCGGGCTCCAGAATGTTCTCTGACAACAAAAGGCAAGCTGTACTGAGCACTCACTATGTACCAAGAGCATTTGCATGTATAATCTCACTCTCCGAGTATTGCTTTTCTCCTAAGGGCATGTGAGGGGCCAGCGCACGGGACCCACGCTCAGAGGTGACGGTGACCCCAGACTGGCCTGCGAGAGCTGGCTGTGGACTTCCTCACCTAGACAAGGATGCCGGGATTCCAGGCCAGCCCGTGTCAGAGCCAAGGTTTCCTCAGAGTCAGAGTCGGGTCCACACTAAGTTCCCTGCTGTGCTATTTGTTTGGTTTTGGTTCTGTTCCAGTTTATTTTCACTCCCAGCCCCGTGTCGGTGAGGACGCAGATCCTCACCTCTCTCCCAAGTTCAGGGTGAAGGAGGCGGGGGCAGGACAGGGCCAGGCTCCCTGGCCAGCGTCCCGGCCTGTGGCTTCCCTTCACCACTAAGGTCCCCGTCTGGGGACAGGCAGGAAAGACGGGCTCCCGGGAGGGATCCGCGAGTCCCACCCACCCCTTCTTGTCATTCACTGATTAACTCACGACAAACATCTAACTATGACCTGCTCTGCGCAAGGCGCTGGCCTGGGAATCAGAGGAAGAAGGGAGAATAAACACACAGGGAACTGACACTCGTGTGGACGAGCGAATGGACAGTCACCAGGATGGAGTGAGAGACGCCACGGGGTCCGGGGGCCCTGAGAGCCCCAGGGCTGCTGTCAGGATGGCAGGTGAGCAGAGAAGACTTCCTGGAGGAAGACCGTCCAGGCTGAGGCCAAGCAGACGGGGAGGGATGTGAGGCCCGAGGATGGCTTGGCCGAGACCGGGACGTGCCGGAAGCCTCCATGAGGCCCGCGTGGGGCAGGGACAGCAGGGCTGGCGGCGCCCGAACCAGGAGCCTTGGGTGCTGCGTGCAGGGGTGTGGGCCCATCCTGAAGTGAGTCGGAAGCGGGCGGAGACTGAGCAGACCGCACGTGCGTGCAGCTGAGCCCTGCTGCTCTGACACCTCATCCTACCAGCAGGAGTGACATCGACTCAGAAGGCACTCAGGACGGAAGAGCCACAGGACTCGTGGGAGAGAAAACCCGGGAACGGCCATAGGAGCACGGTTTGCAGAGGGGCAGCTGGGAGTCATCGCCGCCTGGCACCTGGAGCCCAAGGAGCCGTGGCAGCATGAGGACAGAGGAGGGCCTGGCGGGGGGACCGGCTCGGCACGAGCAGAGCAAGCCAAGCGGACCAGGGAGTTTCCAGCTCGCGGAGCCGCCGAGCCGAGGCCGGACGCGGGCCCCAGCAGGGCGGCAGGAGCTGCAGCCGGTCGTGCAGTGTGAAGGCGGCGTCCCGGCTCCCGCGGGTCCCCGTGACCCGCCCGGATAAGAGCAGTTCTCACAGAAGACCCCGGAGAGGCCAGAGGCGTGAAAACACAGCCCTCACTTTCTAAATTTTTATCCAAAAAAGGAGGAGAGAGATGGAGGGAGCGGGAGAGAGTGAATCAAGGCGCACGCACCCTGTCTCTTTTGCTGTCCTGTAGAGGGTGACAGGTGAAGCGGCGGAGGAGGGAGGCCGCATGCCAGGGGAGATGGAGCGCTTGAAAACGGGGATGCGAGGGGCGGGGGGCTCCGGACCCTGCCCCGCCCCTGCCGGGAGCTGCAACTTTACAGAGAGGAGCCAGGCGCCTGCAC
The DNA here is from genome assembly GCF_964341445.2 of Mesoplodon mirus. NCBI lineage: Eukaryota > Metazoa > Chordata > Mammalia > Artiodactyla > Ziphiidae > Mesoplodon > Mesoplodon mirus. Next base: position 25,701,415 of record NC_138990.1, on the reverse strand, counting down.
AAACGTGGAACAGCACCAAGGAGATGGCTGTGATGGGGTGACGGGGTGATGGGGGTGCCCCCCAAGACAGCCAGGCCCTTGCCTGAGGCCAGCGTGCTCAGAGAGAAGCCAGACCCGGCGGGAAAGCACGTACTGAGGTCAGGACGGTCGAGCGGATGGCACATCCCACCCTGGCTCAGCCCTGGGGCCTCTGCCGCCACACTTCCCTGGGGGCTCCAGAAACGGTCCAGTGCCTGGTTCTCCAGTTCTCTGCAAAAATTCCCGCTTATTCTATATAATCTCACATCTAATAGCTTAATAGCCTACAGTTAGCTGTTGTTGAACATAAAAAAGCTCATATCTAGACATTCCAGCTGGCAGAGTTCCTTTAGACAACGTGAGCCGCTATTTCCAAAATTCCAAAATTAATTACAATAAGCTTGGTCAACTTGCACTGCATCTTCTGCAGATGCCACGGGAAGCCCTATTCAGGTAAATGGGGACGGATGCCCAAGACACGCCCCCTCCCAAGACGAAGGGCTCTGGAATCTGGCCACAGGAACGCCACCAAGAAGGAATGGGGAGGTGTGTGTTTCTTCCTCCTCGTGGCCCTTTCTGTGCAGAAAGCTCATCCTCCTCTGGCAAGTCAGCCCAGCTTCTCCTGGCGACTCCTGACACCAGTTTCTCCCACCCAGGCTCTGGGCGCCCTCGCGGGGGCCTGACAGTGTCTGAAGGCCTAGGGGGAGCACAGAGGAGCTGCCCCCAGGATATCGTTTTCATGCCAAGAAGCACCAACTGCTGGAGGAAACTGCGTCAAAGCCCCATCGACAGTGAAAGGGGCTTGCAGGGTGCACAGCGTGGGCGCTTCCTGAAATCACGCTTCTTCCTTAGCCTTTCAGGTTGCCCGAGAGCTAAGAAGAGCGGCATCAGGATAGCACAGAGCAAAGAGGACAAGGAAGACCAGGAGCCCATCAGGTGTGTGGGCCGGGGGACGGGGTCAGGGGAAGCCGGGGACTGGGGGGCGGGGTCAGGGGAAGCTGGGGGCCTGGGGGTGGGTCAGGAGAAGCTGGGGGCTGGCGGGGAGGTCAGGCTTGGAGAGGTCGGTCAAGCGTGAGGTCACAGCATTGAAACCAGACCATGCACACCTGCTAACTGACCAAAACCATCCTCTAAATGACAGGTAAGGTGATAACCAAATATCTATCCATCCGATGCTCTGAGTAACCTAAGTATAAGAAAGTTCCCTCTACCTTGGATGGGAAAAGCAGTGTAATTTACTGGGAAAGGCAGGTCCATAAGAGCATAGGAAGTTATTAACTACAACAGCTAAAGTGAACATTTGGCTGACTTCCAGCTTAGGAAGGTCGCTTAGCTGTCAATACTCTGCTTCTCGCTAAGGTGGGGTGGAGAGCACGGTGGGTAGAAGGCTAGCCCCCTCCCCCTCCCCACAGGCATTTGCCCCTAACCGCTGCCCGGTGAGCCTGGGTCTCAAAAGTCTGTGAGATAAACCTGTTGCCATCTTCCTGAAATTTTAATCTCATTCATTCAGTGTCTTTGAAGAAAAGTTTTGATTAAAATTAAAATGTGTTTGCGGTTTGGCTGTGAGTCCTCAGCCCTTTGCCATAACCTGCAATAGAGAAGTTTCAGAAGCACGATTTAATTACCCTGTTGTTGAACCTTAGCTCCAAGCAATGATTTTCCTATTTATTAAAAAAAAAAAAAAAAGGTGCTCCTGGGGTACCTCATGACAAAGCTATGCCAGGAAACCTAACTAAATACCACCTCTGCTGCTCAAAAACCTATCTAGCTGGAGGGGTATCCTGTGGTCTCAGAAAACATAGCCAAACAAACGAATATTCTCTAGCTCCTGAGAAGAACACAGGTTTATACGACAATCTTTTAAAAATAATCCTGCAGTTTCCCATTGACTTTGCACATCTCCACCATAAAAGCTGTGACTCGCCTCTCGAACAGATGCCCGCATCTCACTTGCTCCAACAAACTGGTTCTTCCTTTTCACGCACGGCATCTGCATCCCTCGCTAAGCCTGGACTTTCTGTTCCCGGAAACCTTCCCACCTGGCCTGGACCAGGGTTTCCAGGAGGGTGAACTACTGCACAGCTCCACTAGGTGGTGTCTTTTCGTGACTTTTCTTTTTCTTTCCTTCTGCTGCAGTAGAGGATGCTGGTTTGTCTCTCCTGTCAGGTTAACTTGACCTTGCTGGGGGGCCACCAGGCGTAGGGTGGCGAGACAGCCAAGCTTGCCCGTCTGTCCCCCAGGTGCCCCGTGCCCGGGTGCGATGGCCAGGGCCACATCACCGGGAAGTACGCCTCGCACCGAAGCGCGTCCGGCTGCCCCTTGGCGGCCAAAAGGCAGAAGGACGGGTACCTCAACGGCTCCCAGTTCTCCTGGAAGTCCGTCAAGACGGAGGGCATGTCCTGCCCCACGCCGGGCTGTGACGGCTCCGGGCACGTCAGTGGGAGCTTCCTCACGCACCGCAGGTGAGTGCGCCCGCCCAGGCTCTGTGCCGGGGGCGGCGTGGGGAGGCCGGGGGCGCCGCTTGGCCCGCGATGGTGCCACGCCCACCCCTCAGGTTGAGAGAGGAGACCCCGGAGACTATGATACCAACTCATGACATTCTGAGGCTCGGGAAAGGAAGAAACACACAAATTTGTTTTGAAAAGCACACACTGGTCCTACCACGTCTGTATGTACGTAGCGGTTTCCGAATGTCTTTGATCAGGATCCACAGAAATAGGCTGTCATTTTACACGTGCACGACACACACTCACAGGAGTACTTGTGGATTTAGTTATTCGTTTTGGCTGAATATTGCAGGCAGGTCCCACTCGAGGAAAGTGGGTGGCACTTGGTTACAGGGGCCTCATCAGATACATCAGAAAACCTACAGAAGGGCCAATCATCGCCATTGATTGTTATTTGCTTAATTGTAAAATATCTATATATGCGATTACGTTGCCTTAGAAGAAGAGGCTTGCTCTGTTGGAGCACGTGGCTCCCTGTAGAAGTCAGGATGAGTGACTAACGTGGACAAATCACAGGCGTGCCCCAGCTTCCCAGGATCCAGGTGGGGGGGACACAGCATCACACATGCAACGTAAACCCATGGGGCTCCCTCAGCCTCTCCGACCACAAACCCCGTGCGCCTTGCCTCCATCTGCAAAACTGCACGGAATACACAATAAGCTAAACGGAATGATGCATGACGATGCGCCTTAACATTTTTAGGAAGTGATTTTATTGTAAAAGAAATTCCTGCTCGGGTAGAGACTCAGACGGGACGAAGGGGCCTAAAGAGAGACGTGAGTGTCTTTCCCTGACTCTCCCCAAGGCGGGAAGTCCCCGCGTCCCCCCTTCAGAAAACGCCCTGAGCAAAGAGGCACACAGCCCGGCTTAACGTGCCCAGGGGCACAGAGACCCCTGACCCCCATGGCACACCGGTTTCTTCTTTCTGATAGAAATAGATCCCAGTATTTCCTAGGCGTCTGCATGGGACGAGGGCTGGCCCTTCGCCAGAACAGCCCTGGGCCCAGCTGGTAGCAGGCGTGTCCTTGGCCGGCAAACGTCTCACTCCTGCTCAGAGGGAGGGCTCGGCCTGCGGCCCCCAGTCTCCACTCTGGACGGGATGTTACCCGGCAGGGAACTCCCTTCTGCTGACCTCTGTACCAGAGTGTCCCTGTGCCAGAGTGTCTTCAGGGTACCGTCCTAGAAGCAAAAATGCTAGTTTTTACATGTTGATAGGAAGTGCCAAAATGTCCTCCAAAAACTGCCTACTTCCTTAAGTCTTGGGCAATCAATAAAATTTTTTAAAAATTTAAAACTCCTGCCCACATGACCTATGGATGAGGGTATACCTGGTTGGCTAATCTGACACAAATGAAGACAAGCTCCACTTCTCTGATTAAACGTAAGCACTCAGTTTCCAGAAACTACAGCAGAAGAGGGGGGCGTACGCGTAACTGCCACCTGTGTGGCGTTTGCTCGTTTCCAAGCCTTTGATTGGATTGTTGCCTTAGAGTCGGAAGAATAACCCTTTGTTCAGAGCCACCCAGCAGATCCTACTCGCCTTCGCAGGCTGGTTATTCAGCGCGTCCTCAGGGCTCGCAGGGAGGACAGTTCGAGGGCCCCAGACTCAAGTTGCTACCACCAGGCAGGACCCTCGGGGCTCACCCCTCCCCCCCATGCTGCTGGGCTCACCCCACACACCTGATCACCCTCCAGATTCACACCCAGGTGCCAGGACAGAGGTGATCTAGTAAAGACACCCAGGCTTTCCTTGTTCCTGGCCTTCTCTGTTTCCTTTCCCCCAAGGGACACATCTCCCCAGGGCCTCTGGTCAGGAGGTGGGTGTTGATTCAAAGGCGCCTTTGCCTTGAGCAGCTGGAGGGAATCTCTGGACAGGTCTAGTGAAGACAGGCACAGCCGGTGACTCCTGTGACTTGGGCAGAATCTCTCTCACCTAGAATTCCCCGTGACGCACCCTTGGGTCTGCAGACAGCTCACCCAGAGCCCCAAGGAGGGGCCTGGGAGGAGCTCCCCGAGTCCAGGGAACAACCAACCAGCCTGGTCTGCCCAGCCTGTTCTGGGAGGCGGGGCTCTGGTCCAGGGCACCACAGCTCCACCGTGAGATGGAGCTGGAGGGTGGACCTTCAGAGCATCTCAGAAACAGCTCCATGGGGGCCCTGCTTGTGGTGGGCAGAGCCGCGCAGAGACTTTGATACTTTATTTCACTGTGAAGCTTAATCAGAACAGTCTGACCTGCTACCTGTCACCTCTGAGGAGGAAGATTATGTAGATGCTGCGTGGAAATGGTTGGGAACCCAGGGGTGTCGGGTGACGGGCGGGTGCCCTCCCTCCGCGTGTGAATCTGTCTGGCAGGGCGCGGGCGTGGGGTGGAGTGGTTAGAGAGACCATCAGGACCCTGAGACAGCTGACCTGCATTTTTTTAGTTGTGCTAAAAAGCACATAACATAAACTTTACCGTCTTACCCATTTGTAAGTGTGAGTTCAGGGGCAGTAGGCACAGTCTCACTGCTGTGCAGCCACTGCTACTGTCGCCTCTGGGGCCCTTCACCTTCCCAGGAAAGCCCTGCCCCCACTAGACACGCACTCTCAGCTCCCGCCCCGGCCCCTGGCTCCCACTGTCCAGCGGATCTGACTCTGTGGTCCTCACCTAAGTGGAATCACATGGTGTCTGACCTGTGATCGCTTATCTCGCACAGCGTAGCGTCCTGGGGTCCCCCCACATTGTAGCCTGTGTCAGAATCGCCTGCCTTTTAAGGCTGAATCATGTCCTGTTGCACATCAGCCTGCAGTTTTCAACTGTTGAACAAGTTTTCATTTATTTTATTGTGTAGATGAAACTTTGTTCCCTGGAGGTGTAAGAACCGAAATCCTGGGCAGGAACGTGGCTTGGGCACGAACACGGGCTTGGCAGGGTTTCCGTACGCCTCTTCCCTCGGAGGCCCGGGGCCCGTCGGACGTCTGGTTCCCCAGACCTTTAAGGCCTCAGTGAGGAGGGGCCTCCCAGAAAGACATGGGTGGTACCCTGAGATGCAGGGCTCCTTGTACAACCCATGTGCCATGAAAGCAAAGCAGCTTTTAGAATCAGGAAAAGAGTAGAAGGAAACAGAAATTCCTGTTTTATTGCCTTTTTCCCTCCAAGTTGTGACCACCCAGCAAGATGATAAAGGATCACTTCCTAAGGTGCGTGGATGAAGGGGGAGCACCCACCCTGGCTTCCGGGTCCCGGGAAGCCCACTTGCCCCACTTTCCTCTTTGGGAGGTGACCACACGGATATTCTGGGAAAAGGACATTGAGAGGTGACAAGTGCCCTGAGCTCCCACAGTCCCTGTTGGCTGCAAAATCATTTCCACTCATTTCTTCCGTGTAAGGATGCGTGGGAGGACCTTCTCCCGGTCCCTGTTTCCCAGGCAGATCTGCTATAAAGGACTAGGGATTGGCTTACACTATGGTTAGGATTGGCTGTGTCAAAAACGGCGGTGGGGTGGGAGACAACACCTGGGAGTAGCTCGTAGGGGCTCGGGAGCAAGGGAGGGTTTTCTAGGAGGGGTGAATCTGGATACGAGATTTACCCGAAGGAATGAAACCAAGGGGTGAAAAGAATTAAAGGCACAGAGTGGTCACGGGGACTTGATGAGGCCAGATCTTGAGAGGCAGACCGAGGCACTGGGGTCTCCTCAGAGGCACGATGAGGTGCCCGAAAGGGTACAGGGACTCGGGATTCCAGGGTCAGGGTTAGAGCTGTCAGGAGCAAGGACAGGAGAGACGATGTTCTTCCAGGGTCTCAGCTGGCTCGGGGGGCAATGGCTCAGCTGGCCGGGAAGAGCCCCCAAGCCTGGGTGCAGGTGTCAGGACTGTGTGCACTATGGGGCCAGTGATGCAGGAGGGAGGCAGGCTGGAGAGAGGGGCTGGGCAGGAGGGAGGGGGTGGGGTGGAGGGAGGGCGTGGGCAGGGGGTCTTTACCTGTGGACCCGCTTCTCTGTGTGCGGGTGTGCTGATCATACTGTGCTATCACCCCAATCCTACCACTTTATGTAGATCAGGAAGATTCTCCCAAATTAAAGCCATGATTCTGACCCTAACAAATAAATAAATAATCTTAGAAGCAAGTCCTCTCTCACTGAGCTTGACCAAAATATTTTTTTTTTTTAAATTACCTCCCAGGGCCTCCCTGGTGGCGCAGTGGTTGAGAGTCCGCCTGCCGATGCAGGGGATGCGGGTTCGTGCCCCGGTCTGGGAGGATCCCATATGCCGCGGAGCGGCTGGGCCCGTGAGCCATGGCCGCTGAGCCTGCGCGTCCGGAGCCTGTGCTCCGCAACGGGAGAGGCCACAACAGTGAGAGGCCCGCATACCGCAAAAAGAAAAAAATAAAATAAAATAAAATAAAATAAAATAAAATTACCTCCCAGACCCCCTTAAACCTCTTCCACCTGAACCACATGACCTAGTTTATTTATTTTCAGTTCCTCTATAGTTCTTTATAAATGAGTAGATAGGCTTTTTTAGGATGTTTATTGTGCTTGATACGTTCCAAGAGAATTGTGGTAAAAATGAGTCACCATATTGAGTACTTACTATGAGGTATTTTTGCAATCAACCATCCTGTTTAATGTAAATATGAGCTGGATAGGCTACCTGCCTTAACAGATACACCCAAACTGGCTCCAAAGAGTGGAAGTTTACCTCTTGCTCACATGACAGAACTGGATGAGGCAACAGAAGAAAAGGGCTCGGCCACCTTCAGCACATTCTCCAAGGGTGGTCTTCATTCCACAGCCAGAGAGGGAAAGAACATGCAGGATCCACCCAGGAGATATGGGAGCACGGATCACTTCCTATACATCCGACAGGTGGAAGCAGGTTCATAGCATCACCTAGTACAAGGGATGCTGGGAAATGCAGTCTACCTGGGATGCTGGGAAATGTTGCTCATGTGGGATGCTGGGGAAGGTAGTCCTTGTGAGCCCAAGGAGAAGAGCGAGCCTTTAGGCACCTGCCTCTCTGTAATGTGGGGAAGCCATAGCTTTTACCAAAACCTACGTAAACAGGCAACCACAGCTCCCTGAGATCTGCATAGTTCCCATTTTAGACAGAACACTACTGCCAGTAAGGAGAAAGCTGGATTCAGCCAAGGACTGTCTGGGGGCTTCATCCGTGGACCATCTGTATCCCAGTCTGTCTGTCTGTCTGTCTGTGCATCTGCAAGACCAAACACAGGACTGCCGCAGGGCAGGTACTGAAGAAATCAGGTCTCATGGGCTGAAGCCCAGGGAGAGGGAGTGAAGAGGGCTGACCTCTTCGTCCCGCCCAGCCATCCCACCAGGAGGATTGCCCACTGCCCTTGGCCTCTGAGGACGGGTCCATGCCTGCGCAGGAGCATGGAGGTGGGCCTTGCGTTCCCTCTCAGTCTGAGACCAGGGCCATGCTCGTCCAAGCCACACGTGGGGATGGAGGACACTGAAACAGCCCCAGAGTTCCTTACTCAAGACCCGCTGATGGTAAATCCAGACTCGACAGTGTCGCAGCCCAGGAGCTGCGATCCGGCTGAAGACCAGCCCTGCCCCTGCTGCCTCCTGGGCTCTCGTCCAGCCCCCAGGGCTGTCATGCACCCCTTCGCGCCCTCTCTGAACCCCACCCTCCTGCTCCTGCTGCCTCCTGGCCAGAGGGGGGTGGACAGGAGGCATGGCCAGGGCCCCCCGGACCCGCGGGTGGTCTTCTGTTTGACAAGAGCGTATTGGAAACATCATACTTCACTCTGCGACGAGAGGAAACGTCTCCATTTTGGATTTCTCTGTGAGCTGCAGTAGGTGAGGAGGGTGGAGGGTCGAGGTGGCCCCTTCAGAGGAGTAGATGCTGTCGGGGGTGGAGAACGTTTGCATGCAGAGCAGACCTCGTGCTGCTCTGGTGCGTTTGCGGGACTCAGCCAGCTGGGCCCCCATTTCACTCCGCAAGCCCGAGTCGTCCGACCAGGCTGCCCGTCAGGAGGACAGAGGGACACTGAGCAGCCCTGTGCTCTGCTTTGGTTCGGATGCGGGAAGAGGCCGGGCACGCGGCACCCCCTGCCCCCCGCAGGGGGCTGCCCTCTGCTCTGCGCGGGGGTGGGGCCCCCAAGCGGAGGGGTGCAGTGAGGCCCCGTGGAGGGTCCAATCCTTTCCGTGGAGAGGCTCCCAGGGCTGCAGGCCTCCTGCCCCGACGGAGCCGGCGCCCCCAGAGGAGGGGCGCAGGGCTGAGCCGCCGGCACCAAGAAACCACGGTCACCACGGCCACGCGCCTCACTGCCCCCGTTTCACCCGCTTCCTTGGAGCTGCTCCTTGGACCACTGGCCTTACTGGTCCCACAACTGCATGGGAAAGCTTTCGGGGGATTTGAATCCACTGCCCTTAAAAGCCCAGCTTCCCGCCGGGTCCCTGGTCCAGTGCCCCCCTGGGAAAGGCCCCACATCAGACAGCTGGGCCCGTCCCCTGGGCACCACCCTGCACCGACCACTGTCCCCGAAAGCAGCTCAGGCGTCCCGACTGTTTAATCTCCGCATTCCAATATCTGACGAAAAGCACTAAGGAGGGGAAAGCTCAGATCCAACCTCTGTTCCAAACCGTGAATCCCAAAGGGCCCATGAAGGTTAGGAGCCGGGGTCACAGCTGCCAGCGTCCTGGGCCTGAGACCACAGGCGGCCCTGGAGCAGAGGTTTTGCTGGGGAAGCACCACCTCGTTCGATGTTCTCAGACCCCTCCTCCCGGAGCGCATCCACGTCCACCCGCCTGTCTCTCCCGGGCCTGGGACGCAGCCGACAGAGATTGGATGAACACACCTAAGCGTCCGCCTCACCTGGAGCTGGGCTCCCCGTGGCACACGTGCCCAGGCTGCTTCCCCCACAGGCTTCTGGACATTTTCTCACCAGTTCCCTAGAGAACCACAAATGCAGGGCCTCAAAGTCACACCATGCTGCTGCTCCATCAGACTCTGCAGGGTGGAGAATCGGGCCTCACCAGCTGGAACCAAAGTGTCTGCAGGTGCGTCCCCAGCCAGCGCACAGCCCAGGGCCCACCCCAAAACTCATCTGGGTCTTGGCAGAATTCAGCTCCTCGAGACTCCAGGACCGAGGCCCCATCTTCCTGCTGGCTCTTGACCAGGGTGGCTCTCAGTGCTGGAGGATCCCTCAGGTGCTGGCCACACGGCCCACAGTACGGCAGGGGGACAGGCCCCTCCAGCCGTCCAGGGCTGTTTATGCATCATCGCCAGGTCACAGGAGGGGCCGCCCCATCACCTGATCATAGGAGGGGCCACCCCATCGCCAGCACCTCTCTCTCCAAGATGGGGCTAACCTGGCCTGGGCACCTCGCAGGGACCCAAGGGCTGGTTTAAAACTCGGCCTCCCACAAGCTTGCTGCTTTGGCCACAGTGCAGGGGTCTGTGGAGAAATAAATCTCTTAATACAGTCCTGCCCCAAGAAGCTTGGCCTGTCACAGTCTTATGGGGAAAAGCAATGTACAAACAAAAAATTAACAATATGAACACACAAGGTCATTTTTCTCTCCAACAAACAGATGGAGAAACTGAAGTCTTCAAAGCTTTCATGTCCAGAGTGAGATTCAATCTCAGTTACACACAGACTCACGTGGAACTTTTGACTCTTCCGATCATTTCCGATCAGGACAACTTCGCCTTCAATTCTTAAGCGAACCTGAAGTAGGTTTTCAGGAACTCAGCAGTTTCTAAAATGTGACTGTGTTGTAAGAAATCCAAAGTCCACACGTCCGCCCATTTTCTGTGACCTTCTCCATCCTGTCCTCAGTGTGGGACGAGAGCCTAGCCTGGGACCTCCAGCACCTGTGGCCCCTGCATCCACCAAGGGTGTCCCTGCCGGCCAGCGGGCAGCCTGGGGCCTCCCGGGTCATCTCGTCTGGCCGTCAGCCCACGTGGCTGGCCCTCGGTATTCCTGGCACCGCCAGGCCTCTCCAGCCAGCTTCCCCCCAGCATCCGCCTCCCCAGGCCTCTGAAGGGCAGAGGTGGTGGGGCCTCTGGGGGCTTCTCCCAGCCAGGCTGCTCTCGGGGGAGGGGCCGGGGAGTCTGTCCCCGGCAGCCGGGTCTCTGCTGCAGCCCCGTCTCTTGCCGGGCGCGGGTCTCCTCTCCGGACCACCAGCATCTCAGCTCTCTTCGCTCCTCCATCTCTTCTCCTTCCCCTTCTCTAGGAATCTTTATCTCGCCAGGATGAATTCTTCCAGAACCACAGCCTGTGTGCTGACTTCTTTCCGACTCTGGGATCCGGCATCTCCAAAACACTGAGACTTTGGAACTCACAAGCCCTTTCTCTGCTTCCAGCTCTAAGGCAGCACATGCTTCTCCTTCTAGCAAAGCCGGTGGTGAAATAAAGAGGAAGAACGAAAAAACGCATCAACTAAGGAACACTGGTTCCCATGCACGGCTTCCCATAGTGATCCCAGCCCCCAGCTGGTGGGTGCCGTGCAGCCCCACCCGGTCAGCAGGGTAGCGTTCGGGGGCACCCCGACATGGCCAGGCCTCCCCGCACCCCTGAGGTCCAGACACTAGGGCCGCAGGGACATGAGGGCACAAAGATGAGGCTGGGATGAGTCACCAGGCCCACACCCTGCAGAGGGAGCATCCCCTCCACGTCCTGATAGCAGGAGGGCCAGGCAGCTGGGCCAGAACCCCCCTGAGCCCCCCACCTCCTTCCTGGCCTCGTTCCCCTGGACACAACTTGTGACCCCCGTGCTCTGGTCCTCACGACGGTTTGAGAAACGCTCACACTAAGACTGTCTTCGTTGGTGTGTTCCTGCCGAGGCCTGCTGGGAGGCAGCGCTGGCCCTGAGCCCATCATGTCTTCATCCCTCTAAAGGCAGCGTCCTCCCTGCAAGCTGCCCCGGCCCCCCGGGCGCCCCGTCCAGGCCTGCGTAGACCCGGCACGTCGTGTCCTCTGTTCATCCCCTGAACAGCGTGGAGTTGGAAGAAACGTCCTGGGAACCAAATAGCACAAGAGGCCAGAGCCCTGTGCACTGGCCCCGCGGGTGGCGTCACTGGCAGTTCAGGAGCCTCCGTGACTCTAGAGAAATGGGGAGAAAATGCCCCCGTGACCTCAGACCCCTGAGAGAGTCAGCGGGGCTGCTCCAGTCCTTGCTGCACGTGCTACAGAGTCTTAGACATAAGGTGAGTTTAACATGTCTGCCCACGGTCGCCCACTCCTTGAATTCCCTTTGCAAGAAGACTCTGTCTCCAAAAACCTGCCTGAGCCCCAGAGAAGGCTCGCTTCCTCTGAAGAACCGATGACGACACACTCCGGGGCTCTCCCGCCAGCCCCTCTGAAGGCCGATGCTGCCCCCCGGCACAGAATGCGTGACCGGCCGCCGTGTCCCTCTGGCTGCTCTGTCATCACCAGACGTGTGAGGCTGCCAGGCCCACGGCTGACGTTCAGTCCCCATGACACTTAACGTTGTTTGATTTCAGTTAATACAAGCTGAAATGTGACCCACGCGGGCTGGGGGCTCCCACCCTGGACGCCCTGCGGGCCCCGACCCACTGCGCCCGGTCCCCCTTCCAAAGCTCTGTGGCTCCGTGCCCTTGGGGTCCCCCTCTGCCGTCCTCATGCCGGGTCCTCCCTCCAGGAACGTACCCTGAACAGTCCCCCTGTGCAGCCAGGGGCCCAGCTGGGTGAGGACACACCTGGCCACACTTCTCACCACTGGCCAGGGGGCCGGGCCCCGGGACCCCTCTCCTGCGGCGCCTTTACCCTGAGCTCTTAGCGCCGGGGGGGTCTCCTCTGTTATCATCTGTCACCCCCCACAACGCGTCAGTGCCGCCTGAGCTCATGGCAAAAACTCATATATTTACAGAACAGTTATGTTCACATATCGAAAAACTGATAGAAATATCATAGGAGATGGGGAAACATCTGAATTAGGAGTCCAAAGTTAATTAACAAGTATGATGGGATCAGTTTCCTAGGCTGCCTGGCACACACCACAAACTGGTGGCTTAAAACAACAGAATTTATCCTCTTGGCGTCGGAAGACAGAGGTCACAACATGGGCAGGGGGGTGAGGGGACAGCAATCCTGGGTGTCACCCAAAGTCTCTGCCCCGTCGTCACCGGCCTCCTCTGTGTCTCTCTCGTAAGGACCCAGTCACGGGACGAGGCCCTCCACCCCAGCACGACTCCATCTTGACTCAACTGCATCTGCAAAGGCCCCATTTCCCATAAGGTCCTGTCACAGGTTCTGGATGTTAAGGTGTCAGCATTTCTCTGGGGACACAATCAGCCCCCAGCAATGATTTACAGGAATGTGAGCCCCGGGCTTCCTAGAGACAAGCAAAAGGAGAAACACAGAGAGAAGCAGGGTCCCCGCCGTCCGCGAGGATGCGGCAGGAGAACGAGTGGGGCTCAGGGCGGTGGGGACACTAGGTCACTAGGTGTGATCCCGCGTCACTAGGCCCAGGCCGGCAGGGCTGATCCGGCTCCCGGCTCCATCCCCCGTGGTTCTGCCCTCTGACCCCCCACCCCCACCCCGCTCACCCTGGGAGCATCGGCTGCTTCTGTCGCTGGATGGAGAACAGGTCTGTCTTTGAGGATGCTCCCCTGGGTGTCATGGCAACACTCAAGCTTCCGCCCCCTGGACCAGGTGTGCCTAGGATCTGGCCACCAGGGCCACCGTCACTCCAGGAGAGAGAGACCGCCACACTGGCCCCCAGGAAAGGGGCGGCAAGAGCACGCACGTCACAGCAAAGCGCCCATGGACCCCGGACCGCAGTGGGCATCTCTACGGAAAGTCCTGGTCAGACGCCACAGGCTGAGAACACAGTCATCTCCGCCAATCTCAAAGCTCCACGGAAGTGACCTACTCTCAGTTTATAAACCCAGAAAGTTTTTTTTAAACGGTAAAAAATTTTTAAAAGAGAAGTGAATTCCATCTCATCCACCAAGTCCTGGGAGCTCCAAAGCTGATGGACAAATGACTCAGACCTGCATCTCCGGGAGAGGAAGGGGTGGCGGGGGACATGGGTGAAGGGGGAGCTCGGGGGGCTGCGGATCCCACGGAACACACAGACCAGTGGGCCCTCTGTGGGGGGGGGTTCAGAGAAGGCTTGAAAACAGAGGACTAGTTCAAAGTCTCCATAAGAAGCAGCCTGACCCCTAGATGTCCAGCCCATGCCCCCGTCATCCCAGTGGAGTGGGAAGCTCTGGCCTGGGACCCCAGGAGCATCTGGACACAGGGGTGTCCATTGTGCTGGACTCAGGAGCATTAAGTGAAATGTGGAGGCCCCGCCACCCCCCAGCTTGTCTCAGAGCCGCTGTGGCCACTCGAGCCCATTCAGACAAGGGGGTGCTCCACCCCTGAAACCAGTGGGTCCCAGAGAAAGGTGTGATGTCTGGAGAATGGGAATGAACAACCTAGGATTTCCAGCTATTTAAGGGATGTGCCAGGTAACAGGACAGAAAGCAAAATAAAGAACACTTAGAAGAAGACAGAAAAGGAAAAAAAGCTCAGAGAAAACAGACATTTCTGGAAGGAGAAGACTTTAAAAAAAAACTGTGATTTGTCATCAGACAGAAAAGGATAGAAAGAATATTATAAGTTATGACATTCATAATTCAAAAAACATTCAGAGAACAAGAAAGATCTCTTAAAAAAAAAAGGTAAGTAAGACTTAAAAATCCACATAGAAATTAGAATACAAAGCTGAGGAACTCTCCCTTAAATTATAAAGAGGTGAGAAAAGAAGATAATACTTTAAAAATAGAGAAACAATTCATGTGATTTAATAACCGACAACTAGGAGTTTCTGAAAAAGTAGAGAGACGAGAAAAAAATGGAAGAAGGAAACCAGAAAAACCTCCAGGACCAAAAGTCTTGAGTTTTTGAGAGCTTGAGAGTTTTGAGTTTTGAGAAGATCTTGGGTTTTTGAGTTTTGAGAAAGACCTCGTGAGTAACCAGTGCAGTGAAGGGAAGGTACCCCATCGGCCAAGCTGCCCCCAGAGGAACGGCCACAGAAGAAGCCTGGGGGCTTCCTGGGCACTGCAGGACCAGCCCTCCCCAGCACCCAGGCCTCCCTGCCGGAAGTACCAGCCTCGCTGTCATGAACAAACGTCATTCTCAGCCACACCAGAGGGACACTCGCCCAAGAGATGAACTTTGGAGCCCCCTCGATTCAGCAGTGTCGGTCAAAACGCTGTCAGGAAAAGAACACCTGAGGAAAGACCCTCCTAAGGGCCATCCCTGTAGGTTGTCTGGCTCCATACCTGCTTTCACCTGCCCAGCAGTGGTACTGAGCGCCCTCAGGCTCAGCAGTAATTCCAAGCAAGAAAGGGGGTCAGAAGAGTATGAGCAACAGCGGCCCCTGCCAGGAGCGCGTGAGCCACTCAGTCCCGCATCCTCGGCGGGGAGAGACCCCAGCAATCCTGTGATACCCACCAGCTGGGACCCAGATGCCCGCTAAAGCCTAATTCCTCCATAATGCTATCAAAATGCATGGATGGAGGGGAATCAAGCAGGAGAAATAAAGCGATTGCAAAGCCTGCTACTCTCCTGTCTGACCCACAGCCCCTGCAAATGAACACCTGCGACTTGGAGACCCCCGTCTGTCCTGAGGTCCAGGTGGGCACAGAGGCTCCTGCCCTAACGATTCCCTCCCTCCATGGCTCAGGGCATGCTTTCGACACCAAATATGTTTTTGGAGAAACTCAGAACGTTACGGGGGGATAAACTCCAAATCCACATCTTGGGCTGAGAAGGAACCACAAGGACACCCTTTCGCACTCAGATGGGAGCAGTTCAGACAAATAATCTGGGGGCAGAAATTCCATGGGTGTCAGAGGACACCCTGTGCGCCCAACACATCCTCCTGTGGTCTCAGGAAGCAAATTCAAAATTGGCTGCTCCGGTGAGCGTGACGTGTGCCCTCGGTGTTAACGCCGGTTCCCTCGCTCAGCGTCTGCCTGCAGCGCCCGCCCCCGAGAGTCCCCAGTGTTATGACGCATAGGGGAACAGTAGTGCAGTGCCCGTCACCAGGAATCAGCTGGTGATATGTCCACAGTGCTACGATACAGAGGGTGGCATTAGCATAGGAATTTATGCTGTACAGGGAGGTATCACGTCCTTACTAGAGGATTTTAACATCAATGGTGAAATCGTAAATAGTGAAAAAAACAAGGTACATAACGGCCCACCCACACTTCCCGGGAGAGAGACTGAGTCACAGGGGCCTTTCACATCGGGGTCCTGTATTCTCGATTCCCGAGCCACTCTGGGCCGTGAACAAACACCAGAGCAAGACACCCCACGCGCTCTCGACTTACTTTCCTCCCAGTGGACTCCAGAGTCTTTCTAACCACCCCCGTCCCAGAAATTTTTGCTTATTGAGCTATTTTCAGGGGTGATGTTCTCCTGACGGAAGCTCCCCTCGGGGGGATGTCCTCATAAAATGCTGGGCCTGCGTCTCCTCTGTCCCTTTCTGAAGCCCTGGGCAGTGTCTGCCCGGGGCCTCCCAGGAATTCCTGGTGGAGCCTGGGCCAGACGTCTGGGGCCCCAGAGGTGGGTGCTGGTGCAGACACAGGTTAACTCTTTGCTGCCTGGAGCCTGAAGTCTGGTTTTAATTAGAAGCATCTCCATAAGGGCCGCTGGGTCTCCGCTTCAGGACTCTCCTCTCACCACACCGAGATCTCCCCGGGGTCGCTCCCTGGCAGGACTCGGGCAGGGGACTTTGGCCTGAGATCCTGGACCAGCGCAGACCCAGGGCACCCGGTGCGGTTGGCTGGGGCCGCCACTAGATGGCACTGTGCCCTCGTCGGGCACCCGCCATCCGGCACCGGCGCCTGGCCTGCTCCGGACACTTCCAAATTTGACCCAGGCTGGGATGCAGTCACTGGATCGGAATGGGAGGAACACGGTGCAGCCGTGTTTGCACAGAACACATCCTTCTGCGGGCCTGTCTGTGTCTCCTAATTTAGTTCCCAGCTCTGGCTGAAGGACACCGTTATTTGTCATTCTCGGCTGGCAGTTCAGTTAACTGGAATCAAGGAGAAGCAACTGGAGACTGAAATCCGGTTCTGACCCTCAACGTGGGTCCAGGAGTCTGTGTTTGAAACTGCTTCCAGGCCATCCTGCTGCTGCACATCCGGGTTTGGGCCCCGCCAGCCTGGTGATGGATGCGTGGAGCCAGCCGAGTCCCTCACGCGCTGGCTCCCGCGCGACTGGGCTTCCTTCTCGTTACTTTCCACCCTCACTGTGTCCTGTAGCCCCCCTCCCACTTCTGTTCAGGTAGGAGCATCGGGGTGCGCAGTCCCCCGCTGTGCACAGCTTCCAATCCACAAGCATCCGGGAGCCCCCGGGCACGCCTGGCGACGTGCTGGCCTCCGAGCAACAGGCCTCAGGGATGCTGGCCCCAGTGAGCACTAACAGGATGCTATGTCACCCTCTGTGGTGACGTCCCACTGCCCCGTCCCCTGTAAATCTAGAAGCTCCGTGAGCGAGCGCAGGGCCCGGGGAGGTTCTGGGAAGAGCAGTGGGCACGGCGGTCACTCGGCCTCTCGGGAGAGTCCTGCACAGTTGCCAGATGCAAACGTCTCCTCGAACCAGCACCTCAGAACTTCCTCATGAAAACATTTGTTGTACGAAGGTGTCCTCCCCCAAAACACCTGCTAAAATCCCCATCAGAAAAAGTATTAGAAAATGTATCTGAAGAGACGTTCAGAGCCCTCCCTGTGTAAACACAGATGTCCCACGGATGTTGCCTAGTGACCGTGTAAGTGTCACTCTCTGAGGACAGGGTCCATCTAGCCCTGAAAATGCAGACGAAATACAAAATGATACACGTGGTATGAATACACGTAAAATACTGTACATATACACTGGTTTACATTTCACCTGCATATGAAGCACCAGAGGGACCCTGACAACGGTGGAGTGGGGTCCTCCTGTGTGGCCACTTGAGGTCGTAGCCAGGTGAGGGGCGAGGGGTGCGGAGGCCCAGGCTTGGCCCCCGTGGAAGGTGCTCAGATCGCTGTCCTCAACATGGACCCAGAAAGAAAGAAAGAGGGAGGGAGGCGTCCTGCAGAGACGCTGCTCAGACCAGGTCCCAGCTTAGGACGCAGAGCACACGCGGACCCGGGTGGACGACCATTCACGAGGTTAGGAGGCAGATGGGGCGTGTGGACCCCGACAGGTGAGGGTGTTGGCACACGTTTCAGACCCTCAGGTGAGACACTGAGGCTGAGGCTCTGTTTGGGGGTTTCTCCCAAATAACTACGGGGAGGGGCCCTGGTGAGTCAGGATGTGAGACTGGGTGGTATCTCATCACTCTGCCCTTTCTACTTTCGCACGTTTGACATTAAGTTTTGAATCCAACCCTTCTGTGAGTTTGCGACTTTCCACAATAAGGAAGTTTTTATATTTTTATTTACTTTTGGCCACGCAGCACGGCATGTGGGATCTTAGTTCCCCGACCAGGGATCGCACCCGAGCCCCTGCAGTGGAACGGAGGAGCCCTATCCACTGGACCGCCAGGGGAGTCCCAATAAGGAAGTTTGTTAAAGTGAGATGGGTGCTCCCTAAAAGTCCCAGGGGCCCTCAGAGGGCTCATCTCCCTCCCGCCCGAGCCCCAGCGGTCAGACCTTGCCCCAGGCCACACTGCGGCCCTGTGCTGCGTGTCCGCCCAGAAGTCCGCCATCCACAGACACCTGCCTGTGGGCACAGCCGGCCCTGCCCACCTTCCGCTCTGGTTCCCATGTGCAGGTGGCCCTTTGCCGGCAACCAGCCTAGTCGGGTGACGTGGGGACCTGCAGCTCGCGGCAGTTTTCCCTGCAGGCCCGGGGGCCCCCCGAACCTGCGACTAACTCCACCTCCCGTCTCGTCCCCAGCTTGTCGGGATGTCCGCGGGCCACGTCGGCCATGAAGAAGGCGAAGCTGTCAGGAGAGCAGATGCTGACCATCCGGCAGCGGGCCAGCAACGGTAACCGCGTGCGCCCAGCGCGTCGGGGCCGCGGCCACAGCCCGGCCGTCCTCGCGGCCCCAGCGGAGCCCCAGCACGGCCTCGTCCCTTCGGGAGGGGGCAGCGGTCACTCCCTCCCGGGCAAAGCCGGTCCACCCCGGGGGAGGCGGTCTCCCCACGGCCCTCCGCGCCGGGCGCTGAGTCAGGGGCCCTCGGGCCACACGCAGCCCACGGCTGTCTCCCTCGCCCTCACTCTGGGGCGGGAGCTGGCGTCCGTCTGTCTGCGCAGCCCTCCTTCCAGACGCTCCCTGGCCCGCCGCAGGAGGTGCGCAAAGATGCTGGCGGAGCGCATGCGGGGGGCTCGGGCCTCGGAGCCCGTCCCAGCCCGGCCTCAGAGCCCCAGGTCCACGCTACAGTCAGTTTGTGACCCCAGACCAGCGCTCGCGGTGCTTTCAGGGCCGCGGGGAGGGGAGGAGAGCCTGAATCTCCAGCCACTTTCCCGCGATGCCCAGCCTCTCTGCCTTCTCCTCGTGGCTCAGCCATAAATAAGGGTCCCCTTCACGGTCTGTGGGCGCTGCATTTGTTGACTTTTTGTGTTTTCCCATTGGAGACGCCACTGTTGAAAAGGCCCCCAGAGCAGGACAGGGGTGCCGTCTGGTGTCCTGGGCGTAAGGAGGCCATGACATGCCTTAGGGAGGAAACCCGCGTCCGACAGGCTGCTGGCCGAGACTCCAGTGTTAATGAATCAGTACGCACGTTAAGTGGGGACGTGTCTTTCACAGAAACACACACGCTGATGCGCTGGTGCCCGTGTTGCCACCAGAGGCTCGCAGGGCCGTGACCGCGTGTGTCCCTGGGGGCTGAGGTCCGGCGGTCACTAGTGCAGTGTTCGCAGCGATCGGGAGGACAGAGCTCACGCTTACGGAGGCCAGTGCAGTCGTAATCCCTCAGCAGGGTGGCCTGTGGGAGCCGCCCCCGCCCAGCCCCTCGGGGGACTTTGTGAGGGACGGGGTTCGGTCAGAGCGGGACCTGCGGTGAAAGCGCTGAAGCCTGGCAAGGCGCCTCCCGAACTCCGTGCTCCCCGAGGAACTAAGTGCCGAGAAACACGGGTCACCCCCGTGCTGGAGGCCTGGACCCGCCACAGGTAGCTCGGGCCCCAGACTGGGTGGCAGACGGGGCCGACCCCTCCTCCTCCACTTCCTGGGCTGACCCGCAACCAGGATCCACGCAGACAAGGCTGGAGACACCTGGGGCCCGGCCGCTGTCCTGAAGCCTCCATGGCTCACCGGACACTCATTCTCGGTCCTGAGGACAGCACGAGGGGTTCAGCAGGAGACATGCGTCATCCTGGCCCCCGTCATTTACCAGGAAGACAGTCAGGGCCACGACGCTTCCACCTGGAGTTTCAAGTCCCCTGAGCCCCACCTCCGCTCAAGGCAGCCCGGGGGCTGGAGATGGGGGGCGGGCACCTGTTAGACGGAAGTTCTCAGACTCACCCGCCAGCGTGAGGAACCCATCCCGACACGCCAGGGTCACCAATGTCACTTCTCACTCAGCCATCGAGCGGCAGGGCGCATTGCCAGAGAGAAAACAATATCCACTGAGCTCTTTCCAAAATATTTAGTGTGACATTTCACCCGCAAAACATCCCCAGGGCTAAAGCAAAACTCCTTCTGCAAACTGATGGGAGTCTGTGCCAGCTTATGACTCCAGATAGACGGAGGGCAGTGCAGACACAGCAGGGAGAGAAGTGGAGAGGGCAGGTCTGCACACCCAGAGGAGGAGGCTTCCCAGCGGGCGGGAGGGCCGGGGAGAGCGGGGAGTCCCCCGGGCTGGCATCTCTCATGGGGGCATCCGACATTCAGAGTCCTCCTTCTGTAACTGCCAGTCACAGCTGTTAACCAGAAAGGACTCATGGCATCTGGGAGAGGAAGCAACCCCAGCCTTCATCCAGGCTGGGCACCCGGCTCCCGGCTCCACCCTGGTCAGTGGGGTCGCCCGTGGAGTCGCCATCCACCCACCTCTCTGCATCTGAGCTCAGCTTCCTGATTTTAGGCTTCGGAATGTTTCTTCCTGCTGTAGGTTCTGTCACTTGCTGGTCCACAGACGAGGACCCTGGGAAGCCCAGGTCACCTGGAGATGAAGCAGCAGAAGAGGGTCAAACCCAGGCCTTCCCAAGCCCAGTCCATGCTGGAGCCCAGGGCTGGCGGTCCCCTCGCTTCTCACCTGTCGGGACACCTTTTCTGCCAAGATCAGGGCACTTCTTAGTAAACCCAGAGCACAAGTCATCCCGTGGATAAATGGCCTCATCCCTGTGTGTGTCTGACCAAAGGGCAGGACTGTGGGAACTTCACTTCTGCTCTTTGGGGGACGGGAGCTCAGTGGTCACTGCCGCCTGCAGCTGTGCCCAACCTTCACGGCCAAAGGCGTGGCCCTCACCCTGTGTGAGGGAGAGACCATCCCTCACCCTCTCATCTCTTGAACATCCTGAGTGCAGACCTTACCCGAGGTCACTCACCCTCCATGTGCAATGTGTCCTCTTAACGGTGACTGAGCACCGCGGCCAAGGGACCACCTGAAGCCCTAGGGCTGACTCGGGCCGGGCCGCTCCTGTCCTGGGATCCGGCTTTTTCTCCCGAGTGTCTATCTGAAGAGAAAGGAGTGCATCTAAAAGTCTCTGAGGTTTCCTTCCGGCTCTAAAATCCAAGGTTCTTTCTTCTTTCTGAACTTTGGAGAAGAGTCTGTTCCCATCTCTTCCCCGCAAAGACGCTCACTCTTCTGTGTCTCCCCTGAATGATCTCACAGTGTCGGTCAGCTCTCGGCTCTCCGAGCAGCCGGGGCTCTGCGCAGTTACCAGGGGTCTCCTCCGGGACCCTCTGCACACGGTCACTCCAGGCCTGTGAGCGTCTCTGCCCGGAGTTGGGCTGCAGGCGGCTTTGGGGTTTTGTTTTTTGTTTTTCGTTTTTGGCCAAGCCTTCAGGAGAGAAGGAAAAGAAATAACGTTTTTCTGCCTTTCTCATCTACTGTCTGGGATGGTGACCTGAGGGAAGGCCCCCTCCCCTGCCTGCAGCTCTGTCTGGGAATTTCATGCACTTATTCATTTATATTCATTCCCAGCAGCCCCAAGAGTGGGTACTGACGCTCCCCTTTACCAAGAAGGAAGAGGAAACTCAAAGCGGTGAAGAGGTGAAAGCAGTGCCAGGCGACCTGTGAGGGCACACCCGCAGCCAGGGCCCCGCCGTACCCCAGTGGCGCAGAGGGACCAATGAGCATACCTGGCGCTCTCTCCTCTGCAGAAGTGGGCTTCACAGCCAGGCACTTGTGCCCTGGGGCTCTCAAGGGTGACCTGGGGGCACGTCCACAGGGATGGCTTTAATTCCAGACCCTCGAATTCCACCTGACTCACTAGAATCCGACAGTCTGAGAATCCATCTGTCATCTGCCAGCTCTTCCCCAGCTTCCCCACCGTCACGGAAGAAAGGCTGCTCCCGAGTCCTGGACTCACACACGTGCAGGCATTTAACAAGGAACCACTTGCGAATGCTGGGCTCCTGAGGGGTCTCCCAAGAGGGCAGGAGGGCAGGTCCAAGAGCTTCAGGAGGAAATAGTGCTACAGCCTGTGCTCCTTAGTTCATCCAGGCCCAAACTCACATCTTCATCCATCCATCCACCCGTCCATCTCCTAGGATAAAATTTAGAGATGGAAAGGCCCTGGCTAGTGCTTTTGTTGGATTTATGGTGACCTCTGTTGGAAGGTTGATCTGATCTGCAGATCGTTTTGATAATGAAGCCTGATTGGCCACTTAGTTTACACAGTAGATTTTTTTTCATAAATTAAACACTCAGTCCAAGGCTTTGATGAAAATAGACTGAAAGCACTCTGCAACATACAATTTTCTAGAAATATATACATTTTTGTCAACTAAAGTCACAGTAAAAACCATCAGATGACAACTTCAGGACTTGTGAGGGAGAGGTGTGTCTTTTCTTAAATTCTTTAATTCAACAAGTATCGAAGCCCACTGCACTAGACCACATACAGTATTTTTTCTTTTCTTTTAACTGTTTGTCGACTCACATGGACTGGGTCAGCAGGACAGAACCAGTTTGTGCTACTTTCCGGTCGGAGCAGAGATGAGCCTGCAGACACCCCGGTGCTGTCGGGCTGCTCAGACAACACAGCATTTAACATTTTTCTTTGGCCCCTGTTTGGCGAGTCTCGCTATAGGTCAGGTATCTTATATAGTTAGCTTATTTCTTACAGCCACTGTGACAGATAGGGACCTTTTTAGATGGAGGTATTTGAGGTTTCTAGGAATTAAGGAAAGTACTCATCACAGGGCTCTTAAGTAGCAAGATATGGATTCAGATTCCAGGTCTGTCATGTTTCCAAACCCAGCGCTAAACCTCAGACTTCTAAAACCTCCCATCAAGGCAGTTCAGAAATGCCACCAGCTCCATGCTCTGTGACCACCTAGAGGGGTGGGGTAGGGAGGGTGGGAGGGAGACGCAAGAGGGAGGAGATGTGGGGATATATGTGTACATATAGCTGATTCCCTTTGTTGTACAGCAGAAACTAACACAACATTGTAAAGCAATTATAATCCAGTAAAGATGTTAAAAAAAAAAAAATGAAAAGAAAAGCAATGCCGCCAGACTTCAGGAAATCTCCCAGTACCGTGATCTCTGTCCCCTGCTTAGACGTTGGTTTTCCACAAAAGTTAAACAGAACATAATAATTGTTGGAAACTCTTTCATGAAAATTCAAACCAGTGAAATGGGCTCCCAAGATTTCACCTATATTCCAGAAAGACCGCATTCTTGTCTCATAATTTTATCAAAATTCTTCTAAGTTTCCATTTGCTGGAATCTAGCCTCAAGACAAAGATGCTGACATGACGGTGGATTTTATATGCTTCACTGTATATTAGGTACCGCTGATGGAGTGCTCCTGACAAGCAAATTAAGGTGATTTAATTGGAAATTAGAGGCGTGCTATTCTTTCCCACCATTCTCTGGGTTTTATAATAGGGTAGTGATCTTCAAACCGCCAACCCTGAAATGGATTGTTTTGCTTCCAATTCCACTCACTTCTCAAGGGAAACATGAAATCTCGGTGTTGGAATCAGGCAGTTGCGGAGCACATTTTTCACCCTTCTTATCATGATTATCCAAAATCAAATCTCTTGATCAAATAGCTCTGGGGATGCACAGGGGGTAGTTCCCCAGGAAGAGCTACCCCAGCCTCACATACAGACTCTGGCAGGAGTTACCTTCGTGACACGCAGTCAGGTCTGCTCTTTGACACTTTCAGTGTCATATGCAAGTAAGAATTAGACATTTTATTTAATATGTGAGAGAAGACTGCTCCTATATTAACCGATGCGTTTCCTTTGCACAATGTATTCTTACACCACAGAGAGGATCAGAGCCATTGCCTAAGGGGCCTTGTGGATATGTGCCCCCTCTCTCAGCAAGCGCCCGCATGGCAGAACATTAGAACCTGTAACAGTGGCTTCAAAAAGAGCCTGAATCCAAACAAAGATCGGGAAATCTTAAAAGGTAGCTGCACCTCAGGGCCCGAGAACAGAGGAAGAACTTCTGTGCTTCTTAGAAAAATGTGATAACCCTCTCTTCACAAGGCTGGTCTTCAACAGAAACTGCAAAACACACCCGGAAAAAGAGAAAGTTTTAAATTGTTCAAATCTAAAAAGCTGAAGAAATATGACATGAAGAGCTTGTCCAGAAATCTTAACAGAAATTCACTTGGAAAACCTGACGACCCTCACAGCCCAAGGATTCAGTTAACACAAGAGATGTTCTCTGTGCGGTTGGAAGACTGACAATTTAGAGGAATGTGTGGCGAATCCTCGTTAAAAGATAAACTGACTCATGATTTAGTTGTCTTACAAGTCAGGGTTTTTATGCACTTATCTTAATTATTTTTATGCGTTCTTATCGTGAGCTGTACCTGAACTTCAACTACGGAAGAATAATTGCGTTGGCCACAGCCTTGATGGAGGCCTCCCGTGTACAGCCTTGATGGAGACCCTCCCGCGTGCCAGGATTTTATATACCCTAACTCAGTCAATCCTATCCCCTGATTGTGAGAGATTGCCATGAAGACCTGGTCACATATAAAAAGTAGGGGAATAGCAGCCTACACCTGAGAAAGGGTGAACCTCGTTTCACTCCTGGCAGTATTTTTTATTATATCCTTGACCTGGCTTCGGGGTGCATTTGATAAAAAGGAAGACTTTGTTGTTGATGTTCTGGACCCTGTAAGACTCTGGCAGGGAAGCACCTTGAGGACCTAAGAGGCTGATCAGGGGTCATGGACGAGAGAGCCATGACTCTGGTTAAGGTCCCCCCCCCCGGTCCCCCTGGGTGACGGTGGGAGCACAGCAGGGGGAGGAGGGAAGACTCGGGCAGGTGCTCAAGACCAGCTCATCCGTGAGCCTCGCTTCCCACCTAAGACAGATCCATGGGGAGAAACGATTCAGAAGGAAGGATTATTAAAGGGGAAATTAAATCGAACACAATGGCACGTTCCTCCTGACTGCTTTTATGAGGAAACATAATGCCGTGGAAGAAATGTGATTCTTTGCAGGAAGATGCTTTACTCTTGCGAATCTTTTTTTTTTTTTTTTTTTTTTCCATTTCACTAAAAACAGCAGCTAAGACTCAGACCCCCAGTCTCTCTTTGCTTTGTCTTCTCGACTCCTGGGAGGGGAGGAACCCTCCTTGGAGGGTCTGCAGCATTCCAGGTTGTCTGGGGCCTTCCGTCCCAGGCGGACTGGACCCCTCTCTCTACAGAGCTGGACAGCGGCCCCCCAAGCTCCCCCAGGTGCCGTGCGAGTGACAGGTGTGGTCGTCCCGTACCTGCACTTGCCGGGTTTCTGCTCTTGCCCTAAGGATGCTCAACCGTGGGATACCGGTGTCAAACACAAGGAGGATCGGGATCTTTCTGACACTGGCGAGGCCAGGTTGCCAGCAGTCAGCCAAGCGAACTGGCCTCGAAAACGCCCCTTGTAAACCCTAACAATCGCCCCTGCAGCCCAGCCAGGGCCCCAGCTGGCAGCTGCACAGCCCCTCTCCCCCAGGACGCGGCCCAGCCAAGCTTCACACCCTGGCCATTCAGATGGGGGACGTGTTTATTAGTTAGCTGTCAATATTCAGAGAGCCTCTGTGACCACCCACCTGAAGTCTGTCACTGCCGCCTCATCCTCCCACAGGGGATGGCTACCTCAGCACCCACCGAGTCGGGTTTTTGGTTACCAGTCTGTTATCAGTTTTCCTACCCAAAATCTAGGCTTGGGGAGGGCAGGGACCCTGTTGGCCTCATTTTCAGATATGTCAGCAGGCTCCTTCCCAGAGTGATGGGGGAGAAAGAGCGAGGGAGAGAGACAGAGAATAAACAGAGGAGACAATTCATGGGCTGCACCGGGTAAATCCACGTTCAGGACAAAGATGGTTTCGGCTGGAGTCGGAGGGTCACACCCTGAGGCTCTGGTTAATCGTCCCAGGGAGATGGAGCCTTTCAGTTTGGGGGGTCTGTGTCCCCCCAGTTGATTTTTTCTGTTTTTAGGCATCTTAATTGTAAGGAGGATGGCAGTGGGATAGAAGACACACAAACTGTGACTGTATTGTTTAATTCAACAGTACACTCTCCCAGCAAATTCGGCTCCAAATCTAGAAAGAACGACACCTCCAGGTTCCACCTGTAGTGTTTCCAGGCGCCGTGTCTCTAACCCTCTCCCCTCCACCCTTACAGGCATAGAGAATGATGAGGAGATCAAGCAGCTGGATGAGGAAATCAAGGAGCTGAACGAATCCAACTCCCAGATGGAAGCCGACATGATCAAGCTCAGAACTCAGGTAACAGTTTCTGAGGCCCTCAATCGAGCCGTCGCCTGCGCTGATGCCGAGGAGACGAGGGACGCCGCCATTGCCTGTTTCTTTGCCCAGTTTTCCCTTTACTTATTCACCTGTTTTCTCAGTCTTCTGCTGAGATCATTTCAGTGGCAAAACTTGCTGTGACAGAGGGGCCGCCGGCCGACTAGTTTTCCCTCTTGTGTTGGTATTTTTAATGACACGTGGTTATGGTAGACGGTCCCAAGGAGTGCTGTTCCTGCAGCGGGTGAGCTCGTTCCCCCCAGGATGCAAAGGCCCTAAGGTTATCACTCGGTAAACAGGAACAGGGAGCTTGTTCCTTGGGTTCCCGGGGGCCGCTGCTATCCGTGGCCTCACGAGCCTGCTGGGAGGGGAGGGGTGGAGCCTTTATTGAGCACCTACTAGGTGCCCCATCCTAGGGGCTTTGGTCCTATAGCCCAGGTGCCCACAGCGGTCCACATGGTAAGTGTCCACAACTCCCGCTGCACCTGAGATCTGGAGCGGCTCAGCCAGGGCCGCAGAGCCGTGGGCCCAGTGCACCCAGTTTGGCTCTCCACAGGCCTTCCCCGCCCCGGCTCCGGAGGCTCTGGGAATGGGGAAGCACTGCAGCCACTCACAGGCGAGGCCAGGGATTCCTGTCCTGTTCGAACCCACGCCCTCTGTGGCCTGGACCTGTCCCTCCCCAGCCATCCCCTTGGGGCATCACAGCCTTACTGGGATTCTTGCCCATGGGCTTAGGGGGCAGGGACAGGTCCCTGCTGGTCCCCATCCCCGCGGGCACAGCCTCTCCAGGTAGGGGAGCCCTCCAGCTATGCCCCCACCAGGGTCACCACAGGGACTCCAGGGCTACCCTTTCGTGCCCTCGGGTGAATGTGAGGCTGAGGTTCTCTGCCTGGCCGTCTGTCCACTTGTTTGGACACCAGCCCACCTGCTGACCATAGCCCCACCTCCGGCCGTGCTGCAGCCCAAGGCGTGCCTGAGACAGGCAAGGGTTTTCCTTACCTTTAATCCAAAACCACAGCGGGAGGGGTGGAGGCCCTGCCGCTGGGCTTTCTGGTACCCCTCACCTCCAGCCAGGTCAGCGATACCGGGAGGGAGAGGACCGTGCTGCTGCGTTTTGTCCAGTGACTGGAGGTGAAGACAGAGCTCTCCAGGCCGCACACGCCGGCCACACAGGGCACGTGCATGGCCCCCAGAAGCCCTGTAGCACGGCCGCTGGGATAGTTAGGGAGCGACGGTCACCGCGCCTGAGAGCCCCGGAGCCCAGGCCCCAGCGGTCAGAGCCCCACTCTTACCTGTGTTACCTGAGGGCTCCAGTGAGCCTTCAGTGTAAAAATAGATTCTGATTCTGCTGCTTCAAAGGCACTGAATGGTCAGTCTGACCCACACCTCTCTCATTTTACAACTGTAGAAACTGAGGGAGACCAGGGTCCTCGCAGGGTCCCAGGTCCAGAGCCTGGACAGAGTTCACGGTCTCTCCATCGAAAATGCTCAGAACTGGGGACTTCCCTAGTGGCCCAGTAGTTAGGACTCTGCACTTCCACTGCAGGGGGCAGGGGTTCGATCCCTGGCTGGGGAACTAAGATCCCACAAGGCGCACAGCATGGCCAAAACAATAAAAAATAAAACAAAATGCTCAGAACAGTATGAAGAATTATATATTTTTTTCATATCATCAAATCAGTGATTGCTAAGCTCTATGTTTGTCTCTTATAAATCGTATCTTTATCCTGAGCCAGGTCTAGATTTCGTATAAACACGCACACGCCATCCTAGTGGCCTCCTCCCTGCACTGCCGGAAACGAGATGCCCCTCAAACACTTAGTTGGAGGACATGCTGCCAACGGCAGGGAGGGGGGGAAGCTCCCCATCCCCGGGGCGGAGGGCCGTGAGCCAAGGCCCGGGGCACAGAACCAGCTGCGTGCCCAGCCCTCCCCCTGGCTATGAGCAGGGAAACCCTACCTGAGACATCAGAGTTTAGAGTTTATGAAGCAGAGATTCAGGTGATTCGGGGCAGCCAGTGGTTACAGTGTGAAGGCGCTAAGGCTGTGAGCTTGGTGCACGTCTGGCAATTCTGTCTTATTTCTGTGCATCCCCTATGATGCTGGTCTGCGACTGCCAAGCTACACAGGTGCAGGGGACCCACAGAGCCTGGCACACACTCTGTGGTTGCCAGGAGCCCCTGCACCCGTGTAACCAGCCTTGACTACAGCATCCAAGCTGCCTATTCGCTTCCACGACTGTGTCCCTGCAACCCATGCAGATGGGGGCAGCTCTCCTGCAGGGCCGCGTAGTAAGTGCTGGTTGTCTGGTGGCAGGTGGAGGCCAGAAGGCACCACGGCAACTGTTAAATTCTCTCTGGAGTATTAGAGGAAGGAAGAGCTGCCCAGGAAGCCACGGTCGACCTTTATCTGACAGAGGGATGCAGAGGTGTCATACCTGCCGGTAGAGACACCTGCCTCGACCCTAAGGGGAGGGCAGTGACGTGCCTCACAAATAAATCAATATTTCAAGACTTATCTGTGCAGAATTAAGTTCAGGCTAAAAAGAAGGCGTATGAGCCGCCGCACTGCATAAGATACTAATCCAAATAAATAATCCCATCACTCCAGCGGAAAGGCCAGGGTGGGACAAGGACATGGTCGTCATGTGATCCTGTATGCACAATGACAAGCAGAACTTTCTAAAAAATTGAGTGAACATCGACACAGCCCAGGAACCTAGCCTACCCTAATGCATGAATCCCTTTTCAGAAAGACAAGCCCTTAGAGTCCAGTTGCCACGTGCTCAAGTGTGATGACTCAATGCACACAAGACGATGACCCTGAAAATGACCTGTCATTCACGTGGGAGCCTCTTGATTTAAGCAGAGAGGTTCTCCCTCTGCCTCGGGAGCTGGGGCCTCTCCCCGTGGGAGCGGGCGCGTGCTCCCCAGGCCGGCTTGTGTTACATGTCCCACGCGTCTGTGCGTTTCAGATCACCACCATGGAGAGCAGCCTGAAGACCATCGAGGAGGAGAACAAAGTGATTGAGCAGCAGAACGAGTCCCTCCTCCACGAGCTCGCCAACCTGAGCCAGTCCCTGATCCACAGCCTCGCCAACATCCAGCTCCCGCACATGGTAAGTGACTGACCGCCCAAAGCAGGCCACCGGAGGCCTCCTGCGGTGCGCATCCCAGAGTAGATGCCTTTTTCTTTCCTATTTTCACCGTTCTTCGAACTTTGGATATTTGCGGTTACCTCCCCCAAACCATAACGTTAATTGCTAGAGACTCTGGCGGGGCTGAACCAGTAAATCCCCTAAGATTAAGTCTCTCTGAAAAGGCCTTTTAACTAAGGACAGTGGCGTTATGCTATGATACTATTTTATGCTGATGTGAATATCCTATTAAGAAACTAAAAGTTGCATATGAACTACTATTTAATATCTCGTAGGATCCAATCAATGAACAAAATTTTGATGCATACGTGACTACTTTGACGGACATGTATACAAATCAAGATCGTTATCAGAGCCCAGAAAATAAAGCTCTACTGGAAAATATAAAGCAGGCTGTGAGAGGAATTCAGGTCTGAACAGCTGCTGTAGTGATGGAATCTTGCTTAAAAAAAGGATGCCTC
Organism: Mesoplodon mirus; assembly: GCF_964341445.2. Taxonomy (NCBI): domain Eukaryota; kingdom Metazoa; phylum Chordata; class Mammalia; order Artiodactyla; family Ziphiidae; genus Mesoplodon; species Mesoplodon mirus. Next base: position 25,671,443 of record NC_138990.1, on the reverse strand, counting down.
TTGTTTTTTGCTGCTGTAATTTACCAGAAAGTGTTATATATTTATTTCTGTTTGAAACAGTGTTATGCTTACAAGACTTCATAATGATTTTATGTCTTGCTTTAAAGATAGTACCTGCAGAATAGTTTTGGAATACATTCACATTTTTGTACGTTTTCATATAAGCTGACATAGTGTGATATGCCATGTAATGTTTATAGCTGCTAATGTATGCACATTTGAGGGTATATATATTTCTGAAGAGGTAAGCCGATCAAAATAAATAGAGTGTAAATTCTTTTTAATGCTTTAGTGATTAAATGTTTTAGTATTTTGGACTGAAATGGACAAAAAACAAAAACAGCTTTGAATGATCATTTGGTGGTCCCGCAGCCACTTTTTAGATGTTATCATTTTGCCTCATGTTGGAGGATTTTACGGAATTTAAGAAAAACATTTCGTGTGCATATTGTTTCATAGCAAGAATTGGTTGCAAAAAACAAATGCTTTATTTTTGAACAATGCTTGGAAATATTATGTGATTTTTTTGTTTGTTTGTTTTAGGAGGATGGTGTATGGTGGGGCAATAAATGAGGTTTTTTGCATTCCAAGGAAATGGCATATGGATTAACTGTAAGAAATGAGATAAGTAATTTATTGTAAGACAGCATCAAGCCATGGAAACTTGGCAGAAGATTCAAAGCAGCTTAAACAGCACTTTTTAAACTAACTCCTGAGCATTACTTACATGGTGTGACTATGGGACCTTCAGTTAAGACAGGGGCCTGTTAGAGGTGGATGACCCGAAGACTTCCTCTTCCATTCTCAGTACCCTTTGGAACAAACTTCTTTTACCTCCCCAAGAGTTCCGTGCCCCTCTGAACTGTCTAACAGAATCTGTGTGTTTTCATTTACGCTCAAAGATCATTTAAGACTATTTATTTCCCCTTCCACCTTAAAAGAATTATTCTTACCGTTGTTGTTTGCTGTTATGATTTCACGTATGGGGGATGAAGGCACATGATTTGTGAGTCCTCGAGTGACTGGGCTGATCTGTCTGCTGGCCTGCGTGGGCCAGCAGCTCCGAGAAGTGCCCTCACCCCACGCTTACTTTGAATAAGCCCGGGTCGTATTCAGAGTCAGGACGCGTGTGCTCCACTGTCCCGTCCCGTCCGCTGGAGACCAGTTGACCATAGAACGTTTGCGTAGCCTTGTTTGATCTGTCATGACCTTCTCTAAGAATGAATGCAATCAGATGTTGAGAGTAACTAAATATACTTCAGCACTTTTTTGCTTTACACTAGATCATCTTAGACTCATTTGCACCCTGGAGATTGATTGTTTTACCCGACGACTGCACTACGTGATGCATAAGACCACTTTCCACGGCTGCACTCTCCCCTGCTCGCTCGTCCCTGGGACGACGTGTGTCGTGTTTTCCGATTGCCGTTGACTTGATTTACATGTAATAGCATTCTTCCTTCCATGTCTTGATGTTATGCAGGAAGTACAAAAGTACTTAAAATTTTGTTATGAAAAAAAAAAGATGGGTTTTGTAAAAATAAAAAAAAATATTTTTAGCAGAACAGGACTTACAGGGTCATTGTCCCCACACGTGCCAGTCGACTATTTGCACTTACCTTGTCCTATATATCCGTACGGAGGTGTGCAATTCCCGTGTCAGTAGCCTCGTGACACTGACCCTGGAGGAATCTGAGGAGGCCTCCCGGCTGACCCGATGATGCTAAGGGAGATTACAGGGACCTCACAGCAAATACTCTGATACAATACTCAACCTCGGTATATATATATATGTATAAATCTATGTACATCCCAGCGGCACTTTAGACTGCTCACTGTACAAACGCTTACAGTTTTCCAGGAGGACTTTCATAATCAGCTGGGAGAAGACTACGTCATGACTTGGGCTCTGCAGCCCCTCTCTGGAGAGCCCGCTTTCTGTCGTGTGATTAGTTGTAGCTGCCCTGCTCAGAATTGCCTTTTTGAGAACTGAAGCCAGGTGCTCCGCGTCACCTGCGGCCATATGTCCCATCCAGGGCCCCGGCCTCCTTGCGGGGGGGCCCCCGTTGTTCATATCGGCACATGCATCTCCCCGCCCCGTCGTGTCTGCAGCTTCTTGGCCAATATAGTGATGCTTTTGGTAGAGTAATAGGTAGTATCAGTTTGGGATTCTAATTGTTCTCACCTATGTACAATGGAAAGGGGTTTTAAGCACAAATCTGCTGCTCATCTAACGTTGGTACATAATATCAAATCAAAAGTTATCTGTGACTATTATATAAGGATCACAAAAGTGTCACATATTAGAATGCTGACCTTTCATATGGAATTATTGTGAGTCATCAGAGTTTATTTATTATAACTTATTGTTCATATTCATTTCTAAGTTAATTTAAGTAATCATTTATTAAGACAGAATTTTGTATAAATATTTATCGTGCTCTCTGTGGAACTGAAGTTTGATTTATTTTTGTACTACACGGCATGGGTTTGTTGACACTTTAATTTTGCTATAAATGTGTGGAATCACAAGTTGCGGTGATATTCATTTTTAAATTGTGAACTTTGTACAAATTTTGTCATGCTGGATGTTAACACATCTTACTCTAAATAAAAAAGGTGTTACCACATTTGTAGCACGATGGGTCTCTAACCGGCTGTGCATCTTCACTGGAGTCTGGAAGTGCTTGGTGTCCGGGGCCCCCAGCGGGACCCCCGGGAACGTTTCTCCCCAGTGCCGGATGCTTTTATTGTAACGTTTTTGGAGGTTTAGTTCTCTACTCCGAGGCCCCTGAGAGCACATGCAAGCAGTTCAGGGGGTGCCTGCACGGAGCTTGTCTGGAAGCCGCTCTGCCACATCTGCCGTCACCCCGCTCTCTCCCCCAAGGTCATGTCACACGCAGGCGTCTCCCCAGAACAGGGACATCCTCACTGCTACAGTTATCCCCCTAGATATGACATCGTCATTGCGTAACACACATCCACGTCCCAAAGTTCCTGCTTGAGCCAAGAACGTCCTGTACGGATTTTTACAGATCTGGTGTCACGAGGGCTCACAGGCTGCTTCCAGTTACCACGTTCCCACCCCTGGTCCCTTCACTCCCCTGCCTTCCCGGGTCTGCAGGACACAGAGGTTTGAGAGGTGTCCAGCTGGTCAGCTTTGTCTGATGGTTCAGTTCCAAGGAAGACGCTGCGTCTTTCCCAGCCCCTCCCACCTCGGGTTCCTGGGGCCACTCGCCCTGTGATTGGTCCCCTGGGAGCATCATCACCACCGTTCCTTCCACGCTATCAGCAAGGATCGCCCACAGCCCTTGAATTACCCCCCAAATGTGATCCAAAAACGATGAGTTACCCAGCTGCCCATCACCTTCGTTAGTAAAAGTAACCCCTAAAATTCTAGAAACACTCACCTGTGCTAGACACAGTCCTCTAGAGCCCCGCCATACTCTGTTAACTCCACAACAGAGTCCCAGTGGCGTCTTCTGCTGGTTCAAGGCCATCTGAGCCCCTCTTCCTAGCGAGTGTTGCTGGTATTTTATACCTAACAGCTTGGTCAGCTGCATCCGGGCTGACGGAGGGGGAGAGCGGAGGGATGCTTTTAGGACCCTGCCACCTCTGTCTCTCCATACCTTGGGGCGCACCTCTGTGAAAAGCCCCGCCTTCAGGATCAAATGCAGTTAAAGCAGATGGTGGTGAGTCAAGGAGCTGCTGGCAGTGACTGAAATCTTTCAACCTGATTGTCGAAAGCCGTTTTGGCCTTGCCTGAGAGTTGGTATAAACATCTTGGAAAGCAGTTTAACAATAATACCAAAGATCTTATAAAATTCAAATTTTTGACCCAGTAATTCCAGAAGTCCCCCTAAAAACACCAAAGCAACTGTAAAAGCATTGAAATAAGTGAAAACAACCCCGAAGTCCTATTTCAGAGGAAGGCTTGAGCAGCTGATGACAAATGCACCTTACGGAACGCTATGGTGTTCCTAGAAACGCTGGTTATAAAGACTCGTTAATAAGATGCTTGTGATAAAGCAAGTGAACAGTACAGAAAACACGCTAAGGAGCAGCTGAGTGGCAGGAGGCTGGGCCAAGTCGACCTGTGTTAGTGACTGAGAGACCCACAGTTCTCGTGGCCCAGCCCGCCCCCAAGCCTGCGGAAGGGGCGTCTGTCCAGTTCTGTCCTCGGTCTCCTCCCGGAAGCCCCATCACCAGGAAGGAAAGTGATGCCCCTCTTCCTCGGGAGATAGCCTCTCCAGGAGCAGGAGAAGCCCTTACTGACGGCCAGAGCATCTCAGCTCCCCGAAGGCCTAAGTCCCTGCACCGTTCATCTGGGGCCATTTCTGCTGCGGGAGACCTGGGTGCGCTCAGGGCTCCCATGAGTAGAGCTCTCCCTCCACAGCCTGAGCTCCAGTCCGTGTGGACTCCTCAGCAATGCAGAGCAAAGCAGGAGAGCCTTGGGCCTTAAGCAATTTAAAATATACATCAAGAAAAACAAACTTTATTCACTGTCTTTTTTCTTTTGCATTTACACAGCCTTAGATCTAGAAGTTTATTCACAAAAACCATCATACAGATTCTCTCCGTGTGATCAGATTATGAGCCTTGTTCATTTCCTTCTTTATAGGGTTCTTTTTTCCCCAGTTTTCTTGAGGTGTAATCGACATAATCAGATCTAAGCATCATCTTCGTGGAGGGTCATGTGAGCCCTTATAAAATCAAGAAAAACTGCTATCTTTAAGGAATTCTCTAGGTGATGCTGCGAGAATGCTGCTTTTTATGGTTGAGCAGGTATTGCTCCCGATGGGGAGGTCTGGTCGACGCCTAATGCAGATACACAATGCACAGTCAGGGGAGAGAGGTGGCCAAAAGGTAGAGAACACTTTTTAGGTTTAAATTTTTCTTGTCTTGCCATAAAATATGAATTTTATTCCACATTAATATTCACAGCTCCCTTGGAGCTGTATCTGCCAGTACTGACCCCCAGAGCACCTCCCTGAAAGCTTCTTTTTTGACTCACCTTGCTTTCCATCTGGTTCAGCGTTGCCGTGACCGGATTGGTTGATTACACTAGAAGCAGCCAGACCTCCAGCTTCCTCGTTCCCATCCTGAGGGTTAGAAGAGCTGGAAGGCTCTGCAGTTCACTTGCTTGGTGAATTACATCTTATCATTTGCTGTATTGCCAAAAATATTTCCCGGAGCCCAATGAAGTGTTGATTCGAAAATATTCCTAAATATTTTAGGCTTATCTGATGCAAAGATTAGCTCATGGTCACATTTTTAAAGTTCTTTTATTCCTGCTGAATAAGGGGAGAATCCCTTTCACTTTCCAGAATGAGAAAGCCTTTCTGGATTTCTGGATTTGAAGTCTGGATATGAATCTTATCTGTCTCGTTCTCTGATACATGAAAGGGTTTGGTGTCTTAGCCCCACCTGAAGCTGCCTCTCCTCCAATCTCTGGTCCTTCCTCTGGCTGCTGTCCTCCATGTGTTACCAAAGTGATTTGTATGGACCCTGCTCAGGCCCCAGCCAGGCTCCCTGCCTTAGCAGGAGAGGGTTCTTTTTCCCTTCAGGATGGAGCAGGCAAAACCAAAGTTGAGATCAACACAGCACAAGCTTTATATGGAGAAGACGAACTAAATTCACAGATAAGCTTCTTGCCCACCTGGCCAGAGAGATTTACTTTAACCAATAAAGACAAAGGGAAGCGGGGTGAGGCTGATGATGGGGAGGTGTATGCATTAGCCTACCGGGGGAAGAGGTGGGGTTCCCCCCCAACCAAGGGAGCGGGGTGCCATCCCCTTTTTATCCTTTTCTGGTCCTTTCTGTCTGATCATGTCCCACCCTGTAGGTGTGTCATTTATATGCGAATGTAGTAAAATCAGTGTATAAGGAGACTGGGGCTCTGTTGGAGGGCAGACTCCTCTCCATCTGGGCCCTTGTTCTGAGACAGGAAGGGGGCAGGGCACAACCTTTAAAAGAATGACAGCCACTGAGGACACGACATGAACTGATTAGAGCCAACTAGGTCCAAGAGGTGGATCTTGAGCCTCAGTATACGCTCATTGCAACATATCAGCTAAATGACACACCCATAGGTGCCATGACAGTCTGAGACTGACCATAAAAGGCCAAAAAGTGGGCGGTGGCCCAGTTCCTGGAAATCTCTGCACCTTCTCCAAAATAGTTGGAATAATCCTCCCACTCATTAGCCTATGAAATTACCCGGCCCATAAAAACTAACCACCCCATATTTGGGGGCCTCTTGCTTTCTGAGATGGACCACAGTCTGTCTGTGTTTCTCCCAGGGCCGCTCTCACTTTCTGAGCTGGACTGCATTCTATCCATGGAATGTGTATCTCTCTAAGTAAACCTGCTTTCACTTTACTATGGCCGCTCTTGAATTCTTTCCTGCACAAAGCCAAGGACCCTCACCTGGCGGCCGTGCCCACGAGACCCAGGACGTGACCTGGAACGTGACCATCCTCTCACACCCCACTCTTTTCTGCAGCAGTTCCATCTGCTTTTTTTTTCCTCTCTCTCATTTGTTTGTAGCTTCCTTTCTTGTCTCTGGACCCTTTAACTTAAAGGTTTACGTTCACCCCATCTAAAGGCGGGGGTTGACAGGCTTTGAGCAAAGGTCTGGAGCATCTCCAGAAGCACAGCCTTTGTTCTCAGCATCTCACCTCCCTGGTACAAAACTATGTTCGTGGGGTTGTGAATGAAAAACGTTGCTGCCGTATCAGCAAACCAAGGACTCTGCAGCCATCCTGCCACTGAGACTGCCCCGAAGGTGAGGACTGAGAGAGGACTCAGGATGGAGGCAAAACGGGCTGCAGCCACCCTCGCGGTGCCCTCTGCGGGGACTCAGGATGGGAATGCACAGGACCCTGGCCCCGGGTAGCTGAGGTGCGGATCAAAGGGACGATTGCAATGAGCCTGGACTCTTACATCTTCCCATACATAGAAAAGCACTAAATTCCTTAACCTGAGATGTCTGGGTTTCTTTAATTAACAGTAATCTTTCGATGTTCCGACTGCCTGGCCTTTGTGGCAAAAACCCCTGTAGATCCTGGCTCCCCCCGACCTCTTGTGAGCGGTCCCTCAGAGCATCTGAGAGGCTGTGTCCTCGGCTTAAGTCCTCAGCAAGTCCACCCAATAAACCATAATTCCTAGCCTGTTTGTCTCCATCCTGAGTTCCCTCAAGGCTCACCATAAGGGCATAGGGGTAGCTTTAGTGGCTGGATGGCTGTAGCATCCTTTGTTCACTAATATGGCAGTGATATTTTTCATTGACAAGGGAAATCTCCATTTGTAAGGGGGTTTCCTCTCTGAGCCTGGGGAGAAGGATCATCCCAAATCACCAGAGACCCTCATCCACGGGGAAGTCCTGACTTAAATCTGCATGACAGCCTTATCTGTTTGCCGTTCTGGGTCCCCTTCCCATAACTGGCCTCCACATGCTTCTTCCTCAGATTTAGGTGAAGATGGTAATTAAACCTGAGTTCTAAACCACCTCTTTGAGATGCTCACTTCCCTGGGTGTCACCCCTGAGTACAGTAGGCACACCCTTGGATAAACTTTTGATTTTTTTTCTCTTGTTCATTAGTCTTTTATTACAAGGCCCCCAGCCAAGAACACAGGAGTGAAACTGAGCAGGACCCTGTGTGGCCCTGCCAGGTACAAAAGCCTCTGCGAGTCCCCCAGTTCTTCGTAGTGTAACAGGGAAGAACAAAATCTGACTCCATGTTGGATCTGTTTCTTTGACTTTAACCGTTGCTTCTCCTTGCTTTTGTTATTATAATCATACATAATGACCTCCCTTGGGGAACCCTGACCCTCTGCCTGAATGTTAAACTAAAGTGCCTTTGTTCAGCTCACAGGGAAACACCCTGACCCTGCCCACCTGTGAATGGCTGCAGAAAAGAAGCAATTAATACATCCCCTCCCTGATGCTGGCCAAGCCAGGAGATATTTTACAAGACTTTACATTCTCACCTCCTCCCCCTCTCTGTTCTATCAAAGAAACTGGCATCCAGTCCCCGATAAGATAGTACTCTAGGACATTAATCTGCCATCTTCTCAGATGCCCAGCTTTCTGAATAAAGTCACTATTCCTTGCCTCAACACCTCATCTCCTGATTTATTGGCCTGTTGTGTGGCCAGCAGAGTGAGCTTGGACTCGGTAACAATAGGAAAAAGGCTTCAGCCTCCTAGACCTTCCCTTTGTTCCAAAGGGTAGATTCCAACAGTTACTAATCCAGGAAGGGAGGGGCACCCGAAGGGCAGTCAGCAAACGACAGTGCAGCCTTGGGGCAGGGTCCTGGCTCCTCCACAGGGAAGATACATAACAGTACCTTTGAGTTCTTCTGCAGGAACTAAGGCCTCCACCCAGGTGGAGGAAGGTAACTTCAGGCTTAGCTCAAGATTCCTGGAGCCCCACCTGCTACCTCACCACCAGCCAGTCAGAAGAAAGTCACACATCCTGCAGTCCTCACCCCAAATTCTGCCTATAAAAACGCTTTCCCGAAAACCATTGGGGAGTTTGGGGTTTTTGAGCACAAGCCACCCGTTCCCCTTGCATGGTCCTGCAATAAACCTTTTTCTCTGCTCCAAACTCCGACGTTTCAGTTCGTTTGGCCTCACTGTGTGTCAGGCACACGAACCTGCAACAGAAGGGCAGAGGGAGAATTGTCCTAAGAACAGGCCCTGTCTGGGACCCTGAAATAATCAGAGGCAGCAGCAGTCTGAAGGGGAGCCTAGGAAAACGACATCTAAAGCGAAGCCAGAGAAAGTCTGCTCCAACCCTGGTTCTTCGCAGCAGACGATGACCCTGCTGAGCCCTGTTAAGATTTTTCTCAAAAAGACCTGAAGGCCAACTGATAGGCTGGCTTCCAGCCCCACTCAGGGCTCTTCGCATGCCTGGGCCTGGGTCCCCTCGGCACCAGCTCTCCAGTGGGAGCTCTCCGTCCACTCCTCCCCATGCAGCCACACTGGCATTCCTTCTGGAACATTCCTCAGGTGTCCAGCAGGGTGGAGTATGATGCTTTCCACCCAGAGATAGGGCTTCCACTCAGTGTAGGTGATGGGGTGGAGGCTGCACTTGCCCCCCTGGATGTGCCAGTGACGCTGGGCAGAGCCCTCTGGAGTCTGTGCTGTGACAGCTCCAGGGTCAGGTGAACACGAGGTAGAACCAGAGGCATAATTCTCCCTGTGGAAGACAACGACTTCCCATTTCCCTTTTCTTTCAGAAATCTTTCTCGGGCCTTTTCAAATGTGTGTACATCTTCCTAATGGCTAAAGTAAGCCTCTGCCCTCCTGGCAGTTTCCCCAGGACATGAGAGCATCTCTCTGACTGTGACCCTCTGGACCCAGGCCTGCTGTCCAGACCCCTGGGAGGAGATGGGCCTATGGTCTCCAGACTCCAGACTGCAGTGGGTTGTATGCAGTCAGCCACACAGAGCTGAGGTTTCCTCGGCTTTGTGGCCTCTGAGCAGGCTGCCTGTTATGCCATCACATCCTGGCTCAAAGCCGGGGTGGGAGTAAAACCAGGCCCTCTGCTCTCCTGGCTTTGATGGCCAGTCTGTGAAGTGAACGGACCGCAGGCGGGTTATAGCAGGAGGAGAGGCACAGACGTCGGTTAACTTTTAATATAAGGTGAACAGGGCCTCACAGGATAAGCGTGAATGAGACGTGAGAGTTTATGCACGTCTTCGCTGAGGAGAGGAGAGGATGCAGGCCTCCGAGGGGAGAGCTTTAAGAAAAGATGATCTGGGCTTCCCTGGTGGCGCAGTGGTTGAGAGTCCGCCTGCCGATGCAGGGGACGCGGGTTCGTTCCCCGGTCCGGGAAGATCCCACATGCCATGGAGCGGCTGGGCCCATGAGCCATGGTTGCTGAGCCTGTGCGTCTGGAGCCTGTGCTCCGCAACGGGAGAGGCCACAACAGTGAGAGGCCCGCATACCTCAAAAAAAATTTAGAAAAAAAAAGAAAAGATGATCTTAGGAGTTGGGATGGGGGTGATGGTTTGTGACGATTTGTCTGGGTGTGGGGTTGCTGCCCCGTCTCCAGTCCCGTGACAGGAGTCATCCTGGGCGGTGAAACCCTCGGGGTGGGGACCCAAGATACTGTAGCTCCTGTTGGAGGACATGCCTAAGCAGGTGAGGGCGGGCAGACCGTGACACCCCAAAATGCACTGCCTTGGCATGTGGGTTATTTTGGGCTGAAGGCAGCCAGGACCCAGCAGGTTCATCTGCAGCCGACCTCGGCCCACTTCTGAGCACCCCTGCCTCAGCCCTGGGCAGTGGGGATGTGCCGCCAGGCGGGGTGCTCACCTGGGCCTGGTGACGGCGGGGCTTTGGTGGGCGGGGTCTCGTGGTGGACGGGAGGCTGTGGGCCGCAGGGCGCCGGGACCCACAGAGGCATCCTGCGGCCTGCTCAGGGCCAAGCCCCAGCCCTACTGGATGGTACCTCCGTCCACTTCAGCTCCCAAAGGGGTGCAAGCTCACTCGCGGCTGTGCTGATTTCGGTCTAAAACAGCTCTAAGTGGGTGTATTTAGTCATCTGCCTTCTTTTCAAAATTTAAATGTAAAAAAATAGGCTCTAGATGACCTAATGGGAAGCAGTATAACTCGCTGATCAAAGCTTCAAGATAAAAGGGGTGCAGGAAAGGGTGCCGTGTGGGGTTACAACTAAACACGGGGGCGTTTGTCAACAGGAATGGCTTTAACTTGGGAAAAGCTGATCTTAGACCCATTTGGCTGAGAAGTTGTCTCCGAGTTCATGACGATAAAATGAAATCATGTCCTCACGGCTGTGCTTTCATCCCCGGGATGGAGGTTTCAGACAGTCGTGAAAGGAGGAACGGGGACCCCGCATTCCCGACGCCCTTATCTGGAGGTAGGGCACAGAGCACGAGTGTGCGGGCTACTGCGTCTGCCTGTGGTCCTCACACCAGCTCGACGTTCTAGAGTTTCAAGTTAATCTGGCTGAATAAAGGTCCGGGCCCTTCCCTTCCGCCAGCCAGGAGCAGCCTAGGTGAGCAGGACCCCAGGCCACAGTGTCAGGGCTCATCACCACCCGGCCTCTGTCCCCCTGAACCCAAGTCCCGCCCTGGAGCTCGGGATGTGACCTTCTCTGGAAATGTGGCTGCTGCAGACGTAGCCAGAGTCAGGAGGACGGCATTACGATGTCCCTAAGCCAGCACGTCCTCATAAGGAGAGGGAAACACCGGGTGAGGACAAGTGCAGGGCAAGGTCTTGTGGCGACGGGGCCGGGGCCGGGCTGGCAGTTGGCAGCCCTCCTGGCAACACCAGAAGCCGGAGGGAGGCTGGGACGGGTGCTCCCTCCGAGCCTCCAGAAGGAACCTTGACCTTGGACTTCTGGCCTCCGGAACTGTGGGAGAACAGGTTTCTGCTGGTCAGCGGCAACCAAGTGTGATGCTTTGTGGCAGGAGCCCCAGAAAGGGCTCTTGGAGTTACACCCAGGTCAGCTGGGGGCCCTGCTCCCCTGGGTTGCCAGTGAGTGGGCGGGCTCAGGGCAGGGAGATGCAGGCAGAGGCCCTTGGGACTGGGGGGAGGGGAGCTGCCTCAGGCACAGCCAGGTTCTCAGGGGTGACTCACCGTCTGGGAATGGCCCCTAGGCCTCCAGACTGGGGGCCACCCAGAGCCGGAAAGCCTCCCCAGTAAGGAGAACACTCACCCTGGCGTGGCCGACGGCTCCCAGGCAGGCCCCCCCGACAGCCCTCACTCAGTCCTCAAGAGAGCCTGCGTTTCTCGAGTAGGGACTGGTCTTCTCCTGCTACAGACGGGAAAGTAAGGCCCAGAGAGGGCGAGAAAGTCTCCCGGAGTCACAGAGCCGGGGGTTGGGGGGGCTGCCTCCCGGCTTCCCTTGTTCCAAACCTCACGTTCTTTTCCTCATAAATCCTCGGAGAGGCAGATGGGGAGACAGACCGGTAGACAGGAGCAATGTCACTCCAGAAGTGGCAGAAAATGCGGACCGTCCTGTCCTTGGGGGACCCCGTGGCGCTACGGAGGAGATGCAGGTGTCTTCTCAGCACAGCCTGGTGCACAAGGGGCTCTCGGGGTGAGGACAGCGGCCGAGCAGGGGAGACACTGGCCATCGATCGCCTGAGGCCCAGGAAGCCCTGCAGTCTGAGGGCTGACTTGTGTCTGCAGCTGCGGGCGGCATCACAAGGGGGCAGAGTGCCCGGCACCTCCAGGAGCGCAGCCCCGTAGCCCTAGCAGCCTTAGCAGGTCTCCGGAGAAGGTCGGCAGCCACTGGGGGGTGGGGGGGGCATGCAGGGGCCCAGTGACGTCTGGGGGCGTCCCCAACCCCGTCCAGTGCAGTAGGTGAGGCTCGCAGGTCAGTCAGCGTCCTGTCCTCTCCCCTCCCTCCCTCCCTGGATGAGTGACAGGTCCTCGGACATGTTACTCTCTCCGCTGAGCCTCGGTTTTTTCTTTTTCTTTCTTTCTTTCTTTCTTTTTTTTTTTAATCTTTATTGGAGTATAATTGCTTTACAATGGTGTGTTAGTTTCTGCTTTATAACAAAGTGAATCAGTTATACATATACATCTGTTCCCATATCCCCTCCCTCTTGCGTCTCCCTCCCTCCCACCCTCCCTATCCCACCCCTCTAGGTGGTCACAAAGCACCGAGCTGATCTCCCTGTGCTATGCGGCTGCTTCCCACTACCTATCTATTTTACGTTTGGTAGTGTATATATGGTTTTTTTTCATTTGCAAAATGAGGATAGTAACACCTCCTCAGGAATGTCTGGAGGCTCAGGTGTCTGTGCACCGCGGTGTGAGCAGGCCCTGCCTCGGAGCCTGTGTTCAGACACCGGGAGGATGGATCTCCTGTCCCACGGCTGCCTGGTCCACTGGAGAGCTCAGCGATACTGTCGACAGAAAACAGACGGTCGCCGTAATCTTGGCTCCTTTGTCTGCCCATCTGAACAACTAGAGCTTGTCAACCGGCACAATCACACCTGAAAGGGCTGTTTGCTGTAGGACAGATAACAGGATTGTGGGCAGACAATGAGGTTTGGAGAGTGGTCATCAGAGAGAAATGCGAAGAGTCACCAGGGCCTTGGGCAACAGAAAACTTGAGGGGCTTTGATGTCTGCACGTGATTCCCCAGGAAGGTTGAGTTCCTGGAGGTGTGAGGCCTCCGTGGGCCTCTAGAGGGCAGATGCAGAAGGTGCTGCACAAAAGGTGCGGGAAGTGCACTCAGCTCCATGTAAGAGATTCGTTACTAAAACATGAATTCCTTCAGGCCTGAGCATCAGTCATTGCACTGGCCGCTGCTGCCACACCTCCATCCAGAGTTCTGGAGGTGGCTGTGTACCCGACAGACATGTTCAGGGAGACAGCACACGGATGGCTGGAGGGATGGTGGGTGGATGGCTGGGTGGATAGAGGGATGGAGGGATGGAAGGAAAGATGGAAGGGAGGAAGGAAGGGAGGGAGGGAGGGAGGGAGACAGGAGGGAGGGAGGGAGGGAAGGTGGGAAGGATGGAAGGAGGAAAGGTGGGAGGAGGGAGGGATAGACAGATTTTAAGGAAGTGGCTCATGCACTTGTGGGCACTGGCAGGTCCTACATTTTACAGGCAGGTCAGGAGACTAGAAACCCAGGCAGGAGTGGATGCTGAGGTCTTGCAATAGAACTTCTTCTCCAGGAAGCCTCGGTTTCTACTCTAAAGAACTTAAACTGAGTGGATGAGGCTCACCCACATTATGGAGGAAACTCCTCTTTGTCGAAGTTCACCAGTGTCAATCTCATCCACAAAATACCTTCAGCACAACACCTGGATTAGTGGTTGATCAAATCACGGGGTGTGACAGCCCAGCAGACTGGACACAGAAAATTAGCAGCAGCTCGTGCTGAACTGAAAAGAGAGGCTAAGACTGTGCGCTGCTCAGGACGCCTGCGCCTGGGTTGGCAGAGGTCGAGGTGGTGGGTGAAATTCGATCTTTACCCACTTACACTGGAGAGGTCCAGAGACATTCGGATGGGGGGGTGGGCAGGGTCAAAGCAGTGGCGCCTTCTCTGCCTGCTGCAGGGAGGATGGACCTGGTAGACAGGTGGGGGGCGGCGTCTTGGCGGTGGTCCAGGGTGATGGGCAGGGCCAGGACCGTCAGCGGTTATGGGACGGAAGATGGAGGAACAGAAATCAACTGAGCCACAAGGAACAACTGGAATCCACAGGGTTTCTCAACTCCCTACATGTGGTGAGCACCAAACAGGCCACTTCTGGGTTGGAGGGTCTGAGAAAGCAGTTTGGAGGATCACATCAGCGATCCAGAAGAAAACAGACATCTTTCAGGGAAAGTAAGGTTTTGGATTTCTGCATTTAAGTTTGAAATTCTTGTGGGGAAAGCAGGCAGCACTTGTAAAGGAGTGTGGAGCCCTGGGGGGATTTGTGACTGGTTAGCACGGGACCCCTGGCTGGCGTGGTCCGGGTCGCTGGAGGACTGAGAAGGCTTCTCCCTGTGGAAACAGGAATGACAGCTTCCGTGACAAACGTGCAGCGTCTGGAGGGGCCTGAGCCAGACCTCAGCTCAGCTGCCCGCAGAGGCAGACCCTGGGAACCGTGTAGGTACAGGAGTTTACTGACACAGCAGCGGGACAGCGCCCTGTCACCCCAGTCCTGCCGAAGCATGCCTGAGGTAGAACGCCCCTCTGGTCACACGACAGTGTGGAGGTCAGAACAGACCCAGGCTCCTCTCTGACTCTGGGACTTGGTGATCATGTGTCTTTGGACACAGGACAGCCTGGACTTCCTCAACTGTGGCACGCAGAGCCTGGATCCTGGCGAGTGAAGCGTTAGAATGGGGCTGCAGACAGACACAAGAACGTGGGACTGCCTCAACCTCCTTCCCACGGCCCCCTGTGTCTTCTGGTGGCTCCAGGCAAGGCCCCCTTGGGGGAAGCCCGGTGGGGTTCTTCCGGGTGTGGCCACAAAGGAGGAGACTAAAGGACACTGAGAGTCCACCTAGCCAAGCCCTGCGCCCAGGTCTCTACGCAAACGTCTTCTGCGCTCCCAACAGTGGCCTG
The DNA here is from genome assembly GCF_964341445.2 of Mesoplodon mirus. Taxonomy (NCBI): domain Eukaryota; kingdom Metazoa; phylum Chordata; class Mammalia; order Artiodactyla; family Ziphiidae; genus Mesoplodon; species Mesoplodon mirus. Next base: position 25,656,394 of record NC_138990.1, on the reverse strand, counting down.
GGGTCAGCAGTGCCCAGGACCTGGGTGCTTAACAGGCCTCACGGGCTCAGACCCCTGGCTCCGATCCTGCTGCAGCGGGTGTTTGTACATGTCAGACAGACAGAGAGATACGCGGAGGGGGAGAGGCCGAGAGAGAGAGAGAGAGAGAGAGAGAGAGAGAGAGAGAGAGAGATAGGAAGGGAGACTGAGAGAGAGACAGAAAACTCTAGCAAGCGCTTGGAATCGTGACTGCAGCTTGCTAAGCACTGCGAACGTGTGTTATAAAACAACCTCCACCCCTACTGCACACATGTGGAAACGGCGGCTAGGCGAGGCGGAGCAACTTGGCCGAGGCCTCCGGTCGTGGGCGCAGACCTGGGACTGAAACCCGGGGGCCCAACCTGAGCTCCGCACCCGGGGCAGCGCCGCGGCCCGACGCCCGGCAGGAGGTCCTCGCCCCGCCCCGGTCCTTGGGGAGGAGGGGGCGGGCGGGGAGGAGCCGCGCGCATGTGCACAGCTGGCGCCCCCCGCCCCCCGCGCGCAGCTGGGACGTGGGCCGTAGCCGGCGGCGGTGGACACGCCGGGCCCTCGCGGTCGGTCGCAGAGTCCGAGCGTCCCGCGCGCCGTGGGCCATGGCCGTGCGCGCCGCGCGCCCCGCGCGCCCCTGCTTGCTGGCGTTCGTGCTGTGCTCGTGCTGGGGGGCACTGGCCGCGGTCGCCTCCAAGCCGGGCAACGGGTGTCCGAGCCGCTGCCTGTGCTTCCGCACCACGGTGCGCTGCATGCATCTGCTGCTGGAGGCCGTGCCCGCCGTGGCGCCGCAGACCTCCATCCTGTGAGTCCGGCGGGGCGCGGGGGATCTGGGCGCGCGGGGCGGCCGGGGGCCGGAGGGAGGGTCGCGCGGCGGCGCCTTTGTCCTCCGTGGCCGGGCGGGGGGCGGACCTGAGCGCAGCGCGCGCCGCCTCCGGAGCCGCCTTTGTTCGGAGTTCGGCATCCCCGAGGGACGGGAAAGTTGTCGGCAGCCGCCGGGGAGAGCCCCCCTCCCTGCCCGGCCCGGTCCTGCTGGCTCCCCTCCTCCGCTCGCCTTCCTCCCCTCCCGCCCCTGTCCGGCCCCTCTTCTCCCGGGGCCCGGCCTCCCCCTCCCCCCGCTTCCTCTCCTCCCCCTTCCTTTCCCCTCCCCCTCTTCCCCCCTCCTTCTACTCGGCGGTTCCCGCTCCCCGTTTTCCCCTCCTCCCCGAGCGCGGCACCCCTGTCCCGGCTCTGGGGGCGGGGAGCGGCCCTCCCTGGCGCACCCTCCGTGACCTCACGTCTCTGCATCTGCCGGGGCGCCGAGAGCCTCCTGCCCGGGTTGCCCCGGGGCCCGTGGGGCGCACGGTTCTCTGGGGCTTTCTCTGCGCCGTGAGCCTGCCTGGCCGAGTTCCGGGAGGCGCCGCGGTGCGGGTCCCCGAGTTGCGGGGCAGCGCGGGCGGCCCGGGGGTGGATACGGTCGGGGTCCCAGCGGTTTTGCTCCCGGGGCACGTCCCCGCCCTCATCTCCAGCCGGGGCGCGCCCAGGTGGTGCCATCGGAGACCCGGCGCTCGGGTTGGCAGGACGCATCGCGCCCTCGCCGGCCGACCCCCGCCCTCCCTAGAGGATCCCGGCCCCGGATGCCGCCGAGTCGCTGCAGGCCTGTTTGGATGCGTCTCTGATTAGAAATTTTCAAAATCTGTAAAAGCAGCCTGCGTTTCAGGCGCTGACTGTATTCGCGTCCTGCAGCTGCCTCTCTGAATGCCAAAAATAGTTTCCACTTCTCTCGGCTGAGCCAGAGTACTTTGGCACCATGAAGAGCCTGCAAAAGTTGTAAAATTTTGAGTGGACTCTTCAGGAAGTGGGCGGTCAGGGTTCGTACTTTTAAAACAAAGTACACGGACAGCCCACTCTCCTAGTGGCCGCCGGCTCTACTGGCAGCTTCCTTGGGGTCCTCGGCCGGCCTCTCCTCGCACCCTGGAAACCGCTCCTCCAAGAGGGACAGGCACGGGCTTCCTTCCCGTGTGGAGGGCCGGCCAGCCAGCCGAGGCGGGCCCGCAGGAGGGCATCAGGACCGTAACAGGCCAAGTGAGGGTGTCCTGGAGGCACTCATTTAATTCTTCAGTGAGTCAGTGGAAAAAACCTGGACCCTGAAGCCATTTTTCACATCTGGCCAAAGTCTGATACTCGTACTGTGCGTTGCCCTCACATCTTAATGGCTTTTTAAAAAGAACAATATTTTAAAATGTGGTTGTTGTAGAGCAGAAATGGAGCCACCAGCCTCCTGCGGGTGGTGAGATTCTCCACAGAACCTCATAGGGTTTTGTAAAACAGCTGAGGGTAGGAAGGGAAAGTGACATAATAAATAGGTAACCCTGGCAAGATTTCCAGAAATCCTCCTTTTGACTTATGCTTTCGTGGGGTTTTATAGTTTTCAAAGATGTTTTGAAATGACCTGCGTGGTCTCGTTGATTCTGTGAGGGGGCAGGGTGTGCTAAGCTGACCAGATCCCTTACAGAACCAAGCGGATTATCGCCGACATGCACACACACCCAGCTGACAGCCGCGTAGACACAGGCGCAGGGGGAGGAAGCTCCCATGGCCGCCAGTGTGGACCTGGGACAGAACTGAGTCCTGGTGGGAGGGGGTCCAGCTGGGCGCCCGGAGCTGGGGACACAGAGGGGGGCGGTGATGATGAGAGAGAGACCAGCTTGGGGGCACCATGTTGCCACCTGTGGGCTCTGGGGTCCAGTCTGGCGCGTTCCTGGGGGACTGCTCGTTGGGGTGCAGTCAGGTCACAAGTTCCACTTGTGCAGAAACGTTCAATGTTCACTTCCAGCGTTTCTCCCAGGTCTCTGCTCTCATGCATCTGCTGCTGTTTTCTATTTTTAAAAAATGATTTGGTGGCAATTGGGGACTTAAAAGATGTGAGGGTAAGTGAAGACCCTGGCCCCAGACTTAACTGGGCCGTCCAGCCATCACTTCATCCCTTTGCTTTCGGGACCCTCCCCTCTCCCACCTCCCCTCGGCCCCCCCAGAAAGACTGAATGGGAATCACTGGGCACATCAGACTTGTCTCCTGCTCAGGTGTTTCAGGGTGTGTCCCGGTGGGGCCCGAGAGTGGACTGGTTTGCCTCGTGGTTGGGCTTCAGAAATGATGGTCCGAGAGTGTCCTGTGATTCCGGTTTGACCCTGGAAAGTAGAAAGTGGTGTTCTAGCCGCCCTAGGATCTGGAGTCCTCGGGCTCTGGTGCTGCAGCTGGTCCCTTCACCAGCGGGTGTGGTACTCAGTTCAGCTCAGCTTTTGTAGAAATACTTGTTTAGTTTTTGAGTATTTTACTCTGCTCAGCACTACAGGAGACGTTTGTCACGGTGATGATGAAACAGCTAGCGCTAAACCTAAGCAGTGTGCCGGCCTTACTTGGCCCACTTCCCGTCCTCCCCTCCGCCGGGACCTCTGGGGACAACACGTTCTACACCTCCTGCCTCATGAGTCCTGGCGAGCCCTCCGCGCCCCACCCCGACCCCGTCCTTCTCGTCTATGCGGTCGTGGGGTTGCCTCCTTAAAGCTGGCTCCCACCCCATGGTCCAGGCCACTCCAAAGCCGCCGTCCATGTGACAGGAAGCCCTGGCGTTGGAGGGTGCCCGGGGCTGGGGGCTGGTGAGAGCCCCTCCCGTGGGCTCGTGGTCAGCCTGCCAGGCAGCTGTCCCCACATCCCTCGACGTCTGCTGACGCGTGTGTTTGGGCCTGGGCCAGCTTCCGTTTCCCGCCCCTCGGGGTCCTGGGTCCACTGGGATGCTGGGGAGGGAGGCCCTGCAGCCCTGTGATGAGGGCGACTGGCCATCCAGGTGTGCCTGGCCAAGGTGGGCTGCAGGAGGCCAGCCCTGGGCGCCAGCGCCTCTGGTGGTCTGGGCGAGTGCCCGCCCATCTTTGGGGTCATATACCCATACTCGGAGAAGGCCCTGGTGCTCCCTGGGGACTAGCCCCCCAAGGCACAGCATCTCCCCTTACCAGCCTCCACTGGAGCTCCTGGAAGCTGGCCGACCGGAGGATCCAACTTCCCACCGCTTCCCTGTGCGCCCAGGTGAGGTCTCTGGCCTACAGGTGGCCGGAGGGAGGGAGTGTTCCCGGTCCAGGAGGTGGGCAGGCTGTCAGCTGCACGTTCACATCCCCTCCCCTGTCTTCCTGGGGTTCAGGGAGTTCCCTCTCCAGCCACCCGTCCTGCGGGGACGCGTTCAGCCCCCGGGGAGGGCTGACCTCTCCTCCCCTGGGTGAGGCTTCACAAGGTCAGCAAAGCAGCCTCTGGCTGTCGGTCTCTGCAGGACACCCGTGCAGGCCACGACAACAGGCTTTAAGCTGAAGCCTGTGGCTTACCTGAAGCAGATTTCTGCTTTTAGACTCCCTGTTGGGATGAAGTCGAAGTCTTCATTCTCACAGCTCAGAGGGACATTTTTCAAGTATCTGAATCTTGGTAATTTATTTTTCCAAAATGGTGGTGGCTACTCTGCCGCGTCCCGAGCCCACAGCTTTAAGAACGCCCAGCGTGCTGTGTGCAGAGAGGAGACCTCGGTGACCCGAGGAAGCTTCCAGAGGCCACCTGGGATGCTGTGTATGACATCAGCCATCAGGGAGTGGTCCCGGGTCCGTGCTCAGTTTGGACACAACTTTACATTTGAAAACATGCCTTTGGAAGTTGCATCTGGAAAAACTTCCTTGGAAACTGCAGCCAGGCAGCTAGAAGGCTCCCCCTCCTCTGTGTCATTAGCAAGTCAAGGAAATCGTTGTAAAAAGAAAGCACACCGGGCCCTGTGAATCCGGGGGTAGCTCCGGCTTCGTCCAGGGTGTGGACACCGCAGCCTGGACGCGGTCTCCTCCCCTCTGTGCGTCCCCGGCCGCCTCCTCAGTCCTATGACTCAGCTTCCCTGCCTGGTGACGCCCGGCAGCTGTCGTCGGCTTCCCTTCCGATGGCCTAAGTGCAGGAGATGAGTCTCGGTCACAAGCACGAGTTCTGGGAATCGTGTGAACAGACCTACTGTCTGTCCCCAGCACACCCTGGGCGGCGGGCGGTCATGCCCACCAGGCCTGGGCCTGGCGGCTCCTGGAGCTAAGGACAGGACCTGCCCTGCCGGAGGACGCGTGGCCTGGAAGCGGGGGAGGGCTCCTTGCCTGGGGGAAGGTGGGCATTTTATTAGAAGAGGTGGCAGGGGGGCAGGCTGGACAGAGGTGTCCACTGCACCCATGACAGGTGCCACGGTCAGGTGTCAACAGAACAGCGACAGAATCCCAGTCTCTGGAGCTGGGCCTGTCATCCGTTTGACGAGTGGGTGAGCGCTGGAAGGTCCGTGCGCCTGTGCTGGTTCCCGCTGGCTGAGTCGGAGGTTCTGTCTTGTTGGCTGGAGATGCCCGCCTCTTTCCTGGGCACTTGCCAACAGGAAGAAGCTGGAGTAGGTGCCGTGGTGAGGGGATGGGGGCCTCGGGGTCCCGGCCGAGCTCTGAGGGCAGCGCCCAGGGCTAGAGTTGGGCCCGGCCTCCCGTCTCCCGCCACCGTGTGCGCTGGCGGGGCGCTGACGGCCTTCAGTGCCCAAGACGTCAGGTCTCTCAACTTAGCATCCGGGTTTAAGGAGCATTTGAATTGTGAGTTTCATGTGCTTTTGGGGGTACACAAGAAAATGCAGTTTGTTTACAAATACAGTTTTGGGTGAACTCAATTTAAACGCAGTTAAACATCACTGAATTTGATGCTTAAGTAGTTTATGTGGACGTTTCGTGTGTTACTATATGTCTCTGCTGGCCGGTAGCTCCCTGGGGTCAGCCTTGGACTTGAACTAGTAACTACGTGTCTCATGTAGCACCTGCACAAAACTCAGCCCACGTGTGTCAGTGGGTGAGGGAATGCTTTTTGGTGTTTAAAATAACATCATCGATAACTTAGGGTCTTTCTAAATTGGTAAGTCCAGTGGTTCATGTTTTCTTTATCTTGAAGTTAATTTTGAAAAATAGAAATCACACATGTTCCTCTCCTGGTCCCTTGGTTTCTCTTCAGATGCTACCAGTCCACAGAAAACTTAGGCAAATCCCGGGATAGCTCAGTCCAACGATGACTCATGTGACTGAATCAAAACTGGCAAAAAGTTTAAGTAAGAATGTGTTAGTTGTTTCAGGACAATTCTCAGCTCCCCTTTTCTTGGCTCGGATACAGGGTCAGTTATCCCTGCTAATTTGATCAGTTTCTTTTTTCTGGACACTGTTGCCTTTCTCTCCGAGGGTACACAGACTGTAGAGAACTTGCCCTGCAGACCCTCGGTGGGCAGTGACCTGACACTGTGTCCCCAGGGCTCTCCTTGGCCTTGTCTGGTTTCCTTCAGCCTCCTTTGAAGGGTGGTTTGTTCAGAGCTGGGTGCCCACCGGACGACCAGCTCATTGAGCAGAGGGATGGTGCCTGCCGGCGTCTGGATGCCCAGCCCCAGGGGAGCTCGGGGCGGGCGGCTGGGTGGGTACAGGCTGCTGTCACCCAGCCCGTGGAGCTCAGAGGCCCACGAGCAGCCCACAGGCTCGTCCCCTTCTGTTCTACTGTCAGGTCCGCGGTGGAAGCTTAACCAGTGATGATTCCCTTTTCCGACCTCTGTCTGGATGAAGTTTCACCGAGGAAAATAAAAAGCCTCGTGGGGATTCCGCTGACAGGACAGCAGGAGTTCGTGTTCGCGGTGCGCGCCTGGGGGACCATGCTGTGTCCGGTCTGTGCAGCCGTCGCCACAATCAGGATAATGAGTGTCCTCACCCGCGGGGTCCGCGCCCCTGGCAGCCCCTCCTCCCGAGTTCTGCCTCACTGGGCAGGACTGCGTCTGTGTTCACCAGGGGCGCTGGGCTTTGTTCTTTCCTGGAATGTCTTTGTCTGCTTTGCGTATTCAGGGTAGACCTTGCCTCCCAGAGGGGGTGTGAGGCGCTGCCTGCTCTCCAGTGCTTGGGGACCGCAGGGGGCACCCGGCTTAGTGCTGCTTAGAGGTCTGCTCCGGCTTCCCAGGGAAGCCCCCCGGGCTGGGCTGGGCATCCTAGGAGGGTTGTAAACTGTGATCTCAAACTCTTCAGTAATCACAGGGCTGTTGGGGACAGTTTCTTCCTGAGTGAGCCCTGGGAGCTGGGAGCTCGGCCACGTCGCACGATCCAGGGACAGCCATCCATCGTGAAGTTCCCCATTATCCTCCTAACGTCTGAAGATCTGTAGGGATGTCAGTTCTCTTGCTCCTGATGTCAGAAAGGCGTGTCTTCTCTCTCGTTTTTTCCTGATCAGTCTGCCTAGAGGTTTTTCCATTGTATTGAACTTTGCAGAAACCCAGCTTTCGGATGCATTGATTTTTCTCTTTGGTTTTTCCTTTCTCTGTTTTGCTGATCTCTGCTCTGATCTTTATTGGCCTCACATGCATGGCTCCGCTGAGCGCTTGACGCTCCAGGGTCCCTGGTGTCCTCTCTCTGTCCCTGGAGCTCCAGCTGTCCTGTCTGCGTCCTGTGGGTTATCTCTGTCCCTTGGGCAGCAACCTGGGACGGTTCTGTGCTCACCTCCTTCGTTTTCACTCCCTCGGGGATCCTGTCCATTGCTGACCCATGCACAGTATCTTGAAAACAGTTGTTTCATGTATTTTGTCAGCTTTTTGGTTGTTTCAGACAGGGGAGGAAGTCTGGCCCCTGTTATCCCATCTTTTTTGTAACTTTGTAAAACCTTCATTAAATTCTTCTGCAACTTTATAACAGTGTGGCTTATAAAGAAAGTAACAAATAGAATAATGCTTTCACATGCCCCAAGTCCTGATTTAAAAAAACTAAAAATTGTCCAACCCGCTGTTCTCCATTTGCCTTTGGAAGGCTGTTGTATCGGGCAGGGGAGTTCAACTGCGGCTGCATAATAAATGGTCGCAGGGTCTCGGCGGATTAAAACAGTGTAAATTCCTACTTCCCTCACACGGAATCCAGGGCAGATGTCCTTGCTGGGCAGCTGTCCCTGGAGGCTCTGCTCTCAGCCCGCGGCCTGCAGACCCCGGCCAGCAGGGCAGTGGCCTGGGTGCTGGGCTGATCTGTGCGGGACGTGCCGCGCCCTTCACCTACCTGTGGCTGCGGCTGCTTCTGACGCCAAAGGCAGAGCTGGGTAGTTGTGACCTGACAGTACATTTCCTCTCTGGCCCTTTAAGGTAACGGCGCTCTACCAGTGACCTGGGGACCCAGGCTCTGTCCACCCTGTAGCTCTGCTGTCCTGGTCCCTGGCCCTCCAGGCTGTCAGGGAAGCGGAGGGGGGAGTGAGCGAGAGGAGGGTCCAGGGCTTCGACTGCCCCGCGGGGACACGTCACTTGTGCTCACATTGCCTGGGGGGCACCGGTCCCCTGTCCCCACCTGGTGCCTGGCGGGCTCTGGCACGTTGTTTAGGGCCTTCCCAGGAAGGGAAACTGCTTTGGGAGTGTCGGACGTGCTGGACGGGCGGTGCCTGGCTGCCGTGCTGCCTTCACTGTGTCCTTTCCAGGCGCTGCTGTGGCATGTGGGCACCTCTGGCCCTTCATGTGAAGGACAGAGAGGGCTGCGAGGTGTCGGCCCTGCTTCCCGTGTCCTGTGCCGTGTGGTGGCTCCCTGCTCCAGCCCCCCGTTACTTTAGGTCCCACTGTGGGCTGTAACAGGGGCCATCATGGGTAAATAGAGGTTAAAAACTAGAATCTCCTTCTTCTAACAAGAATTTTGTTCATTCCTCCTCAACAGAGAGCTGCCCCGTGTAATTATGGCAGGTGTTGAACAGCCTGTGGTGGTAACCCGTAGATCACAGCCGGATTTCTTAGAAGCCAAACGCTTGACTCAGGGTTTTCTGCCAGGACGAGGCATATTTGGATTTACGCTGTTTTTTTGGAAATTTGCAGGCTGCCTTCTCTCAGGCCCTGCAGGGGTGGTCATCGTGGGTGGAGTTTGGCTGGAGGTACAGCCTTTCCGCCCGGGGCCGGGGGTTAGCGGGGCAGGGGGGAGCAGCATCTCCCCAGCAGCTGCAAGCAGGAGGTTGTGGAACCTGCCCCTCACCCACTCCAGTGCCCTGTCCTGTTTACTCTTCTTTTACAACATATTTTTAAATATTTTTATGCAAGCTGTACATGTTCATGGTAGAAAAATGTGAAAATACAAATAAAAACACCATAATAAATGGCTCACATTCCTCTTTTTAGGGGAAACTGTTAGCCTGCCAGGCTTTCCCTCAGGTACACAAACAGTCATGTGAGCGCACATGGACGTGGAATCACTGGGGTGTCTGCATGTCTTTCTGTGTCCGCCGCTCTATCTGTCCATCAGCCATCTACGTCTGCTGTGTTCTGTGCATCATCTATCATCTGTGCATCTATGGACCTATCTCTCTATCTCTGTGTCTATGTGTTATCTCTCTGTATCTACCCACCTCCCTACCTACCCGTCTACCTGTTTCCAGACATTGGGAGGGAACGTGTCCTGCTCTCTATGCCCTCTGCATGCTATGAAGCCTGCCCGCCCACAGTAGCAATGTATGTGTCTGCAGTGATTAGAGGTCTGCACCATCATTGTTGATGGCCACATAGTATTTATTTTTGGGGATTGCCAACTTTGCTGAATCAAATTCTCATCATGGGTCATTTCTTTGTTTCCACTTTTCTGCTACTGTAAACCATACATCTGAATGCCTTTGTGTACATTTTTGGGATTATTCGCCTTGATTACGTGTCTGTAATCTGCAGGCTTGCTCTGCACCAGGGACGGGTCTGTGCTTTGTGGACTTTTCCTGTTCCGTGTTCTTCCTGGACATTGTCCGTGTTTTCCCGAGGACAGCTGTCCCCCCTTCGCTCAGCATTGTTTGCCCACCTGCCGCAGAACTAACTCACCCATGCCAGGCCGAGGTGCCTGCCCACAGCGGGAGGTGGCTTGCGGGACGCGGAGCGCACGGCCCCGAGGGCGCCTCTCACACCTGACCGTGGAGACATGGCACGCACACCTGTGCGCCCTCACTCGGTAGCCGCACTTTGATGGTGGTCCCGGGTTTTCTCTCTGGAGGCTTTGATGCCAGCACATCCTGAGGACTGTGCCAGCTCCTGTGTGGGCCCTTCCCCAGGCTGCAGCGCAGCCTGGCTTATGTTGGGTTCCCGCCACCCCGTCTGTGGCCAGTTTCCTGTGTGGTCTCTGCCCTGTGGTTGGATGTCCCCGCTGGGCCCTGAGATCTGAGGCGGGAGGGGCTGGGAGAGCCCCAGCTCAGCACCATCTCTGTCACCGGAGGCGAAGTTTAAGGTTGATTCTCGTTATTCGCAGGGTTGTGTTCTACACAGTCTCTGCGAATTCTGAGTTAGTGACCCGGGACCCTTGCTTCCAAGAGACACCGGGTGAGGGTCCAGCCCGGCGCAGGCCACAGCGTTGCTGTCATCCATCGATTGATGCGCAGCCCAGTTTTGTGAGCTTCTGTTTACAGATGCCTTACTTAACGTCTGTTGTTGCTTCATCAACGTGGAGCTCAGGGCAGCACAGACTCATGCCTGGAGGAAGCTGATCCCACACACACGTGTTTTCCCCATGACCGTACAGCCCGTCGCCACCACACTTGGGGCGATTTTAAACAGCAGAGTCACCGACTAAAGGCACAAAAATGCAAACAACATGGCACCAAATAGACCCTGAGAAGGACACTAATCCACATCATCATCATCTCTGTGCCCGTCCTCCATGGTGACAGAGACTTCACAAGGATCGACTCTGGGCTCACAGGTAGACTTCAGCAAGTGGGAAAATTCTCAAATCTGGAATCTGTGAACGATGGGGCGGGACAGCGTCCTCCTGTTTTCCAGGTGGACATGCTGTGACCTCAGGGCGTGGGGACTCGGGAGGGGCCTTGTCGCGCTGCCTGCCCCGCAAAGTCCCCCCTCGCTCACCCCAGACCTTCCTCGGGGTGGGGTCTCGGGGTTTACGTGGTTGGTTAAGAGCAGGGCAGTTCCCTCCAGAGTAGCAGGACACTTCTAACCTTTAGCAGTCTCCACCTAATCTTCTCTGGGGAGAAAGTATCTTGCCTTTGAGGTTCTATCAAGTTCAAAGTCGTTAATTATTATTTGCGACATACCAGGAGGAACCTCCTCCCTGGAGACACTGCAGGCCAGGTGCTGGGCGTGGAAATGGACAAGGCTGCCTTGGGTTTGGCCAAGCTGTGGTCTCCTGGGCAGGGAGAAGGAGCCAGTAAGAGCCACGGTGTTAATGACGGAGGCTGACCTTGTGGGCGATGCCCGTCCCACTGAGGGGGAAGGAGAGCTCGTCCAGCCAGGCTGCATGCAGCTCTGGGTGTGGTCGGCCCCGGCCAGGGCGCTGGTTCCCAGCTTTCCCGATGTGCACCCCTGGGCAGGGTTCTTGCCCCTTGAAGCCTCGGTTTCCCACCTGCAGGGGCGTCCTGGGCATGAGGAAGGGGATGCACGTGTAACTCCTGACACAGCCTGCCTGGTCGAGGCTCTGCTGGGGAAGCTATTGTTATCATCACATCTGGGTTTATTGACCCTGCGGACGTGAACCAGAGGAGTCCAGAGGAGGGAAGACAGGCAGCGGGAGAGAACTAGGACGCTGGGGCTCCTTTAACTGAAGCAGATACTTGCGATGCAAACAGGAAATACCACCAGGCTAGTTTTCAGCACATATTAGATAGGCGTTCTCTCTCCCAGGCCAAACCCAAGTGTTTAAGAAGCATCTAAGCTCCCCTTGTGATGCAGCACCCAGAAGGTGCCTTTCACGGGACCCAGGAAACGCTCCGTAATTGTGAGTTCCTGCCTTTCCCAGCTTTTCTAAAATGCCATTCCTGCCAGATCTAATGTTAATTATTTGCTAAGAATTAAGGACGTGAATGGAAATTCAGAGTAAAGATGGGAAGATTTTGCCCCTGCAATGTTTGGATTGATATGTTCCCTTTCTGTGGGGAAAAGTGAGGCCAGCACAGCCCTCAGGCAGGAGATTTCTTTACTCAGAAACAAATGAGATTGCAGACAAATGCGAGAGAGGGAGCCGTTCACCCGAGGAATAAGGGCTGCACTCATCTGCAGCGCTGGTTAAATTTATGCTTCTTTTCCTGGTCACAGCTTCCTTTAGGGGAAGAGCCTAGATTAAACTTGTCACTTCCTGGAGTGAAACAATATTTCTAAAAATCCATAACCAGCTAAGCAGCACTTTAACTTTTAAAAATAGCAATTAAAGTGGATGCAGTTAGTCATCGTTGTTACTTATTCAAACATGTGGGATGTTTGTATTGGCATGGCAACGGGTGGCCAAATATTAATCCTGAGCATTTGTTTTCTTGTGCATGTTATTTTGATGTGTGATTTTCTTAGGTCAATGCCTGTGTCACCCCTTCCATCCACTCACCCACGCATCTCTCCACCCATCCATCCATCCATCTGCCGTTCCACCCATCCGTCCATCCATCTGCCCTTCCATCTGTCCATCCATCCGTCCATCTGTCTGTCCATCCATCCGTCCATCCATCCATCTGCCTTTCCATCTGTCCATCCATTCATCCATTCATGCATCTATCCTTCCATAACCTCCTATGCCTTCATCCATTCATCCATCCATCCATCTGCCCGTCTGTGTGTCCCTCCCCTCCCCACCCCCATTCTGGTGTCCTTGGTAAGTGTCAGGCACTGATGCTGAGATGCGTAGACCCCACTGCCATGAGGCAGAGTCTGTGGTGTAGGCTGTGCGCCTCTATCCTGACACAGACCTGTCCCCAGTCCGTCCCACCCCCGTGGTTCAGGGGTGGGGTTGGAAGCCCAGCAAGGGGAGGGGGGTGGTTATAGAAAGGAGGTCACCTGGGAAGAACTTTCTTAGACCCAAGCCTCTTTCCTCCTAAACTCAGAATGCACTGGCTTTAAAATCCAACTTCCTCGTTATTTTCCCTAGTCTTAGAGAAGCCTTCTTCTCATTTTTCTGTGGTTTCTCAGAGTTCCGTGTCTAGCAGCCTTTCTCAGCTGGGTTGTGAGAGAAGGAAACCCAACAGAAAATGATTGGAGTGATTATTTTCTCAGTTCTTTCAAGGATCCTGCTGGACTAGTACCTGGGTGCTGGAGATAACCCAGTGCATTACATATGGTGGGCGCTGCATTAAGGCTTCTCGATTTCTCACTGGAGAAGGACTGTGAGACCATAAGAAGTCTGGACATCAGGGCACAGGGAGCGGACTGCGCCAGCATCCCTGCCAAGGAGAGGCCGGTGAGGCGGGTCAGGCTGGCAACGTGGGATCCCCTTAATGAAAGTGAAGAGGAAATTTCAGGAGGGACCACCTCGGCTAAGGTCTACCTTTACTCCCTTCACAAGGTTCTATTTCGTGTCCCCTCCCCTCAGAACCTTTCCTGAGGGTTCACCTCTGACACATCCATTTTAAGTTCCTTGGGGTTTATTATTTGCCCCCCACTTCTTTTGTCCTGGTTGATGAAACGATATGACTTACGCCCTAGAAATGTGTTCTCATTCAGTAATTAACTTGGCTTGCATGTCCCGTCTTCCTAAAAACTCAAGATCTGTGTATGTAGGAAGCCTCCTAGGTTAGATGCTCCCAGAGCGTCTTAGTGAAGGGTAACTATTTGGTATCAGTATTTGTTGATTCTGTTTTTGATCCATTTCCTCCGTGATGGTAACTACAACGCAGTCTGATTTGAGGCTGTTAGAAAAGCAACAGGCAAAAATCATTCTGTTTGCTAGAGCCTGAAATCTACTTCCTGGGCTTGGTTTCTGCTGGGTTCTGTGACTGTCCGCTTGCCAGTTGGCTAAGTCTTGGAAGAGCGCCCAGTGGGATAACATGATTTATCCGTTTATTTTGCTGAACTCAAAGAGTAAGCTCTGTCTGTCTCTGTAAGAACAAACTCAGCCCGTTCAATTGTGTAAATTATAATATTTGTTGTAACAAGTAGGGTACATCTCAGTACGCCTGGGTGTCTGTGATGGTTAGTTTTATGTGTCAACTTGGCTGGGACACAGTGCCCAGATATTTGGTCAGACGTTATTCCAGAGGTTTCTGTAGAGGTGTTTTCAGAGGAGATGAACACTGAAGTCAGTAGGTGTGCAGGTGGCAGGTGGCCCTCCACAGCGCAGGTGGGCCTCCTCCCATCAGGGGAAGGACTTAGGACAAGAAAAGCAGGACGGCCCTGGGGTCAGATGGCGGCCCTTCCCTGGGGATCCATCCTGCAGGCTCACCTGCACATTGTGGACCTGCCGGCCTCCACAATAAGTCTTTCCTTAACAGAAACCAATCTCAGTCTCTCTCTGTACATGCACGCGCGCGCACACACACACGCACACGCACACGCACATACACGTCCTGTTGGTTCTGTTTCTCCAGGGAACCCTGACTGATGCCGGTCCATGTCGCATGTCACGTGACCCTGGTTCTCTCAGCCATAGCTGGTTGGATCAGGTGGACACCAGATCAAAGACAGTCAGTCCACGTGCTGGCCAGTTACTTGTGCTCAGGCTTAGCTCAGACAGATGTCTCTCTGGGGAACAGGAACTAGAAAATACTAAGGGAATAAAGAGCCAGCAGTGGAGCTGAGGCTGGCAGGCTGTGCTGGGAGGTCCAGGGCAGCCATAAAAGCCCGTTTGAGGCTCCGAGCTCCAAGGAAGCCGAGAGGGCAGAGGTGGGGCCGGTGGGGAGGCTGGAGCGCGGACACCTGGACACCTGGACACCTGGACGCCCGTGAAGGCACCTCTGGCCCGGGAGAGAGACTCTCAGAGAAGGGCCAGTGGGTGTGGCGCCTCTGTTCCTGTTCGAGGCTGCAAGTTGTTGAATGAATTTTTATTGCTTGAGCCCAAAACTTGATTACTTTGTTTAAAATTACAGTTAACAAGGACAGGAAAAAACCCACCTTTTAGTTATGTGCTATTATATAAGCGTGATTTAGATTTTCATTTCGTTCATTTAAGATTTTTTAACACAGTAAGGAAAATACTTTCTATCCTGCATCCCGTAACCCTTGGGCATAGAAACTTTGTCTCTTCCCAGGGCGTCTGTGGACCTACTTCTGTATCACTGATCCCCTGACCCTCCACGAGGAGGACACCTGTGTGCCTCTGAGCACCCTGCCCCTCCCTCCACCTGTCCCATCTGCTTCTCCGTCTGTGAGCTTTCCTCTGTGCCCAGATCACGTGGGTGATCCAGGGGTGGTGTCAGCGGGTCCCTGTGTGCCGCTCCCTGCTCACCCCGAGGTGGCCATCTTCCAGGCACATGGTCTCCGTCCTGACTCACTGGGCATCTGGTTTCCAGGTGAGGCCACAGCACGGCTGTGGGCTGATGTCTGTGCCCGGCAGGTGGCAGGTCAGGGGCGGAGCCAGGACCGGGCGGCAGGTGGCAGCTGTGGACATGCTGGGCCGCCGGTGCCCGTCCTTTTAGTCTGACCAGCCCTGCAGGGCGCGGGGTCGGGGCCAGTGCGCGTGGATGGTGCCTTGAGCGCGTGCGGAGCCAGGGAGAGACCAGGCCCTTCAGCAGGTGCTTTGGCCTCTCTTCTGGTGGTTCCTGATCTGCCCGTCCAGCCGGGCTGCTCTTCTAATTCTGTGATTCCTTCTGCATGAGACTCCGCTGTAAACAGGACTTGCCCACATCAGCAGTTTCACCGTCAGGTAAATGAGGCGCGTCTCCGGAGCTGGCCCGTGGAGTCTTCCCCGTGGGGTACAGCATCCCTTCTTCTTGCTGCTGTGGTTACCCGTCAGGAAAGCCACTGGGACTGGTTGCATCCACTTGCCGCGGCTCAAAGTGTTTGTGCTGATCCGGGGGCATCGGACCTGGGAACGCACTGTGGACTCCACGCTGGGTAGAGACCTGCTGGGGGATGGGCAGTGGGAGGGAAGTCTCACACGGCCGGGTTTCTAGACACGGACTTGGGATGGCTTTGGCGTCCCAGATATAGATGCTATGCTGAAATCACACAGGTCTTTCCAGCCGCACCTGCATCGTCACCAGGTGGAAACTGGGGCTTGCTGGGTGCTGCTCTGATGTCTTCAGGTCACACTGATGGGGGCTGGTGGGACTGTGCCTGGGGAAGGGCGGTCTCGGGGACACGCCTTTGGGGCAGAGGATGAGGCCCCGGGCCCCGCTGTGGGCTGCCCAGGTGGGCTGTGTGGTTTCAAGCCAGTTAATTGCCTTCTCTGAACCTCTCCTCTGAGTGTGAGATGAAGGCTCACCACGCACGCCAGCGGGAGGTGGCCCGTCCCTTTCCGGGGCTGCCGCGCACTCGGCCCACGTGTGACCTGTGCCGCCCCCCGCCCGCTGCCGCTGCTCTGGTCCTGTCCCCGGCCCATTGCCTGCTTCGCTGGTCTCAGTTCATGTGGTCCTCGCAGGAGAGGCAGGGACATCATCCCCTTACCCTGCAGATGAGCAAACCGAGGAAGGATCAGAGACGTCAAGGCATTTGTCCAGGATTGCACAGCCAGGGAAGAGCAGAGCAGGGATTTGAATCTGGACCTGCCTGGTGCCCAACTAGGAAACTGATCCACCTATGCAGAGCAGCTCTCGGGACGCCCTGGCCTGGAGGAGGTGTGTCTGTGGACACACATGGGCACACATGCACAGATTGCTCCCGTGTCCCACGTGAGACCTGGACGGAAGGCTTTCGGGGCCCCTTGGATGGGCGCGAGGCTCACGGTGGCCGCTCAGGGTGAGACCAGGGCCCAGGCCCGTGTCTTCACCCCTGCACCCCCTCGGGCTTCCACAGGCTGGAGCGCGAAGCCGGGCTCGGCGGAGACCCCGAGACCCCTTGCGGGGGACAGGGGAGCTGCGGTGTTGCAGAGACCCCGCCCACGCTGTGCCGTGTTCCTCCGGCGCGGAGACGCGCCCACCTGCTCCTGGTCTCCGGCGGAAGTGGGCGCTCCGTTCCCCACGCCGGGGCTGGTTCTGCTCGTGTGTGCGCTGCTCCCTGGGCTGTTGCTCACTAGGAGGGCATCAGGCCACTGTGTTTTCACTGACGCGCCGCGCTGGACAGAACAGATTTCACGCTCGTCCAGGCTGCTCTTTCGGCTCCTCATTCGCTTGAGAGACAGAGGGGGGCTTTTTCCCCTAATTGCACTGCTGTCTTCGGCTTTGCCCCCTGCACGGGGGCTTCCTGGGATGCAGTGAAAGGGCCTTGGGAGAGAGGTCTTTGGTACACAGTTATGGCCATTTTTTGGTCTGGAAAGCAAGAAAAACACTGATTTCATTTTTTAAACAGCCATGGGAGAAGTTTGGGCATTTTTCCCAGAGGACACAGCCTGCAGTG
Source organism: Mesoplodon mirus (assembly GCF_964341445.2). Taxonomy (NCBI): domain Eukaryota; kingdom Metazoa; phylum Chordata; class Mammalia; order Artiodactyla; family Ziphiidae; genus Mesoplodon; species Mesoplodon mirus. Next base: position 25,639,163 of record NC_138990.1, on the reverse strand, counting down.
CGTGAACCAGTAGATACATTTTGTTCATTTGTGAGGCGGTGCGGGGGCGGGGGGAAGGCTTTACATTTGCACGTGGCCCGGAACGATGCTCCTGACGAGGAGGCCCAGGAACAGTCAATCTTCTGGGACGGTGGGCAGACACCTGCCACCGCACCCTTGTCCAGACGCGGGGCCGAGGCCAGGAGCAGCCAGCGCCTGCTTTTGCTATCCTTTGAACTCTGCGTTTTACATTTTTAAAGAGTTGAAGGCAGAAGAGTAGTGCTTCCTGATGTCTTCTGAGTTTCAAACCTCAGTGCGTGGTCACAGCTGTGCATGATCAGAGCAGGTCCCTGGCTTTGGCACCGCCTTCGGCTGCGTAGCCGTGACAACGGAGTGGAGGGGTTGCCATGGAGACCGCGTGGGCCGAATCCCACCGTCTTTCTGCCCGGCCTTTTAGGGGACTGGGGGCACTGCCTGGGCCCACGTGGCTGGTCTCGGAGCACAGCCAGGTGCACCTTCCTCTGGGACCTTCCCCGGTTCTGGGAGGGGAGGGATGGGATCTGGGCTGGAGTTGGGCCGCTCGAGTGCTCCCTGGGGGCCCGGCGATGGTGACACCAAGGAGATTCTTAACAAATGACCCAGCGGTCCGAGTGCAGTGGCAAGGCGATGAACCGGATGGTCCTCAAATGAGCAGCCTCCTCCCTTCTGACTCCTGGTGGGCTGGAGAGGTTGCAGGGGCAGTGCATCTCTTGAACGCTTTTAGCTGAGGGCTGTCCCCAGAGCACCTCCCCCCCAGCACTGACCTGCCCTCAGTTGTCAGCAGCAGTGATGCAGTGATGTTTTCAGGGTGACGGACACGTTGGCTGTCCCGTGGTCTGTGCGGGCCATCAGGTGGAAACCAGGGTCCTCCCCGAGGTGGGAGCTCACTTCTCACTCCCAGTTGCCAAAACACTCTAAGCTCTTCCTCGCTTCTCTTTTTAGCTGTATGAAACCTAAAACCAAAACCGGAGTAAACGCTTTTCCATGTGTGCTTCCTTTGGATGAATCAATACCTTGGTTTATTTCCCAAAGTCCATTTTCTTTTGAAGTAGTTTTCTGTCCTGGGCTTTGAACCATTCAGTGTTTTAAAAATTCTCTATCAGGAGAAAACAATGGCTTATTTTTGCCTTCCCGCTTTCTCTTTATTCATACACATGACTCAGTGAAGCAGACTTTACCGAGTTGATCAGAAGGTTGTGGAAGAGTTGACCTAACTCAGGCCCTGCCTTCAGGACGCTGAGCTGGGGCGGCGGGTTGAGGGCCCAGCAGAGTTTGGACGCTGCTGTCCCTTGGAGGGCGTCCCCCGCCCCGTGTGAAGGGCTGCCGACCGCCGAGCTGTGTTTTAGTCCCCCCTCCCCAGGAGTGGGAGGCGGCCGCGCAGGAGGACCCGCTGGCCCGGAGACGGCAGCAGCTCAGGGCCCATCGCAGGTCCGTCCGTCAGCAGCACTGAGGGAGCCCCTCCAAGCTGGTTCCATGCTCTGGAGCCAAGAGATGGGCCCCTGGTTCCACGTGCTTACATCCTGGAAGGGGAGACGACAGAAAAATGAAACACTTAGCAAAGTGTGTTGCAAGCACCCACGTCCCTCCGCTGTCCGTGTGGCCTTTTTCTGGGATCTGAGGTTCTGGAGGAAGAGCAGACGCAGCAGGAAACTCAGAGCTGCTCCTGGAGAATTAAGGACTCGCCCCTTGGTCTCCCCCGGCACCCCCGGCGCCCAGGGGCCTGCACGTTACCCACCTCCTAGGAGGGCTCCAGAGGGAAGTCCTCTAGGTGATGGTCAGCAGAGACCCCGACGCCCGCTCCCCTCGACGGGAGCGCCAGCCCTCGGGGGCGGGGGGCACGATTCCGCCGGGGCCCCTCTCCCTGCGCCCCGAGGCTCCTGTGTGGGGGAGGGCCCGCCTGTTCTCTGGTGCCCTGGACGTCATCCGAAGAAGCCAGTCTCGGAGTGCCGTCTGCACAGCTGATCGCACAAGGGCCGCTCTGTCACCGATAAATCCAGGCGCTTTCCTGGCAACTGGGCTTTGCTGCCACATCGGACGACATAATGTTTTCTGTGTTTTACAGAAGTCCACAGCACACTGGGAGGAAAAAGCAGACCCGGCAACCTGGCCTTTTGCCACAGTGGCGGGTCAACCGCTGACCTCTGTGACTCTTCTGAGCTCGTCCCTTCAGGTCACCTGTGGGTCACCTCGTGCCACAGCAAGAAGGACGAGGGGCAGAACCTGTACTTTCTGGTCCCTGACGGCTCCACTCCTGAAAGTGAAGCGGTTTTTAATAGGTGTGGGGCTGAAGGTTGTGTCCTGGGGCCTCACAGGCAGCCAGGACGCGTGGTCACCCTGGGTCCTCGGGAGGGATGGGCTGTCACATTGTTGCAGTGGACGCTGGACCATCCGGTGTCCGAGAGCGCCCTGCACATGCAGAGACGGAGTGTCCAGGCCCCGGATCCCGCTGGAGCAGGGCTGTCCCTCTGGGATGGGTGCAAGTGCGGGTTCTGTCACTGTCCCTCGTCCAGAATACCTGGCCCCATGTGGCCTCTCCCCAACCTCTGACCAGGACCCACGTTCTGTTCACCATCAGATGCTGCTTTTTCCTTTGCTGACCTACATTTCTGTTCTTGGTTTTTTGTTTTGTTTTTTAATTAATTAATTTTTTATATTTATTTGGCTGCATCGGGTCTTAGTTGCGGCGTGCGGGCTTCTCTCTAGCTGTGGCACACGGGCTCAGTAGTTGTGGCGCACGGGCTTAGTTGCCCCGCGGCACGTGGGATCTTAGTTCCCCGATCATGGATCGAACCCGCGTCCCCTGCATTGGAAGGTGGATTTTTAACTGCTGGACCACCAGGGAAGTCCCTGTTTTAATTTCAGTAATTTGAGTGAAGAAGGAGAGTGTGTGCCTATGACACCTGTAGGTGACACACTCCTGGGAGGATTAGTGAGTCCTTGATACAAATCAGGGTCCAGGGAGGCCTCGGAGGCCGGAAGGATGCACTTGGATGGACAGGATGAAGTTCTATAACTGCTTGCCCGAATCACACGCTGAAGTCTGCCATTGTGTACAGGGAGCGGGGAGCACCCACACAGAGCCAGTCACGAGACCTGTGCTCGGGAGGTACACCTACGTGCCCAGTGTTTGTGAGGACCCTTGTGAGAAGCTTTGCCTGTGTCTTAGCATCGGTAAAGCTTCACTTCTCCCGGGCTGTGTGCCGAGGGCTCTTTGGAGCTGATGATCTTGTGCTTGATCAGGCTGTCTCTGCACTGGCGGCTGGGATACTCTGAGCCAGACCTGCATCCCGACGCCAGCATCTGCTTCTCCATTTGTCCTGTTTCCTTGCCCCCTCATTCCTTTAGCTATTTCTTCTATTGTTTTATGGGTACTTTTTCATGCTGCTCAAATTTTTTGTGAAAGGAGGAAGAGATGAAAACCAATAAAAATACATGTATCGGGCCTCCCTGGTGGCGCAGTGGTTGAGAGTCCGCCTGCCGATGCAGGGGATACGGGTTCGTGCCCCGGTCTGGGAGGATCCCATATGCCGCGGAGCGGCTGGGCCCGTGAGCCATGGCCGCTGGGCCTGCGCGTCCGGAGCCTGTGCTCCGCAACGGGAGAGGCCACAACAGTGAGAGGCCCGCATACCGCAAAAAGAAAAAAAAAAAAAAAAATACATGTATCATAGTGTATCAACATTCTGTGATTTCTAGCCGTGACCCCTGTTTTTTCAAAGCTGCTCAGTAAATACTGAATTGAGTTAAATTATATATATACACACACATATATATTTTTAAATTTATTTTATTTATTTATTTATTTTGGCTGAGTTGGGTCTTCGTTGCTGCGCGCGGGCTTTCTCTAGTTGTGGCGAGCGGGGGCTACTCTTCGTTGTGGTGCGCGAACTTCTCACTGTGGTGGCTTCTCTTGTTGTGGAGCATGGACTTCACTAGTTGCGGCACGCAGGCTCAGTAGTTGTGGCTCGCGGGCTCTAGAGCGCAGGCTCAGTAGTTGCGGCGCACGGGCTTAGTTGCTCTGTGGCACGTGGGATCTTCCCGGACCAGGGCTCGAACCTGTGTCCCCTGCATTGGCAGGTGGATTCTTAACCACTGAGCCACCAGGGAAGCCCTGAGTTAAATTATATTTTAAAAATCAGCAGCTTCAGTACTAGATTTTGGGGGGGGACTGAAAGTGAATCCTGTGGCTGTGTCATGCACGTGGTTGAACCCAACTCTGCAGTGAAGTGGGTGATGCCAGAAATGCCTGACCCATCACTTTCCTACCTGGAGACACAGCTCCCATCGAGGGGGTGATGTTCAGGCTCTCTCTCCTTCCCGGGGCCCGGGGGTCAAAGACAAGGGCATTGGTTCCTGAGCCTGCACGTCCCTCGAAGGAGAGAAGCACTGACCTTGGGGAGACCACCCTTTTAGGGGGAGCGGTGGGCGAGTATTAGGGTGACCGGAGGTGGCATTACCCATTCTTCAAGCCTGCTCCCTGCAGACACTGCTCTGGGGTCGCCCGGAAGGAGGGGCATCGGGCCTTGCCTTCCTAGCATAGCTGGCGGGAATAGGCAGGGTGAGGTCCGGTCCCACTGACATCTGCGCTGCTCAGACCCGGCCTGGGAGACCCCATGCTTGGGCGCCGTGTTTATGACGGACACACCCGAGTCAGCCCTTAGGGATGTGGTTGGCGAGGGCTCCAAGTGCCTAGGCAGGTGGAGGTGAGCGTGGGAAGCGTGATGCGTGTGCCTGCCGCTGGGCCCTCAGGACTGTCACCGGACCGCCTGCTGTCACTTTACTCCTCCAGGCCCCTCCCTCAGCGGTGGCCACGCCTCTCCGCCTGGGCCTTCCCCCCCCCCCATCGACTCTGTCTCTCCCTGCCACTGTGCACAGCCTGCCCTTAACCTTCTCCTGCTCGCGGGCTGCCCCAGCCCCTGGGCTCGGGGGCTCCTGCCCGCCTTGTCTGGACGGTGCAGTCGCCCTTGGGCTGCTTTGTGCCCCGTCTCCAGCCTCCTGGAGCCTTCGCCGCTCAGCCTCCTGCTGGGAGCAGAGATGAAAGGCAGTGCCCGGGCCTGGTTCCCACAGGTCACCCGCTCCCGTGCGATGCCGGGCAGATTCTGAGGCTGGGCTCCCACAGTGCGTGGCGTGTGGGGACCACGTGTGTTTATGGAAGTGATGGGTACCTAGCAAGCTCAGAGATGTCAGGTGTCATGACGCCTCTTTATCCTTCGGCCCAGCCACTCCTTTCTAGGAATCGATTCTGTGAATACCTCAGCGACAGTGTGAATCGATGGGTCCAGAGAGCCAGTCCCGGGCACTGCCCATGACGGCTCGGAGCGGCCCTCCCAGGTGGCCCGAGCACAGGCCGCGGTCGCTGCCCGGAAGGAGGTGCGGGCGTGTCCACACAAGGCTGCGGGAGGCTCCGCAGTGTATCCCGGGACGAAAAGTGTGTTCACAGTGAGCTGCCTTTTGTGCAAGAAAAGGAGGGAAATAGACACACGTTCTATGTGCTTCGATTTTCCAAAGGAAACAGTGGAAGGGTGAGGTAGAGTCACCCCGAAGGGCGACCGGGGAGGAGGGGAAACTGTGAGGGGGGCAGGGATGTGGCCTCCAGTCGCACCTCGTTGAACAGTTAATTACTTATTAGTGATAACACTTTGGAACCGTTTATGTGTTGCAGAAAATGGAAACGAAAGTTCAACCTGGCTATGATGCACTGTGTGGGCCACATGGAGGTGCACGTGGCTGCCATGAAAGGCCCCTCACCCCGTGCTGGCAGTGGGCTGGGCACAGGTGCCCCTCTGCACGGTCCACTTAGAGGTCTGCAGGCTGCACCCCTGGTCGGGGGACCTGGGTCCTCCATGCAGGCTGCCCATGGGCCTGAAGCATTAGGAGGGGTGGACGGGGCCCACGGGAAAGGCCGCCATGATCCCGGTCGGGAGTTTTGTTACAGCGATGGGAGCAGTGGGCTGGGCAGTCGTGGACGGTGTCCAGTCCAAGAGTGAGGTCGGGTTTGCAGACACGGCCGGGCCTGGCCGAGCATTGGTGGCAGAGGAAGAGGAGGAGGTGGACTTGATGTTGCGCCTTGTCTGGAAAGTGGACGGGCCTGGCGGTGCGCTCGGATCCGGGCATGAGGGGGGCTTGAAGGACCAGGGTGACGCTCTTGGGGGACAGAGCCAGATGCTGACGGGGCTACCTTAGCCCTCTGAAGCGGAGAAGAAAGCAGGGACTGCGGGGAGCGTTAGGGTCCCCAGGGCACGGCCCCATCTGCCCCCCACCCCTCCCCTTCCCAGCTCCCCCGCCGAGGGGGCCGCGTGCTCTGCTCTGAATATGAACGTAAATTACTCTTTATTAGAAAACAAGCCTGTCTGTGCAGGGGAGATGGGGTCCTGGGGGAGCGTGCTGCTGGGCAACAGGGCCTCCAAAGAGAGTGAACCTGGGTGTGGGTCCTGTGCTGACCGTGTTCCTGGGTCCCGAGGACTTGACCCGGAGCGAGGAAGCAAATGCCCGAAGGCAGTGCATGGCCCTCGCTGCCCGATGCAGGCACGGGTGGTTTCAGCCACTCAGACAAACGCTTTCCGAGAAGCCTCCACCGCAAACTCAAACCAGTTCTGTCATCAGTTACGGCTGTTGAATCGGGTCAACGTAATCAGATTCCTGAAAAGATTATGAACACTGAAAGGGCTCAGTAAATATCCTAAGACAGCCGTCCATTCGTAACCTGGGCCAGTGCTGCCCCAGGATACCCGTGGGAGTTTCCTGTGGCCGTCCTATCGAAGCACCACCGACAGGACAGGAGTCTGTTCTCCCAGAGTCCCAGAGGCCGGACATCTAAGGTCAACTGGCAGGGCTGGTTCCTTCTGTGGCCGTGAGGGGGATTCTGAGCCAGGCCGTTCCTCCACGCCCACCCGCCGCCCGGCTCTGGAGGTTTGCCGCAGTCCTTGGCCTTCCCCCGTGTGCCCGTCTCCAAATCTCCCCTTTTTACAAAGACACCAGCTGTCTTGGACCAGGGCCACCCGTGTGACCTCACTGGAACTTGGTCACCTCTGGAAGGACTCTATCCCCAAATCAGATCACGCTCTGAGGCCGTGGGAGTCCGGCTTCAACGTGTGAATTGGGGGAGACACAGTTCAGCCCATCATGATCCCTGCTGGGCTGTGATGGGAGGGGTTCAGCCAGTGAGGAAGGCATTTTAATTTTTCTAAGACTCTTTGGTCAAGAAAGGGGTCTTTGCGTTTAGTTGTCAGTGACTTTTATACTTGTTCAAGTGATAGATTTTAAGTCAAGCTGGGGGAGGGTGGGAGTGAGCATCTCAGCAGACCTGTCCCTGCACTCCTGGCCCCGGCCTGAGCCCCGCAGGCCTGCTCTGTGTCCGCGCGTCTCCCGCTGCTGGGCCGGCTTCTGCCTCAGGCTCTGGTCTCTCCTGGGCTGCTCAGGCCCTCCCTCCGTCCACTCTTCTACTTTTGCATTTAATTTTATTTACCGTGTTAAGATGCACACATGAAATAGCCTTGTTTTTCCAGCTCACACACTGAATGAGCTTTGTGGCTCCGAGCGTTCGGGCTAAATGTCCTTACCGGGGGAGCGAGTTCCAGCTCAGAGGTCACTGGAGGGGGAACCCCAGTGTTTCCACGCCTGCTCCAGGGGTGACTCCCTTCGTGAGGCCCTGCAAATCCGTCCTGTGTTTGTTGTCTTAACTCTGAGACTTGAGCGTTCCCGTGGGCTGGCGGAGATGGATGGATGGGTGACCAAGGAACCTGTTATCTCCCCATAATTATTGTTTAAACAAACTCTGTGAGGTGAGAGCGTCCACCTGTCATTCAGACAAATATTCATGTATTTGTTAGCCTTGGCCCAGGGTTGATTCATCCAAGGAATGAACAGGAGGTTTAATTTCTTAAATGCCTTATTGCTGCTTGGAAACTGAATATTTAAAGGTGACACACAGCTAGTGACAATCACAGATCCCTCTCCGTAAATGCGTTTCTTGTCTCTTCACAGGGATCTTCGCTTTAACAGAATCAGAGAGATCCAGCCGGGGGCCTTCCGGGGGCTGAGAAACTTGAACACATTGTAAGTCCAAACATTGTACTGGGAGCCGGTAGAAAAGAGATATCAAAAGTATCACACCAGGGGCTTCCCTGGTGGCGCAGTGGTTGAGCGTCCGCCTGCCGATGCAGGGGACACGGGTTCGTGCCCCAGTCCGGGAGGATCCCACAGGCCGCGGAGCGGCTGGGTCCGTGAGCCATGGCCGCTGAGCCTGCGCATCCGGAGCCTGTGCTCCGCGACGGGAGAGGCTGCAACAGTGAGAGGCCCGCGTACCGCAAAAAAAAAAGTATCACACCTTTCCCTGTGGGTACATCCCGAAGCTGGGGTCTGAGAAATCATCACACCTTTCCCCTGGGGGTAGATCCCGAAGGCTGAGGGACGTCTACCCCATTGCCCACTATGGGTGGGCATGGCTGGGAGGTTGCCGTGGAACCTGACAGAGGGATTTGCACGTTAAGATGCCAGGACTGGGTCCCAGGCTTGGCGGCCGTTGTGGCCTTTGTCCCTGTGTGTCTCATCTGACCTCTGTGAAGCTGTCCATCCTCTGGGTGTGATCCAGGTCTGTGCTGGTCACGTCTCCCACTGCAGGGTCGAGGGGACGGCCCTCCTCTGAGCTAGTATGGGTCCTGGTGGGGTTGGGGTGTTGTCCAGCTGGGTCCCAGGGTTTAGACCCCAACTCCAGGCTGCCATGGGCTGTGCTGAATGCTGTGGGCGGAGACGGGTTCTGGCCCTTCTGCCCCAGGAGGTGACTGTTCTGTGCAGGGCCTGGGGGTCAGGAACGTTCACCACTGCCCTGTAAGCCTTGTTGGGGGGACATGGATGGCTCGGCCCCCAGCTCCCTCCCCGTGAAAAGGAAAGCACCATGGTGAGACACCCATCTCCGGGACACCCTGCACCTCTGCGAGGGCCTCCCAGCTGGCTGGCGGGGAAATGGAAGAGATGGCAGGATAAAGAGAGACGTCTTCGTGCAGGAGAGAGGGCATTGCTTCTCCGCTGTATGCAGAGCTGCAGCAGTGTGCGCTGATATGGACCAGCTCCCTGAGAAAACTTGCAGCCGGGAGCATCCAGCATCAACACTGCTCTTGCTTGTGTTCATTTGCATTTAGCGAATGTCAGTATTAGGCCTATGGCTTAACCCTAACACAATTCAGAAGCGAGTTGTTTTTTAAATTCTTACTGAGACTTTGCTTTCACAGGCTTCTCAACAATAATCAGATCAAGAGTATACCTGGTGGGTCATTTGAAGACTTGGAGAATCTAAAATACCTGTAAGTCATGACCAGTTCTTTACACCAGAGTCTGTTACCTGTATTCGGACTGTTTACTCACTGAGCTAAATATTGTACTGTTCATGAATTATTGTAAATACATTCATGTGAAAAAGAGGTTTTATTTTTGAAAGGTGAGTGAAATTTTGGTTGGGACTTTTAAAATGAGTTGTTATCAGTATAAAGTGCTACCTTACGTGATTTCTAGTGTTTATCTGCTAAGCCTTAAGTAAAATAGGTTGAATAAAATTAGAAACTATAGCCTCTGAAAATCATTCTCGGGTAATAATGACGCTTCTCGAGATGGAAGGTGATAAGTTATGTTCAGCCGCCAGTGTGAACAGCTGACATATGTTGTGGAATCTGAGCTTTCAGGGGTGGGCGAGATGTGAGATGGGAAGGACAGATCCCTCTGGAATGTCACTAATTCCTGCTAATTTTCCCCATCTTCCGCCAAGTGATTTCACCTCTTATTTTTATGTAGTTAAATTTTATTCTACCTTTAAAAATTGATTTGAATTAATGAGTTTATTAGCATTTAAAACATCTGCTTGTTAAAGTCACTTTTGCAGTTAGAAAGTGACCTCGCCTGGTTCAGTACCTTCACAGGCACTTATTTTGAAGTTGGAAACTTTAACAAAACACTGAATACATTGCTGGTTCTAACAGATTAGAAGTAAGTATCATGTGCTTTGAGGAAATTACTCTTAATTTTAGGACTGCTCAGCTAGAGCCATTTTAATGAGGGATTGGTATCAGTGATTTGGGGGAAAACGTGTGGCTTAAGTGAACCTGGATGTCTCCAAGTCCTGTTGAGTTTAGGTGAGACAGTGGTTATGAGCAAGAGATAACATTAACTCTTTATTAAATACATCTTCCTCCACAAAGAATCTGAAAGTGTCGTGTCTACACACTTTTCTCCATCACTTTTGATGCAGTATATTAATTTTTCATTAGCAATGTTCACACTAAGCTTTGTTGCTCATTTTTAAAATGAGGGAAAGGTCTTCTATTTATTCTTGAGTTTTCATTTATTTACTTACGTTTTGTTTTGGTTTTTGATTTTAAGTGCTGTGTAAGCTCCAGAAGAAAACCTAGATTTCTTAGAAGCAGAGTCCTGTAACTGATAACCAGTATTTGCAGTGCGTGTGTGCATGTTTAGTCTGTTTTTATAAAACAATTTTTTTTACTTTATTTTTTATTTTTTTGGTCTGAATTACTTAAGAGCGAATTATCATTTACCCGAGTAGTTAGGGATACTTCATTTTTCACTTAAGACAGTTTTTTAAAATAATACTTTTAAACCTCGTCTGTTGACGGGCTTCCTTTCAAGGCATCCACGTGCCAACATTTCCCCCTCCCACCTGAACTCATCCGAGACGCCCACGCGCTAGGTTCCAGGGTCACGGGGATGGGCTGAACAGTGGTCGACAGTAACGGGGGTGGGGGTGGGAGATGGACCGCTGTGAGAACAGACACCAGGACAGGGATGCGGCTGTGGCGGGAAGGTGTCCCTTGACCCTGCCATGCTGCTGCTGCAGTTCCCAGCCTCCTCCTCCGACTTCCCAGACCACATTGGGAGGGTCCATCCTGACAGGCACTGACTTAGAGACTGTGTGGTATGCATCTTAACTGTTTAAGAAGGCTTCCACAATTTATTAATTATTGCAGCCTTGGTATTTATCTAATCAGTGCCAAAGTGTATTTTTGGAGGTTGAGTGTTCCTTACGTGTTGGAGCTCCAGTGACTTCTGGTAAGGAATACACCTTCGCCTTCATTAAGCTTTCCGAATGATGAAAATTAACCCTCGAGGTAGTTAGAACTCATATTCAAAGGTCAACTCTGTGATGAAGTAGAAAATTATTTATGATTTACTGTTAGATCATGATCAATACCGAGTTATTCTTAGGAAAACAGATTACGCTCCAGTGTCTTTACCAGCATGCATTCATACATACTAGTGTGGTTCAATTGTATGTATTCTTTGACAGGATTCCTTTACTCTCATCTTCTTGAAGTGCATGCAACGTGATGTCCATGTTGATATTTTGTTTTGCTTGTTTGTGTTTAAGAAACAGGCACAGAAACCTTTGTTCAGACTTACCTCCTATAGGGTTATTAGCAGTAGGAGAAATAACTCACATCTGGACAGGAGGTGCACGTGTGAGGCCCTATTCCAAAGCTCTCTATATATTTGTTGAATTTCAGTGATCCTGTGAGGTACTGCTATTCACTCCATCTTACATACGGAGAAACTGAGGCAGAGAATGTTAATTCTTATTCAAGACACACAGCCAGTAGGTGGCAGTTCAAGGGTTCAGACCCCACAGCCTGGAGAAGTAATGTCTGTGCCAGGCCTCTTTCAGGCACTGGGCCTCAGCTTCAGGGGGAATTCTGGCTGGTTTGTGTTAAGGCTTGTAGTTCTTACTGAAGTCGCCTCAGCAGATGTGCGCAGAGAGAGAAGGGAAAACGCTTGGAAGGATTGCAGCGATTAAAGGCAGCACAGCAGGTCCTGTTAGACTGGGCCCTGCGCCAAATATTATTAAGTAAAACGTATGTCCTGGAAATGAAGTAGGCGACGTTACAAGCATTGAGACAAAGCGGTGTCATTTATCAAGTGGGTAGGTAGGTGAGAGCCCAGCCACCGAGCATCCAGTGTGCAGAGAAGGATCTGCCTGAGTTACACTATAGGAAAGGTGTGGATTTTGATGCGTCCCTCTGCCCACATCAGTGATGGAGAAATGCCTGGTGCAGGTGTCTCCACGTCTGATACAGACGGCCGCGGTAGACATGTGTTCTGAAGTCCAGGACAGATGGGTGGACCCAACACACATGGTTTTGTGTTTCTGGTGGAATTGGATACTTCGGTGTGAAAGTCTTCACCCTTGATGGGTTCCTTCAGGAGTTGGCCAGCTTCTTCTGGAAAGGACGGGGCAGTACGCGCTTGAGGCTTTGAGGACCATACGTCTGTGTTTCCATGGGGCACAAAATCAGCCGTAGACCACAGTAAATGAGTCGGCATGGCCGTGTGCCAACAAAACTGTATTTTCGGACACTGAAATGTGAATTTCACATGATTTTCATGTGTTTCGAAATATTTAACCATTTAGAAACGTAAGAACCATTCTTAGCGTGCAGGCCATGCAGAAACAGGCAGCGGGCCCATTGGGTGGTTCTTCTGATCAGCCTTGGTTGCTTCTGTTGTAGGAGAATGGGATTCTGAGTGGAAAACAGATTATGTAGTCTTTGTAATTTAGTCTTTGTAATTTCTATTTCCCAGATTATTTCTGGGCATTTTGAAACTGTAGCAGTATCAGTTACAGAAGCTTATATTCAATGCATTTTACATGTTTTTCGGGAAATGATTTTATTTTCTTCAGGCTTTGAAGCAAATGCTTTGTCAGCTGCTCATAAGCTGTCCTCCAAGAATCTATGAGTTTCCTGAAGACATGGCGGTGGTCTGATCATCTCCGGTTGGAGGTTTTCCTTAGAAAGGGGAAAGGGAGCCTCCTTGGAGGAACTGTACTTATTGTGTAAACATTCTGTTTGTATCCTAATACGATCATGAATTTGAAAACTGTCTCCACGTGCCAACTGAATTCTTCTTTCCACCCTGAGTTACGGCCTGGCGTGCGTGTGCTAATCCTCCCGTGTTTCTTGTTTCAGCTATCTGTACAAGAATGAGATCCAGTCAATTGACAGGCAAGCGTTTAAGGGACTTGCCTCTCTAGAGCAACTGTAAGTGCCTCTCCTCTGCTCTGCGGTGTCTTGGATTTCACCTGCCCTTTGCCTCTTGCAGGGAAAAATAGGCCAAGTCTGCTGTTTGCACGATGCATGTCTGTGCCCCGGGGGCCTAGGGCTGTGTGCATGCAGATGACAAAGCCGTGGTCCCTCCCTCCTTCTGACCCCGCCCATCTGGGCAGCCACCCCACACCCTGTGCCCTGCATTCCTGGGACAAGGACCAGTAACACCGGTTGACCCCTGTCCCCATGGTGCTTCCAGTTTAACAAGATAGACTTGTAAACAGATCTGAGCAAGTAGAGGTCTTTCGGGGAGAAGTGGGGACCAGGAGGTTGTTTTCCTCGTACAGTATTTCCTGTTTGTGAATCTGCACGTCCGGTTTACTTGCGTCATTCATCATGTCATTATTTTGGAGAAAATAAACTTTTCCATATGTTTCCAGTTAGGGTACGCTGGATGTTGTTTCTTGGGCTGCACATGAAGTCCTACTTTGCTGTGAAGTCAGCATGCCCATTTTAAGTAGAATTCCTGGTCAAAGGCATTTTCTGACTTGTTTGCTTGGCCGGTCACCTGTCCATCAATGGGCTGGAGTCATCGCGTGTCAGGCAGTTTTATTCACGTGGATGCTGCAGCGGAGGATGTGGTTCATGTTTTGTCAGTTGACCGGACATGGAAACATCTCCAGAGACCTTGAGGCAGAGCTGGTGAGGCCTCACCTGAACCAGGAGCTTCCGAAGCACACGCAGGGCTCTTGTTTTTAGATACCCATTTATTTATCCAGCTGAGAGCCACTTTCCCGAGCCTGCTGTGCTCGTCGTGGACTGGATTTAGAAAGAAGTTGTATATGAGGGGCTGTACACCCTCGGCTTCAGGGAGAATGACACAGGGATCATATCATCACAGAAACACGTGGGAATATCTGGAGAACTCCCAGGTGGAGGGAGGGTCCCCGGAACATGTTCCTGCATCTGACTCAGTTTTAATGGATCTGGGACTGGGATTTACATGTGCTGTCAAGTGTGGAACTAAGTGAGGCCCATCGAGCCTTGGGAGGGGGTGAGCGGGGTTATTTTTGAGGAAAACAGAGGCAAAGTCTGGGAGAAATGAGGAGGGAAGGGGAATGGCATCCACGGAGCGCCAAGTGGGAGTTGGTGACCAAGGTCCTAGGGATTCGGGACAGCATCCTAAGTCAGGCTGCCTCCAAACCCAGGATCAGGCGCTGGGGGTGAGGGGTCTCTGCTGCTGAGACTTAGGGAAGAAGAGAGATTGGGACCTGTCCCCGCCCCTCGGGGAGACACTGTGAGGGGGAGGGGAGCGTTCCCCTAGGAACACGCACAGATCTGCCCCAGCCGCGTGCAGAGCGCTTCAGGTCCCCATCCTCACGGGGGCCCCCCATGCCCAGAGCTGGCACATGTGCTCCAGCAGAGGGGAGGCTGGTCCCGAGCCCCGTGTCTGCCCAGCATCTCGTCTCTCGCAGGCCTAAAAAGATAAGCGGAGGCTTATACAAATGTTTAGAGTTTATTTGAGCAAAATCGATTGGGATAGAGCCTCAGCAACCGGCCGTGTGTGGACACCCCCTGCCCCAGGGCTGGGGGAAGACTCGTGGAACAGGCGCAGATGCAGAGCAGGGCACTTGGTGACGGGCTGCAGCCTCGGGCCGCCGGCTGCACAAAAGTGTATCCTTAGCTCTGGTCTCTAACCCGGAGGCTCTGACAGGCTCCTTAGGCTGCGCGTTAGACCCACCCCGTCCAGAAGGCTCACCCGGGCTCCCTGAGAGGCTGGCCGCAGGCAGGGGGCGGGGACCGTGGACGGCGCTGGGGGCTCCCTTCCTGCCTTCGGCCCGTTTTCCTCCACCATCGGGAGAGGTGGCCACGGCCCTGGGGGTCTGTGAACCCTGAGCCCCTCAAGGCAGCACCCGCGTCCAGTCAGCCTCCCCCTGGCTGTTGGCACGTGGATTTTTAAACAGCATCAAGTTGGGACCGGCCTGTCTTCCCTTCTCTCCTTCCCTTGGCTTCGCCCGGGACCCGGCCGGCCGGCCCGCAGTCTCTGGAACAGTGCGGCTGAGCGTGTCTGCTCCCCGTGTCTGTGCTTGATGGGGCGGCCCCAGGCTGCTCCACGGTGGCCGCTGGACGTGTACGTCCTGCATAGTCAGGACGGGGCGTTTCCTGCCCTCAGGCCCCCACTCTCGCCGGGAGGGCGGTGGGCACAGACCCGGCCCCCACCAGGCTGCCTGCCCGTGGAGGAGGGTGGGCAGCTCTGCGGCCATGTGGTCACCACAGTGGTTCTCCCGGCGAGCTGGCCCAGGGCAGGCCGGACACCGACAGGACAGGGCGAGGGACCTTGAGGGTCCATCATTTCAGAAAGTCAGTGAAAGGCTGTACCTGGTGGAGGGAGTGTGGAGAGAGCCCTCCTTTGCGTGGGTTTGTGTTGTGACCCTGCTGGTCCCAGCATCTCGTGAAGACACAGCCTGGCGCGTCGGGCCAGGTCCCTGCGTGTCAGGAGGGGCTCCTGCAGGAGCACTGGTTAGAGGGGGCTTCCGTGTATTGGTGGGCAAAAGCCCACCAATTTTCAAAGTGAGAAAGGTGCTATGCAGGACAACGAGAAGACATTAGTTTTACGAAAAAATGTGTAACTTATGGCAAGTAAGGACTCAAAGGGAAAGACGTTTAAGCTCTGGATGGTCTATGTAATTAAAGGACATTTGAGGAAATACATTATTTCGCTTGAACTCAGGGTCAGGTTCTTCTGTTATTTCTGTAGTTGCTGTTTCTGTAGCTGAAAAGCAATATACCCAATGTCACCTTGAAGTGTAAGTCTCCTAAATCCGTTTTTAAATTAAAAGATTGGAATTAAGGCATTCACATACCTGCGTGTGTGGTGTAATGAGTTCATGTTGATTTTTTTTCTAGAAAGGTCCACGTATTTGGAGAGCTGAGCGTCCCTGGCTTTCCTCGCTGGGTGGGGAGGAAGCCCGGTCGGTGTGCTTGACCCTTAGTCGTATTGTGCAGTCAATCATTTAAAGTCTGCACCCAGTTTTCCGTTGTCTTTAATCTTCCTATTTGATGACTTCGTTTGTTTTCCATACAATGTAGGAGATCTAGAGAGTTATCTATTGACGTGTGTATTTGAAATGACTTAGAGAACAAATGTCTTCAGCAAAACCCTATAGATCTATCAAAAGTATAAAATTGTTTAAAATTTGTTTCTTTTTCCCATTTTTAAAAACGCCTCTAGATACCTGCACTTTAATCAGATAGAGACTTTGGACCCAGAGTCATTTCAGCATTTGCCGAAGCTGGAGAGGCTGTAAGTACTGTTTCCCTCTTGGTCGCCCCTCTTTACCTGCAGGTTCTGGGGCTTGTGGCTCTGTCTCTTTCCTGTAACAGAAAGAACATCTATGTCTGTTCAAACAACCGGGAAACGTCTCAGTAGGAAATCTGTGCTCTTCTCTACCAGTTCAGAAGCGGGAATAGTGATAAAATAGAAAAAAATGTAGTTATTTTCTGTACTAAATAACATTATTCTCAAAGTCACTTATATTAAACAAAGGCAGCCACTGGGATGTGCTTTGAAAGCTGATTTATCTGACTGCTTATACTCTTTTCTACATGTCTAGGAACGTATTTTAAAGAATTGCTGTGGTTTATCACCTCTTTCAACAGGTTTTTACATAACAACCGAATTACACATTTGGTTCCGGGAACATTTAATCACTTGGAATCTATGAAAAGATTGTGAGTATACTAACCCTTTATGCTGTCTTTTCAGCAAAGACATAATTTCTCCATGTCATGCATTTACCTGACCCCTTTTACTGCGTATTTCAAAGAAGAGTTCATCACAGTCTGGATATGAATTAGGAAGGGAGGGTGGATTAAGCCATCAGAACGCTGAACCAAGACCTAGCTGGCCAAGACCTAGCTGGCTTGAGGGAATGTGGCAACAGATGAACCCTTTAATAGGCAAGGAAGACGTTTTTAAAAGTCAATTTTAAATTCCTCAAATTAATCTTTAATTCCATGTTACATATTGTACTGGTGGAAATAAAATTGGCCTAGAAGTAATCTCAACTGTATTGCATTCCTTTTATTTAGGCCTGCACATAACTGAATTCTGTCCATTTTTAGGTCTCTAAAAATAATTTATCTTTACACTGAGTAATTTCTTATAATAGCTTCTGGAGAAAGCTATCTGACATCTTTTTTGTGTTTTTCTCCGAGGTCTTGAAGGCCATTGTTTTTCAGTTAGGTATTACTGAGAGTGTACAATGAACTGGGCTTAAGAAAGAGATAGAAAAGTCAAATTACCAGGCCTGGGCCCAGAGTGGCCTTTGTTTCTCTCTTGAGTTAAGTAAGACACAGAGTTTCCTCACTATTTACGATTTTTTTCTTTATAAGATAAGGAAATCCGCAGCCAAACTAAAAACTACGTTCTAGGGTGGCAGATGAGAGAAACACCACCTGTTTGGTAGATAAGAGAGGGTAGGAAAGAAATTGCCAGAAGTTGCCAAGATGAGCTCAGGGCACGTGGGGGTTACCTGAGTCTACAGAAGGCTGGAACGGTTCTTCTCCGTCTCTGCCTCCTTTCTGGCCTTTTGGTGGTCCAGCTCTGCCCTCTGCATCTGCTCGGCCTGTGAAACCCTAGGTTTCTCGGCCCCAGTGAATCTCCCCCTCCCCGCCAGACGGCAGAGGGGAGCGTCCAGTCGGGGGCTTCCTGCTCTGGCCGCTCAGCCCAGGGGCCGCTGGCCGGGGTCACACACCTGCTCATCCGCTGTCCCTGGGGCCCGTCCTGAGCACAGAGGTCCTGCCGTTTATTCAGAGGGGCTCTGGGGTCAGCGCGCGCCGGGAAGGTTCTGGGTCCCCCACGGCCTGCTGACCTGAGGGATCGGCGGGGGGGAGGTTCTGTCGTGTCTGCGTTGAGCCCCGTGGATTCCGTGGGACGTGCTCATCAGATCTGGCCGTCCAGGCAGAGGGCCAGTTCTGCCTGCTGCCCGCTCCGAGCCAGCGTCCTGGGGAAATGCAAGTAGGAGGTGTGCCATCACGCGCCCGCCTCCCTGGGGAGCTGTGGCCTGCAGGTGTGAGCTCAGTGGACACCCGAGGGCGGCCCCTCGGCTCTGGTCCCGAGAGATCCCTCTGAACGGGGCCAGCCCTGCCGCCACTTCCTCGCTCTTGGTCCACGTCCCCCCGTGACACTCCTTACCTTGTGCTTTGCTGTATAAATGGCCGTCGTTTCCGAGGGAGGAGGTGACACCCTGCCTGTTCCGCTTGTTGGGACGGATGTGTCCAGCCTCGTGGGGCACTTTCTCCCGGAACTTTAAGCATAATTCAGCCGCTGAGATTTGTGCCCTGTGGGCTGACTGTCTTTTAGGGCGTATTTAAGGGTTAAATGAGGTAGTCCATGATGACGCGGTGCCAGTGGTGATGAGAGTTCGGGAATAGTTCCGGGTGGTGGGGGTTTTTGCATTACTGATTTTACGAAGGCTCCTGTCTTGTGCTTTTCATGAAACTTCCCGGACTCATCTGGCACGTATCTGTCCCCCGGTCTTGAACCTAAAATATACAGTATTGGCTCCTTTCACCACCTTTATTTGCGTTGTTCGGGCCCTCAGTCTCTTCTTTCTGTCGAGTGTGGAGCTCTGCTGGGTCCCCTGGTCAGGCAGGACTGGGTCAGATTCTGTTGTCCGCGGGCCCCATCACTGCTGGTCAGTTCGGGTCTGCCCGGCTCGGGTCAGCCCTTGCCCATCCCACGTCTCACCGGCTGTGGCTTCCTTCTCGTAGGCGTCTGGACTCCAACGCGCTTCACTGTGACTGTGAGATCCTGTGGCTGGCGGACCTGCTGAAGAGCTACGCCCAGTCGGGGAACGCGCAGGCAGCGGCCACCTGTGAATATCCCAGGCGCATCCAGGGGCGGTCGGTGGCCGCCATCACCCCGGAAGAGCTGGACTGTGGTGAGTGAGTCCTGGGGCCCAAGCCCACGTTGGTGTCCAGAGGGCATGGCGTGTGCAGCCCTATCTCCAGCTGCCACTGGCTGATCCCACAGATCAAGTCTGGGTGGGGCCTGACCGGACCCTGCTTTACAAAGCCCGTCTCTGTAGTACCCGTAAGAAACTAACTATCTGTTAATAAACTTGGGTTTAATTTTCAGGTTTCCCTGCCAAAAAAATAGCAACCTGAAATGCTCCACTACCTCTGTGGCTCCTTCCAGGCCTCTGCCTTTAGAGGCTGCAGCAGCCTGGCCGGCAGGACCCCACAGTGGGCCGGGTGTCGGGGTCGGGGGTGGTTTCTGGCTGGGAGCTGGCAGCCTCCTGGGTCTGGATCTGGGTGGTGGCCACGCAGAGTGGCCGCAGGCCGAGTTTGTCCGGCTTGTTGCACCCGTGCACTGCTTGTACGTACGCAGTGCCTCACGAAGAAACACGAGAAAAGGAGCGAAATCAAACCTCGCAGGACACCTCTTCCTGATAAATAAACACCCAAGGAATCCAGCTTGTCTTTTAAGTTTAGCACTTCTGCGGGGGGCGGTGCTAAAATTACGTTCTCCAGAGCATCATTATTATTTTCAAATACTGAAAACAAAATTAATTACTTTGAAGGTCACTCCATTTCATAGTAACCCCCCCCCCAGTTATGTAACTTCACTTGTCGCCGTTTGTAACACTTTATGAGCGATCCCTGTGCAGTCAGGCTCCTTGCCTTTAGAGCGTGCAGGTGACTGACTTCAGTCCCAGGGCCACCCTGTGGCCTCCGCGTGTCGTGCCCTCGTCTTTGTCAGGGCTGCTCTGCTGGCAGGGGTCCCTCAGGATGGGCAGCAGGGCTGTGCTGTGTGCACCCCGTTCTCAAGACTGTCTCCTTAGGATCGGCTTCCTGGGTGGAGCAGGGGAGGATGCTCCCTCTGCCCTCTGCCCTCTGGACCTGCTCGGGGGTCACGACAGGCTAACTTCCCTGTGCCCATCTTGGGGCTGCCCTCCTGAGTCGGCCTGGGTTCTGCCCACCTCTCTTCTGGGGCAGGAGCGGACCCTCCTCCCTCAACCCCACCCCAGCCCGGCTCCGATCTTGTCGACAGGGGCCAGGCTGGGGTGACCGAGGCAGTGGTGCCTTGAGCCTTCTGAGCTCCCAGGGCCCTGCGGGACGCCTGGGGACGACGCCTCTGCCCTTAGTGCCCTGGAAGGTCCTCAGTTACTGCCGGTCACTTGGGGTCACTGGGGGGCGCTCAGGAGGGTGGTGCTTCCTCCAGCTCCTTCACCGCCATTGCCTCTTCCTGGAGACAGAATGGAGAAGCAGAGCTTTCTCCAAGTTCCCAAATTCAGCGCGTCAGAGAGGATGGCGAGTAGGCGAGTGTGGCTCCAGGGATGAGCGGTGGGGCTGGGGGTCCTCCGGCTACAGCAGAGGGAGACGCAGTGTCCAGACTGGCGTGGCGAGCAGGGCGGCTGGGAGTGGAAACGGGAGCGGCGCGGCCTCGGGGGGTTAACGTGGACGGCGGTGAGTCCGAGGGGTTTCCTGTTGACGCTGTGCAGTAATAGACACGCAGATGGCCTTTTGTGCCTGTTTAAGATGCCAGATGTTGTGAAGGCACTGTGCACACACTTGCAGGCACATGTACGCATGTACACACACACAGGAGCACACGCATTTGCACGTGAGCATGCTTTTTCTTTTTGCACATGGCAGGTCAGTGAATACATCTGGGCTTAGAGGGGTCAGTTCTCCGAGTGTCCTAGTTAGTAGGTGACCAGTCCAGCCTGCTGTGAGGACACAGAGAGGACAGTCACCCAGCAGCTGGAGTGCAGGAGGGATGCCTCTCTGTGCTCAGTGATTGGGTGGCCGCAGGGGACTGCAGTGGGAACCCCACACTGAGATGGTCCCGGGGTTGGGAGCCCCTGGCCGCACCTGCACAGCCTCTGCCTTCGTGGCGGCTTCAACTGAAAAGTGCCGTTGTCTGTCCTTTCATTCCCTAAAACTGTTACTCACGAGTGTCCGGCTCTCTCGCGGGGAGCGTCCACTGAGGTCGTCACCCGGTGCTCTGTCTGTCAGAGGCTCAGCGCCACCCGGTTGCCAGGGTTCTCAGCGGGTGGACCTCAGATGCTGGCAATGCTGCGTAATTCGGCTCTAACACCGTCTTCTCCGTGGAGATGCCCCCCTGCCGTTCTCGTGGGAGTGGTTTTGTCTTGAACAGAAGGGATTTGCTCTGGGTTCTTGTCACGTGACAGTTTAAGACCAGGAGGGTCTGCTTTCCTTTTTGGTGCAGAAAGGCCGCGGATCACGTCGGAGCCGCAGGACGCAGACGTCACCCTGGGCAACACCGTCTTCTTCACCTGCAGGGCTGAGGGCAACCCCAAGCCCGAGATCATCTGGCTCCGAAACAAGTAAGTGGCTCCGGACGGGCCGCCGGGGGCGCCAGGTCCCATTCCATCTAGATGCCCCATGAGCCGCGGCCGATCCGCCCGCCCAGACCCTTCCTCCTCCTCCCTGGAAGGAGAGTAAAGAGGAGGGAACATTTTCCGTGCATCCTTCCTGCTTTGAAGTCGCCGCCGGGCACATCCCGGCCTCTGTGAGGCGCACGGCCCGAGCCACCCTCTGCCGGGCTTGGTCCTGGTCAGCGAGGCCGGTCATCACGGAAGGGGCAGTTACCCCCGCCCGGGAGGAGGAACCGGAGGGAACCGGGCTGTCTCCCGCCCGCCCACCTGCTCTGGCGGCATCCGTGGGGTCTGGTCCCTGGGTCCCGAGGAGGTGAGGGAGGGCCCTCCCTGCGGGTGGCATCTTCAGGGAGACCCTGTGAGGTGAACGCATGCACTTTGCTCCTGTGCATGTGATTTGTCTCTGGAAACCCAGGCCTCGCCTTCTGTCCACAAGCGTCTTGGTATGGGAGGGGGGGGGATGTAGTCAGATCCCTGCGGGGTCCGGGGGTCCGACCACCGAGGGTCGTCTGGGCTGAAGGACAGCACCTGATGCATCGCTGTGACCCGAGTCCTGGGAAGGAAACCTCCGTGTGAGGCCACGTCGTCGTCGTTGCCCCCGTGCTTACCGTAAACGCGAGCACCCCAGCCTGCGCGCGCTCACCAGCAGAGCCCTCCTGTGGGTTCAGTGTGGCCCCGTAGAGCCCCTGGCCGGGTTTAGTCGCGACGCTGAGAGGAGATGGGCCCCTGACACCAGCTCTCGAGTCCAGCGGTGTTTGCAGAGAACAGGGCAGTGAGCCTGGGGGGTCACCTGAGATGCACCTGCCGTGGAGGCGTGAAGTGGTTCTAGGCCCGACTTTGTCATCAACCTAGCGCAGCTGACGCCGGGCTCGGGGCCAGAGCTGTGTGGGGAGCGTGAGATGCTGGCCTGTCCCCAGTGCCTTGGGATCTGGGACAGCTCTGAGGGTGGCAAGAGGTAAATTGCAGAGCGAACACGGGAGGGCTTCCTTCGGGGAGTGTGCGTTCAAAGGGCAGAGAAGCACAGATTCGCTCAAGGCCGGCACGCCGACATTTGTGAGTGGTCACACCCACGTTTGTAAGTCAACACGTTGATACTAAGAGTTAACATTGCAGAGCCAGTCACGGCAGAGGGAGACCCAAGGCCCCGGGCCTGCGTCTGGTGCAGGGCTGCGCCCCGGGGCCCATCTCTGCAGCAGCCCAGCCTCCCCCGGGGCTCACGGTGTCTGTGGGAGAAAGCTGGGCCACATCAGGAAGAGCCTCACTTATGGGGCCTGAGAGGTCTGTTGCCTCCGTCCGGAAGTGCTCGTGAAGGACGGGAGATGCCGGTTTCGGTGGCTGGGTTGGTGCAGGAGGAGCACAGCAGGAAGGAGGTGGGCGGGGAACCGGACAGCGCCTCCCGCGCCGGGTCTGTAGCCTGTGGGCACCTGGATTCTGAGAGGGGTCCTGGAAAATCCCTCAAACAGTGGCGGTGGTGTGCTGGGGACATTTGTAATCTTCCGCTTTTAATAACTTAAATGTTTCTACCCCTTTGTCTCGAATGGATTTGCCAAAAACGAAGGGAAGGTTTTCCTGTGAATTTTTTCCACTCTGTTCATTTTTTCCCTTTGGAATGAGGGCCACTTTGAAACATTTGTAGGTTGAACATGTAAATGATAAAAGTGAATATGTGAGTTAATTACAGATGCAAATAAGCACAGTACGTAAACACTTTTCCCAGAAATGCCGGTAAGTCAGGCTGCTGGGAAGGAAAGGTTCCAGGAAGGCGAGTTAAGGCCCCACATCTCCAGGTGCTCCATGCCTCCAGGCTGGGGTTCCCGCGCCAGGACAGAAGGCCCCCCCCGGGGGACTAGGTGTTTCCTTGTGCTTTCAGAGACTGAGCCTGCCAGGTCTGTCTTTACAGTAACGAGCTGAGCATGAAGACAGATTCCCGCTTGAACTTGTTGGACGATGGGACCCTGATGATCCAGAACACGCGGGAGACAGACCAGGGCATCTACCAGTGCATGGCGAAAAACGTGGCCGGAGAGGTAAAGACGCAGGAGGTGACCCTCAGGTACTTCGGGTCTCCAGGTACGTTGAGTGCTCACTCAGACACTTAGAGCCCGCCTTCGTCCCAGTCCACTCCCTTCTTTGTTTGCACCTGGTGGTAACAGACAAACACCAAGGTCTCCCGTTTAAGCTGCTGCAGCAGGGTCAGCTCAGGGTCATAGGTGACCCCCGACCATTGCCCTGGTCCACCATCAACCCCTAATCCAGGACGGTCACTCAGAGTGGACAGTGGAGACAGGCGCTGCTGGGAGCACAGTCCAGAGGGGCCGTGGACACCTGGGCAGACACATCCCCCGTCCCCTGACACCTCCCGCTCACGCTGGTCCCAGGGGCTTTTCTCACTTGTTACCAGTTGGTAGTGGGCTCTCTCTTGTGCTCAGGGCTTTGGTTATTTTAAAAGAAGCCAGAAATCTGAATTTTCATGCAGAATTCGCAGGTCTAGAATATTGGCACCTAAACTGAAAAGATTGTTTGAGCCAAAGGCAGCATAGCTGTGGCCTTGATTGGCCTGGGTCCCACTAGGTTACAGACTCCGCCCTTGTCGAAATGTTGACTTTTAGATCTTTGGTCAGAAGAGACGCTGGCCCTTGGAGAAGAGTCCAGGGTGGTCCTGGTCCCCCGTGGCCGCTGGAAGAGCACAGGTGGCTAGGCCTCCTCCATGGGCCTGTGTCATTTTCGTGTAGGTGGGCCAGGGTCTGTGTTTCCCTCATGCTTCATCATTCAGGGCATTGCAGTACCCTCAATCCCAAGATAAGTGGTTTGTGTGTTTCTCTGATTAGATTCCTAGTACAAGACCTTCGTATCACTTGGTTCATCCCAGCATAGGCACAGTCAAGATTTACTGATGAATGAGAGTTCCCAGCTGTTGAATTTCCCTTCAAGGGAAAGTGCAGTGCAGTGCATGTATTACAGCCACAGCAAAGCCCTTTAATCCCATGTTCCCCGAGTGGAACAAGACGTCCAGCATTTTTGCAAAGTCACACGGCTATGAATCTACCACAGATAAGTTAGAGCTCCCGGTCACAGAAGGAGCTTGTGCTTTATTTGTAAGGCACAGGGAAACCCACAAAATATTGAACAGAGCGGTGCAGTTCTGTAGGTATATGTCAGAGGACAAAAGGGAGTAATAGAACATAAACAGTGCACTTCCTTAGCAAAGTTGCTGTGTTAGCGGGATAATTGATCCCTAGATGGGAATGTTAAAATAATCTCTGTGGCCTGAGAGTTCCAAATCTAACCCCTTTTGATCTGAATTTTTGTTTCTTTCTCGGGAACGAGAGCCTTCTTTAGTACACTAGTCTGTGCATGTTGGCACTGCTCCCTAAAATGCACGTGGAGGGTCTCCTACAATCCGTGACTGGAATGTCACTGCAGAGTGAGGGGGTCAGCCAGTGGCAGCTTGCCAGCCTAGACTAGGGGCTGCCAAACCTGGACCACTGCCTGTTTTTCCAAGATCTTTGAAGTAAAAATGTGTCTTACATTTTTATGTGATTGAAAAACTTAAGAGTAATATTTTAGAATACAAGAGTAATATTTTAGAATACATGATAATTATATGAAGTTCAAATTTCAATGTCTATTAATTAAGTTTTATTGGAACATAATCACACGCAAAGATTTACAGCCTGAAAAGCCCAAAAAATATGCTCTGTGGCCCTTTACAGAAGTTTGCCAACACCATGATGTAGGTAATGATAATGGACCCATTTGTAAGTCTCCATGAGTCACAAAGGGCTAAATGTACTTTATCTGTTTTGAAGCTCTGTTATTAGGGGCGTATAAGTTTGCAGTTTTTAATCTTCCTCATGAATTAAACTTTTGATTATTAATGCTTTTTGCCTTAAGGTTATTTTGATTTTATATAGATGCAACCCACTTTCTTTTGATTAGTGTTTGTCAGCTATACTTTTCCCAACATTTTGCTCTGAACCTTTCTTTTTTACGTTTTTTTTTTTGTTTGTTTTTTGTTTTTTACTGGAGTATAGTCAATTTACAATGTATTAGTTTCAGGTGTACAGCAAAGTGAATCAGTTATACCTATACATATATCCACTCTTTTTTAGATGTTTTTCCCCCATATAGGTCATTACAGAGTATTGAAAAGAGTTCCCTGTGCTGTACAGCAGGTTCTTATTAGTTATCTATTTTATATATAGTAGTGTGCATATGTCAGTCCCAATGTCCTAATTTATCCCTCCCCCTCCCTTCCCCCCTGGTAACCACAAGTTTGTTTTTTATATCTGTGACTCTATTTCTGAACCTTTTTCTTTTTTTTTTTTTTCATTATTTATTTATTTTTGGCTGCGTTGGGTCTTCATTGCAGTGCGCAGGCTTCTCATTGTGGTGACTTCTCTTGTTGTGGATCTCGGGCTCTAGGCGCACGGGCTTCAGTAGTTGTGGCTCACAGGCTCTAGAGTGCAGGCTCAGTAGTTGTGGCGCACAGGCTTAGTTGCTCCGTGGCATGTGGGATCATCCCGGACCAGGGCTCGAACCCGTGTCCCCTGCATTGGCAGGTGGATTCTTAACCACTGCGCCACCAGGGAAGTCCCTGAACCTTTTTCTATATTAATATATTTTGGGTGTTTGTTGTAAAAGCATAGAGCTAGATTTTTTTAAAAAAACTCACACTGACTTTAAAAATGAGTCCATATACATTTATTGTGGTTAGCAATGTATTTAGATTTATAAATTCTACCTCTTATTTTGGACAATTTATCCAACCTTTTCTGTGTTTCTTGCCTTGTTTTGAAATAATTATTTTTCATCTTCTATTTCCTACTTCTAGTTTGGAAGTTATATACCTTATTTCTTTTCTATTAGTGGGTATTCTAGAAAAATTTCAAATGCATTCTTAAATTATCAACGTTACAGTTACTGTCTTTACATTTGTCTCAAATATAACTACCCACCTTAGTTTCTAGGCTGAGTTCTGTTTTTTAACACATAAAAGGTTGTTATGTTGTACTGTTAATGTTTGTCTAGCTGTACCGTGTAATTATCACTTCTAGTTCTTTTTATTTCTTCCTGCATCTCAGCTCTTCCACTGGGGTCACTTTCCTTCTGCCTAACGTAGTGTGAATTAGACAGCAGACCTATGTGACAACCCGCTTTGGGTTGACAAAGGCTGACATGAGGTTTATTTCTCCCTTCTACTCAGCAGAGTTCCCTGTGGGGGGCTGGGGGGTAGGAGCTGACTTTCTCTTTCTCGTACTGATGGTGGAACACTTTGGGTACCCGTCCTAGAGTTTTCTGTCTGACTCTCATCCTGGGGTGTCCTCATCTTTCTATCTCCTAAGGGTCCTACAAGCCACATGTACAATTGCAGGGCCGTGCCAATGCCTCAAGATGGGCTTTGCCTTTGGTTCTTGTCCCTGTACGTGGCTCCACATCTCCAGTTTGCCATCCTCTGGAAATGCTAACATTAAATGTCACTTCTGTGTTTTCTGTGATCCACTGTTACTTAGATATGTGATAAGTGGGGGTTAAAAATAAACGAAAGTATCCGAAGAGTTCTCATCACAAGGAAGAAATATTTTTCCTTTTTCTTTTATTTTGTATCTGTATGAGGTGATGGATATTCACTAAACTTATTTTGGTGATTACTGTAATTCAAATCACTGATGTAAGTCAAATCATTATGCTGTACACCTTAAACTTATACAGTGCTGTATGTCAATTATATCTTAATAAAACTGGAAGAAAAAATAAAGCAGTTTAAAAATTAAAATAAAAAGTAAAAATGAACAAACGAGAAAAGATGTAGAGAAGTCTCTTTCCTGTCTCCTTCCCTGGTCCACGTAATTCCCACCTCCATCCAACCTCCTTCTAGAAAATACTGCCAGTGCCTGCAAGACCAGAGCTGCTTCTTACTTACTGGATGTTAGAGACCTTTCATTTCAACATAGGAGGGACTTCCTTACTCTTGCCCTTTTTATGGGTGGTGGCATGGAATCCCATTATCCAGGTGAAACATCTATTTAACCCGTTCCCTTTGGGGTACATGAAGTCTATTCCAAATCTTTTGCTGTCACAGGTCTCCATCTCTTTATCCAAAACCCTTTGGGCCAGAGGTGGTTTGAAATGTGGACATTGGGGGATTTTTTTTCAGAAGGGCCACATGGTACATAATCCATTTACTGACTTGAACTGTCACAGAATCTTGGATAATGCCCCACCCAATCAATATATAAGATCCTATAGCAAACTGAATGAATGTTCACAGTAAGTGGAATAAATGAAGATTATGAGTAGCCTCATGCTAGAGAGATCAAGGAAAGAAGTTATGAAAAAATATTTTATTTTTGGAGCTTTTTGGATTGGAAAATTGTGGGTCAGGATTTCAGCCTGAAGAAATAACACAGTAATAAAAAACCCTTTTTGTACATATATTGTTTTACAAGCCAGTAAAAAATATTGGGTTGGCCAAATTTCGTTTGGGTTTTTCTGTAACATGGAAAACCCCGTACGAACTTTTTGGCCAACAAGATATCTGTGGGGTACATTCCTAGCGGAGTAATTTCTGGATAAAAGGGTGAAGGAATTTTTAGGTTTGATGTGTGTGGCCATGTTTCTGTCCAGGTGGACCGTGGCAACTTGTGCTACCCACGTGTGAGAGTTCTGTTTCTTCACGTGCTCAACACACAAGCTCAATAATAAGTGTATGGATTTTTTTTTCTGGATTTAGAGTTGAAAAATTATCTCATTGTAATCATAATTATAACCATCTCATTAGAGTATTAATTTGTATTTTTCTTTCTATGAGGGAAATTTGTTATTTCTATATGTTCTAAATACCCTTTAAAAACAATGTTTTATAACCAATAAGAACTGTTAGCAAGGTTTACTGAAAAGACTGACATAATACATTTAGAATTAAAAAAAAGTAAGACTTCTGCAGAGTTTGATCCATGTTTAAAGAAGGAATCAGTCAATTAGGGCTGCTGATGGTGGTTTGACTCGAGGCCACGGACCCTCTTTGTGGTCTGCACATTTCTTGAAAAAAGAAAGGAGACAAAGTGTGCAATTGTATTGTATCTGTTTTACTTATTTTAGACTTTAATAGCTAGAATGAATAGCATGAAAATAGAAACCCCAAGCAAAAACGTTTGCTAAACTGGAGGATTTTAATTCTGAATCTGTGTTTCCTGTGACAGCTCGCCCCGCTTTTGTAATCCAACCCCAGAACACGGAGGTGCTGGTGGGGGAAAGTGTGACCCTGGAGTGCAGCGCCACGGGCCACCCCCCACCGAGGATCACCTGGACCAGAGGTGACCGGACCCCCGTGCCCGCTGACCCTCGGGTGAGCATCACGCCGTCCGGCGGCCTCTACATCCAGAACGTGGAACAGGAGGACAGTGGCGAGTACACCTGCTTCGCCTCCAACACCGTGGACAGCATCCATGCCACGGCTTTCATCATCGTCCAAGGTGAGAGCATCCATGCAGAGGCCCCGGCTCCCCGCAGCCTCCCTGGCTTGCCCTCGAGCCAGCCCCTCTGCGGGCTCCACCTGGTCTTCCAGTCCAGGCTTCATCATCTCCCATCACATCTGACCTTCGGGGGGACTTGGTGATATGTTTATTTTCCAAGTGCAGGCTTTAGGTGGTCAGAGCTTTATTTTTCGGCTGTGTTCCCCACACGAATGTGGGTACGCATGCCAGTTCACCAAGGCCTGCGTGTACGGAATCAGTATGTCTTACACACGTCTTGGAATTTCCTTAGGGTCAATTTTTGGACATAGGGTCTGAGAATATGTGTAGTTTAAGACTTAATGCTGTGTGTTTCCAAATTCCTTAATTGACTCTGTAATAAATTTATTAGTTTTCAAATCAATTGCCAGGCGGGGCTTTGGTTAAGAAGCGCTGGGACAACATGGACGCGGGAAATGCAGAGAATGAGTTCTTTCCTTCCCCTCTGTCCCCAGTGGAAGCCACGTCACTAAAAGTTGGTCCTTAATCCGTCCCCTGGCCCTTTCTTTGCACGTATGACCAAGCAGTCATGTCACTGGCTTTTACCCTTTTTGATTGTGGTTGTTGCTTTTATAAAAATGGAATTATATTACATATATTATTCTGTAATTTTTTTCACCCAGTAATAATAAAATAACTCCTGTCACTATGCACAGTTGCGCTAGATGACATTTTATACCATTTGCAAATATTAGTTTAGGTTGAGGAGTGGAATGAATCTCTTCAAGTCAGGCCCCTTCCAGGAGCTGAAGTAGGTCATTACCTGTGTTCTGTGTTGTAGCCTCAGTGCTGTTAAATTAAGAGTCTTCTGCACACTTGTCAGTGTGATGCTGAGAAGCACCCAGCGTTTGGTATTCTTCCTTTTCACTTTCCGGCATCTTCCTCTGCTCGGGATGCTGCACCCACAGTCGGGGTCCTGGTAGGACTCTTTGAGGGTGGGCGGTGTGCCTTCAAAATGGCGTTTTCACCCAAAGCTGTCTCCTAAATGTTGCGTTTCCAACGTCTTTCCCTCCGGAAGCGCTTCCTCAGTTCACCGTGACGCCCCAGGACAGAGCCGTCATCGAGGGTCAGACAGTTGAGTTCCACTGCGAGGCAAAGGGCTACCCACAGCCGGTCATCGCCTGGACGAAAGGAGGTGAGCTGTCGGGCAGGACGGCGACCCACTCCCTCTGTCCTTCCCTTCCTGGGACTCGGACCCCCCGGGCAGGCCGGCGCTGGCTGAACCCGACGTGACCCAGAGCTGCGGGCACGTCCAGTCACGGGCCACCCCCTCACACACAGGACAGGAGACCTGTCCGCACCGAGGACCTGGATGTCAGGCCCATCTCCTCCCGAGTAGTCTGGGTCCCGCCTTCAGTGTGCACTGAATTAGCCTCTGGAGCAGATTTACTAGTGTGCAGACAGAACTTTCTAGAAACTGGTGGTAGAATATATGTACTGTATATATGACTTTCTCGCTTGAATTCCCAGAGTTCTCTTGCTGTTCCCCAACAGGTGTTGTGACTTGACCACGTTAATTCCTTGGGTGGGACCCCAGCCGATTTCTCTAGCTGGGAAGCTCCTGGGCACACAGTGTGGGGAAGGCCAGCCCGTCACCCCAGGGGGATGACAGCAGCCTGGCCGGCAAGGCTGCAGAGAGGCAGGTGCCAACGTTGGCGGACCGTCAGGGTCTGCCCTGGAATCGAGGGGGTGACAAGCCCTGGACCAAAGGGCACCACCATCCCTTCCGCCCCTGAGGGGCCATTTCCAGGAATCCTGGGAGCAACCTGGATGAGAGGAGAGCTCCATGTTTTCGGGAGGAGAGGCTCATCCCTACTTGGGGAACTGCTTGTCTTTAAACAGCACCAGCCCCATCCCCTTCCCAGCCCACGACCCCTTCCCAGCCCTCGTCCCCTTTCCGTCCCCCATCCCTCTATGCCCAGCCTGGGACCGGCCTCTCCCTGTCTCCGACTCTGCATACCACCCTGGCTCTTTCTTACTTAGCCCTCGACCCCCTGGTCCCTGCCCCTTGCTCCTTCTCTGGAGAGTCTGGTGGGGGGGGGGGCAGGGTCTGTGTGCTATTTGTCCCTGAACTGTCGCACACGCACAGGTGTGTGACAAAGGCCGGGACGGTGACTCCAGGCCAGATCTGGGGAAGACAAGCTCTGCGACCCCTTTGTCCCTGAGTTAGGGTTCTGCCTCACCCTGAGGCTCCCGTCTCCCACCTCTAAGGCCAGGCTCGTGTCCACGTATCCCTGTCACTGAGAGTGCATCCCCACCTTGCAGGGAGCCAGCTGTCAGTGGACAGACGGCACCTGGTCCTGTCATCTGGGACCCTTCGGATCTCGGGCGTTGCCCTGCATGACCAGGGCCAGTACGAGTGCCAGGCCGTCAACATCATCGGCTCCCAGAGGGTCACCGCGCACCTGACAGTCCAGCCCCGAGGTAGGCAGTGGTCCTGCACCGCTCCCTGCGATGGACCGTCCCCCGGACTCGCATCCGAGGCCGTGGTCGTAACCCGTCTCTCCCATGTCGGCTGTGAGGACACTGCCGCCTGTGGGACACAGGTCACGTTATGTCACTGTGTCACCCCTGCCTTCCCTGGGGGTGAGCAAGGTGGCCCCGGACCCAGCAGCACCGGCTGACCCGGGAACAGGCCCCCATGTCCTCCTGGACATCAGGTTCTGCCTCCTGCTGGCCCCGGGTCCCTGTTGAGAGCCGGAAGAGGAAGGCAGGAGAGGTGATGACCTGGGGGGTGGGCACGGAGGGGGGCTGCCTGCAGAGGGTCCCTGGGGGTCGGAACCTGGGTCGGCTCCGGCTGATGGGCTCTGGGTCTGCCCTCCGGTGCCGAGCAGGCAGGACAGTGGGCGGCCCGTGGGTGAGGTCATCAGCCCGTCCCCTGCTTCCTCCCGTCACCAGCTCTTGGCGGGGGGCGGTGCTTGGACTTGGCAGCCCCAGGCTGCCACGAGCAGACCAGAGCCGTGCGGACAGACCAGATCCTGCCACGTAGGTGGAGGGTGGCAGCCCTGGACCGTCCCTCGGTCCCGTCCGGCTGCTTCACTCCGGCAGCTGCAGCGGGAGCGCTCCGTGCCCTGGGCCTGCCCGGACCGAAGGCGGGGCCTCTGCTCGCCTGAAGCTTTTGGAACAAATCAGGAGTCTCCCGGGTTCTCCACGTGTGTCAGCCCGTGTCCCTTGCCTTGCAGTCACCCCGGTGTTCACCAGCATCCCCAGTGACACGACAGTGGAGGTGGGCAGCAGCGTGCAGCTGCCATGCAGCTCTCAGGGAGAGCCTGAGCCTGCTATCACCTGGAACAAGGTAAGGGCTGCAGCGTGTGGCTGGGGGCAGCTGCCCCCTGCCCGCTGCTTCTCCAGACCCCCCATAGCTGGAAGGCAGCCACGGTGTAAACAAAATGAGACAAACTTTGGACATGCTCCTTTACGAGTCCTTCTTGGTGACAAAAGCAAAGAAAACCCTTTTGTTAGATCCTTGGTCCCGTAATCACTAGAGAAGGTTTCCTGTTGTTTCATTTCTCTGTGTTGTTCTTATTAAGCCCAGTAAAGAAATGAATATCAGTGTTTCATTATAAGCAAGTGTTTTAATATGAAACTTGTCCCTGGAGGTCGTGCAGTGGCTCCCCGGGAGGGAAGTGCGGGTCCTCAGGGCCCTGCAGCCTCGGCCTCGCTGGGGGTGGCATCCTGACTTCTCCCACACCATCCACCCCAGTACACGTCCCACGAAGGTCGCCTTCTGTGCCCACGCCCCGGCACGCGCACCCCAGAGATCCAGGGAGGTCCCACAGAGTGAGGTCTTAAGCTTTTCTGGGTCTTTCGCAAGCAGGTGGGAGAAGTTCATCCCCTTGAATTGGCATCGGGCAAGTTCCTCCCAGCGCCGGCGGGTCTCAGCACAGCCACCGTGGTGGATCCGTTAGTGAGGCCCTGACACATGGTGCTGCTCTCCAGGGAAAATACCTCTGCTCCTCAGGTTGACCCCACTGTTCCTTCCATTTACCTTGCTCCAGGATGGGGTTCAGGTGACAGAAAGTGGGAAATTTCACATTAGCCCCGAGGGATTCCTGACCATCCACGACGTGGGGCCTGTGGACGCCGGCCGCTACGAGTGCTCGGCCCGGAACACGATCGGGCAGGCAGCGGTCAGCATGGTGCTCAGTGTGAACGGTGAGCTCGCGGCACTGACGCTCCACATGCGGTCGGAGGCGACCAAGGAAAGCAGGGGGTTTGGGGGTTCGGGCGTTACCAGAAGACAGCACATCCCAACTTTGCAGGGAGGTGGGCGGGGCCCAGAGAGGCACAGCCGTCCTTCCTCCTGCTGCTCTAGGCTCTGCAGGCAGTGTGGTCGTGCCCTTGGAGATCTTTCCTCGCTCTGGGTTTCGTGGTTGGTTTAGTGGTCACCCAAACCCCCTCAAATTCTACAGCATGTAATTTACTGTCACCGTTTGGTAAAGCACTTACGTAGTTACTGCTGCGAAAGAATCCCGGCCCCTTCACTCTGTTTTCTCTCTGTTCTGGGCGTGTGTGGCCTCGTGCAGTCCTGGCGTGTATTAAGTCTTCATTTTAAACCCCCAAATAGTCAAGGACCATTCCCTTCCCTGGATCTGGTTGGTGGTCCTAGAGCCAGGCAGACCCCGGCTCTGTGCTGGCCTGCAGAGCTCACCCAGGGCATCCCCTCCAGCCCCACCATCTGGTCCATCCAGGTGTCACCTCCATCTTCCTAACATTCCATATGTTCTGGGCCAACAGGGTAAAATGCACAGCCTGTAGCTTTGCATAACGTCTTTTTTTAAAAATATTTTATTTATTTATTTAGTTGCACTGGGTCTTAGTTGCAGCTTGCGGGCTCCTTAGTTGCGGCACGCGAACTCTCAGTTGCAGCATGCACGTGGGATCTAGTTCCCTGACGAGGGATTGAACCCGGGCCCCCTGCATTGGGAGTGTGGAGTCTTTTAACCACCGCGCCACCAGGGAAGTCCCTGCATAAAGTCTTACAGTTCGACCCAAACCTGCACTTTGTCTCCAGCTCTCTCTGTGTCCCGCTTTCACCTCCCACCCCCCAGCACAGAAAGCCTGAGTTCTCGGGTAACAGAGCCTCCACACCCAGGCCCCTCCTCTGGACGATCCCCCCAGTTCCTCCCGCAGGAAACATCCTCCACCTGCATGTGCGTTTTTGCCTTCTCCACTTTAATCACCTAATCTGCCTTCTCCGAGGGCTGGTGAGCCTCAGACCTGCCTGGGTGTGGTTAATTTATATGCCGACACCTCACACCCCATACTCCACACTCCCTGCACGGTGCCTGGAGCCTGTGGGCACCTGCAGACAACAGTAAAGGCAAAACTGGAAACCTTTTTTTTTTGGGGGGGGGAATGTTAAGTGACCTTATTTTCCCATTATATTAGAGTATGAAGTGATTATAAATTAAATCGGTGAATCTCCTGACTTAAAAACAGTGTTTTTTCCATTAATGTTTATTTTCATATTTGAAAAATAATGTTACTTTAACATGAATTAGTTATATGTAAAGTTTAAAAATAATCTCCCACCCATAATCCCACTCCCCAAAAATAACCACCCTGAACATTTTAGTGAATTTCCATTACCCTTTTTTTTAAGGCATATACATAAGTGTTTTGGGATTATTTTTCTGTGATCATTGCTTGAAGAAAAACAAAGTCAGTTTAAATCATTGGTACTAATGAAATATTAGGGTAATAAAATTATGTAAGATTATTCTGTCCATTTGTCTAACACGTGGCATAAAAATATTAGCTTCTGAAAATTAGTAAATTGGGGCTCTGTTTGAGGTCGGTGTCAGAAGGGCATATGTCCCAGTCTGGAGGGGGGTGTATTCCAGGAGGGAGGGATGTGTATCCCAGATCAAGTGAAGGCAACATTTCAATAAGGACATTTTCAACTGTGTCAGATTTTCTAGAAGCGTTGAGTATTTTGAAGGAAAAGGATACCATTTATTAAAATGCATGTTGTTGGTGACCTGGCATGAGACATTTTGAAAAATAAAGGTAAAAGATTGGTTGGAACAAGGTTATTTTATTTAGCAAACTCTAAACTCTAGAAAAATATCACTATTAAGTGAAAAGGGAATGAAAAGAGGAAAGTAGAGAGGGAGTCATAGCTTCATAGGTGTCAGGTTTATCCCAGTGTGCCTGAGTGTGTGTGAACATATGTGCATGTATGTATAGTTACGTGTGTGCATATATGGTCACGTATGTGTGTGCACATGTCGTGTGTGTGTGCGTGCCCACATGCACACATGTTGGGTGTAAGAATGTCTGATCCTTCCTTGAGGGGATAGGATGAAGGGAGACTAGAGTCTCCGGAGGGTGAGCGGGCTGAGATCCAGCACCCAGGCAGGTCGGCCTTTGATGGGAGGAACACACAGAATCCACTGGAAGTTAAAGCACCACACTCTCTGCCCAGCAGGGCAGCTGCTCCTGTGGGCCTGAGTCAACGCCTCCCCTACCGGGCGATGCTTTGGTAGAAGAACTTCAGTGTTTTAAGTTACAACTACCTTGTCCTTCTGTGGGGTGTCCCATGATTTAAAAAATTAAGCGTCTGCAACTTCCATACACTTTGAAAACAGCTTCTCATAGAATTTGTGATGAAATAATTTAAGGTTTGGTGTGAAAAGTAGAAATAACAATGGAGAAAAGTATGCCTCAGTCTAAGTGACATAGAGTCTAGACATTATTCTCTGACTCACTTGTGTGCACGTTTTCCGGTGATGTGTGACCTCGCATTTCCTAGTTCCCGATGTCAGTAGGAACGGGGACCCATTTGTAGCCACGTCCATCGTTGAAGCAATCGCGACGGTGGACAGAGCCATAAACTCCACGCGGACGCACTTATTTGACAGGTATTTGCAGAGGCGGGCGGGGCTTCAGAGGGTGATTCTCCTACACAGTTTTCACCTGTTTGATGGGAATAAAACACTGTTTTAATTTGAAAATCATAAACAGTGTTGGTGTTCACTTTGCTGGGGGTTAAGATAACAGAAAGATACTCCTTTCCAAGTAGAAACTGAACTATGATTCACAAATAGAACATTTAAAAACAATTTTGACTCATTATTTTGGCTTGTTACTCAGTGATTTGGCAAAAACAAACTATTTCATAAGCCCTTTGTGCATTTGTTCATCCTGGCAATTCCAAAGTGTTCTTTCTGCATTTGAACTGAAATAGTATATTGGTGGTTTTTTCTATTGACGTAATTAATTATTTGTTTTTAGTGTCTTTTGGTTTTGTTCGTTTGTTTTGTTGCCTTCCGCTTGGGATGAGTAAGGTACGATATGTTGTGTCTGTAGAAACGTAGCCACAGAAATATTTAAGAGCAATAATTCCCCTTTGGGCGCGAGTGACCTTTGTTCTCAGTCATCTGTTCCGTTCTTCCCTTTTCTTCCCAAACACCCGCTAGCCGACCCCGCTCCCCGAATGACCTGCTGGCCTTGTTCCGGTACCCACGGGACCCCTACACTGTGGAGCAGGCCCGGGCCGGGGAGATATTCGAGCGGGCGCTGCAGCTGATTCAGGAGCACGTGCAGCACGGCCTGATGGTGGACCTGAACGGAACGAGTCAGTACCCGGGCGGGGTCCACACCCCGCAGATCCCTTCCCCGTGACGATGTCCAGCCGGTCGGGCCCGGGGTCTGTGATGATCGCGGTCACGTGCGGTTGCCTTGAGCTGGGACAGGCCTGTGGCTCCCCAGGTCTGATGGGAGACCCGGTGGTGACCTGACATGTGCTCAGCACGGGTGGTCGTGCTGTCCTGGCCCCCGGGCTCTGACCATTGGGGTCTCTGGACAAAGGAGAGCCCCTCGGAGGCCGTGGGTCCAGGTTGGGGCTGTTAGAGAGGACGCTGATGGAGCCCCAGCAGGTGCTGCGCAGACGGTGAGGGTGAAGTCACCCCCTCCTCTGTCCGCTGCGGCAGG
Source organism: Mesoplodon mirus (assembly GCF_964341445.2). Taxonomy (NCBI): domain Eukaryota; kingdom Metazoa; phylum Chordata; class Mammalia; order Artiodactyla; family Ziphiidae; genus Mesoplodon; species Mesoplodon mirus. The sequence goes on along the minus strand of NC_138990.1, from coordinate 25,602,245 downwards.
GGGGCAGGGGGCCCGCCCGTGAGCCTCTGCAGGGCCAGAGGGGGATTAGCGCCCAGAGGGTGTTTAGGAGGAAGCGTTTTCCTTGCTGGCTCTTCAGCCGTTCAGGACTTTCTCAGGGCAGCTGTGACAGAGCAGGCGTGCCAGCCTCGCCCTTCTCTCTGGGGAAGCGGGAGATGCCAGGCTCTCGGGTCTGAGCCCGACGCCAGATGGCGACGGCAGCCCAGTGCCCTGTCCCTGCAAAGCTCCTCTCTTGTGCAGGCCTCCAGCGCTTGTGTGTCTGACTGCTTCTCCCCAGCCTGGGAAATTTCACCTCCGGTTCTTTACTGCTTCTGTATGTGGGTGCTTAGGACACTGTCCTCTGCAGAGGGGAGCTGCCACCTGTCTTCTTTAAACGTACATGGGAGTCCGTCCCAAAGGGAGAAGCGAGATGCGTGGTGACCACCCCGCAGCCGTGTGGGGAGCGTAGGGAGCGCGGGCCCTGCGTGTGGAGCCCCAGGCGCCCGGTCTGGGAGAGCTTGGAGTGGGAGTTGGTGTGCCAGGTCCTTCCCAGCCTTTCCTGCTGGAGCTTCCTCACCTCCCTGCTTGTTCTCTCCTGGGTCCCGGCACTGCTGCTCGGTCCGGCAGGCCCAGCTGGCAGGGCCCGCAGGACAGCACTCGTGCCTGCCTGGTGCCCGGGCTGCTGAGGCATGTCTCCACCTTCTGTCCAGGTTACCACTACAACGACCTCGTGTCCCCGCAGTACCTGAGCCTGATCGCCAACCTGTCGGGCTGCACGGCCCACAGGCGTGTCAACAACTGCTCAGACATGTGCTTTCACCAGAAGTACCGGACACACGACGGCACCTGCAACAACCTGCAGCACCCGATGTGGGGCGCCTCGCTGACCGCCTTCGAGCGCCTGCTCAAGGCCGTGTACGAGAACGGCTTCAACACGCCCCGTGGTATCGACCCGGGCCGGCACTACCACGGGCACCCACTGCCCATGCCCCGCCTGGTGTCCACGGCCCTCATCGGCACCGAGGCCATCACCCCAGACGAGCAGTTCACCCACATGCTCATGCAGTGGGGCCAGTTCCTGGACCACGACCTGGACTCCACGGTGGTGGCCCTGAGCCAGGCCCGCTTCTCCGACGGGCAGCACTGCAGCTCCACGTGCAGCAGTGACCCGCCCTGCTTCTCGGTGGCCATCCCCCCCGATGACCCGCGGGCACGCAGCGGGGCGCGCTGCATGTTCTTCGTGCGCTCCAGCCCCGTGTGCGGCAGCGGCATGACGTCGCTGCTCATGAACTCCGTGTACCCCCGCGAGCAGATCAACCAGCTCACCTCTTACATTGACGCCTCCAACGTCTACGGCAGCTCCGAGCACGAGGCCCGCGCCATCCGCGACCTGGCCAGCCAGCGGGGCCTGCTGCGCCAGGGCATCGTGCAGCGCTCGGGCAAGCCGCTGCTGCCTTTCGCGGCCGGGCCGCCCACCGAGTGCATGCGCGACGAGAACGAGAGCCCCATCCCCTGCTTCCTGGCGGGCGACCACCGCGCCAACGAGCAGCTCGGCCTGACCAGCATGCACACGCTGTGGTTCCGCGAGCACAACCGCGTGGCCGCCGAGCTGCTGGCGCTGAACCCGCACTGGGACGGCGACACCGTCTACCACGAGGCCCGCAAGGTGGTCGGGGCGCAGGTGCAGCACATCACCTACCGGCACTGGCTGCCCAAGGTGCTGGGTGAGGCGGGCATGAAGATGCTGGGCGAGTACCGTGGCTATGATCCGGGCGCCAACGCCGGCATCTCCAACGCCTTCGCCACGGCCGCCTTCCGGTTCGGGCACACGCTGGTCAACCCACTGCTGCAGCGGCTGGATGAGAACTTCCAGCCCGTGGCGCACGGCCACGTGCCGCTGCACAAGGCCTTCTTCTCCCCGTTCCGCATCGTGAACGAGGGCGGCATCGACCCGCTGCTCCGCGGCCTGTTTGGCGTGCCGGGCAAGATGCGCGTGCCGTCCCAGCTGCTCAACACGGAGCTCACAGAGCGGCTCTTCTCCATGGCGCACACGGTAGCGCTGGACCTGGCCGCCATCAACATCCAGCGCGGCCGCGACCACGGCATCCCGCCCTACCATGACTACCGCGTCTACTGCAACCTGTCGGCCGCCCACACCTTCGAGGACCTGAAGAACGAGATCAAGAGCCCCGAGATCCGGGAGAAGCTGCAACGGTGGGTGTTGGGGGGGTGCAGCCCAAGGGGTTTGTGGTCCCTGGATTTGAGTGTCTGTCTGTGCAGCCTCGGGGACAGGGGGCATGCGGAGATGGGGAGGGGTCAGGTTGAGGCTTGACTTCAGAGATGAGGGCCCTGTCCGGCGGGCCTGATGGGAGGGGTGTGGAGGGATGAGATCGTCGGGCAGGACGGGACTAGCCCGCCTGCGCTTCGGGGAAGAGACCCCGCTACAGCCTCGGGATCCTGAGCGCCAGCCCTTGGCGCCACAGGACGGGCAGGCCCCCAGCTGTGGGGCTTTGTCCGGAGTCCTCTCCCTAAGCCCGCTGTCCCCCAGACCCTGGCCCATCGCCACGTCCCCTGCACCCCCATCGGTCACAGGCAGCAGCCTCCCCGCTCCTGGGAGAGGGCTCGCTGGGCCGGGGGCATGGAATTGGAGGACGCCCAGTGCGCGGGGTAGGGCCCCTGGGGACCCCAGGGAAGCCCCTCCTCCGTGGGCCCACAGAGGCCAAGGCCGGCCCTGTCAAGCCACGAGGGGCCGGGGTCTGGCGGGACGGGGCTTCCTGCCTGTAGCAGCTGCCTCCTCCCCAGAATCTCTGCGTCCAGATCGCTGATTAGACAGGGTCCTCACGACGCACCCGCCCCCGCCCCTCTCGTGTCCAGTCTGCCCTGGCTCCTTAAGTCCTGTTTTTCTCGCTAATTGTTCCAGTCTCTCTGGGGGGGTCTTTAGTGGAAATAACCACTCACTAGAGTTTTCCCACAAGGGTCCCCTGTAGCCCACTGGTCACTGTGCACTTACAGTATGTTCTTGCCCATTTGAAAGAACGGTTTTAAAAAGGAAAAGTACTTTTCTGTAAAGGCTCACTTGGGTCATTTTCTGGACTCTCCTGCTCACTAGGAGGTAAACTGCTGATGCTTCAGTCACCCGCTTAACCCCGCGGTTCAGGCATGTTCTCTTTAGGGTCTGGCCTGTGCCTTCCGGAGAAAATGACTTTTACTCGTAGTTTATCGCAAGTTGTGAATAAGTGCACGTCATGCTCTACAGTTTAAGATGATCCGGTGTTCGTTTACATAACAGTGTCAGGTTGCCCGGTACATAAACGCACGCTCCCCCGGTACAGAGACCTTCGTGGCACGGGCTGCTCAGCTAGGGTGTGTGGACTGTCTGTATTCTTTATGCTTGAATATCCTCCACTGTTCTTGTCCAGAGTGACGAGATCACTTTCCCAGTGTTTCTTTCCTTTGCCCAGCGTCTGTCAAGCCGTCTGCTCTCCAGCTCAGCGCTGCTGGGGGCTGGGGGCCCTGGACCTCGAGTTCCAGGGGCCCTGGGGAGGCAGTCAACATGACCCACCCCCAGGAGAGTCACGCGTTTACTCTCTTCTGCGTCAGGCCTGACTCACCGAGTGGGGATGAGACAGGTGCCCAGGCAGAGTGACGACACGGGACAGTGGGTCCCAGCTGTGGGCCAGTGAAGCTGTCAGGGAAGAGAGGCTTTTAGACGGGGCTTAAGGGACCGTGTGCTCGCACCTGTGTTAGTGGCATCCGATCAGATCTGTCCATTTCTGGGTGCACAGCGAGGGGGGAGTGTGGCCTGTGCTGGGGGGCTGTGAGCAGGAGGGTGCCCTGCCTCGGTCTGGGGTCTGTGGGGCCCACCTGTGTGGCCAATCACCCGGGGGTCGGGGGCAGACGGAAGGGGCCCTGCCCAGGAACGGGGTGTCTCCTTTGGGAAAAGCCCCTGCAGGCGGAGAACCAAACTCGCAAGGCTCTTCCTGACTGTGTTTCCATCTGAACTAAAGTTCAGTGTGAACATCCTCGAACTTGGATAAAGTTCAGTGTGAACGTCCTTGAACTTGGGAGAGTGAGGATGGCGTGCCCTCGGACTGAACGCCCTTCCGGCAGCTTCGCGCTCACCCTGCTCCTGAGATGGGGGGTGCTGAGGACGGCCCAGCACAGCCCTGTCCGCAGTCAGCACCCCTAATCCAAGCAGGTGGAAAAGGCGTCTCAATTACAGGACGCACTTAAAAGGTCCAGTGGAGCTTTGTATGGCAGCTGAAACTAAGCCATTATCATCTTCTGAGGGTGTCAGGAGAGATTAGATAAGAATGATGTTATAGAAGTTGTCAGCTCTTTGCTTGTAAGCATTTATTTCTAAGGAATTGGAAGAATTGGATGAAAAAGTTTGTTCTTGAACATTCAAACCTTGCTGTCTTAGTCTTTTGTGCGATTTCTACTTAGTAAGTAGTTTCTTCATAGCAAGTATGTTTTCAAAATATGGTAGAATCCCAGTATTGTTTTGAAAATGTGTCTTTAGCTGTATGTAGCTTATTCTTTTTATGTATCTATGACAAAAACACTGGAAGGGTTTACATTAAGATGTCAAGTTGTCTCTAAACAGTCAGGAAATTTCCTTCCTTGTGTTTTCTTGGCTTCTCTAAGCTTTATGTAATAAATATATCTGTATGTGTTTTTTATCATGCGTATATAAACGGGAAATAGGAACATATCTTTAAAACATAATGGATAGATGCTTTAAAAAGATAAGTGGATTTTACTCAGTGAAGATCTGAATAACGTCAAATAATGATAAAGAAGACGTGAGGGTTTTATTTTCCCCTGGTTGCTGGGCTCTTCACCACGTACAGCTTTGCTCAGTGAATTTAAGGCTCCGCTTGGTCTCATAGGTTATACGGCTCCCCGCTGAACATCGACCTGTTTCCCGCCCTCATGGTGGAGGACCTGGTCCCCGGCAGCCGTCTGGGGCCTACCTTGATGTGTCTGCTGAGCACGCAGTTCAAGCGCTTACGGGACGGGGACAGGTAAATGCACATGCACCTGCCGCCAGGTAATTCAGTAGGTGGCCATGTGCCGGGCAGTGTTTCTGGAAAGTGGCCTGTGCTGGTCCATCAGAGGAGCTGGCCCCTGCTGGTTTTAGTGCAGGTTTCTTGGTCTTTGTTTTTTGAGTGGCTCACAGTAACGTTTGAGTCCATTTTTAAGGGATAACCTAATTGAACCACTTACGTCTCATCGCTGGTGCAACTGAGTGTGAGGAATATTTTAACCAGCCCCCTGGGGCTTTTGCGCTTCATGTTTTCCCTGAGCTTGCTCTCGTTCTGGGGAACGCAGGTTGTGGTATGAGAACCCGGGGGTCTTCACCCCCTCCCAGCTCACGCAGATCAAGCAGACGTCGCTGGCCCGGATCGTGTGCGACAATTCAGACAACATCACGCGTGTGCAGAGGGACGTGTTCCGAGTGGCCGAGTTCCCACACGGGTACAGCAGCTGTGACGAGATCCCCCGGCTGGACCTCCGCGTGTGGCAAGACTGCTGTGAAGGTGGGCGTCCCGGGGCCCTGCCGGTCACCGGGCTCCATCCTCCTTTGGGTGGAAGCTTAATCCCCGCTAACGCACGGGCTGGAATCAGCACAGCAGTGAGAACACAAACGAACCAGGCAGGTCTAGGGGGTTGCTAAATTCTGGAGTATCCCTACTGAGCAGTACTGTGGAACCTAAGAATAATTAAAGTCATGATTCTGAAGAATTTGTAATGCCAAGAGATAGGAGTTAGTAATGAGAACTACGAAGTAGAAGAAACAGACGGCAACACTTTAATGAGGTTATTAGCTCCCAGTTTTTCTTTAAAACCTACCACACGTCTGCATTTGATAGCCTGCCTGTCTGTACCCGCAGATAAAATAGGAACTAGAAACAGATCGAAAAGCTTGCCAGACATCAAATTTAATTTTTAAAAATGTGTGCTATGTGTTCTAAATGTCCAGAAGAGCTTGTGTAAGCAGAGAAATGTGCTATAAAACACCTTCTCAGGACGTGGAGAGGGACAGGCGGCTGCGCAGTGGCCTCACCCAGGCACCTGGGAGCCCGGGAAGGTGGCAATGCCAGTCCTGCCGCCGCGGCTGCTTCTGGATGCGCCGTCCAGGCGGCTCCTACGCGGCATTCCTGAGCCGGGTCGTCGCTAACCTCGACGGCACGTTCTCATTGGAACATAATTTTGGTTTTATTCAAACTGTGATCAGAGACCCAGGGAACATTGCAACGGGGGGAACATTGAGGACCCATTCTGGGTAACCCCGCTCTTGTGGTGAGGAAGTGGGGACCCGAGCCTGGGGCAACAGCACGGGCCACACAGCCCCTGCGGGTGAGGTGGGCAAGGAGGGCCCAGAGCCCGGCCCCCGGCCCTCAGCCTTCGGCCGGCGATGCCCGTGGACACCAGGTGCAGAAACCAGAGTTTTCTTTTCCACCTCATTATTTCCGCAGGAATAGCCCTGGCCAGGTTCTCGCTAGTAATTAATTTTAATGAGCTGTTATTTTCATTAGTAAGTATTGAAATCTGGGTTGATGCACGTTGTGTGTGTGTGTGTGAGTGAGTGTTTCTGATGTGATTCTGTGTCTGTAGCTTCTCTCTGTGCATATGTATGGTGTATGTAACTAATACATGGAATACGTAACGTGTTAAGTATAGATATAATGAATATGATTTGCAACGTTATAGGAGAATTCACATAAAAATTAAAATTTTGCTCACTACATGCCCAAGTTTCCAAAGCATTAATTTCTCATTTTTATAGCTGTTGGGAACTTGTTTTGTTTTTTTCACTTTTTAAAAAAAAATATTCTGACTAGTATATTAAGGTCACAACAGGTTTCTACACATATGGCAGAGAATTTGGTTCTTGTGTTTGCAGACAGTTGTTCTCTTTGAAAATCATTGGGAAAAGCCAGTCCTACTTTTCAGATACAGAAACTTCATTTTCTGATAACTTTACCAGATAGATTCCCTGTAGCTGCTTAGAAAGGAACAGGACAGGTTTTCTGGTTTTTGGCTCCAAAACCCCGAAGTCCTCTGAGAGCCTGAATCTTGGATCCAGGCCTTGTCCTCTGTGTCACAGCCCAGAGCCTTTTCCTGCTTCAGCTGGACGGTCAGAGATTTAGGCACTTGATGCAATTTCTGACATCCTTTCTTCTGGATTCTTTTCCTCTTAAAAATAGCAGGCATAGCCCTCAGCTGACAAAACTTAAAGAATGTTTTATAAGCTTTATCTGTTTTTATTTTAGTCCAAAAGCCATATCTAAAAAGTGGCAGAAAGAAAAGAGTTATGGTTTGTCAGAACCAAATGTCGGTAGCTGTTATCAACACCTCAGTGTTTATAAAAGACTCACTTAACCCAAACTTTCTTAAGCTTCATCTCTTAATTGTATATTTGTTTAATCCAAGTACAAAACCTGCACACGTGAGAAACCTAAGAAGCTGCTCTTGGGAGGATGCGTGTCTTTTTCTCTTGACCAAAGTTATGAATTTCAGCTTCTCTGTGAGGACTGATGAGTCACGGAGAGGAAGACACACACATGCACACACTTTTGAGATCACTGTAGAAGTTACTGAAATAGTACCAACAACTCCCGTGTGGGCAGGACAGCAGGCGCATGCTCCACCCAGAGGAGGGTGTCGTCAGGGGGGAACACTGGGGGTTGGGGGGCTCCAGGCCGCTCACCTGGGGAGGGGAGGGCAAGGGGAGTGGGGACGTTGCCTCCACCCCTGCCGACCTGAGCGCCCAGTGTGTCCTGCAGGAAGGACAGTGAGACTTGCCGAGCTCTTCTTAATGTCCCCTTCGTGGGAGTCGAGACCCTAACATGTCTGCACTTTGCCCTCAGACTGCAGAACCCGGGGGCAATTCAACGCGTTTTCCTACCACTTCCGAGGCAGGCGGTCCCTTGAATTCAGCTACCGGGAGGACGAGCCAGCCACGGATGCGGGGCCTGGGAAGATGCCAAGGTAAGGCCGGGCCCTGCCAGGACCCTGGACCGTGCACCCTGCCAGCTGGCCCTTGGGTGGGTGGGGGGAGTGCCTCTAGGGCACCCATGCAGTCACTCCACACGCCCCGCCCTCGGCCCCGGGAGCCGCACACCCTTGGCTGTGTCCTGAGTCTCCCTTGCTTCTCCCGAGCAGAGCCGGGACGCCTGGGACGAGGCTCAGTAACACTTCGGCCACCGCCTTTGAGCGCCCACCTGTAGCAGGGACCAGCGACTTCCGGGAGTTTGTCCTGGAGATGCAGAAGACCATCAGGGACCTCAGGAAGCAGGTTGGGCGCTCCCCATCCTCACCTCCCCGGCCTGCCCAGCCCCTCTCCACCCTTGGGCCCGGTGTGTGTTTCTCCCGTGATGGTGACAGGAAGATGCTGCCCACACGCCTCTGGTCCTTGGTCCTGGAGCCTCCAAGGAGGTCACTTCTGTCCCTCGGCCCTTCTCTTTGGCTTGGCTCCAGCTGGGCCACCTTGAGCTGCCCTTGGACTTCCTGGGACCGGGGGACCCTCGGCCATGGGCTGCCCACTGGCGCGTTGGGTGAGGAGCGCGGGTTCCCCCCGAGCACTGGCTGTGAGGGGCTCTGGTTCAGGGCCACGCAGAATTCAAACCTCAAGTCCTGCCCAAAGCCTCCTCTTCGGGGATGACTGTTAAACCTCTGCTCCCAGGGGGGATCAGGAGGTTTTGATGGAGGTCGGGTCCCCTTGGATGCCAGAAGGCCACCGGCACGTCCGTACTCCGGGGCTCTTCCCTGGGGGTCTGCAGGGTTTGCAGACAATGAATGCTCTCCCCTCCGCACCCCGCCCCTGCCATGTCTGTACGGGGGTCTCAGTGTGATGTCACCTAAGTGGGAGTGAAGAGTGAGATCTCAGGTTAACGGGACGCATGCAGATCTCAGAAGTGAGTTAGTGAGAAGGGCTTCTGATGCTGTGGAATCTTCCAGAGACAGGCCTGCGAGTGGGGGATCTGTGGTGCAGGCCACGTCCTGCTTCTGGGGGTCTCAGTCCACGGGCTTGGGAGACGTTTGTATCTTCCGTTCAGCCCCGGGGGGAAGTGCGCTGGCTGCTTTGCATCTGCCCTGTGCTTGCCCTGTAGCTTCTCCTCCCGCCTCGGGGTCTGGGGACAGAGTTGACAGCCTCAGGTGCTAACAGACTCGCCACAGTTGGGGGGGGCGGGGGGAGGGTGGGCCTGGGCGGGCCTACCCCAGCCGGCCTCCTGCTGGGTTCAAGGCCTGGACAAGAAGCCCTTTGCCTGGAGCTGGAGACAGAAAGCCCAAGCAGATCCTAAGCTGACCGCACAGTGTGTCCTAAGGGCCCAGGGTGGGGCTGCACCCTCGGATGAGTGCGGCTGACCCCGACCCCTGAGAGTCGACCCCAGTGAGTCCCCAGGGAGAGGCGGAGAGGCCTGGTCGCTCTGCACAGACGGGTCAGGCTCACCGGAGACGGGGGATGCAGGACAGGGTGGTGAGAGGCTGGCCACCCCACGCCCGGCGGTGCCCGTCCCACACCTCGTTTATCAGTCAGTTGAGACTCGGAAAACCCGAACAATGGGCTAAATAAATGAGGTGGAAGTTTACTCTCCTCTCACGTATCCCAGAGGGAAATGGGCCGGGGCTGCCGGGCCCTCCACGGTGCACAGGCCCCAGGGTTTCCAGCCCCCCTCACCCTGTCAGCGCCTCCCTCCCAGCAAGAGGGTGGTCCCAAGCAGGGGCCGGTGTGCGTCGGGGTCAGCAGCTGGTCACAGCCCAGAGCTCCTTTGTGAAGCTGGTGCAGAATGCTCTCATCACCGGTCCTGTGTCGGCATTCTCTTTGCTTCTTTCTAAGGTTTCTCTTCTCTTCTTTACCGACTACTCACCGTATTTACAGTCCATGCACTTCTGGCCTCAGACACGGTGGAGGTCAGGCTGTTGTCATGGAGCTTTTGGATAAACAGCTACCAGCTGCCTAACGAGTAAATCTGAGGTTCCAGGAAAGTGCTTTAGAATATTCACCTCAGTCCCCGTTCGTCGTGAGCCATCGTTTCAAGTGAGGGAGCAGGTGCGCGGTCCCCAAGCTGCCCGCCGCGTCCCAGTGACCAGCGCTTCTGCTTTGCCGCAGATAAAGAAACTCGAGTCTCGGCTCAGCACCGAGTGCGTGGATGCAGACGGCAGCTCGCGCGCGGACGGTGCCACGTGGAAACGGGATCCCTGCACCGTCTGTGAATGCCGCGTGAGTGTGGATGCCGCGGGGGACCCGGGCAGGCAGCAGGGCCGTCAGGGCGCTCGGCTGTGGGGTCCCCTCCCACGTCCCTTGAGAACTCAGGGCTCTTCCCCCAGGGCCGTTGCTGAAGGTCAACACGGACATCACTGCCCCTGGTCAGCACGGGGCTGTCCACACTGTTCTCGGTCCGGGAGCAAGTGGACCGAGGGGGCAGTGGTGGCTGCGGGGGAGAGGGGCCTGGCCGCTGCCCAGGCTGGGCGGGAGTTTCAGGGCGGGGTTGGGAGCCAGGACGGAAGGACGGCGGGCGGGTCGGTGCAGATGGGGAGGGGACTTCGTCCCCTGGCCCTGGAGGAGCAGGGGTCCATCCGGTGTCCCTGGTGGTTGTCAGGTTTGGGCACAGCCCTGTCCTCCCAGCTCCTCTCTAGCCGGCCCTCCTCCTGGTTGACACCCAGGGACGTGATCCTGGGGTCCCCAGTGGGAGGTCAGAGCTGGGGGTGGGGTGAGATGCAGGGGCCGGGTCCCCAGGACTGACGGGCTCGGGCGCCGTCTCTCCTCCAGGACGGGCAGGTCACCTGCTTCGTGGAGACTTGCCAGCCGGCCGATTGTCCAGCACCCGTGAGGGTCGGCGGGGCCTGCTGTCCTGTCTGCCCGGGAGACTCCGTGGGGAAGAAGCCCTGAGTGCCTCTGAGCCCTGAGCTTCCCCCTCGTCCCCTGGAGAGCGAGGCCGGAACGGGCAGTGCAGGGGACAGGGGACAGCGAGGCTGGGACGTCTCGGGGCCACGGCACGGAGCCGTGTTGGAACTCGCCCAGGGGGCTCAGGCCGGAGTGTTCGCCAACAGACCACGGAGCAGACACGTGTCCTAACTTCATGTTAGATTTCTCAGGTTTTTATTTAATTTTTTCTAAATGAAAAATTGGTGCTACTATTAAATTGCACAATTAAATCATTTAGGCTCCTAAATTGATTTCACCTAATATCACCGTTTCTTCTCAACTGAAAGTTAGTCCCGCTTGGTTCTGGCACCAGGAGCTTGCAGAGTGGAGCCGCCAGAGGAGGGACACGGGATTTGAAAGAAAATCAGTCTCTGGCACACGGAGCAGTGGCTGCGGAGCGTGTTGGGTGACTGGTCTGGGCAGTGAGCACATCCCCCCAGCCCCGGCCCTCGGCAGCTCCCAGGGCATCACCTGGACCCACAGGGCGGATGACCCCGCCGCCTGGAGCAGCAGCCCGTCCTGCGGCTCCCAACTCCTTCACCCGGGATTGGAAGGTTTTTCAACCGCGTTTAGAACAGGTCTGCGTTCACCTGTAACTTGCACGCACGCTGGCTGGTGTGGACCAGCTGTGAAAACCCTCCGCTCCACACCACGGTACCTACTGACGTGCGCGGCCAGCGTTAGCCACGGCCAGCGTTAGCCACGGCCAGCGTTAGCCACGGCCAGCGCACACTCTGTCCCACCAGAGCCCACGGGAGGGCCACAGTGCTCTAGAGTCTTCATCCAGCGGAAGCAGTTCAAATGTTGGGAACTTGCTAACTTCAGGTTGTGTGAGTGCATTGAAGAAAAACAACCAATCCCTATACCTCATTTCTATTTTCACAGCGTGTGATGTTTTATGAAATTTCGCCCATGTTTTAGTTTTAGATACATCAGAAAAATCATTTCCACTCTGCAAAAGTTCTCGTAGGATTCAGTGAAAAGCAACTTCCATACCTCATGGTCTCTGTCTTTTTAACTGACCAAAAACCTCCTGTCTTGTTCCAAATACAAAGTGGTCTGTGTTCTGAGAAACGTGTCCCTGGACATCCTGCTCAGTTCCGCAGACCTGAGTGTCCACAGCGAACCGGGTCCTGTGCTGGGCACGGATACAGCACCCACATGCCCTTCCCACAGGAGACCCTCGAGGACCCCGGCCGTCTCGGTCCGAGGGGCCAAAGCCTGTGGCCCGTGTGGAGCTCATCACAGGGGGCGGTGGTAGGGGGAGGCAGGGCTCCCGCCAGCATCCAGCAGGTAGTGGGCAGTTTGAAAGCCTGGTTTCAGCCCAGCACAGGCCTCCTTCCCGGCCACAGGAGACCCCAGTGCCTGCCCTGCTAACATTCCAGCCCGAGGGCTTGGCAGCAGCTTAAACACGGTCGGCTTGAAGTCTGTCCTCACACATCACTAAGTGATCAGTAAAAACTCCAGTGTTTCATGGGCACGGGACTTCTTTTGAAATAATAACTCACACTGAATAAATAACCAAATCTTGGAACCAATCTCTGTAAGCAGAAAACGGATAACTTTGTCTGAAAGTTGATGGCTCTGTAAGTTGCTCAGGTATAAAATCCCGCCTTCTGGAGTGTTTTGGTGTCTGAAGGTGCCCGGGAGGTTTATCTGTGGTTTCATGCAGAGGGTGGGTTTAGACAGGCAGCCTAGCACGGCGTTGTCTAGCCCGACGGGAGGCTGACTGTGATTCACAGAGAAGTTCTGCGGTTGCAGTTGGAACGTCTGCAGAATTGGCTGTTTGATGAGGTGGTGGGAGGGGCCTGGACACGCCTCCAGCCCCGTGGGGAGCTGCATGTACATATTCCCTGACTTTTCTAACCCTTTGCCAGGAGCAAGTGCCTTTCTTCTGTTCATTGTAATCAGTCCGTCACCAAAGAGACATTTGCACTATGTAACGATGCCTTTCAGTTCCAATAAATGGGCCACATTGTCAAACAGAGAATGGGTGTTCTTTTCATGAGCCGATCCCAGAGGTGGGTCCCCGGGGGAGCCCAGGGTCTCTGCACGGACCACCATTCATAGAAAAATGTGAAAAAGGAAGAAAAACAAGGGGATTCATTAAATGGAGGCTGTCCTCCCCTGTGGCTGGGATGCTGTCCTGTGGACAGAGCTGACCTCCATGTTGTGAATTTTGGGCAGGTTGGGGGCGAGCTCCCAGGAGATACCTCCAGCCCCTACCCTACCCCCAAGGTTTCTGGCTCTGTGGCCAGAAACGTGTGACTGTGCGACAGCTTTCCAGCCCCTGGTGCCCTGGGTCCAGGCAGGAGAGAGGATGCCATCCTGAAGGGACCTGGAAGGGATGTGAGGGTGTCTGCAGGAGCTGGAAAAATCATGACTCTTTATGGAGTTATCACAAGAAGGAAATTGAAAGGGGAAAATTCAGTACTGAAGTTTTTGAATTTGCCAAATCATTTCAAAATTTGTGATGAGACACTTGAACTTTCACGATCCTGCCTCATTGCAGGCAATGCCAAGCCTGAACCCTCTGATGCTCTCCTGGGGAGCTCACCCAGGTCACAGGGGAAGGCGAGGGATTGCACAGAAGGACTCGAGCAGCTGTCTTTTCTTCGAGTGACAGATGTTGTGTTACGTATGTTTTTGTGTAACATGAATAAGCTTCTCCATGTAGCGTTGGGTACTTGAGGATCCCCGTGAGCCGGAGCTCAGGGAGCAGATGCCCAGGTAGAGTGGCTACAGAAGGGCGTGTGGGCCGCAGGTTGATAGACTGGACGAGGTGGATGTGGAGGCCAGGCTGTGGACCCAGAGCCGGACCTGCCTGGACTTCCCCTCCCTCCCCCAAGACCCAAGACCAGCACCTGTGCTGTGTGCTGGCCACACCTGGCGTGCTGACCACACTGCGATGGATGGCGGCCCTCTGGCCCATGGAAGGACCATCAGTCAGTCTGAGCTGGGGGGTGGGAGAGAGCAGTCCGCCTTTGGCCAGATGCTGAGCCGGCACGGTGCCCTGACCACCTCCCCAGGGGACCCAGGGTCCACAGTCCATTCCACTCGGCTGGAGGCCGCCTCTGCCAGAGGCTGGGGCCCGAGGTGCAGAGGTTCATCTCACCTGGCCCACCTGCAGCTCACCTGCTCTCCACCCCTCGGTCAACAAAAGACAAATTAAATGAGGCGCTTTCCTGGTCAGAGGTTGACCCAGGTCAACACAGGGCCGAGCATCCTGTGCCATTTCAATTGAAATTAAATGGATGATGTAAAGTTGACAAAAAGCGTTTGTATCTTGCTTTAGAAAATGAGAGGAGAAAAATGGTACAGATGAACCGGTTTGCAGGGCAGAAATAGAGACGCATGTAGAGAACAAACGTGGACACCAAGGGTAGAAAGCGGGGCAGGGGACGGTAGTGGTGGTGGGATGAACTGGGAGATTGGGATTGACAGGTATACGCTAATATGTATAAAATAAAGAACTAATGAGAACCTGCTGTATAAAAAAAAATAATAAAATTCAAAACTTCAAAAAAAAAATGACGAGAGAGATCGATATAAAAAAAAATCAAGAGAGGGATTACCTATGAGAAGAGACCAGGCGGTAACTGGAAAGATACACATGAAGGGATTCTGAGATAATTACGGTAATACCTAATTTCTTGATCTTGGTGGTTTTCATGAGAGTTTCTTTACAATAATTTATTAAGCTGTCAATTTACTTTTAGGTAATTTTTTGCGTATTTTATTTCATAATAAAAATCTGAAGTCATTAGAAAGATATTAAAAAATTAAGCAGTTTTAACAGTTGAGGACCAGGGAGATATATGGGACCTCTCTGTACCTTCCTCTCAATTTTGTTGTAAGCCTAAAACTGCCCTTAAAAAAATAAAGTCTTATTTAAAGGAAAAATGAGGAGAATGTATGGAAACATTCCTTGTGCCTTCTTAAAATATTCACACCTGTTTCCTGTGGGCAAAATGATGTGCTCAGTGACATACATAGTTGTGTTTTGTTTGCCAAATGATATGCCAAAAGATTCTTCCTTACATGTATATGTATAGCTGATTCACTGTCATAAAGCAGAAACTAACACACCATTGTAAAGCAATTATACTCCAATAAAGATGTTTAAAAAAACAAAAAGATTCTTCCTTGTGCTTAGAGAATGACCCAAAAGCATTTTTTAAAAAAAGTATTTTCTGACAGAGTTTCAGGAAGTCATCTGAGTATTTTTTTTTTTCTGGTTTTACCACCGCATCACCCTCCGCAGCTGTAGCCATGAGAACCTAGAACCTCGGAGGCAGGCGATGGGGGAGCAGGACAGGGCACGTCAGCGATTGGGGTGTGGACTCCTCTGTCCGCAAAGCCACCAGAGCCTTGCATCTCCCAAATCCCCACCATGGACGGTTGGGAGCCTCGGCTTGAACAGCTAATGGGTTGTCCTGTAATTGCAGAAGAGGGGAAATGGGCCCAGAGGCGGGGGACCTGCACCAGGCCACCCGCAAGTGGAGGGCAGCCCTGGGGCTGAATCCAGATCTGACCCAGCCCTGGGGCCCCCTGCAAGCCAGCTTGTCCCGCGGCCGGTGTCTGTCCTGTCCCGTAGGCTCCTCTGAAAAGGCTCCTTCCCGCTGTGCATCCCTTTGGGCTGCCATCCTGTTTTCTTTAACGAGGCTACTTTGACAAAGACCCTGAACAGACCACGTTCTTGCTTACTCAGGTATTGAGTGTTAAGGCTTATGCTTGAAATCTTCAAATTGTGGATTTGCCTTCTCTTATGCTTATGGTAACAAATACTCTCAGACCCAAAACCTGGAGGCGTTGACAATGAAGTAGCATGTTTGAATTTGGAAGGTTCCAGAAGCTCTAGTGGTGCCTATTTTAATGTTTGTGGGATTTGTGAAAAATAGCTCAGTCTTATTTGCTCTTTCAGTGTCTGGATTTCTTTCTCCAGAGACAGGGTCTCCAGAGGAAGGAAGCCCGCCAGAAGGTCTCCGTGGCCTCTCCCACAGCAGCCTTTTACCTCCTGCCATAGACGTTTCCCTAACTTAGCAGAGGGGTCTCAAAGTCAGTTTTTTTTCCCATTATAACTCTGAACATCAGCCTAACGCTGGTCTAGTCGGTTCTGCCAGGAAGCCCCGTTTTTCAGAAATAGCTTCTTGATGGGCACTTTGGTGTTACTGGGGAGGGAGGGGACTGTCCCTTTGTCACTTGCAGGGACTGTTCAAGGGTAGAACGGTGAGTCCGGTGTGGCTTTTCTGTCCGGGAGGTTTGGGGAAGGAGAGGGGTAGGAATCTTCTGATTTTCATTATAACTTTCTTTCCTTTTCCAACATTGAGCATAATCTTAAGTATAATGGAAGATGTTATTTTTGACGTGTTTTATCAAAATCGAATCTCTCTGTAATGGTTATTAACCCTCGATTGAAAGCCCTAAATTTCGGAGCTGCATGACATCATTGTTACATGCTTTTCCCATTACCTTCATCCTTCCTGGCACCCAGACGAATTCTCCTGTTGTTTTATCTTTGAGCAAAACAAATCAGGGTTCACAAACAGAGCCTCTGCTGGATGACTTAATTTGCAGCTGTTCTCACAGGAAGTCCCTGGAAAACATTGGTGTTTGTGTTCTTTAAAAATTACGGCACCAGAAATTAACTCAGAGGATAGCCACGGTCACCATTTCTTGTAATCGTGATTCAGAGTGAGTAAAGTGAGAGGGGACAGGATGCCGGTGCCACCTTGGCCGTGTGTCCGCGGAACATCTCAGCTGGGCTGGGTCTCGCCTCTGCTGCCCGTGGCCCCCAGCACCCACAGAAGTCGGGAATCGTGGGCCCAAGGCTCAAACCCACTTCTTCTGACACTGAGGCCAGTGCTTTTCTTATTTCACCAAACTTGGAGACAATGAACACCTACATTGGATTAACACTTTGATTCGTGCTGTGCTGCACCCGAGATGCCGCTAGAAGTGCCTGATTCATTGAATGTTCCTCACATGAGGGGACGAAATGCTGTAACTTTGGGAATCTGAATGCTTGAAATATGATTTCTTATTTGTGCTGAACTACAATCCTAACTACGCTTTTATTAGCTTACGAAGACACTGCGCTCGGGGCCATACGTGTGTGTGTGTGTGTGTAGTTTAATTCACACCACCTGTTCCTGCTGTACAGACAGCTGGGGGGTTCATATCAAGTGCCCAGTGTAGAACCAGGCTCTAACACGAGTGCCATAGGAGTGCAGTTCTCTTTCTGGTCACTTGGGCACAGCTGTGCTCCTGGAGACGTCCAGCTTAAAGACTGATCCCCCAGGTTCCACATTTAGTTCTCAAAATAACAATAAGCAGTGACTTGTGTTTTCATGCCAACAGAAAGAAGGAAGAGGATGCTGAAATATTTCACAGGCTGCCTGAATTTAAAGGCAACCGAGTTTTGTCTTTTTTTTTTTTTTTTTTTGTGGTACGCGGGCCTCTCACTCTTGTGGCCTCTCCCCTTGCAGAGCACAGGCTCCAGACGCGCAGGCTCAGCAGCCATGGCTCACGGGCCCAGCCGCTCCGCGGCACGTGGGATCTTCCCAGACCGGGGCACGAACCCGTGTCCCCTGCATCGGCAGGCGGACTCTCAACCACCGCGCCACCAGAGAAGCCCAGCAACAGAGTTTTAATGAGAAACTCCCTCATTGGACTCGGAATATTTTGAAACGAGAGGCCAACGGCTGACACCGCAGGTCTTGCAGAGGCCGGGATACACCCGGACACAGCCTCAGCCCCCAGCCTCCTTCCTGTGTGACTGAATCCCGCTGCCCTGCCCCGTGCCCCTTTCCTGCTTTTGTGTCTGCCCTTGTCCTTATCCTCCTTATGTGAGCTATTCCCATGTACCCCCTGCCCACTGCTGACCACCTGACCCCCTGGCAACCGACCTCCAAAAACGTGCCAGTGGGAGCAGGGTGCCCGTCTGCCTGTGCTGCTCTGCAGACTCACCCATTATCGTTCCTGAGTTCAGCTCTTACGTCCTGGCCACGTTACAGACTCCTTAGTGACCCCCTCTTACCTTTATCTCCTTGAATTCTTACTTGGTACATACATACGATAGAATATTACTCAGCCATTTAAAAAATGAAATAATGCCATTTGCAACAGCATGGATGGATATAGAGATTGTCATACCGAGTGAAGTAAGTCAGGAAGAGCAAGACAAATACCATACGATATCGCTTATATGTGGACTCGAAACTGTGATACAAATGAACTCATTTACAAAACAAAAACAGACTCACAGACATAGAGAATAAACTTACGGTTACCAAAGGGGGAAAGGTTGGGGGAGGGATAAATCAGAAGTCTTGGATTAACATATACACACTACTATATATAAAATATATAGTATATAAAATATATATAAAGTAGAGACCCAACAAGGACCTACTGTATAGCACAGGGAACTGTACTCAGTATTCCATAATAACCTATATGGGAAAAGAAGAGATGTGTGTATATATATATATATATATATATACATATATATATATAACTGAACCACTTTGCTGTATACCCGAAACTACACCCCTATATACCCCTACTGTAAATCAACTACACCCCTATATAAAATAACAATTAAATTTTAAAAGGTCATTGCTGATTCTGGTCCTCATGTCTCATTGGCAATGGCCCCATCGCTCTTCAAGGTGAAGATCTTTACTTGGAGGCTGATTGTAATAATCTTATTTTTGCAGATAGCGTATCTGAAGAGACAGGTGAGACAGCGAAGTCGCTGGAACAGTGTTTGAGGCGTGGGTCTAGGGGCACGGGGAGCAGGTACAGGGCTACCAGTTGCTGCGTGACCACAGCAAGGTCAGGGCAGCCTCGCTGCTGGCCACCAGCCGCCGTCCTGAGGGCGTGATGGTGACCTTTCGCCTCTGTCCCCATTCGGCCACCAGCCTCCTCAAAGTGGGTGGGGCTTGCTGCCCTTTGTTGAACCAATGGAAATGGGCTTCCTCCCCTGCTTTCTCTCGGCGGTGGAGACATAACCCTGGAGAAGAGAGAAACGCCAGGAAAGTCATGCAGGGTGTTCTCTGGTTTTCATAAAAATGAGTCAAAACAGCCCCCCGATTATTTATTTCCTCTTAAACATACCATTCTCAGGCCTAGGAAAAGCCATATAAACCTAATTTTCTTTTCTATACCCTATAAAATAGTTAGTCCACTCTAAATTCAGATCTACCCAGTGGGCAACCAGGCACAGGTCTCACTGTCCTAGAGTCCAGACCCTAAGCTGATGTCCAGAGCAGCAAAGGTGTGCAGACTTGCCACAGCTGTGGAGTCTGGGGAAGCAGCTGGACTCAGGTCAGTGAGTGGGAAGAACTGAGAGCTGAGCTGGCCATATCTCAGCTGGTCTAACGCTGCGACCTGCTCCCTCACCCCTCCCGGCCCTGGACGAGGCCCCAGGGCCCCAAGGGGCCCGTGCGAGCCCAGGTGCTGCCTGCTTCTGCATCCTACTCCCGCATATGACTCACCCGCCTGCTGGCATGGCCGCAGCCTCCTGGGGTCGTAGGACGGCTCTTGGGGACGTCTTCCTGCTGTAGCTGCAGTTAGGGTGAGGTAAGGGCCACCCTTTCATCTCTGGGCTCGAAGGGATCTCTTTGATTTCCTTCTTGATCACGGTACGAGTCAGCGTGCTGGGGCGGAAAACCAGTGCTTTGAGTTCCCCTGACACCTACGTGCCACCTGCCTGACTTTTGACAAGTTTCCTGACCTATCTGGGTTCCCTTTCTCTTCATGTAAGACAGGAAAAAGAACATCTTCCTCATAAAGTAAGACAACATTAGGTGTGGATTTCTTCTCTCCTTCCACCCCTGGAGACAGACACCCAGTTTTGCTGTCGCCGAGGAGACGTTTTCAAAGGCTGAGCTGACACCCTCTGGCTGAAATTCGAAAGATGAATTGCCGAGTCCCAGAATTACAACTTAGATCCGTCAGAACTCTTGTTGCCAATGACAAAAACGTAGCTCAACCCCCAGAGAGAATGTAAACTTTGCTGGCGAGGCACGTGGTAACGTGGGTGCACCTGAGCCCCAAGGAAGCAGGACCCCCGTGTGAGCTCCTATCTCCACTTCCCTCTCGAGGCTGCTGTAACCTTTCAGCGGAAGACGTGGATCTTGGTGGCATCCAGGGTCGCATCAGCTGCTTCACCCCCAGAAAGACAAGGACCCCCATTCACAGCCCAGGGAAGAGTGGTGATCGGGTGTCTGGGGCAGTGCCCACCGCTGGGGCTGTTCCCGTGGGCTATGAGGACATGGCCGCTCATGCCCAAACCACCTCCTGGAGGGTGAGCCCCCCTCACAGCAAGACGGGGTCTTCAAGAAGGTGGTGGGCGTGCCGGTCACACTCAGAGGAGCCAGGACTGCAAGTTTCCCCATCACAGTTGTGTTAGGGTCCCTCGTGGGCTAGTCGCACCTTTAACCACAAGGGAGCACAGGTCCTTTACAGGAAAGTAACCATGTGAACAGTTGTCTGTAATCAGGACAAGTAACAACTACTCAGACTTTATCCCTTTATTATCTTGCCCTCCACCTTTTGTATTTTTCCATCTTTTAGGGCAACTGTCAGTGAATCTTACAAAACTAAAGGTGTTTCCTCCAGATTTGCCCTAAGTGCCTTCGTGGAAATCTGGTTTCCTGGAATTATTGTAATTACTTATGCTCAGGAAAACGTTAGCAATATGAATTGTCCATAAACTGGAAGTGCATGGCTTTGGTCCCACTCAGGTCTTCTAGAATCTTCCAGCCAGGGTTGGCTGGACCTGCAGTGCTGTTTCTGTTGGGAGGCTGTGCACTAGGGCTCTTGGAAGGGTTCCTTGTGTTTGGCAAAAGCTGGAACAATTGGTGCTTAAAATTAATCCCAGCGTCGCTGGTTTGTGCTGTCTGGGCTGGGCCCTTTCCAGGTGCTTTGTCATCTCACCCCCCAAAGTTCTGGTCCATACACTCTCCTAGCCTGAGGCCTACATCCAGCAGGAGTCAGCAGGAATTTCTGCTGCCAGGCCAGGGAGCCATGAGAGACTCTGCTTCGGACAGAGTGGCCGTCAGGCCAGGGGCAGCGTTTGCTGGATTCTGCCCCCGTGTGCAGTGTCCCTACGTCCTGAAGTACGTGCAGCAGAAAAACCGACACGCTGGACAGAGCCTTGGTCCCGCACAGTGTCGGCCAAGACAGGGTTTCCTTGTTTGAAGGTGAGGGTCCCTGGAGATACGTCTAACCTCCCCGGAGTCTCCTGCAAGTGTCTCTGGAGCTCAGAGCCGTCCCCAGGCTTCAGATCGCCCGCCTGCCTGGTCTCTACCAGGAAGTCTGAGAGCAGTCCACGGGGAGCACCTGATCCTCCCGCTGTGCCCCCAGCTGCCCCTTCCCAGCGACAGGACCACTGTCCGTGGCCTCTTCCCAGGCCTGAGTCCACAAGTGATGCTTCGCACTCTTGGGGCCCTTGTCCGGCACCCGCAGCAGCAGATTAAAGACCAGTGTCACCGGGGGAGTTCACTCCCCAACCGTGCCGTCCTCTGTCCTCTGAGTCTTGTCCGGCACCTCTCACAGATAGCCCTCCCCGTGGTCCTGGCCCCTCCATGGGGTGGAGCTGGGGTCCTGTTTGTCCAGGACATTCGATTGTCCCGGTACGCGCACAAGTCAGGCCAGCAGAGTCCTTCTTGTGCCCGCGGGGGCCATTCAACCACCAGCGTGTCTGCCAGCGGTTTTCCCGGCATGTGGCCTGTCCCCACTGCATCCTGGGAGCCCTCATGCCCTCCTTTCCGGTCCCCACCTTCCACTCTGCCCTCAGTAGAGCACTGGTTCTGAACCTTGGAACACGGGCGATGCCTGGGGACGACAGGGGCATCTGGGGGGGGCAGGGTGCTGCTGGCCACCCTGCTCAGCCCAGAGCAGCCCCCAGTGTCCTGGGCAGAAGGCAGAGACCTGGGGCAGATCCCCCGATCTGCCCCAAACTCTGTCCAGCGACCTCCCGGGGAGCGCTCCACTCTGAGCTCCCCGCTGTGATCTGGAAGCCTGGCCCCTCAGTGCCGTCCGTCCACACTGCCTCCTGCCCCGCCTCCTCCAGCCGGACGGGCTGCCTTCTGCGACTCAAATGTCGGGTGTGCCGCGGCCTCTGCCTGGAAAGCCGGCCTGTGTGGCAGGTCTTGTATGCCCCGAGCATCCCAGCTCGACCTTCCCCGACCTCTGGATCCAGAGCATCTTCCTCCTGCCACTGGGCCTCGTCTCCTCGTCGGTGTCCTTCACAACACTTAGGTCAACCTGAACATCTCCCCGATTCATTTGTTTTCTTGTGTTGCCTTGGTGATTGAGTCCACCTGCTGAGTTCCCAGTGAGAGTGGATTATGACAGCAGAAAACCTAAATAAGAGTCACTTCAAAGAGACAGGAATTTGGTTTTCCCTCATAAATCAGGACATCTGGCGGTGGGCAGTGCAGGGCCTACCTTTCTGCTCCGCCACCCTTGTTGTAGGGCCCTTGTCCTCATGCTCTCAGAGTGGCTACTGGGGCTGCTGCCGTTGTTTACCTGTTCAGAGCAGCAGGAAGACATAAGGGCCAAGAGCAAATGGGAGCCTGCCGGCTGGATTAGTCCCTCTTGAAGACATTCCGTGGAAACTCCCACAAGGACTCAACTTCCACCTCTCTGGCCAGCACTGTGGCTCACGGCTGCTCCCGTCTGCAGCATGGGCTGAGAAGTGTCAGTTTTCAGATGGGCACATTGCTACCTATGAAATTAGAGTCTCTATCAGTAAGAAAAAAGGAAAAGTTGCCACAAATAGTTTTTGTCTATATTTTTGTCTGATATTTATCCTCTAATAAGAGAGAGTTGAAATTGTTTACCCGGAATCTCTAGCCCTTACACGGCACCTGGGACACGGCAAATTCTCAATAAGCCTTTGTGAGAGTGAAAGGTAGGCTTCTCATCATCCCCGGAGCTGGCCTCAGAATTCTCGGCACACAGTTCAGTCAGCTCGGCACAGGAATTGGGGTGAATCTCCCTGTAAAACTTTCTGTGGTTGTGAAGCCCCGAGCCCTTCCTTCCCGGGGCCGTGAGCTGCGTGGCCGGCACCCCCGAGCTGCTCTGTGCCACGGGTGTGGGAAGGGGGTCACCTGAGGCAGGGACCCCTTTGGCTGTGCCCACGGGACAGAGGCAGCGTCTCTTCCATCGGTTCTGCTCTCATGTTGACCGGCCGGGCCCTAGAAGTACAGCCACCTCCTGCAGGGGCCCCGCCTGGGGAGGGGCAGGAGCTGGACGGCCTCCCCAGGACTCCGGGCCTCTGCTCTCCCCTGGGCCCCGGGTCGCCGTCTGGTCTGAGCACATCTGTGGTCACAGCCCCTCCTGCCTGGTCAGCCCATATTCACCCGCGTGGCTGCACTTGGACTTGCTGGGGAAGCAGGCTGTCTTCTGTGCCAGGCCTGGGGAGGGGACCCCTCACCAGACCAAAGGCAGCTCCGAAACCCGTGCACCCCATGGTGTAGGAGATACTGGGCAGGGCCCAGGGGGATGGGCTTCTCTGGCCTCCGCTCCCACCTGTGACCAGGGACCCCCGAGGTGTCCTGGGCCACCTGAGCGGGGCCCGGTGTTTCAGTGGAGTCCACACACTGAGGACACAGGTGGATGACGTCCGCTCTCCAGGACCTTCTCTGGGGCCGCGGAGGAGAGCGTTGGCCCAGAGCGCAGGGCTGGGACCCACTGTGGTCTTGGGAAGACACTGAGGGCTGTTTGGAGACATGGGAGTCCTTCTGTCCTGCCGTGTAAAGTGGGTCCCCGTGAGAAAATCCGTGTGTGCGGGGACAGTGGCCTCGCTGTGGGCACAGAGGCACCAGCTCCCTGACAGGGCAGCTGTGCCTCCTCGACTCTGACACGAGCTGCAGAGAGAAAGCGCCAGCACCTTTGAATAACTTGGCCCCTGAGGGCGAGGGTCCCTATCCTGCTTCCCCAGGAGCCGGAGCATCTCAGGGTCCAGGCGGAGCCGGCCCCTCCCGGCCAAGCTCCTCTTTCACAAAAGCCGGTTGTTTTCCTCTCTGCTGGGTAGGTTTCCAGGGGGACAGGGCAGCCAGAGCAGCAGGGGCACCCAGCCCAGCTACATGAGGCAGAAGAGTGACTAAAGGATAATGGGGCAGGTGACGTGGGTGTGGACTGTTTTCAGCTCAGAATAATCCACAGGCCAAAGACATCTGGGGTGGCAGGTTTTGTTCCCTACACCCCGTCACCCCGTACGGTGGGACTGAATGGGGATGGAGCTCTGGTTTCTGGTAAAGTAGGGAAGAGCTGAGTTCTCCCTAAAGATGGCACAAGTCTTCACAGCTGTATTCCAACTGCCAGACCTGGGAGGACAATTTTATCACAAAGAAATACATGGTAAAATCATGTTTTCTGTGTTTTCTTGGGGTTCTACCAGGAGTGTCCCCCCGGGTATGAACTTTCCACCCTCCAGTCATGGTCTCTTAGGAGAGAGGTCAGAAGAAACGAGGACTATATTTGTTAGGATGGCTCCCCAATCGCCAGCGTTTTGTACACGGGAGAAAAATTGTAAAAATCAAGCTGCAGCTATAGACCAGATGTTGTGGGGCGGAGCGGCCGAGGGCCCTGCCTTACTGCTCCTCTCACGGGGCACAGGAGTGGGTGACTGGGGCTCCTGCTCTAATGAAGCGGGTTTGTGCTGAGATCTTGTTGAGTTAGAGGATTTGGAGGAGGGTGTAGCTGAGGGCTGTTCACTCTGAAACTGGGCAGAAATCCTAATCCCAGCAGGGAGTTCAGTCACAGGGGAATTGGTGGGAAGCTTTTTTCAAAAAGAGAAGGGAGGGAGGGAAGAAGGGAGATGGGTGCGGGAAAGCGGGCGTTCACGTGGGCCGCACTCCTGGAGATGCAGCCGTGGTGGAGACGTGGGATCTGACACCACTTCAGGTTAACACAGCTGTGCACGTGGCTGGTGTGGACAGCTGCCCTGTCAGCTCAGCCAGGACCCACCGCTGAGGCTGTAGGTCCTCCCCGCGGTCACGGAGGAACCAAGGAAACACCCAGCGACCCTGGGACCGCACAGAACACTCCTCTTCTCTTACCTCCTGCCTTTCCTTCTCTCAATATATTCTTAATATATATAATATGTGTACTTACTGTATATTAATATACTTAATACTTTTTTTTTTTTTAGCGGTACGCGGGCCTCTCACTGTTGTGGCCTCTCCCGTTGCGGAGCACAGGCTCCAGACGCGCAGGCTCAGCGGCCATGACTCACGGGCCCAGCCGCTCCGCGGCACGTGGGATCTTCCCGGACCGGGGCACGAACCCGTGTCCCCTGCATCGGCAGGCGGACTCTCAACCACTGCGCCACCAGGGAAGCCCCAATACTTACTTTTATTCTTCATTTTAATCAAGTCCTACTCATCAAACTTTTCCTTTGTGGGTTTTTTGGGTTCTCATTAAGAAATCTTAAGGAAAATTAAGATATTCTCTAATATAATCTCCTAGAAACTTAATAATTTGGTAATTTTCCCTTTCATATTTAGTTCTAGGAAGTGATTTGGAAATGATTTTGTTACCGAACACAGGTTCATGTGTCTGACGCACAGTGAGGACAAACAAACCGAAATGTCGGAGTTCGGAGCAGAGAAACGTTTATTGCAGGGCCGAGCAAGGGAAATGGGGGGCTAGGGTCCCCGATCGCCAAACCCCTGAAAGGGTTTTAACAAAGCGTTTTAAAAGGCAGGCGAGGGAGGGTGTGGCTGGTTGTTGCAGACTTCTTGTTGTTGAGTGCTTTGCTCTTGCATCCGTCCACGTAGGTCAGGTAACGGTGCTCCTGTGAGCCTCCAGCAAGACAAGTGTTATTCTCTGTTCTGCAACCTTTTATCTCTCTATGAATGGAAAGTGTTACACCCTCAAAGGTCAGAGCCTTGAGAATGGGCTCTGCTGTATATTTCAGGCTATGGGCAACGTTATTAACTGGAAGCAGAAGCAGCAGAACACAGAGGTTAAAGTAGAAGAAAGAGGTCTAATGTAGAGTCAGGTTTGCTCTCCCCTGTTACAAGCGTAGACACAATACATCACAGGAATCAGGGCTCCTGCCCTTCGCATATGCACTCGGGGACCTGGCTGACGTGGAGAAGGCCCTCCTTCCCCACCAGACTGGGCGGGACTTTGTCTCATGGGGTGACTGCCCGCGTACAGGTCTGTTTCTGGATTTGTGCCGTGTTTCCTTGCTTCATCCTACACCAACGCTGCACTGGTTTACTTGCTGCAGGTGTGAAGGGACCTTCTCGATGTCTGGCAGCAGACGTGATTCAACCAATGTCCCTCTTCTTCAGGACTGTCTGTGCTGATTTGGTCCTGTCCCTTTCCGTGTGTATTTTAGTATCAGCTTGTCGATTTCCCACAAGAAAAAGTGTCTGCAGGGGCTTTGACTGGTATCACATTGAATCAAGAATTCAATTTGAGTTCAGTTGACTTTTTAAAACACTTAATCCTCCCATGTGTAAGCAGGAAATATTCCTACATTTTTTATGGCTTCTTTAATAGGCTTTGGCAAAGTTTTATAATCTTTTCCAAAGGTTTTGCACATTTTTCTTAGGTGTACTTCTTGTTATTGCTGTTTTATGCTGTTGTAAAGGCTATTTTTTAAAAAAAAATCACTTTCTGGGCTTCCCTGGTGGCGCAGTGGTTGAGAGTCCGCCTGCCGATGCAGGGGATACGGGTTCGTGCCCTGGTCCGGGAAGATCCCACATGCAGTGGAGTGGCTGGGCCCGTGAGCCATGGCCACTGAGCCTGCGCGTCCGGAGCCTGTGCTCCGCAATGGGAGAGGCCACAACAGTGAGAGGCCCGCTTACCGCAAAAAAAAAAAAAAAAAAAAATTCACTTTCTAGTTCATGTTGTTTGTACATAGAAAAGCAAGTGAATTTTGGATTTTGACCTTGTATCCAACAATCTTGATAAATTCAGTTATTAATCCTAGTAGCTTTTTAAAAATATACTTTTAGATTTTTCCGCATATACAATCTTCTTTTTTGTAAATAAGGACAGTCTGTTTCTTTCCGGCTCTCCATGGCATTGGGTGCCCTGCTTGTCTGTGGCCTGGCAGGTCTCACCCGGTTGTTGGTTTGTAGGTGTTCAGTCCCCGTTCTCTTTTGCATAAATACAGTTGGTGCTCAGAAACAGTTTGTTGTTTGAGAATTTTTGAATCTAATAATTACAGTAAACTTGGGATTGTTTTTCTGTCTTCTTTATACCATTTTAGAGATATTATTTTTGCAATGTGTAATTGCACCAAATTTTCTGGTTGAGCAATTTCATGGTTCTGAGTGTCAAAAGTTCACAAATAACAGTTCATTATTTCTAGTGCTGTACTGGTAAATCTGGACCATATGCATGGTTTTCTTTTTGTTAACAACAAGGAGTTTTGTAACAACAAAAGGCTCAGTTTGGGAGCCTGGTTAATTTCACAGTCAGGAGAGGAAAATAAGGTCTCCTATACTCATTAATCAGACTTTTGTGCAAGAACGTCCTAGCCTTCTTTCTTTAATCCCTGTCTGAGGACCCAGCTCAGGACAGGGGAGTGGAGGTAAGAGAGCAGGCATGAACCAACCTGCTGGGTGAATCTTTATCCAGGGCTTGACCCCTTGCCTCCTTGAATCTTGTCTGGCTGAGCACAACACTGACCTTGTGAGTCGACTCTGTCTTTAAATATTCAGTGTCACTTTCCTGGTCTCAGAGGGCAGATGGTGCTGGGGAGGGGCGGAGCCTTGGGGTCTCCGGGGGTGGGGGTGACTGGTGGCCCTGGCAGGGGCCTCTGCAGATGCTTTTTGTTGTTTTGTTTTATCTCTGCTTCTCGCCAACGCAGAGGGTGTTTGGGTCACCCTGGGAGCCTCCAAAACACGGACATCGAGAGGCGCATGAGGTGCTTCCTGCCCTCCATAAATCTGGCGCATTCAGGGAACAACTTGCAAAGTGGTCCGGTCCAGTCGGGAGGTCAGCGGGGCTGGGCATGCACCACAGTGGGTGCAAGGCTGACTTTTCTCCCAGGGGTGCGATTCCTTGAGCCAGAACTGCCCGAGCCATAGTTTCCTCATCCTCTTTGGCCCTGCAGATGCGATTGTGAACGACCGTCAGAACAGCACGGGCGGCACGTTCTGGACACCCCCAATGGCACCGCCTGCAAGGCAGCGGTCTGTGAGGACGGAGGCACAGACCCTCGGAGCTGCTGGGGGCCGGCTCAGCGTCTCGGCGCCGGCTGGAGTCCCCAGGCCGCCATCAGGGCTGACGCGCTTCTGAGTTCAGGCCAAGTGCTGGAGAAACACAACCACCGTCCTCGAGGTGATGAAAGAGTAGTTGGCACTCCCGCTCCAGCTGACTTGGGGCCACCCTGTGGTCGCCTTTCATCAACAGATGAGTGCCCAACCTGTTTTCTGTGCGTTTCTGTGTCATGACACCGTATTTCGTACAGATGGTTGGTTCCTTAACCGTGAACCCTGCGCCAGCGGCGGCGCTGGTACCTGAAGGATGCTCAGCTGACACGTGTGTTTTCTCCCTGAGGGATCCCACAGCCTCCTGGCCCCCAGGCCCCAGGCAGCTCTGCCACACTCTGCCTGGGGCCACTTTCAATAGAGAAATCACCACAAAAAGACAGTGCAGAGCCAGCTGGGCCATGAGAGAGACCCTTGTGCACAGGACGAGCTGGAGCAGAGGCTGAGCTTGCACCCCAGCTGGGAACGGGCGCTGCTCTGCGGTGCCCATCGGTGCCCTCGAGATAGTGTGAGCATCGATTTGGGGTCACGAATGCCTCTCAGCGAATAGGATATTTGCAGGCCTGGAGTCTGCGGTTAAGGAGGAGCCCGAGAAGGGGGGCGGGGCGGTCACGTGGGCGGGAGGCGGCGGTGGTCCTCTTCCACTTCTCCTCCCGGGCGTGTCCTGTCTCCTCTGACGCTTGGGAGCCGAGCGCGTGCGTGCAGTTCTCCAACCTCGTGCTTCGTCTGTTGGAGCCTCAGTGTCGGTGCCCTGGCAGCTCTGATCACAACCCCCTGACTCACTGCCTGGTGGGAGCTGTCGGGGGCGCTTCTGCAGAAGAACGTTTCAACTTTGGGGGAACCACGAGCTCCCTAACGTCTGAGGGGGAACGGGGAGCAGGAATACCCCCGAGGAAACGGGTCCAGGAGGCCTTTGCTAAATGCAGGGGCTGAGCTCCCTGGACGTGACCCAGCATCTTTCCACTTTCCTCCCGGCCTGTCCAGCAGGCGTCACAGAGCCGCAGGTGCGATGGCTTCCCAAGCTCCCTGGGGTGGACCGGCCACCTCCCAGCTTGTCAAACTCTGTGTCGGAGCAGGAAATGCAAACATTTTGGCTGGAAAAGACGAAACAGTGGAAGCTCCGCGCACATATGGAAGCACTTCCGTGGTGAGACCGCAAACCCGGAGAAAGATTGCTCGCCCCAGCCGTGGCATCCCAAGCGTTTCCAAACGAAAATTGTTTTTCCAGTTTGGGGGTTGGAGGAAAGTGGATTTAAATGCTGCCAGCAAAAAATATTTCACATGGAAGGTTTAGACAGCTCTATTTTCTCAAGAAGGATTTTTTACAGCACAGAGTCGACTGTAGAGAGATTTGAATGAGTCTGTATTCAGCATCTGAGGCTTCTGTAGAATGAAGAAATGAGAAACAATCTCAGGCCCACCAGGGTCCTGGATCCACCTGCCGCTGGAGTCGCCTTAGGATACCCCAGTGTTGCTGCTGTTAGTATTAATTAATTGACTCATTTTTTACTGGAGTCGAGTCGATTTACAATATTGTGTTACTTCAGGTGTACAGCAAAGTGATTTGGTTATTCATATATATATATATATATATTCTTGTTTGATTCCTTTCCACTATAGATTATTACAAGATATTGCATACATTTCCCTGTGCTATGCAGTAGGTCCTTGCTGTTTATCCATTTTATATTTAGTAGTTTATATCTGTTAATCCCAAACTCCTAATTTATCTCCCCAACCCCTCCCTCGCTATCCCCTTTGGTAACCATAAATTTGTTTTCTTTTTTTCCCTTTAATTAATTATTTATTTATTTTTGGCTGCACTGGGTCTTCTTTGCTGCGCACGTGCTTTCTCTAGTTGTGGCGAGCGGGGGCTACTTTTCGTTGCGGTGCGCAGGCTTCTCACTGCGGTGGCTTCTCTTGTTGCAGAGCACGGGCTCTAGGTGCGTGGGCTTCAGCTGTTGTGGCACACAGGCTTAGTTGCTCCGCGGCATGTGGGATCTTCCGGGACCAGGGCTCAAAACCATGTCCCTTGCATTGGCAGCAGATTCTTAACCACTGTGCCACCAAGGAAGTCCCATAAATTTGTTTTCTATGTCTGTAAGTCTGTTTCTACTTTATAAATAAGTTCATTTGTACTATTTTTTAGATTCCACATGTAAGTGATATCGTATGATATTTGTCTTTCTCTGTCTGACTTCACTTAGTATGGTAATCTCTAGGTCCATCCATGTTGCTGCAAAAGGCATTATTTCATTCTTTTTTTATGGCTGAGTTGTATTCTATTGTATAGATGGACCACATCTTCTTTACCCTTTCCTCCATAGGTGGACACTTAGGTTGCTTCTATGTACTGGCAATTGTGAATAGTGCTGCAGGGAACATTGGGGTGCATTTATCTTTTCAAATTTATTATTATCATCACCATTACTGCAGACCCACATTGAACCTAGGAATGACCCAGGCAGTTGGAGGGGGCAGTGTCTGCACCCCACACAAGGTCTCAAGGCTCAGCGATCAGATCGGTGCGCAGGGAAACCTGCTTTGAACTTGCCCTTCGATAACAGGCAGGTAAGTGAGTGATCAGCCATCCCACCATGTCCCCTGCGGTCCGGCCCCAGATACCCAGCCACCCACCTGCTCTCCGCCTGCAGTTCAGACCTCCTCCCAGCACACAGAAAGCTCCTTTAAAGCCTCAGATTTCCCGGCTTTCCTTCTCAGAACCTTCTGGAGGTTTGTGAACCTTTTGGGATGAAATGGCAAGTTCTCTGTCTCGAAATAACCTCCTAGGCCCCTGATGGAGCCTTTCCCATGGGACCCTTTGGTGACGTCCGTGTTCCTGTAAAGGGTCCCCTGCCCAGAAGCCCAGCGTCCCTGGTCCGCCAGACCCCAACCGCCAGGCCAGCTCTGGGCCCTCTCACCCCAGATAAGGCAGACTGTGGCCCGAGACACTCAGAGAGTTTCTGTTTCTCTTCCTTGCTCTTTACTCTTTGTCCTACAAAAGCTTCCTGCCCTCCCTTCACCCCACTGTCAGTTCTCCCAAAGGAAACTGTCTGCTTCATGCCGTGTTGGATAAAGTTTGTCGGTATCACTTAAATTGTCTCCTTTAATCCTTGTGTGACATTCCCAAAGCTTTTCATGCTGGGGCCACTCTGCACACCTGGCCAGCCCGGGGGCTTCACGTTTCCTGGTTCCCATGGACTCTGGTAAATCGGGTCCATCTGTCTGTACAGAGGCCTGTGCAGTGACAGCTGGACAGAAGCAGCTCCTGAGGTCCCTGGTCTGCTGGAGGGGCCTCACCAAGCAGACCTCGGGCAGGACTCAGAGCGTGATCCAACCTGGGATCTCCCCAGGGGCCCAGCCCCCCATCAGGGACAAGCTGGCCACGGGCATGGGGCCTGGAGGGTGATCCAAGGACGCCAGAATCCCCATCACTGGAGGAGATCTTCTGAGACTCAGATTCCACCAGACCGTGTAATTTTCCCATAAACTTCAGTAACACACAACCACAAATTTAAGTCACCCTCTCAGCCCCCAGATGGTTCTGTAACATGAGAGTGAAGCCATTTATAAATCTTCAAAAACAAATGCCGGCTGGAGCTCATTAGGAAACATTTTCACAAATTGCTTTTCCTTCTCTCTGTCAAACTCAACACTCCACCTTCACATTTTTCCAAAACCTTCTTTTTCTGGCTACAAATCTTTCTCTGAATTTCTGTGGTCAGTACTAGCAATTAATGTTTTTGAAGGAAATTGTTTTTTATAAATAGTGACATTTTCCCCTAGTGATTAGCGACCCAAATGCACATTGATTTAAGTTTGTACCTCAGCAAAGAGACAAGCTGGAGGCTGCTGTCCAGTTCCAGAGACTCTGCCGGCTGCCGGGCAGAGGAGGCTGGACTGTGGACGTGGGCCTGGCCCCTGCTGGATGGGGGAGGGAAGGCCCTTCTGGCTGGAGGGCAGGGGTCCTGCCGTGGTACAGGCGTGACATGGGGTGACTGCCTGGAAGTTGCCTGGCAGGAGGGGTGGTTCACTGAGGTCCAGGTGGGGAAGTGACCAGGGGACACAGTGGCACGAGAGGGCTGTATCACCCAGAGCCGCCTGCTCACATCCAGAGGACCCACTTGCCTTCTCTCCACTGGAATTTAGAACATCCTGTCTCGCCCGCCTCTGACCACATGGGGCTGGGCCCTGACCCGCCCATCACCGGGCCAGGCCAGGGGAGAGGCCTCTGGATGACGGGTCCCTCGGAGAGGCTGCATCCCCCATGCTGGCCTCACCTCCCTGCCCAGCGGTGCCCATGGAGCCGGCCTGCATTCCAGTAGGCAAGCTGGCCTTGAAGCGTCCCTTCCTGGCCCCAAGATGAGTTCCAGAACCTGGAAGGAACCCACGTCTTAGGTCTGCGGAAAAATCCCGAGGAGC
Source organism: Mesoplodon mirus (assembly GCF_964341445.2). Classification (NCBI taxonomy): domain Eukaryota; kingdom Metazoa; phylum Chordata; class Mammalia; order Artiodactyla; family Ziphiidae; genus Mesoplodon; species Mesoplodon mirus. The sequence continues at coordinate 25,569,638 of NC_138990.1, read as the reverse complement.
GTCCTCCACCCTCTAAGAAAATAGGTTTCCCGGCTTAGGTTTTTATTTGAACAGTGGGGCCTGGGTTTTGGGAAGGTTTCTGGTTTCCCACCAGACAGACCAGAGTGTGGTGCTTCTGGGGTGACGGGGACACCGCCGGTGGGCACGGCCAAACATGCCGGCCTCTGTCACACGGCGTGAAATCCGCGCCCGCACCATCCTGCCCACACAGCAGCCCCGTGCCTGGGTCAGCACCGACGTTTTGGAGAGGAGAAAACCACACTCGGGGAAGCTAACCGCCGGCCACAGCCGCGGAGCCGGGGTGCCGCCACAGAGGGGTGCTCTCTGCCCACACTGGGCTCTCCCGGGTCCTGATTTGTGGTGTTTGCTGATCTCAGCCTGCTTTCAAGCAGCACACAAATTCCCTACATTTGAGAGAAGTTGGTGCCTCTCCAGCCCACCCCTGCCGGATGGACGCCAACCACAAGGGCACAGCATTTGCAAGCCGCCTTCCTGCCCCGTGACACAGTTCACCCACAGGTCGCCTGGACACAGAGTGGGTATTTTGCATCCTGAAGTTTTGGGGTGATTGGCGCCACAGCCGTGGAATCAAGTGCGCGTCGCGTCACTTGGGGATGGGGCGTGGGCTGCGGCTTCCGGGGACAAGCGGGCCTGGGCCGTCGGGAGAGAACGGGGCTGCGGGGGGTGGGAGGCGTGATGAGGGCGGGATGAGCCTCCAGCCAGAAGCCACGCTCCGTACTAACCCTCCAGTGAGCTGCTCTGAAGGAGGGGCAGCCAGCGCTGAGTGAACACGCAGGGCCTTTCAGACCCAAGTTCCTCTGCTTCGTTCCCACAGCCAGTCTGAGCTCTGTATGGGGTCCAGAGAAGAGGAGGGGACATGTGATCTGATTCTTGAAGGACGGACAGGGGGCCTCCAGGGAGCAAGGGAAGGAGGCCACACCAGACAGAGGGGCCCGGACAGAGGGGGTCGTCAGAAAAGTCACCCGGATCCTGGGCTTGAACGTGCTCAGTCCGGCGGGGTTTCGCAGGGCCTGGTGCCCAGCACGTCTGTGGACGTATTTCTGCCCTTGGCCTAACGGGACATCAGTTCTTCCCGAAGCAGTGCAGATGGGAGCTTCCCGGAGCCAAGCTGGAGCACAGCCTCGTTCACACGGACACACAGCTTAGGCTCCTGGAGGCAGCACCGCAGGGGAATGGGTCCAGGGAGCTGGGAGGCGTGTGGACGGCCCAAGGACAGATGTGGACGGACACAAGGACAGGACTCACAGAAAGAGGCTGAGCTGCCAGCGCTGCCCTTACGTGAGGCCCCAGCCACGCCGCCCGCTGGTGGCCACTTACCAGCTCCGGGGACAGGCACCTCCTCTGATGCTCAGACGTGAGTGTCGAGGTGAGTTATCCGGAGCCGGACGGGCCGATGTCAGAGGCTGTGACTGCTCCCTCCCTCCTCGCAGGCCGAGCGGGCCACAGTGCCGCTGGATGCTCGTGGCAGCTGTGCTGAGCCCGGTGCTCGGTGGCCCCAGCTTGGAAAGGCCATGGCAGGCCTGCTCCTCAGGCACCAGGAGGGATACAGGCCCAGGCGGCTCACGCCGACCTCCTCTTCGGGAAGACGTATGGATTCCGGTGCTAACGGGATGCTGGGCTTGAGAGCAAATCACAGATACTTCACTTTTGTGCAGACGTGGTGGCTCTGTGAGCTGTGGGCAGGCTACCCCGCATCCCATGGGTGTCCCATCCCCAGGGGAGACACCCCCCCACCTCCATCCTTGGATGTTTTGACGCAACTTGTTACCCAGTCCCAGTTCTGCTGTGTATCTACTGTATTTTTTTCTTGTTAGTCTCATGAGCTTAGTGTCCGACCAAGGTGAGCGTATCTGCCCTTCAGATTGGTCCCCGGGGGGCGGGGGGGTCAGGGGGTCAGGGGGCCAGTAGGGCTTTGTGCAGAAGGGGACACTTAGGGTGTTCCAGCATTTCATTTTCTCTTCAGACCTTCAGGTAAAAGGGCTCCTGAAGTTTATTACCAATCAAAAACAACTCTAAAAATGTTCACAGTGAAATAAACTCTCAGCGACTCCCATGGGAACCTCTAGGAGAACATTCCCTCTACGGTGAGGTGCGTGCCGCTCCCGAGGTCGGGGCGCCATGTTCCCGGCAGGGCCGGGCTTGCTGGGGGAGTCAGGGGCAGCGCGTCCTCGTGGTGGGCATGCCCGTGGAGTCCCTGGGCGCCTGGGTGGGAAGGAGCGCAGGGGGAGGGGAACAGAGAAGAAGGGAACTAACGCCACGTTGGAACCTCCCCCCTCATTCTTCGGCCCCTGTATTGGGTCACGCAAGCCCCGCACGTCAGGAGCTAAACATCAGAGAAACATTGCTTGTGCCCAGAAAGCACGTAAGGGTTCCCAAAGAAAGTTCCATCCCACGTCCCAGGCGAGTCATGGCTGAAACTCGCTGTAGATGTGTTTGCTTTCAGCCTGGAAACCTTGCTAACATGCAGGGATAAGAGCAGTAAAGGAGAAATAACTGCTGACACCTTGAGGTTTTGCAGGACCTTGTGGTCCAGCGCACGGGACAAGCAGAAGAGCAAGGAAAGGTTGTGCTTCCTTGAAGGCTGGGGGCTCCAAAGTCTGCAACCCACCCTCACCCTTCCATGCTGGGCCTCCTGCTTCCTCTTTTCCTTGGTGTAGAAAAGTCTGAGTCCGACCCCGCATTAACATGCTTCTTTAGGACATGGGTCCACCTCCTTCTCGGTCTACTGGCTTCCAAATAGAGTCACTATTCCTTCCCCATCACCTCGTGTGCTGATTTATTGGCCCGTCATGCGGTGAGCAGTAGGAACTTGCACTTGGTACCAGGAGGACGGGGGGGAATGAAACATCCCGCCTGGTCCTCGTGGGAGACAGTCAGGGGGAGGATTCGGGGGACAATTAGATGAATTCGGGGGACAATTCGATGAATGGGGGGATGTTTGGGCAGGAAATTTAAGCTTGAGGCTGTTTGTGTTTAAGGCAGTGGCAGGAGTAGCCGTGTGCAGGGAGAGGGCACGGGAGGACGGAGCCAGGATTGGCACAGGAGAGGAAGGGGCAGCGGGAGCCTGGCGAGGGGCAGGGGACACTTGGGAGGCAGCGGGGCGTCTGTGCAGCAGGTCAGGCCCAGCCTGTGGCCCCTGCACTGCCACCCCTAGCGGGCGGCCCTGGAGAGCTCTTCCTTCCTCTCTGCTGTCCGAGTCTCACTCCTCCCGGGCCCTCCGGGGAGCAAACGGGGCCCTTGCTGCCGTGCTGCAGCTCTTCGTGTGCCTGGCAGGTCACCAGCGCAAGGACTGCAGAGCCACGTCGGGGGTGGGAAGTGATGCCGAGGCGGCCTGCCGGCCTCCCCAGCGCACGTCAGACAGGCCTCTCCTCCCAAACCCTGCCCGGCTCTCAGGCTGCTATTCAGCAAGTGCTCCAAAGCCACCTTGGCTCCCACGGTGAGAACTTAAAACTGAGGCCCGTTAGCTAATGGGAGATGCCAATGTTGTTACCGTACGTCCTGATGTCTCACAGGGTATCCACCTGGAACATTCTGGTTCCTTGGATTTAAAACAGAACTTGCAGATGGGGAATCGGAACACACTCTCACCATGTCCTGCTTCCTTGGAAATCTCCCTTCCCAAGGCCTTTCTTGGTAAGTGTTTTCCCTCGCGTTCAAGGCCAAAAGCTTTTGGAGAAGAAGAAATGATACCCAGGAAGCCAATCCATCATCAGCTCCAGCCTTGCTTTTGTGACCCCCCCAGATGCATCCCACCACCCACTCCCGTCCCGCCATCACAGCTCATTCTGAGGATGGAAGTACTGTTAGTGAGAATTTTAGGACAAAACTTTTTTTTTTTTTTTTTTTTTTTTTGCAGTATGTGAGCCTCTCACTGTTGTGGCCTCTTCCGTTGCGGAGCACAGGCTCCGTACGCACAGGCTCAGCGGCCACAGCTCACAGGCCTAGCCACTCCACAGCATGTGGGATCCTCCCAGACCGGGGCATGAACCCGTGTCCCCTGCATCAGCAGGCGGACTCTCAACAACTGCGTCACCAGGGAAGCCCCAGGACAAAACTTTTGAGCCCGAAGCCTACACTCCTCCCTTGTTGCAAAGGGTGTTTTCTGGTGCTTCCTTACTATCCTGGGATGGGTTTTACAACTAATAGAACTTACCTGCACATATAATGAAAAATCAGGATCGTGTCCTAAATATAATATAAAGAGAAAAAAAGAAGGGATTTATTAAGGCTAAAAATAAGTAAAACAATATTCAGCTGGATGTTGTCAATGCTTTTTATTTCTATCCCACATCTTAAAATGATAAACATATATTCATACAAGTACAAATGCAATCACCTCGAATACAAGTATTTTGAATGGGTGACCTTGAGCAGAGTTTTGGAGAGTCTAACGCTTTTTTTGAAACGATGGAGAACTTTTGGCAAAGTTCTGAAGAAACATCATCATGGTTTGCATGATGACATCATCCCTTAAAGTTCATTGCAATTAACATTGTGCCAAAAATATGTTTGTGTTTCAGTGTACATTAAGACCATCAGAACACCAGAAACGGGTGTGAACTGCTTTTCCTGTATCAGGGTCCGGTGGGATGGTCAGAAGTCCTGCGAGAGCTGGGCCAGTTCTTCCACGACTGGGGCTGCCGGAGCAGCCAGGACGTCGGACCCCCGGGCTCTGTCCCTCAAAGCCACCGGCATCCCCCCGATCACCAGGGCCCTCCAGGCCCTGCAGACTCTCCAGACACCCCGAGGTGGTGGTGGCCTTGCTAAGAGAGGCTGCTCTAAGGCTCCCTTCTTTGTGGAGCCCGGGTCTGGTCTCGTACAGAGGCCCTGGGATCCAGGGACCCAGGCGGGTGGGCTCAGGCCGGCAGGAGGTCTGCTCAGAGCCTGCGGCTCATGGACGTGTGTCGTCACATGCAGATTATGGGGTGACTGGGTGCATTTCCATTTAAAAGTCACCATGTTAAAACTTCACCAAGGTGTGGAGTATTTTGTATTTTCTCCTGCCTACTGATAGGCTAAGAGGAGGAGACTGTGATAGTTTGCAATAATTTGAGGAAAGTGCATCATTTCTCATCTTCTAATTGCATAGGAATCACCCAGGCGGACAAGACTCATTCAAGGGTAAATTATTTTTCCTGACTTTTTGCATTAATCTAAGTAAATTAATGGAAATAGATAAAAAAGGAGTTTGTGGAAATATAGAAGGTACAAAGTAATTTTCATTCCTTTGAAATGAAAGGCTGCTTGACATAGGGTACTTCTCCTCCCCCAAAAGTCGTGACAATTCAACAGAGATGAAAACTGTCAGATGTACTTTGTTGTGAAAAAATTATACAGTTTTGGGGACAGAGCTTTATTTTTCGTTTGGACTATTTTTGTCACCGCACTGACAGATAGAGAATGTTCTTTTTACAGATTAAAAACTATTTTAAAGAATACTCTGTTCAAACAACATTTAACAGTTAGGCCCTAAGAGGAGTCAGAAAAAAAAGAAGATCTAAAAATCTATCCACAATTTTGCTAAAGCTAAATCACACCAAAGACCTTTCTGTTTGCCTGATAGTTTAACTGTTTTATTAATTGATTACTGGTTTGCTCTAGATTTAACATTTTAGCTCTGCTTATATAATAACGATGTCCACTGGGGAGGGCCTGGGGGTCAAACGTGGGCACGACCCGACCTGGGAATTAACCTTCCCTGATCTTACACGTGACGCAGCCGGCGCATTCTCTTTCTTGCACGGGCAGGAGAGGGGCTGGTGGTGGTGGTCACGCCGGGCTTTTTGCTCGGGGACGCGCCTCTGCATCCTGTCTGAGAGCTCAGGGCCCCAGGCCCCTCTTCCCGTTCCCGGCACGGGTGCTGGCTGGGGCCCTGGGGGTTTAGCCTTCCGGATGGGGACCTGAACTCTTCACTCCAGCTGGCTGGTCCTCTCCTGCCAGGTGAGCCCTGCCCCTGCCTGACCCACCCAGGGCACCTGCGCCCCTGTGGCTTCCGCCCCAAGTCGACGCCGGGTTCTGCCAGGGATGGAAGGAACGTGCAGGGAAACCGAGGATCTGCTCTAAGGACGTGCTGCCCGGGGCCACCCCCATCCCACCCCCACCCCAGACAGGGGCTCTGTGAGTTCGGGTTAGTGAGTGCTGAGGGAGGGTCTGCTGAGCTTGTTTGGGGTCTTGGGCCCCTGGGAGGCACGGAGCGGCTGCTACTAGGAGGATGCTTGGGCCTCTGTGAGCTGGTCCCAGAGCCCCGTGAGCCGCGGGGGACCGGGCCCCTCAGGGTCACGGCCCAGTGATACACATGGTGGTGATGCTCAACTCTCAGGAGAGGAAGCAGGTGAAGCAGAGGCTGCCCGTGTATGAGCAGAACAAGAGGAGGTGCCAGGCAGAAAGAGCAGCCACAAACCGGCGATGCCCCCGTTTCCCAGAAGGCGGTGCTGTCCGCCCGCGGAAACGGGCCCCTCCACCTCCGTAAAGGAGAGGCCCTGGTGACAGTCCTGGCTTGTCGGCTGGGGGCTGCCTCGAGGCGAGACTGATGCTCTGAGGCCCGGGCGAGGTTCAGTTCTGGTCAGCTTGGCCAGATTAGTCGTGAATAGCAGACGGTTTAACGGGGAGGAAGAAGATGCCATGAACACAACGCATGGCTTCTGGGTTTGTGGCAGAGACGACGGGCCCTGCATCCCATGCAGCCGCCAGTGGCTCCGTCACCAAGGGCGGCCTGTGAGCCGTGTTCCCGTCTCTCCTTGACTGTAATTTGCTGTGTGATGCGGAGCGATTCACCTCTATCGCCTGGGACTCAGCTACTTCCTCTGTAAAATCAAAGCTGCACCAAGTGATCTTTGGGGTGACGTCCAGGGTAAACCATGCGAGGCTGAGTATCCCAAGGGTGGGCTACGTCCACCGCCAGTTTGCAGGTCGTCTCGCGTGAATTCCCCACAGAACTAGTAAGAACAGGAGGCACAGCAGACACAGACGGGCCTGGGCGGGGAGCTGGTCGAGTCCTAGACCCCAAGGCCAAGGGCACAGGCTCCTGGGTTAGACTTTCAGAGGAAACAAAGCCTGGGCAACTTAGTGCCAATCCTGACAGCAGATGGACCAGAGTTATTACAGCAGCAGAATGACTAATACCGTAACAACCTGACCTCAGGGGGAGGGAGGATTCGACGCAGATGGAAGGTGACAGGTGCGAACACCGGGCGAGCTGGGTGCTGAGGCCCCTCCGGACCCGGAGCCGGTGAGACAACTGACCCAGGACTCATAGGAGATGGGACTGTTCCTTCCAGCCAGCTGGTCGTTAATGCAGCTCAGGGGCCGGATGCAGCACACGGGGCCCAACAGACACATAAGAACACAACAAGGTCCCAGAGGTCAGAGGCCGAGAGCTACGCGGAGCCGAGCCAACCGGTGGTCCCTGGTGGTGGTGTCAGCTCGAGGCTCCAGGGGGCAGAGCAGAGCCGTCTGCCAGCCAGCTAGTGCCACCCCTCTGTCTCCTCAGCAGAAATCATTCCGAGACTCAGAGCTGCTACGCCTCATTTCCCGTAGCTGGCGCAGGGACTTACAATGTGTGTTATTTCGCTATGTCCCCTCTGATGGAAAAAGCTCCGGCGCAGAAACCGGCTTCATCTCCCAGGGGCGCGATGGGAGGGTGGTTAGAGCGTCTCCCATACTGGTCCAATCAAGTCTTTAACGGGTTTTATATTAACAATGATAAGAACTTGGGAACACAGAACAGGATGACCCAGGACCTATGAGAAGCAGTATTTTTAGGTGATGAACAGTAAAACCTGTCTCTCCACTTAACACCGCTGTAAAGCATCCAGAGCAAACCATCAGTTCCCCTGGCGGTTCCCCTCCTTGCTGGCGCAGAGCCGGGCGGTAGGATCTCATCTGTCAATCCCTACCTACCACGTGGTCTTGGAACACAGCAGGTGCAGGGCACGGACACCTCAGGAGGAAGGAGGAAGGTTCCCTGTGTCCTGGGTGGGGGAAGGGCCCAGCACAGTTGGGGTGCTACTGAGGCCAAGCCCTGCCCCACCTCGGAGCTGTCACTCTGGCTGCTTAGTCTCCCTGGGGCTCGCGACTTCACGTGTGAAACAGGGGCCCCGGTGACGACTGCTTTATGGGTTGATGTGACTAATAGCTCCCCCAGAACTGCCCACAAGCCCGGAGGGGGTCCCTCAGAGGATAATCAGGCTAAGGTACCCAAGAGAGGGAGAGAGATGGAGAGGCAGAAACAGGGCCCGGAAATGGAAGGGGCAGCGGCTGGGAACGGAGGCCTCGGTTCTAAGTCCGGCAGCAGATTCCCAGAAGAGGAAACAAGTCACTTATCCTGTTCTGTCCTCAGAATCACAGTCCTTCCAGGAAATCTCGAGTTCCGCTCCCAGGAGGAGGGGCGGGACGCAGGCTCAGGCATCCGCAGTGACAGATGAACTGGGCTCGCACTGTCTGTCCTGAGAGTCAGCAGAGAAGCTGGCTGAGTGGGTAGGAAACACGGGGGAAAAGGAATCACAGGATAAGAGGCAACATTAAAACTGGAGAAAAAGTGAGCCTGGGATGTGAGGGTGGTGAAAATAATCTTCCATTCCTTTGGTTGGAGGGACAGGTTTATAAATATGTATAACATGTAAATACGTTCTCATGGCAAGCCCCCCAGGAGGAAACAATCAGGCAGCATTTGCAAACAGAGCCAGACAACCGCAAGTTGGTGGGGTTTATTCGTCCACGCTGGGTCGGCGTGTCCTGATGAGGCGCCGGGTGGTGCGCGGTTGTCCTGCCGCTTCCACCGGCCCCCCGTCCTGGGAAATCGAAACAGACGACAGTGGTGTCTGGCTTGGGCTCCAAGAGCCGTGCACGCATCACACGTGCAGGCTCCTGCTTGCAGAGAAGGATTCGGGATCCACAGGCTGGGTCCTGCAGGAGAGAAGCCGCCACGAGCTTCAGACCGACAGGAAGCCTCTCCCTGGCCCTGGTCCCGGCAGGCGGATGAGGTGTCCGGTGGGTACGCAGTCCCCGGCGTGGCTGCAGAGGCCTGGTCTGGGCACATCAGCGGTGCCGCCTCACTCCGGGTGCCGTAGTTTTTGTTCCATGCTTGGGAGGCAGGTGCCAAGGCTGATTCCACTCTGCCTCCAAGGAGAGGATCATTTTAGCTCTAAATCCCACCCAGCCCTGAATTTCAGGCAGGCCCCAGGGAGCAGCAGTGACTTCTTAATATAACACCATTTGGGGTCATGCGTATAGACAGTGAAAAGCAAGTTTAGACTGAGTCTTTCACACTGATTATAATGACTCAATTTTCTAAGAAAAGCACATTTCAAATGTCAGTGTTTTCCTTCAGCCCTGGCTCCTCTCCCATCACCCCAGCCCGTACTTGAGACGCGCTGCCACGGACGCCCCACACTTAGTCTCGGGGTTGAAGCCCTTCGTACAAATGAAAGGCATCTTCATTCCTTCCACTCTGGCTCACGGATTCCAATTTGTCTTTACTTTTTAAAAAGTAGGTTAACATTTTGACAAATTAGCATTCTCCTGTAAATACAGTTTGTAGGAGAAGGAAACACGCAGCAGGAAGGTGCAAAAGGGATGGGGACCGGGGGCGCAAAATAGAAATGCAGGAGGCGCTCCTGCTGAGCGCCAGCAGCCCTGGTGTTCCCAGGGACTTCCTGGGTCTTAAGGGAAACGTCTGACACTGCAAACCTCAGGAAGGCCAGGTGTGGACCCACCTGCTCTGAGGCTCCAGCAGAAGCGTGGTGCCGCGGAGAGCTCACGTCCTGGGGTTTCCCGTGTCCCAGCCGGGAAGTTCCTTCTCCCTCTCCCTCCAAGATGGGCAGCGAGGATTCAGGGTCGGCATGTGTCCTGTGGACACACACTGCTGTCATCGCTTACAAGAACCAGAGGGAGCCCCAAGCCACGTGACCTCAGAGGGTCACCAGCTCGCTCCCCACAAAGACAAAGAAGTGCCTGTAAGATTCAAGGAAACACCTCGGTTTAGAAAACAAAACTGAAAATTCCATGGAGCACAGCTGGAGGTAGACGCTTACCCCCTGCTGGGGTATTTGCTGAGACTGCCTCATAGAATTCGTCACCTCCCCAGGAGCAAACGATGGAGATGACAGTGAAGGTCATAGCGTGAAAGTGGCTTCGATCTGACTGTTTCTAAGACACAATCTAATACTGAGATATGGGGGACTTTTAAAAACGTGTCCCAGGATATAAGGACAACTAACGTGGTGCAGGCCATCGACCTTCACCTCTGCAGGGGCTCTGAGGGAGGGGACGGTAGGGGTAAAGAGACTGAGAGTTGAAGAAACCAGGTCTCATGTCGGGGAGCCCGGCCTTGGGAACCGGAGTCCTGTGAGGGCACAGCAGGGAAGGAGCACAGGGGACTGAGACGACACCCCACAGGGCACGGGACCCCGAGTCACGCACCTGGACCCGCTCTGGACGGCGGGACGGGATAGTTGTGCTGAAACTGCCTCCCCTCAGCCCCTCAACGCAAGAGGCGTAATTCTATGCTTTTCTTAAAGAGAAACTGACAAATAACAAAACAATTAACAGCAACAAAAGCAACAGGACTCTGCATTCCAGATTCAGCTGTCTGATCTGCAGCCACTCTTATGTCAGTGAAAAACGTATGTATTGTTTCGCCGGCTCCGGGCTCCGGGCGGTAGAGCAGGTAAGGCCGACCTCCCCGTGGGTCTGTCCCAAGCAGGTCATCCCGTCATAAAGAGAAGGGGAGGTGTGGGAGGACACGCACCGACCCGCAGTGTGGACGGAAGGTTGGCCTCGGGCAGAGGAGAAGCCACACCGCCTGGGGGACCATCACCTCTCAAGGATAAGTGGGAAATAATGCAAATTCACCCTCTTTCCCCAAGTTGCAATCATACTTCCGGTAGAAATAAACAGTGCAAAATGCAGCTGCCAGCTACCAAAGGCACAGGATAATGGTACCCTAAACAAAGAAAAATTGAAGACTTACACCTCAGATGCTGAAATTGACAGCCAAAACTTACACTTGGGACAAAGGATAAAACAAGAGCCCATGGGAGGAACTGACATGTACACCTCACAGTTTCCACTAATAACCGATAGATAAACACAGTCTGGATGAAATTTAGACGGAAAGGGTTGACCCGAGAAATTCAGACCCGCAGAAGTAACTGTGCAGAGGAAGCCCTCCTGGGCTGGAGACCAATGAGCGAAATGGATGTGGACCATGAATCAAGTTTTTAGTGTAAAAGTTGCACAGAAAAGGATTTATCTTGGTGAATATAATTTCAATGAGACAAACAATGCCAAACTGGGGTGTATTTTTAATTGCGTAAAGAAAGCTGATTGAGGAATTGATTTAATGGGGTTAACTCTGGATCAGAGTCTTTCAGTGAAAACACATCAGTGTTGGTATATTTCTGATTGAAATATTTATGTTAATAGTTGTTGCTCCAAAACATACAGCCTTAGACCCAAAATAGTAGGGGAGGTATAAATGGGGGGGGGTGAGAGAATCAACATGGAATGGAGGTCAAGGCCCATGGAGCACCTGACAGGTGTCCACCATTCTGCCTCCCTCTGTCTCTGTCTCTCTGTATATGTCTCTCTATCTCTTTCTGTCTCTCTCTGTCTCTGTGTCTCTGTCAGTCTCTCTGTCTTTGTCTCTCTCTGTGTTTCTGTGTCTCTCTATTTGTCTCTGTCTCTCTCTGTCTCTCTATCTCTGTGTCTCTCTGTTTGTCTGTCTCTCCCGTCAGTCCCCCACTGGCATCCTTGTGGCTGGAATGATCAGGTTTGGAATCCTCGGGGCAGCAGCGTGCAGACACCCAGGTGGCCTGTAGGTTTAGTTTCCTTCCTTCAGGCTCTGAGGACGCAGTGTTTGCAGGGAGCTGCAGTGACTCAGAGGCTTGTGCAGAGACGCCCCCATGTAGCCCCATCCCTCCCCCTCCCTGCCATCGGCCTCCCCTCCCCCCACAGGGATCACAAGTCATTCAGGTAAGTGGTACTTTGCAAACCAAAGTGGTGTCCGGGCGTATTTTTCAGGCTCCAGAGTCTACAATCACGGGTGGCAGATGTTTCCCTCCCAAACTTCCTCAGATAGGTGTTCATTTAATCTGTGGCTATAATCTTAAAGAAAACAGCTATTTTTCTTGAGTGTGTGGGCTAGAGGCATAACTTTTTCATAATAATAAGGCGATTGATGTTTAATAGAGATGTCTACAAATACAAAATTGCATCCGAATACTAAGTTACAGTAATATCAGCTTTTCACAACGGGAGCATTTAGTAGATATGATTATAGAACCCAGCTGGTTTGGGGGTGTTCGCCTACGGCCCATCTCATTTTTATTGTTTAATTGATTTCATGGTTAGCTAACGGTTTTTTTTTTTTTTTTTTTTTTTTTTTTTTGTGGTACGCGGGCCTCTCACTGTTGTGGCCTCTCCCGTTGCAGAGCACAGGCTCCGGATGCGCAGGCTCAGCGGCCATGGCTCATGGGCCCAGCCGCTCCGCGGCATGTGGGATCTTCCCAGACCGGGACACGAACCCGTGTCCCCTGCATCAGCAGGCGGACTCTCAACAATTGCACCACCAGGGAAGCCCTACCTAAAGGTTTTAATTATTGATAATATCTAAGCTTTTAAGGCCAAGTGATTCTGAAAACATGGGGGATATTTTCTGACCCCACCCTCATCTGAAACTCCAGACGCCGTTTGCAGTCACCGTAAGTCATCTTCTCCCAGTGCAGGGCAGCAGCGGGGCCTTGAGGACAAGGCAGCTGTAAAATACTCAGTGATTAGTCAAAATAACAGTCCTGAGGATGAATCACCCGGAGCCAAAGTCGACCTTGAGGACCAGAGGAGGCCCGATGGGCGGCCAGAAGCGCAGTCCTCAGTCCCAGGCCACCTCAGGCAGGTGTCTCGGGGTCTGGGGGGTGCTGGGGCTGGAGCGTGTGGACAGTGAGCATCTGCTCGCTCACAGCTGGGGGTCTAGACGTGAGACACAGGTGTGGGCAGGGCTGGTTCCTCTGAGGCCGTGAGGCCCCCCACTCCCTCTTGCTGCTTTGCTGACGAGCCTGCGTGAGCCTTGGCTCTAGGTGCGTCACGCAGATCTCTGTCTCCATGCTCACTGGCCTGTCCCCGTGCATCTGTGTCCCAACTCCCCTTTTATAAGGACACCTACTCCAGCACGATCTCATCTTAACCAATTTCATCTGCAATGACCCTGTTTCCAGATAAGGTCACATTCCAAGCTACTAGAGGTTAGGACTTGAACACATGAGTTTGGGGGACACCATCAGTCCATAATGAGTACCCGCCATGGAAAGGAAGACTGAGACAGCGACTAAAATTACTCAGTGTATCTGACATGTGACTTGTGGCTGTTCTACAAGCTTGTAATTTGGAGAAATAATTTCTCTGTGGCATCTGACCTACGGCAGATATTAGCGCAGTTAGAAGCTGTGAGTCCATTAGCAAGTGTGTCACCTAAATATCATTCACCTGGAGATCACAGCCTTGTGTCGTCTGAAGTCTGGGTGGCAGACAGCGTCCTGGAGTATGAAAGAAATGGACCTGGATTTACTACTGCATCTTGGCGGGGGGCAGAATAGGACCAGGGGGTTTACAGACACAGAGGTCCCCCTTCCAGGTTCTCGGAATAAACGAAAAGGCCGTGACCCTCAATTACTGATGAGACTCAATTATTGACCACAAGCCGTGATGTCAGTCCTGAGACCTGATCGCTGAGGTCCAGGGTTCCGAGTATTTAGAAACCTATTTCCTGTAAGATGAGCAACTCCACGGGGGAACGTTCCCTTTGGGGTCCAGCAGCTGGAGGTTCTGAATGTGCCAAGGAGTCTCTAGAAACGACAGGGGGTGTGAAGCGTTGAGCTCCCCAGGAAGATGGGACGTGAACCAAAGGCCATCCGGGAGCAGAGGGTCAGGGTGACGTGAGGATGGACGCAGGGCCGGCGCTGCGCCCGCGTCACAGAACCAGGGATTCTGCAGCTGGGCAGAGGGGAAGCGGCCCGAGGGAGTCCGGAAGGTCAGCCCAGCTCAGAGGCCGGGGCCTGGGTCTGCTGCTGGCCCACAGAGGCTTCCACGTGGTCTCTAGTAACTGCACACTAGAAAAGCGAGCAGCGCCGGGTCTGATTCCTAAGACCTGGCAGAGGAGAAGCAGCAGCGAAGGGTGGGGACGGAGGGAAGTCCCCCAGAGGAAGCCCTGGCTCGGCTCTCACCCCCAGAAACACGCAGATCCGGCCACCAAAAGCCTCAACGGCTGTGCCATTTTTAACATAAAAGTTCACCTTTCAATTTCCCGATTTCCCCAGAGTTTGCTCTTGAGGGAGGGGAGAGAAATGAAGAATACGGTTTTGATCCAGGGATGACCTTTTTTTCTCTGAGAAACCTTTGTAAGAACCTTTACTCCTAACGAAAGAGACTTTCAATACAATCATTTAATGTGACCAGGAATCCAATACCCCCGAATCTCCACCCACAGATGTTCGATACCCTCTAATGTGTACGAACGGTCGCCGCACTTTCATTATTTGGAGCAGAATGAAAGAGCCAGAAAGGCCAACACATTGAACGAAGCAGCTCTGGAGACAGATGCGTTTGGACGCCGGCGCTCTCTACTCATTTCAGAAAAATAAAGGGGCAGCATCTCCAGCCGGGCCCATAGGAGCGGAAGTTGCTGCAAGCGGGGACTTACCACCTGCAAACCACCATCCAGGTGAGGCCTGCCAGGCCACAGATGAGCACGGCGCCCAGCACGATGGAGACCACGGACGCCCGCGGGAGCCTCCCAGAGTCTGGAGCAAGGACAGAGCCAGCGGTGAGCCTGGCCGGCTGAGGGCAGCGGCCAGTGTGCCCTCCCAAACCCCAGCCCAACCCCCAGCCGCCGCCCGAGCACCCCTGACCCTGGGAAAGCACGTTCCTCCGGGTAAGTTTCCCTCCACGGACCTCCTTGCGCTGCCCCGTGGGCTGTCCATCCCCTGCTGTCTTTGCTGTACTTGGAGTTGGGCTCTGCTCTGTACTGAGCTCTCCTTTTCCTACTGCAGGAGCTTTAATAAAATGTCTTGCCATTTTAACAGGTCCCGGTGCATAATTTTTCTTCTACAGGAGCTGGAAGCCAAGTTATGATTCCTAGATTTGCAGCTGAGTGGCTGTGTGACCCTGAGCAAGCCACTTACCCTCTCTGTTCTGCACATGGGGATCAAACTTCGTGCTTCCCTCCCAGAGATTAATTCACAGGGGCGTGAAACTAGCTGAGTGTCTGGTGCGAGCCCGCCCCGCCCAGGGTTTCACCGAGGTCCTGTGTCTCAGACACGATCTCGCCTCAGGTGCGACCCGGCTGGCTCCCTGCTCCCACCCAGCGTCAGCAGCCGTGGCAGCGCGGACACACGTGGCCGGAGGATGACCCTTCAGTCATCCCTGACTGTATGTCGACCCCCGCTCCCAGCCTGGATGCCCAGGGCCGTGGTCTCACCCACGCAGGTCCTGCCGTCCTCGCCGAGCACGTAGGGGTCAGTGCACTCGCACTGGAAGCCGCCCTTGGTGTTCTTGCACCGGGCGGACACGTGGCACGGGGGTTCCGTCACGTCTTCACACTCGTTGATGTCTGCACACATGACGTGAGGTCAGGGCCAGCCTCCTGCTTCCCTTCCCCACGAGGCCGGCCCCGCCCCAGCTCTATCCCGTGTCCAGGACGCAGAGGGACGTCACCCCACGTCGGGGCCGCGTCTCCTGGATCGAGAACATCCCCTGAGGTCCCGCGGGCGTCTCCCTCCCGCCCCACTTCTCACAGCGGCCCTGCGGCCCCTCAGGAGTCAGCCCGGCCCGTGGCCACCCTCTGACCCGCTGGCCTGGCTGCTTCTCCTGGCCCATCCACAGTGGCCTCCTCGGACCCGCAAACCCTCTGGTGCTGGTGCCGATCCACTCAGTTCTGTTCAGTTCAAATTCTGCCAGGGGCTGTGAGGGCCCGAGTGTGAGGCAGGTCCCCGGAGGCTCAGGCCACACAGGCCGGTGGGCTTCGCTCAGACGCGGGCACGTGGCCCCCTGGAGGCTGCTGGCGCTTTCCACACTGAGTAGGGCTCCACCCCGGGCGGGAAGGAGGCGGGGGAGGGCAGGTGGCAGCGAGTCTGCCCACCCCAAGCGGACAGCTTCCAGCCACACAGCCGGCTCTGGGCCTCCACCCACCACTGGGTGAACACCGGCCGTGCCGCCAGGAGCCAGGACCTGACACCCAGGCCCGCAGAGCGGGTGGATGTGGTGAGTCCCCCTGGACGGGGAGCGTGTGCAGCCCTCGCGGTCTCCTGTCGGAATCCACAACCACGACCGGACCCCAGGTCCCTGTTTCCAAATAACACGCTACCTTTTCTGGCCGATTTCAGGAAGGAAGCAGCAGAATGTCAAAAGAAGAAATATGTCCTGAATACATGCTGTCCAACCACATCACATTAGCAAACGTCACACGCGTGTGTCCTCGTAGGTGGTCCTTGTTCTGAGGGTATGAAGTGAATGTGGGCTCAGCCTCTGCTGCCGGTGGAGCCCCTCACTCCATCCTGGACACTGGACTGCAGACAGGGTGCTTAAAACAAAGCAGGTCCCTTCTCTCCCGGTTCTGGAGGCCTGAAGTCCAGACGCGGCCCTGAGCTCACTCGGAGGGGAGCATCGCTCCCGGTCTCTCCTGGCTCCTGGGGCTGCTGGCCATCTCGGCTTCCTCGGCCTGGCTGCACCTCTCCCATCCTCCGTCCTCACGTGGCCGTCTTCCCTCTGTGCCTGTCCTCCTCCTAGAGGGACACCAGTCCTACTGGACCAGGGCCCACCTTGAAGGCCTCATTTGAATTTGATTGCACCTGCAAAGACCCTACTCCTAATAAGGCCACACCTGAGGTCCTGAGGTTTAGGACTTCAACATGCCTTTCTGGGGGACAGAATTCAACCCCTTTCACTCAGAAGCCAGAGCGGGGACTGTAGGGTCTGGTCTCCTGGTCCGGGGAGTCCACCCAGAATGTGTGGCAGCCCCACATGGGTGGTGAGGACCGTCTCAAGCCTGTGTGTCCCCAGATCCCCACGTCAGTCTGCACCATGGCCGTGGCTGCTCCTACCGGGACAGGTTACCTGCCAAGGAGAGCTGAAGACCACACCCCCGGGCCCACCTACAAACATCTACACGATGTTCCACTTCCCGAAGCACAGCTGTGCCGACGGCAAACCGCACTCTCCCTGTTGGTGCAGAAACATTTATTTGTGTTCACTTATTACAGAACCTCTCAGCAATAACTGGAGCGAAAAGCCACGGACACATTGCTTTTTATCCGTTCTGAGTTCACGACTTTAAAGCCCTTGAAAGAGACTCATTACACTCATTTGCTTTTTTTTTTGCGGCACGCGGGCCTCCCACTGTTGTGGCCTCTCCCGTTGCAGAGCACAGGCTCCAGACGCGCAGGCTCAGCGGCCATGGCTCACGGGCCCAGCCACTCTGCGGCATGTGGGATCTTCCCGGACCGGGGCACGAACCTGTGTCCCCTGCATCGGCAGGCGGACTCTCAACCACTGCGCCACCAGGGAAGCCCCTGCTAATTTTTTTTTTTAATGTGATGATTTTGGGGGCTAGGCGGGATTTGAGCAGACAAGAGAGAACGAGTCTCCTTAGATTCTGTGGGTTAGATGTTCAGTTAAGCTGTTGCTGCCCTTTCTGCAGCCATGGACGTGCAGGTTAGCAATTCCGCTGAGGACGGGCGGCAGCCCTTCCGTCACATCAATTCACAGTGGAACTAAAATTCCCTCCCTGCTACATTCCAGAGTCATTTTTTTCTTGCAATTCTTGGCTTAGAAACTTCTAGTAGAGGCATAGATCAGGCGAAAAACATCTGTGTAAAGGAGCGAGTGCATTTGTACCGGGGGTGGCCCTCATCCTGCTTCCTGTCACATACTTACGTTAAAGGTATTCTGCCTTAATTATCGATGTGTTTAGACAAAGACACAGGGTTGTATAAACAGAGTCAGTACCCTCCTCCCTGGTCCTATCTCGCTGTGCCCACGTGACCAAGCTTGAGGAGCTCCTGTCTCCATGGGACACTTATCGATGTCGAAATAAATAGGACCCACTGCTTGTTGAAAAGTGGGTTCTCACTAACCACACAGCTCTGTAACTCACGTTTTTACTTAGTGATGTACTGACATGCTTTCAGGGAGCGGTTAGCTGTTAGTATGAAAAATTACGTTAGAAAAAGACAGGAGGTGGGGGGATGACTGGGAGGTGGGGGGATGACTGGGAGGTGGGGGGACGCTGGGAATAGAAGAGCGATGCTGGCATCGTTCGGAGCATCGCGGGGCGCAGGAGGCCTCCCTGGGGGAGACAGTCTGAGCTGCGCGTTGGAGCGTATCCAGGGGCAGCGGGTGAGCCCGAGGCACCGACCCTCCTTTACTCTCCGGTTCTAAGCTTTTCTCCTTTTTGATTTGTACCTTGTGGACCCCTATGAATAGAGCTTCGGGGTCATAAATAGCTAAAACACATAGCCAGCATGACGCAGCATAAAAGGTCCAGGGGTTTATTCAGTAAAGATGGAAGGCACACACGTGACATTTATGCCTGGAGCATGCAGGGCACTCAGCCCCCCGGGGCTCGTGTCCTTGCCCTGCCGACACCAGGACCCCAGCCCTGGGTAACAGGGATGTTTCCATTTTGCACCAGCACTAAGTGGAAACAGCACTAAGACTTCCAGATTTGTTCTACTTTTGCTCCTGTGGGACCTTCTACAGAACATAAATATTGGGAGCAATAAAAGAGGAGGTCAGCGGACACAACAGGCGCATCCAGACGCCACCGCGTCCCAGGACGGTCGGGCTCCTGTCACGGGAGGCTCCTGGAACGTGACTCTCTGTGCGGCCTTGCCCGGCCCCCTCTCCTCCAGGTCCACCGTCGTTCACGCCCAAACCCCAAGGAGACGTGTGAGGTGCCCGCCTCGGCTCCAGCCCACGTCCTCCTGGTGCAGACCTGGGTGTGTGGAGGCTGCCCTAGCCGTTTAACCAGGGCTCTCCAGCCCAGCGTGCTAGTTCTGGCCGTAAATTCCCTCAAACCCTCAGTTTCCGACCTTCTGCTTCCGATGAGCTCCCTGTGCCACCCGCCCTCCTCCAAGTGGTGGCCTGGATGTCGCCCTGGAGCCCCTCCTTCTTTGCCTCCTGTCCTCCTCTCTCACCTGGAGGGAGCGGCCCAGAGCTTCCTGGGCCTGGTGCCCCAGGCTGAGTCTTGAGCGTCCCTGGGGCTCCGGCCTCTTCCTGTGCTCTTCGGAGTCTAGAGGCGGGTGTGGCCTCTGTAACTTTCCATGACACATTTTGGAGTCCCCAGAATTGAAGTGAAAATTTTGTTACTATGGTAAAACATACATAACATGAAATTTACCATCTTAATTATTTATCAGTGTGCCTTTTGGTCACATTAAGTACGATCACGTGGTCGTCAACGATGACCACCCTCCATCTCTGGAATTTTTTCATCTTCCCAAATCGAAACTGTAGAACTGAATACGTTGGGCCTTGTTTGCATTTCTTGTAAACCAGCTCGATTCTTGCATGAGTCCATCTCCTGCTCCTCTAGGGTCTTCCTCATGAAGCTTAGAGGGAAACGTGAGGGAGCTTCTCCCAGGGGACGAGGGAGGCTTCCTGCTTCTGCTTGCCCTGTCCCGGTTCCGGGTCCTCCCAGGTGTAGGCAGACTGGGGCCCAGAGCAGGGCGGAGGGGGAGGTCTCCCTGGAAACGGGCCGCCACAGGTGGGGGGCCTGCTCTACCGATGCCTCCTGTGGAAACACTCGTGTTTCATTGGAGCATTGGCGCTGTGAGCGCCTTCCTACAGGCCTCCCGGAAGTTCTAGCCTCTTCCTCCTCCTGTCCATCCCTGGTCACCCCGCGGGCGTGTCGTGAGGTGACCGTCTTGGTGCTTCATTCTCTAGAAAGACATCGACTTAGGAACATGGGCCACTGGGGAAGGGATACTTTATTTCCACGCAGAGAGTTCCTGGAAGATAATTATACTCGGAGACACCTTTGGTTGAATGACATTTATGTATGTTTTCATTTGGGGTTTCCCTTCAGTTTTTCTTTAAATTGAAGGATAGCTGCTATACGGTATTATATCAGTTACAGCTGTACAGTATAGTGATCCACAATTTTTAAGGTTATTTATTTTTAAAGGACATTTATTCTTAATTTGTATTTGGAAAATGCAGCCTCCAGGGTCAAGTCACGAAAAGACACCTGTTAAACGACTGACCTTTACAGACCGGAGGCTGGGAATCCCATCCTCGGCGGGTGCAGGCAATTTGCTCCGGCCCTTGGAGCTGGAATCCATGGCGACAGGAAAACACCAGCACACGCCTTCCAGACTCCTCACACAGCAGGAAGTCCCCGTCTTCCACTTTGTCCGGGAAGCCACAGGCATCCTCTGGGCCAGGTTGACAGGTACATACAATCAGTGCCGGACCCCTTTCTTTGCCCTCCTCTGGGGCTGCATCCCCCGATTGGCCTCCCAAGGGGCTCACGTCAGCAATCTCCTTCCCTCCAGGTGGGACACAGCACGGGCCCCTCTCAGCACTGACCCCCTGCAGCAAAGTCACGCCTCTAACCCTTCCCCAAGTATTGGCCGTGACCAGGCTTCCCCACCCACCCCGAGGAAACCGCTTTAACTGAGGGCGACCGCGGTCCTCGCTGCACAAGGCAGGCTGGATCTCAGCCCCTCTCCTCTTCTGACCACAGCGGAGCTCACCGTTGGCCGACCCTCCCGAGGCTGGGACCCGAGACACAGTTGCTCCGCTGGCAGGTGCAGGCCAGTGTGGTCCCCAGGACGGGCCGAGGGGGGCTTTGCCTCAGACCCGCACCTTCCCCACTGAGGAGGTCGTGCCCGGGACCCAGCAGGGCGGGAGGCTCTTTCCTCACCCCAAGAGGATTTGAAGCAGCTTCTCCCAGGAGCTGTGTGACCCCCAGGAGACCCCGTCCTTGACCCTGTAGGAGAGATGCTCCTGGTTCGCGGCTACCTGGAGGAGGAGTCTCCCTCCACGCGCCCAGGTTCATCCCTGGGATGATGTCACACGACTCGAACTCCTGGGGCCACGTCCCGACCCGGAAGGCGTCGCGTGGCACGCGGGAGAGGCCGGTGTTGTCACAGATGACGCGGGACAGAGAGTGCCGGCCCAGCTCCTGCCTCTGGGCTTCCGTGAACACCGCCTGGTTCTCCCACCAGAACCTCCAGGAGGACACACATGAGGACACGTGAGAGCCCAGTCCCTGCCACGCCGACCACTCCTGCCCGCCCTCTGTGCCCACGCCACGCGGCACCGGAGGCCAGGCGCACCCAGGGGAGGAGGGAGGCCCAGGGGAGGAGGGAGGCCCGGACGGCGCCGGGAGGACCGTTCTTTCTGTTTAGGGACCCACCAACCCGCTCGGCTGCACTGACTGTCCCTGGGTGCAGAGCTGCCCCTACGACAAGAGGGACGAGGACAGAGCCCAGCCTGCAGGAGGGCTCTGCGCCTGCCCTGCAGGACGTGCCCTGAGGCCCCCTCCCCGCAGGCTCTCCTTGGCCCCATCGCCAGGGAAATTCAGCTTCTGGGAAACTGTCTCACTTTCCTCCCAAGAGGCTGCATCGCTGACAAAGCCCACAGCTGCTGACCCGAAGGCCACAGGGCACTCCTCTCCACCACATAAAGCCCCGCTTCCTGCGCGGGAACGCCATCAGCACCGAACACCCCCTGCGTCCCCGCCTGTCCCGGGCACCTACCGGTCACCATCCCTCAGGTTCCTCATTTGCTTTCCGATGATGCAGGCAAACAGCGGGCCGGTCCGCGCCCCGGGGAGGACTCTCTCGGCTAAGCCCCCGAGCCACACGTCCATGTTAGCCGGGTGCCCGTACAGGTCCAGGATCTTGTCGGCCACGCTCCCGTTGCTGGTGGTGGCTCTCAGGTCGGCCCGGGTCTCCAGCCTGGACAAGCCGCAGAATTCCCGCCACTCATTGTAACCTGTGCGGGGAGAGGGCCGAGGCCGCCCTACTCGGGATCCGGACGTTCCCCATCCGCCCCGCCAGCTGTGGACCATCGAGACCTGGGCCTCTGGCCACAGGGTCCCCGCCTCAAATCCACCTTGCTGCCCCACGGCCTGCAGACCTCCCTGTCGGAATATTCCAGCACGGGCGGCAGGGCCTTATTGAGAGTTTGTTCACAAACCAGCCAGGCACCATGCTTGGGGACAAGGCTGAACCCTACACACCCGAGTGGGTCACACTTTTACCCACTTCTCGTCTCTGCTGAGCAGTGAAGCCAGCGCTCACCTGCTGTATCAACGTTCCCACAGGAGCGGCCAGAGCACAGGCACCAGCACCCCTCCTTCCACACAAGCACACACGCACAGACACACACACGCACAGACACACACATGCACAGACACACAGACATACAGACACACACGCACAGACACAGACATATACACATACGCACAGACACACAGACGTACAGACACACGCACAGACATACAGACACACACGCACACATGCACAGACACATGCACAGACACACACAGACACACACACGCACAGACACACACATGCACAAACACACAGACATACAGAGACACACACACGCACAGACACACACGCACAGACACACAGACATACAGACACACACGCACAGACACAGAGACATACAGACACACACACACGCACAGACACACAGACATACAGACACACACACGCACAGACACAGAGACATACAGACACACGCACACACACAGACATATACACATACGCACAGACACACAGACGTACAGACACACAGACATACAGACACACAGACATACAGACACACGCACAGAGACACACACACACAGACACACACATGCACAAACACACAGACATACAGACACACACATGCACAGACACAGAGACATACAGACACACACACACACAGACAGACATATACACACACGCACAGACACAGGGAGAGCCACGGAAAGGACCATGTCTGTCTGACTCTGGGCTGCAGCTCCCTCCTGGTCTCTGCCGCTACCAGGACGCCCCCAGCCGCCGGCCGCTGGGGACTCAGCCTCCTCGATCTCCTCGCTGCTGTCCACCCTGACTGCGCACCCACCCCTTGGCCGTCTCTGGCTTGCCGGACCGCTGGTTACCCGTCCTCTCCCTCCGCGTCCCACTGCTCTCAGGGCCCGCCTCCTCCAGACCCTCCATCCCTCCTCAAGGCGATGGCGCGTGAACCCTCGCCTTACACGCCATCTGGGTCTGACCGGAAGCTCGCCAAGGCTCCCTGTCATTTCCTCTCTGGTTATGAGCTCTTCCGTCCGTGGTCCTTTTGGCAAGACTGGGTCTCGTTTTATGCTCGGGGCCTCAAACACAGCAGACCCCCGACAGAAGCACCGCATAAACGGGTGGACACAAGGAAATGTGTTAGGACTGGGCCAGTTCCCCACAGGGCGCTGAGGCACCGGGACACAGAACACTGGGGGTGGAGGGCTCGCGTTCAGACTAAACAGAACTAGAGGAAAGGATCCCCTATTTTCCAGTTATAATGGGAGGGGCTACAGACGCTTTAAAAGCTATTTCTCAGATGTTGGCAGTAGGTCTGAGATACATTAGAACAGCAGCTAAGGGAAACGGAGGAAGGGAACGGGGAGGGCCCACCTGGCAGGCCGTGGTCCCGGCCCCTCTGCAGGTTGATGGATGCCAGGTCCAGGGTCCCCGAGTCCGACAGCACAAAGAGCCTCTCTGTCAGCTCCTCGTTCATCAGCTGGTCCTGCACCTGCAGCTTGGCTGGTGTCGCCAGCAGGCCCCTCATGATGGGGTCCACACCACCTGGAAACAGCACAGAGGAGCGATGTGCTTTCTCAGGTGAGTCTTGGGGAAACAGAACAAGGTCTCAGATCGTAAACTAGGCTGGTTCTGAACAAATGCCGCTCATAATCTCAGGAATTCACCTCCAGGTGTTCCCAAGTTTCCTGGGCCCTTAGGGTGCTGCCTCGTGGTGGATTCGCCCTGTTAGGGCCCCAACGGGCTGGACTGTGATGTGTGTCTGAAGGAAACCAGGATGGAGCCTCAGGGGTGGAGGTTTTGTGCTTGTTTTTCAGTAGCAGAAACGTCACAGTTGAAGGAGGTGTTTGCTGAGTCTAAAGCCTAGACCAGTGAACAAGCCCCAGCCTGGCTGAGGGAGCCCAGGGCCGCCCCTGGGAATTCTGGGGACTCAGAAACCCCAGAGAAAGCGTCTGATGAACAGGGTCACTTTTCAAACCTCTTTGGATGCATTTATTTTCTCCATGCCTGCTGGTGACCCGAGCACCTCCGGCCAGCGGGCAGGTGACTGCACACCTGGCTCCCCCTCCCAAGCGTGGCCCAGGGATGCTCACCTTCCTCAAGGAGCCGCCAGGGCCGGAAAAAGGCATCTCGCAGCGGCAGGAGCCCCAGGCGCTCCCGGAAGCGGGCGTCCAGCCGCCGCACCAGCGGGTGGATTGTGGCGTGTCCAAAGCGGAAGGCGGCCGTGGAGAACACGTTGGACACCGTAGGGTCCACGGCGGGGTTGTAGCCCCTGTATGGGCCCACGTGCTGCCCGAAGGCCTCGGGGCCCAGGATTTTGGGGATGTAATCCCGCAGGGTGATGATCTGCGGAGAAAGGAGAGTGGGTGGGAGGTGGGGCAGTGGAGCCCCTGGCTGGATGCGGGCTCACAGAGCGAGGCTGGGTTGGGGGGCTTCTTCCCGCACAAGCCTGGGGGTTGCTGCATCTCCAGAGCTGTCACCGGGGGTCATGCCACCTGGGGGCACAGGGAAGCAGGGGAGCAGGTACAGGAACACCACCTATTCCAAATAAGGTCCTGAGCTCTCGGCTTTTACGGGGTTGTGCAGGGCATGTCAGAGATGCCCCCAGACACCCTCCAGGCTATCAAGGGCCTGCTGTAGCGCCCAGATCAGAGACACATGACTAGCAACCACTGGTTTAAAACAAGGCACTGTACCTTCATAACAGCCCTGTGAGACCAGTGGACTTAGTAAGGTTGTTTGATGGACGTAAGTAATTTTTCCAACTTTGCTCCATTATAATTGGCCAACTTGACACTCCACCCAGTATCCTCTGAGTCAAGATGAAAAATATCATAACAAAGCCTTACTTTAACTTGCTAATTTGCAAATCTCATACAGATTGTTTTTCTTTTCATTCTCTCCAAAATATCAAAATACCAAAATCACTGGTGGACACCCATCTGAAAGGGTCACCATGAGGACTACCTGAGTTAGAACCCTCAGAGCGCTTAGAAGGGTCTGGATACCCGGGGAAGGCCCGAGGAGCCGTGCCTGTTACTACTGCGGTCAGCCTCCTCGTGGGATAATCACCGCCAGCCCCTGAGCAGGCGAGCAGCTCCCACGGGAGCGCCAGGGCCCCAGGGCTTCAGACGGGAGCGGGGTTAATCTCGACGCAGGGCGTCCACCCACAAGGCTCTGAGCACCCAGGCGGGGGACCCGCCAGACCCCCGCACCCACCCTCGCGGGGCGCCCACGAGGCCCCTGCGCGCACCTGGTGCAGGGCGCCCACCACCTTGCGCGCCTCCTGGTAGGCCGTGTCCGCGCTCCAGTGCGCATTGAGGGCCTTGAGCGCGGCGGCCAGGCGGTTGTGCTCGCGCAGCCACAGCGTGTGCAGGGCCGCCAGGGCGGGGACCTCGCTGGCGCGGCCGTCCCCGGCCAGGAAGCAGGGCGCGCCGGCCCCGGGGGCGCCGGGCCGGGCCGCGCAGGCCGGGGGCGCGGGCGGCGGCGCGAAGGGCAGGAAGGCGCGGCCGGCGTCCCGGTAGCGCGCGTTGACGAGCAGCAGCCCCTCGGCGCTGGTCCAGTTCCGCAGCCGCTGCTCCGCGGCCGGGGAGCTGCCGTACACGGTGGACGCGTCCAGGAACGAGGTCAGCGCGTTCATCTGCTGGCGCGGGTTCACCCAGGACACGTTGCCGAGGAAGGCGCCTTGGGTCCCGGAGCCGCAGGTGGGTGACGAGCGGTAAAAGGGTAGACAGGCGGTGCCCGCGGCCGGCGAGGCGTTGGCCTGGAGCTGCGGGAAGGGCGCGGCGGGTCAGCTCGGGCCCCCTCCTCAGAGACGCTAGGCGCTCCGGGCCGCCCACCTCCCTCCAGCACCGGCCTTCCTCTGCCAGCGCCCCAGGGGTCCCGTCCGCTCCTCCGCGGGCCGCCTCCTCCTCCCCCTCCCAGGGTCTGGGCGATTAGACTGGTCGGAATTCACTGATGCAGCCTTGTGGTGGCGCCCACTTCCCCCGGCCCCCCAGGTCTTCTTTTTGGTGTGTTCTGCCTCGTCTGGGGGGCCACCTCTGCGGACGCCAGGGGTACCCCGCCTGCTGGCTCTCCTTGGCCCACCAGGAAGCCCCTCCTCCTGCCTGTCCGGCCTTCCTAGCTCAGGGCACCACATGCGGAATCCTGGCTGCTCAGCCAACGTTTCTGGAATAAACGTGAGTGAGGACCCCAGCCCCAAGCAGTCTCTGTTCCTAGGTAGAAAATGCCCCTTGCCAGCCTCGGAGATATTTTCTTAGGAGAAGTAATTAAAAACCCTACCTGTATGTCTCTTACGTTGCAGGTCGGAGGGAAAACCAGAAAAATATTAACAGACAACAGTTCTGCATCTCTGTCAAAAGTCCACGGCGCCTGCTCTGAATCTAGCGGTTGTATCCCCAGTGGTTTGTCTGTTAGGCATGCACGTGTGGCCAAGATTCAGGTCAGAGTGTGTTCTCTGCTTCGCTATTTGTGACAGCGTAACAGCAGCAGCAAAACTGGAGACAACTCCAGTGCTCGTCAGTAAGGAAATTTGGTTAAATAGGTCATGACGCAAACACAGTGGGATAGGGAGGGTCATAACAACCCAGCCTCTGTCCATTTAATGAGACGGAGAGAAGTGTAAGAACTATTGCTAAGTGACCCATGCTGGGTTCAGGACGTGCGCATAGTAGGACACCCAAAATGTAAGGTATAAGCACACACACACATGTAATCTTATACACATATATGTGCAGATAACTTCTGGCAGGAAACCCAGGAAATTCATAATGGCTGTTACCCCCCGGGGACAGGACCAAAAGTGACTTGTGTCTGAGTTTTGAAGACGGCACCTGTTAGTTTCATAGTAAAAATGGGGAAGTTTAAAAATTCTACCTGTATGGGAAAACACGGGCTTCGGTTCTCACAGGTCCGCTGGCAGTCGGCCCCACCCCCGAAGGCAGCATGGCTGGCGCTCTGTGGCGTGAAGGCCAGGTCGTGGTCAGTGTACTGTCCCCACGCCATCAGGAGGTCAGAGTACTGGCCGTCCTCCGTCACAGCCTCGTTGGAAACGTGGATGACCTGCCTGGTCACCTCCCGGACCTGGGCGGACAGACCAGCTGTCACGTGTGGGAGGCCGTCCTGTGGGGCCGGGGGAAGCAGACCCCTGGGGTGGGGTTAGCCCGGGGGCTCAGGGCTCTGCGCTCATTCACAGGACGCTGGCGCTCCTGGGGCAGGATGGGGTCCCTGGAGGCCCCCCGGCTCTCTTCCCCGACATGCACGGGTGGTGATTTAGGGCCCAGTCGTAGTTTCCTCACTTGTAAATAAACATAAAAATGCTGACCTCTGGGGACTGTCGTGGGGATTAAATTAAGTCACCTAGTGATTAGTGCTGTTTAGTGCTGGACCTAGAGGGCAGGGCCTGGGGCCCAGGGGCAGAGCCCTGAGCCCGGAGGGTTGTTCCCAGGCCTTGAGGCCGGGTGGCGTTTGCCTGGCCTGAGTCAGAATTGTTTGGGATCGGTGACTTCCTTTCTCCTTTCCATTTTTTTGTTTCTGAACCGGGACGTCTACAGCTCAGCTGTTATCCCGTGCCCGTCCCACCACTGCATTTTGGGGGCAGGCTTGCTTTCCGGTTTCATAGGCCCCAAAAGAGGGGAGCTTTGCCCCAGGAGGGGTCACACCCAGAGCTTCCCCATCCCTGATTCAGATTATTCAGAGGATGAGATTTGGGGTCTGAAAATGGCGAGATTTAGATCAGGTTTGGGATTTTAGTTGATGCTATAGTGGGCTGAGACTTTGGAGGGCCTTGGGATGGGGTAAATTCAGTTTGCGTGTGGAATGGATATGACCTCTGGGGTCAGAGGGTGGGACTGGTAGGCAGGGTAACGGCCCCTGCAGATATCCATTCCCCCATCCCTGGAGCCTGTGAATACATTGCATGGCAAAGGGGACTTGGCAGACGTGGTCACTTTGAGGACCTCGAGATGTGGGTGAGCCTGGATTCCCAGGGGGTCTGATCTAACCACGTGGGTCCTTAGACTCTGAGACCTTCCTTGACTCAGGGGAGATGTAACTTCAGAGAAGAGGCGCAGAGAAGAGGCTTGGGGAGGGCGGATAAGCTGAGGAATGTGGGTGGCTACCCACTGGTTTGTTTGCTGAAGCGAGCAGTCGAATTGGGGACAAATGATCCATTTTTGGACCCAAGTGATCAGTAGATTAGGTATGAGTTTGTTCGGCAAATGATTTGCCTCTGGGAGTGTGTAGCAGTTATCATCTTTGCCACTTAAATGAGTGAATTAATCAATTATGTGTCTTTGAACGCATCTAGTCTTATACCTATTTGTAAAGAGTCGAAAGCTGGATGAAGCTTAACTCTGTGTTGTTCCAGTCACTGGCTGAGGGGCTCTGATCTGTCAGAGCCAAGTTCCCGAGCTATAAGGGGAGGAGCCCTTCTCCACCCCACAGGGGCCGGGAGGCCCGAGCAGGGGCCGGCCCGACTCAGCGAGATCTCATCAAAGCCCGGCTCCCTCCAAAGGGAGGGGAGGTTTGCTCCGTTCTGGGAAACCAGTTCCAGCCCCGTTTCAGTGGCACTCACCTGGGGCAGGGGGAACCCGTTGTACAGGAAGTGTGGGTTCCAGCCTCTGGGTTCGCTGATGCCGTCTTCATAGGAGGGGGGCAGCCACCTGGCCAGGGCTGTGTTGGCGGCTCCCCACCTAGGGTGGTCTCTGTGGAGACAGCGGGGCTCCGTGTTTGAGTCGAGGGACGAAGCAGCAGGGCCGACGCAGTGAACTGTCCCCAGTGACATAGTGGAGCCGGCGTCCCTGGGGTGATTGTAGAGGGTGAAGCCCTCTGTCCAGTGGGGACCACACGCCCCCGTGGTGCTGAGACGCTTCCCGGGCTAAGGGCGCAGGTGGTCTCAAGGGAGCTGACTCCCAAAGCCCACATGCACGTGCCCTCCCTCCTCAGCACGTGAACCTGTGGCGTCCTGCCCGTCCATGTGTCTCCCACGTTCACTGCCCAGTTTCCCTGCTTGTCCTCTGGAGGCTGTGTGTCACTCGGGAGCTCGCCATGGGCACCTCCCTGGGGCTCCAGACAGAGTCACACCTGAAACCCTGCTGCGCTGAGCGAGCTCCCGTCAAAGCTCCTACGACCACCTGGGCAGGATGCCCTTTCCTGTCACCAGTATTTACCTTTAGAACAAAGTTTCTGCTAGAAAGTGGAATCTTTGGAACTTGCTGAAATGTCCTAAATTCAGAAGTGAGATGGTTGTATTAGTACATTTGTTTGAATCAAAAATAAGTCAAGCTTTTTCTGAAAGTATCAACAAGTCTCACTTGGTTCACGGATTTAACAGTGAGCACGGACTCAGCCAATTAAGGTAAATGGGAATGTTTTCCATAAACAGACTGATCTGCAGTTTCATTCTATTGGTCAAAATATATTTTGACAAAAATATAAAGTGCATGATGAGGCAAAGTTGTGTCTAATGATATTTTGATTTTACAGACTACTTTTGAGCATGACTTTTGAGTCATGCAGGTGCCTCTAAGTCAAAGAGACCAGTATCAGTAAGAATCAGTGTGTCCCAGAAATGTTTCCAGCAATGAGGAAATGAGAGACAGATGATTGGTAACTAGTCCTTGTGCAAATCACATATGAATAGTAAATATATACGTATGTGATCACATATGTAAATGTATAAATACGTGACTATGTAACATTTAGAAAATACAAGAATAAAATGCCTAGAGAGCATACATAAAAGTAAAGGACTATATAAAAGGAGAAAATAAAATACTTTAATCATAAAATATGCTACATTTAGAAGAAAAGCATCAGACAAATTAGAATGGAAATGTTAGTTCAAAGACAAAAGAAAAAAGGGGGAATTTTCTGTTAGAGAAAAATTTGTTCTGTTTTTTAAAAATGGATTATTTGGGTACAGAATTGTTGTGGTATCCAAGGTCCTTCAGCCTTTATCAACACATCCCTATGGCAATAATAACCATGGGGGTGTTTGGTGGTTGCAGAATCTTCCAGAAAGAAAGGAGTGAGGCTGGAGTTTGCAGGTGGACAGGAGACAACTTTGCTGGGTTCTTTGAGGTCACGTAGCAAAAGCATTTGAATTGGAAAAGATTGGGATCTAGGCTTTCTAATATTCTTTCCCGCATCTGATGTGTAGACACTCACAACATTTAGGGAGTGAAGTCTACAAGAATCATGGCAAGCTAAAGGGTTTTTTAAACTTTTAAAGTATTTGTTAATATAAATATTGAAGAATTTAGTTGGTTTGTTTTGACACTACATTATTATACCATTTGAGAGATAACGTCCACCCACCATTCTTCTATAAATGGGACTGGTTTGGATGCTCTGCCCAGAAGTAAAGGAACCATGGGCTACTGAGAACTTTCTAAGCTCTTGTTTGAGGCAAGAGCCCACAGTTCAGGCAGGGACACCCCAGGGTTCCTGACGCTGGAGTAAAGGGACTTTCTTGCTTCTGTGGCTCACTCCCAGCCCTGCCGCTGTGTCCAGGGGCCACTCAGGAATGATGAGTAGCAGTAGGTGGTGATGGTTACTTTTGCAGGTCCGAAGGGACAATAAATGGAGATAATTCTAGTTTTAATACTCCGTTGGTCTCCAGCACAACCAAAGTGGCTTAATTTGCAAAACCATATGCGACAGTAATGCATTTAATCAGCTGCAGTAAGTCAGCTTTAGTACAGTGTTCTGATCTGTTACAGTCGGCTTGTCTTTACTGAAATCCCATAAAGTGCTGCTCTTTCATTCAATTAAGAATAATGAGAATGTTAATTTAACTGCTCAGGGGATTGGTTTTTTTGTTTGCTTGTTTGTTTGTGTTTTTTTCTGATTGACTGTCATGTTTCAGCAGCTCCCGGGACATCACATGGTTTCTGTGACCGTCTCATCCTCTGGTCGGGTCAGAGCCCAGCCGGCTCGGCAGGACCCAGGGACACCTTGTGGGGACCTCACAGCCACCAGGCGGGGCCCCCTCCAGGCTTCCGGCATCACTCTCAGGTGCTGCTAGGCTGGAGCAGAATAACCGCGGCGGCCCCAGAGGGTCAGCTTTCACCAGCATGTGGTTCCTTTAGTAGATTTGGATTGACAACCACATTGGAAATGGTTGCAAAGCTGACAACAAGCAGGTGACACGTCTCTGGAGGAGAGTTTCACGAGGGAGACAGGTGTCTGCTCCCCCCGCGGCTCCACGTGACTGGGATTTGTTTGAAACACCAGCTCCTGTCTCTCAGACACCAGGCAGCTGAAAATCTGCTCTGGGGGCTATTTTTATAACAAGTGGATGTGTGAACATTTGAGGTTGGTGTGGGCAGGTTTTGAACTAGCAAGTCTGAGCCTGCAGAGAGAATCGGCCACCTTGGGGTGTGTCTCATTTATAAAACAGTTAGCGAGGCTTCAAGGTGGTATCACTTGAGTTTTCTGAGCAGGTATGTTATGTTTGGGGCAGAAAAAAAGTATGAAGTCCCTGCTGGTCCTTTGGATCTAGTTGCTGTAAATACTGTGACACAAGATTCAATCGTCATCATGGAAGGAAAGAAAGGGACTTGGCCTCCACCCACAGTTCCCTGGAAGGTGCGTCCCCCAGAGCCCATCAGCAGGGGGCGTTGGTTGCCCCCTCCTTGGCGGGCGGTGGGGCTGACAGCAGAGAGCGGAGCCGGGAGGGGCGCCATGGGCAGAGGAGACCCCTGACCCTGGTCCTGCCATCCTTGACCTCACATCCACCTGCAAGTACAGTTTCCCCGGAACACGGCACATGGGGCCCTGGGGGTGCGGGGGGCCCAGAGGTGGTTGGGGTCACCTGGAATGTTTGGGGGTTGCCCGAATGGACTGACCTGGAAAGAGCGATCAGAGTATGAGACGGCCTGAGTTGGTGGCTGAGAGTGGACAGCAAATACACAAAAAAAGAAATGGAAGAAAGTTGGGATGACCTCAGGGACACCTGAAGGTTTATGATTAGCATCACTGGTGAAAGTGGTACCTGGCTGCCAGGGAGCTGAAGACCTTTAAAATCTGTGTCTTATTAAAGATACACACAGAAGTATTGGAAACATGGGCGTAAGGAAGAGGCTTGACCAGTTCTTAATATAATGGAGTCAATATTGTACACTTTCTTTAATGAAACCTCAAACAATCTATGGAGACTCTGCCCTGATGGCACCTGTCATGTTCAAATACAACTTACAGGTGAGACCGAGGGCACTGAGGAATTACCTGTTGTTGCAGGCGCCCGTGATGAGCCTGTACTTGTTTGCCAGGCAGGTGTTTGGACATCTGGGGGGAAGCATGTAGGGCTGGCATCCGGACAGGTTTGCAATCGTTTTCAGTAGATCTTCTGATAAAACATCTAAGGAACAAACACCAAAGCTTCAGCCCTCGATTGTAATAACAAACCTACCTGACGGGGTAAATGTTCTAATGTGATCGGGATTCACACAGAAACCTCCTCATTCTTTGCAGGAAGCCCTTCCTTCTCCTTGAAATCAGTCCTCTCTCATTTAACCCCCTTGAGTGTCCTCGTTGCTAGGAACGTGGGGTTTAAAATTTATTTTTGCTTTGCAATCTTTCAGAAAAGCAATTCTGAGAGCTCTGACCCCAGAGGTAAGCACTTCTCAGAGGCATCCGCAGCCTCGCTTTTGGAATCTCCAGCGTTGGCCATGCTGCTCGGCTGAGGCTGGGGGCCCACGCCCTGACCTCAGAAGACAGCGAATACCTGGCCTTTATCCTCCCCGCAAACCCTACCTCAGTCAAGTTTCCTAACAGTATCCATGTGTCCATCTACAAAACCCTTCTTTTTTCCTTCATGTTGATGTTTGGTTCCTTCTCATAAATCTTTCTAGGTTAGGGCCCCAGGAAACAGTCTCTTATTTTTTGCCAGTTTTGTTGCTGTTTATTTGACAAATCAAAGCAAGGACCACTTTCTTATCTGTTGGTAGAAGGAATCACTGGTTACTCTCCAAGATGGTTTGTATAAATCTTCAAAGATAATGCCATAAAACTGGCCAGATCCCGATGAAATCAAGATAGAAAAACACTGGAAGACACGCATCCCATTTTCAAACTAGATAGAAACAAAACTAGCTTAATTAATGTTCAGTGAACAACCTCTATGGAATGACTGTATGTGGACAGTTAAATTAAGCTTAGACGACAATTTTTATTTAGTCGATAGAGAAATACACATTCCTTAACAAGGTGAGGCTTTGTACCAGGAAACGCTCAAGCACATGCGAGAGTCTAACAGACAAAGTCCATGAGAAGAACCACAATGGGACTTCCCTGGTGGTGCAGTGGTTAAGAATCCACCTGCCAATGCAAGGGACAGGGGTTCGAGCCCTGGTCCGGGAAGATCCCACATGCCATGGAGCAACTGAGCCCATGCGCCACAACTACTGAGCCTGCGTGCCACAACTACTGAGCCCACGTGCCACAACTACTGAGCCCACATGCCTAGAGCCAGTGCTCCGCAACAAGAGAAGCCACCGCAATGAGAAGCCCGTGCACCACAACAAAGAGTAGCCCCCGCTCGCTGCAACTAGAGAAAGCCACGGGCAGCAACGGAGACCCAATGCAGCCATAAATAAATAAATAAATAAATAAATATATTAAAAAAAAAAAAGAACCACGATCATAGCTATGTTAATACAAAACCAATGTCAGGAAACATCCCTAGGGGAGGGGTGCCAACATTTGCTTGTAGATACGGTTTGGTGACAAACTGATGGGGAAACATTTGGATCCTTTCACTTTTACTAATTCTGAAATTTCTCGATTGGCTATGCTGATAGTGGAAATAATAGAAAACATCCTAGACTAAGGGGTTCTTCAGTTCTGCACCACAGCCTGGCCCAAACCCATCAGCCGAATACACCCGCAGACCTGGGCATTGGCCTTGCGACACTACACCGTGAACCCGAGGCCAGCAGGACCGCTGACTGCAGTCACCGCTACCGGAGTCCCAGCTGCACCGAGACAGGATCACAGATCAACAGTCCTTAGAGACAGTTTTCAACTGCTTCAATAAAAACATTTCAAATGGATCTTTGGTTGCTATAAAGTTGATTAAACCTAACTTCTAAGTTTAGTATCTGAGAATTCAGGTTAATCCCGATTTAGCTGAGTCTGTCTTATTCTAAAAACTAACTAAATCAGCATTAAACTAATCTACAGCTAATTGGGAGGAAAAACTCAGAGACCAAGTAGCTCATGGCACCACATTGAAAGAAGTCTCCATAAGTTCATTAAAAATAATCTTGTTTTTTAATTCCTCATCATTGGACTTAGAAATGTGCCTATGATCGAAATCACTTTCACTCAGTATCTTAACATCAGCAGAGCCTTTGATGGGATGCAGCTCGCCCCTCGTGTTTGCTGGTTTGCCTGTGGCCAGCTGAGTGGACGGCCAGTGTGGCTGCCCCATCTTAGGGAGGAGCACGTTGGCTCCCAGAGGCCTGAGCAGGGCCCCGAGGCAGTTTTCTCAGGAGAAGCGGGGTTGCTGTCCTCGTCTCCCTGGAACACACTGCGTCCCACAGAAGTGAGTTCCCCCAGGTTTTAACCAGGTCGGTCGGGGCCTTGGAAGTATCCCTCAATCATTTCATACCACAGAGCAGGACACTTAGATTACCGAGCTGCTTCTCCAAACCCGATCTGAACAGCAGAGAAGCAGTGATTTCCCGGACTAACAAAACCAAACTCCTGAGCCTCTTAAAGAACTGCTCCTTTGTCCTGTGAACGAGTGGGCATCGCGCCCTGCGGGGACCCCCAGCCCCTGCACAGCCCTGCCCGGCCCTGCCCCGCCCACCTCCCCTGGGTTCTCACCTGTGGGCGGCCCGGACGGTGAAGACCCTAGGTGAGCCCTCCTCTTCGCCTCCTGCACTGACACCTCCATGATGTCGGCCGCCCGGGACGCGGCGCGGCTGGTGGGCTCAGGGAGTTTGGAAAAAGACAGAAGCTGTGACGGAGAGATGATTTCTCTTTTGTGGAGGTTTCTGGGCACAAAGTGGAGATGTAAAGTCAATTATTCTTTTATGGTGTTTGGTGATTACTTACTAACCAATCACACGCACCTTTACATAGTACCTGCCAGGCGACAGGCAGGTGGGGATTCAAGGACCCCGTCCACAAGGCCCGCGGGATTCAGTGAAGGGATGGGACCCAAGTGTAGACAGTTCACCAGTGTTGAAAGGTGAAGAGAATGAGCAATGTTTGTCTTTTACAAACTTGCGTAGCCAACTCATTTTATCCTCATAGCAGCTGTGTGAGATCAACCTTCTCATCGAAGTCCAGTTAGTCAATGGGTTTGCTAACATTGCCTGTACATTTACCACACATTGCCATGAAAACTAAATTAAGTTGGTTTCAGAACACTTTTTGACAATGGCTCATCTGTGTATGTGTGCCGCTGATTCATTCTTCTTGGTCACTTTGTAATATACTTTAAATTTTTGTTGAGCTAAGGCCGTCTCACTGTTTATGTTGACAGTTTTTCTAGCTTATTGTGCAATACTGATTTTTAGTGTTATTTAAGGATATTTTAAGTGCTAATTAATGTTTCACTGAGAATATTACTGTGGATAAATAAATTGATTTTGAAACGTGAAAAAACAGCCCAGTTAGACGTGAGGGTTCCAGCTGATGGATGGGACTCTGAGCCAGCAAGCAGCCTGTCCTGGTCCCAGAGCAGATGTGCTGAGGCTGCGACCCTGCTGTGTCCGTGCTGCCAGTCACGCATCTCACGGCACAGCTGAGCAGGTGACGGAGCCGCTGGCGGCGAGAACTGCAAGTCCTGCCGCGGGTGCCCCTCACCCTCCCTTCCCTCTGTCCTCTCACGAGGGTCCCCGGCCTTTGGGATTCCAGCAGCTCCCACCACAGGGGACCCACCTGCCCACCAGCATTTCAGGGCCCGGGGACCCCTGGAGGGGCAGGACCCAGGTGGCCTGTGCAGGAAGCTGCCGTCACCTGGTGGCCCCTGCAGGGTTGCACCAGCGAGGCCCCAGGAGCCCGTGTGAGAACCAGCTCTAAGCCTAACCTGAGAGCCGTCGGGGCGGAGCTCGGGGGCAGGACACCCCCTACCACTGCCCTTAGGTTTCTGGTTCACAGCCCTGAGGTCTTGGGGAAATGGCCCAGCTGTGCTTCAGTCGTTCTGCTAGCTCCGAGCAAGCGGATCCTTCACACATTCCCCTTGTTACTGACAACCTGGAATGTGTGGAGCCCACTGACGGAGGTGACGTGCAAGTGCCGGCTGAGTACCGACCCAGATTACTCCATATCTTCAGTTATTGCTCATCAAAGCGCAGGAGACCAACGCTAGGCGGGCCCATTTTACAGATGAGGAAGGCGGAGCACCAGGATGACAGCCTGTGACTGATGGAGACCGCGTTGAGAATTGAAGATCCTACACACACGGCACGCTAGACCCCAGCCAGTGTGTGTATAAACGTACACAATAGAGAACTTAACGTGGGAGCGTGTTGGATTTGCCAGCGTGTTTTCCAAAGGTACTGTGAGGCCGTGAACTTTGAGGGGCAGAGCTTTTCCTTACAAGCTCCCATGGGAACCAGGTTCAGAGACCCCAGGCTCCAGGCTCAGAGACAAATGAGGCTGT
This sequence comes from Mesoplodon mirus, assembly GCF_964341445.2. NCBI lineage: Eukaryota > Metazoa > Chordata > Mammalia > Artiodactyla > Ziphiidae > Mesoplodon > Mesoplodon mirus. The sequence goes on along the minus strand of NC_138990.1, from coordinate 25,532,714 downwards.
TGCTCAGGGCTGCCCACCCGTGTTGGCGTCTGTTTCCACACCCTGGACGCTGCGGTAGACATGGTATTGGCCCCCGAAGACGTCCCAGTCCTGATTCTGAGGCCTGTGAACCTGTTCGTTTCTACAGCAAAGGGAGTTCAGTTGCAGGTGGAATCAAGGCTGCTACTCAGTTGATCATAAAAGGGGATCTTGTCCTGGATGATCCAGGTGGACCCAGGGTAGCGCAGGGGAAGGTGACAGTGGAGGGAGCTCGGAGAGATGGATGTGACAGCTCCAAGACGGAGGAAGGGGCCGGGAGCCAAGGGATGCAGGTGGCCTCTGGGACGTGGAAAAGGCAGGAAACGGATTTGTTCCTGAAGTTCCAGGAGGAACACGGTTCTGCTGACACCGTGGTTTTGGGCCCGTGAGATACGTGTTGGACTTCAACCCGCAGGACGGTAAGGTAATAAATTGCGTTGTTGTAGCCACTGAGTTTGTGGTGATCTGTTATGGCGGTAGCGCCCGTGGGCTCTGGTCCTGCAGAGGAAGCCGGGTCTTTCTGGGAGGACAGGAAGCCTGGCCTTTACCAGAAGGAGTCCTTAACCGCGTGTCAGACAGTGAACAAAGCTCTGTCTTCCAAGGCTGTTCGCTGTGTAGACACCCTTGGAGAGCCGTCTGGAGAGAGGCAGCCAGGGCCCCTTCTCAGGAGAGCTGGTGTATTAGAAAACAGACAGGATCTTCCTGGGCCACCGCCCACCAGCCCCCGGGCCCTTCCGCAGGCCGTGGTGGCCAGAGCCCCGGGGCAGCAGGAGGGCCTGTGCCGGCCTGGAACTCAGCTCCCTGTTTTGTTTTGTTTTGTTTTGTTTTACATCTTTATTGGAGTATAATTGCTTAACAATGGTGTGTTAGTTTCTGCTTTATAACAAAGTGAATCAGTTATACATATACATCTGTTCCCATATCCCCTCCCTCTTGCGTCTCCCTCCCACCCTCCATATCCTCCAGGCGGTCACAAAGCACCAAGCTGATCTCCCTGTGCTATGCGGCTGCTTCCCACTATCTATCTACCTTACGTTTCGTAGTGTATATATGTCCATGCCTCTCTTTCGCTTTGTCACAGCTTACCCTTCCCCCTCCCCATGTCTTCAAGTCCATTCTCTAGTGGGTCTGTGTCTTTATTCCTGTCTTACCCCTAGGTCTCAGTGGGGACAGCCTAATTTCCAGATTTCTAGTGTTTTTCTTCTGCTGTTACTAAAATCCACTGTGCAGCACAGTCAGCGAGTAGCCTTTGTTTCAATATTTACATTTGAAACGAAGCCCCCAGGCCACAGACTTTGCAAACGGGTCAGTTCCCCCTCGGGAGAAAGCAGGTCATGGACGGTGCAGCCCTTCACTGCAGGGGGGTCCGAGGAGGCTCAGTGCCTTCTCTCCATGGGGGTTGTCAGTAGCTCTTCCCCTTTTTCATGGATAGTTGATATCACAGTCGTGGACACACTAACAGAGTCAGACTTCAAGAGAAGATTTCTTCTTTCTTTCCCCTTTGATTCAAGTTTTTATAAAATAAGCAAAACTTAGTTGCAGCCAATATGGACAATAGGGCCTTTTCTGGTGGAATAATAGAAATTTGAAGTAAACCAACCTCTGTCTTGTGATATTTTGTATCTTGAGACCTTAAATAATTATTAGTCAGCTTCCAGCAAAATAACACACTTGTGAAGATAAAACCTGCTTTTTAGATTCTTGTGTGTTTGTCGTGTTTGCTTTACAAACATCTAATGTGAGACTATAATATTCTTAATATTAATGCCACTTTTATATTTAAAATGAAGGTGTTTCTTAATGATTTAAAAGGAATGTGGGGGGGCTTCCCTGGTGGCGCAGTGGTTGACAGTCAGCCTGCCGATGCAGGGGACACGGGTTCGTGCCCCAGTCCGGGAGGATCCTGCATGCCGCAGAGCGGCTGGGCCCGTGAGCCATGGCCGTTGAGCCTGCGCATCCGGAGCCTGTGCTCCGCAACGGGAGAGGCCATGGCAGTGAGAGGCCTGCGTACCACAAAAAAAAAAAAAAAAAAAAAGGAAATGGAGGGGCAGATTTAATTCCTAGGTAAGGTTACAGCTGTGTCCCAGAGCCCGGACCCTGGGGCCGTGTGTCTGGACCTCTCCTGCCCCCTGGCTCTGAGGCCAGTTCTGCAGGAGCCAGGCTCCCTCATCTGTCTTTTGAACCAGGATATATTGAACCCTGGCTGCATCGCTGCCCTTTGCTCTGTTTTGCTAGAGAGAGAATTTGAATACGGGTTCTCTCGGTTGTTTGCATGTGACCCCAGAAATGAGAATAAGCTCATGTGAATCTCAGCCCCTAATCTGTAAGGTGGAGGAAACTGTGAAGAAGACGATGGGCAAATCCGCTAAGCCCCAGGAGCTGGCGCACCTCCTTCCCACCCCCGGGGCGGTACCTTCTCATCGTGGAGTAGACGGCCTCGTCGACCAGCAGCTTGCTCGCCTCCACGATGCCCCTGACTCGACACTCCTCCGTCTCTCCTACGAACGAAGCATCACACCATCAAACACAGAGTTCGCAAACTCCCCGCCACGTGCAGCTGGATGTAGTGACAACCACGCGGCGTCTGGGCCCCTCCTCCATGGGGTCCTGGGTCCGTTTCCCCATCTTAAGTGGGTGTTGGTTCCTCGCTGGCAGAGACCCTGGGGATGGGGTGGGGAGGGACCCAGCACCATCCTTAGGCGGGCAGCCCGGCCATTCTTACTTCTCACTTGCCGGAGCCACCTCCAGGGATTCTGAATAACTTCTTTTTCTGAGAGTTTTAGTTACATAAACCAGTGGTATAGAAAGTTTATAATAATAGTTGGCTATTTTAACTTGTGCATTTAAGAGAAGATAAACTACTCCAGTACACCAGCAGTTTGCAGTGAAAAGACCCTTATGTTTTCTTTTAGTTTTTAGTGCCTGGCATGTTCAACGAGTTCTGTGGTGTGAATGTTTCCGTTTCCCCAGGATTCGTACGTTAACCTCCTAGCAGTCAACGGAGCAGCGTCAGGAGGAGGGGCTTTGGGAGGTGATGAGGTCCTGAGGCTGGAGCCCCCAGGATGGGGTGCCTGCCCTCGTATGAGGGGCCCGTGAGCTCCCGCCCCTTCCTCCAGGCGAGGACGCAGGGAGAAGACCCCATCTGTGAACCAGGAGGAGGGTCCTCACCAGAATCTGAAGGTGCTGGAGCCTTGATCTGGGACTTCCGGCCTCCAGACTGAGAGAAGCAGAGGTCTTTTGTTTATAAGCCCCCCAGTCCATGGTTCTGTGATCGCAGCCCGAATGGACTAAGACAATAATCTAAGATTCCATCTTGGGGTTAAAATGTGAGGTTCCAAATGAATATTATAAAGTAGGCGACTCCTTCCAATAACGCACACAAGTAACTTCTGTTACTAAATTACCTGTTGCATAATCAATACTTCATCAGAGGAAATGCATTCATTTCTAAGAATAAATAGAATATCAGAATGTTCTTGAACGTTACACATCTAAATAGAAAGAAAGCTATTTTTAAAATGGTAAATTTCTGTATCTTTAGAATTACGTAGGCATAGCGTATTCCAGAAAATATATTAAATTCCTGAGCAAATTTAGGAGGATTAAGTTACCGGATAGATTTTGTCCTAAAATTTAACGGAAGATTTTGTTGCCAGAAGAAGTAAAGGGGCTCGAAACTGTAAGAAAAGTTCGGGGGGATTCAGACAGCAGGTTGCTGGGAGGCGGAGACCTTGTCAGAGTCCATCCTGCATCCAGGAGCCCAGCGTGGGGTCCCGCCCCCGGTGGACCCACAAAGGCACCTTGAAGGACGGTCGGGTTTCGCCTGCAGCCCCTCAGTGTCCTTCCCCAGCCATCAGCGCACATTCCACAACGTGACTCCCTCTGGTCCCTTCTCTGTGCCCGCTCTGCGCCTCCAACCCCGGGCTGGCTGAGGGCACACGGGGCGGAAGCGGCCTCAGCTCACCCGGGTCCAGGCCACCACGGCCATGGGTTCCTGCCGTGGGGTCTGAGCACACGGCGGGCGTGTGGCACAGGAAGGGGGCAGAGCAGGGGAGTCAAGGGGACCCCAGAGGGGCCACCAGCCTGGGGCTGCAGAGCCCGCAGGAGAGGCCGGCCTTTTCAGGGACCCCTGCCCTGGGGCTGGAGGGGATTCCACTCAGCTCTCAGGACTGGGAGCCCCACGAAATCTCAGGGTTTAAGACCCTGTGACCTTCATGTATTTCCTTTCGTTCCCGTCCAAACCCTCCATCCACATTTTCGTTTCTGAGGTCAGCCTGGCCCTGCGTTGGCCGAATGCACTGACCCCCCCCCGCCTCTTAAGTCTCCTGCAATGAGATCAACTGCTGGCTCTTCGCAGGCACTTGGCAGTTATTTGAGAACGGATTCAGTAAAAAGAAAAATGTGTATCTGTCACCACTGTCTTTGGAATTAACAGTTGCTAGAGAGATACTTCCTTTTCTTGACAATATTAATGTTGTCATTTAAGCATAATCGATCATATTTGACTTATTCTCCAGTACCCTTCCTTACTATGAAATAGTTTACCGAGTTCCTAAAGATAGTGTTACAGGCTTGCAGATTATTATCTCTTCAGATATTGCATAAGAAATATATTTTTGTGCTGAAAATTCCCCATAAAATTGTAGTTCTCATCTTGAATTGTCTCCAGTCTCTGCCGGTAGCGGGTGGATGTGACCCGTTTCGTTTCCTCTTCACCGTGTGGGGTGGGGTGTCAGGCTCATCTCCCTTCCTGGCTCTTCAATCATCTCCTTCAGCTGTTGTTGAGCAACCACAGGGGCACGGGGTGGCGTCCAGAGAGATGCAGCATCCGACCGTAGGATCACAGACTGGGAGATCCGCAACCTAACCTCTTCTTTTCAGATCTGAAAACTAAATTAGAGGGAGTTTCCTGATTCATCTGATCTGGAGACATCAGCCTTCTGAAGGTGGGTACCACCAGCGGGGGTGTGCTGCCCCTAGAAGGTCCCCTCGTACATGGTCATTCCATACGGAAAGAGCTGGAATTCAGGAAGCCGTTATGCAACAAAACACTACAGGCCAGAAAGAAGGAAGTCACTTATTTCCAGAGAGTGACTACTAAAAAACAAGGCAAAGGCTTCCCTGGTGGCGCAGTGGTTGAGAGTCCGCCTGCCGATGCAGGGGACACGGGTGCGTGCCCCGGTCCGGGAAGATCCCACATGCCGTGGAGCGGCTGGGCTCATGAGCCATGGCCACTGAGCCTGCGCGTCCGGAGCCTGTGCTCCACAGCAGGAGAGGCCACAGCAGTGAGAAGCCCACATACCGCAAAAAAACAAACAAACAAGGCAGGAGTGCTGGACTCTTCCTCTCTGAGCTGTACTCTTGATGAACTCCGAGGATGTGGTTTTGCTCTGAGCTCTGTGTTTAGTCCTGACTTTAATGATACCTGTTTGCTGAAACCCAATGAACTGGAATAAGTCTGCCAACTTTCCTTGTTAAACAGATTCACTCATCAGGCTGGCTTCCCAAATCCCCCATCTGCAGCAATGCCTCTGCTGCCTCTTGTTCATTTGCATCTGATTCTCTTGTAACAGCTATGACGTGTTGGAACATTTGCCACACAGATGATTGCACTTAAATCTAGACTTTGCACAAACAGGAGAAACGAACCCCAGTCCGTGTGGTGATGAACTCACGTGGTTTCCATGATAAACGCTCTATTCGGAGTTTTTGAGAGAGGACTTGAACTCCTGCTGTGCAAACCTGCCTACAGTTCACAAACTGATGTGACACCTAAGGATAGTTGTTCCTGAGTGTTTATCAGCCAGATTCAAATGTGTGTGTTGGTTCCACGCACAGACCTGGGAGGTGACAGTGAGCATGGCCACAGCTCCGCCATCTCTGAGACCCTTGGGGCCTCTACTTTCTAAGCTGTGAACGGGTGACTGGACCCCATGGGCAGGAGCAGCCCACAGAGAAGACACCCCACCCCAAGGGGCTCCCCACTGGCAAGTGGAGATGGATGTCTGTGGTCCAGCCCGGACCTGGTCCTCATGCCCAGTGCCCCCAGCTGGCTCTGAACAGGCAAGAGGGAGCAATCCGACAGCTCGTGTCACAAAGTCTGTGAACACAAGTGATATAAACCCAAACTCAGACAAAAAGTCTGGTGAGATCGTCATTGAAATTTTGGCTACGGAGAAATATGACAGATAAAAGTTATGTTTCAAAGAAAGCTCGACACTTTTATATATAAAATAGATAACCAACAAAGACCTACTGTATATAACACAGGGAACTATACTCAGTATTTTGTAATAAACTGTAAGGGGAAAGAATCTGAAAAAGTAGTGTATATGTATAACTAAATCACTTTGCTGTACCTGAAACTAACACGATATTGTAAATCAGCTATTCTTCAATTATAAATGAATAAATAAATAAATAAATAAGAAAGTTAACCAGTGCGCAATTATTTTGTTTAAAATGACCATTGGCTTGTCAACTGGGGAAAAAAAATCATTGTATTAAAGGCTGTGAAAGTGAAACACTGTAAGACTAAGGATATTTTCTAAATAATTAATTTACAAAGTAAACAAGTAATTAGCCAGCTTCAGAATATTCTAATGAACAATAAATTAGGCTCCAAATTGCAGCATTTTTATCAGATGCTATACTGTGCATTATTTATATATATACTGAAAGTTTGAGGGAAAAAAAACCTCTTAGAGATGGGGAAACAATAAAAAATTGCTCTAGCAAAGTTGTAGATATACCTTTCCCAATTTTTTAAAAATATATGATTTCTAAAACTAAAAACCCTAGTGTGCAGATATATTTATATTCTGTTGAATGGCTCTTACTCATGACACCTTTGTCACTATGGTTTTGTAGAACCAGGACCGTAGTAAATATGAAATGCAATGACTAATTCACAAAGCATTTGCTGCACCCCTTTGCTGAGATGGGTTTACTGGGCTGGGAAGGGGGGGACCACATTGCTTGAGGATATTTTAGATGGAATTGGTTTTTGGTTTTTTCTAGTTCGTATTGTCCAGGCACGATGCACTCAGTACTTTAGACGGAGCATCTCAGTGATACTCACAAATAGAACTGTGGTGGAGAATCTTCCAGTTTTCTCCACTTTACAGACAAGAAAGTGGCCCAGTCAGTAGTGGGTGGGGACATAGCCTTACCCCAGCCTCCTCACAGCCTCAGTGGCCAGGCCATTTTCTTAAGGAGCATTTGGGTCTGCAAAGGACTTTGGTGCAACTGTTCGCGTGACCCCGAGGCCTCCGTGTTCGGTGAAACTGGAGACTCCGTGGATCTCAGCAGGAGACACCCTGGGGTGACGTGGCTGCGTGGACTCATCATGCCTGGAGGGCGATCAAGGGGCTCGGGGGAGGGGCCAGGGGAGCAGAATGTCCAGCTCTGAAGAGCCCAGAGGGGCGAGCCTGCCCGGGGGGCCCGTGTTGCAGAGGCTGGTGATCAGGGAGCATCCTCGAAATGCCCTCCGACACCCTGCTCCAGTCACATCCCTCCTCCGTGTTTGGGACCTTTTTTTCCTTTTTTTTCAAAACAGAGCAGAGTTTGAGCTGTGATGATTTCAACCACAGCATAGCTATACGTTTCTTAACTGACTTTGACATTGTAGCACCCTGATTCCAGAAAGTACAACACAGAAGTGATGTAATGAAAAACGACTGTGTGAGACAGGAACCAACAACTACTCCCCAAGGAATGTCTTTCAAACATATGAGTAGGTAAACATGGAAATTTTCTATTGTGGAATCATAGGAAAATCAGTTAGTTTTCAGAAAGAATTGTATTCTAATCCTTCTAAACTCAAGAATTATTGTTATTTTCTTGGAAAGTGAAAGAAACACTGAAGAGGTCTTACCTGATTCTGGAGAACCCACGATGCTTCCTGTTCTGGTCGCTGGTAGCAATAACTTTATGATTTCAGAAGACCGTAATTTATTGTGACTCACCCCAAAAGAGGTCCTTGTGTCTCAGGATGAAAGAGAAGACAGCTCCGGCACAGGCCACAGCCAGCGTGGTGCCCAGGATGGCCCGAGCCCCCATCCTGAAGAGGAATTGAGAGCATCAGGCGGTCAAGGTCACGGTCAACTCCTCAGCTAGAGTCCCTGTCGACGACTCTCCACACACTAGTCCCTGCAAGGCGGCTGCTCTCAGAAGCTTGGGTCTGAGCTCTGGGAGGTTCTGACCCACATGTCGGCGGTGTGGACAGGCCTTACCTGCCCAACTATTTGAAAAGAGATCCCTCCTCTTGGGCAGCTGTTGTCAGCAGAATAGCTCAGTGACAACCTGTTTTAATTCATGGTGATGCCTAATGCTGTAAAACTTCTGGGAATAATCACAGGGAATAAAACAGATCTATTTCCCATAACACATCTCTGTAAAATTTTAAAAAATGAATAATACAAGGAATTTAGCTTTTAGAAAAGAGGTATATAAAATTTCTAAATGCATGTGGGATTTCCTACAACATTCTTTTCCCTGCTTATAAACTGATTTCAGAATTATGGAGCTGTTAAGACAAAGCAAAAATTCCAAATCAATCATTTCTATTTTCCCAATTTTTCTTTTCCTAGCCTCGGATGTTCTGCTGCTATTTTGGTGCCACGAACTTTGTTAAACGGAGTGGGGCTGACGGGGCATCCTGAGTGGAGCACGTGTCAGGGCCTGCTGACCTGTGAACCGACCTGGCCGCACCTGCTGGCCGCGCTCTCTGCACTGAGGTCGCAGGAAACCTAACAGTCGTCAGCCCCGCGGCTCTGCTCAGTCAGCCTCCCAGATGTGCCCTGAGCCCACATAACAGCCTCCCTTGAACTGCTTTACAAGTTTCAGTGATGGATTTCTCTCAGAAAAAGGAAAGCCAAAAAGTTTCACAGCCAGACCCTCTCCTCCGCTCAGCCAAGAGGTAGGTGTGCAGGACAGGTGACCCTGGACGTGCCCAGCTGCCCAGGGCCTGGCCTCCCACCTATAAAGAGGCTCCAGGCTCCACTCCCCGCCCACATCACCGGGCTGGATTGGCTCCCGTTCCTGGGTTGGCTGGACGTTTACCTCTGTGTTTGCACAGAAGGCCGTGTGCTGGCCAGGTGTGGCCTCACCTGGGTCCATGTGAGGTTGAGCCTCTGGCCCTGGAATGAGGAAGAAAGGGAAAGAATGCGTAAGTGTCGGGAAAGAAGAAACCAAGTAAAACCGGCCCCTCGTGACGCTCGCACTGTCCTCTCTCTTGCTTCTCTGAGCTAAACACCTTATGAAAAAGAGCACGTTCGTCTTCAGAGGCAGCGTGAGGAGCCCTGCCGATGCCCCTCATCCCGTCTCTGAGAGGGGGTGAGGCACGTCTTCTGGTCTGTAGAGAGTGTGGGGTCTCTGCACCTCTCCACTTCCCGTCTGAGTCTTGGGTTTCTTCTACATGAAATCATCTTCCTCTTCTTCCTGCTCTTTTTCCCTCTCTTGGTGCCTTATTCAAGGATGCTCCCTCCAGGAAAGCTGAGGTTCGATGCTAACACGTATGCAAGGCATCGGGACATCAGGGCATATTTGAAGCATTAGAATGTCATGATCAGCATAGGAAAGATCCGTCTGAAAGTAACACAGTAAGTGAGTTAGAAAAACAGGTGGGGAATCGTCAACAGTTACGGTCATTTCTCCCTGAAATGGTGGTAACAGGCTGAGACGGTGAGAGGAAGGGCGAGACTCCAAGGCCCCTTCACAGCAAAGCAGGGACTTGGTGACTTGCCTCCCTGGGAGCAGACAGGGAGCAGAGCCAGGGCCCCAGCAGGCTGAGTTGTGGCCTGAAGCCGTGGAGATCCCGCTTCTGACCCTGGGGAAGCCAGGGAAGGAGGGGAACCGGGGGAGAGGCGCAGAGGTAGCTGTTCGGGTTGGGACGCTGGATTTGAGGCATTGGAGCTGTGCCCAGGCAGCCAGCTGGCAGCATTTGGAAACACACTTTTGGAACTTTGGGTGGAATTTGCCTGAAGAGGGACGTGAACACAGATGAGGCAGCTGGATGTGACACACGGGGTGGTTCAGAGAGAACGCAGGGACCCAGAGGAGCCTCTTTACTGGGACCCCAGCTGGTGTCGGCCTGTGTTTAGGGCCCTGGACGTGAGGACAATCCCAGTGGAGACGGGATGTTCCTTTGAGTCCTTGGCTGGCTCAGGGCAGATGCTCAGACGGGTGGCCTTGTGCACACAGCCTCAGACGCCGGTGCCCTGACGTAACCGTTTCCACAGGCATCTCGTGCCGGCTGGCTGCACCCAGGAACAGCGGGTCCTTGTGCTCAAGTCACCCTCCACGACTGGGCCCAAGATGTTCCGTGACTCACGTCAGAGCCTGGAGTTTGCGTGATGCCCTGTGGGGATGAAGCACCCATGTCCCACTGAGCCTTCTAGAGGTTCCAGCTCACTGGTGTTCCCACCCCAAGTCCTCACACAGGGTTGAGCAAAAAACATTAGACTGAGATGGAATCCTGGACCCTGACACTTCGCCCTTGCCGGTGCTCTGAGGCTTTTACTGTTCACCCTCCCAGCCTGAAGTGGAGGGTCCCAAACAAAGGTCCTCTTCCTCCAGGAAAGAGACATAAGAAGATCGCATCATTATTCTTTCTTTAGTGAATTTAAATCACTACAAGGGATGATAGAAATGTTAGTGGGTGTTAAGTCGGTAATGTGCTTTTCTGGTTTATTAAATGTTCTGACCACCTCAGTTTTATATTCTTATATTAAGAACACTGATATTTGGTGAGTTATAAACAAAAAAACTATACGACTCTCCTGAGATACCTGTATCATTTAACTAACTGCTTAAAGACAATCTAGGAAAGGGAATCTTTTGGGAGAGTTTTAAAAAGCAATTGTGCCCTTTTTAAAAAGAAATAAAGAAAACATTTTAGTTTTTGTTAAAGTAACAAGTACACAAGGAAACCTATCTGCTTGGTCAGTCTGGAAAAACCAGCTCAGGGTTGCACTTTTGAGAGGTATTCGTTGCATTTCCAGCTGCCTTTGAAGGGTCCAGAGCATGTGCCCTTTTCAATGTTCTGATCAAATGTTCTCCAGCTTCAGGTAGTGAGACCTGACAGCCCCTCACCACATACGCACACATCCCAGTCAGTCACGAGGACTGTTGGAATTTGTTGATGTGACCATCTTTCTAAAGGTATTTTCAAAGTCACGGTGCATATGATTTGCCCATGTTCACGTACACAGAAATGAAAGCCCCAGGACATGTGTCCTGAAGCTCCTGAAGGATTTGTCCTACATTAATAATTGTGTTGCCCGCCATCCGTCTCCCCAGGACCTGGGTCCCCTCCACGCTGTGTGTGACTCTCCATCTCTACACCTGGAGAAGTGGATGCTTCTTTGTCGTCCACTTAACACATATGAAATGGGGGGAGGTGACAACTAAATACATCTGGATATTCCCTCTGTGTCCACGACCTTCCAAATGAAGACGGGGGTCACACGATCCGCCTCCTTTGAAAACATCGGGTCCAGAGTGAGACATGGCCTCACCTCCCTCCTGGACCCCAGGGCGCTGGGTCGTGTCCCGTGAGTTGGAGACGGTGTCTTCCCTGTGTCCTCACTGTCCTCCTCTGTGTGTCTGCGTGTCTGCGTCCTGACCTCCTCTTCCTACGGGGCCACCTGTCCTCCTGGGCTGGGGTCCCTTCTGAAGAGCTCACTTTACCCAAATTACCTCTTTAAACACCCTATCTGCACATACATCCTGAGGTTCTGGGGTCAGGGTATTGGCATGTGAACTTTGGGGGGACACGGTGCAGTCCCTCCAGGCTGCAATGAGGTGCGGCGAGCCCCCCTCCCGCTGGGTCCCCGTGCAGGAGCCCAGTCCTCTCGCTCCAGCACCCAAGGGAGCAGAGCTGCTGTTCACGTTCCTACCCGCCAAGGAGAAGATGCGCCCTCACGGCAGGGTGCGCGAGGCAGCTGGGTCCAGGGGCCACGCGTGGCCGCTCCGCCCACTTGGACTCCGTGTGAAGAAACATGTGTCTGCGGGCCCCATGCCTTCTGCTTCCAGTTCACGTGTGACTCTTGGACGCGGTCTGTGCCAGGGAAGTGCGTGGACTCCTGCCATGTGTAGGTAGGTTGACCCTCCCGCCCACGGTGAGGGTGGCCTCCTGTGGGATGCCGGTGTGGTCCTTCCCGGGTCACTCGAGCCTCCCGGACTCTGGCCCCCAGGCCACGTGGGTAGAGCCAGTCTGGGGACATCAGTGGTCTATGTACTGGGTGAGGCTAGTGGTCCACGCCCAGGGCTCTGATTGGGAAAATCACTCAGTGCCCACTTAGCTGATGGGACCACAGGTGTGGACTCGGCGGAGGCAGCTGGGGGCCTCGCCTCGACACAGGCTCTGTGATTCGAGCACCTGAGAGCCCTCCCGCCTGCCCGCTGTGCGTTGTCCTCTGGGTTGCTAGCTCAGCAGGGCCTCTGGGCAAAGGCTTGCCTTGGGGCTCCCCACTCCGGCCAACCCCGACCCTCCCCCCGGCCCTGCAGAGGAATCTGGAATTTACCCTGAGAGATGAGTGCTCAGAGCCCTGTCACTGCAGAGACTAGTCCCCGGGTGGAGCCCGTTGGCTGGGTTAGAGGCGGGTGTGGCAGCCGTACCCTCGGGTGGCAGATCCCAGTCCCCGCTGGAGGTGCGGGTGTTCCTGGGCGCCAGCGGGATGGGGGGGCATGGGGCACAGGGAGCGGGGGACGCGCACGGCTGTGCAGGGTCTTCTCCTCTGGGGACATCAGTGCTGAGTCGTCCCCAGAGGTGGCCTTGCTGGGCTGACTCGGGGCCCAAATGCTGGAGGCCTCTGCGATCTCACAACCCCGCTTCCTGCATGTAGGGGCACCTGCACCAAAGCTCTCTGCCTTTTGGACAAGGAGGAGGATGCTCTGTCCAGGAGAGACGCCCACAGCGCAGGGCCCAGGGGACCAGCCAGAGTCCCCGCCAGGCCCGAGGGCGGGTAGGACAAGGAAGACTCTGTGAGAGGGGTTTTCATTCTACTTCTGTCGCTCGCAGGTGTTGCCACAAGGACTCATGACTAGAAAGCGGTCTCTCTACTTATATTTTTGTTAAAGATAAGAGGAATTTTTTAAAAGTTCTCCTTTAGGTTTAGTCATTAGTGATTGACTTGCCGAGACATGAAGAGTCTGTGTGAGTATCTGATTCTTGCCGATAAAAATCCTGATCAAACTCACACCTACAATGAACGCATCGTCCGTTTCATTGAAACGTGAAGTAAATTTACATGTTCACTTAGACTGCTGGGCGAATTCGCACATTATAATGGAGCGGCTCTTCTTCTCAGACACTTGCAAAGTCAAGTCACAAATATTTCTGGTTTTCAGGTACAACTGTACGTGTTTTCTGTAACCCAGGAGTCCCCCTACCGATTTTTAATAACTTTGCAAAATGAGTTTTCTGAACGTAGGAAGCTTGCTAACAAGGACAGAAGGTCATGTGCTGTATGAAGGATGGAAATTAAAGTCCACGGCGTGCAGGCTGAAGAGGGCTCTCCAGCCAGAAGCCCCGCGTTTCAGGTTGTGTTTTCTTGTGGCAAAAGGGGGTAACTTTCCTGGTAAGCGATAATAATCACCTAATTCAGAGAATCTGCAGAGACAACATGCTGTAGCAAACACGGAAGCACTGGTTTTCCCAGGTCAGGCACCTGGATAAAGGCTGTGACGCTGCACACGTGACTGTGCAGCCGCTGTAGCATCCTTACGAGGCGCCTGCCCTCGTTTCTGTTTTCAGATGAGGAAACTGAGGCTCGGAGATGCGGAAGTTCCTGCCAACGGTCAGACACCCAGTCGCTGCTGGGTCTGAAGCAAAGGGTCACGAGCAGAGCGGGCGGCTGTCGGCTGCCCTGGGCTCCGCCCCCTCCGGCTGCCTTCCAAGTCACCCAGAGCGACGCGGGGGTCCCGACCGTGGCCCGCGGGCGGCGCCCCTCTCACAGCCGCGTCCTTTCTGAGCCCCCCTTCCCGGCTCCTGGGGCATCTTCATCCTGCCCCCGGGGGCTCTCGCCGACCCCAGTGACACCACACCGCGCGGCCTGGCCTGACCACGTGGCATACAGTGTGGCAGCTCCCACCTCATCAGGACGCGTCTGTGCCGGCGTGACTCTCTGAGTGACCGTCGTCACCTGCACGGCGAGCACCTGCCTCTTTGCTGTTTCTCGTGGTGGAATAACGAGGCCACAGCTCCCCACGTCAGCAGGCTGGAGGGGGGTCAAGGGTGATTTTTATTTACCTCTGCCGACTTAACCCATGGGCTATTTAATAATGAACAATAGAATAGCGAGTCAAAATGTGCATTCCCTTTTTTTTCTTTTGCGGTACGTGGGTCTCTCACTGTTGTGGCCTCTTCCGTTGCGGAGCACAGGCTCCGGATGCGCAGGCTCAGCGGCCATGGCTCACGGGCCCAGCCGCTCCGCGGCATGTGGGATCTTCCCGGCCCGGGGCACGAACCCGTGTTCCCTGCATCGGCAGGCAGACTCTCAACCACTGTGCCACCAAGGAAGCCCCTGCATTCCCTTTTATTCAATGTGATGGCAAATACCTGATACTTTGTGTGCTGAAAGTATCTGTATATAAAATAAGCTCACAATTTTCATTGTATAAGGGAAAAGTGAATTTTACTAGCTCAGGGGGACAAAGCATTTGTCTTCTCACATTTGTGAATGTAGTTGAGACAGTACAGCTGGTAAAGATTGCTGCAGGGAACTAAATAAACAGAGTTATTTTCTGAGGCCCTCTGAAGCTTTGCTCTTCCCTCCCAGGACGGGAGACAAGGCTTATTCCTTGACCTTACAGTTCAGAGATGTTTCCAGGCCCTTGAGAAAGGTGTTCCTGGGCTGTAAAGCTGGCAAGAAGGCTTATTTAGCTTTAAAAGGAAATTATCTACATCTCAAAGAGGAGAAAGAACTTACAATTCCAAGGTTTCCGAAGTCGATGCTCCATGAAAAAGGAAGCGGGGGCGTCTCTCCCCTCGTCACCGCAGGAGGATCAAGTGTCTTAGCTTGTATTTGCTCTTTCAAAACACGGGTGAGACGCAGCTCAGGAGACGAACTCATGGTTAAAAGGAAGAGATTAACAGAGCCCTGGATCCATCCGAGGGCGCGGCCCCGGAGCCCACCTCCATCCCCTGCGTCACGGGAAGCCCATCCTCTGGGATGGCGCAGACCCCAGGAGCCCTCCCGCACCCACCACGGGGTCCAGTGGGCACTTGCCAGGGTGCAATCCCTTCCCCAAAGTCTGAGCGTCCCCAAGGGGCCCTCAGCCCGACAGCTCGCTTAGGGACGTGCCTGTCTGAGTCCATTCCTGGCCCTGTGTCCTCAGAGGTCCTCCCGTGTGACGTGGCGACCAAGGCTCCCCATGTGTGTGCTCAAGCCCCACCGGCTGACCCCTGGGTCCTGTCCTGCCTTCGGTGGAGCTGGCCGGGCAGGTCTAGGAGAGGCGGCTGAACTTGGCCTCCAGGAGGTCTGGGGACCCAAAGTCACAGCACGGGGGGAGGAACCTCCGGCCAGGGGTGGGCGGGGATGCTTGTTCTCATGCTCCTGTATCAGAGGAGCTGCATTTATTAATTTTAAGAGTTATTTTGTCGAGCTCTCTTCTTACCAACGCAGAACCTAATTCCCCGAGGGAAGCCCCTCCCCGTCGTCCTGCTGGGGTCCCTGCTCCCGCCGCCCCCTGAGGACAGGCCCTAGATCATTCCACCCTCCTCCTCCAGGACGGGCCAGTGCACAGGGAGCACCGGACACCTGCTGCTTCAGGGTCCTCCCCGGAGCCCCCTCAGGGGCCTGAGCACAGCGCGGCGGGTGTGGGAGCGGCCAGGGCACCTGCTTTGCCTCGGGGAGCGGGGAGGGCTCAGCCTCAAGACAGGCCCAGCAAGGACGGCCGCGACGGGGAAACGGGGTCACACGCCAACCTCATCCCCCCGCAGGCCAGCCCCAACCCTTGGCGCTGACAGGGCTCACCCTCCACGTGGCCACTGCTGGCCCTGCTCACTGTCCGCACTGACCCTCTCATGGTCACCGCTGACCCTGGTCACTGTCACTGCAGATCTTGGTCACTGTCAGCACCGACCTTTGTCACTGTGCCTGTTGACCCTGGTCACTGTCACCGCTGACCTCCGTCCCTGTGAACACTGATCTTGTCTCTGTCACTGCTGACCCTGGTCACTGTCAGCAATGACCTGAGGCCGTTTCAGTGCTGATAGCGTCTGCTGACCCAGGAGAGGCCCAACTTCCCAGAATAAAAGCCCGAGGAAGCAGCAGCTGAGCCTCCAGCCTCAGGAGTGGAACGGTCCACAGCCCTGGCCACAGGGGTCAAAGATTAGGGCTGAGCGAGCCTCGAGGGCATCGGATCCCAGCCCTGCCGTCCGAGTCCTGGAAGCTCAGAGGGAGAAGCCAGGCTCCCTAGGGGTCAGCTTCCAGGCACTGAGGCAGGAAGGGCCCCCGAGCCTGACCCCCGCGCTCTCCCCAGCCTCTCCCGTCACCTGCTTGTCACCGTACCTGGAGGGTGTGCCTGGCCCCATGGATCAGGGATGGCTTTGTGACTGTGAGCCCCTTGGTGTCCAAGCCGCTTCACGTCATACGACCCTATGGCGACTGTTTGTTTTTGTTTCTCAGAAGATCTTCAAACGGAGAGTCTGCCCCGGGGAAGGGGTGGGGCTGGTAGATGTTTGCTGTGTCCTCAGCTCACTTCTCAGGTTCTGGAAACAGAATCCATGTTTATTTCTGAAATTGACTTCCCCCTGCTCCATACACACACGTGCACACACTCACACATGTATGCACACCCACACCCACACACGTACACATGCGCTCACACATTTATGCTCCCATGCAGGCACACACAGGCAGGAACACACACATCTGTGCACACACATACATATGGTACACACACGTGAAGGCACATATTCTTCTTGTGGAGCTCATGAATCTCCCGCCAAATCCGAGACAAAGGCTGTGCTCAGGGCAGGCAGGGTTTTCTCTCTGTGTGTGAGTCAAGGTAAAAAACAACCTCTACCTGGAGGAAATTGGGAGTATTGATTTCCCTGAAGGAAACATGTAGATATTCTTTTTGTTTTGCATTCGCTTTGAATTCCAGTTTTAAAGGAACAGTTTATTCTAGGAGAAATTTTTTTCTCAGGAAAAGTATGTATTATTTAATATTCTTGTCCCTTACTGTGGTGTAAATTTACTGTTAGGTACCAATAAAGCATATATCCTTTTTCCAACCATATTCTGTATTATCTATTTTGTCATTGCCACTATATAAACCACTTTCCAGGAAAGCTGTGCTCGTGTTTTTGTACCGCTGTCTGTCATGCTGCCACGGCCCTCCCTCGGGAAGTTTTTTAGAAACGTGAATTTGGTTTTCTTTCATTGCCAGAGGCATTTAAGTTTGCTCAGTTCTGAAATACCATTGATTGATCTCGGAATGTTACCTGTGGTTAAATGCCTTTATTCTCAACTCTGGGGAAAAAGGGGGAGTGGGGAGGAGGGCTCGGGCCTGGCTTTGGCTCAGAAGGCGTGGCCCCTGCTCATTTATGGCCTGGGCCTTGGCCGCGCAGTAGGGCTGTGCACCTGGCCAACTCTGGGCCCCCCTGGCAGGAGCAGCATCACCTGACAACCCCTGGCCCTTCTGCGCTGACAGTGTCCGGTGCCCTGCGGGCGACACAGACATGCGGCCCAGGTCCAGGAGGATCGCTGCTCCATTGTAAGTGGAAGGTCATCTCGGGTCATTTCTAGGCAGAAATGGAACCTCTGAGGACACGACCCAAAGCCCCTTAATGACTGGTTTGCTCAAATCAGACAGACTTGTCGGAATGTCCCTCGTGGACTGTCTGAAGAGCAGAAAGGCCGCTCAATCCCGTTTGTGTGGATTCGTGCGGCGGCGTCCTCCTGCAAGCAGTGGAAAAGGGGCACACTTTTTATAAAAGCACTTGGCACTGGGCGACCGGCTGAAGGTCAGAGCTGGGCTTCGCTCCCGGCAGGCATTTGGGGAGGACAGGCTGGCCCTGCGGGTGGAAGGGGTCTGTGCACCCCACTTCCAGGGGCCTTGGGGGCAGGCTGTAGTTAAGTGGACAGCTGGCCCCCGGACGGCAGGGCCGGGGCCTCCTTCCTCTTTCTCTTCCCCGGTGTAGGGGGACTTGTGAGCTGACGTACCTCCCACCCCAGTCAGGGTAGGAGGCACCTGTCAGAGCCCAGCCTGCACCCAATGCCCAGGAGACACACTCGAGGGACATAAGCGTCCTGAAGGAAAGACTCAGGACCTCACTCCCAAGGGACTGAGGGAAACACTCGTCACCTGTGACTGAAAATAGCCTCCTGGGTCCTCATCTCATCTACTTTTCCTCACCTTCCGGATTTGGCCAAATCTTTGCTCTAATTTTACCTCATGCTGCGTTTTGGAACTGAGGCCATTTATCAAAACAAGGGAATATAGCAGAATTGTGGTTAGTATGCAGCTTCAACAAAAAACAGAAATAGAATTTAGAATCCGAAGCCTGACGGATCTGTAGGGTTGGAAATACTGAGTAATTCCTGCCTCGGAATACATTTTCATGCGATTGTGTAGATGCTGTAAACCAAACTAGAGCCTCTCTTCCACTATGAAGACGAGTGTTTAATTCACCACTTTACTCTGCTAACGTAGACCCAAGCTAAGAATGTGATTTTTTCTGTCTTCTACATGTTCTAGCAGCAATTTGTGGGGGAAGTTATTTGATGCAATTTACTTCATCATAATTTTTCTTTTTAAAATTTTAAAATGAGGAAAAAAAATGAAAAAAACTCACTAATCAATCTTTTTGTTTCGATGTTTAAAATCTACAAATTAAAGGGCTCACCTTTTCAGGTGTGCTGTTCTTTCCAAAGAATTCCTCTGTCAATAATGTTGCATAAATGTTTTCAGATATTCTCTGCTGAAAGTTAGACCCTTAAAGGGCCAACATTTGGTTCTACTAGATAGGAAAAGCCCAACACAGCAGGGATGGTTTCCCTGAGAGGTCGTGGGTTGGTAAGTCTGTAACACACTTGGAAAATTCATTATCCACGACTAACAACAAAAGATGAACTCCGCCAAAACTTCAGCCGAGTGAGTGAAAACAAAAAGGAACACACACACAAAAGCCTGGGGCTGGCCGGGGTTGTCCCGTGGCCGGAGGGGTAGGAGGGTTTCTGATGGAGGTGACCAGAAGTCCCCGCCAGGGAGGAGCTGGTGACACGGCTGTAGCACAGGAACTGGACTTGAGGGGGTTTCCAGTTCCCCGCATTCCAGCAGTTTGTGCGTAAAGAACATCTCTGTCCAGACTGGATCCTCGTGACCTTGTGAAGCAGAGAGCGTCCGAAGCCTTGACCCCGAGAGCAGTTTCTCCGAGGAGGCCTGTTGCTGATTCAACGTCCTGGAGTCCTTGCTCCCTTGTTTCAGAGCATCCAGAATATGTCTTCAGGACTCCCTGTTGGAACTGTGGCTCCAGTTTGGGGAACACGGCAAAGATTTTTGTCTGCTTGGCTCACCGCTGCAGTCCTGGTTCTAGAATACTCTTTGATGAGGGGCAGAAATCCAGTTGAGAGCGGTTCACCCCCAACCCCGTGAGCTGAAGCCCTGGACGGCTCTGAAATCCTGAGCAGGGAGAAGACTTCTGATTGTGCAGCTGAGTTTTCTCAGCATTATTCCACCTGCGTCCCGAATGCATGCAATGGGCAGGGAAAGGGAAAGGGTGAGAGA
This sequence comes from Mesoplodon mirus, assembly GCF_964341445.2. Lineage (NCBI taxonomy): Eukaryota > Metazoa > Chordata > Mammalia > Artiodactyla > Ziphiidae > Mesoplodon > Mesoplodon mirus. The sequence goes on along the minus strand of NC_138990.1, from coordinate 25,512,956 downwards.
AACAGAGAGGCCAGCCGGGTGACGGTGGAGCTGCTTTTTCCGTTCGGCTGAAGAGTCTTCAAAGGTGGTTTTTCTTCCCAAGGGGAGAAAAGAGCTCTAAGCCGACACAGGCATTTCTATACCTATCAGCGTAAACACGATGCTAATTCATCACACTCAGCGTATTACTTATGAATTTGAAATGGATGCTGTAGACATACTGTAGGTAGCAGCTTACTTTATCTTTTAGAATGCCGTTTATATTTTCCTTGAATATTCTGAAGCTATATATGTTCCTCTCACCATTGTTTGGGGTTTTCTTCATCACCAACAATTGTATGTCAGTGCACGTGTTGGAATACGTTCAGGTTTGGGAACTTCAACTATCCGTTGACCTTTGAAATTAATGACACCAAAAAAACTGAGAAAAACAAAATTAAAAAAAAAAGAAATTAATGACAAGGGGAATAACAGTGAGACTGAAGGCTGGGCGGGTAGTTCCTACAACCGTGAATACGTGACCCCGAACTCTCTGTGTCTGAATTACCTACAGCAGTGAATGGTTCATGGCCCTGAGCGTAGTAGGGATTTATCAGTGTTTTCTGAACAAATAAAAGAATGTCTTCTAGGACAGAACTGAGTCACCCGCACTTCAGTCACGAAAGTCCGTCCAGACTCTCACCACTTTGAGAAAAAAATTACTAAAGCTGTATAAAGCCAGGTACATTTGTGTTCTCATGGCTCTGTTTCTCTCCCCCCAAATTCATGTACGGAAGCCAAGCCCCCAGGGTGCTGGTGTCTGGAAGCAGTGCCTCTGGGAGCTGATGAGGCCACGCGGGTGGAGCATCATGATAGGATTGGTGGCCTTATAGCACCCCTTCCTCTGGGTGAGGACACAGCAAGAAGACTCCATCGGAACCGGGAAGAGGGTTCAGATCTGCAGACACCTTGATCTCAGGCTTCGGCCTCCAGAACTGGGAGAAATGAATGTCTGTGGTTTATAAGCCCCAAGTCTGTGGTTTCTGTTACAGCAGCCAGAACGGAATAAGACACTCACTCTTATGCAAATTTCCAAGTATGCAGTGTTCTATCAAGAGTGAGGAAATTCTAAGTCATGTGGGTATCGCCTTTGAGTTTTAAAACAAAAACACACAAAAAAGAACACTATAAGCCAGATTATGGAAACCTGCTAACGTGGTACAATTACCATCACATTTATGAGTGGTCCAGGGCTTTAAAGTAAACCAGCTTCCTAATTACTATACAAAAATCTAGAATTCCTAACCTGTGGTATAGTTTATACAAAACGTGTTATATTACAAAATGATGTCTGTTTGGAACCAATATGCCAACGTTCTTCTGGAAGCATGAAGGCCACATCCCATGTCTGAACTGACCCACGAGGGTGGATCTCAGCTGCTACGTCGGCCGCTGTCACCTGTCACGTTGGCCTCCTGAGGCCACCTGGCCTCATCCGAGCCCACAGGCTGTGCCGGGTCCTCGGCCTCCTCTTGCTGTGGCTGTAGGACCAGCCACAGTGCCTGCCCCGAAGAACCTTCCACAAGTGTTTGTTGAATGAATAAACCTACCATCAGCTGTTCACCTCAGACCTCCATGTTTTTCTCACACTAGCTCTGTTGACCCTGTCTCCCTGGATTTAGAGTCTTTTAACTTCAGTGTAGTGCTATCTTCCAGAACACACGCCGTGCTAGTTTTATCCCAGGGTTAGCCAGTTGGGGGCTTTACAAAGTTTCTAGGGTGCGTTTTCACCAATCACATCTTTCTGACTTAGTTGTGCTTCTGATGGGTGGCCTGTGTCCCTTTCCCCCGACTGCAAGTCTGCAGGGCTGCCGAGTGGCCCAGTGTTCAGTTGTCCACGGTGGCCATGGTGGGCAGAAAGGCCTCCTGAGATGGAAATCCTTTGTCCACAGCCCTGTGTCCAGCAGGGTCTTGGCCACTGAGAAGAAAATGCTTTTCTGAGTGAAATCAAGTTGGCCATCAACAACCCCTGCATCTTTTTATCTTTCTCTTTATATGTATATGTGTGTGTGTGTGTATAGTAGTGTGTATCTGTTAATCCCGAGCTCCCAATTTATCCCTCCCACCCACCTTTTCCCCTTTGGTAACCATAAGTTTGTTTTCTACGTTTGTGGGTCTGTTTCTGTTTTGTAAATAAGTTCGTTTGTATCATTTTTAAGATTCCACATATAAGTGATATCATATGGTATTTATCTTTCTCTGTCTGACTTACTTCACTTAGTAGGATCATCCCTAGTTGCTGTATAGCACAGAGAACTATATCCAATGTCCTGGGATAAACCATGATGGAAATCCAAAGGAAAACTTTCCATTCTTGGGGGAAATAAAAGTGGTGAGCTCTTGGGATTTTCCATTGTAAGGAAACAGAAATGGAAATGAAATGTGGGTTTTAGCACTGTGTGCTGTTGGCACCTTCACGTGATCTGGAGGACTGTGGTGACACGGCTGACTTCACAGGTAAGTCAAGTTTTCTCAGCCACAGCTTTGCCTGAGCAGAGGCTGTGTTCCTTGTCAGATGGAACAAGTCCAACCCATCTCTGGAAACTAGTGACATGTTTTATTGGTATCACAACTATAGGATCATTATAAAATCACACAAAGTCGCAATATTGTGCAGGAAATATTCATTTCTTAAGAAAATAATTTAAATTTCAGCACTCAACAGACGCACTATTCAGCTGCTATACATGTATTTTCTGGCAATACTCTGACTGTCTATAAATACCGGATCCACCGAGGCCACCTTCGCTGCCATGAAGGAGTGGATGCAGTGTAGAACAGCCGTCAGATCCTGAAACTCCAGTTCCTACAAGAAAAAATAGAATGTACTTATATATTATAAATATTAGAAAAACACATTACAGAAAATTTAACAGATTCTATGTTCTTAAAACCACAAGGAAGTTACTCAAGTAAGTACAAATACACACGAACGAAGAAAGGTGGCTGTAAACATGAACACACTGGTTTTCTGGGTTTTTTGCATTGATATCCTGACAATTGGGTTTAATTCTTGATTTTCTTGTAACTAACATAGGTTAGCACTCAGGTCCTCTGTGCGGCATCCTGACTCCATCTGTGCCGGGTTTTCAGTCACTTGGCCAGCAGCATCAGGTCAGGACGTCGGCCTCCGCTGAAGCCCGTCAGAGCTCTCACACGACAGGGCGCACCGTATTCCCAATTTAGCAGAACGAATCATGCTAGACCCTGTGTGTCTGCACGTGCGCCTGTGCACACGTGTGAACGTATGTGCACACGTGCCCCTGTACTTATGTGCCCATGTGTGTACTCTGTGAATGCATGTGTGCCTGTGTGCATGCATGCACACGTGTGTTGTAAGTGTTCGTGCACATGGATGTGTGTGTCCGCGTGCTCAGCGGGTCAGCTAGAGGCTGGGGCACATGGCCAGCAAGTCCCGTCTCATGTTCTGTGAGTTTCACCCACGGAACCCTGTCACCCAGTTACTTTCTTCTGCAATTTATTTTTCCCAATGACCTCGATTTTTATAGAGTCTTTTAACATTTCATGGTGGCTGAAACACTGATTTTAAATATGACCTACAGCTTGGCATAATTATCAAATTTTAAGTGTTTTAAAACCTTGATCTTTTCCTTAATTAGCTAAAACTCTCAGGAAGTCATGAGGGTCTATACTGGGCTCATCAAACTATGAAGACTGAGGTCACCCAAACTTGAGAAAACATTTTTTCTTTTATAATCTTTACTCTCAGGAATGTTCCATCTATCACAAGGGTGACACTTTCAATGAACGTGTAAGTGTTAACGTTGCCCGGATGTCCTCAATACATCTCCTCGCGCAGAAACCACATTTCCTTATGGCACTACCCCTACTTCCATCTTGCTGTGCAAACTGCAGACACGTGTCAAAAACTGTCTGTGAGACGACAGACAGCCCTTCCGAGGAGTGGTAGCCATCCTGGGCTTTTAGTTTTCCTTAATTGTCATCTAATGGCCCAGTGCACAAGGGGGAAATTTTAAAGTCTGTAACCGTTGAAGAGACCAGTTTCCACTCAGCTGTAGCAATTCAGACACAGACTGTATTTCAAAGGGAGCCTTAACCACGGCCCTTCCCAAAGAATTCAACATGGAAGCTGATCAAAGCTATACTTGAAAGAGATGATTGCTAAATAAATGAACAAGTCTCTAGAATAAGTGAATACGTGCCGTAATTTCCCTTAGAAAATGCCCCAAACGAGTATAACTGAACTTGACAATTAGCAGGGATAGCCATGCACAGAACACAATTTACCGTGTGTTATTCTACAGGGAACTCAGATCGGGGGCCAGCCACTGAGTGTGGAGACAGGCCCACTGAGGGGATCAGATACAGGTGTCCCACTTGGGGACTCTGCAGCCCAGGCAGTGCTGTGCTGGGGCCTCTGAGCTGCAGCATATTTGCTGATGGCTGTGGTATTTGTAAATACTCCCCACGGACTGATGACAGGCTGGCAAAGTTCCTGAAACTTCACCGAATGGCTCCCCGTGGGGTGTGACCCACACGACCCAGGATGGAGCCGGGCCAGGTGGAGGGGCAGTGGTTCCCTCTACGGCCAGCACAGGAGGCCGTGGAGGGAAAACATGGCTTCCAGTACAACATCGGTACCCAGCCAATGCCGGTCCTCTCCAAGCCATCTGTTAATAGAGCATCATCACCCTCAAAGGTCAAAAGTGAAGTAGGACACCCCGAGTGAAGCGCCAAGTTCATTTTCCAGAGGAAGAAATGGAGGTTTTAGGGTTTTAAGTAACTTCTGCGAGGTGACAAGGCTGACTAGTCACAGAGCTGGCACCGAAATCCAGGACAAACTTTGGTCCAATGGGCCCTCGCTGTTTCCTGACAAAACATTCCAGAAGAAACCTAGTGCACTAGCTCTTACACTGAGCGGTCCTGAGGCATCAGCACATCCTGGGAGCGTCCTGGAAAAGCAGATTCTCAGGCCGCATCCCCCTTGGTGCCTGGTGGTCTGTGTGTCCCTCGGAGACGGAGGCTCTGCAGAGGGGAGGTCGTCCTGGAGGAGCTCAGGGAGCAGGGTGGCACCTCGCAGAGGCACCCGGGCCTCATTAACCCCAGAGGAGACACGTCCAGTGGGCGCGGCTGGGGCCCGAGAGCGGGTGGAGGGGAGGGGCTGGCTGGGGGCTGAGCTGCCCTGGAGGCATCCAGCAGACATGCAGCGGGTGGAGCCGGGCAGGGAGAAGGATTCAAGTGCAAGGTGAAGCAGCAGTCGCTGACGTAGAAGCTGCAGCAAGTCATCCAGGAGATCCAGAGAAGATAATTCATAGCACGGCTACACTGAACCACTGATCTTCCATGCAGACAGAACCGCCTTGCACTGGAAGTACTGCCACCTAGGACCCTCATAGCTGGCGAGAAGTCAATTCCTGGCTTCGAAGCTTCAAGGACAGGCTGACTCTCTTGGTGGAAGAAACATTCACATATTGAGGTCTGGGGAAGTCGTTTTGGCTTGTACGTGAATTAACGTAAACTTTATGCCAACTTAAACAATCTGTTTTGTGCCATATTAAACATATATTGTGATGCCAGCGCTTCTCTCCTGGGCTGGTTGTGGGGATGAGGCAGTCGTGCGTATGAAGGACGGAGCACAGCGGCGGCTTGTAACGTAACGGGTGCGATAAAAGATCCCCCCGCCCACCGGGCCGGGGTGAAGGCCCGACAGCCCAGGAAGGCTCGGAGGGAGGGGTGGGTCCCCAAGCAGGTGTCGTAACCAAGACGACCCTTGCACAGAGACCCTCGGACACAGCAAACCTTTGACCGATGTTTTCCAAGCAAATGTCTATGGGAAGCACACGTCCAGGAAGAAAGCTGAGAAGCGGAGTCAAAGGCCAGCAGGTGAGAAACGGCGAGGCGGCCGGGTGATGCTGGGCTCTAACCCGGACGCAGGCAGGATGCGGCTGGTGCACCTTCCCTGTCCCCACGCAGAGGACGGGCACATTACTGATCGACCGTGCAGGGGACCTGCGAGGAAGGAAGGAGGGAAGAAAGGGAGGGAGGAAGGGAAAAGAAGAGCAAACAAAGGAAAGTTCTGCTCCGTTCCAGCTTCCGGGAGAAGAGATTAAGGACAATTTCAGACCCATGTTTGGAAGGGGCTGCACTCGCGTGTCCCCTGTTCCGTCGAGGCCCCGCTTCACTCTATCCTCAGGAGGAACCTGGCCTCGTCTCCCTCCACCATCTCTCCACCATCCGCCGCCGCCACGGTTACTTGCTGAAGCCGGCAGCGGCGTGATGCACCCCTGCTCAGCCCCCGCCGTCCACATCTGACGGTCTGCGCGACTCACGACGCCCAGGAATAGTTTCCAGTGGAGTTTATCCTCCCAGATCATCACAGAGTGAAGAACACCCGCCTCTGTTCCTCCTAAAGACAGAATTCTTCTTCATCACGCTGTGCGCTGCCTTGAACGACCAATGTCCGCCTCGTGGATTCTCAACTGGGCTCGCCAGAAACCTTCGTGTGCAGAGGTCTGTAGTCGTCAGGGATTTTCACGATAATGGGAACAATATTTTCCTTGGAAACTGATAAAAATTTTTGTGAGTGTACCTGGTAGTTCTTTCAATACTAACTTGCTCTTTCTTTCTTCATTAATTTGTTCATTTAAAACACATTTACTAAGTTCCGAAGATAAAAAGCTAAAGAAAGCTGCCCTTGAGGGCTCAGTCTAGAGGCAGAAATGAAATCATAGAGGAACGCGTACAATCCAAACAACGGGCGTAGGAAAGGGGTCGGGGGATAGAAGGGCACCGTCCCTCCCTGCAGTGGACCCCAAATTCAGTCCTTGTAACTTAACTATAATTCGCTTATAACCTATTAAGCAGATCAGTAGGCAAGTAAATCCTTCATTTCAGAAAGCTTGTTTATGCTACACTCTTTTTTTAGGAGAAAGATGTAGAAAACATGAAAACAAATACTTTCTTTAAAAAAGACTGCAACCCCAAAGCTCCAGCCATTGGCCTCCCTATATGGGGTCAGCCCAAGTCCCGGAACTGCATGACGTTTTTGTAAATAATGGAGAGAAAACATAACTTCCCCTCTGTGCTCCCGAAGCCCCAGAAGTCCTCCCCCGGGCGTCAGCGCAACTCGGCATTTTCTCTTTACGCTCATTCCTGAGGCAGCGATCAGTTAAACATCCCAGAAAGATTCTCAATAAACATTCAAAGGTTAACTGGTCCACGACCATCACTCCCATAACTAAAAGCTCCATTAATAGGAATAGTTTTCTCTGAAACTCTTGCTTCACTGATGATGTCACGCTGCTCTCCCTTCCACTGGCCATAGCCCTGGTTCCTATTCAGAACTCAGTGCCCGGCTCTTGGTTTAAATCCAGCGGTAGCTACAGGTGCTCTCATGGGTTCTAGATTCCCGACTGGCGTTTCCAACCTTCCCTCGGTCTCACAAGCTGTAATAAACGCAGAACATCAGCCTGAAGCAGTTTCTTCAAACTGCCGCCCGTGTTTATTAGAGGCTCTCCACGTGCATGTTTCCTGCTCCGTGTGACAACGTGGAAACTACTTTTGTCCCCAGTTTCATCCCCCCCCTGGGAGGGGCCTGAGCAAGGGGCCCCTGGTCCTTGTGCTACCGGCTGAGACCCCGTGCCCTACTCTCTCGCACCCCAGGGCCCCGGAGGGAAGGCAGAGGGGGGCTGCCGGAGGTCCTGGGATCTGGGGGGAGGGTTCATGTGGACATGGGTTCAGTTTGGGTCTCCTGGGAGGTTTGATGCGTCTCACACTCATTTCTGTGTCTAGTTAGCTTATTGCATTTGCAATTTTGTAATTTTTTTCATAAAGAGACACCTGCAGACTGTTTAAGCTTCAATTCTGCAAACCCTGTATCCGCCCCTGTGTGGCCTCCACAACTTTCTAGGATTTTCTCTTTTCCTGAAAATGGAAACTGAAGCTGCCTAAACCGAGGGCCACAAAGAAACCGCGTCTGTTTCAACACACGTGCCCCGAAGTTTACGTCACCTGCTCAAACTGTCTGGTTTAGACCATCCAATGCCTCTACTCCCTCTATCAACACAGATAACCAAGAGTTGACTCAACATTAAAAAATAAAAATAAATACTTTTAAACCGAATGAAACAGAAGTCCCTGTGAAAAGGGAATCCAGGTGTCATGTGACCGTGTCCTGGGACATCAGGTGCTCTGGCAAAGTCCCTGGAACCTGTGAGCACAGGAACCCAAGGTGCACTGGGGGGCTAGCTTCCTAAGTGTCCCCCTGGCTCACACGGACGGCACAGGACCTGAGCCTGGAAGGGGTCCTGGGGCTCCTCCCGGCCGCAGTCCCTAGGGCAAAGGGCAAATCAATGCATCAGCAGAGGAGGAACTGCTGTGTTAGCCGCATCCGTGCAGATCAAGTACCAAACACACAGTACAATCACTTCCAGCCTCCCTCCCTCTCCCCGCTCTCCTCTGACCCCCGTCTGCCGGTGGCAGTGTCCACTGGACTCTGCTCAGGGTGGCGTGACTGAGCGTGGCCACCTCGCCATCACAGCCCAGAGACCCGTGTCCCTGCCAGCATCACTGTCCCATTGGCTGCCCTGTTGTACACCTCCAAAACCAAAGCCTTGACAGTGGTTACAGAGTCTGATTTTGATTTCATCCACTCCCTAGATACAATAATGTCAAGTGTTTCTGCACAATCTCAATTGTACTTAAAAAGTAGATGTGGTGCCTTATATCATTAACCGCAGTGAAGAGGAGTTAAAAATTGACACAATATTCGGATATAACAATGTCACATGAGATGTGTCCCTCTGATGAATTTCATCAAAAAGTGCATGAAAAGTGCTGACAATCAGTTTCCAAACAATATGTGTTCGTAGGTTTTGCATTTTTGTTTTCTCTTTCTTTTGGTTTTGTGTATGGAACTTATCCTTCAGTTTGTCTTTAGTTTATATTAAAACTGGGTTGTTGACAACATAGTTATACATAAAGTATGCAAAGAATCAACAGTTGCTGATAGTAAAATGACAGCTCAATGCAATGAATTTGTAAGTTATGTCAAGATCCTTTGAATTAACATAGTTTGTTCCTAATACCACAGACAATCCATCACTTAATGCAGTTTGTAAAACTCTTCCTTTAAATATTGACTTCCCCTGTATTTTTAAATATTGTTTTCCTGCTAATACTGACTAAGCAAATTGTGATTTTCAGTGGAATCAAATAATGTTTCAATGATTACAATCTTAGGAGATTAAAGCCTCTAACAGGAGACATACTATGGGCTCTTGTGACATCCTTGCTGATTTCTGAGGAGGGTTCACACTCCAATTCTGATTATTTTCCCTAGGCTGGTGGAACGGCACGGCCACCCTCAGACACCTGGGCTTGCTCGGGTGAGGCTGGGCTCAGGTGGATGAGCTCCTACCTTCATCTCGATCTGCTTCGTGTCCAGATTCTGAAACAGCAGCTTCACGCGAGCTTTCCCATCGTCTGAAGACCCTTTCAGCTGAGAGAATTTAAATCTCCAGAGCACATTCTGTAAAGGAAGGCAATTATCTAGTGGTTTAGACACAAGAGCTCACTTCTTTAATTAACATATGTCAATATGTTAAATCATCTATTTAAATAAATGCAGACATTTTCTCCGTTATCTTATGTACACTGAGCACGTGGTGACTTAGAAACTCCACCTTCTCTTTCCGAGTATAAGAGACTGACCCCCTCAAACCACCAGACTTCCTGGGGGTCCCTCCCGTCAAGCTCCAAGGAGCCTGTCCTGGTGCCCGAGCGCCCAGGTCCCTGCGGTCTCCTCTTCAGTCCCATGCTACCCGCACCGCCTTTCTCCTGGGTTTTCCTTACGTTTAAAAGCATCATAAGCACTTTGCTCCCTTTTCTTCTTGTAAAGCTAAAAGGAATCCACTCCAAGGCCCAGGTCTGGCTACATAGAGTACATGAGACATGGTCAGCAGCGCAGAGAACATGAAAACCTTTCTCGTGCCCCCTCCCCAGGTTGAGTTTGAATCACCCAATGGTGGTTTCTCCTGAACCAAGCTGACAGACGTAGGTGCTAATATTACCTCTCAATACTGGTGCGAGAAGTGCGTAATGTTTGCTAAGGTACTTTAGAGATGATGTGTACCCTATAAACGCTTACTCTTCAATTAAAAAAAAAAGGCTGCAGCAAATAAAGACTTAATGGCTGCCTTTTATAAAAGATAGTCTATAATTATAGATTCTTTATGATGATAAATCTTTACCTTCCCAGAAAAAATCCCAATAGAGAACGGCAATTCTTTTTTAGCAAGCTGTAAGTTTGTATTAAAAGCATTTATTTTGAAATAATGAACATACGTTTCTCTAAGTATCACAAAAGGCCAAGAGGCTGGGACGTGGGGAGAATTTCAGAGGCGCTGTTATCCCATCGGCTCCTTGGCCCATCTGTTCACGCCCACACTGGCCTCGAGGTTCCTGACACATCTTTCTTTTATATTGAATCTTGCAGCCAAACAGAGGCTCTGCAGCTCATGGTCAAGTGTCACCACGTATGTTCCTTCTCCGTGCTGAGAAGCTGGAACCCCGTGGGGTCTCAGGGAACTGTGACTCCAGTACTTCCCCTTTCACGATAAGTCATTGGGGTCCTTGCGCCCTGCTCCCCACTCGGGCACCAGGGCCCTTTCAGGTCGGAATCACTGGACCAACCCAGAATGAGGATGCTCAGAAGCTGCTTCCATCACCACTGAGGTAGCAGGTTGCAGAAGGGCTGCTGGTCCACTGAGATGAGCCAGAGAAACGAACCACAGCAACAGCAACAGCCCAGCCAGGAGGGCCCAGCACCAGTGATGAGACCAGCAGCGGTGGGGAGAGCTCTCAGGCCACCTGCAACGCCCCCTCCCAGGCAGCTCCCATCTCCCAGGGCGTCGCCCCGGCTTGCCCTTGGAGGGCAGGGAAAGACAGCTGTGATTTCAGCCTCTAACATTTTGTGAAAACAGCCCAAATCTCACCTGCCTTTAAAACTACGCACCCTCCAGCTGTCCTGCCAGGAACCTGTAATCATAAGGGGAGCATCCAGAGGAGCTGGAGGCATCTGATATCATGGTTTTGCGAAATTCCTCACCGAATAAGCAAGACCCTGACTGCTCTGAGAACACCACCTGGTGTTTGTTCAAATTTGCTTATGAAGAAGAACAGCTCAGTAGTCGTAAGATTCTAGGAATAACCTACCTAATTATCATTTACATAGTATCATAAATGGCTGTTAAAAAAAAAGGCAAGATCAACATAGGACTTAGAAATATGGCAGCAAATGCCAGAAAACAGCTAAAATTGTTGAAGGTGGGTGCTCTGGGGAGTGAGAGCGATAAGGGACAGTTCAGAGGACTGCTTTTCCATTATACATCTGTTAGTACTAATAAGCCTTTTAAAACTTTGTACACGTATAATTTCGGTTAAGGTAAAAATTAATAATATTCATTCTAATCATAAGAAAAACATCAGGCAAATCCCAATAGAGGGGCATTCTACAAAATATTGAATACGTAACCAATGTTCTTCAGAATTGTCAAGATCATCAGATACAAGGAAGTGTGAGAAACTGTCACAGTCAAGAGGACCCAGAGGGCTTCCCTGGTGGCGCAGTGGTTGAGAGTCTGCCTGCTGATGCAGGGGACACGGGTTCGTGCCCTGGTCCGGGAAGATTCCACATGCCGCGGAGTGGCTAGGCCCGTGAGCCATGGCCGCTGAGCCTGTGCATCCGGAGCCTGTGCTCCGCAACGGGAGAGGCCACAACAGTGAGAGGTCCGTGTACTGCAAAAAAAAAAAAAAAAAAAAAAGAGGACCCAGGGACATGGCAACTAAATGTTATGTGGTATCCTGGATGGGATGCTGGAAGAGAAGAGGGGCATGAGGTAGAAACTAAGGGAATCTGAATAAAGTATGGACTTTCATTCATGATAATTTATCAATATTGGTTCATTAATAGTTACAAATGTACCATACTAATGTGATTTGTTAATAATAAAGGAAACTACGGGCAGGATATATTGGAAAAAAAAATAGTATAGACAAAAAAGTGCAGAAATCCCTATGTGAAAGCCCTGCTTATCGTTTAAAGAATCCACAGTGGTCCTTACAATGAAGTCCTTTAGCTGCATCATCGTTATCTGTTTGGTACGTTATTTTTAGACTGAATCTGTCCTGCAAGGTGATATGAGGGAAATGCACTTTGTGAGACGTACACACACAGCTCCTTTGCTTAAAGTCATGCACTCATGTCACATGGTGGCCCATTTGGGGTGAGGTATGGTGTCCTAAATGTGGGAGCGGGAGGACAGCCTCAGGGGCGGCCCCTCGCCTTCCCACAGTCAGGAACCTTCAAGTCACTAACGGTGCCTCTCAGAACTCCTTCTCAACTTCTAAGTACCTATAAACGGTAATTTTTATTTTAAAAAAGAATTTTCCATTGCCATTATGGATGACATTTCTGCACTTTTTATCTACAAGTGGTTCCAGGTAACAGTCTAACTTGAGGACTCTGAGCTTTTCTGCACGACTGGACTTTCCAGGCCAGAACCTGACACGCTGTCCACTCACAGCTCAGAGATGCCGCCTTGACTGACCGCTAAGCCCAGCAATGTCCTGGCTGGTTCAGCAGCCTCGGGATGTGTTTGTAGGGGCCCTGGGTCTCCCCGCCAGCCGTCTGAAGGCTGGAGGGAACCTGATCTCTAGGACTCAATCTTGGAAGACAGAAAATGTCTTTCCAGCATTTCAGTAATTAAAGAACAGTTTTACAGTTAAGCGAGTGTTACAGGAAACATGCTAACGTTTATGTTTTATTTTTATGACTGCAGGAGGTTAATGATGATAACCTTCCTTTGTAGCAAATTTGAATTATTTTAATTATTATTACACACTGATAATGGATAATTGACATAACTTGATAATAAATTGATAATTATTAAAACATTCAACAAATAACCCAACTAGCAGTTCCAGAGACTTTACGAGAAAAGGATGAGGCACTAGAGCAGATTCACGGGTTGGCATTTTCCTGCGCGGTCCTGTGGAATCCTTTTTCACTCCTCCAGTCAGGCCAAAGCCAACTCTTCATCTCCCCTCCTATGAGAAAGTCAATTCCCTGTTTTTTCCCCAAAACTATTCTTTCTGTTCCTCCACCTCGGTCTCAGCTCAGCCCTGCAGCATCATCAAGATTCAGCCTAACAAACGTGTGACGTAGGGGATGAGGCCCAGCACGAGGACCACCCCCCATCACCCTGATACAGAGATGTCAGTTTTCCGCTATGCATGGGGACCATCAGAAGGTAAAAAAAAATGTGGACGCACGTTGACATTTAGAGACAAGGCGAATGCCCCAAGTAATAAGTAAACATGGAAAGAAGTTCCCTTTGTTTCCAGGTCCCAAACATTTGATGCCGTGCACACGGGCAGCACCAGAGTCTGTGGCCCATGGAGGACATGCAGCCCGGAGGAGGGGCTGGTCCGTGGCCCCGTCCACGTGTGCTCTGATGTCCACACGCTGTTTTCTAAGTCTTGTTACGTCCTCTCCCACTTCTGCTTAATTACAGCAGAGATGGGGCACTGGTTAGCCCTAAACCAGAGGGATCAATAAGAAATAGGTCAGTTGGAAATGGGCAGAGATCTATCATGGAAGTGCGGGGGGCACCAAGAATGGGGTTCTAGTTTATTCTGGGTTAATATTTTAAAAATAGTTTGGAAATTTAAAAATATTAGATAATGATCTTCTTACTTACTTTGTAACTGCAGAAAAAATTTCCAGGTCAAACGTATTTCTTCTCCCCTGTGATTTCAGACCTTCTCAGCTTAACTCATCTTTATCAGTGTTGAAAAGGAGAATTGATGGTGAATGAATTCATGCTTGGAAATAACTGCTCAGCTCTTCTCTGTCAGGCACAGGGGTGGGAAGTTAAGAAATGTGACCTCATGTGCGCTTCTGAGATGGGTGCCATGCAGATGCCCAGCATCAAAATTTGGGCTGTTATCGAACTCTAGGGGCTTTTTTAAAGCATTTGGCTAGTAAGTAGCACTGCCACGTTGTGTATTTAGTTTTACCCGCACATCACACACAAATGGTCTGATCTAACAGTGTAATGTGGTATAGGAGTGATAATTATCTTGTGAAAATAAGCGTGATAAATCCCAATCTAAATATTTTGGGGCCCCCAAATTTTTCCATAATGACTTACATAAAGGGCATATGGAGAAAACCTCATTTTCATAATATTCATAATTATTTCATATTCAGTAATTATTTTTATAATTATTTCATATCAATCTAGAAATATTGAAATCCTATTAGTACTGGACTCGCAAATGTCATCCTACATTAAGACTGAAAATACATCAAGTGAAGTAAAATTATAAATATTTTATATATTTACAACCCACTGGTATACTCTTCACTGTTAGGTTCAGAAAGCTTTGCTTTTCAAAATTAATTCAAATATTGTAAGTTCTGAAAATAAAATTTCAAAAGGAATCCATGAAACAAGCCTCCGGAATAACTTTCTTTTTTTCTCTGTCATTTTTTGGTTTCATTTTCCATTACTGTCTACTGTTTATTGTGTAAATAAACGTATAAGTATTAGGCCAGAACTTCTTCCCCCGCCCCCGGTACGCAGGCCTCTCCCGTTGCGGAGCACAGGCTCCGGATGCGCAGGCTCAGCGGCCATGGCTCACGGGCCCAGCCGCTCCGCGGCATGTGGGGTCTTCCCAGACCGGGGCACGAACCCATGTCCCCTGCATCGGCAGGCGGACTCTCAACCACTGCACCACCAGGGAAGCCCTGGCCAGAACTTCTTGAAATAAAGAAGTAATCACAAGAAAAATGTGGAGTCAAGAGTTCACCTTGAAAGGGAAACGGGTCAGGAGAGGGTTCTGGCGTCTGAACCAGAGGGTCAGATGAGCGAAAAGAAGGCTTAATTGGAACTTTATAAAAACGTGACTGAACAAGAGTGGACCGGACGTGAGTGGGTGAGGGCTCCGCTGAGGGCGACAGGAACGCAGAGCCTGCGGTGCCTGAAACCTGCGGCCGGCGAGCTCCAGGTGTGGCTCAGCCCTGATGCGCCCGCCGGGAACCCGCAGCTGCCCACGCCTCCCGCAAGCCCAGCGGCTGGAGAAGCCGCTCGCTCTCCACCAGGGGGGCCGCGGGGCAGCCCAGTGTGCTGGGCAGAGCGAGGCGGGCAGGGCCACCGATAAATACTATTTCAACTAGGAGAGCTTCGTCGAGTTGCGCGGTTCGGTTACCAGGACATTTAACACGGCGGCCCGGCTGTGCGCGGCGGTAAGAACATAGTGCGCCTGTTTCAAGTCTTATTCGATTAGCGTGAGGGCGAAGACGGGAAACGTGCGGGATTCAGGGCTGGGAAGAGTCTCCCAAGGGCCCCGGGCCTGGACCTTTCTGCCCGCTGCCGGGAAACAGCGGGACACGCACAGGGCAAGGCCCTAAAGACAGAAAGACCCGGGGCAGCCAGGGAGGCAGGGATGCTCCGTGGGCAGGTAGGAGAGAGGGTGTGGGCGTCACAGGCCACCCATGGGCTCCCCAGACCCCGCCCCCCGCGGCTCCGGGGGAGCCACTCCGACCCAGCCAGACCTAACCCGGCTGCACAGGCTGCAGGCCTGTGGGACGTGGGGCCTTTAGGGAAGCGGCTTCCCCTCCTCGGCGCCGTGCCAGCGGGGTCTTCTCCTGGCGCCTTGGGAACATCAGCATCTGGGCCTCGGGGTACCCTGAAGGGAGAGTGCCAGGCATTCGCTTCCGACCTCTCACAGTCACTCACACCCCCTCCCGGGCCTGGCCTGGCCCCGGGGGGTGGGTGCGGTACGGCCCCTACAGAGTGAGACCACACAGCGGGAACCCCGCGGGAGACACGGTGACCCCGGACAGCTCACTGGGCGCTGGGTATTATGCCAACCGTGACCAAAGAACCAGACCTGCCGGCTGGGAACAACCTGCCCACGGAAAAGCTGACAAGGAGTGGAGGCTTTGCTCCTGGACTGAGCAGGCGGGCCTGCACAGAGCCCGGAGCAGCCAGGGAATGGGCACCAGCTTCAGAAACGCACTCTGAAGGCGAACTCTGGAAAGTCTCGGTTTAGATGTCCTGACACACAGGATTCCTTGAACCACAAAGCAAGAAACAGATGTTATAAATCAGGGTTGCTGGTTAACAGCTGTGTTCAGGGCTTCTCCCTTCTCTGGGGGAGGTGCTTTGTCACTTCCCTGTCTCCGAGGACACGTGGAAGGAGGTCGTGCATGTCTGGCTAAAGGCCAAACAGCATGAACGGCGAGTCATGGAGCCCGAGCTGGTGGGAACCGTGGGTGGACCAGGTACGTGGGAGGATGCCTGCACGGGGTCGGGAGCCTTGGTCCCCTCTGTGACCTTGATGCCGGATCGCAGACAAGAGAGCCTTCTCAACTCCAGTTTTATGCAAGCAGACCTCTTGTCATTATAAACGGTCTGTGGACCCCTGTTGGGGAAACATCGTAACCATCTTCCTGGTAGGAAGGAAAGTGACAAGAGCACAGTGGGTTTCCGGTCCAGAATTCTGTGAAGGGTGTGGACTCCTACCCAGAACGGGGTTCCCTGCTCGCTCTGCGGGGCCGCCCCGTGCACTGCGGATGTTTGACCTCATCGCTCACCCCTCCCCACTAGATGCTGGTAGCAACTCCCTTCCAAGCCGTGACATTTCCGTGTCCCTGGCAGGTCTCACTCCTCTTCCCATCACACCGGTGCTCTCCCCTCACCTCTGTTCGTAATTAGCAGACAATGGATTTTAAAAAATATCGAAGGACAAAATACTGGCTTCATGTTTGCAACAAAATTCTCAGCACTTGTGTGGTTGGGTGAACACCCAGGCCCCTTCGAGATGCGATGGGAGTGGGTCTCCTTTCCCATCCCTCACGCTGGTTGTTTAATGTCCAGTGAAACTGAAATCCCGTCACGGCTCACAGGTGTGGAATCAGCACCTGGTCAGCTCCACCAGGTGTGGGGCATCGACCCCCCAACCTAACAACCCAGGTGTTAGGTCCGGCAGGGGTGAGGGGTCTCCCCAAAGGGCTCAGTCGGTGCGGAGGGTCCTCCCCCTGAGCGGGACAGCCCTGCCGACCTCCCCCTCCCCACTCCAGACCCCTGGGCACCTGCCCACGGGCATCACGTGGTGTGGTGTCAGCCCTGCCCGGCTCTGGGGCTTGTGAGATCCTGGGACCCTGAGCTCTGAGAGAAGGTCCACCACGCAGGATAACTTGCACAGGACACGAGCCTGTCGGGGCTGGTGACGGCTGAGACGCACACAGGTGTTAACGGCCCTGAAATGGAACAAAACGCACCGCTAATGGGTGCCTACCCCCAGATGCTTGGCCCTTACCTTTGTTTTGCTGTCAAAGCAGGTGAATCCCAGAGCGAAATCCACCGTGAAGCACAGAGTGTCTCCTTGCCAACTGCACATGTACGTTTTGGACTAGAAAAAAGTATTAATTGTGAGAAAACATCCTTTTATAATGAGGTTTAACATTAATCAGGTAGTTACAACACTTCCCCCAGTCAAAACCTATTTTTTTTAAAGTGTTAACGTGTAAACCACCTGGAGGGAACCTGAAGGCCCGCGGTCACACGAAACCTGGGGCACAGCTCACACAGGCAGTGTCCCTAGCTTTTGGTCTGTCAGCAAATTGTAGAAGTTGGACCATCTGCACGGGCATCACTCTAACTAGAAATAAACCAGCAGAGGACACAGAGTTCCATTTGCTGAAGCCTCTTTGAAACACATCCCAGATCAGTAAATCCCTGTTGTGACTCATTCCAGAAGGACCATCCCCGTTACACAAATGGGGGGTATTGTTTTGCTCCTACAAATTGCCTCGGGACAGGCCAGGCTGGAAGTGTGTCCAGGAGAACCTAGACGCGGCTGTTCTTGGGAAACCGTCCGAGAGGAGTTTGTTGTAAAACGAGAACGAAGGACAGAAAAAATGGCAGCAACGACATCACCAAAACCCAAACCAAGGACCGAGGACCCCTCACAGGTGGCAGATTGCTGTGAGGGGGCCAGCATCCCACCCTCTGGGGCTGGTTCAGGTAGGGCGGCCTCAGCTGTCACGTGAAGTTCTATGGGTCCAAACCAAACTCCACGGGCAGCCTGGTTTCCAGGGACCAGCGCTGTGAGGACGTGGGCACACGCAGGCACATACACACATGTGCACACACATGCACACGCACGTGCACACAGGCCGCGGGCGCACATCCACACTTCCAGCCACATCGGGCAAAAGCACAGAAACACAGAGGTCTGTGCTCTACTGTCTGGGCACCGCTCTTAACATCAGGTGTGACTGCAGGAAGGGGAACCCTGAGGTCCCGGGAGCACAGTGGTTACAACCCTGAGGTTAACCTGCAGGTAAAACACTCCACTCAGCGGGGAACCTCACCATCGGTCTGGACAGGAAGACGCGGCAGTGCCCCGTCCCCTGAACCCACAGGCTTGTGACTTGCTGGCTCTGGGGAGTGTCAGTCACTGTGTCTTTTCAGCCCTGCCCTTGGTCTCCTCTGTGGGGACTCCGATGACACGGGGGCTTCATCCCCCATCCCTCCCTTTACTTCCTGAGCCTTGCCTCCAGTGATCTTGCTTTTCGCCCTGAAGCTTCCCTGTGTCTGCTCTATAACTCACTGCCTTGATCTCTTTGCTGAGACTTCCCAGTCTCCATCTGTTTCAACGTGTTGGCTCTTGTTTTGGAAGCGCGGTTATCAGGGCTGCTGGAAAGCACCTGTGGATCCTTCTAACCTCCTATGGTCTCCACGTTGGCTTCTGTGGTCGTCTCCATTCATTCCAGATCTTCCAGGTTCTTGGCAGGAGCAGTGGCTGTCCATCGACACCTGGCTGTTTTTGAATTTCGAGACCCTTAATCTGTTCTAAACCCTCTGTTCCACCCGACTTTCTTTGACGCATCTTCCTCAGGAGAGGGGGCCGCCCTGTAGCCGGGTTCCCCGCTTGGCCTCTGGAGACGCAGGGCTCCCTCTCCTGCTGGGCAGCGATGGGCATCGGCCACGTGGTCCCCACGGACAGCCCGGGGGCGTTCCTGACTCGGCCCCCCAACAGCACTGGCAGAGCTGGGGGCCGCGTCCAGCCCGGCGCATGGGGTCACGTGAGCATAAGGTCACATTGGCGGAGGGAAGCCCCGACCCAACCTGACCGGGGTACTCGCAGGACAGCAGCGGCAGAGCAAGTGACGGGGGTCATGCAGCTACGCCGAGCCGTGCGCGTCCCCGTGAAGACGAATGCTCACGTGACGTCAGCTCTGCAGCTCACGTGACTTCAGTTCTGTATGCTCACGTGACATCAGCTCTGCAGCTCACGTGACATCAGCTCTGCATGCTCACGTGACGTCTGCTCTGCACGGTCACGTGACATCAGCTCTGTACGCTCACGTGACGTCTGCTCTGCATGCTCACGTGACGTCTGCTCTGCACGCTCACGTGACTTCAGCTCTGCAGCTCACGTGACGCCTGCTCTGCACGCTCACGTGACATCAGCTCTGTACGCTCACGTGACGTCTGCTCTGCACGCTCACGTGACTTCAGCTCTGCACGCTCACGTGACTCCAGCGCTGCACGCCGTCCAGGACGCAAGGACTGATACTACCGCAGCCCAGCTCCTCTGCCACGGGCACACGTAGCGGGAAGCGGGCAGGAGTAGTCACGACCTTCAACGGGGCCCAGGTTTCTGTTCATGAAGGTGGATCAGAACGAGCCACCCCCTCGGGGGAGGCGCGGAGGGAGAAGCTCGAGGCGGCTGTGATTTCCCCGGAGCTGCCGCTTGAGGCTCTGCGTTGGGCAGGGACCCGGTGCTGGTGTCACGTGAGGACTGCGTCTCGGGAGCCCTGGGAGGGCCGTGTTCTGACCCGCTTCTGGGGCGTGTCCATCGCCTTGTGTGTCCTGCACTTGGGCTCGGAGCGGGAAGGCTGGGGGCATGTCCCCTTCACTCCCGCCCCTGTGAGCTCAGCCCTCTTCTGACGTGAGGCTCTGTAACCAGTGAAACTCTCCGAAGACCGTGCTTTTCTGAGAAACGTGATCTGTCTGCAGACCCCGGGCTGGGCAGGTGTGCGTCCTGCTGCGCGTTCCCTCCGAGCGGGGCTCCCACGCCGGCAGGGCATCCAGGGAGGGCGCTTCGGGCAGGTCAGTGGGTGGCTGAACAGCGCAGGGGGTTCAGGAACCAGGGGCCACCTCGGAAGACAGGCAGGTGGTCCGTGTGGGTGGGCTGCTTGCACTTCGTCCCCTAAACAAAGGGGTGACGGTGGCCCCAGCATGCTCGGGTTTTGTGAAGATCAGGTGATCAGTACCTGCGTAGCTCATAGCAGTGCTTAGTAAGTGTGAGCACCAGACGCGTGAGCGAAGGCTTCTGTGGGTGCTAGTCTGTCAAATTCTAAGCTAGGTGAATGGACCCTAACACGGTGGTGGGTGATGTCAGACACCGCCACGCTCGCTAGGGAGAAGCTGCAGGTGAGCTCTCCACCCCCGCAGGGGCCACGCCTTCTGCAAGTTCTACTTCAGGAGGCGCTTCCTCCTGTCATGGCACTTCGGGGGTGCGTTTTCCATGTCCTTATATAATGCCTTTGGGGAAAGTTAAAACTAAGGAATACTTGAGGCAGGAAGATGGGTAACTTTTTTTTTTTTTTTTTTTGCGCGGGCCTCTCACTGTCGCGGCCTCTCCCGCTGCGGAGCACAGGCGCCAGATGCGCAGGCTCAGCAGCCGTGTCCCATGGGCCCGGCCGCTCCGCGGCACGTGGGATCTTCCTGGACCGTGGCACGAACCCGTGTCCCCTGCATCAGCAGGCGGACTCTCAACCACTGTGCCACCAGGGAAGCCCGATGGGTAACTTATTGAAGAGGACATTTCCTTTTAAAAGAGTCTCTCTCCCCATATAAGTCTCTGCATCCTTTGGGGAAATTATGCTGGAAGCTGATGTTATCCGGGTAAGCGGGGAGCGGAATCCTCGGTGCGCAGGTGCCATGCTGGCCCAGGACACATTGATCTGCTGTGTGTGGCGTCTGTCCCTCTGATGCCTGGGCCGTTAATCTGAAAGGAGCCTGGGCCAGACCCACCTGCTGATCTTGGCGAGTCTCCAGGGAGGCTGAAGCTCACCTGGGGACGGGGAAGGTGGCCGCAGCCTTTTTGGGAGCGTGTTCGACCACAAGAACACTGGCGCTGGTGAGTGCCATTGTGGAGTCTTCCCTGTAGTCTATTGGTGCCAGGACCCAGCTCCACCCACCAGCCAGTCGGCACCAGTCCTGGGACCCTCCAGGCTGAGCAGCCAATCCTGTGGGGACCCAGGCCCACCCACCAGAAAGCCAGCACCAGCACTGGGTCCCGACAAGGGACCTGGCACCACAAGCAGGCCTGGACCAGCCCTGGGCACCCCCAGGCTCTACACCTAGTTGCATCGGGACACAGACCCACCATCAGCCTCCAGCAACCTCTGCACAAGGCAGGGCATGGCAGCCAACCGGGCCAGGGACCAGCCCAGCCTGTGACTGTGCCCACGGCAGTCAGCCAAACACCCCACACACGGAGGCACCACAAGAGCATACAGCTCTGCTGATCAGAGGGGAGTGTGCTGCTAGAGCCCTCAGGATGTCTCCTACATAAGGCCATGTCTCCAAGACTGGGAAAAGGAACTGACCTGCCTAACACACACAAGTAAACATAGAGGAGTGGGCACAGTGAGGCAACAAAGGAAGACGTTCCAAAGGAAGGAATAAGATGAACCCGAGAAGAAGATCTAAGCAAAGTGGATATAAGCAATCCACCTGATAAAGAGTTCCAGGTAATGATCATAAAGATGCTGAAAGAACGAACACAGTGAGGAGTTTAACAAAGAGTTAGAAAATGTACACAGAAGAACCAGACAGAGCTGCAGAATACTAGAAGAAATAAAAAATACACTAGAAGGAATCAGCAGTAGACTAAATGATACAGAGGAACAGATCAGTGAACTGCAAGACAGAATAGTGGAAATCACCCAAGCTGAACAGAGAAAAGAACTTTAAAAAATGAGGACAGTTTAAGAGACCTCTGGGACAACATCAAGCATATTCACATTCACATGATAAGGATCTCAGGAGGAGAAGAGAGAGAGAGGAAAAAGGGCTCAGAACATAACTAGAGAAATAATAGCTGAAAACTTCCCTAACCTGGGAAGGGAAACAGACATCCCAAGTCCAGGAAGCACAGAGTCTCAAACAGGATCGACCCAAAGAGGACCACCACCAAACACACTGTAATTAAAATGGCAAAAATTAAAGTTAGGGAATATTAAAAGCAGTGAGAGAAAAGCAACAAGTAACATAGAAGAGAATCCCCAGAAGACTATCAGCTGATTTCTGAGCAGAAACTCTGCAGGCCAGAAGGTAGTGGCATGATACATTTAAAGTGATGAAAGGGAAACACCTACAACCAAGAACGTTCCATCCAGCAAGGCACTCGTTCAGCTTTGATGGAGAAATCAAAAGCTTTACAGACAAGGAAAAACTAAAACGGTTCAGCACCACTAAACCACTTAACAAGACATGTTAAAGGGATTTCACTAAGTGGAGAAGAAAAGACCACAAACAGAAACATGAAAATTATGAAAGGAAAAATCTCCCTGGTAAAGGCAAACACACAGTAAAGAAAGTAGATCAACTATTATAAAGCTAGTAGGAAGATTTTTAAAAGGTAGTGAAATCATTTATATCAACAGTAAGTACTTAAGGGATACACAAAAGAAAAGAATGTAAAATATGACGTCAAAAACCTTAAACATAGCAGGATGGAGTAAAGATGCCGGGTTGATAGAATGCATTCAACTGAAGAGATCATCAATTTAAAATAACACAGCACACATGCACTCACGCACTCACAGACACAGCACGCACTACACAACACATGCACGCAGACACAGCACAGTCTCTCACACCACACACTGCAACACACATGCACTCACTGTCACACACTCGCACACACACACACACACACACATATATATATATATGTTGATATATACATAAACTTCATGGTAACCAAAACCCAATATCTTCAGAAACACACACAAAAAAGAGAAGGGAATCAAAACATAACAGTGACAGAGCAGTTCTGGGAGGGGAGGGACTCAGAGACACAGGCGTAGCTGTGGAGCCACAGGACCGGGTCTATCCCAGTGCTAGGGCATATGTATGTGTGTGTGTGTGTATATATATATATATATGAACATCTCACAGCGAATGTTTAGTAAGTGTTGAGTTGTGTGACTTACAAATAAAGCTGAATGTTTCCATCAAAAACAAATGTTTATTTTATAAGACAGTGTATGGATGCAGTATTTGGAATTGGTGATTTTGTTGACAGTGCCTTTAATGTTCTACTTGTTTTCTGAAAACTTACCTCTAAGTGAAATCTTAAAAGATAAACCCAAGTTAGTCTTGTCTTACTCAAGATTACATGGAGTTCTTTTTTTAGGGATACAAACATAACCTTTAAAAGAAAGTGGTTTGGGGCTTCCCAGGTGGCGCAGTGGTTGAGAGTCCGCCTGCCAATGCAGGGGACACGGGTTTGTGCCCCAGTCCGGGAAGATCCCACATGCCGCGGAGCGGCTGGGCCCGTGAGCCATGGCCGCTGAGCCTGCGCGTCTGGAGCCTGTGCTCCGCAACGGGAGAGGCCACAACAGTGAGAGGCCCGCGTACCACAAAAAAAAAAAAAAAAAAAAAGTGGTTTGGAGTCTTACGCCAGAAGGAAGTAGATGTCAAGGAACGTACCCTATTTTTAGAATGTTTTATAAGTTTTTGGGAGGCAGCTGATCTGTGATATCATATGTTGGAGACTGGGTTTAAAGTGAAAAACTAGGACAGGATCCCCCCATTATTGAGCTTGGATTCCAGATAAATGCTTGGACTCGTGATTCTCAGCCACATTTTCAGGTCACGTCGGCGTTCCCTTCCTGTCCTCATCCATCAGAACCAGAATGGTTACAGCCTGGAAAGAGGAAGGTTTAAAATGCGAACAATTAATAAAAGCTAATTTGTCTGTGCTCTTCCATGACGGGAATGTTAATTGGAGGACTAGATTGACCCCGAAATAAATTCAGGAGCAGAAATAGAAAAGTTAGGAGCAGCGCTCTGAGTTCCCATTTAATTAAATTAAGCTGTGATGGTTTTTAGAGAAATGAGTTCCTGAGCTGTAACCTAATCCATACTCCAGCATCTTGCTGGGAAATATTCAGAAGAGCTCATTTGGACCAAGAACAGCACTAAATAGCACCTCTCACAATTACACAGATGTCGGCGATTCACTCTGGAGACTTTCAAATATTTACCATGGAGATTACTCAATTTAGAGTTTTCAAACAAAATTTCCAAGGAGAGCACAGCTCCAGTAGTCTAGATATGTTTTCTCATCAGTGGCTCTGTCTGTATTCAAACAGCTGGAGAAGGAACACGGGCTCTTTAACTGTTCAATCCCCAAACGGTATGGATGCTGCAGCCCACTCGAATCCCTAAACGTTGCTCAGCAGCTATCTGTCCTGCACGGGTGGAAGCCAAGGGTGACCAGTGTCCTTGAGGCCTGGGGGTCACACTACATCCAAAAGGAAAGCATGGAAAAATAGGGTGTGGGCGGAGGACGGGCCGCAGATGCAGAAGGAGCTGCGTGGGTGCTGCAGTGTGCGAGAGTCAGGGGCGCAACACAGGGTGGTCAGTGTGCCCCGAGGATCGTGGCCCACAGTCTGTCCAGGGCCCAGGCAGTTTCGTGGGCCCGAGCGGCAGGCCTGGACCTGCCTGCGGTGTTGTCCCCGGCTGCATCGACACGGGGCTGCAGGAACACGAGGACGCATGCTCTCTGCCACTGACAAGTTAGGTTAGGATCTGGGGGTGGAGAGGAGACACACAGGAGCCTGGGACGTTCTCCCTGCTGTGCGCTGGTGCTTCCGGCCAAAGGACAGCCGGGCGGCACCCCCAGGCCAGAGTGGAGGTCCGGGGGGCTCAGGCAGGCAGGAGGACAGGGTGGTAGAGCCCTGACCCACAGCCTGATCTCGAATGCTCGGGAAGACCTGGATTCAGGGCATCAGCACGGGGGAGGGCACAGACCGTCTGCCATCCTCCTGGTTGCGGCGGGGCTCGGGGGCATCTGCAAGGCCTGGAGGACGGGCTGCCTTCTGGGCAGCAGCTTCCCCGGGATCAGAGGATCTAAAAACCCAGCCCCGGTGCTCCTTTCAGCTCAGCCACAGACCTATTACGGCCAAGTCTGCCTTAACGTCTGCATTTTGAGCATCTTGATTATATTTTAAACATAACTTGGAAAGTGGAGGTGCAAGTTCTTTGTGGTAAAGGGATGAGCAAAGGGGGCTCGACTCACTTTAATGAACAAAAGTAGAGGCAACACCAGGAAATGCAGGGGTGCTCTGCTGATGGGGTTGGCTGTGAAGGGGGAAAACACTCCAGGAGCAGCGACTAAAGACACCCGGGCTGGAAAGATGCTCCAGAGAGGGCTGTGCTGTAAAGCCAGGGAGAGCCACAGTGAGTTATGCGGGACGAGATTCTGCAGATACAGAAGCTGGAGTCTCTTGTTTGGTAGAATTTGGGAGGATTAGAATTTTAAAGCCTACTGCACAGATGCCACTTAGCCCACCTTGAAGCCTGGCTTCCTCAACATACTGGCCGTAGTTTTGACTTCAAAAGCACGCAGTTGCACTTTCTTACATCCACAGTGTTTCCAACTGAAAGAGCTGTCAGTTCATGAGCAATAAATGAATAACAGATTCCCTGGGAAATGTTCACATCAGCAGAGACGACTACAAGTGAGCAAGGGTATCTCGGGGCCCCAGAAGGAACCAGGCTTGGTTTCCGTGAACGTCTGCGCGGGACCCACCGTGTGGACCACAGATTTCAGAGAACATCACACAGTTGTGGGGATGCTCCCTGCTCCCTCCTAGCACTGAGCTTCAGGGGACTCGGTACATTTTTACATCCTGAAGAGAGATAAATGATGACAATCTTTTCACATTCGAAGCAGTGCTGATAAATGAAGGAGCTACTCCCAGGTCCTCACCCAGAGCGACTGACGCCAGGCCAGGAAGGAGAAGGAACCCAGAACTTCCGTGTGGAGTTAAACCTACCCCATGATGCTGCACCTGTTTTCTCACTTCTAGCCATGCGAATTCCGCCGTGAAAGGCAGCTGCTACTTACAACAATGCAGATTATGACACACACTCTACCTCAGCCATTTAGTCCACACACACCCCAATCTGGGAGAGATTTATTTGCTGTCCTGAAAAGGGAGAAGCGACCCAGACACATGAGCTGTTTTATGTTCCTGTTGGATCATTAAGTTTGAGAGGAAGGGCCTTTAAGTGCCTTAAACTACGACAAAGGTCCAGGTGAGTTCACAGTAAACACAGTTGGTGAGCAAACACCAGGGACCTGACTGCGCCGTTGGCTGAGGGCGCTTCCTCTACACGGCACTGGAGGCCCTTTCCTCACATTGAATAGAAAGACTGATGTAAACGAGATGAAAGCTCTGCCTCACTTTTCCCTAAATTCACCCATTTCATCTACTGGGCACAGTGGATGTAGGGACCCCGACGAGAAACGCCCAACTCCTGACGACTCCTGTTTTCTGGAATGCTTGCTACAGCTGCTCTAATTTACATCTCGGGTGCCCAAGCAGGTTTAATCAGAGACGACAGTGAGTCGCTCACCCCCGTCCTCTGCACGTCCAGGAAGGTGGCCCTCTGGAAGGACAGCTCCCATGCTGCGAGCTCGCTCCCCAGCTCCACGCTGAACATGTGGCTCCTGCCGTGGCCGACGAGGACGCTGAAGCAGAAGGGCCTGTGCTCCCCGCAGTTGGGGTCCTGGAGACCCAGACAGAGGCTGGCTTGGGCCCAGCTGTCATCCGGAAGCCAGAACTGAAACAGAGAGGAGGGCACGCAGGTTAGAGGGGACGGCTTCCTGGGTGACTGGTCCACGGAGGGCGCCCGGGACAGAGGGGCCTCTTCCAGGCTGGGGTCCTGGCCACACAGAAGACGTGTTTTAGAAATAGTTTCAAAAGCAAAGGTTGAAACAAGAAAAAAGAGCCGTTCAGTTCCTGATTAAACATTTAAGCAGAAGATGTGAATCAGCCTCAGTGCGTCCCTGGATCACAGACATACCGGGCGGATGTCCCAGCAGCCCCGAGCCTCAGGGCGGGGGGTCTCCGCCACAGCCTCGCCTGAGTCATGAACGCGCCCACCCAAGGAGCAGCTGTGTCAGGCTTCACTCAGGGATCAGGAGAGATGGAGCCTGGGGCCTCAAACGAGTCCGCATCTCAGGCCGGAGCCTGCTCTTACCTTCCTCTGTGTCTCTCTGTCTCTGTGTGCGTGTGTCTCTGCATCTCTGTGTCTCTGTCCCCTGGAGATTCACGTCCGTCTTCACCTCCCGCTCACCCACCCGCTGCACAGACACCCTGAAGAGTCCGCGCCAGGCCCTGCACTAGGGTGGCCTCTGCCCGCACGGCCTCCCCGGGGAAGGGGAAGCGGGTGGACATCCTTCCAGGGCTGCTGATCAGCCTGAGGAGACGTGACGTGAGCCACAGCCCGGTGGCAGCAGGAACAGAGGCTGCGCACAGGCCGGGCCTTCACAACCCGACTCCGAGCTATTCGGATGCACACGGGCTGTCCCGCCAAGCCACACTCACCACTCACACTGGCGGCCAGAGTTCATTCCCCGAATCCCCGTGACCCACCTTGTGGGCTGGTCTGGTTTTATGTGAAATATGCTTCTGCCTTCTGGGCCCAGGCTTGTGAGAGCAGTGGCTGCTGACGGGGGTGGAGAGGGGCGCACGGGCTCTGGGTGCCCTCTGCCTTCTCAGGGCCTCACGGCGGCTCTGCAGGCCCCGATCCGCGCTGTCCCCGCTTCCACTGCCCAGGGACCTGTCCTCACGCGTCACTTAGACACTTGCTGCCTTGTGGTATGCGACGTGAGGGTGCGTGTGCGTGCGTGTGTGCGCACAGGTGTGGTGTGTGCCTGGTGCATCTGTCCTGATCCTAAATGAACACAGTACAGAGGCTGCACCTGGATTTTGGAGCCGCCAGATCCTTGACCTCAGACTGGCATGCACAGAAACCCTTCAGGAACTAGGATATCGGGTTCCAAGTCAAGAAGAGCGAGATGTGAGTCACTGGCCTGATTTCTCAGAAACCCCGTCCATGACTACTGACCTTGAGTGTCAGGACTGACTATTCTTTCCTGGACTGGTGTAGGTGGGGGGCTGTGTGCTGCTGTAGGAGAAAAACAGGCTTTGGAGTCAGACAGACAGCACTTGGGACCTTCTTGGCCAATTTTCAGCTGTTGACCTTGAGCTTTTCAGTTCTCTCTAAGCCTAAATATCTGAACCATAAAATGGGTGTAAGAGAAAGGTTGTCATGGGTTTAAAGGACAGCACGGATGAAGCGTGTAGCACCTGCATCCTCGCCCATGTGGCTCGTTTTCTGTTTACATAGAGCCCATCGTCCACAGGCAGTGCTGAGTCGTGGCGTAGACTGAACTTTCATGTCTAACGTACAGCGAACTGTCTCCCGACAAAGTCAGCGACTACACAATCCAGCATCAAGTTTCCAGCTGCCCACTCCTGATGTGGACCCCTGCCTCAGACTGTGAGAAGACAGAAACCATCCTGGGTTCACTTTTCAGAAAACAAAATGCAAAGACTATTTTGGAAAATTACCTGGATTTTTTCCTACTTCTATTTATTTATTTGAGACAATTATAGCAACAATACAGGAAATTTAAAAGATCATTCTATTATGATCTATCTTTTGTCATCTAATTTGTTTTTATATTTCCTCCATGCAGTGTCTCTTTGTACACATAATTCTATAAATGTGTAATGTGATTTTAATGGAGCACTTGAAATATACGACCCTATTAGGTCTTTATTTCTCAGTGGTCATCTGACAATTCTCCCAATGTTCACTACTTAAGAATATCATGAAATATTTCCATGCACACAGCTATTTGACTCTTGCAAATTCCTTGTTTTGAGTCAGTTCTGAGAAGTGAGCTCGTTTGATCGAGCACTGAAGTTTTGTGACTCTTCATCTGAATGGACAAACCTCAGCTCTACATGCAAGAACAAATAGAAGAGTTAAACATAACTTTTGAGGGCTTCCCTGGTGGCGCAGTGGTTGAGAGTCCGCCTGCTGATGCAGGGGACGCGGGTTCATGCCCTGGTCCGGGAAGATCCCACATGCCGCAGAGCGGCTGGGCCCGTGAGCCATGGCCGCTGAGCCTGCGCGTCCAGAGCCTGTGCTCCGCAACGGGAGAGGCCACAACAGTGAGAGGCCCGCGTACCGCAAAAAAAAAAAAAAAAAAAAAGAACAAAACAAAACCTTTGAACCGCCTGAGAAATCCCAAGAAAGGACACTGAAGGACTTCATAGATGTGGTTACTTTCTGCACCTCAAACTGTTGAGCTTCACAAAAAATAATGTGCTATAAACGCTGCGACGTGAGTGAAATCACTGATCCATACACAGCTCATTTCCCCAGGTATTTTCTGTAGCTTCTTTTGGAAACAGTAACTCAGTTCTCATGCAATGTATCGTTAAGACTAAAAACCAGGAGCGATTACAAAATTAAAGGTCCCTGAGCTGCTGTGGAGACAGCGAGTGACTGAGGCACCTCCCAAATCACTTCCTGCAGCCTGACCAGCTGCAAAGGCCCCTTCCTGACTCTGGGCCCCCACCTGCCATCCTCGGAGCATTTACGGTAGAAAACTCATCCCTCTAAACCCTCTCTCTGCCCCTTGGAAGTGCAGATCTTTTTAAAGCCTCCGCCGGTTCTACAGGGCGAGCCTGGGTGCCACCCACGCCCCTGGAGCGTGAATGCCCAGGAATGGGGCCCGACTTCCTGTCTCTGCGGGCGGGAGCCTCCCTCCGCGGGACCCAGGCCAGGCTGCACAGCTACTTCCCTCCACGAAGATGGGAGAGAGGCTCCTCTTCCTGTGGGTGGGGGCCACCTGGGCCACACTCACCCCTCACCGAGCTCGGGGACCCCTGCCTTTTGTTTCAGTGGACTTGAGGTCGGTCTCTGCCCCCAGTGACGTCTTCCTTGTCTGTTTTACTTCGATGGGTACAGGTTTTCTCTGACAGGACTTGAGGAGAATTATATTCTCCTTATTCACAAGGCTACACTTGAGAGGTGGCTGGAGAACAGGTCACAGGAGGACACTCCAGAGAGCTTCCTGCGAGGCCAGTGCTTCTGACAGGTGAGGCAGAACAGGATTTAGAGAGGTGGCATTTCAGGTCAAAGGTCGTGAACTGTTTACATTTTGATAGACCCTTCCTCGCATTGTCACCAACCTTTTCATCTTTGACAGTCGAATTGGCAAACATATTATTTCATGGTTTCCACTTGCATTTCTTTTCTTTTTTTTCATTAAATTTTTTTTATTTTATATGGGAGTATAGCTGATTAACAATGTTGTGTTAGTTTCAGGTGTACAGCACAGAGATTCAGTTATACATACACATGTATCTATTCTTTTTCAAATTATTTTCCCATTTAGGTTGTTACAGAGTATTGAGCAGAGTTCCCTGTGCTCTACAGTAGGTCCCTGTTGGTTATCAAAATGTAAACAGTCCACATCCTTTGACCTAGAAATTCCACCTCTCTAACTTTTTCCTGGTGATACACTTGCACACGTGTGATTACATTGTTTGTAATTTTGCAAAAAAATGGGAACAAATTAAATACCCCTTGATAAGGGCTTGGTAAAACAAAATATGATACATTCATGGAATTGCACACTAGGTAGTGGTTTTAAAGTGGGATCATCTCTTTGTGTATATTGAAAAAAGATCCACAAGATAAACTGTAGAGCAAAAAGTGATGTGTGGAATAGTGTGTATGCTTCCATTTGCAGAAGGAAAAAAGAATATTGTACATATAAAAAAAATAGAATCGGATTTAGCTGAGCTTCAGGCCAAGGGAACCTGGACCCCACCTGCCTCCAGTGAGGCTTCTGGAACTTACTCCCCCTCTGTGCTTCTGGGTCTCGGCTGTCAGATGGAGATGACAAGGATTAACTCCTCAATTGGGGACAGGATTAACTCAGGATGTAAATGGGGCACTTAACAGGGCTGCAGGAGGCTCACTCAGCAAAGATAAGGTATTATTATCAAGATCCTTTGCCAAACATATGAGTAAATTTGGTTCCACTGAAAAATGCAAACGGAATATTCTTATGCTGAGAGGGAATATTTATGCAGGAGGCGCCACACTGCTGAGCAGTGTTTTTATTATTCACTATGTGGAGGCTGTTTGTGATTTAAGTCACGACTGCAATCAAGTCTGATTGATTCAATTTTCTTATCTCTTTCGTGGTGAGTGTGAAATACAGACACATAATTTTAAGAACTGGAAAAAGGAATTTTTGGAGAGGAGAAAGAGTCATAGAAAAACACCACGCCGACTACAAAATTTGATTTCTGGACTAAATATTAATGACTAGACTTTGAAATGGTGATTATGAAAACAAATCATTAAAAAAATTCTATACTAAAGTGCTAGTTCTTACAATAACCATACATGTATTTCAATTTTTGAAAACTGAAGTAAATATTACAGATAATTTAAAATTCATACGTGCAAAATGACCAACATCAACAATTAAAGGCACCTGAGAAAAGGGGAGATTTTGTAAGATCACTGTTTTTGTTTTTTTTTTTTTTTTTTTTTGGTGGTACGCGGGCCTTTCACTGTTGTGGCCTCTCCCGTTGTGGAGCACAGGCTCCGGAAGCACAGGCTCAGCTGCCATGGCTCACGGGCCCAGCCGCTCCGCAGCATGTGGAATCTTCCCGGACCGGGGCACGAACCCATGTCCCCTGCATCGGAAGGCAGACTCTCAACCACTGCGCCACCAGGGAAGCCCAAGATCACTGTTTAAAGACTCCCAACAAGACACAGAATTCAATCTCCTTTTTAAAAATGTTGAATGCTAAACATTTATTATGATTATTATTTACCCTGCATTGAGTTTAATGCTTTTGCTGTAGCCATCCTCCTGGCTAATTTCATGATTTCAGTTACTTCATAGCATGTTTATTGATTAAATTTTTTTTTTCAATTTTTCTGAAAAGATATGTTGGATAAAAACAGAAGAGGCTCGATAGTTTATTCATGAAGCACACATATAAAATATGACGGTCCTATGAAGACATCCCAATACCAAATGAAAAACTCAGATGTCTGGAAAGCCATATAAACAAGTTGAAAATATAAAAAGGCCAGAATGAAATAATAAGGTGCTTACATAAAAAAAAAGAATAAGGACTTAAAAGTTCCTCTATGATATTCTTTTGTGGAATTCTGATGAATGATTGTGGGATGAAGCTAGATGTTCATGTTATTTTACTATTTCAACAGACAGTGGGAAACAAATATTTCTCTCACTCTTTAAGCCCAAAGGGTCATCTTGTTAATATGAAAGCATCTATTGTGCAAAGGAAACTTACCTTGTGAACTTTAAATAGTACCTCACAGAGGTTATAGGTTTTTTCCGCTCGGACCCAGTCTAATGTGCTCATCTGCAAGAAATATAAAACAGACACATAAACCCTACGTGTTCTCACCCCAAATAAGGGGAATTGTGTGAGGTGATAGAGGTTAACCAACTTGATTGTGGGAACCACTGAACAGTGTACATGGATATCAAATCATCACACTGTACACTTTAAATATATTCCATTTTTTGTCAATCGTACCTCGATAAAACTGGGAAAAAAAATTAAAGTATACATGCAAAGACACATGCTATTTTTAGTATGAGAATTTAAACATTTACAACAATGGAGCTAGTCAATGTGTCTTTACCTTCATTAAATTCTAAACCAGGAGCAGGACAGTTGAAAAACTAAACTATATGCCATGGCAAGTTTTGCTGAGTAATTGCATGTCCTCGCTGTTGGCTTGAAGCCTGAAGATGTTTAGATACATTATTGATACAAGAACCCAGTAACAGCGGAACTTATCTATTACACACAATAGGGCATAATTTTAGGAATTCATTTTGGATTTCTTTTACATTAACTTAAGGACCGATTTTAGGTTAAATTTAGAGACTCCTCACCCATTCTGCTACGCTCCTAACTTCTGTTAAGCAGCTACTATCTGTGTGTCT
The DNA here is from genome assembly GCF_964341445.2 of Mesoplodon mirus. NCBI lineage: Eukaryota > Metazoa > Chordata > Mammalia > Artiodactyla > Ziphiidae > Mesoplodon > Mesoplodon mirus. The sequence goes on along the minus strand of NC_138990.1, from coordinate 25,479,758 downwards.
GCATGGCCATCTGTGGTTTGAGCTGTCCCCTTCCATTTAGTTTTCCTTGCTGATGGTCACTTTCCTTTCCCCCCTGGAAGACCCCCTCTCCACGCCCGGCTCCCGTGCTCCTGGTGGGTGACTGCTCAGCCCAGGGTGGAGGTGCCCTCGGAAATGAGTCGGTCCGTGCGTCTCACCCTCTGGGCCACGGTGTCTGTTTCAAGGAGAATGTGCCACAGTCAGAGACAAGCTGACACTGAGAAGATGCTCGGACTTCTGGGATGGACTGCTTCTTGCACGGACTTGAAGTGAAATGCTTCCACCCTGAGAGCCTTTGGGAGCTGTGTGGGGACCACGTGGCCACCAGTCACTACGATGTACCCGCACTGGTCATCAGCTGTGACACACACACACCCACTGAGGCAGGATGGTGAGAACGGGGAAGATGGGGGGCCTGAGCTCTCTACCTGCCACTCACTTTCCTGTAAACCTAAAAAACAAAGTTTATTAATTAATTTTCAAAAGCAGGTCTTTCTCTTCATTGCCTTCTGCCTTGACAATTTTCTATTTTATCTGACCACATCTGATTTGAAATAGAGCAGAGAGTGTAGATTCTCAGATGTAGTATCTTGGCATATTTTAATATTATTGTGGAACACTTGTGTAGCCCCAGAACTGATACAGAGAAATATTCTATATTAGATACATAATTGTCTAATATGCCTTAAGTCTACAAATCTTCACTTAAATTACTTCTTTCCAGGTAAATATTTTTTTGAATGATAGAATACACTTCCCTAATTGCCATCCTTAAAATTGCTTCTAGTATTTCTTGCATATTCATAGGTAACTGCTATATAATTTATATGTTAATGCTATAAGATGCTATAAAATTGGTTTTATAAGTGTTATTTAACACATTTTAATGGTGTCTGAAAACATGAGTAGCTGAAACATTATTTCTCAGATTCCAATTTGCAAATCAGAAATAACAATTCACGCTAAGGAAGGAGAGCTGAGTGCATGAGAAAGGCCAGAGAATCCTGGTTTAATGCAGCTTTTCCAGCATGCATCAGCACACAGGAGAGACCTGGGGCCACCACTCCCCACCGCCGGCTGTTTACTCTTCGTAGGTAACTCAGCCCCAGAAAACCCACCGCCTTCCCCAGCCCCACGCTGCTCCTTTCCTGTCTTCCAGCCCTTCTCCCTTCTTTTTCCTCATTGCCTTCAACATCTCCCTTTCCCTCATCTCGAAGGAGCTCAAAAACCATCCTTGAAGACAGGACTTTCTCTTTAATTTTTCCTAATTTATTTGCCACAGTATCTCTGGGCCTTTTAAAAGTTCATTTAGATATTCTGACACAACGTGTTGGCCACAAGGCTCCATGAGTGTGGTCGGGCTTTCTCGGCAAAGACTGCTGGCCCGGGGATGGAGGAGGAGTGAGGGACCCAGGCTGGGGAGGTCTGAGAGCAAACCAGCAGGGACACTTGTAGATTCACTCCCCTGGAGCCACTTATTTGTTCTCATTCCAAGGAGAAATGGACCAGAGGGCCGCCTCCCACGCCCTCCCAAGAGAGCTGTTTATGTTACCTGAGCTCAGAGAGGCTTAAGGACTTCGAGCCCCTCCCGTGTGGCCCAAACCTCTGTGTACACAGAGCCCACCAGCCTCACTCGCCCGCCTGTGAGGCCCGGTTGGAGGGAAGATGCTGTGACTAATTAACAGTCCGCCTCACAGCCACGACCTCACATTTCACGTCAGCATAAAGGAGATCAGTAAACATATGTATTAAAAACTTAACATACGGTTGTTTCTGATTTGGGCAATTTGCCTCCAGCGCGAGGATACAAAAATCCAAGGTCAGATAAAAACATGTGCAAATATTTAGGTGTAAATTCACTCGCCATATTTTGTGTATTGCCTTTACATGAGAAGTTGCTGAACATTAAGAGTAAAATTTCTTCTGTTAAATTCAAATGCGCTGGAGTTTCAGACACACTTATGAATACATAAATTAAGTCCCTCAGTGCTCCGTTTCATCCTGTGAGGTATTCAGCTAGCATTTACCACCCCCATCCTTAAACTGAGGAAACTGCTGAATAGAGGGGGAATTAGTGCCTGTGGTCCCACAGCCAGGAAACAGAAAGATTGTTTACAGCCCAAAGCTTCCAACCATTCACTTACAACTTTTTCTCCTTAGGCTCTTTTTCCTAACATCTTGCAGAGTAAATATTTCCACTGTCTTATAAAATCTTTCAGCCCCCATTTTCAAATATGCTTTTGTTATTTTGGATAGTATAGGAAAATGATTTAAATTAGCATAATGCCATTGTGTAGAGGTAGTTTTGATTTTTTTTTCTAGTTAAAAAGTTACAGTATTTCTGGTTCTGCATGTAAGGAGCTTGAGCATCACCACTCCTAAATAACAATCAGCATGAAACAGAATGGATGGAAAAATCAACAACTCTTGTTGGATCCATAACAGAGGGGAGGACACAGGGCCAACCATGGCTCCCAAGCACACATATGTTGACAGCAAGTGGATGGAGAAAATAGTCCATGTTAACACTAACCAGAGGAAATAGAGGACTATTATTTTCCTACAGAGCACACTTTACAATAAGGAATGTTATCAGGGATAAAAAGTGTATTACATAAAGATGAATGGTCAATTCTCAAAGGAGACATAACAATACTTAACATGTGTACAGCTAACAACAGAGCATCAGACCATGTGAGGCAAATACAACCTCCAACCATGAGAATGGAACTCGAAGCTTCCCCACTAAGACCAGGAATGAGCAAGGATGCCCCCTTTTCACCATCTAACTGGAAGTCCTTGATGTGCTTTATGGCAAGAACCGCACGTAAAAGGTGTACAGATTGGGAAGGAAGACATAAAACTATCTTTGATTGCAGATCTTCTCTGTAGAAAACCTGAAGGAGTTGACCAAATGAAACAAACCAAAAACCTCCTGGAAATAATAAGCAATTATAGCAAGGCTGCAGAATATAAGGTTTACATACAAAAGTCAATCACATTCTTGTATGCAAACAATGAACAATCAGAATTTGAAATTAAAAACATATTACCATTTATATTAACATCCCCAAAATGAAATACTTAGTTATAAGTCTAACAAAAACATACGAGATATATATGAGGAAAACTACAAAACCTCTTTGATTAACAAAATCAAAGAAGTAAACAAATGGAGGGTAAAAATGGTTTTACCATTTTTACCATTTTTACCTATGTTCATGGACAGGAAAACTCAACATTACCAAGATGTCAGTTCTTCCCAACTTGATTTACAGATGCAACACAATTCCAATCAAATTCCCAGGAAGTTATTTTGTGGATATTGACAAGCTGATTCTAAAGGTTATACGGAGGCAAAAGACCCCAAATAGGCAACATATTTGAAGGAGAAGAGCAAAGTCAGAGGCCAGAGACCACCTAACTATAAGATTTACTATAAAGAGAGTGCGGTATTGGTGAAAGAAAAGACAAGTAGATCCATGGAACAGAATGGAGAGCCCAGAAACAGATGAATAGACTCATCTGATCTTTGCTAAAGGAACGAAGGCAAAACAAGGGAGCAAAGACAGTCTTTCCAACATATGGTGCTGGGACAACTGGATATACAAATACAGAAAATGAATCTAGACATACATCATACACCCTTCACCAAAAGTAGCTCAAAATTGATCATAGACTTAACTGTAAAATACACAACTATAAAAAACTCCTAGAAGATAACACAGGAGAAAACCTAGATGACCTTGGGTGTGGTGATGCCTTTTTAGACACACCACCAAAGGCACCACTCATGAAATAATAGATAAGCTGGACTTCATTGAAGTTAAAAACTTATGCTCTGCAAAAGACAAAGTTAAGAGAATAAAACAAGGCATAGACTGGGAGAAAAAATTCTCAAAAGACACATCTGATAAAGGACTGTTAACTGAAATATACAAAATACCCTTAAAACTCAGCACTAAGAAAACAACCTGAGTAAAAATGGACCAAAGACCTTCACAGATCCCTCACCAAAGGAGACAGACAGATGGTCAATAATCACGTGAAAATGTGCTCCATGTCATACGTTGTCAGGGAAATGAAAATTAAAACAACACTGAGAGGCCACCACACACCTATTAAAATGACTAAAAGCCAACACGGACAGCACCAAATGCTGGTGAGGATGTGGAGCAGCAGGAACTCTCGGTCATGGCTGGTGGGGATGCAAACTGGTGCAGCCACTTCGGAAGACAGTTTCTCACAAAACTAAACATATTCTTACCATATGATCCAGCAATCACACTCCTTGGTATTGACCCAAAGGGGATGAAAATTTATGTCCAAACAAAGTCCTGAACATGGATGTTTATAGCAGCTTTATTCATACTTGCCCAAACCTGGAAGCAACCAAGATGTCCTTCAGTAGGTGAATGGATAAATAAACTATGGTTCATCAGACAAGGGAATGTTTTTTCAAAGCTAAAAAGAAATGAGCTCTCAAGTCATGAAAAGACATGGTGGAAACTTAAATGCATATTATTAAGCCTCTGAAGAGGCTACATTCTGTATGACTCCATCTGACATTCTGGAAAAGGCAAAACTCTGCAGACAGTAAAAAGATTAGTGGTTGTCAGTGTTGGTAGGTAGGGAGGTACAAACAGGTGGATCGAAGAGGATGTTTAGGGCAGTGAAAGTACTCTCTAAACCACAATGGTGGACACACATCATTGCACATTTGTCCAAACCCATAGAATGTGCAACATCAAGAGTGAGTTGTAATGGATACTGTGGACTTGGGTGATAAGAGGTGTCCATGTAGGTTCATCCTTGGTAAAACATGTACCATCTGGGGGGATATTAACGATGGGGATGTGTAGGGCCTGGGAGTAGAGGGGAATCTCTGTGCCTTCCCCTCTATTTTACTGTAATCCTACAACTGCTCTAAAAATAAAATCTTTGAAAAAAAGTTACCCAGGCTGTTTCATGTCTTTATATGTTGTGTTTAATACACAGCCTTTTCATCTCAAAGCAAATTACAAGGTGAATTATTGTCACGTGGTTACCTTTGGAAATGGGTATGTGCTAAACTATATACTATGGCATCACACACACACACATCTACACCCCCCCCCAAAAAAAAAGGAGCCATGAGAATCCTGCCTTCTTGCTCTTTGGAAATTTTTGTGGTTCATACCTTTCTGATCTCTACCTAACTCTTGTATGTACTAACACTGTATACTCAAACGTTCTCAAAATATTTGACTTTAATAGGAAAATATTTACATACTTGTTTTCTTTATTTAATTAAAATAGAAATGGAACCGCTACCATTTTTACCTTAAATGATATGAATGAACTCTTGGAAACCTTTCCAAAAGTCTGGGAGATGGAGCGTCAACATCACACTGTCTCCGGCAGGGAAACTTCCACACCTGAGAACTCGCCGTGCAGAACTAGCGATAGCAAGTGCACGGGATGAAACCTCCGCCTCTGTGGGCACCTGGATCGTGGCCTCATGCACGATCCCTCACCCCACCTCTTCCTTTAAGCTGCAAAGGCTGGAAAGATTCTAATGTAGTCTGTCTTTGCTTCTTGTGGAATTTGCTCGTAATTTGTTATTTGAGCGTTTCCATCACAAACTGTTTTGAGATTTGTTGGCATACTGTCCTCACTTGCCCCCCAAAATCTAAAGGGTTGATTTTTCCTCTATACAGTTGACCTTTGAACAGCACAGGTTTGAATTGCATGGGTCTACTTTTACGTGGATTTTTTTCAACAGTAAATGCATGTAGTAAACACTATGTGATTTGAGGTTGGTTGAATCTGCGGATGCAGAACCGTGGATACAGAAGAACTGCATATAAGGAGGGTGGATTATAAGTTATACTGAATTTTCCACTGTGTGGAGGGTCAGAGCCCCTAAATCCTGCATTGCTCAACTGTATTCTCTTTAGAGGATTTGATGATATTTCCAAATCACATAGCTCACCACAGAGCTTTAATGCTTATTGTTAAATATTTATATTAATAGATATATTAGATATTTATTTAAATACTTAATATTCACTTTACAGACTATCCAACCAGTAACCAAGGAGCATCTTCTTCATGTTCAATGTGATGCCAGATTCAATGGGAGCCACTTTAAGAAGGTCCCAGGACAGCGGAAAATAAACAAATTGGTTTGTAGCATTTACTAATAGAAATTCTCCATAAGTCATCTTTCAATCTCACAACACCTCTCAAGTAGCCATTTACTTTGTACTTGTTTATAGGTGATATTTAGTAAGGAAATTTAAAAATTATATGAAGACATCAGGAAGTACACAAATAAGTCAACTCAATCTAATTTTTGGAGTGAATACTTATAAATATTACTGCCTTCATCCTTTCACTTCTTCCTGGGAATTACTAGTATTGATTACCCTGGAAAATAGAAATTATGCAGATTCAGGAGAGGCAGGTGGCTTCTGCAACTTGTGACCATGCAGAATCCAGTGAAATGATGTGGAGGCTCATCTGGTCTCGCAGCATTAAGGACCATCTACGTACTGATGCCTCCAAACTCCATCCTGCCAGACAGATGTCATCGCTGCACTAGAAACAAGGGTACCTAACTCTACTTGAAAATCTCCTTGAGGCATCTCTAGATGTCTCCGGCTCAGGAACCCCCAGCACTCACTACTGTGTCCCCCGTGGGGCTCCGTCTGGGCCGGCAGTGGCATTCCCACCAGGCTGGAACCACAGCCACAGGCACCGAGTAGTCTACACCTGTGTGCGCGTCTCAGTGGGCTTCTTAAATTCTGCTGCGTTCTAGGGCTTCAGAGGCTGCGACGTGCTATACTGATGGGATGTACGATTTTATATTTACACCTAAAAATCACATTGTGAAACTACAGGCTTTCTTCAGGATAATAAAGTTTTCATATTTCAGTGATCTGAGACTCTAATCTGTTAGCAGGCAATTTTGAATGGATGTGAAAAATTTACATTAGCATCTGGCTACCCTAACTCCAGTGTGATCCGTAAATGAACGTGGGGCTCATGCAGTCTCACAGCTCTGCATCCTGGACATCACTTCCAGACTCCCCTGGGGTCTTGCTTTTCCTATACAAGTAACAGCATGAGCCAAATATATAAAAAAGGCCTCACTCTTTTTTTGATGTCGACAAAACTATAATTATCAGAAGATGTTGCTGCTGATGACTCTGAGAAGAGATGGGGGACGGTGGAGGAAAGTATCTCTTGCAGAAACTGTTAGGAATGCGAGTTAATGAAAGATGCACCTGCCAGGAAACGTCTTTATTGGGAGAAGGAGATGTCAGTTATAGGAAAAGACGAGAGGGCAGGTGTTTCTTTTTTCTTTTTTTAATTGTGCAGTTCAATGTTCTTTAGTATGTTCACAGTTGTGCAACTATCACCACAGTCGATTTTAGAATATTTTCACCATCCCCCAAAGATATCTTGTACCCTTTAGCTGTCACCCTCCATCCTTCTCCACCCTCTCAGCCGTAGGCCGCCACTAACCTACTTCCTGTTTCTATAGATTTGCCTGTTCTAGATACTTCATATAAGTGAAATCATACAATACGTGGTCTTTTGTGACTGGCTTCTTTCACGGTGTTTCTTTACTACAGGGTAACGTGGCCCTTTCTCCATATGAGAGATGCAACGTCTCGGAGGAATTAGAAATCAGGTAAGGGAGGAGACCCCGGGCAGAGAGACAGAGAGAGTGATAGACAGACAGACAGACAGACAGACAAGCATTTCCTGCAAAGCACCTGCTTTCTGCAAACACATTCTGAACGGGCCCCGCAGAAAAGACAACATGCTGCCGGATCCCACATAATCCAGAACCGGCAATCTCCAGATTTCCAGAACGTTCGTGATACAGGGCTGGTGGCTACATGTAACCATCAGCTCACACGGGAGGCTCACGTCCAGCTGCAGGGAAGTGGAGTGGCTTTGCTCGGATTATGTGCAAAGCGAGCAAGATCTCCCCGGGCACAGGCGCTGATGGGCAATCCAAGGAGAAGCTGCCAGCCCAGCACCGGATTGACCCAGACCTTTAACTTACTGGTAAGAACTGGGCCAGTTCACCTCGGTTCACGGAGGAAACCAGGGTTCCTCGCGCTGCCCTTTCCATCTCTGAGGGTCACCTGAGCACCTCCACAGCTGCATCCAGAATCGGGAGGGGAAGGCGTCCGTGAAAAGACGCGTGCACCCCACGTGTGTGCCTAAAATACCTGTAACGTAGAAGACGTTGTTGCCAAACCAAAGGAAAGGGAGGTGTAGATTGTGAAAGCTGCTCACCGGTGCCGGGGAAGCCGGCTGGGGAGGGACCCCGGCCCCGAGGAGGGCACATGGGGAGGACTCAGCCCTTGGCCAGGCCAGAGCAGAGAGCTGAGCAGATTTCAAACTTCTAAGAATGATATTTACGGCAGCAGAAGGCCTGCTCCAGGCCAACCCGAGCAGCTGAGGTCAGCAATTGATTCGCGTGATATGCTGCTGGTGACACGGATCGATGCAAGAAGATTGGCCCTGGGATTTTAAAGTAAACAAGCCAAGCCTGGTGTTAATACAGATGACATTATCCATATGGTGACTGTGGAGATCTCCTGAGCCGCCCAGATTAGAATTTCTGTCCATGAAATTGAAACTGCCATGGGAAGTGGATGAAATCATCTTTCACTATAACAGGTATAGAAATCTGATTAAATATTTAAAGCATTTCTCATAATTTAGAATGTTGTACTATGTAGGGAAAACTTATACCCTGAGAATCTTAATTAACAAGAAAAGAAAAATTAGGAGAACTCTCAGGCGTGTGACCTGGGACATCAGTCACTTCCTCCCCCAGTTCTGCGGGGGGGGGAACCCTCTTTCCAGGTACATCGGGTGCAGGTAGGGTGACCCTTTCCTCCTCCCCCAACTGTCGCAGGCCAGCGGGAGGGCCCTCTGCTTGGAGCCACACAGTTCTGATTCTCAATGCCCCACCCTGATCCACCACTCACGCCCCAGCCGCCTTCCACGTCACTCACTGCTGCAGCCAGAATTGAGGCCATCGGGGTTATCTGTGGTTATTCTTATGTTTACTTTGTTAGACAAAACCTTAGAAAGTTACATTTAGCAACAAATGCTAAATAACATTATTGCATTTGAGAAGAACTCAATTATTATGCAAATCTGTAGATAACCCTCCAGCATCAGTAAATTCACAGCCTTGGATTATGAAAAGCTCGAGTCCCTGGTGGAATACTGGCCTGGGTCCTGGGGAGAGAAAAGAAGTCCGTGGGAAGACTGGTGAGGTCTGGTGGCATCCGTGCTTTAGTTCCCAGTGTTGTGTCACTGGTAATCCTTCAGCTTCAGCAAACAGACCACAGTTCTGTACGGGGTCAGCCCTCAGAAACCTGGAGGGAGGCTACGTAGGAATCCTCCTACCCTGTGCACAAGTTCCCTGTCAATCTTTTCTTAAACCATTTATTGAGGTATGACTGACGTTCAGAAAGGTATACAAATTTAATGTATACAACCAGATGAATCTGAAGATGAGAAAACACCCAAGAAAGCATCACCCCCATGTTTGCCATAAACGCATCCATCCCTCCACAGTCAGAGAGGACAAGTGCTGTGAGGGTGTGAGCAAAGGGAACCCTCGTGCACTGTTGGTGAGAATGTAAAATGGTGCAGCCACTGTGGAGATGGTATGGAAGTTCCTCAAAGAGATTAAACACAGAAGTGCCATACGATCCAGCAATCCCACTTCTGCATATTTATCCAAAGGAAATCTGAGCCTCAAGATCCCTGCACCCTGGGCTTCCCTGGTGGCGCAGTGGATGAGAGTCTGCCTGCCGATGCAGGGAACACAGGTTCGTGCCCCGGTCCGGGAAGATCCCACATGCCACGGAGCGGCTGGGCCCGTGAGCCATGGCTGCTGAGCCTGCGTGTCCGGAGCCTGTGCTCCGCAACGGGAGAGGCCACACAGTGAGAGGCCCACATACCGCAAAAAAAAAAAGAAAAAAAAAAAGATCCCTGCACCCGCATGTTCATTTCATCACGGCACCATTCATAGCAGACAGGACACAATGCAATCACAGTGTCCACTGATGGACGGGTGGATAAAGAAAATGTGCTGTGTGCAGACAATGGCATAACATTCAGCCTTAAAAGGAAGGAAACCCTTTTATTTATTTTTAATGGCAGAAAAGTAACAACATTGTAGGTAAACGGCATCTAACTTTTTAGATGCCTGAAGCTATCAGGTTTTGCTGCTTGTTTGCAGCTCTGATGTTTGGACTCACAGAAAGTGAAATTGCTTTAATTGACAAACTTAGAGGCAGGGCATAAACATTACATTTGGTCAGTTTGGGGGAAATGGCGCTGGTAGGAATTAGAAAATAAATTGTAAACTGTAGCATTCACCGTTAAATTTCTATTATGGGCTCTACTAAATCAGGCTGTTTGTTTACTTTTATAAAACTTGGAAGATATGAGGGAAAAATAACTTTTTAAGTTTCATTATTTGACCATTAAATTAGAAATGTCTTAACAGAAGGGTTTTCTTCTATTTTGTGTTTTGGATTCTTCAGCTATATACTTGATGCTCTAAGACATCTAAGCCTTTACATCCCCACGTCCCAGTCAGCTGATATTTTAAGCAGGAAAACACTCTAATGTCTTAACGGCTGTTCAATGGAAGGAAAACCATGGACTGGTAGATTTACGGATTTAGAGTAAGAAAAGCCAGCGGGTCCACACAGGAACCCTTTCCATCCGCGTACGTAGGGGTGGAGGAGGACGGCCGGCTGGTCATGCACCCTTCTCTGGCCTCTTCCAAGCGCTAGACCAGATCCTTGCTTCTCTTACAAGGATGGCCTCGTCGGCATCCCTCCCAGACCCCGGAGGCCTGCTTACCGGAGGAGACGTGAAGACGTAGAAAGACGAGCCCTTCAGGGCCAGGAACTTGGATCTGCAGGTTTGAGAGGAGCTGGCCCCTCCCAGTCTCTCGCTGACCCACCCCACGTGGACGACCTGCGGAGCAAAACCTTCAGAATTAACAACCAGGCCTTAGGAGAAGCACAGGGCCACCCGGGCGGAGAGAACAAGCAACACACCACGGGCCGCAGACAGGGACAGGGGAGCCCTCAGCCATGTCCAACCTCCAATCAAGTGGACGCCACAAAAATGTGTAATATCTGGGGTCAAACGTCCAGACTTCTGCACTGGGCCGGGCTCGAAATTTGAGCTTCTGAGTTCTCTTCGTTTGGGCCAATGCTGGACGTCTCAGCTGCCTCACAGTTGTGCCTCCCATATGTAGATTTTTACAACCACAGTATTTAATTACATCCTATCAGGGGTTAGTATTTGTAATCTGTCTATGAGGTTGCAAAAGCAACGGTAAAATTTTACAAAAACCCTATTTTCACAGTGTTCCTGGTGATGGAAAAGAGAAAATTAAAGAGTAGCATTCTACGGAGAGTGGTAGCCACAGCTAACCAGTCAAGGTGTTGAATAGAAGTTGTCTAGTGCATCAGTGTCCTAGATACACAGAGCTTCGTAAAGTCACCCAAATACTCCACTGGCTCATGGACTTGTCTTTTCCCTCTCGGTTTAGCTATTGTCTTGTGAAGGCTTAGGGTCGCATCAATGTGATACAGTTTTAATGTTATAACAGAGAGTTTTATTATTAGTATACAAGACAACCTTATTTCACGTGTCCTTGGACTCATTTAATGCTTCTGGGTCCGTTTTCTCATCATAAAATGGGACTAGGATTCCCTCACATGACAATTTCGAGAATTTAACGCTGTACCACAGAAAACTCCCTCCCAAAGTACTAGCAGGCAGGAGGCAAGTAACACACTGCTCGGATGGAATTAGAACTCTGCGGAAACCACCCAAATAGGACCGAGTCTTTGACTATCTTGTGGATTTGAAACTGATTACACACATTACTTTAAAATGTCTGATTGACTTTTCTCCTTTTTGTCTGGTAGGATCACCCAGATACACTTTTGTTCATTTTAACACTAGCATTAATACTGCTGTAAATCATAAGATGTGCTCAATTTCCATGATTAAAACAAGCTTCATTTTAATCGGGTTATTTGTTTTCTTACTGCTGAGTCCTAAGAGTTCTCTGCATATTTTGGGGAAGAAACATTTCATTTTCTCTAGCTAGTTCAGCAGCTCCTTGATGTTCTAAAATTAACACAAATTCAATGGGTGGTTTGAATTCCACACTCACCACTGCACGAGCACAGTGATTTGTATAGTTTATATAAGACAGGATTCATTTTAAGCACGGTTACTAAAAACAATGAATTGCAGCTGGATTGAGTTTTACACAGTGAAAAACAGGGATTTGTTCAGAGATCAGCCTCTGTTCCGTGCAGACTGGACGTGTGGCATTGAGAGGCCGTCCTAGTTACTTTTAAGTTGGTACAAGACCATCTTGCTGAGCATCATCCAGAGACAGTGGGTGTTTGGTAACGTTTTACAAACCAGTCATCATTGTAGGTCTCAAACGGCATGGTTAGCAGCATGGGTATATGTTTTTCTTAGTGTACATTTGTCAGTGCTCATGAGACATCCTGTGGTTCTGGACAATATTTCCCCCGTTATCCTATTTCTGAGAGGGCTGCCTTCTCAGTAGTGGGGTGGGGACCACAGGTGACACTCAGTGAAAGCAGCTCCAGGGGCAGGAGCTCTGGACGTCAGGCTACATCAAGCCCATCAAGGGCTCTGTGTTCCATGTCCTTATCTTCAGAAGGGGACGGATGCCACTGCACACGCCTGTTTTGAGGGCAGATGCAGCCGTTTGCACGGCGATACTCAGCATCACATGATGTCAGATCCTCTCGGCATCTCTAAGCAGGATCAGGGCTGTCTTTTCTGGGGCTCGCACACTGCTTCCCTCTGGGTCTGCGTTAGACCACATGCTCTCTGAGGATGAGACCTGTGTCTTTATCTGTATCTACTCCACACCCACAGGATTGGCAGGGAGGGCTCGTCCCCTAAAATTTCTTGAAAGAAACCATGTGTGGCTCTTCATCTATCACCACCTGTGACTTTATGGGAAGTTACATAATCACAGCAGGGAGGACCTGCTTATCGTATCCATCAGGTGGGCGGACTGGAAGCCTTTTGTTTTACTGATTACCCTCAAAATGTGGAACCAGCATTTCTAGAAAACATAGGAAATTGCTTAAATTCTAAATTATTGCACATTTTTAAGTCAGCAGCAAGCTCAACAATCTGCTTTGATATTATATTTATTACCAGGAATCTTACCAAGATACTTTTCAAACTACTAAGCTAGTAAGGGCTGGTAGGAATAAAAAATAATTGCCATCCGGATGAAAAGCTAAGTAATGGAAAGAAAACAGCCCTCAGCAGGTCTCTAGCAATATGGCGTGAGGGTCCTTAAAACCTGTAAACACATTATTTTCTCTGCCAAGAACTCCAAAGGGACCAAGCTTCAGCTTTGGGTCTCAAAGGGGGCTGTAGGGAGGACAAACTCTGCTGGTTTTTCCTTTCTTTTTTAATCATATATTCAAATGCTGACAAATCTCCCATGGTCCTCTTTATCTTCATGAAATACTTAGTCATAGACTGCAATGTAGATTCCACAAGGGATGAATGATATACTGGAACTTGATACATAGGAGCTTAATTTAAGACAGGGCTGTAATATGCACAGACATGGAAATATAGATAGATGATAGATAGATGATAGATAGATAATGATAAGATAGATGATAGATAGCTAATGATAAGATATATAGATGATAGATAGATGGTAGATAGTTAGATGATAGATAGATATAGATAGATAGATGATAGGTAGATAGCTAGCTAGCTAGATGATAGATGATAGTTAGATGATAGATAGATATAGATAGATAGACGATATGTAGATAGCTAGCTAGCTAGATGATAGATAGGTAGATAGATGATAGGTAGAGAGGTAGACAGATATGATGGATGGATGGGTAGATTAGATTCACATTATAGACTGGTCAAGGGTGAGTAGAAAGCTGAAAGTGTAACTTCTAGGCTGAAATGGAGAAGCTGGGATTCTTTTTCTAGCACAGCAGCAGCAAGCATTCTTTTGTGAGGACAATTGTCAAGGGATAGATTTTCCATCTGATTCTCACTCAGCCTGAGCGTTACCCTGTTTCTCTGGAGACACAGACACTGGTTGTGGAGCCCACCCCTCCTCGGTCCTGCCATCTTCCTCCTCCTCCAGGGCTGGGGCAGTGTCTTATTTTGCTGCTTCTCCTTCCCACATCTGGTTAATACAGTCCAACAGGAGTTACATATTGAGAAGCGAACTAGGAACTCCTTTTCTGGCCAAGATGGAAACATACAGATTGTTAATAACCTGAAACGTCTATAAATCAGATGTGAAGTTAATGAAATTCCACATGTAATTTAATTCTGCCTATATTAATTAGCAAAGAAATAAGTTATCGCTTAGCTATTACTGGAAACACTGGCTGCTTTATGAATCTTTTTTAGGTATATGCAGTTCATAAATAATTTTAAGGGAAGCTAATTTTAGATTTTACATTATGAATTTTCTATGGCTTATTACATAATCCAAGAAATGTATATTATAATTTTATGAACACCTACCTGTCCATCAGATAATAATTGTACAACTGCTCTGTTCCTTTTCACAGAAAAAAGCTAGAATAACTTGAATTATTTAAGCCTCTTTTGGATTTGGTGATTAAGGTACCCATATTTCCTTTAATTCAGGTTTTAGGGAAGAAATTTATTTTGGAAAATAGATTCTTGCTGTTTTCACAGGGTGAACACATGTCCTGGTTTTCCTGGGATGATTATAAAGTTACTCCTGTTGTCTTAGTGTTACTTTTAGGTCAGTCTCCATCCCAGAAAGAAGTATCCCAGTTTGGATGAAAAATTATACAGTCATTTTACTTACCAGATATAAGAGTCTAAAAATCTATACTTATGCCTTTTGTATTATCCTTCTAATTCTGTTTTCTTTGGTTTTTGTCAATTTCAGTGGTTGTCAATATCTTTACTTTTTTCTTATTTATTCAATATTATTTTTTGCTACATACCAAAATCAATAATTAATTTTTCAAAATGAGAAAAAATAATCCTTCCTGTTTTTAAATAGGGCCCAACACCATAAATCTAAACTCCTATAATGCATAAAAAATGTTTAGTTTTTGGAGAAAATGTGAAAGCATCCTCTACTGAAAACTCGGCAAATTGGGGCAGGGGTTAGTTCTTTTACAACCTCACATAGTGAGGCCTGTCTCTGATGTTTCTTTCCAGATAAACAAATTCAAGCCCTTAAGTAAATTCAAAGTTATATAGAAATTTTAAAGTTAAAAAAAGACTTTAGATTACCCTTTGCAAATTTCTTCTCTTATAGATTAAGAAACTAGGGCTCAGGTGTTAATGTGTTCCCACTGCAACACCAGAGAAGGGGTTAGGTGGGATTAGAATCCAGGTTTGATTCTCCTAAGGCCACCAAGACTGACATCACACAAACGTGGCTTCATATATGACAAAATATCACTAAGATAAAACCAAAGCGAAATCACTCCACTGCCTCAGAGGCCTTTGAACCATAATTCATTTCATGTCCTTTGTGTTGGGAATTTTGCTTCTCAGATAGTTTTAACTTTCCCTGAACCTTACTTCTTGACTCTCTCTTGTGATTCAGTGGGAAAGAGGAGTTAAATTTCAAAACAAAACAAAACATGCTTTGGTTTCCAGACTGGTGCTCTTTCCAGCCGGCCAGGCAGTCATGTACAGCCGCAAAAACGCAGAGTGTGCTCCAAATGCGTCAAGTTCAAGTCCTGTGAAAGCTGCTCAAGTCTCAGGGTAATGGGCATTCACGTGTGCCTGCACGTGAGTGTTCCCAAACCACTGACCATGCATGATCTGTTTGGGAAGTCGGGGACAGGACGACTCCCCTGTGACAGGACAAGGAAAAGCTGAAGGAAGGGCTCCGCCTGCAGGTCACTCTCTCCTGTGGTCGCTCCTGGGCATGGAAGCCTTTCTGTGCTCCCTGTTTCCCGTTTGTAGGAAATAGGCTGCATTCAGCCTCCAAGACCCCCCCCCCCCCCCCCCGCCTTCCAAAGGGCAGGTTCAAAAGGTTGCTAATCAGGGAAGGGAGGGGATGCGGAGACAAGGGAGGAGCAGCCAGGAAACAACAGTGCAGCCTTGGGGCAGGGTCCTGGTTCCCCTCAAGGGATACACATCACAATGTCTTTGAGTTCTTCTGCAGAACTAAAACCCCCAACAAATGGAAGGTGTTAGTATTATTCATTCCACAGAGAAGGTCACAGTTCCGGAACCTTGAGAACCACAGGAGCCCATCACAGACCACCTGACGCCAGATGATCTCTGGATTGAAGGAATGCAAGCCCTGCAGGCACCCTGATCCTTTCCAGCAGCCCTGCCTCTTGACCATAAGACTCCGCACTACCCCCTCCAGGTCAGGACACACAGTTTTGAGGGCATTAGCCCGCTGTGGCCCGCTTTGCCAGGCAAAGCAATAAAGCTCTTCTTTCCTACTTTACCCAAACTCTGTCTCTGAGATTCAATCCGGTGCCCGTGTACAGAGGCCGATTTTTGGTATCCGTCTTGGAAGAGTCTCTGATTCACGACAAAAAGGATCCCCCGGGACACTTTGCTAGTTTTGCTTGTGCCAACAGAAATCCAATTTCAAATGGCAAATTATTCTTGGAGACAAAAACACCAATTTGGTCTATTGTCCCACCAGCTTTGGTAAATAAATCCAGAGAAGACAGGCTTTAAGTGTGAACTACAGGGAGATGTGTCCTCAGGGGAAAAGTCCAAGAGAAACTTCTGTCTTAGAAACACTAAGCACAGCAGAAAAGGTGTATTTTATGTGTAAGAATATGAGATGAGTCCTACATTAATTTGAAGACATTTATGGGACTATTACTCATTAAATAGCTAACCACCCTCATTTAGCTATGTAAACAAAAATAGCTGTTTATAAATTTAGAAAAACATTACAACAAATAAAAGTTAGAAGAAGCTTTCTTAGTGTTTCTTATCTAATTTAAAAATGTTGACTAGAGGGGTTTAACTTAAAACATGGTCCTAATTTCCTCTCTTTTTCAGGAAACATTCGATTGGCAGGTACTTACTCTCCTGAATGCCTTCCATTTTAACGCAAATTTTATCACTCAGCACTATGTAAAGAGCATCTCTGAGTGCTATTTAAAGCAAACTGAACACATTCCTTTAGTTTGCTTAACTTGAGCCTACAAGGTATACTGCCTCAGACCTATGAAAGACACAACCAGAAAGCTAAGAAGCTATACATTTTAAAAAGTTCACACTTACAGCTTGAACTATGACTTTATCAAAAAGGAAATAGAAAAATAATGTAGTGACTTCAAAGTGTATTTACCTGATACACAGCTAAGTACTTACAGACCTAGTACATGAGCAGTCCTTGAATTAGAAAACCAGGCGTATTACAGGTTGGCCTTTGCTCTCGGAAGGAGTGAGCTGAGGGCTCCTGAAGACGCAGGGCTACCACCACCAGAACACGCGGCCTCAAGGTGGACAAAGGCCAGCACAGGGCGCAGGGGTGGGGTGCTTCCTTCCCACCTGCAATAGCAGCTGCCCAGTCAAAGCCTCCCAGAGTGAAACTTCCTGAACGAGGACGTGATCTAAGAAAATCACACGATGCTGAAGACTCCAAATTACACAGGTGTGTCTCAGCTGTCAAACCCCTCTAAGCTTAAACAGTCATATCTAGGTTATCATTTAATCACGATTCCTTAGAAAATGTAACTGCCGATAGATCACTGATAACACGGCCCACTCAGGTCAGAACGATTCCTCCTGCACTATTTCCAGGACAAACGAGTAGCTTTCTGGAGTTAACACTGAGGGTGTGAGGATCCTGACTTCAGTCCGATGTGTGCTAATGCTTTCCTGTCAGAATTTCCAAACCAAATTTCAAAAACAGAAAGAAGCTCCCTTCAGGGACATTGTATAATCAACACAAACCCCACAAATCCTACCTGGTCACAAGGAGAACAGCATTTATTTGCCATTTTCATCTGTAGAGAGAGGGAAGCAAGGAGTCAGTATGACAAGTGTATTGATGTCATAATTTTTCAACCTAACTGGCAACTGAACTTAATTAGCTGCATGAAGTGTCCCTGCATGAAACATTTCCTTTATGAGGTATTTCTTACCTGAAAACCAAACCAGAGCACGTACAGATGTCTGGCAACGACTCTCATAACAGAAAACCCAAGACTAGCATATCGACGCTACTGTTTCAAGCATCAGCTCTTTACTAAGTGAGGCTCTGGGGCAGTGGATGCTTAAATTTCCACGTCTGAAAAAATGGGGGAAAATGATTTCTGTACTACATGGTCTTAGGTAATTACAGTTTTCACGGTTCACGTTGGATTCTCCCAGCAATCCCGCAAAATTTAACCAGTGAGGAAATGAAGGTCCAGAGTAATAACAAGGTCAAGACTACCCAGTGGGAAAGTGGCTTTGAGTCCACAGTTCCAGCTCTAAAGCGTCTGCGTCTCCTTTCCTCTGCTCTGCCCAGTAGCTACAATGTGTGAGATTCATCTAGAACCATGCATTTCTGCCAATATCAAGCTACCACCACCTGGTTTCTTCTTTTCCTTTTATCCATCCAGATACCTTTGGAATTCAAAATGCCAAGTTGGAAAACTGAGGTTTTAGAGAGGGTCCAGTACCTCCTATGTAGCTGGGAGCCGCTGAGGTCTTTGGAATAGAAATCTCACATTGCTGCTTCCCTGATATTTCAAAGTGCTCAGGCGACCTCTGTTTAGTAGTTTCCAGGAACGAGGCAGGTGTGAGAGGAAGAACAGGGTTGCTGTGGGGCCTGAGCCTGGCTGGCTACGCTGTGTGCATCCAGACCCCCAGGATCCTCCTGCCAGCAGCTGCCCTGAGCCAGAGCAGCCCCTGGGGTGCAAATGTGGACAACGGGGCAAGTCACCCGCAGGGACTGAGAACAAGGAAACGGGTCCACGGCCTCCTCGGGACAAGGGCTGGTCCTTGCATGAGCCTCCCGTGGCTGTGGCCATCAACTTACTGCCGGGATACAGCAGTTGCTTTAGGGAACTGAGTACTTTATTCATGTTTTACTCTCACCCCACCTAGCTTTATTGTTTCATTTTGAAGTTTCATGTTGACCTTGATCATCAAACAGATCACTCAAAGAGACACAGCGCTTTTTCTTTCCTGCGTGCCTGCAGTGAGCCATTGAGAAGGGATATTTGTGGTGGAGGTGCCTCTTTATAAGTTTCCTTAATGTTTTGGAGAATTACATATTTAACCCAATTGGGTTCCCCAAATAAAAACGTCACATTACATCAATGCATTTGGATAGAGTATATATAAAATTACATGCACACAAATACTTCTGTGTAGGTGCGTGGGAAGGAAGAGAGGGAGAGAGAGAACCAGCAGTGAAGTGTCCAGAGGTTTGATTCAGTCTACACTCTTATACCAGGAAACTTTTAGATGACTTAATCTTTAACTTTTTTAGTCAAAGGTTTGTTATGTTGAAAAAAAGTACATATTCTTCTGTTTAATGTTATTACCGACTGTTTTAGGATTCATCATAAGTAACAAAAAATCATAATTATTTTCATGGATTAAAAAGCAAAAACAGGGACAGTGGAAAGTCTCCGTGCTCACATTTTGGAGCGTCAGGTCGCTGATGTTGGCATTCACGGCCCTCAGCCAGTCGGCGCTCTCCTGGGCGGTGTAAAACCAAAGGATTCCCGAGCTCGCCCCATCCAGGGCCTGCACCTCAAATGCACTGGACCTGCAGGAGGAGGACAGGAGATGCTGGGAGGAGGCCCCTGGGATCCGATGCCCCAGGACCGCGAGAAGGCGGCGCCCACTCAGCCCTGCTCAGCACGGACCTGCAGTCACTGCAGGAAACACAGCTCACAGCCATGGGCACAGCCTAACCCGTCTCCATATCTTAGGTAGGCTTACTGAAATTAAGTTCAAAACGCTGGAATTCCTATTTCTAATTTAATAAAAACATGACAGGCAGCTCCTGTAGGAAACACACCTGCTCTTAGAGCAGTGCTGGAGTCACTGTTTTGTGGTGTCCTGAGCAGTGATTCTTTTGGAGGCCACTTATCATGGTACTGAAGGCTCTTGACCCAGTGATGATGGAGCAGGTCAAACACCACCAGTCCTCAGCGTCGATGGTATTTTAGGACCACACGTATATGTCTGATTTACAACAGAGCTTTTGAAGAAGTTGGTTCTCCTTTATTTCTTTTTTTTTTTTTTTTTTTTTTTTTGCTGTACGCGGGCCTCTCACTGCTGTGGCCTCTCCCGTTGCGGAGCACAGGCTCCGGACACACAGGCTCCGCGGCCATGGCTCGCGGGCCCAGCCGCTCCGCGGCATGTGGGATCTTCTGGGATCGGGGCACGAACCCGTGTCCCCTGCATCGGCAGGCGGACTCCCAACCACTGCGCCACCAGGGAAGCCCGGTTCTCCTTTATTTCTAACCGTAAGAATCAACCTGCCACAAACCCACCCATGGCAAATTATTCATAATGGCAACATCACTGTGTCTAATTCAGTAGTTCTCCCCTATCATGCAAGCCTTCTATTCCAGAGATAATTTCCATATAACTATTGCTATAGACTGATGTGTGTATTCCTCAAAACCTACATGTTAAAGCCCTAGTCCCCAGTGTGGGTATATTTGGAGATGGGACCTCTAAGGAAAGAAGCTTAAGTGAGATCAGAAGCGTGGGCCTGATCCAACAGGACTGGGGTCCCTATAAGAAGAGGCCTCAGAACTCTGTTCCATATGAGGACACAGTGAGAAGACAGCCGTCAGCAAGCCAGGAGGAGAGTGCTCACCAGACACAACCCTCTGGAACTTTGATCTTGGACTTCCAGCCTCCAGAACCGTGAGAAAATAAATTGCTGTTGTTCAAGCGCCATCCCGCGTCCCCCCCACAACCCCTCCATCTGGTATTTTGCTAAGGCAGCCTGAACTGACCAACACAACCCTTACAGCAAAAGAATGTCACTTACATGTCTGTTTGTTTTCTCTTAAGAAAAATGCACACTAACCCATGCAGCTTATATCTCCATGTCCTTAAGAAGACAACTGAAAGGCTAAAAATGATAAAACAAACTTTTTTTAAACAAGGTTCTCATTAAATTATGTTTTAATAGTCTTTCAGATGTGGGTTCAATCATGGTCTCATACAGGAAAGGATACAAGGGCGGGAGAAGGAAGTAGAGACATTATAAAACAGCCCTGCGTGTTCTTGAGCCAAATCTACCAACCAGAGTTTCTCTGATTAAACAATCCTTCTGTCTTTTTTACAAGTAGATATCCCTGGCTAGGTGTCATTCCCACCCTAATCAGCACTGCTTGAATCAGAACATAAGGTTCATTTACAGACAAGTGTGTCATTGTCCTCGCACTCTGTGCCAGAGCCCTGGCTCAGAAATTTTACCTGAGGAGGGGGTGAGAGACAGGCCACAAAACCTACAGCTCCTGGTCAATTTCCACAGGAAGTGACTTCATTTGCAGTAGAACCTGGAGAAGTTCAAGGTCATGGGCACTTCTAAAACAGTGGAAGTTTCGGTGAAAGGCAATTGGAAAGAGTTTCATAAATTAAACAAATACAGGCTGAACTGCTGGCCGGCTAGTTTTCAGGAGAAAACCTGGGAATAAAACAGCTGGAAGGAGCTTTCCTGAGGTCAGAACAAATCTCAGACACCGACCCCAGGAACTAGTTCTTCAAAGGAACCCAGATTTGACTGGAATATTCTGCCAATCCATTTACACCACAAAGCTTTGCTGAAAATAATAGACCAATCAGCTGGAAATGAGTGAAGTTTAACAGCCAGGTGTGGTCACAGAAAGAAACCAACCTCAGGCTTAACAGGACTCGGGGGAGAGTGGCGCCCAGACTTCACTAAAATGATCCAGCCGGTCACTAAACAATAAACAACAAACCGCAGGTAGGGGTGTGGGGTGAGGACCTGCACCCGGAGCTGCTGGAGACAGGACAGTGTGACACGCGGCCTGGGGAAAAGCAGGCACGGAAGGTGTCTGCGAGGTGACCAGACGTCACATCAGGCAGAGAATCTTCAAAACATTCATTATAAACATGTCCAAGAAACTAGAGGAAACCTTGCTTAAAGAAGTAAAGGTACAATGACAACGTCACTTCAAATACAGAATGTTAGTAAAGAGACAGTAGCTACAAAAGGAAGCAAATGAGTGTATTACAGTGAAAAAGTATAATAACGGAAAAAAATTTACTAGAGAGGCTTGACAGTAGGTTCCAACTGACAAAGAATTAGCAAACTTGAAGACAGATCAATAGGGTTTATGCAATCCAAGTAAGACAGAAGAAGGAGTGAAGAGAAACTGTCAGAACCTCTGACACTCAAACTAGAAAATGAAGAAAAAGTCTCCTGTTACTGCATGGAGGTTCTCCAAATGTTGCCATATCTATTTTGTTTATAGTGTTGTTCAAGTCTTCTATTTTCTTCCTGATGTTCTGCCTGGTTTTTCCATACAATATTAAAACTGGTGTATGGAAGCCTCTGACTATTATTGTTGAATTGTTTATTTTGCCTTTCAATACTGTTAGTTATAGTTTCATGTCTTTTGGTGTTCTGTTTTTAGGTGCATATATATTTATAATTGTTATATCTTCCTGGTGGATTAAACATTCATCTTTTTTAAATGTCCCTCTTTATTTCTAATAGCATTTTCAGTTTTAAATTCTATTTTCTATGATATTAGTATAGCTACTCCATCCTTGTTTTTGCTGTCTGTGTATTTTTCCCATCTTTTATTTTCAATCTATTTGTTTCTCTGAATCTAAAGTGTGTCTCCTGAAGACAGAATACAGTTGGATCTTATTTTTTCTACTCAGTCTGAAAATCTTCACCTTTTAACTGGATTATTCAATCATTCAAATATAATTTTATTATTGGTATAGTTAGATTTATGTCTGCCATTTTACTTTCCATTTTCTGTGTCTCAAATCTTTGTTGTTCTTCTGTTCCTCTTTCCCTGCTTTCTTTTATAGTATGTGAATATCTTCTAATTAAGCATTTACATTTCTTTAATGATTTTAAGTATATATGTGTATATACACATATATATATATATGTAGTATATACATACAAATAAAGATCAAAACATAAAGAAAGCAGAAGGAAGAAAATAATGAAGATTAGAGCTGGAATTAATGAAGCAGAGAAGAGAAAAACAACAGAGAAAATCAATGTAACCAAAATCTGGTTCTTTAAAAAGAACAGCAAAATGGACAAACTTTTAGCTATATTGACCAAGAAAAAAGAAAGAAGAATCAAAATACTAGAATAAGAGGTGCAAGTGGAGATATTACTATCAATATTACAGAAACAAAAAGGATTATAAAGGAATCTTTGAACAACTGTAAAGCAATAAATGAGATAAATTAGATGAAATCCTAGAAAATACAAACTACCAAAGTTGATTCAGGAAGAAATCTGAATAGACAATATTACAAGTTTAGAAATTGAATTTTTAACCAAAAAACTAACCACATAGAAAAGCTGAGGCCCAGATGGCTTTACCACTGAGTTCTACTAAACATTCAAAGAATTAATAACGATTATTCACAAACTCTCCCTGAAATAGAATAGAACATTTCCCAAATTAGTTTATGAGGCCAATACAGCCTTAATACCAAAACCACAAGTCATCACAAGAAAACTACAGACCAATATCTGTTTTGAATATGGATGCAAATATTCTCCATGAAATACTAGTAAACTCAATCCAGGAACATCTATTAAGAATTATATACCACCATCAATGGGATTTACCCCAGGAATTAGGTCAGTTTGATATCTGGAAATGTTATATATCATAGCAACAGAATAAAAAAAAAATCACACAATCATCTCAACAGATGCAGAAAAAGCACTTGACAAAATCCAAAATGCCTTCATGCTAGAAAACACTCAACAAACTAAGACTAAAGGGGAGTGTTCTCAGTCTGATACAGAGCTTCTACAAAAGCCCATGTAGGGGGTGTAGACAGTCGGCTCTCTGAGGAAAAGGGATGAGTTTTGAATTCAGCATGTTCATGTTTCATCTGTGTGAGACAAGCTAGATGCCTAACCTTTAAAAGATCCTTGTCTACACAACGGGTCTTGAAATGCCAATTATACCACAAATGGAAATATTGGGAGAAACAAGTGGGGTAACGTAAATATGGTTATACCAAACCCACAGATCCTATACAAAAATTGCTGCCAGTGAGGTTATCTGTCAAGCAAAGCAATACAAATTAGACATTATATGAGCAGAAACGGTGAAAGTGTTGGCATGAATGCTGATGATAGATGCCAACATAACAACAAAGTATGAAAACAAATTCGCACTTTGGCTTATTGTACAAAAGTCATATTAATTAGAGTCAATGATACAAACTCTGTGCGTGTATGCCTGAACGATGGGTGAACATTCATGTCTCCTGGTTGACTCTGAGGTTTTATGTTCTCAGCTTTTCACATGTGCGGTGTTCAGGCTCCCCTACAACGTCCCTCCCCCATCCACAGGTGGATCCTGCCTCATGGTTCTACGGTCATGGCATTTGCTCAGTATTCTCAGGATTTTAATCCTATGGTCAAGGTCACAGTCAGAACTAGAAATCCCAGAGTACCCGCTGCTTGGGACTCAGCGTGCTCTGTGAGGTCACATGTCAGCTTTTAAAAATCAGCAGTAAAACCTACACCCAGAGAAGGCAGAGTATTTGGTGCATGAGTTTCCCGGGTAGAAACCAAGCCAAGTCCCAGACACCATCATCAAGGACCAGGGAAGAACTGACCCTGCCCGTGCTTTTGGAAAGCCTACCTGCTTCCAGGATTCCCTCAAGCCCTGAGAGGAGTTTTGATTTTCAAAGAGAAAACTGGTAAAACAGTTTCAGACTGTAAGCAATGAGTCAATTCACAGTTTCTGGCTAAGCA
The DNA here is from genome assembly GCF_964341445.2 of Mesoplodon mirus. Lineage (NCBI taxonomy): Eukaryota > Metazoa > Chordata > Mammalia > Artiodactyla > Ziphiidae > Mesoplodon > Mesoplodon mirus. The sequence goes on along the minus strand of NC_138990.1, from coordinate 25,454,707 downwards.
AACAAAATCTATTCTAATGAGGTTCAAAGTACATGTATCTTAACTCACTAGAAGATTGAGGAACTGAGAGTTCACTGTGGAGTCTGCACTGCCTTTGGCGGGGGTGTCTGCATCTCCTCCTGCCTCTTCACCCCCCCCCACTTCTCCTCAGACGACAGCTCCCCGGGGGGCATCCCCCCAGCATCCTGCTGCTGCTCCCCTCCCGCCCCTGCAGACGCCAGCCCCCCAGCCCTGCCCAGACTCTCCCACAGTCCCTCCTGAGACGCTCTGCACCAGTACCTTTACCAGGTCAGCTGCTGGAGGCTGCCGGTGACCTCGCAGCACATCTCAGTTTTTTTACAGCCCTAACGCTGGACACCTGTCTGCATCCCACGTCCGCATCCTATGGCGACAGACAATCTTCCCACACCTACCTCAACTGTGCCGTGGAATTCCAGCATGACCCGAATCGGGCTCCAAGTACAGAGCATTCTTAATTGCCCCTCAAAGCTTCAACATTGGAGAAAAAGAACTCAAAGTTTATAAATCATCCTTTTAACACGTTGTGTGTTTTTTAAGGAACGGAAACACTCGAGCTTCCAAAATGACCCACAGAACCTCTTACCCACGAGTCGTGGCTCACGGCCATCCAGGCCCCCAGGTTCCGGCCAATCCTGACCTTTTACACCTGGACAGCACCCAGGGAGGACTGACTGCACACAGCATCTCTGCTCTGATGAACTTGAAGCCCTCCTGCTCTGGAAGCTGAAGGGTCTGTGTCTGTTTATTTTACTCATATTGAGAGTTATGAACATTCACTAGACAAAATGAGAGAAAAACGTGTATATTCCTCAGAATTTGAAAAAAATCTCCCAACTGCCATTCACATGTCACATTTCAAGCCTGCCTCTGTGGCATGTGTGTTATTTTTTCATGGAAGCCAGAGAAATATTTTCTTTCTGCTTCCCCACCGTGCAGCGGCATCTCTAAGGACTCCATATTAAACAGTAACAAAGAGACCCAATTTAAATGTAGGCACCCTTCTCCCTGTATCAGTTTGTTTATTAAAAAGTCACTATTCCTGGAAGATTCCAGGCACAACAAAAGTCCAGCAAGTCCAGGAAAGAAAGATAACTTCTTCTTTGTGCTGCCCCAAAGGCCAACTTGTCTTCCTCTGTCACCCCGATCACCATCCTGAGACCAGGTCCGAGTCCTCCAAGTCCCTCGCCCATCATGGAGCAGGGGCTTGAGGTGTGAGGGCGGAGGGTCTCATGTGGGCGGTGCCCGAGCCAGATGGCTGGAGCCCCTCCCAGGGGTCCCACTGAAAGAAAGCGGAGATAAAACCACTTCATCTAGGTCTCCCTGATGGTCTGATCTTATGCCTGTTTCCTGCCTGCATTTCCTGCCGGATGGGAAGCTTCCAGAGAGCGCGGACTCCTGGGTTTGCTCATTGCACACCCTCAGCCTGCAACATCTACTGCAGCGCTGCACGGAGCAGGCATGCTAGAATACTTGTCACATCAATAAATGCTGGAGAACACGCAGCACGATGGAAAAGGCTCCCACCTCCAATGCCCACTGCCCACTGATATAGAAACCACTGTCCTCCCAACCCGGCCAGGGGCGTGGCCTCCTCATCTGAAAGCAGGTGTCTGAAGCACCGCTCGCTGGGCCGTGGGGACAGGTCAGTGAGGTAGGTGGAGCGACAGCGCTGTAACCGGCACACACGGGGCACAAATATATAAGAATATTATACTTGTATTCAACGCACAGGTACAGGTAGCAAGCAGGACAGAGAACCCAGGCTCTGTGCTTGTTAAAGATGTTTGCAGAACCTGTGTAATCATCTTCCTTATATTCTTAAATTCTTCATGTTTGAACAATTAATCATGCATTTGAAAATGCCCCTTTACACAATGATTGAAACTGCTTTGAACAAATTCAAAATACTGTTAAGAACAGAGAAATATCTTTATTGTCTATAAAAATAAAACACATTCTAAAAGATTCAGAGGTGGCTAAAATCACTGGCGCCTCTAAGTCTTGACATTTTCTTTTTACAACCGTTTTGAATAATGGAACCTGCAGCTTTATCCTATGAATAAGGAAATCAGACATAACAAACACTGCATCTCTCTCTACATTTTCTTTGTCTTTCCCTCAGTATTTCTGTGTCCAGGATTAATCAGCACTCGAAGGCTTTCACTTCCATGAAGCAAACCTTTCAAATCCCTGTATACCTCCTTCAAAGTCGACGGGGGGCCATTCTAATGGGAGTGACCGCTGACCCAGCATAACATAAGCAAACACTACAACCAGTTCCTACTTCTGCGTCTGCTGATTTATCTACTAGGAAAATCTGAATTACTGGCTGAAAATATATGAACTGCCTGAAATGCTGTAATCTGTACTGGGGAGTGCTCTGAGTAACAATTCCTTCCTTGAAAAATGCACGTTTTATCCACACAGCCCTCCAGTTTCCCCTGTGCTAATTAGCCTTTATTTCTAAATTCAAATCCATACTTCTAACTACTTAATCCTTGTTGTTTTCATCTAAATGAAGAGCCTGTTAGACTCTGAAAGCAACTGAATCAATGGATGTTTGTGAAATAGGCAAGTTTGGTGTCAGGCAATGGATTTATTGGTCAGTACACTTTCTCACTTTTCAACCTTCAGTTTTATTTGCATAATAAATTGACTTTTAAACAAACTTTCTTATTTATTCCATAGGAAGCTAACTTAAGAACTTATTCAAGAGAAATGGACATGGGGATGAACCTTCTGGTGGTAAATTAGATGTTTGACAAAATGTCTTAAAGGCCTTTAAAACGTTTTAACCTTTTCATCCCATAATCTTACCATGCTACCTATTCTAATGAAATGATGGGTAATGTGAATAACAATGTATGCATAACGACATCAGAGCAGTCCCAAAAATATGTTTTAAAAGAAAAATAAGCTCCTGGTCTCATTATAAAGGAATAGTGGGTAAGCACTATGCACACCGACAGGACAAAAGTCTCATTAAATCCCAATGTCCAGACACCCATCCACAATGTTCTCTCTCTATAGAAAAATCCAGACAAACATACGTTAAGGTGATAACATAGCTTTATCTCATGGTAAAATTTTAATGTATTAACATTTTCCCCACACATTTGTATTTCCCAAATTAGCCAGAACTAATGTTTTTAGCTGTGTACCCTATGGATATATGTAGAAATGTGTGCGCGTATGTACATATGTATATACGCGCACACATGCGCACGCCCGTGTCCACACACACGTGCACGTGTGTGTGTGAGGAAAGGCCCCCCATTGCCGGCGACTCCTGCTCGTCACATCCGCGGGTGCTCCGTGTCCTTCAGAGCTTCAGCTCTTCTTCCCAAAGGCCCTCTAACGACCTGCGTCCTCCAAGTCTGATGGTCCTTCTCACCCTTGAACTGTAACACCTTACGGCTTTCGGACATCTAAGTTTTTCTTCCAATTTAATTGTTTGCTAGAATATAAACACTTGGATGATAGAAAGGAGGTTTCTTCCCCTTTGTAGCATGTGGCACTAAATGGTCGTTAAGGAATGTTTCCTGCACAAGTTCCATGGTGGAGATTCAATCTTTCCAAGTTCTTAGGGGACATTTAGATGGGGCGCAGGTGGCCAACACCAGGAAGGGTGAGTGCTTCTCCAGGCAGTGGTGCGGGACCCCATCTTGGAACCCTGGAACTGGCCGGGTCTCCCCAGTGACACCTCCTGGTCCTGGTGTGCAGTGTGGACACACTGCAGACGGCGGGCGGTACGTGGGGACTGGGACCAGGAAACGTAGGGAAGTTATCTAGTTCCCAGTTAGAGGGAAACGGGGAGTCTGAGCACCGTTCCCAAAACTGCAGAAGGAAACCACACTGACTGCACAGCTGTGTACAAGCCTCCGTGACTGTGGATGGGCCAGAGCACGTGAGCCTGGACTGACCCCTGAGCTGTAAACGCAAAGAGAGCCGAGACCTTCTTTTTTCCCAAGATCAGAAAAATGCCGTCTCTGATCCTCACACTTCCCACTTCCTGTGGACATCAGGCAGTGATCTTGGTAATAATTTGTAATAATTCCCTAGTCCACAAGATGCTTAAATTCTACCCGCCAGGGAGCCTCCTGTCAATGTTTTCTAGCTAATATTATGCTATTGATTTTATGGAAGCACAAAAATGAGTAAATGATAAACTCAAGAAAGTATGAAACATAAGTAAACAAAACTCTGTACGTGTCTTAGTTCCGTTTTTTGACTCCTTTTAAAGAGGCTGATGATGTGCAATGAATTCTTATGTCCTTTTAACAAAATATACCGCCTTTTTTATACTCCTATGTCAACATTTAAAGTTAATAAATTAAACATTAAAGTTTATAAATTTTAGAGAGGCAAAAAAGGATAACATATATTACTAACAATGACATTTATAATAAATGATAAAAATAGCTAGTTGGCCTTTATTGATACTGGCTTTGTGATGAGCACTGTGCGAAATACTTTTTAAACTATGCTGGTTTTAACCTTCACAATAAGACCGTTCAGAACGTCTTATTATTGTTACCATTTTATAGATGAGGAAACTAGGGTTTATGCAGATCAATCAATTTACCCAAGGTCACAGGGCCTGGAAAGGCACATGAACACCCACACCCACACACAGGCACACACAAACACACACGTGCATGCACACGCCAAACAAAAAGAGCTCAGAGTCTGGTTCCACAACCACAGTCTGAACTGTGACACCAGGCCACCTCGTGGAAACTGCCGGCACCTCTTCTGTGCAGTAAAACCACACAGACCCTGCCTTTAGGACTGTGCAGAGTTCATTCCTTCCATACCTGATGCTTTGTTTTAAACACGTTTGTTTTGATATTTAATACAATTAAGTCTGCTGGAATGGTTCCACGATTCTAGTAACATGACCATTTTTTGCACTTTGAGTTTTCATCACTTAGATCTTTCTTCTGAGACAGAAACACTGCATCTCAAGGAGACACTGGAAATGCAAACTCTAACCCGAACACCCAACACCAGTCTGGCGGCCGGGCTGAGTGCAGTGAAGGAACAAATCTCCGTGCCAGGACATCACTCAGCCAGGACGGTATTTTACGCCCTTAGACATGACTGGGTATAAGATGAGGAGGAAGCTGAAAGCATCCTGCATCCTTGACAATCCCACTGGTAACTGCTCCACCAGGAAGCCCTGGGGAGCGCCGGTCCTGAGTCTGGGGAAGGAGCCGTGGTCTCGGGGTAAGAACAGAGTGGGGGCCACGAGGAGAAGGGGGCTGCTGGCTGTCAGAAGAGGCAGGAAGCAGACTGACAGATGGGGCAAGGCATGGGGTCAAGGGTCAAGAGTCAAGAGTCACATGGCATGCCCAGGACCACCTGCCAGGCAGAAGCAGGAATGGAAATGCAAACGGAACTAGGTCAGTTTTTGAGAGTCTGACCTCAAAAGTAATTAGAAAGTTGGTCGAATTCATAAAAAGCAGGGTTCCCCTGCACACCCCCAAGCCTGGGGTCAGTATCTAAGGAGCAATGGGACATGTTCCTAGAGACAGCAGCCTGCTTGCTCCCTGTGCCCGGGGTAGTTTGTTCCGGTAGAAGGATGTCACTGAGGCCCTCTCCTCTCAGCAGCAGGAAACTCTGTCACTGCAGCTCATTTGCTTTGCTGTGATGACAGGGATGCTGGTGAGATGAGGACACAGACATGTGGTCCCTCAGCAGCTGGTGGAGATGGAGGGTCCGAGGGAGGCGACAGCCAGCCCTGGAGATGATCTCAGGAATGCAGGCCACCCACAGGAGGCCCCTCATCTATAGTGACGCCACTCTCCCACCTTAAAAGCCCTCCTAGTTATTATCATTTCAAACTTTGAGAGCCTATTAAATTTCTATACACAAAGGAAAGGAAAATCAATGTAACGTTCCAAGGGGAAGACTTGTGATGACACCGACCCTACTCAGATAAGAAGAAAAGACCCGAACCTCCGAGAGCTGAGACTCTGAGGCATCTCTCAGCAGCTGGGGCTCTGATCCCCTCACGGTCACCATGAATAATCCTCGGAGGTAAAATAAGAGGTGCTACATTGAGAAACTGCCATTTGATGCACCGGGAAAGAGAGAGAGAGAAACAACGTTTTCTGAGGCAGCAAATCCAGCAGAGACAAGGAGCATCTCCCAGGATAAGTCTCGATACCGCACGTGTGGAACGACGGGCCAGGGACAAGTGTAAGACCCAGCAAAGAGAAGCGGGAGCCCTGCCACCTGCACCAAAGACGGCGACTCGGAGCTGCTCTGCACTGGCTGCACCAGGAGGGGCCTGGCCGCACGGGTCACCCAGCATGAGTCCTAAGCAGCACAGACCAGGGAAGGTTACAGAACAGTCCTCGGGGGTCAAGTGGGCAGAGCTTCCCACGAACCACAGAGGGAGGGGCCCTGAGGCTTTCACGTGTCAGCAGTGGCCCCCCCGGCAGCCCCTAGCCCCAGAGGGCCGGCCAGTGACCTAGACAGACACCGCTCCCGCCAGGGACTGTCCAGACCCGCCGTGCCTTCCGGCCGTGGTGAGAAGCCACCGCCCCAGGGCAGCACGTCTACACGGAGGCGACTCACGTGGCCCGTGGTTTGGAGATGATCACAGAGAAGGCAGGCTGGCCTCCAGGGTTAAAGCCGGTGATCAAGGATCAAGAACGCACGGTGAAGTGGAAGGCTCACTTCTCTCCCCCGGCGTCCAGGGGCAGCGTCCTCTGTCCACACCCACGGCGGGACGGCTGCCCCAGCAGGCTCTCCTCCCCAGGCTGCCCTCTGCAGCAGCCGCAGCCCCGCTGGCACCCCAGCCACTGTCCCATCACAACCCTGTCGCAAGGCCGGGCTTCCCCGCAACTCTGCGGACACGGCCGACCAGGCGGCTCCTGCCCCGGAGAAGCTGGCCCACCTCATGCTCCCAGGCCGTCCATGCCCCGTGTGCAGGGTGCGGCCAGAGCCCGGACGTTTGGGGAACGTTCCTAGAAGGGCATCATTCCCTCTCAATAAGCACACACGCCCTAACCTTCTCTCCCCACGGTGGAAATTTCAGAAAAAACTAAAGACGCAGTGAGTTGAGAAAGACAGCAGCCTTGTTACTGAAAGTGGGGTCTGGCTGCTCGCTGCTCAAAAGCCAATAAAGAGGCCAGGAAAGTGGAAAGGAAAGCTTGCTTTATTTTGGATGCTGGCAACCTGGGGGCAGGGTGGACTCCTGTCCAAAGGCCGACTTCCCCCCATTCCCCACCGACAATCATGGGCAAGAGCTTTTATAGACGGAGGGAGGGGCTACCTGCAGAAACAGCACGGTCTGCTCTGACGGTCATCTTGAAATTGGTGCTGCCGTGGTCTGACCAGCATCAACTTGACTGTCTTAAGTACAGTTAAGCTTCGGTTCCAGGGTCGGTTTGTTCACATTCCCTTGAGGCCAAGTCTCTGAATTGTGGCAGCTTTTGTCATGGCTACAGCCTGGTCATCGTGGAGTTCACTTCTTCCACCAGACACTGGCGGTGTTTCAGTGTCTACAAGACGGCTCCCAGGATACGGCTCAGAATATGATCTATAGCCCTTGAGGAGGGACTAAAGGTCCTTGACTCTGCTAATGACTAGACTCTTATTATTTTGTCCTGTTTGTTTTCCTTTGCTTCTGCATTTTCTCACTTATCTGATTAAACTTATTCTTTGACTAAAGTTTTTCTACAGACAAAAGGCAGGCGGAGGACACGGGGGTTGGGGAAGGACCACAGGGTCCCGCTCCACTCCAGCCTGACGCCCGACAGCTCCCAGACTGGCTGTGGGATTCTTCTGCTGAGCATAAACAGTTCCGAGCCCACCCACAGCAGGCGAGGGCTCTGCCTGAACTCCAGGAACAAGACAGAAAATCGAAAAAATCCTGCCCAAGCAGACGAAAACACAAAGGGTGTCCAGCCACCAAGACCCTCCCTCATCCCACCCTGATGACCGTGCTCCCCCAGGACAGGCCCGGCCCTGCGCCCAGACACCCCAACCTGCATCCTCCCGGATGAAGTCAAACTCAACGATGACCCCGGGGGCCCACTCTCCAAGCCCCCAGTGCAGAGCAGACCCTGAGCTCCTGACCCTGCTATGGCACCCCCAGCATGAACCCCACCCCGCAGAAGCCCCTCTTCTTGTGGAGACGCCCACGGACCTGGGATTCTGTCTACCCTGCTCTGCTCGACCCCCGGCATCCAGAGAGCTGCACTTTGAGGATTTCCCAACTACAGGAGGGGGGTTTCGGCACAAGTATCTAAATATGAAACCATCCTTTGCAAAACACATCAGAGTATTTAGCAGGATAACTTGTAGCATCATTTTTGAAAACATGCTTATCTGCAATACGTCTCCAGTATGGCTGCCGAAAAGCCCACCTGGTCCCTGCCATGCTCTTTACTCTGAACTAAGGGGACCTCCTACAAAGCAAAATGGGGTATTACTGTCAGTGAAAAGACGTCATTTCACAGTTATTTTCACAAATATGAAAGATGTGGGACAAATAGAACTAAAGCTTTCGTTTCCTTCCATCCCTTTGAAAAAAGGAACGAGATAAGTGACTCCTTACACTTTTTCAAGCCAACATCAAACAAGAGCCCTGGGAAGGGCTCATCTGAGCAGAACCACAGAAAGCAGCGCAGGGCCTGAATTCTGCCACCAACCAGCGAGAACCTTGGGCAGGACCCCGGCTTCAGGTGAGAGTGCAGCCAGGTCACACCCCAGCATCGGCTTGGAGACCCTGGCACACACCCCCCAGCTGACCCGTGGAGACTGTGAGATGACACGCTCACACTTTTGAAGCTAAATTTGCACTAACCGGTTATGTAGCAACGGAAAACGGAGAAGGTCCTGCTCAGAAAACTCTCGCCCTCTTCACAACCGTCAGTCACCCCAGGAAGCATGCTTTCCTTCTCGCAGTGTCAGAGAAATGTGCTAACAACTACCTAATAGCCAAAAGCACGAGCTTCTGCTGAGGAATCGGTGATGTCTCGTGGCTACTTCCCAGTATCTGCAGACGTGGTCTCTTTTCCTACGGGAGCACTCGAGGAGCAGCCCTACTTTGTAAGGCGTCGGCTGTCACCCTCACGGGGCATCATGCTGTTTTTACGCCTGTTTTCGTTTAATATCAAGATGCTCTCCCCCAAATTCTTATGGAACCATGTTTTCCTGTCCTGGGCAGTCAATGATTCGACCTTCATTAATAGTCATGTATAACTTATGTAAAAGCTTAGTTACCACTGTGCCCAAGAGCCGCTGACACTAACGTCCACCTGACAGCAAACAGGTGCAAGAGGCCCCCGGCAGAGGACAACCCTGCAGCCCCGGAGGCGACGGGACATGGTAACCGTCATACTCACTACAACTGAGTTTTATCATTTCAATACGTATCTCAAATATTAGGTTTAAATACGTGTCTACTCTTTAGAGAATCTTTTGAAACATTTTCGGAAAATGAAGGAACTTAACCACCATTGGCTGAATTACTGTACTTTCAAAAAAAGGAAAGCGCAGAGCAGCTGGTGACAAATTTTGGTCCTACAACTGGACAATGACAGGAACCCCAGGACACTGACCTCTGACATGCTCATCCCACTTGTTTTTTATCCACTCAAAGGATCTCCTAAAAATCCTTCCCAAGCTATAGTAGAGCTTTGGCTTTTAGATTTTAAAAAGCGTTTGATTTAGAGTTGGCAATTTCTAAACAGCTCCTTGCACACCCCAGAGCGAGGGTCCCTCGGGAGAGAGCACAGGAGCTGCAGAAGTAACTCCGGCTGTTTGAGGCCAAGTGTTCAGGCCTCCTCTCCTCTTCCTCCTCTTCAACGTGGGACCAGAGGGCTACAGGGCAGGGGAGGGAACAGCATCCCCTCTAAACATGCACGTTAATACTGATGTGAGTCAGACACACACACGTGATGAAATGCAGAATTTTAGTCATTCATTTTACTTTTTGCACCTTCCTGCCCATATTAAAATCATGAAAGAGTCAGCAAAGCTAATAAGATATGTTTGTTTCCGTAAAACGACATGGAAACTTTTGGTTTGCTGTTAGGATTTGACAGCACTTCCCAGGGCAAAGGATGGGCATGTGACCACCCAGGGGCACCTTCTTCAGACGCTTTGTGTTCACATGAACACGGCCCCCGTGGGCACACGTGTCTCATCAAGAAAGTACTCAATTCCAAGACAACAAGCACTCTTCCTTTGTTCACACAGTTCTCTCCCACCTTCTTAAGAATGAAAGGAAACTCACCACCTACTTACCTCTCAGCCTTTCCGCAGTGACCAGACAGCACAGTTGGCCACAGAGGACACACTGTATTAACTTGGAGGGAAAAATGCTACCTTATTCCACAAAACAGTGATGGACACACAACCTTTACAGGTGAAACGCTGAAATTACTTCATCAACCGGGCTCGAAAACTAGTGAGCATTTATTGAACACTGGTGCTGGTCTAACCTTCTCATTTTACTAATGAAGAAAACGAGGCCCGTGGGGTTGAAATGACTTTTCCGTGATTGTATGCAGCGTGGATAAGAGTAGAGTCTTATTTCCAATCTAATTCTGTTAACAGTTAAAACTGAAAATACGATTTCTTCTTCTGACGACCATGTCTCAGAAGAACGGACACAGTCACCACCAGACAGAACCCTCCTGATGACAAATCAGCTCCTGCTCTGACTAGTGCTTTCTTATGATGCTTGACTTTTATTATGATTATGATTATTTCTGCAAATGCTAAATCTACCGGGAGACAAGGACACGCACTTCGGGGTTTATCGGCGCTTCCCACTCCACACATCGGTCACACACCTTACTTTTTCTGCGCCAGCTCTGCACCGTGAGACCCGAGCCATGGACAGAGGGAGCGACACGGCGTCCAGCCAGCGCTTCTCATATTTTGGTTCATTCGCGACGGGCGAAGAAGGTGAGGATGGAGCCTGCGCAAAACAGACGAGAATCAACGGTCACAGGATCAGGTGAAGGCACCAAATCCAGGGGGAGGCCCCGACAGGCCCAAACGTCACGCTCCCCAAACCCAAATGAAACGCATTTCAACTGCTGCAAAAGCACATGTGATCGTTTTCTCAAAGCTCTGGAAAGAAATAAGTGCTCTTCTGTTTCAACGTAAACGATTTTCTTCCTCTATTTTTTAAACAACATACTGCTCCCGAGACAGAAAAGTCCCAGGGAAGGGGACAGGGAGAGAGGCTAAAACTGGAAGGAATCTGAGGGACACGACGAAGGCTCTGAGTCCAGGAAGGCTGTGAACGACCACCTCCACCTGGAAGGTCAAATCAGAGCGAGTTTAATACATAATAATATTGAGGACATGCAAACGGGTGCCTAGGTCACAAGACCTTGCCTGTTGATCAGTGGCGAAGTCCCCACTGTCTGTCCAAGGTGAGCAGAGAGGGAGCCCGTGGGGAGGGGTGGCCCGGTCCCTCCTCGGCAGGGCCTGCAGGGAAGAGGAAGATGCTCGAACGCCTGAATGAAGCCACGCAAACAGCCAGGTCGCCAGACAGGACACCACGCGGGCCCAGTTAGTCACAAGGTCGGACGCTGGCCCGTCTCGCCTCCCGCGGAGAAGACAGGCCCGGCCCGCGCGGCCGCGCCTCACGGGACGCCGGCTTCCTTCACACGGAAGCATCCTCGCGGCGGCCGTGGCTTCCAGCCACGAGGGCAGGTTTTCCCGGCACCTTCTAGCTCAGGGACGGTGCGAATCCCCGGGGCACAGGCAAACAGACGCACTAGTTAGGACGGCAAAGCTGGATCTGCCTGAGAGCGTTGGAAAGGCCCCCAGCTCAGGGAGGCCACTTCTGTGCTGTCCTGCCAGGGGTCGTCGGGAATGGGGGAAGGGTCTCGCTGAGGAAGGCAGGGCCTGCAGGGCGGCGATGGTGAGCACTGGCAACGGGCTCTTACTAGGACGGCTAAGGCTGCGTGGTTATTAAATAAAATCATTTTAAATTTACTTTTCAAAATGTAGGATAAAAAGCGATTCCCCACTAAGGAAAACAAGTTTTTCCTTTATAAAATCAGGTTGCATTTCATAACCTATTGGGCACATTTTAGCAACAGACTATAACTTTATAAAGGAAGTTTTTTGTTCCCTCTGCTTTGGAGAGCTTCTACCTCAGGGGCCACTGACAAGCCCAGAGTTTCATGTCAGATTTGACCAGTGTTTCCTCTGGTAAAATACTTTGTATAATCCTGAGACCCATGAGGCTTAAGGAGGACACCAGGTCTCCGTAGATCAGTGGGGTTTTCTGTGATGCTCACATGGCCTCCTTGATGGTGGGTTCAGGGGATGCCTGGGGAAGGAGGAGGAGCCTGGCTGGGGTCCCCTCCAAGCTTGCTCCATCCCTGGACTCCTGCCATGGGCTGCAGGACACAAGCTGCCTGCCCTCTCTAGCTGCGAGCCCTGGGGTCTGGGGTAAAACGGACTGGGGGCCCCAGCACTGCAGGAGCCCAGAGCTGCCACGCCTGATGGGACACCAGTAAAGTTGTGCCCGGACAGACCTTCCAGAACCTGTGGTCAAGGCTGGGGCCTCTTGAGGGCTGGGCAGGCTTCCCCTCTGTGTGCAAGTCCCCGTCTGAGGGGGGCTCACCACCCACAGGAAGCAGAACATCACGATTCTAATTTCAGCCCGAAGTGGTACATCAGCTTTAGAGCTTGCAGAGATCACGAGGCGTGTTCCCCCCAGCTGAACCAAAACGCCGTGGGTTGTACCCGTCAGCTCTCCTGATCGTGCGGCACAGCCCAGGGAACTCAGGTCTATGACACCATCTACTGCTACCCACCACACAAGACATCGATTTTAGAGGAGGCGGGACAAGACGTGTTTCCTTCCATTTGATGTATGATGCAGTCAAAGGTGTCAGAGGAGGGAGGAAGAGAAGGCCGTCCTGGTTCTACAGCATTTATACGTGACCCATCAACTCACAGGACCATTTACGTGAGGACACCTTAGTTTCTTTGAGCTGCAGATTCTGAGTTGAGATGGCTCAGTGGAGGTTCTACCTCGTGGGACAGCATCTCACCTGTTTTTTTGGGGATCCCTAGCATGACGGGACGCTCCCCATGGAACTCACTGCCTGCAGAGGGCTACGCACCACAGAGGATTCTGAAGGAGTGAGTGTCAGCCAAGGATGCTGCATTACAGCCACGATCATGCTTTCCCCGAAGTCACGAATATGAGCGGCAAACCAGTGAGGGCGGACCTCCTTGCTCTCAAATGCTCTACCTGTGCATCCTCCACTCTTCACCTGTCTCCTTTCTTGGGTGCTGGGATACGTCTTTAAGTCATCTTTTTCATGAAAAATGTTCACTGTTCAATACTTGATGTTTAACTAGGAGATTTGAAGCCAACTTTTTAGGTATTGCTACCTTATTTCTGCTTTGAATGGTTGAGGACTTTCCACTTTATTCTTCTATTTTTAACTGAACTATATTGAGGCGTCAATTACATATAATGACATGTACTGATTTAGGTGCACAGTTTGATGAGTTTTGACAAATGTATCCACCTCACACAACCAAGCCCTAAATTATAATACAGAATAATTCCACGCCAGCCACCAAGAAAAGTTCCCTGCACCTGTGTATAGGCATCTCCCCTCCTGCACAAGGATCTGATTTCTGTCACTATAGATTACTTTGAGTCTTCTAGGACTTCTATGCCTAGAATCATACAGGACATACTTGTGTGTGAGGCTTCCTTCTCTCGGCAGGAGGTCTGTGAGAGGATCCTCATTACTGAGTATTTCAGCAGATTATTCATTTTCATCACTGAGTGGTAGTCTACTGTCTGCATGTGCCAGCATGTCTTTATCCATTCACCTGTTGAAGGAGATCCGAATCATTCCCAGTTTAAGAACAATATAAATCAAAGTGCTCTATTGTCAGTTAAATTTGGGTGCCAAGCTTGCTTTCCTCGGATAAACCTCATTTGCTCATGACACATTATTCTTCCTTTGATTTGTTCATATATTTGAAGATTTTTGCATCTACATTTATGAGGGTCATTGGTCTGTAATATTCTTTACATGTAACACCTTTGAAAGATTCTCGTAAAATTATTCTGGCCTCATAGAGTTAGCTGGGATGCATCAAATCTTCTATTTTCTGAAAGTGTCTGTGAAATTGACATATTATTTCTTTGATAGGATTCACCAATTACAGAATACTTGAGTTTTCTGTAAGCCTTTGTTGTCCTGAACTGTCTTTCATAGCCTTGCATGTGATCCATCTTGATGAATGTTCCATGTTCACTTGAAAGGAACGTTGATTCTACAGACTTTGGAAACAGTATGCTGTGAGTCAGTTAGTTGGCTCATAAGGTTGGATACATCCTCTACCTCCTTACTGATGTTTTGTCTACTTGTCCTATCAACTTCTGAGCAAAGAGGATTAAAATCTCCAACTATGACTATGAGTTTGTCTCTTTCTGCCATTTCTGCCAGGTTTGGTTCTTATATTTGGAAGCTCTGTTACTAAGTGCAAACTACATCCAGAATTATTACATTTTCCTGATGAATTAGTCTTTTAATCATAATGCAACATTCCTCTTTGTTTCTTGTACACTCATTGCCTTAAAGACTACTCTGTCAGATATTAATATAGCCACAATAATTCGGTTTCTGTTTATAAAATATATGTTCTCCACTCTTTTAATCACCACCTATTTGCATCTTTACGTTTAAATTATAATTTCAGTAGAAAGCATAGAGTTGGGCCTTTCTTTTTATCAAAAACAGTCTGACAACTTGTACCTTTTAATTGGAACATTTAGTCCATTTACATTTATTGTAATTCTTATGTCACTAGGTTTAATTATTATTTAATTCCTATTTGTTATTTGTTCCTCTTGATTTTTCTGGTCTGTTGAACATACTCTTTTTAAGGGGTTGATCAATATTTTTTCATTATTCTCTTTTATTTTCTCATTAGTTGTAGGAATCATAATACATATTCTTAATTTATCAATGCTTATTTATTATATTGTATCACTGCAAACTTCCCATCTGACACATCATTGTTCCTACACCTCACGTCACAAATATAAGAACTTTACAGCAGAATAATTCAATTTACCTGACCCCATCCTTTGTGCTATTCTTGCTACACCTTTTACTTCAACATACATTATCAACTCCATTTTACCGTCTTATCATTTTGTCCTCTGAAGTATTTATATTTAAAGGAAATTATGATAAAGAAAATAGATATTTTATACACACACCCACTTACTTACCATTTATGCTGCTCTTTACTTCTTCCTGTATCTGTAAGTCTCCATCTGGTGTCTTGTCCTTTCAGCCTGAAGAGCATCTTTTAGTATCTCAGGTACTGCAGGTCTGCTGGTGATATTTTCTCTCAGCTTAAATTTCTTTTGAAATGTTTGTATCCCCTCACTTTTGAAGAATATTTTCCCCTGGATATAGAATTCTAAATAGATATCCATTCATTTCTCTGTTCCTATGTAAATAATATGTCTTTTTTAAAAATCTGGCTTCTACCTAGATTTTCTCTTCTCTGACTTTCAGCAGTTTGACTGGGATCTGCTGACGTATAGTTTCTTTGTATTCATCCAGCTTTGTCTTCGTTCCCATTTTCCTTCTGGACTCCAAGTACACATAGCCTTGGTCCACTTGAGTTATGCCACAGGTCACTGGTGCTCCCTTGTTTTCCAGTCTTTTTCCTGTTCTTCAGATGGGCAGATTTCTGTTGGTGTGTCTCCAATTTCCTTCATTAATGTCTAAAAGTTTTCAGGGTACAGATCATTCATGTCCTTGGTTAAATTTATTCCAAGGTATTTTTTTCCTTTTTATGCAATTATAAATTGGATTATTTTCATAGTTTCCCTTTCTGACAGCTCATTATTGTGTATAGAAATACAACTGATTTTTGTAATAGATTTTCCATCTTGTAAATTTACTGAATTTGTTTATTAGTACTCAAGAGTTTTTTAGTGGAGTCGTTAAGGTTTTCTCAATATAGTATCAGGTCATCTGCAAATAAAGACAATTTTACTTCTTTCTTTCCACTTTGGGTGTCTTTCATTTCCTTTTCTTGCCTAATTGTTCTGGCTAGGACTTCTAGTACTATGTTGAATAGGAGAGGTGAAAGTGGGCAGCCTTTTCTTGTTCCTGACTTTAGAGGAAAAGCCTTAAGCTTTTCACCATTGAGTACAATGTTAGCTGTGCAGTTGTCATTTATGGCCTTTATTATATTGAGGTATGTTTCCTCTATATACAATTTGCTGAGTTTTTTAATTAATTAATTAATTTGGGGGGCACTGCGTTTGGTCTTCGTTGCTACATGCAGGCTTTCTCTGGTTGTGGTGAGCAGGGGCTACTCTTCATTGTGGTGCACAGATTTCTCATTGCCGTGGCTTCTCTTGTTGTGGAGCACAGGCTCTAGAAGAGCGGGCTTCAGTAGTTGTGGCATGTGGGCTCAGTAGTTGTGGCACATGGGCTCTAGAGCGCAGGCTCTGTAGTTGTGGTGCACGGGCTTGGCTGCTCTGCAGCATGTGGGTTCTTCCCGGACCAGGGCTCGAACCCACGTCCCCTGCATTGGCAGGAAGATTCTTAACCACTGTGCCACCAGGGAAGTGCCCCTTTTCTTTTATCATGAAAAGATTTTGAATTTTGTCTAATGATTTTTCTGCATCCATTGTATTAAGATACTCATATGATTTAATCCTTTATTTTGTTAATGTGTTACATCATGTTGATTGATGGAGATACTGGACCATCCTTGCATTCTCAGAATAAGTCTCACTTGATTATAGCATAAGATCCTTTTAATATATTGTTGAATTGGTTTTCCTAATATTTTGTTGAGAATCTTTGTATCTATGTTTATAAGGGATATTGGCCTGTAACTTCCTTTTTGTGACATATTTGTCTGGTTTTGGTATCAGGGTAATGCTTGTCTTGTAAAATATGTTTGGAATTCTTCCCTCCTTTTCAATTTTTTGGAAGAGTTTCAGAAGGACTGGTATTAATTCTTCTTAAATGTTTGGTAGAATTCACCAGTGAAGCAATCTGGTCCTAGACTTTTGTTTGCTGAGAGATTTTTGATTACTGATTCAATCACCTTACTAGTAATAGGTCTGTTCAGACTTTGTAGTTCTTCATGATTCAGTCTTTTTAGATTTTATGTTCTAGGAATTTATCCATTTCTTCTAAGTTGTCTAATTTGTTGGCATAATATTGTTCAGAGAAGTCTCTTATGATTTTTTTGTATTTGTGTATCAGTTGTAATGTCTCTTCTTTCATTTCTACTTTTATTTATTTGAGTGCTGCCTTCTTTTCTTGGTAAGTCTAGCTAAAGCTTTGCCTATTTTATCTTTTCAAAAAAAAAAAAAAAAACACCAGCTCTTAGTTTCACTGATATTTTCCATTGTCTGTTTAGTCTCTATTGAACTTATTTGCATTCTGACCTTTGTTACTTACTTCCTTCTACTAACTTTGGGATTCGTTTGTTCTTCTTTTTCTAGTTACTTGATTTATAGTTTTAGGTTATTTATAAGAGCTCTTTCTTATTTCTTAACATATGCATTTATCACTATGAACATCCCTCTTAGAATTGCTTTGGCTGCTTCCCATAAATTTTGGTATGCTGTATTTCCATTTTTATTTGTCTCAAGATATTGAGACTTCTACTTTGACCCACTGGTTGTTCAGCAGCATGCTGTTTAATCTTCATATATTTGTGGATTTTTCAGTTTTCTTCTTGTAATTGACTTCTAGTTTCATACCACTGTGGTCAAAAGATGCTTGACAGGACTTGAATCTTTTTTTTTTTTCTTGCGGTACGCGGGCCTCTCACTGTTGTGGCCTCTCCCATTGTGGAGCACAGGCTCTGGACATGCAGGCTCAGTGGCCACGGCTCACGGGCCCAGCCGCTCCATGGCATGTGGGATCTTCCTGGACCAGGGCATGGACCCGTGTCCCCTGCATCGGCAGGTGGACTCTCAACCACTGTGCCACCAGGGAAGCCCTTGAATCATTTTAAAGATTGAAGTAAATCTGTGGTTCTTAACTATAACTAGTAAATTCAGTCTATGTATATTGATTTTATTACTGCTATGTCTGTACTCATAGCTACATCCTTAAGTTTGGCTCTTTCATGGTCTTATTTTTCTATTCTTTTTTTCTTAATGCATTTTAGTTAAGGATTTTTTTGTTATTGATTTGCTTTTTTTCATTTGATGTTTTATTTTTACTGGTGTTTTATTAATTTGTGAAGTGTCTTAACAACAGTAGGACTTTAGAATGCTTTACATCCCGTCCACTCACTCTGAACCACATACATTGTTTTCAGTATTCTGTATTTGCTCTCTTATCTTAACCTAAGATATTAGACATTAACTTAAGTGATGTTATTACTTTCTGCAGAGAACATTTGTTTAGATTCACATACATAGTCCCCTCCTTTAATCTCCAACTGCCTTTCTGGGATCTTTTTTTTTTTTTCCTGATATGTGGTCTTTAGAAATTCTGTTAGTGATATACTCTTTCAGATTCTCTTCCTATGAACAAGTCTATTTTTACCTTGTTTTGGAAGGATGGTTTTGTGAGGAACACAAAGATAGACTAATAGTTATTTTTCTTGTCTCCATGATTTTGAAAATATTATTGGGCTGTTATCTAGCTTCCATTGTCACTATTGAGAAATTTGCTGTTAATAAAATTGTCATTGTTCAAAGTGATCTATGCTTTCTCTAGTTGATTTTAAGATTGACTTTTGGCAACAAGGTCAGACAGAAGAGTACAACCCCATCCACATGAAAGTCAAATACAGGTAAAATTAATCTAATTGAGGTAATTGAGGTCAAAATAATAGTAATTTTTTGAGGGAGAGAGCAGTTTGAGATTATGGTGATGTGCTATATTTTGACCAGGGTGCTCTAACATTTATTGAGCTGTTTCTCCAAAGGTGTATACTTCCCTGCATGTGCCTTATACTTTAATTAAACAGTTAAATATCATTCACTCATTCATTATCTCTGCCTGGGAGACCATCCCTCCTTCCATTTAGAAGACTCAATTCCATGTTTAACTTATGTGTTTATTTGTTTAATATTTTAAAATATATTGTTTATTTTTCTTATATCTGCTTTTCTTTTGCAACTACTATTTATAAGTTTCGTATCTGTTTCCTTATAATTTCTGTAAAATCTTGTTTCTGTTTTGTGTTTTGATATATAGTTCCTGTACAATTTTGAGCATTCAATTCTCTGTAATGACCCTAATCTTTTGAGTTAATCTCTTGAAATTCTTAACTCAGAAAATCAGGCATTTACTGTCATAAATTCTTTCTTTTTAAATTGCATCTCCTTATTTATTTTTGGTAAAGTTTTCTGACAAAGGGAAACTTGTCAGACACAATTTAGCCTTGCATCTGCCACATGTAAAGCAGAGACATTGGCATCTGAAGTCCCTCAAAGGACCGGGTCAGCACCCAAGTTCCAAGCACACCAGGTGAAAGCACCAGCTATCTCTCAGGAAAAAGGAAAACATTTTTGGACAACCAGGTAATCAAGGAATAACCCCTCTGTGTTCCCTCTGTGAAGGAAAACATGAACACTAACCCACTAACAAGGGAGCCAGAATGGGACGTGCAGGAGTGTGGAAACAGGGGCAGAGGGAGAGAAGGACCTGATGATATACACGTTCAGTTGAGATGAGTGACACTGATGTGAATGAGACTTTTTGTTGTTATAAATATTCAGTAAGTTTTCTGACACGAAAATAGTGCAGTATGGGTGATGAACTTAGAATCTTAAGGTGTGTGAGCTGTTCCTGGGTCTGGAGGAGAATGTGGGGCCTGGGGGTGAAGCCGTGAGCAGACTCCTTCTCATGGAGGGTAGAGAAGACGGAGAAGATGTAGCACCTGGGGAGGGAGCAGTTAATAATTTAGTTTCAAATGAGAACCCAGGGAAGTTGTCAAATACACAAGGTAGCACTGGGAGTGGCTCTGGAAATCCCAGACAGAGTGAAAACGCATTCTATCGGCTCCCCCAACTCCACAAGCAGGGGTTACAAATGTGTTGGGGGTCAGGGGCACACAGTCATGAGGGGAAACCCAGCCTCCAGGGCTCCTGTGATTGTAAAGCTGCTCTGAACTTGGCAAACTCTGCCTCTTGCTCCATCACGTCTGGTCTTGGGAGAAGGAAAGTGATGTGAGCATGTCTGAAAGTGCAGCCAACGAAAACTGCCTAAACCCTCTGTGTCTGAGGAAGGTTCCAACTCATTTCCTTTGATAAAACAAATTGCAGAGTGGAGCCCATTTTCTTCTCCAATCCAGAGATACGGTAGATCCTAGTCTTCCAAATACTAAAACTTTGTGGTCACTCCTTGTACTCAATGTGGATTACATATAGTCCACAAGAAAAAGGTAAGTGAGAGAGAATGGAAAAAAATACAAAGACTTAGGACGTTGTGAGACAGCATAGGCTACAGTGACAAAATTTATTATAAATACAGAGTAACTAAGCAGTGTGGTTCTGGTATTGATATTGCCATCAGAATACAACCAAGGTCTCAGCAATAAACCCAAGACCAGGAAACATGCGCTGTGATCACAGTGACTGAGGACATGGGTTAGAACAACTGGTTACCCTGGAAAATGAATCTGGGTCCCAGCCTTTCATGTGTTTTACAAAAATAAGCCTCATATGCTTTGGAGACCTAAAGTGAAAAACAAAGCTTAAAAATATTTAGGAAAAGAAATACAAGGAAACATCTTTATGATCTTAGGATAAGAAAGGATGTCTTGAACCAGATCCTAAAACCACAACCTCTACCAGAAAGAAATGGACACACTTGGCTACACAGAGATTAACTTCCATTTATCAAAAGGTAGCATAAATATAACGAAACACATGCTGTAAATTGTGAGCAGAGATTTGAGACCCAAATTCAACAAAATATTAATCCCAAGTGTGTATGGAGATTCCCAAGGGATCAGGAAGGAAAAGACAAACAGCTTTACAGGTAAAGGGGTGAAAGTGGACGCACGTCACGGAAGGGGAGAAAGCAAAGTAACCGCAAGCAGGAGAGGCAAACAGACCTCCTCAGCCAACCTGGGAGCAGCCACCAAATACCCCTGTGCTTGGAAAAATGAACCCAGAGCATGGAACCCTGAGAAGCCATGGCCACCTGGAATGCCTCCTGCTGCTGGGATGGTGACCTGGGACAGCCGCCTGGGAAAATAAGTTGTCGTTGTTTTGAAAATCAGACACTGGAATCATTTGTGGCCAGAAATTCTAGCTCTAGGTCTGTAGCCAAGAGATATTTATAAGCATGTTCATGGCAGCCTGGTTTCAGTGACAGCAGACTAGAGTAAACGAAGAAACAAAAGCCAAGTGTCTAGTGATGACTGATAATCAGTAAATAAACTGCAGTATATTCACACAATTAAATATAATGCAGGAAAACACAAACAAGCAAAAAAGAACCAGGGACATACATAACATTTGTGGGTCTCAAAAACATAATAGCAGGTAAAAATGTAAATCCCAGAAGGCTATGACAGAATAACATTTCATAAGCCTCAAAATGAAATGGTATATTTTAGGGATCTATACATATGGATAAACTTTTTTTTTTTTTAATCAAGCCAGTGACAAACTCGAGATTCAGGATGCTGTTTATTTTGGGAAGGCCAGAAAATGGGATATGGGAGTGACACACAGGCGGCCGTATAAGCTGGGGACAATGTTCCTAGTACCGATTTGAGTCTTGAGTTCAGGGACATTTGTTTTATTATTCTGCTTCATAACTCACGTAGACCCTAAACGCAATTTTTAAATATTAAGAACTATATTAAAGGGTTTAAAATGGAAAAGAATGGTATTTTAAGAATGGACTGTGCAAACATGAATCACTTCCTCTGGCTCTGCCTGCCGGTCAGGTAGGTGGTGGTCGGAAGGTGCGAGTGGATATGATTTCCAAGAAAACATTTTTCAAGCTGCTTACAGGAGTCTAATCTGTATCCACTAACGGCTCAGTGGTTGATGAGACCACACCCTGGATGCTGGCTCTTCTAAGGGCCCACCCAGCCGGGGTCTGGGTCAGGCCAGGCCTCCCTGGGGGAGGGGACAGACGTCCAAACCCAGGTCACCTGCAGCCCTCTCTTTCTGCTCAACTCTGGTTTTCTTGGGAAGGTGAAGATTTGGAGGATGATGGAAACTCACTGTAAATACACAGCATCACGCTTCCTAGGTGATTCCATTAACTTGGGAATGAACCCCTTTCCTGTGAGTCTGGAGGAAGCTTCCTGAGGACAAACGCTGGCAGTTCCCACCGTCACGTTCCGATGAAAATTGGAGCCACGACTCCGCATTCTACCTCAAAATTATGTACTCAGGCCTGTTCCCGAGATATTGTGAATTCGGAGCTGAAAGTACCCTACGGTGAAAGACCAGGCGTCCACGTGGGAATAACGCACACGGAAGCACATCCTACACCCATGTTCGAATCTCCCTCTGAAACGGGCAGCGAGGGCTTTCTAAATCTGCCAGGGGAGCTTCTGGTTAAATCAAAGGTGAGGAGGAGCGAGCTTACTGTGTTGCTGGAGTTTCCGTTCAGATGCAAACCGCTGTCAAAGAGGGGTGAGGAGGTCCCGCTGCCAGGCTCGCTAGACGGTCCTGGGGACCCTGAAAACGAAACAGAGACTCACTGCAGATGGAGCCACCAGAGGAGTCGCAGCACGTTACTCGCAGGTCCACCTACGGGGGTCACCTAGGGAGGTCCCCAGATAAGCTCCTGGGGGAAGCAGCTGCTGGTATGGGCTGTGCAGCCAGCGCTGGCCCCTCGCCGCCCGCCCACCATGTGGACGTCCCCGTCTGCACCCCGCAAAACGCCCGGCAGAAGGAGGGCAGGACCGGCTTCTTGCCGGGGCTGCACCAGGTCCAGGTGCAGAGAGACAACGGCCTCTCCAAGCCGGTCCGCTGGCCCCGGGGGCTCCATGAACCTGCCCTCCCCACCGCTGGGATAACGATGCTAATTTCCCACACTAATTCTTGACTTTCCGATGTTAATTTTTACATTATTTGTTTGACATTTTCTGATTATCTTTGCACTGCAAGTTGCTTTAGTGAAAAATAGAAAGACCAATCAGGTAAGTTTGAGGAAAGTGATATTTATAAAAAGAGGAAGCAGCTCTGGACTGGGGAGGGAGCAGGGAGCTGCCATTGGGCCTGGAACACGGGTCCTGGATGAACAGAGGGTCCGAGTCGAGTGTCTGTCTCGGGCAAGTCAGGGCCCTTCCCGAGCACAGTCCTCTTTTCAGGAAGTACAGGATGGAAAGGGATCTCTGTCCTGTCGCTCCAGCACCAGGCAGGTCCTGTCCCCACCCTTCCGCCACCGCTCAGCCCCCGCCCTGCCCTCCACTGCGGCCCTGGATGCGCCAGGTGAGGTGGGGCAGCACCAGCTGCCCCCAAGCCTCGCCCGAAAGACCAGCGCCCCAGGTGGACAGCAGGAGTGGCAGCGGGCCCTCAGTGCACATTGGCCCTGACCACGTGCCCAGGACCCCTCACGGGACACCAGACGGGCGCCAGCGCAGCAGGCAGAAGGAAGTCCGTGCCCCCTCTGCGAGTAGGGAGCCCTCCTCCTGACCATGACGCACCAGCAAGACCGACTCGGTGGCCCCAGGTGCCGCCATGGACAGGTTCACCCGCTGCCCTCCTGACTCAGTCAGCAATTTCAGGGAGAAGCCAGTGACCCCGCATCTCCCATTATCAAAATGGGCGACGGGAAGGACCCCGATGGGCTGTGTAGGGTCAGGGGCGCCCCGGCCGAAGCGGGTGCCAGCCTGATACACGGGCCCTTCATTTTCTTTTAGCTTGAAAAATTTCAAAGCTAGCGTTAGCCTTCAAAAGCCAAATACTCGGGGGATAAATCACATTAGGCAGAGGTTCCAAACTGGCAGGTGAAGCTCAGTCTGATCTGCAAATCGGTTTTCTCTGATCAAAGCCAAGACACTGCATTAAAAATCCAGATTTCTCACTTTCTTGGAAAATGACAAAAAATTTTACTGGGGTAAAGTTCCCAAATGACAGTAAAGGGCTGGAGCCGAGGGGGTTCCACAGCAGGGACCCCGGGCCCACCTCGTCCTGTCCTGCCCAGTCTTCACCGTCAGGTCTGAGGGTCTGCGGCACACGTGTCACCAGCATCCGTGTCACTGAGGACGGAACTGAGAGCCTCGCGATGTCGCTGTGTTTACTACTTTGACACACAAGCTTCAGGTGTGGTTGTTATTTATTATCATCACCAGTTCACAGATGAGGAAAACTAGTGGGATATCGTGCAAGTTACTTCTGTGATCTCAGTTTTCTCCTTGAAAAGTCGTGAATGCGTTTATGGGCTCACCTTCAAAGCAGCTGGCACAGTCCAGGTAAAGCAGGTGCTCCATCAACCTAATTTCCCTTTAAACACTAGACAGGACAGCCAGAGCTTTCAACCTCTCAACAAAATCAGATAAATTCATGGGTCTTCATACTGATGCTTCCAGGCCACCTCCAATGTCGGCAAACAGCTTCAAGAGGGAGGCTGTGCTCTTTTACGTCCTTACGACCCCACCCGAATGTTTTCTGGCCAGAATATGAGCGTGGGCAGGATTCCGTCCACTCTCTCTGGGGTGCTGCGACACACTTGGCGCCCTGACTGTGCAAATTCCCTGCTGTGAGAAGCAGAAGCATCTGGGAAATACAGTAAAGGAGACCCTTACTGACCCCTGAGCAAAACCAGGGCCTGTTACACGCCACCTGGGTGCTTGAGGAGGGGAAAGAAACACTGAGGCCGGCCCGGCAGCAGGACAAGTCGTAACAAGTAGGCAATGCTTCCCGCTTCCACACTCCTAAGGAAAGAAGCACGTGAAGCTGACGTGGAATCCGATGGATGCACTTCCATGCACCCACTCCCACCCCCGTGTCCGGAGTGTCTGTGAGGCCCGACACGTCTGTAAAACACCCCATACCGCATCCCTGCAGGCGGAGAGATGGACTGAACAGCTCCAAGAAGGTTTGAGAACATGACAGCAACTTAACTCTGCTTGAACACTAGTTCTCACTGCATCTGACCACCTGGCTTCCTGCCCGTTTTCCTAACCCTCCAAACATCCTGCAACCAGCTCCCCACACACAGAACTGCTTCTGGACCCAGAGTCTGCTCTGCCAGCAGCTCCACCTACTTCTTACTACATCTTCTATCTGCAGCTCCTTCCTGATGGCACATGTGTTGTTTCCATAACTAGCTCATCAGTGACTTGGGAGCGAAATCAAAATATTTCTAATTTCCTTCATTCTCCAGATGCTCTCACTGGAGACACTAACTCTGCGAAGTCAACCCCAAGGGGGGGCTGAGCGAGCAAGTGAGTGAGTGGGTTGTAGCCTGACCGTCACTCATGCGCTCTAGGTTCCCATCAACTTACTGCTGGTGAATGAGCATCCTTTCATCTACATCCCAAAAGAGAGATCTGAACATTGTAATATTTGTTTCTGGTTATCACTACTTAAACCCGTTATTTTTTAAAAAATCAGTGTCAATAATTATTAATAATAAAAATAGTGTCAAAAAACAACTACTGGACAAGAATACAACACAAATAGTTTCAATGAGTATTTACCAAAACACGTAACCTACAAAAATGAGCCGTGATCTATAGCAGCCACGCTGCCCTCGTGCAGGGCTGGTGGGGTGTTAGATGGTGCAGCCGCCATGGAGGCAGCGTGGCAGGTCCTCAACAATCCGACCCAGACCTGCCGTGTGACACAGCACGTCCACTCGCAGGTGTGTGGCCGGGAGAAGTGAAAACACGTCCACCGAGACCTATACATGAACGCTCACACCAGCACTGGCACAACGGTCCCCAGATGGACACAAGCCGCCTGCCCGTCAGCTGATGAAGAGAGAAACAAAACATGGTCTCTCCAAATAATGGAAATTATTCCGTCAAAAAAAGGAATGAAACACCTGCACACAGGGTACCTTGTGGATGAGTCTGGAAAACATGCCAAGTGAAGAAATCTGACACGAAAGGCCACACACTGCACAGCCCCAGTTACGTGAAGCGTCCAGAACAGGCAAATCCACAGGGACCCAAAGAGGATTCGTGGTTTCCAGGGGCTAGGGGAGGGGATGATGGGTACAAAGTTCCTTTTTGGGGTGATGGAAATATCCTGGAATGGGATAGTGGTGATGGCTGCACGGCACAGTGAAAAATTAAAAACTGCCGAAGCATGCACCTTAAAATGGTGAATTTTATGTTATGTGAATTCTATTTCATAAAAAGTCTGAGTCTGAATTTATGCAAAATAATCAAAGTCGGCACTGACTGTCTCCAGAGGAGACTACTCCCACCTCCTGTGCCCTCCCAGACACACCGTCAGGTGACGCCGCTTTCTACACACACAGGTGCCCGCAGGAGAGATGTCTAGGCAGAGTTGTACACACGCCCCCCACGGCTACACGACGCTGTAAACTCACAGGTGCCAAACACCTGGGCCCCAGGCGAACGCTTGGGATTGGCTGTCCGTGGGCCTTTTACCCTATTCTGGAAGAATCACTGTGAAACCCCAGTAAACTCTTGTGCTGTGTATAGCATTTATTTCTCTTTGAACTTGTGGCCTGATTTCTCATGTTGGTCTTTTTAGAAGTGAGGACGTGTGATGAATCCTACTGATGTATTTTCATACCCATGGGGGAATCGTCAGTTTTTCTTAGATCAGTGAGCAGCATGGTTTCCAGGTTGAGGTCTGATGGGGACAAAAATCGAGCTGCTGAAACCGATTTGCTCGGTTACTCAGGAAGATGGATGGGGAGCAGGGCCAGAAGTTCAATGGCCCTTTTTGTGACCGTGGATTCAAAGGTGAGATCGGGTCTCAGCAGCTGCCGTGGCCCCAGAGAGCTGGGCCAGGCCCAGGGGCGGCAGCAGAGGCTCCAACAACAGGGGAACGATGGAAAAGAGAGAGAAGATTCCAGCCATAAGGTCAGCCCAGAAGAGAGAAGCTGTTCCTTCATGTGAGAGAAAAAGCCGGAGAGAGAAGGGAAAAGAGAAGAGAGGGGCTGCCGTGGGGGGAGGGGGCCCCACTTCCCCGTGAGCCTGGACAGAGCTGAGCCGCCAGCAGAGCTGCAGCCCCTGGGCCCGACCTCAGCCCAGAGTCCCTCTGGTTCCAAGGTCAGCACCCAACAGAGGCCCTGCCGCTAAATCAAGGAAGGACAGTAACTTTATAAATTCTGTAAAGCCATCCTCCCGAATAGAATCAGTCATAATACCTGTTTTGATCCACTTCCCTGCTGGATCACATCAGGTATAATAGAGAATTACAAGCTCTGCAGGAAAACATGGGCGACGGTGACACATCACGGTGCAGATTTACTGTTCTTTCCTCTTTTACATTAAATATTTCTCATGTCAACATAGATATCTTAAATACAGACTTTGTTCCTCTATGTGTGCATGTGCGTGTGTAGGTAAATACAGTCACAGTGAGGCGACCTGAGGAAGGCAACTTAGTTAATTCATTGACAAAGCGCCATCTGGGGACACCCTCTTTTAAAAGTCTGTGGACGGATTAAAGGGCAGGACGTCTTAGGAACATGCAATGCTGAGGCGCTCTCCGTGTCTTTCCTCTCTCAGAATGTGAGCTCAGGAAACGATCTACACTCCTGCCAGTGCCATATCGTTTGGATAAATAATGTGCTGCCTGACACCCTTGAACTTCTCCCCTCCCCCTTACCTAATGGGAGCTTCAGAAATGATGGCGCTTCCCTGAGGTACTCGACAGTGATGGTCACTTCATCGCCAGCATTTCTCAAAAGATGCACCTGTGAATGTGACAAAAGACAGCTACTTCACCATCACAAAGTGACCAGAACAGAAATAGAAATAAATCCCTACACGTCTCGCCTGTCTCCCGAGAATTCAGTGTTCAGGATTACCTTTGAAACTCTGGAAGTCCTGCGAGCCTTACCCGCCGTAACAAAAGGATGGCTGTATGTCCCCAGGTACAGGACTCCGGCGCCTCAGCTACACACATGTTCACATGTCAGCAGAGGTCAGAGGCCAGGCTCCCTGCACACTCAACCCCCGCCATCCCGGAAACTCAGGTCATGTGAGAAACCCACGTGGCGCGCAAACTGACAAATTTCAGACGCTGGCAACACACGCCAGCTGGTTAACTGTGACACTGCAAACCGAAAATATGAGCTTCGAAGTTTAAACGACATTTTAATTTTGGAGAAATCAACGGGCATCACTTCGCCCTTCTCGGCTGCAGTGTCACCGTCCCCACGGTTCAGGCCCTTCCCCTGTAACACAAACAGCTCATTCCTTTAGCTCTAGGGTCAGCTTTTAATGCTCAACCTTTGCCTCGTTTAAGCAAACGTGATTCAGACACATTAGCCAAAGCCCGGAGTAAGAAGCTGTACGTGTTCGCGCCCCCGGCGTCCCATTGGGAACGCGTGTGATGCTTCCACGCGGCCCCGGCCCTCCCCTGAACACACCCCTGCTGACGACCTGCTTCTGCCTGGAGAGCCACAGAAGGGCCTTTCCCGTCACCCCGGGGATGTTCTCCGTGTCCCCCGAGCCTGAGCTCCTCCCCTTTGCCTCGGCCCGTGAAACCCGCCAAACGCCCCAGCCCGGGCCAGCCGACGTGAACGGGCGCCCCCGGCTTGTCACGCACCCGTCTGTCCCCCTCTCCCCGAGGCCCTGCGTCCACAGCCTCCTGCGCCACGGGCGCTGGAGTGTCTCTTCCACGTATCAAATCTCGTGACCCTGAGGCCTTTTCTCCATTTCACGCCTCACCAGGCGGGCGCCCCGGGAACCCTGAGGCGGGCCTACCCCAGCGCCCCTTCCCGAAGCCCCCTCGTCTCCTGCTGGGTGGGTGCAGGTGCAGACATGGGATGAAACGCCCCAGGGGCTGTCTTCCCGAAGTCAGGGCTGCCGCCCACGGGAGGGAGAAGGGAAGGGCTCAAATGCTCCCACCAAACCCAGCAACGCGGCCATGAGATGGACGCTCTGCTTGGACGACTCAACAGCTGAGGCCCAGCTGGGACCACCCTCCAGCCGGCCCGAGGCCCCAGAGACAATGGCCATCGCCTCAGCTCCTCCAGGCCGTCAAGGGCAACGGGGCCCACGCGCCTCCTCCTCCGAGGGCGACCCAGGGCGTCTCACAAAACTGTGGTGTCACTGTGCCCTCTCCTCCTGCATCGAAGGGACCCCGAGCTGCAGCGCCGTCCTCTCAGGATGTGGCTGCTGCAAGGGTGTGGGTCACATCTGAGTAAGGGACGGCCACCAAAGAACCTGCCTCGTCCTGGGGGCTCATGGAGCTTTAAATTTAAGACCAGGGTGTCACGTGGACAGCACGAGCCTGAGATGTGTGCCCCGCTCTGTGGTCAAGTTCTCCCGCTGCTTCTGTTATGCGGGTCTGCCCGCATGTGCCTGCACACACGCACACACACACACACCCCTACCTCAATAAGTGAGCATATATTTAACGTTACAAGTCCTCCTGGAGATAAAATGGAGTTTAAAGCATTAAAATCTATCTAATAAAGGCTAATTAGCCCCCAGAAGACTCGCTCACATATTTACATGGCTCAGTCCTTCAGCGTTGTTCCTCAGGCCCTTGAAGAAACATCACTTTGGACAAGTTAATTTTATCCGGGAACAACAGTAAACCGTGAGGCAGGTGCACCTTTGATGAAACAGTGGGCTTAACTTCAATGTATTATTATTTTTCAAATCCCAAGTGTCTACTCTGCCTTGATGCTTCCAAACTTTGAAATGCTTGGACAAGGAAAAGGTTTTACTTCATCACCAGTTTCTTTTTTTTCAATTTAGTTCAAAGTATGTATGTGTTGTCTGAGAAAATATTTTGACTACTGACCATTAATGCCTCCGAATTCAATGAATGACCTCAAAGCTATGTCTACCCCTCAGACCACGACCTTCGGACTGACGGGTGTCGGGAGGGAGCCTGACTCCACGCTCGGCTCTGGATGGCGGGGCCCCCACTCTGCCTCAGAGCGACACAGACTTGCTTTTGCATCTATTTAAGACCAGCAATTCCGGCATCTTCCCGCCTGCGTCCCCGTCACCGGGCACGTCTGTTCTGCTCTGACAAAGTAGGTGCAGGTTCCTATTTCCCACCTCTGACTCACCTGCTGGGCCGCCAAGTTTTACCGGTGAGTCAGACATATTTCTTTTTTAGGAATGATTCAACTCTCATATGAATCTTCCCCAAGCTTTTAAAATGCCGCTCGAGCCATTTAAACTGCTGGGTCTCAGGCAAACTACTTGGGCTGCCACAACAAAAAAGCCACAGGCTGCGGCTTGGATGACAGACACTCTCTGCCACAGTTCTAAGGCAGAGCCCGCAGTCAGGGTGCCGGCCGGGTCAGGGCTCTGGTGAGGGCCTTCATCCTAGCTGCAGACGGCCACCTTCTCACTGTGTCCTCACAGGGCACAGAGCGAGCTCTGGTGTCCTCCCCTAGCATCCCACGGATGCTAATCCTACTGGACAGGGCCCCACCCTCATGACCTCATCTCCCTGGATTCTCCTCCGAAAGGCTCCTCCTCCTGACATCATCACCCGGGGGTTACTGCTTCCAACCTGTGAATCTGGGGCACAGACACTGGGTCCAGGACAGGGGCTGGCAGCCTTGCGGCCTCAGAGGAGTTTCTCCAGGGAGTCTCCAAAGTTGTCTCACCCGGGACGCCTTCCAAGGAGTGAAGAAATCATCCCATATGGTTATGTCTGAGGAGCCAGTGCAGCTTTAAAATGTTGTAACTGAAATATGATGACTGGATATTTTAGAACAGGAAGTAACAAACAGATACACGATGAAAGCATGGGTGTCTTTCACATGCCAGAGCCCTGGATGGACACCTCAGACACATGGCTACTGGTGTATCTTGCGTGTCCTTCTGGAAATCATCTATGCATTTGCAAGAATGCCTTCTCTCTTGAGGGCGTTTTGGTGACATCTAGCAGAATTCACAATCTGTGTGCCTTTTGGCCCCGGGCCCACACGTGTAGGTACAGGACCATGTGGGAACAAAGAGGCACACACAGGAAAGCACACTACACCACGTGTGCCGTCTGTCCTCTTCTTGGCCCTGTTTTCACGTCAGTGGAACCATGTCCACTAGCCGAATCACTCTCTTTGCCTAAACTCAAATCTGCAGTTCACCCCTGTCCGCACGCAGACCTGTCCTGCTCCTCCACACGGGTGGTGGGCTGCACTTCACGGATGTCCAGTGACTAATCCCCCTCCACCCTCCACCCGCGTGTCTCTGCTGAGAGGGTCACAACCCCCTGCATCACTAGCCCCATTGCACCTTCACTAATATTTCTAGAATTCTTTTCAGAGCTTCTCTGTCCTGTATTATTACAAGAGCAAACTTGGGATAAACTTTCGGTATCTTGAATGTCTCTCTTACTTGTCCTCTACGTTTTGTGATTCTTTAAAAATGTGCACCTTCATCTTTATTATTTCCTTCTTTACCCTTGTGGGTCATTCTGTTGCTCTTTCTTCAAACTTCTGAGGTAAAAATGGCTCTTTTTTGTTTACCTCCTTGCTTTCTAATGAACATACTTAAAAACTGTTAATCTTCCCCTAAACATTACTTAGTTGTTTCCCATAATTTCTATATGAAGTGTTTCAACATTGTTCGTGTCTGTATTTTTTCCTTTAGCATTTCTTTTTACACAAGTATAACTATTTTTATAGTTTCCAGATATGTAGAAAAGTTTTAAAAGCAGTTTTCATTTTGCTTAGAGGACATAACCTATATTATTCTTATTCTTGGCTTCCTCTGTGGCCTGAACAATTGCTGTGAATGTTCCACATGCTCTCAAGAGAATGTGGGTTTTATGTGGGACAAATATGCACAGGCTCACACCTCCTCACACACACTCACATACAAACACATAAGCTCACACACACTCAAATACATAGGATCACACACTCACATAAAAATACCTAGGCTCACACACACACTCACATACGAATACAGAGGCTTCCACACACACACAAACACATAGGCTCACACACACTCACATACAAATACATAGGCTCACACACACACTCACATATGAATACAGAGGCTTCCACACACACACACTCACACACACACACACACACACACACTTGCACCCGCCGGCCCGCCAGCCCCTTGGCGGTCATCTGCGGGGTTGGGTCCCCCCCCGACCCTCCCACTAACACCGCCACTGTCGACGTCAGGACCGCTGCCTCCACGCCCCGCGCCAAGCCCCGATGCCCACGCCTGCCCTTCTCACCTCCAGCTCCACGGACGTATTCTTTGGCTCCACCAAGACCTACCGCCTGCCGGTAACTTCCGCCCTCCCAGCCCTCATGGTGCCGATGCCCTCAGCACCGCCTTATTCCACTAAATCCCCAGATCTGTCCCCAGAGCCTTGGCTGCACACGCGCTTTCAGCCCCGTCTGAGTGTCCTTCTACCTGACAGTGACCCAGCGACCCCTGGGCTGGTCCACTCTGCACTCACGGACAAGTTCCTGGGAACAGGCCTTTTGACGTGGGCCCTGAGGCTCATCAAGCCTCCCCCGCCTGCCCATCTGCATCCAGGACCTTCTCTGCAGATGCACAGGGGCCCAGCCATCATCCTGAACACACCCTCTGCCCCCAGCGGCAGGTGGCAGTGCCTGTGGTGAGAACCCAGGGATCCTCCCAGCTGCTTGGCGTGGTGAACCGCATGCAGCTCGGTGTTTTCTCAACAGTATTTTGCCTCTTTGCCATATGAATTCTCAAATGCTTCATTTGTAGAACCAGGACACTTTAAACATTGAGGCTGGTGTGCTGTAAGTAATTTCGGCGTCTGTACTTACAGCCACAGTGAGCAGGAAGGTCTCCTGAGACAAAGCACAGCAGTTCATGGAGCTGAGGCCCCCTGCAGCCAGCATCAACCCCACTCACAACCCCGAGCGCCACGGGGAGGTGAGCTGCCTAGTGTCTGACGGCCGAGGTGCCCGTCCTGCTGGCTGGCAAGGGAGCTCAAGGGACTCACTCATGTGCGGTTCTGGAGAGAACTGCTTCAGGCGAGTGAGCGACCTCACCCCCTCATCAAAGGACCCGTGAACTCTCTCGCCTGGACTGTACCCTCCACACCCTTCCAGTCCTGGAGGACTGCCGCCCTGGTCTGAGAGCAGGAGCGAGTCCTTCCAGGAGTCGGGAAACACCTTTTACTACAATGACAACCATGGCTCCAGATGCGTTCTCCTTCCCAGAACAAATAGAACACGTTCCCGGTACCTGAGTTACAACTACAGACACAGCCAAAGCTTCACTTTCCTGGAGGTTCTGGCTGTCAGCAAACGCCAGCAGAAGCAGCAGCAATAGTGGACCCTGACTCTCCTGCATCCAGGCCAGGCCAGTCATCCGTCTTTCTGTCATCCCGCCCCCAGCATCTCACCAGCCCTCGCGGCCCCCGGCTGGTCAGCTGCATCATGACATTGTGTGTATTCAACTTGAGGGGACATAAGGCAACACCCTAGAGAGTCTGTGAAGATGCAGGAGTGCCAGAGCAGGAAGTGGCCCCAGAGACAGACAGGGGGCTAGGCCTGTCACCTGTGACATGAGAACGAGCTGCCACAGGAGCGCCCCTGCCGCCAAGACGGAAGGCCCGCTGGTGGTTGGCTTGGATCCCGATGGGGGCGTGGCCCACAGCTGGACACGCTGCTCTTCCCACGCACCCCACGGTCATCATGCTACTGACGCGGAGATGGCTCTGCACTATATCCACGCTGCCCCAGGCAGGCGCCCTGCCACCCGGGCCCGCCGCCCAAAGACCTCAGGCGCCGGAAGTGTCCGTGGCAGATGGGATTCTAGGTAGTGTCTGGAGGAGGCTAGTGGGATAATCACACATATACCTTTGTGTTTGCTCTCCTCGTGGAAAAGCTCCTACCTGGTTACTGGGCTCAGGTAGGGTCTGGATGCTCGACTGTGGTCAATGCTACAACACAGAGTCCCGTGCGTCAGAGTTTGAGTGTCCTCTGTCTCCCAAGGCCATAGGGGCTGGACACATGCATCTCTGCTACCAAGGTCAGCAGTTTATACAAGGCCGACCTGGACCGGGCCCCAGGGGAGGATGTGAGCACGTGAACAAGAGCCAGACTCCCCTGCCCCCGGTGCTACTGCACCGACGACGCCCCACAAAGCACACCGGTGGCTTTACTGGGAGTTTAGATTCCCATTCCAACAACTGTGAACCCTGCTAATTTCGAGGCCCGGGAATTAGGGAGCAGTGATGCTGAACCAAAGCTATCCACTGAAACCTCTGCGGGTGTCAGGTGATTCTCGTGCACATCGGGGTTGAGAATCATGTCTCTGAACAATTTTCCAACTCATGCACGAGAAAACACTGTTGGTCGGTTATCTCTATCTCTATTTTTCTATCCATCCACCCACCCACCCATGTTCTATCAGCTACCTGTCTGTCTGTCTGTCTACCTGTCTATCTACCTACCTTCTATCCATCCATCTTCCCTCTACCTAACCTACTTAGTCCAGCCTTTCCATAGCACTTATGTTCCTTCCAACAAGATGGAACGCTGCCTTAACCTCCTGTGTTCGGGACAGTTTCTCATATGAGCAGAGACTGAGTGAAGGTGACCATCGCCCAAGGAGGGCAGATGTGAGGAGGTGGGGGGCTGGGAGTAAGTCGGCTGCCGCGGGGAAGAGGAAGCCCGGACAGCCCAGGGCCCGAGAGCGGAGGCTCATCCTCGAGGGCAGAGGCCTTGCTGACACCTGATGGATGCTCAGGGGAAGGAGGGTCCACACGTACTTGCCGAACGACCTGGAGAAACAGGCGACCGGCCTCAGCTCCCTCAGGACACCTTCTAGCTGCGAGTTGCTGAGTGACGGCCCACGAGATGCTGTGAGCGGGGGTTCTGGGGGTGTGACGGCCTGGCTGCTGCTTGGAACAGCAGACCTGGAAGGTTCCATTTCTACCATTTTTTAAACACGAGTGAAGACTTTATTTCTAAGGGTTCTCGAGTTCAAAATCACCAGAACTCAGAATCTGTCCTGAGATCTTAGTGATAACCAAGCTGCTGGGCATGAATAAAATGTGTATAAAAAGGACTCATTTCAACTTGAAAAGGAGGCCTCATAAAACAAGTCTGTGAAGTGTTATCAGTTAGGGCAGTTTTTAATCAATGGTTTTCATGGGACTTAAAACCCTGGCCTGCCATTCTGGACTAGAAATTAATTTAACATTTGAGATTTTAAAAAGAAATTCTGAGCATGTTGCATAAAAATGAAGTTCTGTAATGTTTCTCGTTCTGAGACCCTTCAGGACGGAGTGCTGACCCTGCTCTGACTCTCACTGGACACCGGTCTGGGTTCTGCTGTGGGGACCCTGCTGCCAGGTCTCCTGCCATACGTGTGGGCCTGGGGGTCCCTCAGGGGGACCAGCTGCCCCCACACCACCTCCCGCCAGGCATCACTAACCTCTGCACACAGGTGACACTGAGTGATTTTCCAAACATCATTTTTCCTTCCTCTCTGAATAGTGAGATGTCTCAGAATTTGCCCAATAAAATTATGGAAAGTTTACTCTCTGCTACGTTGGCTACGATATTGTATGTTGATATGGATGAGGACACACGGTGTATTAAAAAGGGGGAAATAAACACATTTTCTTTGCCCAAAAGCAGTACAAATTTTCCAAAGCAGGAGAAAATATACAGGATGAGGCTCATTTTGTAGATCTTTTGTGTGGAGCAGAACTGACTTTTTGTTGTTGTTTTTTTTTTTTTTGCTTGCGGTATGTGGGCCTCTCACTGTTGTGGCCTCTCCCGTTGCGGAGCACAGGCTCCGGACGCGCAGGCTCAGCGGCCATGGCTCACGGGCCCAGCCGCTCCGCGGCATGTGGGATCCTCCCGGACCGGGGCACGAACCCGTGTCCCCTGCATCGGCAGGCGGACTTTCAACCACTGCGCCACCAGGGAAGCCCAGAACTGACTTTTTTTCTTTTAGGATTAAGTGAATCTAGAATTTACTCTGAAAAATGAGTTTCACAGTGTGCAACTGTGATTTATGAGGTCTTTTACAAATTTAATATTCTTATGAAGTTCATAAGTCTGAAAAGCTGAGATTGTATGCCATTAGCAGTGCTCCAATCATGGCTTTTGTGTCACATAAGACTGTAGACTTGTAATTTGATAATTTGGTCCAAAAAGTATATTTGTATCAGTCAAGTATTGGAATAACTCCATTTATAAGCTTTACACATCATTTACTTAAGTTAAAAGTCTTTCTTTTCAGATGAATGCTTTTCACTTTCCCTGGGCTGGGATAAAGTTACCTAGGTGTACACTGTCTCTTTTTGAATTACTATGTATTTTCTTACCTTAAGAAAGAAAACTTTTGCAGAGATTGAAAAATAACCCAAATGTTAAGTTTAGGAAGTAAATAGATGAGAGCACATCATCCATTTGAACCTAAACCTAAAACTACAAGTCCCTTGAGGCCAAGAAACAGGTCATCCCGCCTGCGAATCTTTCCTCTGTGCCTGGAGCAAGTTAAAATAATTCTTCACCTAGTTAACGACCTACTAATATGCCGTGTTGGAGCCTGACTTGACCTTGGACAAGGTTCATGTCTGGAAAGGGGCGTTGGGGCAGAGCCTGTGACCCCCATGTCCACAGGCCAGCATCCCAGACACACACCAGAGGCGAGCGTCCTGAGACGTCTTCCAAGGCGACAAGCACACAAAGCCAGAGGAAGCCGGTGTGCAGACCCTCACAGGCTCCACTCCGGTCACCTGGGCGGGGTCCCCACTCCCTGAATTTTAACCCTCCCATCTTTAAAATAGCAGCCACCAAATCTATCTTTTACAGCATCAGAGAGGACCCATGACGTGTGGATTGTGAAGGGACGTGGCACAGAGGCCCCTTCGAAACACAACTTCCTAAACTTTCTAAGCTTTTCTGAAGCTCTGTGTCTATGAATATACTCCGTGAAATGAACTTTCAGAGAAAAAAATAATGAGAATGAGAGGCTATCTAATAAAAAGAACAAAAACCATAAAATATCGTACACTTACCACTTCTTCGTGGGTTGCATTTTCTACATTAATGCCATTAACCTGAAAAGATGACAAATTAAGAATTTTAAGGATAATAATTGATGAGTCTTAATTCAACACTAACATGAACTAACATGCAACAGAGCCAAGGACTGAAGTTTAAAATACTGACCTGGAGGAGGGCGTCCCCTACGAATAACATCCCTGTCTGGTGGGCTGCAGGGTCGCAAAAGGGGCAACAGTGTTAAGAGAGATTCAGAGACATCGTGCTCCTCCTGGCAGTGGTTTAGGGTTAGAGTTTGCAGCAACTGGCATTGTGTGTGTGCAGGTGTGAGTGTGAGTGTGCACACACGTGTGCATTGGGAGTGTGGGTATGTGTGCACACACGTGTATGTGTGCGCACACGTGTGCATGTGTAGTATGTGTGTGCACGTGTGCGTGGATGTGTGTGCATGCAGGAATCTCTGTGGGTGAACATGTGCATTTGTGTGTGCACATGCTCGCATGTGTGACATGTGAGCACGTGAGCACGTGTGTGTCTCTGTGTGTGTGCGTGTGCACGTGTGTACACAATGTGGGTAAATGCCAACAGCACAGCCCCAGCGCCCCCCTCGCCCAGCCAGTGAAGCTAAACATTCAGCTAATTTTAAGCACATTAAGAGAGTTACTTTGTGAACGCAGAGCCTTGTTCAATGAGAAGCACAAATGTCACTTCCTCCTAATGAAGGATTTCATTACATGTGTGGAAAGTCTGATCCCCATTTTTCACTAAGTCGACACAGACAATGAAATAGGAATCCCAGAAGCCACTCAGCATTTTCCCCTTTCTCGGTAACACATTTACATAGACTGCTTTAATTAAAGAAAATGTGCCCAGAATATTAAAGGAAAAAGGAAAGGAAACCTTTGTATTGTAAAGTTTGAGTATAATCTCCACAACATTATTCCACTTCACTTTTCTATTTTCATAGGGGCAGAGAGATAACTCCTTTCAATAATAAGACTGAATGAATTCGCACCAAACGTAAAGCATTTTGCAGTGTAAACCCTGACAGCTGTTTTTCCTCTTTTGTCACGCAAATGCCTGACCTCAGCACTGCTCCCCTCGACGAGTGCCAACCACACAGCAGACGGAGCCAGGGCCCCGGCCCCTGAGCCGCAGTGAGGCCCCTGAGCCGCAATGAGGCCCCTGCACTTTAGAGACCTTGGTTGACTTCAGTAACTGACCATTTGGCCCCTTGTTTTTCCTCTTCCTGTGCTTTAAATTCCCACCTTTATGTTTAAATTCACCAATAAAGAGTGATCCCGGGAAACCCTAGACCCCGGCCTCGACCCCAGTGAAAGCAGGACGCCGGGCCTTGCACTCTCTGCTGGCAGCCTCCTTCTTTCTGTGTGACCCAGGGGTGCTGTGTGATTTCCAGGTCCTGTCAGCAATGAACCTTTATTTTTTCAGTCCCCTCATGGCTACTGCTGAAGGCATCGTACGACCATAAGAGCCACAAGGGCTGGTCCAGCCACAGCACGGGTTAGAGACAGGCTGAGACCTGTAGAAAACACATTTTCACAGGTATTTTTGCCTTCCTCTAGATTTGTTTTAATTTATAAGTCTTTGGTTAAATATTCGAAACCAAATAATAAGTTATTAACACTGGAATTCTTTAAATTTCAGGTAAATATTTAATGTCAATTGTTAATATTAGTTCTAGTCATTAACTAGTATTAAATTTTGTTGAAAATAAAGTACAGTCTTTATATTAATGAAGTTAATGGTATGGTTTTAGGTAACTAATAAAGTTCTCATTTACACTGAGCCTTTGCCCAGAAAACCTCCGTCACCCATTAGGTGAGATATACACTCCCTCTAGCTCCACAGGGGGGCCCTTTCAGAATCTCCCCCATCTCGGCCTCTATCTCTCTCTGTCTCTGTCTATCTCTTGGCCTCTGCCTCTCTCTGTCTCTGTCTCTCTGTCTCTCTCTGCCTCTGTCTGTCTCTATCTCTCTCTGCCTGTCTCTCTGTCTCTTTCTGTCTCTCTCTGTCTTCTCTGTCTCTCTGCCTCTGTCACTCTGTCTCTCTCTGTCTCTGCCTCTGTCTCTCTCTGTCTCTGCCTCTCTATGTCTCTGTGCCTCTGTGTCTCACTGCTTCTATCTCTGTCTCTATCTCTCCCTGCCTATCTCTGTCTCTCTGTCTCTCTCTGCCTGTCTGTCTGTCTCTCTGTCTCTGCGTCTCTGTCTCTCACTGCCTCTATCTCTGTCTCTATCTCTCTGTCTCTCCCTGCCTGTCTCTCTGTCTCTGTCTCTGTCTCTCTCTGCCTGTCTCTGTCTCTCTCTGTCTCTTGTCTGTCTCTCTGTCGTTAAAGCAAAGCTAATTAAAAAGACTTCCCAGTTAAATCTTTGAAATGTTTTCTCTTTGTTGGACACTTTTAGTTCTAAAGAAACAAATTAAAAAGTGGTAAAGTGGATGATAAAATAAAACCACGGAAATTTGATTTTAATTTAAAATTTTAATTACTGTTCCTAAATAAGCTCTTTGGTGAGATGAAGCTAGGTTCGGAGATTTCAGCTGGAAAACGGCTCTAGTTTATTTCTGTGGTAATCTTGTCATTACATCAGGATGTAAGATGGAAATACAGCGTCATGTATTTTAACCCACATAAACATTCAAACATGCAAACTAGCTACAATGAGATATTTTCTATTTCTGTTATATTTGCCTTTTCAAGTCAAATTAATCGCTATTACTATAGTGTTATGTGAGACTGTGTAAATTTAATCATTGTTTGCAATAC
Source organism: Mesoplodon mirus (assembly GCF_964341445.2). NCBI lineage: Eukaryota > Metazoa > Chordata > Mammalia > Artiodactyla > Ziphiidae > Mesoplodon > Mesoplodon mirus. The sequence goes on along the minus strand of NC_138990.1, from coordinate 25,414,807 downwards.
AATTGTGTTATAACGGAAACTGTTCTTTTTGCAAATTAATTAGTCTTTGTAAAATTCAGACGCTTGTTAAATATTCATTCACATAAACTTCTGGGTAGTATTAGAAAATGAGAACACTTCTTAAACAGTCTCATGTGCACTGAACACCTGGATTAATAATGACTAAAACCCTCTTCATCATCCTTTACAAGCACTGAGTCCTTTACGCCCCAGAACGGGCCACGTGTGGACACTGTCACCACCAAGCGGTCCATGGGAAGAGAGACGGGGCTGACCCCACCCTGGGGAGACCTCCGAGGGGCCAGCCGCTTACACTGCCTCAGAAGCAGACTCAGGGGCACAGGATTCATTTCCACATTCTGCTCTGGTTCAATCCCTAGACCTCTCCAACCTTCCGTTGGCCCCCTGCACAGGGAGATTATCCTATCACCTCACTGGACAGTGGGGATTAAATGTTGGTCCATGGAAGTGCTAACAAGGTTTCTCTTCCCATCTTACAAGGGGCCCTGGGAGGTTATGTGTTATTGATAATGGGGGGAGTTAAATTCTTTAAGTAACTCAAGATATTTCAGCCATTTCAAAGTATCTTGTAAATTAAAATTAAAAAGTACCGGGGCAGGCTTCCCTGGTGGCACAGTGGTTGAGATTCCGCCTGCCGATGCAGGGGACACGCGTTCGTGCCCTGGTCTGAGAGGATCTCACATGCCACGGAGCAACTGGGCCCGTGAGCCACACTACTGAGCCTGCGCGTCTGGAGCCTGTGCTCCGCAACAAGAGAGGCCGCGATAGTGAGAGGCCCTCACAACGCGATGAAGAGTGGCCCCCGCTCGCCACACTAGAGAAAGCCCTCGCACAGAAACAAAGACCCAACACAGCAAAAATGAATAAAAAATAAATTAATGTCAGATGCAGGCTTGTGACATCCTCTGTCACATAGGGAAGGACGTAAGTCAGGCACCAGCAGATAAGCAAAGCTTTAAAAAAAAAAAAAAAGAAAAAGTACTTCCATCTTCCAGGATGGCCCTCAACTGTGGAAGCTGACACAGTGGATGGTGTTAGGAGGATCCAAGGAGCAAAGACAAAGTGGGTCCAGGACAGAAGGACTTGTATGGAGAGCCTCTCAGACACCTTCTGTAGCCATAGCAACTGGATTCTTTGCTGCCAACCTGCCTCCCTCTGATCTTAACATCAAGTGATCCTTCAACAGTAAGAACATGCTGGCAGCCTGGCAGCCAAATTCTCTGCTGCATTTCGCTCTTAGCAATCAGCTACCGAAGATGAAGGCTCTTCCCACGTGGAATTTAAATTAAACCTGCAACATTTAATGTGCATCCTTCCAAGATTCTGATATATCTAGTATGTCTTGTCCAGGTTCCAACATTCCTCGTTCAGCTACAAAGTCAATTTTTATTGTCTGTTCCAAGTTCTACTTATTTTGATAGCTTTCAAAGCACATTTTTCATTGATTCATTAACAATGAAGGAGAAAGAATGCTGAAATATTCTTCACTCAAGGAGCTGCACTTCCATCTGGATCCAGGGTGTGGGAAGGGTCTCCTTTCACCCTATAGCCAGCTCCTGTGGCAACAGGAGCAGATTCTGGTTTGTTCTAGGAAGCAGGGTCAGGAAAGCCTGACCTAAAAATTCCAAATCTGGCTCCACAATCTCTTCCTGAGGTGAAAGGACTTTCTCTCTACTTCTACACAAATTCAGTCAGATTCAGGCTACACCGTCTAAAACAGGACTCTGTTAAATATTAACAGAGTCTAGAAAGAAATTAGCAACTATTGGTGAGACACACTGGCTCGAATATTTGCGTCAGATCTTACGTTTCCAAAGCCATGTCCTTTGCAGCACAAAACTGAGATGGGGCAACAGCAGGCCCTGCTGCTGGGGTCAGGGGCTGCAGTTAACACGGACAGAGGCAAAGGCCCGCTGTCTGAACCCCCGACACCAGTGGGACAGGCAGCAAGACGGTCGCATTCTCTGAAAAGGTCGCCCGGGCTCTGCAACCTCTGCTTCCCTAAGCCTGGACCACACATTTGGACTATGCAGTGGGGAGGGGTGCTAAGTGGCCTCAGAATTAACACAGATGAGGGGCTGACGTGTAGACGGAGGAGAGGGAACCAGAGGGATGCAAGGATCGAGGGGAAGATAAAGGTTTCCACTGAATTCAGCAAAATCAAATTAATGAAATGTCATAGATGTGAAAAGAAGTTAATCACAAATCTTGTATAACGGCGGCATTTCACGGCTGTAAGACACCAAATACGGGTGAATATTCTAGAGAAAAATAAAAAGTGGGTGTCTCAGGGGACCTCACACCCCAGGAAGCTCCAACATCCCCCTGAAATTGGCTCAGTAAGTGTGAGGAGTCCCGTTTCGATGGATCTTGTGGCTTCAAAAGGCGGAGGGTCCCCTGCACTCAGGTTCCCCCCTCCAGCCCTGTGCCGGTCGGGGTGAGCGTGCAGCTCCTAGGCATGGGCTTGGTCCCCTCACCCTGGGGTGATACCTGTGTTTGGACGATAGTAACGGTCATTCTGTGCAAACGTGCAGCGTCTTCACAAGGGACACAGCCGCCCCATTTCCATCCACACTCAGCTGTCACAGAAATGTCCTCTATGATCCCACCATCCAGCTGCAGGTAATGATGACTGCTCCACATAAAAAAGGCTAAAGGATCCTAATTCTTTTTACCCTCCTAATGGGACAAACTTCCCCCCTCCCTACTTTTTAGTTCAGTTGTCTGGATATATTCTAATTGTCCCATCTGTCTCCTGAATACAAGCACCGAACCTGTCACAGGGTGCAGCCTGCCCATCCAAATCCTTACTGAAACATTATGATGGTAACTGAATTAAACCTCGGCTGTGAACGGATTTTACTAGTACGTAATGTGATGACATGGTATGGAGGAAGAACTGAGTTCAGAGACAGAAAAATCTGGTTTATAACTAAGCCTCCCTTTCCTGGCAGAGTGAGACTGGGCGAACCACCGTTTCTCTGTTCCCTGACCTACGAGTGTGAACAGCCAGCCACACCTGCCTTGTCCAGTCATGAAGACCCAATGAAAACACAAAGAATTTGAAAAAGAATAGATGCATGTATATGTGCAACTGAATCACTTTGTTGTACACCTGAAACTAACACAACATAGTTAATCAACTATACTCCAATATAAAATAAAAGTTAAAAAAAAAGAAAATGAAAGTCACACAAGCATTATTTCAATGTAAGAAATTGCTGTTAAGATGACAATTTCTAACTCTAAGCCTCTTTGTCATCCATGTTTCTCTTCATCGTTTATTTGTTGTATACAGTTTGTTTTGGGTTTCTACGTTTTTGCAGTATTAGAAATAATATATTTAAATTTCATTCAATTGTAGAAAATCTCCTCATTCTTGCTTATTTTTATAAAGTACGAAGTGGTAATTACTAACAGCAAGCCGCTGTGACCAACGATTAAAAGGAGGATTGGAGAACGGCCCAACACTGCTTTTGCTTTCCAGAAACATAAAATGTTATTAAGAAGATGTGTGTCTAACTCAAGGTACCTCACACCTATGTGTGTGCACGTGTACGTGTGCATGTATGTGTGTGCCCGTCGTGTACTTATCACAGAGCACGCATGCAGCCTCGCAGGTTAGGTCGGGTGTGCGGGAAGCAGAGCTCCCTGTGGGCATGAAGGCGGGGGATAGGAGGGGCACCGGGGTGCCAGGCCTCACACAGGGGCAGGGCTCATGTCTGGGTTTGCAGAATCACCAGTAACACAGAGAAGGGCTCAGATGTCCAGCCTGAGCACTTAACATGTAAGCAGCAGAGGGTCAGGGGAGACTTCTGGGCAAGGGGACGGAAGAGCCACACAGAAGAATTAAGTTCAAAGAATGTGGACAGAGGCCATAAGTCTGCGTTCTTAGGATGGGCACCACAATCACACAAAACCTAGGCAGTGACCTTTCTAGACTGGCATTAAATCCTATGGCCCCTGGTGGTTCTAGGGTTTTAATAGCATTCCTGGTGACTGGCCCTTCTGGGTACATGGGCAGGACACCCTGGTGGACAAGGACGTCTGTCCCTGGAGCAGCTGGGCCTGGGCAGGTGCGCTCAGCACCTTGCAGGAGCGGGACTGCAGGTGTGTAGGGTGCACCCCTGAGAACTGACAGGTCCAGCAGCTGAGCCGGACCTCACACAGAACCCAGGACTGCCAGCAACAAGTTCTGCACCCCTTGGAATCCTCCAGAAACAGCAGGACCCCGGACCACCAGCAGGGCCTGGACGGGCGGAGCCTTTGGTCAGAGCCCGGCCAGGGGCCGAGCTCTCACAGGGATAAGACGAGACCATCACCTGCTTCTCCAGCAGAGTCTCTGGGTGGACGGTCACAAGGCCATCTGAGAGCCTCTGTGATGCCTGAGGACCCAGGAATGACATCCGGCTCCCCGGCCCAGATGGGGAGCCTCCCTGCCCTCAGCGAGGAGGACCCCACGACCTGACCCAAACATGACCCTGCAATGAGGAATGTGAAGCCACAACTGGGCAAAGGGCCTCACTGGGCTTTTCCTTCAAGACTCCAAGGCCAGTTCTCTGCTGGTGCCCTAACTCACCCGGGACTCTGGAATGTATTCTCCTAGCAGCAGCCCGAGTGTTTTTTTAACGTAAGACCTATCTTATGATCCTGCTTTGGGACGTCCTCAAACGACCCCTCTACCTCCTTAAGAAAATCCAAGTCCTGCCCCAGGACCGCGAGGCCCGAGGACCTGCTGCAGCTCCCCCCACCCCGAATCTCACGCCCCTCCCTCGCCTCCCTCCTCAGTCACCCCTGCCCCGCTGGCTTTCCTGTTTCTGAGCGAGCACGCCCCTCCCTGCACCGAGCTGTCACCCTTCCTCCCTTCCGGGGCCAGGATGCCGTGTCGGGGCCTGCTCACCCCTTACTCTGGGTGATTCAAATATTTGCTTGAATGTCACCCACAGAGAGACTCCCACCGAGCGCCCTATAAAACCACGATGTTCTATCCATCACTCCGCACCCCAACACTGATTAATTTTCCTCATAGCAGCTGGCATTGTCTGAACGCGTACTATGATCTGTTCATTTACCGCCTGTTTTCTCCCACGGGACACGGGTGGGAGAAAACGGGCAGCGTTCGCCCTGAATGCCCAGACCAGAGTTTAATCTCCGTACGGTGGCTGCCGAAGGCGGCCAGGTCCGTCTGTGGATGAATGACTGAATAAAGGGGTTACACTCTGCTCTGCCCTAACGGTCCACGGCCGCCTGATTCCTAGACGCAACGCCAGGTGGACGGCAGGCCGCCGACCTCGCTGGTCCCCACAGTGAGCGCTGGAGACAAACTCTCCACCTCTGGACTGTTCTCCTGGGACGACTGGGCATCTGCCCTCCTCGGGGTGGGGGGGAGCGAAGCAGGGTGCTGCCCCCGCAGGAGCAGTAGGGACCCCAGTTCCCGTCCCCTCCCCTGAGTGCTTCGCCTCCCAGGAGAAACTCTGACACCTGGGTTGCTGGCTGGGGTGATGGTTGTCAGGTTACCAGTGCCGTGCGCCCCGCCTCCCTCCCGTGTGTGGCCAGCTTCCCGGAGCCCAGGCTCCCACACACCACGGTCCCTCCTGACACCGACGTGCGCGGCAGCTCAGCCAAGGGGCTCCCTGCCTGTAAGACACACGTCCTGAGCCAGATCCTGAACATACGAACTAAGTTACACCAAGCCCGGGTCCCTGAAAGCTCACAGTTCACTGAGCATTTAATGCAAGAGTTTCGGGTGTAGAAGAAGCCCACAGTGAAGAAAGGAAGACATCAGTGGGAAACACCTTAACTCTGGCCGCAGCGGATGGAGAGGACCCCAGAGGGAGGGGGAGGGCCTGCTGGCCAGTCTGGCCCCAGGCAGGACATGGTGATGGAGACAAGGGGCCAGGAGACGCAGGGGGAGATGGGGACCTGGTCTGGGGACTCGCTGGGTCTGAGCTGCTCGAGATGCGACCCAGACGCTGCAGAGCAGAATCTCCGTTTCAGAAGAGAGAGTTGTATCCGCACGACTGGACTCTGCTGAGGGGGCCGGGAGCCCAGTGTGCCCCCAGCCCATGGAGAAGGCGCAGCCTGTCACCTGTCACCGTGTGCGGCCTCCTTGGCCTGTTCACACCTCTACAGAGAAGGTAGATGCTCTTCCTGAACTGAGCATGAAATTCTTTTCTGATTTTAATCTTATTCCCTTTCTTTTCTGAAACTTATATTCATATCCACAGATTTAAAACTTTACTTATGAAAAAGAACTCAGGATGCTCACAAGGATTATAGGAGCAGAAGCGGATTCGAGCAACCCTTCCTTCAAGTGTTAATCAGCCAGCCAGGTGGTTATGGACTCGCAGAAATGATTAAACACTCAGAGTTCAGTGACGAATTGATTCATTCTCCCCGTAGACCCTCACTCTAAACGCAGGGACCTCTGAGCTCCTGCAAGCTTTTCGATTCCACAGCTGCAGTGCTTGATTGTACAACTGTTGCACTTGGTTTGTACAACTTTCCACTTGCCCATTACAAGAAGGAATCCCGTCCCCACTCTCACTTCTACACACACTGATCTGCTCCCAAAGCCCTTGGTTCACTGTGTCAGTGGTTAACGAGCTACCGTCAGCACCGCGGAGGCCTCTCGCTCACGGCTGTGATGCCATTTTACACCAGAAACCTCATCACCACCGCATGTGCACACTGCATCCCCCCAGTGCTTTGTCTTTCCTGAGAAACCAGAGCTCAAACCGCTGCCGTGTCCGTGTCTCCTGGGGATGACTTGACACCACGCTGCGAGTCCGTATCTCTCTTAAGGGCTCACGGGATCAGGGGAAATGAAAAAGGGTGGCATGGCACCAGGGATGGGAGAGCGGACAGCTACAAAGCAAGCTGGCAGGCAGATAACCGAGCAACACACGCAGCCGCTATCTTCTCATTTAAGGTCGTGCACTGTCTTCCAAAGTGCTGCCATGCTCATGGTCACTCAGAGGCTTTTACCTGCGTGGTCTTTGAATATCTTCGATATGACGACCGGGACCCCGTGCTCCATGCCGCCCTGCAAGACAGGAAGCAGGAGCGCGGTTAAGATCAGCGCGGGGACCTTCATGGACAAGCGTGTCGAGGAAAATCCAGTGCACTCATACCTTTATGCTCAGGCCCAAGCCGCCCACGGGCTGTCTGCGAAGCGTAACAGTTCTGTGCTTTAAAAAATTCAGAAAACAAACCCAGTTTAGGTTAAAATGCACAATCAGAAAGTGAATGCAAAATGTTTACATAACTTCTTAATTAAAACTTTAGTGACTGTTTATACTTCCAAAGGGATGTTGCTTAACTACGACACCACTTTAAGTCTCCAACCTGCAGTATTACACGGAAACAAAGATACTGATAAAAACAGACCCTATTAGGTGCATTCTTTACACAAAATTCCTGTAAAGCTGGGGTCGTCTTACCCCCATTTTGTCTGAGGAATTGAGGCCCCCGAGGGAAGTACCGGCCCTGGTTCCCCAGGTAACAGACGGTGAGACTGCAGAGCACACGCTCAGCTCTGTTTCTCAAACCTGTCTTTCCATGAATCCCAAAGCGGGCTCCCTTTGCACCACACTTCTCTGTACAGTGCAGTCGTTTTTAGTCCACTTGTTAAGAAATCAATGTTAACTCATGAACGATCGATTATCTCACGTCCCGACCTTGCTTAAAGGTGTCGCTGCTGATGAGAAGCCAAGATCCACGCTGCCCCTGTGGGCTGATGGGCTGGTCAGGGTCTCCATCTCTTATATGCTCAATCATGTAATGTATTTTATTTTGGTCTCAACTGACTATTTGTTAGTTGTGAGGCTGAGGGCGTGAATAGGGAGGCCTGGGGTTAGATGAAGGGGTGTAGGAAGTGTGTTTACCTCCAAAAGGTACTATTGGAATAAAACAGGGACATGCGTTGCTGTGATTATTAAGGGAAAGCATAAGCACTTTTAGACCCAATGACTCTAAAGCCTGTGTGTTTGCAAAGCAACAGCAGAGGGCGAGTCAGGGGTCCGGGAAGTGCCGGGGGTCCTGCCCAAGCCTGGGGCCTGCTCACCGCCAGTGAGAAGAGACGCGGAAACTGTAGAGCCACTTGTAATCTTATTACAAGTTTTTATTTGTATTGTTTTATTTATATTTATCATATTATTTTTATTTATTATTTTAGTATTTAAAATCCACTTGTAATTTTATTCTCAGGAGTGGATACATTATAAGCTTAAAGTAAAGAAACCAAAAATTAGAGCAAATAGAACTATTTTAAAGTGTATATGTGGAACACATTTTATAATTCTGAGCTCTTCCGCACATGTAACTTTTTGAACTGGTGAAATGCTTATATAATCATACATGGAAAAAGAGCTATAATTCGGGACTTTTGCATTGGAAGAATCGTTTTGCCTTTTCCCTGGTCCTGGGCTGGACTCCCAGTGAGACACTGGAGACCAGCAGGTGACACTCGTGTGACAGGGACACCATGTGACATCGAGACCACGTTCCAGGAATACTCCTGTCATCTACACAGAGGCAAAGCACAGCCGACACGGTGGGCGGAGGGGGGACCTCTGGGTCCAGCTGTGCCCAAAGTGGGGACAGGGAAGTTCCCACGTGTGATGCAGTCACACTGATGCTTCCAAGGGAAACTTCCTGAGCATCAGAAGATGAGAAAGTTGGATTACCTAATAGATTAACCAGGAATCCCTACGGTATTTCTCAAAACATTCGATAATGTTTTTCATTTTAGCCATTAATATAAGCATTTGAACCTCACTGAGAGTAAATATTGGTGAAAATATCTTTTGAGAGGGAGTAAGTTGGTTTCTGCCTCAACTGACCTCACCAAAAAAATGACCTTTCAAATCCATCATTTTATTCATGTATCGATCTTGGGAAGACAATCTAAAGGAAATGTCAAGAAATGGTCAACTGTGGCAAAGTGTGTTAATGCACACCAAAAATCTGTTCTAATGTGCCTAACTGGTCAGGAAAGGAAATTATGCCATAAAGCTCTTTAGTGTGTGTTTAAGAGAGCTCAAAGAGCCTACCGCTGCTTATTCCGGCCAAGCCAGAGCACTGCTTATTCAAATACTTGCTCTGTGCAACCTGCTGAGATGTTCTTTCCAAGCACATGTGGTGTCGGCATCTAAAGCTCGGCAAAGCTGAGTTTCTGCACGCTTCTGAGTTTCCTACACAGGAAGTTGCTGTGAACCGGACTGTGTGCCCCAGATCCCTATACTGAAGCCCTACCCCTCTGCTGACTGTATTTGGAGATCGGGTCTTTCAGAGGCTTAACCTAAGGTTAAATGAGGCACGGAGAGGCTGGTCCTACAGGACTGGGGCCGGTACAGGAAGAGCAAGAGCCCCCCGAGCCCTCTCTACACACACAAAGGACATGGCAAGAGGACAGACGTCTGGAAGAGGGCGTCCAGAAACCTGGCCGGAGCCTGGCCGGCACCTTGACCTTGGGCTTCTGGCCTCCAGACGGTGAGAAAAAGAAGCGTCTGCTGTTCAAGCTCCACCGCCCCCCCCCACCGTCTACCCCCTCGTCTGCGGTATGTTGTCAGGGTGGCCTGAATTGACAAGACAGAGGCCAAGCAAGAGAATTGTGGGAAGGAATGTTGCAAACCATCGAGTTTCATAAAAACACCGAGATGTTGAGTCTCTTCTATGAAAAGTTGTTCTTCCTTATCTTTTAAAACCCCCTCATTCACAGATTCTAACATTTTAAAGTCGGGAGGAGAGGCTCAGCTAATCCACGCTCTCCTCAATGAAGATTCCATAACTATCGATACTAAGGCTCTAAAAGAGTTGGACATTATCACATACAAGCACCTTATTTTTCAAAACACAATTTGTAAAAATTAGTGGGTGGTGAAAACTAAATAGGAAACAAAAGTTCTGCAGCTTTTAATTGAAACTTTTACACCACAGCCCAGACAAAGGCACTCTTCCTTCTGTGTCCTGACGTTCAAGACCTCACAGCCAAGGCAGAGCTGATCCTTTTGACTTGAGGTCCTGCATAGAATGCTCCATCGTGGTTCTGTCAGCGATCCAGACAGAACTCATGTTATCAAAGGCATCTTCTAATTAAACCAAGCAGTCATTCTTCAGTTAGTTTACTCAGTACACACTCTGCAGGGTCAACTGCCCAAAAGATCAGGAGCCAGATATGACCCAACGAGAGGCTCAGTTCTAAGAGGAAACAGTGTGGGAGGGGCCTCCTCTCCCTTCAGATGCGTCTTCCCTGTAATCCGGGCTCTTCCGCCAGTCCAAGGGTCCAGAGCACAACCAGACTCACTGATGAGACTTCTGGAGGATGAACTGTGGAACCTAAGGTAACTATCCAACCAATTCTCTTCAGTTCAGTCCCGCTCTTCTTTCTTCACAAACATAAGTAAGGTCCTTCAGCAAATATTCTTCTGCACTTTATCATTTAATCCCCAGCTATGTTTGATGGTCATTCACATCTGCATCCTGGAGCTGCCATCACTGTAGCAAGACTCCGCTACGCCCACGTTATCTTCTGACTGTAAACAATTTGAGACAATTCTTACCTATTATAAGAGGAAGTGACTTGGGGACACTGAAAGCTGGATTTCCTACTCTGTCTTGTTCTAAAATACTGATCTTCAGGTACTGCTGCAGCATATGTACGATCTGGCCACACGTTTTTACTCAGGCGTTTAAAGTGTGGACTTAACACTAAATTCAAATTTGTTACAGCTGTTAACAGATGTTCAGATTTGACTGTTGCCGTCTCCAGAAAGATGGGTTTCAGGCAGTTGTTAAAATAAAAGTTGCCTTTGCGGGGCTGTGCCAGCAGGCCCGATACCCTCTCCCCGGCCCGGGCTTTCTTCACTCAAGAACCTCCCATCAGTGGAGGACTCCAAGGGTGGCCTCTGCGCCCCTCCCCAGGGGCTCCCACCTGCACCCCCTCGGGACTACCTGAGCCACACCTGATGCTCAAGGAGGAAAGGAGAGAGCAGGTGGGAAAACAGTGACAGAGGCATGAGCCTGAGTTTCCATGACATAATTGAAGGGCCTGAAAGAGCAACTTTTAAAATTAGCAACTTAGAGAAAGAATTTTCTGAAGTATTTTATTTCTCACACAAACATAAATACTTTAAAAATTATTATTTTTTCCAGGAAATAAAGTGTTACTGGACATTGATGTTGAGGAGGGTTTCGGAGGAGGGGTGTCAGACCCCAGGGGCCTCCGTCCACAGGGCTGGGATTCTCCAGGGAGCAAACACCTGGAAGACGTCTTTCAGGACAGGGCCGTGGCCTCTTTCCACTCTTTTTAAACCGTCCACTCAAGCGAAATTCCCTCAATCTATGAAGAGTCTGGATTTGCCACTTGAAGTAAGTAAATTATTCCTCCATGGGTTGTGGTAAGTATTTCAAAACAATAATAGTTATTTGAAAACTCTCGTGCATATTTGTTCAATTCGGTAACAGACTCAAATCCGCCTTAGGAGGACTTAAAAATCAATATACCAGACTCGGAGTTTCCAAAAATGTATCGCAATTCCTAGAATTTAAAAATACCGAAAACCCCTATAGTAGTCCAGCCTCGGGAGGAGTTGCCAGAACACTATGTGTGATCTTTCAGGCCTGACCACGGCAATGACGGGAGAGCGGCCCTCCACCCCCCAGACCTGCGCACCGACGGCGCCCTGAGGCTGGGCTCCTACACGACCGCAACTCTGCACGCCCTGCCCCGCACATCCGCAGGGGCCCTTCACCTAAAGCCTCGGCCAGGCCTTGCTGTGGCGGAGGGAGCCTTGGAGATGCTCCACCTGGGCTGGCCCAGCACCCAGGACCGTCCCACCCCAAACACCCCCGGGACCCATGAAACACAGGAGCTTTTTGCTCAGGGCTCCAGTGGGCAGGGACCCTCCACCCCGGGCTCATCCACCTGACTCTCCCAGAGCCAGCCGACATCAGAAGCTATGGGGGGCTTGCCCCTCCTCCCCGTCAGCTCTGCCTGCGCAATCAGAGCAAGTGATAAAGACTCAGCCTTCACTGTCCACTTGTTGCCTTGACTGGCTATTCTGAGCCCTGGCATCCGATTGGCCAGCTCCTCTGAGCTCGGCTGGTTACTATTCACACGAAGCTGAGGGGCAGCTGAGCAGACGTTGCACCATCGTCTTCCTGTTCATCCCTCAAAACCTCAACAAAGAGAGTTCACCGCACTGGGGTCAAAAAGGGATTCTGAGAGAATGTATGAATTATTGGGAAGTAAGGTTACCTGAGATCAAAATATTGGCTGAATTTAAAACACAAACTCTTCTTGGGGGGCTTGAATCCAAACAAGAATGTGCAGGAAAGGCATCAATCACCTCTGGGTTATGCACAGGGGAGTCTGCAGTCATTACAGGGATGAAGTAACCATCCACAGGTATCACGTCTCCATAGTATCACGGGTAAGTTTAAAAAGCACAATATTTGCAAATGAAGGAACAATGTTATTCCGTTCATATAAATTTGAAAAGCACCATTTGGCTGTGGAAAATCCACGTAAAGTAAGAATGAAAATTTAAATGGAACAGTATATATGAGTATCAGTATAGCGGGGCTTCAGAGGTATCTGCACATTTCATTTCTTTAAAAAAAGTGGAGAGATTTAAAGCAAATATGTTGGTATATGGTAAATATGGATGATAATTACATGGGGTTCTGCTTATTACTTTTCAACTTTTTCTATGTTGAAAAATTACATAATTAAAGGAAAGAATAATAAAAATGTTTAGTAGGTTATGCAAAATACACTGCTATTATGATTTTAGTTATTCAAAGTTTCATTGAATGACATATTTTTGCATTCAGTTTCCTTACACAGTGGCTTATGTGCACACAAACACAGACAAACATGTATAAATTATTATTCTACCCTTCAACTAAGTCGTGGTATAAACCTTTATAACGAACTCACCCCATCTATTCTCTAATTCAAGGTTTTCATATTTTTAAAGCCAGAACTTTCCTACTGCAGTGAAGTGGAGTACCGGTCAAATCCGCAAGCATTTTAATGAGCAAACACACAGCACTGAGGGCCAGGGCCCGAGAGAATTCCACAAGAGTCAGGAGTCAGCCACTGTCCTGGCGGCAAGAGGGAATTCCTGGCTACTTGCTGACAACTGCACTTCGGTGCTTGTCTGGGAGCCTCTTGGAAGAGATTGCCCACCCTCCTCCTGAGGGTACGACTTTGGCAGCACTGGTTAAACTCCGCGGGTCCCACCTCCTCACCTGAGACGGCTCACAGGTCACTTCTCAGGCCTGACCTGCACTCTCCAGGGCTCCTTCTGTGTCTTGGATCTGTCTCCACACAAGGGCACCCTCTCTCACCACCCAGCCCTCAGCTATGGAAAGGATTCTTCTGGAAACGGCCCTCCTGAGAAAAAAGGCAGTAGCCTTTCCACTACACACAGATTTCAAACAGGAACGAATCATTCACGCCAACACGTGTAGAGGGCTAGTTAGTGATTTCCATAAGCAGGATTTCTTCCAACTAAAAGTAAGCCAGGGCTTCCCTGGTGGCGCAGGTGGTTGAGAGTCCGCCTGCCGATTCAGGGAACACGGGTTCGTGCCCCGGTCCGGGAGGATCCCGCATGCTGCGGAGCGGCTGGGCCCGTGAGCCATGGCCACTGAGCCTGCGTATCCGGAGCCTGTGCTCCGCAACGGGAGAGGCCACAACAGTGAGAGGCCCGTGTACAGAAGAAAAAAAAAAAAAAAGTAAGCCAGTCAATCACAAGAATATATATATAGAGAGATTTCCTCTGGGACAAAACAGTACTAATAATGAGTGAATAATTCATATTAATTTTTTCATACAGGCCCACTCCAAAGATCATATATAATTCTTCAACTAGTGGATTAATCATTGATAAATGAAAGCTCAGAAGGTGGTTTTGCCTTTGTTATCCTAGTTTATAGGAATGATCGCCAATCCTTCTTATGTAGTGTTTCACTTTGCAAGTAGGAGTATCTGCCCTGCATCGATGAACTGGCTGGAGCAATGGCCTAGGGGTCCAGTGACCTGCATCTCACAGGCCTAACTGGGGCTCGTTCCTCCCCAGCAGGATAATGCAGGAAACTTCTGGACCAGTAACTCACTAAGACCCAGGAGGCAGCACTTAGAGACCCAGAGCCAGTTTACAGTGTGAATGTACAAGTAGAAACCAATTTTCAGAAACTAAAAGGAAATGGATTTTCAGCTGAGGTCCTGGAAAAGTGGAAAAAATTAAGAAACTAATGAATGTGTGTCAGTAAACAGATATCAAGAACAGGGAAATATATAAAGCTGAGGAAACGTATCCAATGAGTTCAGAAGAGTGTTTGGTTACTAGGTCACTGGTACTTTGGCTGAATGACAAAACGCCTGATGGGAAATCAATAATTACTAGTGTAAGAAAATACAATACTGTAATAAAGATTAAATCCAATGAAAGAAATTAAATTCAATTAATTTAATTCAAATTAAATAATTCAAAAGAATTTTTAATTAAATACTAAAATAGATAGAGGTGGTACCTACTCCTGATTTGTGGACCCAAAGAATAGGAAGCAAAAGGGGATTACAGAAAGGGTATCGATTTAAGTGGATAAAAGTAGTAATAAGGCATTTATTGTACAACAACAAAGCAAGTATAGAATTGTGTGTATTGTGTACTATGTACAGAATTTATCAGAAACTGCCATCACTTGGGCACTGTCACGATAACAAATTCATCTGTCTCAGAAAGTTTAATCCAAGTTTAGTTCTTTAATCACTACAGTAAATACACTAAAATAGCAATTTGCTGATACTCTTCACAGGACTTGTTACATAAGCCATAACCCTAATTTTTAAAAATGCTTCTAACAGGCTCCATGGACCACTGGGATGTACCGGGGCCTCCTGTGGGCTCAGGACCACATGGCCACCAATCGGTGCATCACCTGCGCTCAGCGACCCTCACGAACATGACGGGAAATGCAGCTACTTCTGCACAAACACCGCTTGCCACACAGGTGCAAAGATGCAAGCGGGAAACCAAGGAGGGAGCAAGCCAGCTCCTGGATGGGAGGCTGCACACAGCCCCAGAGAGGGGCAGGGCCAGCACACAGACGTCTGCAAACGCCCACACGTCAGCAGCACAGGGGCCACGACCCAACGTGTGTTCACAGGGAACAAGCAAGTGGAAGGCTGCGAGGTCAGGTCAGGGCCAGCGTATGCAGTGCCTGGAACACAGAGCAAAAAGCTTCCGGGCCCGATTCTGATTTCTACCATCAGTTCGCAGGTTCGTGGTATTAGCCAGACAGACCCGTGAAGAAGACCGAACACCGACAGGACACACACGCTTCCAGAAAGAGACCAGAGCAGACAGGTCCAGCTCTGTGCGAGGCCCCTGATCACAAACCAGAGGAGCAGGGGACAGAAGAGGAGAGCAGGCCTCCGCCTCTTGGAATCTGTTGGGGTCCCAGACCCCAGATCCAGGTCCTTCACCAACTAGGGACTCGCGGGGCGTCTGATCCTGGCTCCCCTCCCCCGATCTTCTCCCTGCGTCTCCACGCGTCCACCCACCAGCTCCCTCGCTGCCCGCGGGGCCTCCACACCACTCACCTATGTGTTCCGGCTCTTGATGTTTCATTCCGGAGATTTCTTCAGATCTACTTCACAGCTTGGACGCTTCGTTTATTTGTTTCTTATTTAACTGGGACGTTGAAATTCCGATTTCACTGACCGTTTGTGGCTGGTCTCGCATTGGCTGGCTCACTTTTTACAACCCTCCTTCCTGTGTCCGACTGTTTGAACCTCCCGTTTAGTCTTCAGATGTAATGAACGTGCACCTTGCATGCAGCGCACCTGAGCCTCTCAGAACCCCGAGTCTCCACAGGCCCATCTCTGCATCTCTGGCTCACGGTGGTTTTCCTCCCTGTGGCTTCATCCCCGCAGGTCCCTGTGAACCCGCAGCTGGGAGTCGTCTCAGACCTGAAAGTGTGTCCCTCCAGAAGGGACCTGCATCTTCCTTCTGCGTGGACCTGGGGACCCTCACACCTGACACCACCTCGAACTTCGTTTTCAGCTTGAGGTTCTTCATGCCGCATGGGACGTGTAAAGGCCAGCACCAGACCCAAGTGGGCGGAGGTCGGGGAGGGGTCCTCAGGGGACATTCGTCTGGTTTGGGCCTCTTCCTTCTGAAGCCAATCCCAGCCAGGCAAGAACTCTCACTGCCCCTTCAAGTTCACCCTCTAAACCTGTAACCCGGGGCTTTCTTCCTCCAGGCGGGGCTTAGGAGAGTCCGGTGTGTCCCCTCCTCTGGCTCGGCCCCAGGCTGCCTCCTGATGTCCATTCCGACGGCCGTACCCAGCTCGCGTGGGGTGGCAAACCCAGTCCAGCTCACACTGTGTGAACGGTCGCCCAGCATTTTCAGGGTTCAGTGCTGCTTGTGGTTCCCTGGACAGTCTGCACTGCTCTGTGCTGAGAAATTACCAGGCAGCATCCCTGGACTATAAGTTAGCAGAGGAGTAGCTAAGATGCTGCCTAATTCTGTAATTAACTTTGTGAACTCAGACCAACAACTTCCTCTTCCTGAATCTTCATTTCCCAAACAGTAAAATGAGGGTATGGAATTCTCCAGAGTACCTTCCAACCATAAATGTGCCATGACTTAAAGGGCCAAATACAACACAGAGATCTTCTAATTTTTTTTCTTTATATGTAACTCCCTCACTACACTCAAACCACAAATGTAAACTTACAGTTTATTAAAATAAAATATGTCAAAAATAAAGCAACCTAAACAGAAACTCGGAAATGTGAGAACAAGCCAGCTCTTTCAAACTGCAAAGCACACACTCTCTTTAGGAGATAATTAGAAAACCCGGAGATTCTAAGCATTCAAAATGCCATGGTGATCTGAACAGATAGGAATATAAATGAAATATGAAGTCACCAATTCTAAACTCTGATAATGAATCAGCAGATTTGAGAATCTATTGGTTTTCATTAAAGAATAAATTGAGTTTCCTCTCCCTCTTTCCTGATAAGAATAACATCCATCCTTAACTGATATAATGCTTATTTTTTCAGCAGTTTCAAGAAAACAAAATACAAGTCTACTCCTTAATCCTGACTTCTCAAACAATCAATAATATAAGTGCAGGGGCTTCCCTGGTGGCACAGTGGTTGAGAATCTGCCTGCCAATGCAGGGGACACGGGTTCGAGCCCTGGTCTGGGAAGATCCCACATGCCGCGGAGCAACTAGGCCCGTGAGCCATGGCCGCTGAGCCTGCACATCTGGAGCCTGTGCTCCGCAACAAGAGAGGCCGCGATAGTGAGAGGCCCGCGCACCGCGATGAAGAGTGGCCCCCGCTCGCCACAACTAGAGAAAGCCCTCGCAGAGAAACGAAGACCCAACACAGCCCAAAATAAATAAATAATTTAAAAAAAAAAAAGAACATAAGTGCAACCCAAGGTGTAAAGTTCAGTGTAAATGGTCTTAGGTTTTGAGAGAACCAAATTCCTTCCAGGCTCACATTGTAAGTGTTGGATCACAAAGTGTGTTGATTTTGAAGCAAGCATATACCTCCCACTGAGAATAGAGCTCGAAATGTAAGAATCGATCATCAGTATTATTTTCTATTAAGAAAATTGATCTTGAAAATCAAAGCACCAGTGTGAGCCGTCCACACGACAGTGAAGTGCCTGTTCTAAGGCACTCACTGGGCCTTGGGGTCCCAGTGACAAGCCAGGTACTGCTTGACTTTACCATCTGTAAATGTGTGTTGAACTGAATCTGATGATACATTTTTCATCTCCTGGGATCCCAGGTACTCAAGGTTTGGCGAGAAGTAAAATTCACACTCGTTTCTTCTGCTGATCAGCTGAGGAATCATCATCATTACATCTTCCTTTCCTGCTCCTCAGAATATTTTAAATGGAAAATAACCACTTTCCACCAGGTTCTCTGGTGGAGGTTAACGTGGAAACATTCAACGATATGAATATAAGAGAATCACTATGGTCCGACCCCCTTAGAGGTGTCCTGATTCTGTACCAACAACCGTGGCCTTTGTTAAGAGTCATCTTTCTCATTCTCCAAACACATGATAAACCCCCATGTCCAGGTTAGCTTTATTTTTATAATCATCTGAAGAACACAGGGTTTCAACTGTTCCTCAAAGTAATGGGATTGAACCCAATGTGATTCTGTATCTGGGGTAGAGTAGACATTCTGATCTCAGTAGCTGAGTATGTTCTTCTAGGTACAAAAATGTCCTCGGAATCCCGCCCCCCCAATTATCCAGCCCAGATAGGCATGTTTATTCAAGGAGATATTCACTCCTCTCCTACAAAGGAGGGCTTCCTAAGGAAGCAGCAGAGACCAGTAAAGATGGAGCCGGAAGAGACCGGGAACAAATCCACGTGACCCACCCTCTAACTTAGAGCAGGGAGTTCTAATATCAAGCTTTAGGCACCAATAAATCACTTGAAATTGTAAACATAAATTTATAGGTCTGAACACTCACCCATTTTTCTTATGAAGGAGCTGATAATTTTCATCAAGAATATAACCTTGGGCAGAGAATTCAACGCTGAATCCTAAAAAGTGTAATTTATTTTTCCTGGACAGTACAGCACAGAAACATTACCTGCTTTTACTGTAACTTGTCTGCGATTCTCTGTAGAGTACAAATTCACTCTTAAGAAGGGTGACACTTAAGTGTTTACAAAACGCCCCTGCTTCTCCCTCTCCCCACTATCCCCCATCCCGTGTGGTATTTAGAACACGTGGAGGGAAATTAGCAAAGGGAAGGTCAGTGATGGGGTCAGAGAAGGTGAGCACAAAATTGCTCTATCTGTTCTAGAGAGATCAGACTTGGGGCCAGCGGGAGTCTTAGTAAGAGCTGGTGCCGGGGTGGGGTTCTGCAGGGTGCACCGGGGGCTCTAGAGGTCGGGATGCAGGATCCGGGCCTGAGGTTCCAGGGAGGAGCCCTGGGAAAGATGGCGTCCTGTCTCTCGCCCTCCTTGTGTAGCTCCACTGTCCTGGACCCAGAGGGGTGCCCTTGATCAAGGCCGGCGGCCAGAATGGGCACAGCAGGTGGGCGACGGGGGGTGGAGGGTGGCCTTGGGCTCCAGGACAGAAGGAGGAGGATGCCATCCAGGTGGAGACATGAGTGCTGAGGGTCATAAAGTGCCGTGTGTGTGTGGACACAGAGGCAAGGTCACCTGATGTCAGGGAACCTGTTGAGGACACGCTGACTGCAGGACTGCGGATGCACCTGTTTATGTCATCTCCAACATAAAGGTCATGAGGACCCAGAAACCCACACAAATGAGGGTCTCCAGAGCCTCCAGAAGAGCCAGCCGTGACCTGGGGATGGAAGAGCTTCAGGGAACCTCCTATCCTCTACATGGTTTCTTGCTCATCATTTTTATAGCTAATGGGAAGGTCTATTCAAAGGAAGGAGTAAGGACTGACGTTGATAATTTCTATATATAACCATGTATGCAGACATGTAACACAAAATGCACATGTATATCCACAGCCATTTAAGTCCACTGGGAGGAAAATAGGAAATTTCAAGTATAATATATTGTATACATATATCCATCATTTGCAATAGTCCCAAGTTAAACTTGGAGATAAAACTTGCAAAAGCGTTTTCCCCTCATCTTTATTCAATATTCGAACACATCTAATACATAAGTGTCTTACCCTTAAGAAAATTTCACTTGTAATTGACTGAAGCTGAGAAGGAACCAAGCTTTACGTGAAAATCCCTATTTGTATCCACAGAGGCAGGGACCAGGTTGATACTGAAAAACACCTGCTGTATCTTTCATTGCCTGTCGTTCTAGATGGAAACCCTCAAGTTATTATTCTTTCAGGAATTAGATTATTTGTCAAGTTACGTCTTTCTAGTTTCCAATGTGAATATGTCCAATCTCATGCTGTGGTGTCTGGGGATATTTTTAATATAAAGCTGCTCAAGGAAAATACATTAATGAAGAAATTAAGAAAGTCAGGGGGAGTGTAAACAATACAAACTTGAAAAGATGCTTTGCTTTGCAATAATGGGGACACTTAGATATGGCTGAGGACCTTGTCAGGCCATGTCCTGCAGGACCACTCTTAGGGGGCTTTCGTCCGGGGAGACCTCTGGGCTGACCTACAAGACACACTCAGAGACAAGCCCCTGGGGCCTGCAGACGCAGAAGCACTTACATTTGCACTGTGATTGCTGCCACTAACACAGATGACATCTTGTCTTTGAATTGTCAGTACCTCTTTCGTTAGCTTCAGGCGAATGTCATAGGCGTGTCCAGACCCTTCATCGTGCAACAAGGCAGTCCCGATTTTAGTCTGAAACAAAACAGAGGCGAAGAGGGTGTGAGGATGGGAGAGCACGGACCCTGACAAAACACGCCTGCCCCTGTTCACAACCTCCTGAAACACGCCTGTGTATTTATCACATACCCATGCATCTGACTAGGAATTGATTAATTTAACACAAAATAATGGAATTTTAAATATTTCTTCCTGAGTAGTCTTTATAGGATTTGCATAAAACATGTTTTTAGCAGGTGAGGAACGGATGAGTCAGAAAGGCACCTTCGGATAAATTAGAAGTCACCTCGTCCGCGTGAAGTCATGGACCCGCCCCCGGCTGAGCGGCGCCCGGTCACACAGGTGGGCACGGGTCCCAGGTGGGCACGGGTCCCGGGCGAGCACTTGGACGGCCCTCCTGTCCCTCTTGTGCCTGCACAGGGCTCCGGCCAACACGGCCTCAGACACAGCTCTGCAGCCAGGAGGAGGGGAGGAGGGGCGGGATGCGGGGAAAGGCCGCAGGTGTCTGGTCCTCAGGCCAGGACCAGACGGCCCCAGGGCTCACTGGAGTGAGGGTGTGTCCAGGTGAGGCCTCTCCCCCTGCCGTCCAAGCAGGCACACATGCACACACGCACACATAATGTGCAAAGGCACGCAGCATCTGTGTCAGTGTGCAGCAATCACGGCAGGAAGATGAGGTTTGGCTTCACACAGACAAGCCTTCAGTTGTGAACTAGGAAACCTGAACTCAAAGTAAAACCAAAGGCTGATAAAAAAAAAGACTAAGAGGCAGTGTCTGCAAGGAGGCGTTTTTTTTTCCTACTGCGGGGTCAGAGGTCATCATGCATCCTTTTATAAAATAAGCTTTAATCCAGCAGGACATGGCATCTCTGTGGGAACAGGAGTTTCGCCGGCTCCCAAGTCATGGATGCGCCCACAAACACCCTTGTGGGGTTGACCGCACGGAACAGCCGTTCCCTGGGGGCCTTGGCCACGTGGAGTCGGTGGGGACACTCAGGAGAGGACCCGGGGTGGCTGCTGGCGGGGCCAGGGCTGGAGGGACCCAGCACCCAAGGGAACCCGAGACCAGGACAGCCCCGCAGGGAGAGGGCTGATCCCTGCATGTCGTTTAGAGGGAGAACCGTTTCCGGTTCACATCAAAGAGGCTCAACTTCGACCCATTTCTATCGACGTGTAAAACGCACAGTGTTCACTTCCAGCCAATTCAGCACGACCAGCCCACGTTTCTCCCAGTCAGTTGTCTTGGCGACGAAACCCCCTCCACCCGGCCCACGAGGAGAACGCAGGTCAGAGGCGAAAGGAAGGGTGGCAGAGCTTTAACAAGTTAAACACAGTATTTAAACTGCGCTAGACATTTAACGAGTCAGCTACTGAAAGCAAAGGGATTCCGTGGAGAACTAAGGCGAGTTGTCTGTTGTCTTAAGGTGCCATCTGACCCCGTGACGCTGCCCGAAGTAAAGCCAACTGCTGCTCAAAATGTTGAAAAATGAAGTCAGGAACATGAACAAACTGGAGAGCATTCAGCGTTCCACTCAAAATCACAATCTTCTTCTCATCACTTTCTTCTAGAAAATCACTCCTCTTCTGTCAAATGACATGAGTGCGCCAGAGATGAATATCCCCGTAATATAAACATAGCAGCCCCCTTCCCGGGATCCCAGCACCACCATCCTCAGGGGACCCGCCCAGAGGCGCAGAGGCAGGAACAGAAGACAGACCGCCGAGCCGGGCTCTTCCCTCACACCAGACACGGTCAGCAGGTCGCCCCTTTACAAACTGAACACACATTTCTCGGAAATAAAACAACTTCTTTAAACTACATGTTGGTCTTTGCCATTCAAAAGCCAAAAAATTAAGAACAAAACTATACCCAAAAGCAAAAATGTTAAGAACCTAAACTCCCCCCAAATGAAGAACAAAACGAACACCTGCCCATGCGGGGCCCCCACCTCAGTGAGGGGTGAGTCCTCGCTGTGTCCTTGTCCCGTCGGGCGGCCCCTGTGCCCTGCCCTCCTCACCCGCACGGTGAGTCCAGAGGCCCATCCCTCAGCCTCTGCCTACAAAATGTCCAGAGCCCACGCTGCACTCAGTACCTGGGCTGCCGCCCTCTCCCCTGTAGCCCTGCCCGACCCAGGCTGACCCTGTCAGCCCACCGTCCACACGGGCCACCCATCCTCCGGACAGGGCCTCCCAGGACCGCAGGGCCGCTCGCTGCCTGAAGACCCTCTCCCTCTGGTCCCAGTCCTCATCCCAGCCCGGCGGTGGCCCCCAGCCTGGCCCAGGATCTGGTCCACGGCTCCTGAATCCCCTGGTCCCTCCGAGTCCCACGCGGCCCCTCTCGTCACCTGTAGGTCTTGGCTGAGACTGGCCTTATGGACAGACCTCCCCACCGGCCACAGGGCCCTAACCCCTGCCCCCTGCTTCATCTTCTCCCTTCAGCCCACAGGACTGTGGGCCTCGTGCCGGAGCCAGGCATCCTAGGTGGGGGGCCCTGGCCTCACTGCCGGGTTCCCAGCTCTCACAGCAGACGCCATCGGCCAGGGGCACAGGGCATGCTCTGTAAACAAGTGGAATAGGAAGGCCACCCTCTTCCCAAAAATGCATCTTCACGTCCACGCAATTCCAATAACAATCCATGAAGACTACTGTGAAATTTACCAGGATAACACTAAAGTTACATTTTGTGAAATAAGACTGGTGCTGCAGGAAGATAATTGATCCATGAAACATTAAGCTCACCACATATTGTGGTGCTAAGCAGTCGGATGCAAGAGGCAAAGGAAGGCTCCAGAAAGTTTAATTACATCATTGGAAATAGTTCATAATCTCTTTTGCTTTTGTAGTCTCACCACATGGCTTGCGGTATCTTAGTTCCCTGACCAGGGATTGAACCCAGGCCCTAGGCAGTGGAAGTGATGCATCCAAACCACTGGACCGCCGTGGAATTCCCAAAAATATCCTAAGACTATTGCTTAGTGATTTCGATCATTATAAACATGGTTCTCATACCTTATTTCAAAAACACTCCCAGAGAGATCAACCCTTGTAAAAACATAGAAAAACAAAATTTCTTGAAGAAAATATTAGTGTGTGTGAGGAAAAACTACCAGGTTAGCTTAACTCAACAGCCAGAAATTCTTGAGAAAAAGATTCACGGAATTCACTACATGGAAATATAAAAGTTTGTATGACAAGGACTCCATATACAAAAATATATGCATATAGTAGACACGAGGTTAACAGGAAGAGTCTTACAACCGAAGACGGACAAGTGAACATCCTATAAAAACTGAGTCAAAGACATGAAAAGGAATTCCCAAAAGAAGGAATAAAATGAACAATACATTTGAAAAGAGATGCCAGCTCACCAGGAACCCAAAGACTCACAATTACTCAACAATGATTCATGATTTTTAAACTATTTGATAGGCAAACATTAAAAGAGAACAGCAGTACCTAGTGTGGACAGGACCTGGAGGAGCAGGTGGCCTACGTGTGGCTGGTGCAGGTGCCACCTGCCTCCTGGAAAGGGTCCGGGGATAACGAGGGCGTCTGTCATGCCTGATCTGAAATCGGGTGTCTCTGCCTCCAGGAATCCACCCACAGGCGCAGCCAGGCAGCTGCCCTGGGGGTTATGCAAACCACTGTTCCCCTCTCTCTTCATGGTTAGAGTGCGTCACCCTTTGATGTGACACTAAGCATGAGCCTAACAGACTTAACACACCTGATGGACTTAGAATATCAGTTCTGTACCTCTTGGCAAGAAAACTGTCCACAGATATCAATTCCTGAAGAGCAAAAGAGCACACAGTACCTAAGATACAAAAAATTAAGTTCGTACATAAATATAAATGTACAGAAATGCATGGAGAAAATTTAGAATGACAGGATTTCAAAAAACAAATAGTAGCAAACAGAATCCAACAGACATTAAAAGGATAATACACCATGATGAAGTGGGGTTATCCCAGGAATGCAAGGATTCATCAATATACACAAAATCAATCAATGTGATACACCATATTAACAAGTTGAAGGATAAAGACCATATGATAATCTCAATAAATGCAGAAAAAGCTTGTGACAAAGTCAACACTCATTTATGATAAAAACTATCCAGAAAGTAGGCATAGAGGAAACTTACCTCAACATAATAAAGGACATATATGACAAACCCACAGCCAGCATTGTTCTCAATGGTGAAAAATTGAAACCATTTCCTCTAAGATCAGGAACAAGACAAGGTTGCCCACTCTCACCGCTATTATTCAACATAGTTTTGGAAGTTTTAGCCACAGCAATCAGAGAAGAAGAAGAAATAAAAGGAATACAAATCAGAAAAGAAGTAAAACTGTCACTGTTTGCAGATGGCATGATACTATACATAGAGAATCCTAAAGATGCTACCAGAAAACTACTAGAGCTAATCAATGAATTTGGTAAAGTTGCAGGATACAAAATTAATGCACAGAAATCTCTTGCACTCCTATACACTAACTATAGAAAATCTGAAAGAAAAATTAAGGAAACACTCCCATTTACCATTACAACAAAAAGAATAAAGTACCTAGGAATAAACCTACCTAAAGAGACAAAAGACCTGTATGCAGAAAAATATAAGGCACTGATGAAAGAAATTAAAGACAATACAAACAGGTGAAGAGATATGCCATGTTCTTGAATTGGAAGAATCAACATTGTGAAAATGACTATACTACCCAAAGCAATCTACAGATTCAATGCAATTCCTATCAAACTACCACTGGCATTTTTCATAGAACTAGAACAAAAAATTTCACAAGTTGTATGGAAACACAAAAGACCCCGAATAGCCAAAGCAATCTTGAGAAAGAAAAATGGAGCTGGAGGAATCAGACTCCCTGACTTCACACTATACTACAAAGCTACAGTAATCAAGACAGTATGGTACTGGCACAGAAATATAGATCAATGGAACAGGATAGAAAGCCCAGAGATAAACCAACACACATATGGTCACCTTATCTTTGATAAAGGAGGCAAGGATATACAATGGAGAAAAAACAGCCTCTTCAATAAGTGGTGCTGGGAAAACTGGACAGCTACATGTAAAAGAATGAAATTAGAACACTCCCTAACACCGTACACAAAAATAAACTCAAAATGGAGTAAAGACCTAAATGTAAGGCCAGACACTATAAAACTCTTAGAGGAAAACATAGGCTGAACACTCTATGACATACATCACAGCAAGATCCTTTTTGATCCACCTCCTAGAGAAATGGAAATAAAAACAAAAATAAACAAATGGGACCTAATGAAACTTAAAAGCTTTTGCACAGCAAAGGAAACCATAAACAAGACAAAAAGACAACCCTCAGAATGGGAGAAAATATTTGCAAATGAAGCAACTGACAAAGGATTAATCTCCAAAATTTATAAGCAGCTCATGCAGCTCAATATCAAAAAACAAACAACCCAATCCAAAAATAGGCAAAAGACCTAAATAGACATTTCTCCAAAGAAGATATACAGATTGCCAACAAACACATGAAAGGATGCTCAACATCACTAATCATTAGAGAAATGCAAGTCAAAACCACTATGAGGTATCACCTCACACTGGTCAGAATGGCCATCACCAAAAAATCTACAAACAATAAATGCTGGAGAGGATGTGGAGAAAAGAGAACCTTCTTGCAGTGTCGGTGGGAATGTAAATTGATACAGCCACTATGGAGAACAGTATGGAGGTTCCTTAAAAAACTAAAAATAGAACTACCATAGGACCCAGCAATTCCACTACCGGGCATATACCCTGAGAAAACCATAATTTAAAAAGAGTCATGTACCACAGTATTCATTGCAGCTCTATTTACAATAGCCAGGACATGGAAGCAACCTACGTGTCCACTGACAGATGAATGGATAAAGAAGATGTGGCACATATATACAATGGAATATTACTGAACCATAAAAAGAAATGAAATTGAGTTATTTGTAGTGAGGTGGGTGGACCTAGAATCTGTCATACAGAGTGAAGTAACTCAGAAAGAGAAAAACAAATACCGTATGCTAACACATATATATGGAATGTAAAAAAAAAAAAAGGTTCTGATGAACCTCGGGGCAGGACAGGAATAAAGATGCAGACGTAGAGAATGGACTTGAGGACACGGGGAGGGAGAAGGGTAAGCTGGGACAAAGTGAGAGAGTGGCATGGACATATACACACTACCAAATGTAAAATAGATAGCTAGTGGAAAGCGGCTGCATAGCACAGGGAGATCAGCTCGCTGCTTTGTGACCACCTAGAAGGGTGGGATAGGGAGGGTGGGAGGGAGATGCAAAAGGGAGAAGATATGGGGATATATGTATATGTACAGCTGATTCACTTTGTTATACAGCAGAAACTAATACACCATTGTAAAGCAATTATACTCCAATAAAGATGTTTTAAAAAAGGAGAAAAAAACAAACAAACAAAAAACCAACATTTTATGTAAACGTCCACAATTCTCATATACGTATATGTATCACCTATTATGGATGGTTTAGTCTGGCCACTCTTACACTCACTGCTAAAATGGCTTGCCCTTCACATGAGTGGAGGTGGCAAATTAGCAGTCTGCCTGCTAATTTTTAAAAAATCATAAAAACTAAAGTTAACTATTTTATAGCTTTTTAATTTACTTATACAACCAAGAACACCCCTCTCAAACCACTCCGTGATGTATGTGTTAGGAGTGCGGCGAAGCTGAAGGTTTCCAGGAGAACCACGCAAAACAGGAGCCTGTTCTGTAACAGAGCACGGTGGACAACCTCTCACTCACCAGATGCTCATGGCTATTCTACCAAAGAGCATTGTACACAAGTTACAATACAGAGATGTTCACAAGAAGTCTTAATGCATTTTCCTTGTTTATTCAGAAATAAGCATATTTTCTTCACTGAATCATTGACAAATAAATTAAAGAATGAATATCAAGTGCAAAAATAAAATAAAAACAAAGAGCTATGAAAACACACAGAGGAGGGAGACAGTCTATCTGTATCCCTTAGCAGTTTATTCACGGGGAGAAAGACAGGGATGGATTTTTAATTTAGTCCAGTTTTTAGCAATACGTACCTAAGGGCATTATAAGTAGTACTTGGTTACAAAGAATTCTAAACTTCTAATATTGTCTCTTTGATCTTGGTTTACTGGGTCTAACAAATATGAAAGATCATACAAAATATTCCCTGAAAGGCTGCAGACATTCTATACACGGTACAACTGAAACCGTGAGGTTTATGTACTTTTGAGCAATTACTTTTGCAATATGTAAAAAATGAAAAGATCCTGTAGAGAAGTCCAGTGATGCCATAGAAAAAGCATCAGAGGACATAAAAATTAATTCCAGTTCTGTCACATGCTGGCCATACACATTTGGACCATCCATCTTCCTCCTCTGAGCCTCCGTTTCCTGATGGGTAAAATTAGATCATTCCAACTTCCCTGGGTGATAGAATGAGTCAAGGAGACATTACCTGTGAAAGTTTCTAATAGCCTGTCTCAAACCAGCAGAAGGTGAATGCAATCCAGGGGTTTTCCTAGTAGGTTATCTTTTCACAGTATTTACATATCAGTAAAAATGAAGCCACTTTCGGTACCAGAAAGAAAAAATCGACTTTGTTAGTCCTGCAGCTCTTCACACAAAATGAAAGGATCAAGGCATCAATGGGCAGACAACCAGGAAGAGCATCCGCACCGGGAAAATCCACAACCAAGATTTTAGAAAGAAAAGGGGGGAAAGAGGGGTGGGATGAACTGGGAGATTGGGATTGACATGTATACACTAATATGTATAAAATAGAGAACTAATGAGAACCTGCTGTATAGCACAGGGAACTCCACTTCGCTGTACAGAAGAAACTAACACAACATTGTAAAACAACTAAATAAAAAACAAATGTCCCCAAACAGTTCAGATATGGAGGGAAAAAATGACAATCAGGCAATATTCCCCTAAAAATACATCAAAACAACTACTGCTTGCCTCCTAGGGGTAAAGAAAAGCCGGACCTTAAGGCATTCATTTTATACCAACCAACAGAAAAGAAAGCTTTACACTGGACAAACAGATAATATTCTGCCCCACAAAAGCAAGAGTTTGAAGTTTAAAGACATAAACGACATCCCCAGGAAAGCTGGGTCATGTGCTGAGACTTGCTGTGGAGGACGCCCCAGGCAGCTCATCACCATGAGGTCACGTCCTCATCACTCGAGCGGTGCCTCGGACAGGTGGGGTTTAACTTACAAATGCACACACACAAGCTACATCTGCAGCTTTAATCGGAGATGCTCACCTGACCTATTTTTCTTGGTTACATGACCTTCTGTAAGTTATCACTCCTCTCTGGCCATCAGTTTTGGCATCTATATTGGGAGAGAAGTGGACCCTTATGGTCCATTCTGCATGTTAACATGTGATTCCATGATTATTTTATTCATTTTGATTTAAAAGGACATTATCTTTGACCCACATGGCAATGCAATAATGAATTAAATAAGATCACACACATAAAAGTGGCTCAAACCCTTCAAAGTACAATAAAAATTAAAGGGATACACTGTCAACATTGCTTCTGTTAGGACATTCTTGCTGAAGCTAGACTTTTGATTTAAGCAGTACCTGTTATAATAATTATTTAAGTTCTGCTAAATAAGGATTTGAGCTGCTTTAAATTTACACTGCACTTACTCTTGAAAAATGTTTCCTAAGAAAGTTATAATGTAAAATTGTAGGGGTGTGTTTGGCATTTTATATATACAGTAACCTTTAAATTCTTTAGGGATGTTTATAGGTTAAAGGCAGTTAATTACAAAATAGAGACACTCCTAAAATCGCTTCATTTAACCACTCCTTCCAAGTTCCCAGGGGGAACAGACTTAACTTAGTATATTTTGGCCAAAAAAGAAATGTCAGGAGAAAAAAAAAAACCCATGAAAGCTGGTGAGGTCACAGTGCTTTAGAGCTTACAATGTGCTGTTTTCACAGGTGTTGTCTCCTGTGGCGGCCCCAGGCTGAACGGGAGGTGTGCAGGGCCCCTTTTGCAGATGAGACCCCCATAAACCACCCTTCCCACAGGTAAGGCACATGGAAGCATCACTCATCTGAGATGGACCCAGCTCTGCCTGCCTCACACCTGCCACCAGGCAGCTGGACATCTCTCTAGCCAACGACCTCCTCCTCCTTCATCCAGAAAAGTGGGGCAGAGAGAGGAGAGCTTGCTTGGGTACCACATCCCCAGAGCCAGCACCTGCCACACCCATCCGCCCTCCCATGGTGGCCACAGTGGTATCAGTCTCCTCCAGGGGCCTGGGTCGTGGTGCTCTCCCAGACTCAGGGTGCCCTCCAGGACGAGCCCACACTCACCATTCCCACTTTCATAATCGGTGGCCAGGACTTTGATGGGAATATAGTTCATTTTCACAGACAGATCAGACAATTTTAGGATGTAAACTAGAAGACAAAGATTTTTCCACTTGCATAAACTTACATAAAAAACTCTAAACATATAAAAAGACACTCAGGCTGTTTGAATGTCCATCGCATACACTTGGGTACATCTGTCTGTGTTCAGCATGTGATAAAGTAACAGTCTTGTCACAGGATGGGACTTTATGTCATGACTTATTTGTTAAGGTATTTAGCATTTTATGAAATACTGAATATAAGTTCAAACACAGATATGTTTTTTATGATCAACTACAATAAGCACTTTCCACCTTAAAGCTTCTACAGAACACTCCTCATCAAAATGATAAAACAGACGTAATGGCACTGATAAAGGTGTTATGGATATTACAATGTCTGTCTTTTAAAATGCACATTTTGTCACAGCTTACTGTGACAAAGCCAGAGAGTGGCATGGACATATACACACTACCAAACGTAAAATAGATAGCTAGTGGGAAGCAGCCGCATAGCACAGGGAGATCAGCTCGGTGCTTTGTGACCACCTAGAGGGGTGGGATAGGGAGGGAGGGAGGGAGGGAGACGCAAGAGGGAAGGGATATGGGAACATATGTATATGTATAACTGATTCACTTTGTTATAAAGCAGAAACGAGCACACCATTGTAAAGCAATTATACACCAATAAAGATGTAAAAATAAATAAATAAAATGCACATTTTGGTTCAGAAGCTTCTTTCTAAACAGCCCCAAGGAAAACCCCTGCCGTTTCCAGTGAAGGCAGTGTCCTTGCAATGATTCAGTGGTAAACAGCTGGCTCTCAAGCTACATGATCTTAATGCCTGGAAAGCGAATGTCTTGTTTAATTACTATCAACGCTGTAGTAGGTCACAAGCTAATTCCACATGATCCACTACCATCATCCACGTGCAGCTCCGAATGTATAAATAAAATCATTAAGTCTCCATGTCATGCCTTCCATCAGTACTGTCAGCAGAAGAATTTAAAGTAAGTGGTGTGTATTTTTAAGCAAATGCCAAAACGGTTTTTGTTATGAACACTGGAGCTGAAACCTGGTAGTAGGTCAACGTATAGAAAATAACAAAACAGAAAATGGCTGTGAAAATTAGAACATCTAATTGCCATTGTCTTTACTGTGTTTCTGATTTTTACAGCATTTTATCACTAACAGTATAGACTAAGCACATAAGGAACAGTCATGCCGTGATGGATCCAGGACTAGCAATTACAATAATAACCTTAATCACTCATCTGACTGCAACACCCTGGATGTG
The DNA here is from genome assembly GCF_964341445.2 of Mesoplodon mirus. Classification (NCBI taxonomy): domain Eukaryota; kingdom Metazoa; phylum Chordata; class Mammalia; order Artiodactyla; family Ziphiidae; genus Mesoplodon; species Mesoplodon mirus. The sequence goes on along the minus strand of NC_138990.1, from coordinate 25,383,706 downwards.
GAAAGCATGCTAATTTCCATCGTGTTCCTGGGGCCTGTTGAGTGTGTGGAACAGGAAGGGCACTCAAGAGAGCAGAGAAATATCTTATTCTTCGTCTACTTACATGTAAACTCAACTGGCAGGAAAACTATTGTTTACAAAAAGGCCAATCTAGCGAGTTCCAGGCTCCCTGTGGTGTGCGGACACCTGGTGCCCGACAGCTCCTGAACACGTGACCCTGGGAGTGGCCCTCCGCTGGCACCAAGGTGACTTCTCAGCAGAAGCAGGATAAGCTGGGTTTGTCAAGCCACCTCCCCACCCGCGAGGACAGACCGATTCAGAGGTCATCAGGCCCCGTGTGCGTGCCCTCCCCCTGCTGAAGCTTCACCCCCAGCCCCATCCTACTCAGAGGAGCTGGACCTAAGTCTGAGTAGACCCTTTTCTCTCATTCTGTGTCTCTCTCAATGCGATCCCTGTAAACAGCGCAAAGTGGGGTCTTGTCAAGTTTCCAGCTTTTTAAATGAACCCTCAGACTTCGCCCTGGAGATGGCTGTCCACATGGTCTGACTTATTTCCACCATGTTTGGTCTTGTTTTCTGTTTGGGCATCTGCTCTCCATCCTTCTGTTTCCTTCTTTCCTGCCATCTTTGGATGAATTTTAAGTATGTGCTAGTTTTCCATTTCATCAATTAAAAAAAACTGTTTTAACCATATAGCTTTGTTCTATTTTTAAGTGTTTTCTCTGGATATGGAAACATACGTCTTCCTGTATCACCATCTACCACCAAGCAGTATCGTTTCGTGAACAGTGTAAGAATGTAATACCTCCGACTCCCTCCTGTCCTTTGTGGTCTCCCATGGGTCACCTCCACAAGTCACAGACCCCAAAATACATCATTTTATCTATGTACTATTTTAATTTATATTTATGTTTCATTATGGTTACACAAAGACATTATGAAATAATACATAAATGTGTAATTATATATCTAAATACTAAAATGAACATTTTTTATATCACTCCGTTCTAATGATCAAATTCAGGAAATTTATCACTGACACTGATGGAGGTTCTGAGGTTCGACCCAGCTTGAAAGATAGCAAAGTGACCTGCTGGGATTTCATGGATGCTGGTGGAAGACAGGAGACACACTTCTCTCACTGGTTAGCAGTGAAAGTCAGCACATGCACGGTCTAAGTGAGGTCCTGGATTATGTCTGATAACGTGAGGACCCTGTGACAGCACTTACAGTCTGGTGTACTTGGCACCTACACAGGCTAGACAGAGAGGAAGCGAAGCAAACATCTTTTTAATGAAATAAAAGTGAAAGGGATCAAGAAGAAGAAAAAAACAGCTCATCTTGGCGGTATTATTGTTTTAACTTTGAAAATGCCTAATTGTTATCACATGTATTTCAGGTGAACTTTTATTGAATTGTAATGAGTTATATGATTCAGTTTTACCCTGTCTGTCTTCCTAATTTAGTTTCTTCAACTGAAAATGTACCTTCTAAGAAAATCCATAAAATACATCAATTCAACCTCAGATAACATAAGAAATGTGATATTACTGCCTACTTGTTTGTATAAAAGATGTATTCATTGCTACGGGGGTCATTAATGCTGCCTTGTACTTGAGGATTTACGGAAACACATCACCTCTACAAAATCCCTCAGGAAATCAACAACCAGGACCCAGCAGGGCCCAGCAGGGCTCACACAGGCTCACATCCAGACAGGCTCGTCAACATCACCACCCGCTTCAGGCTGCACCTCAGGTCCTGCTGGAAGGACCAGTGGAAACTGCAGTGGGGGCTGAGGTTTGCTCCCAGGATCCTTCAGCTCATCAAAGTGATGTCTGTACGCAAAACCCCAGCCCTCTACTTATAACAGAGAGTCAGAGCATTAAAAACTCGGATCCCAGAAGAATTAAACATTTCCATGGCAACAGGAGGGCTGCCCTCCAAATACCTTCGAGGAGGTAACTCATAGTACAGAAGCTGCAGAGGGCACAGACTCGGGTCAGCCTCCAGGAGACGGTGGTTCCCGGGGGGGCCAGCAGCAAGGCTGGGGCCGGAGGTGCTGCCCTCAGGACCACAGGCTCCGGGGAGCATCTCCTCATCCTGCGTGGTCCCCGCATCTGACCACAAGGTCAGCACCAGAGGGTCAGGCACCACATCTGTCCACATCACTGGCCTCATAGTAGGGGGCCCAGAGTGTCAGGGAGGTGGGCGTGCACTGCCCACTGCCGCCTATGAGTGAGGGCGCAGCACTTACACAGCAGGCAGGCGTCACTAAAGGAGATGTAGGGACCACCTGGCTCCACTCCCCCCTCAGAACCACCACCAGCAACACACAGACGAGCCCTCTCCCTCCTCGATGAAATAAAGAAATGGCACAGCTGAAGATCACAGCACAAGACGGACTTTCTCAAAATACTGTGAAACTGAGCAAAAAATGAGGAAAGATTCTGACAACTGACATAGAATTCCTCAGACTTGGAACTCTATGTTTCTCTGAATATAAGCACACAGTCCTGAAGGGTAATCTGATGATCTGGGGCTTGTAGGCCAACAAAGTGTGGGTTAAACCCTGTAAGGATGAGCTTCAGTGCAGTGCCAGAGAGCAAGAGGGGACATGGGGATGTGGACAACTGGAGGGGGGATGGGGATGTGGACAACTGGAGGGGGGATGGGGAGGAGAAGGAGGGAAGGGAGAGACAAGGGAGGGAGAGGGGGAGGGGAGGAGGGAGGAGGGAGGAGGGGGAGGAGAATGGGGGAGGAGGGAGGGGAGAGGGGAGGGGAGGGAGGAGGGGGAGGGGTAGTGGGGGAAGGGTGGACGGAGGAGGGAAGGGAGAGATGAGGGAGGGGGAGGGAGGAAGGAGGAAGGGGGAGAGGAGGGAGGGGGAGGGGAAGTGGGGGAGGGGAGGGGGAGAGGAGAGAGGAGGGGAGGGGTAGTAGGGGAAGGGTGAAGGGAGGAGAGAAGGGAGAGATGAGGGAGGGGAGGGGGAGGGAGGGGGAGGGAGGAGGTCAAAGGGTCAAAATCACTCAGACTGTGTCCTTTTCACATACTCTACAGTGGAAAATGAGCCAAAAAAGATAACATAAAATCTCCTCTCCTTCAAAGTTAAGCAATCTACTTCCAAATTACCACAGATCAACGTTGTAAAAATCACAGTGGAAATGTACTTTGAATGGATAATGAAGTTACAACTCTTTGAAATGTGTTTCAAAGAAAATTTACATCTTTTAATGCATTATTTATTTTTAAAAAGCTGTTGAAAATCAATGATCTAGTCACAGGGCAGCCAAAGACCTGTTTCCATAAATAAAGTTTTATTGGAATAGCCACACCCACCAGGTTACTCCTGTTCATCACTGTTTTCATGCAAATATTACTACATGTTTTAAAAGCTGAATTCACTATTAAAAATCTTTCACAAAGTAAACTCTAGGCCTATATAGCTTCAGCAGTTAATTCCACATATTTCAGGAAAAAATAATGCTATTATACAAACTCTTCCAGAAAAGCAAAAAAGGAACACCATTTAACTCATTTATAACCCCAAGCTAAGCTAGTTCTAAAACACGGTAAGGAGGTTATAATAAAGTAAATTTACTTACCAAACACCCTCTTGAACATAAATGTAAACATCCTAAAGAAAATGTTACCAAATTGAATCCAGAAAAATATTGAAAGGAAAATACTTTTTGAACAAGTGAATCAAGGAAGGGAATGTAGTTTCTCATCTGAAAGTAACTGTACCTCCATGTAACAGTTACCTACCTCTGCATAATAAGACATCCAACACCTCACAGCTTCTGGGATCTGGATGCGGGTCCCCTGCGGCCGCGGTCAGCCATGGGGGCAGCAGTCAGGTGGGAGTGGGCTCCGGGTGACAGGTCGGCCGCCACCCGCTTCTGTGCTGCCGGCCAGGAGCTCCCCATCTGGGCCCTGGGGCCTCTCCAGCTGGCCATTCACAACACAGCATCCCCCAGAAAGCGTGATCCGAGACAGAAAGGACCTGCCCCCAAGATGGAGCAGGGTTTCTGTAACTGAGTATCACCACATCAGCCCAACACTATGGACACGCAGACTAGCCCTGGACAGAAGTGGGACAGGACCACACAGGGAAGGCGGACAGGGCTCCTGGGAGGCACCCTGTCACAGGCACAGAACACGGAGACACTCCCGTGACCGTGAGCAAGTCTCAAAAAGCCATTTGATAAAAGTCATTCACAACGAAGCCTTTTAATAAAAGGTACCTTCCCTGACCTTCCGGAAAACCTCTAAGAAAGACTCAGAGCATCTGTGGCCTTCAGTGTTGAATCTGGAGAACTTCCTCCTGGGGACTGAGAAATAGATGCTCACCCCGCCACCTCCCCGCAGCCACGCCCTGCAGCTCCCAGCCAGCATCTGCCTTTGTGTACTTACAAGGCCTGAAGGTTGGAAAGGAAAAAACAAAGCATTTTCCACAGATGCCATTACTGAGCACAGAGATAATCTTAAAGTATGAAAATAGATAAATGATTAGTCATGGCATTACTAAAGGTATCTGTTAATGGTATACTATGTCAGTATTTTGAAAGTACATGTCAACACATCAGCAACAAGTATAACAACTGAAAGATATAAGAAGATACAACTTACAGCAGCATTAAAAGTCACCAATACCCACAGCGAGATCAGCTTGGCACTTTGTGACCACCTAGAGGGGTGGGATAGGGAGGGTGGGAGGGAGACGCAAGAGAGAGGGGATATGGGGATATATGTATACGTATAGCTGATTCACTCTGTTATAGAGAAGAAGCTAACACAACAATGTAAAGCAATTATATTCCAATAAAGATATTAACAAAAAAAGTCACCAACATCTAGAAATCAATTTAATAAAAGACGTACAAGGTTTTGGGGCCTCCCTGGTGGCACAGTGGTTAGGAATCTGCCTGCCAGTGCAGAGACATGGGCTTGAGCCCTGGTCTGGGAAGATCCCACATACCGTGGAGAAACTAAGCTCGTGTGCCACAGCTACTGAGCCCACGTGCCACAACTACTGAAGCCCGCACACCTAGAGCTGGTGCTCCTCAACAAGAGAAGCCACCGCAGTGAGAAGCCCGCGCACCACAACGAAGAGCAGCTGCTGCTCACCACAACTAGAGAAAGCCTGCGTGCAGCAACGAAGACCCAACACAGCCCAAAAAAGAAGTCCAAGGTCTCTGAAAAATTTAAAAACGTTATTAACAGGATATAAGGAGACCTAAATGTCATAGAATAGATCGTGCTCATGAAGTGGATGAATTAATATCGTCAAGTTGTCACTTCTCCCCAGATTAATCTAAGATTCAAAACAATAGAAAATCATAACCTCAGCAAGTTTCTAGAAATTGATAAAGTGATTCTGAATTTTAAATGGAAATACAAGACTCAAGTGCAGTCAAGGAAATCTTGGAAAAGAGAAACAAAGCTTAAGACGTACACTGCCGGATATCAAGAACTATTACAAGAGCAAACGGGGCATTTGCTCAAGGAAAATAGCTCAATGGGAAAGAGAGAATCCAGGATCCAGAAAGAGATACACACACACACATGATCACGTCATGGGCCATGAACGTGGCCCTGCAGTGAGGTCTGGAAAGAATCATCTTTGCTACACACAGAAAAGTGAACCTGGAACCCTGCTTCACAGCATACAAAAAAAAAAAATCTGATTGGACTTAAGATCTAAATGAAAGGCAAATAATAAAATGTTTAAAAGAAAACAAATGAAAATATCTTCATGAACGTGGAGTAAAGTTTATTTCAACATCATGCAAAAAGTTCTACCCATAAATTAGAAATTGATAAAGTGTTCTGCATTAAAATTGAGAAATTCTGTTCAATAAAAGATATTATTAAGAGAGCAAAAAGGAACCCACAGAGTGAGAGATTTCGGCATCACATGTTTGATAAAGACTCAGATGCAGAACATATAAAGAACTCCAAAATCAGGACGAATAATACTAATTCTGTGAATCTGTAATAGAGCAGCTGGTTACAGCTCCTCCAGTAAACATCATTTTGTTTACCTTCGCTTACCATGAGACAGGAGAAAAAAGGCATAAAAATTCAATGGCGTTATCAATATTCACAGATGGTATTCATATCCACAAATAAACCCAAAGACTCTATGGACATATTAGAAATCATGAACATCTAGCAATATGGCTGGATAAAATTGCAATCTATCAATATGATTCATGTATTTATACAATAGAACCAGGAGAAAAAAATTAAGAATATAATCTTTCTTCCTCAAATCCATTAGATACCCAGGAATATACAAAACATTTGAAGACTTCAAAGGAGAACATGTAATCCTTTATTGAAAGACATTAAAGAAATAATGATTAAATAGAGAAATGGCTGTAGATGGGAAAACTGTCCCCAAATCGGTCTATGCAGTCACTGTATTCCAACCAGAATCTGAATCAGTTTAGACCTTGACAAAAAGATGCTGATTAAAAGGAAAACAAGGCCAAGAAGAGTTAGAGCATCACTAGAAAAAGAAGTGGTGGGACCCTCCCCCTGTCAAATACCAGTATCTGAAGTTTGCCACTGGATCTAACATGGATTTCTGTTCATAATTTAGCATCTGTGAAATCAAGGTGTATATTACAATGGATGTTCTTTGTGGTACAAAAAATAACGGGGTACGTTGATGTTAATTGCATCTTATAATTGAAGGATACGTCATCACCAAGTTATAACAATTAAAACTGTGGAAAAAATGATACAGGGTTTGAAGAAAATGACCAGAAGTACAGAGGAGAGCCCAGAGTCCCTCTGAACACGGAGAATGGATGTCGGCCGGCACCGCTGATGGTGAGGAACAAAAATACAGAATGCTGGGACAACGGATTAACTCCACAAGGAACCTGTAAGTTGGACCCTTATTTATGCTGCGTGCCTTAAGGATGAAATTGAAAACTTAAAATAAATATCTTCTGGACGGTTGGGACTCAGGAAGGCTTTCCTAACAAGGCACAAAACCCAAAACTAAGTGGGGAAAAACTGTTGCATACACTACGGTTAAATGTTCTTTCATCCAAGGACCCCGCTGATGGTGACACAAACCAACCCTGGGCAGAGGGACCATGACCCAGGAGAGAACTCAGCCTGGAACACACAGCACAGGTGGGCAGGTTTGCGGGACCAATGCAGGAAGCTCACCCCGACTACCTCCCAGGAGTCACCTGACAACAGATGCTCACTTTTGTTTCTGAAAGCCTCTGAGTTTAAATTAACATCAGTTTCTGCTGAAAATCCACCCACTCGCTTGACTGAAAGTCGACAGAAAAAGCGAAGTGAACACGAAGCAAACTCAGAAACCAAACGCTCGTTTGTGGGCACACCCGTGCTCAGTCTCACAGGCGCACTTCTGAAGCATAAAGAATGTCAAGGTCAAGGGGGCCGGATGAGGAGCGCGCAGTTACTCCACTGCCCACACTCTCACTGTTTCCAGCCTCCTCAGAAATGAGGGTTTCCATCACTTCTTGTGAACTGAGACATGCCATCAGGTACGATATTAATTTCAAAGAAAATCTCTAAATTATTTTAATCTGGGACACAAAAAGGGAAATTCATGTTTTAGGAAACAACGGTTCCCTATCACCGATAGATTCGTGCGATCCGTGGATCCACCCCGACTTCGGCAACGGCCGATAGAAACTCCATATGGAGCCCCCGCACTTCTCTGAGCTGTAGGACCAAAGAGCCCTCGGGGCTGCCCCCAGGAGCCACAGGGAAAAGGCTGGGGGTGATGGAGTTGGCAGGGCTGGGAGCCAAGCTGTTGAAGGAGGAGAGCGGAGAGAAGAGCTGAGGCCAGAAGCTCAGGAGAGGGCGCTGGGGGGGTCCCGGCTGAGCTTGGGAAACCACTGCCTCCGGGGGCCCCCCAGAGAGCCTGGCCTCACAGGCAGCGGTGAGGGGTCTGCAAACTCCCTGGGTGACTCTACTGGGCAGGAAGGTCTGAGAACGACCCCGCTGGAAACTGAGGATGAAGAGGCGGCGAGAGGTCCCCCGAGGGGGCTGGAGATGAAAAGCAGAAGGGGGATGGCCACCACGGGCATGGGGTCTGCACGAGGGCCCCGCGGGGAAGGTTTGGGCTGACTGAAGCACCCTCACTTCCTCCGTGACACGCCCTCCATCCACCTGATGGCTCAGATCCAGACAGCCCCCCACACGGCGTGACGGGCCGCAGGGCTGAGCAGCAAGTGCCCCCAGCGGTCTACGCTAGGTCGCGGGAGACCTGAACATGAACCCGGTCCTTCGGTAGGAAGAGTGGTGCCCAGAGACACGGCTGCACAGTGGCGGTGAGAAGCAGGGCTTATATTTTCCCAAAATCCAGGGAAAAGGTCATATGGTCATGTTAAGTATTTTAATCTTCTGTTTGAAAATTTGTTTAGGGCCAAACTTTGATCAGTGATACTGACCTTGAAACTGCCACTCAAGATGTCTGCTTGATTCCATCATCCCAGTGAATTTATAGCCATCAAAGGAAACAAGCAAGATCTGTCAATAATGACCTACTTAGGATGCACTTTTTGAGGGAAAAAAGGTAGGACTCCATGCTGTTGAATGATTTCTAATTCTGCAAAAATAGACTGCTATAATGAGCCCCAAAGATCAAAAGACTCAACAAAATGGCATAACATTTGAATAACTTGGATTTGACACACAAAAAACATTTCAACGTTATTTAAAATAGATATCTACTTCCTTAAACTGTATTTTAAAATGAAGTCTAATTGTGAAAAAAATCTTAGGAAAAAGAAACGTTGTATACACATATAAAAGTCATAAAGGACATTAGAACAATCACAACAAAATAAACGAATCGCCCTTTCTCATTACCAGATTCAGCTCTCAGTCCCTCAGACACTGTTCCCAAAGTTGTCCAAACAAGTCTTTGTGTATTTTAAGAGGGGATTTATCTCTGCGTCCAAAAGTGGCAGTGAAGACTCTCGTTACCGCGTTAGATAGAGACTGGCACTTTCAGCAAGGGGTCTGCACCAGCTCTGCACACTTTACAGGAACTTACGGACTTGCAAAGAGGAGCCGACTGTCAAGGTGAACAGTCTGAGTGAAGACTTCATTCTGCAAAAAGGTACGAACACACAAATACGGGCTCATGTGGGAAGAGCAAACAGCCGGTGGAGATGGAGAAAAAGCTCAATGTGTCTAAATTTTTTACGTGTGCCCTGCATTTCAGTGGAGATGTCCTTCACATCTGAATAAATCAGGTACACGCTTCTCACTTTAAATAACAAAAACCTTAGTTACTGAATTTAGCAGAGTCCTCGCGGCATCAACTCGAACATTCTGTAAACTTGTTACAAAGCAAACTTGAGTTGCACGTGTCAAAACATCATACAGCTGAGACATTTAATAACCGAGTTCTTCAGAAGACAGATCTTCCTGTATAATAGCTAAGACCCATCTTTACTATACTGAATTTCTTTACATTTTAACTCACAATATCACAAAAGAAAATGGCACAAATGCCTAGCCTGGACGTTACTAAACGTGAGCACGAGAATGGCTGATGGGAAGGACCGGCTCCACCGAGCACTGAGGTCAAGGGCAGGGCAGCACATGACTTCCTCCAAGGGAAGGGTTTCCAGGAAGATACTTGAGAAGTCGCCGTCTACTTCAGATGCAGAATCAGCCATGCCCCAACTGCTTTTTGTGCCACAGTAATGTATTGTATTGTATTTTTTTATGCCACAATAATGTATTGTATTTTGTATTTTTTCCAATCTGGTAATAGAAACTTACAGATTCACTCTGTGAGAATGTAGTTACAAAAGAAACAATCTTGCCTAAATTTTCTAAGGGAAATAAATAATGCACAAATATCCTTACAGTAAGATGACAACAGTTCCCTTTGTAAAGGTTTTGATGACTGGATCGATCCTGATTTATATATATGTGTGTAATACATATATTTGTATATATATACACACAAATCGATCCTGAGGCCCTGGATATTTTTGTAAAGATGATAAAATGTCTCCAAGGATAAGGTAGAAACTCTGACGCAAACACAAGGAAAGACTGTGACCCCTGACGCCTTAACTCCTGAGACACGAGGAAGGACACACGTGAAGCAGCAGAGATCCAGCCTTCAGACACAGCATCTGAACACCAGCAGTGATTTTAACAAACTCTTAAAGACTGATTTAACTGAAATTTAAAACCTGTCAAAGGAGGGAGAGATGAAGGACAGAAGCGCCTCGGGGAGGAGTGGACATCGTCTGCCCGGCAGAGGTCCGAGATGCCTGCGCAGAACAAGGAGATGAACCCCGCACAGCAGTGCCCAGACTCTCCACCAACTCATCCCTGTTCACTTCTGGGAAGAGACCAACTACCTGCGACCTTTCCAATGTTACAATTTTTCTTCATCCTCCTGTTGAAAACCTTCTGCTTTGTACCTTTGTGAGGATTCACCTGTTCTATTTTTATTCAATTTATTTAAATTAAAAAACACCAAGTTCACCCACTTCTCCCCCCACCCCACCCCCGGCCTCTCGCGGACACCACTCTGTTTTCTGTATCTATGAGTGTGTATTTGGTTTTAGCTTTTTTAGATCCCATGTATAAGAGAGAACTCACGGAAAATACTCTCTCTGGCTGACTCAGTTCGCTGCACACAACGCTAAGCAAAGGCGCACTTCACGGGTGAGTAGTTTTATTGGCACATAGGACGGCCGTTCATTCACTCTCCATCCAAAGCGGCTGCTGTGCCCCTGCAGGAGCAGGATGGAGTCCCTGCCTCAGAGGCCACACAGCGGGAAATGTTTACTATCCAGCCCTTTGCTGGAAGAGTTTGCCAACCCCTGCCCTAAACAGCTGCCACTAATGCAAACCACACGCTACCTTCCCCACATCACCAGCTACCGGTTCGCACACCAACCTCCAAGAGCATCTTCTGGGTCTGGTCGGGAAGCAGAGGTCGTGGAGCTGAGATGCAGTCACACCTGGGACACTGGGCGGGCACAGTGACGGGGGCTTCCCAGGGAACCGCTGACACTGAGCCTGCTGGTCCCACAGCATCATCACCAGAGCTGCCCGGATGACGTGGGTCACCCGAGTGGTGCTGTCCGCAGGTGGGATGATCACTGGGGTCGGGGCCGTCGGTCTGACAGCTTGTCCCATGAGGCCGACCCTTTGAGTGGCCATCGGATTGAGGGCACGACCCACCGTTCAAACTTTCAGATTTATGATGCCACGAACATTCTAACAGTAACTTACTACCTACCTGAAGCATAAATTTATATTTTATACTTTAACAAAACATTGTGTTTAACCAAAAAATTAAAGCTGTTTAATCTCCGTGTTCCAAAACAAAGACTCAGCACCATCTATGTGCACTTTCTGACTGCAGAGAACTGCTTTAAAAATAGATTTCCCACCGTCCAGATGCACACCCAGCACACCCGGGCAAGTCACCCAATTTAAAGTACCTCTTGCTGTTTAAATGGAGAAGAACATTCCAGGAGTGAGACTGGTCCCCCTTCCCCTCCCTGGGGGGGGGCGCTCTTGAGGGGAGGACACCCCCGGGCCAAGCGACCATCCAGGCTCCGAACTTCAAGCCTCCTTCCTCAGTCCAAGCGGAAAAGCAAGGTGAACCCCGCCCAACGCCCACCTGTGCAACAGCGCAGGTGGTAGAAGCAAGGAAAGCGAATCGCGTCCGTCACTGGTAGTGGCTTAGACATAAAGTGACACAGTAAACCCGCCACCAGAGTCCAAGCTCACGCGGTGGCGGCAGCAGACAGACAGGGCCACCTGTTGCCCCACGGACCCAGCTGGTCCCCGGGCTCCTCCTCTAGTTTCCTCTCTTCCTAAAGGAAACCTTGACTGTGCAGGTGCCCTGGCGGCTCGCTCTGCAGGTCTATTTCCACCTCCATGGCGAAGAGATGCGCTTCGTCAAGCCCAGACTCTGGGGGGCAGGTGGGACCCGAGGGTAGGAAGTGCAGGCCAGGAGGGAGGAGGGTGTGTGGTCCTCGCACGACGGGGAAACGGCTCCCCAAGCACGCACCCTGCGCTGATCTAAACACGCCGGAGCTTCCCCACGTTCCAGACACACGGCGCGACACACGCGCCCAAACACAGCCCTGTTCCCCCAGGACCAAGCCAGGGCCACCGCCCCTCCCTTCCCACTCAGGGGGCCTGGTTTGACTCTGCTTCCTAGAAGGGTGAGCTGCCTGATCAAATTGGGTCATCGTGCAGGTAAGTCCATCCCAGACACTCAGGGGTCTTTCTCGTGGGCCAGTGGGGACCTGGGCCACGTGGCGGAAACCGGGGTTACAGCCTGAAGGACGCTGTTGGCCAGGACCCACCTGCTCTGACTCAGCAACCTTTAGCTGACGCTTCTCCACTGAACTGGCTGTTTGCTCTGCAAAAACTCGGTCTGTTCATCTGTAAAATCAGAACTGAACCAAGGAAGGAAATCTAATGTGCGTTTTTCTTACTTGAAGGAAGAAGGAATAACTTTTTCCCAATTAACATCATTACAACCCCTGACTTGAAGTGCTGATAATGTGAGCTAATATAATGTCATGAAAAATAGCTTTCTTTCTTTTGGAGACACTGTCTTAGTTATGAACCTTTGCTATATTTAGAAGCAAGCACTTGTCACTAAATTTCTATACAGTTTCTTTAATTTCTTTGGGAAAATTTACATGAGAAAATCCAGCTAATTTTCAAGACTGATATTATCATACCTCTCAGGACACTGAATTAGAGAACTTCATGTTCGACATTTTTCCCCCTTAACTTTCAATAAACCATTTAAATAGTTCACTGTGCCCACGTGGTACTAACCACACATATTTCATTTCACTAGTTTACTTTGAAAATAAAATTCAATACCCCAGGGCACTGACTGTAACACTTGTGGGCTTTTCCTTCATGTAATATCATGCTTCTTACTAGAGAACTCACTCTTTCTAACAAAAATTATGGACATAAATCGGATATAAGATATGAAATTAACATACTAGCTTTCATTCTCCAAATACATGTCATTCAAGTACAAAGTACAAATGTAGAGTCGATGCCAAAATTATTTCATTGTGCCAGCTAATTATATAAACACGGGGGTGGGGTTGGATATCCCCAAACTCCCTATGTTCTAGAAATGATTGCCCAAACCATTCCCAACATCCTGAAAGCTTGTTTTGTGTGATGTAAATAAAACTCCTATGAGACAGTATACAACAAAAAATCATACGGTCTAAATTCAAAGGAATTTACTAATTATGTATGACTATGTGTCAGCAAATCATCATAATTTTGAATTCCAAAAATGGGTTTGCAGAATTCATTATCCTTTAGTATTAAAAACAGTGGTTCAGTAGAATTCAAAAAGTAGCAAATTTTGAACACTTTTTAAAGTAGAGACCAATTACTACCTAATGCAAATTGAAGTTTTAATGGCAAGTTTTGGAACCACTTCACTGTACTTTATCGCTTATAATGTTATGATATAAATTAAAACATTGCTCAATTAATTATCCAGATATAATACTGTAATGAAATTTCTTAATTCCTTAACGGTACACTAAACATAATTACCAACTCTAAAATGTGTGCTTCGACTTGGTAGCACAGAGCAGACTTTTCGTACCTGAGAATATATTTGGCAGAGAACACAGGCTGACATCAAAAGCCACCTTGGGAAGTTCTTACCGAGATTCCCTGGAAGATGACGGATTTCCATCACCTCTGTGGTCCACACTCCACAGCGGCCTTACAAGAAACAGGAATTCCCTGCTGTCTGATGCAACGGAAGTGAATTAGGCATCAGAATCCTCAGATGATACCTTCTATAATGACATTTATCATCAGAGCCATGTTTGGTCAACATTTAATTAAATGATAGTATCATAGCAATGCTACCATAGACATGGGAAAACCCCTTTCCACAATGAAGTTAGAGAATTAATCTCAGATTCCCAATAGAAAACTGTGGCTTTTAAAATTTAAATTGATAGACATCTTTCAAAAACTTTAGAGGTTAACAAGGAGAGCAGGTAAAATTACCCACAGCCCATATCTGAAGCGTAACTAGGAGACAGATAATACTGTAAATGTACATTTGCATGGGAAGGTGAAAATACACACATTCAGCCAGAAGCACAAACCCTGTGCCCACACCTGAAAAGCCATGTATCAAAGCTCTGACTCATAAACACATAAACATGTGACCACAGTCCCATTGGTGAACCCCTGAAGGAAATAAATTGTTCAGCTAAGTGCAAACCCTACTACCCCAGGGAAAGAAACTCGATCCCCTAACAAACTACGCATTTATCATTTGACCCTGCAACACCTCCTTTAGGATTCTAACTTCAAGATGCCGTCACCTACAGAAAACAATATATGCACGGAGATACTGACTGCAACATTGTTTGCATTTGCAAAAGCCTGGGAAGAATACAAGTGTCTATTAATAGGGGACTGGATGAGTACATACACTGTACCGTCAGGCAGTGACTACTGTGCAGCCCCGCATAAATGAGGGGACACCAGCATATCAGCATGGAGTCAAGTTCAAGACATGCTAAGGCACAGGGCAATGTCGACAGAGGATGATAACCTGCATCTGAAGAAAAGGAACATATAAGAAAAGGAAGAAAATACATATTTACTTTTTTCAAAAGTAAGTATCATAAACATAAATTTACCCAGAAAATAAGCAAAATGATTACCAACAGGTGCAGGAAGTGTCAGGATTGAGAGAGTAGGGACTGAAGTGAGAATTCTCTGAGTTTGCTTTTTTTATAGTTTTAATGTTTCACAATGTAAATTTTTACAAATTCAAAAATTAAATTAAGTGAAAAGAAAAATACTAAAACTCAAATATTAGAAATAATTTAAATATTAAAGCCAATTGCATAATAAACTACAGAGAGATAATAAGTATCTCAAAAAAATTTGAACACTATACTGACCTGTATGTTCATAACTGATTACATTCCAAAGATCAAAGATGAGCAATAAATAAATATTTGATCCATAATTTTAGAGTTCATATTTTGATATAATTTTGAAAATGTTTAATGTACTTATGGGGTTAATAAGTAAGGATGAAAAGGTTATTAGGATTAAAGATCTTCATTATTATTATTATTTTTTACATCTTTATTGTAAGGAGTATAATTGCTTTACAATGGTGTGCTAGCTTCTGCTTTATATCAAAGTGAATCAGTTATACATATACATATGTTCCCATATCTCTTCCCTCTTGCATCTCTCTCCCTCTCACCCTCCCTATCCCACCCCTCTAGGTGGTCACAAAGCACCGAGCTGATCTCCCTGTGCTATGAGGCTGCTTCCCACTAGCTATCTATTTTACGTTTGGTAGTGTGTATATGTCCATGTCACTCTCTCGCTTTGTCACAGCTTACCCTTCCCCCTCCCCATATTCTCAAGTCCATTCTCTAGTAGGTCTGTGTCTTTATTCCTGTCTTACCCCTAGGTTCCTCATGACTTTTTTTTTTCTTTCTTAAATTCCATATATCCCACTACTGGGCATATACCCTGAGAAAACCATAATTCTAAAAGAGTCATGTACCAAAATGTTCATTGCAGCTCTATTTACAATAGTCCGGAGATGGAAACAACCTAAGTGTCCATCATCGGATGAATGGAAAAGAAGATGTGGCACATATATACAATGGAATATTACTCAGCCATTGAGCTATTTGTAATGAGGTCGATGGACATAGAGTCTGTCATACAGAGTGAAGTAAGTCAGAAAGAGAAAGACAAATACCGTATGCTAACACATATATATGGAATTCAAGATCTTCATTGAAGAAATAAAAAAAATAGAAAAGAAAAATACCTAGTCTAGGGAAGAAACCTGTCATGTGAAATTTGAGTAAACACTACTAATATCATGTCATGAAAATTTTAAAATATTTTCTCTTACTCTGTCCAGGAAATGGTCTTGGAAGCTTTTGGTTTCTAAAAACTCAACTTAAAATGAAAAAAAGAGCAACTCCAAGTCCTTAGGAAACAGGAGATCCATGAAGAGGTTACAAGGGTGAGCCTGAGATAATCTTTTATCGTCAAAACGACAAGCATTACCTGCCCGAAGGTTAAAGGAAACCAGCCTGCAGACCCTCCAATGACCATCTCATAGAGATGTACCTGACTGTGATTCACGGAAAAAACGTGCGACCTGGACCCACGATGGTTCTCAGAGGCTAAAGAGAAGGAGGTGGAGAGGCAGACACAGGAGATAGTGAGCACCACCACGGGAGGGGTCAGGTCACATCTCCACTCCTTCCCGTGAAAGCTGTGACTCAGGAGACAGAAACAAGCACCAACCCCGACATTTCACGAGGGACAGTGGTGCTTCTCCAGTCGACGACAGAAAGCTGTTCTTTAGAGGAGAGAGGCCATTGATAAATGGAACAGAAAACCACCATTTGGCCAAATCCAATGGATTAGCTCATCAGAAGGATCATCAATAAATGATAAATCCATTCATTGAAAAATTGCTGGCGAACAGTATGCTTTCATGGTGCCACCACTTAGTATTTGCAAAAAAAAAGAAAAAAGAAAAAAAGTTGTACTGTTAAAGCCAGAGTAATCAGAGTCCCGCCCTGAACCAAGTCAGGAATTCAGATCAGGGATAAGAGAGTTGCCAGCGAGGTGGGCAGGCTGACCTGACTGTGGCTGAAATTCACAACATACGTGAATGACTTTTCAACAGTTCAGCAAAAACAAAGCAAAACACACACGCACGCGGATGAAGAATTTATATACAAATATGGATGTGGAATCTGGGCGGTGGGTTTACGGGCATTTACTGGGATTATTTTTTCAACGTTTCTGTTTCAGCAAATATTCATCGACACGAATTTGGAGAAAAATCGCAGGAATCGGCACGTGGACTTAGCACAATCAGACCCATCTGCACGGTGTTGGTGAGGAACGCTTTGTGAGCAGTTCCCATGGAAGAGCGAGTCACCCCGTGGCCCTGCGGAGACGCCCTCCAGAGCCGTGCTGCTGTCTGACCCGTCCGGCGTGTTCTCAGTGGCCGTCTGGCCCATCCAGGTGCCAGGTGTGGGGTCGGAAGAGCCAGGCCCGCCGCCAGCTCTGCGGTTGCAGCCTGTGCTGTGGAGACTGGCCCAGGACCCCAGCCTGGCTCAGGCCGAAAGCCTGGGCATCCCCCCACACCATCCCCTCTCCTCCAACCAGCAGGTCCTAAGAGACACCTGACACCCCTTGCTCCCAACTTCCACTCCTCGCACATCCACGGCCACTTCCTTAAATCCCAGGAGATCCTTCAGGAGCAGCGACGCTTAAGATGGGGCTGGGAGACCGTCTCCGTGGGACCATCAGGAACGCCCCTCCTGGCTCCTTCTCTCTGGTGCTCTCAGCAGAACTGAAGAGCCTCTTCAGAATTCAGCCCGCTCTAAGGGGATTCTAAAAGCTCCTGTGAGTTAGTCGTCTTCAAACCCTGACAGCCCAGCAGTCCTACAAGGGAGTCAACTGAGGGTTCCCCCTGCACACAGCTTCACGTCTGTTCCAAATAATACACTGACCCACAAGTAGCTACTTATGTCTTATGTGTGGAAGCCGTATACACGCCAGGAAACACATCAGGGTACTAAGAGGAGGGTGAGGGTGCACAGGGCTCGGGGGTGGGGCTGGGGGCACCTCCCGCCCGGACACAGACGTGCCTCTTCATCGCAGCACTTGACTCACACCCGGCCGTTCCCAGAACGCCTGCCACGTGTTCTAAACTGGAAGGTTATGCGTGTATCTTATCTCTGATGCTCGTAACAATCCTACTAGACAGTATTCAGTTGCCAGGGATCAGAGCTTCCCGGTGATGGGGAACAAAACCTAGGAGGACAAAGCCACTGACTTCTGTTAATTATTTCAGGTATGTGTGAGCTCAGAGGCAAACTTTAAAACTATGATGTGTGTCTATTTATCCAACACTAGATTTATGACATCTCCACTGATACCATAAACACGGATGTACACACATGTGTGTGTTTTTCTGTTAAAAGGCATGTGTGATGGCGTCTGCTATCTCCCCGGAGCTGGTCCCTACGACAACCAGGTCCAGGGCTGAGGGGCCGGCCCGCATCTCCTGGGACACAGGCTGCTTCCAGCCCGCGTGTCCTGTGCGCCTCAGGCCGGCCGCTCCCTCGTCTGTCTTCTAACAGCGCATCCATCACCTCTTACCTCAGACACAACGACATCGGCAAAAGCCCTGGCCTTTCAGCCAGGAAAGTTCGCTTCACTACCAGTCACGACGGCGGCGAACAGGGACCATCCTAACGGGGCGTCTTCCCCGCTAGTCAGAGCATCCGATTTAAAACTGAAAGAATGAAGAGAGGGTGGGAGGAGAGACCCTCACTCCCTACCATAAACCTGAGATTAGGAAAACTTAAATGAAGATAAACTCGTGTGTATGTGTGTGCGCGCATGTGTGTAGCTGAAGACAATATCAGGGCAGCAGAGTCTTCTGTGGTGACAGGTGTGGCTCAGGCACACACATTCCCAGGGCCAGGTGTGACAGCCACAGAGCTGACTGCCCGGCAACAGTAGTCTGTCTGTAAAAACAGATTTTCCTAGGTACTTTTTTTTTTTTTCTAAACAGTGTGTCTTTTCCTTCTTAAGGCTGGTAATTTGAAAGACAATTATGTGTGTGCAATTTTGTGTTGTCATAAATGCTGTTCTTTCCTGCCACACTGACATTTATTAACTTGAAACAGTGCTTTCTGTCACATGCACTATTATATCATCTAGAGTTTGTCAAAAAAGATTGAACTGAAAATTATGTTGAGTGGGAAACTTTAAAAAATCAAGTTTAAGAACAATTTTAAATATATGTAATTCATAAGCTTGTATGTATTTTTATGTAAAAGAAAAAATAATTACTATCCAAATCTTCTCCAAATCAGATGTCCTTTCTTATCATTGTATTTTTTTTTCCACAATCAAAACTGTAACTAAAACATTAAATGAGGATTTACATCATCCCTGGTCCGTGAAGCTGACAAATAACAAATAAAATCTGTTCAGTCATGCAGACACCCAGGCATTTGGTCTGTAATTCTGGTACTTGATTCAGTATAGCTTGTGTTTTTGAACTGAAAATATTCACAGTACTAGAGCTACATATTGGTAAGTGATGATTTTTATATGGGGGCTGTCTGAACATCCTTCTTTGTGCATCTCAAAAAAAGTGATAAAACTGTTACAGAAATGACTATAGTTTTTGTGAAGCACTGAAAATAATCAAGAATGGCTATAAATACTCAATACTAATCTACCAATGTGAAATAAAATAAAGAGATAAGATTATTAGAATCCACTTAGAGATTGTGAAGGTTATAAACATACTAAATTCCAAATAACTAAAGTAACTTTACTTACAGAAACACAGATCAATATGTTATTTTGACCTAGATTTGACTCCGGGCACAATACAAATGGATTTTAAAGAAAAAAATGCTGCAAGGAAGCTTCTCCAATAAAATTCAGAATCCTCCTTGGAAATCACTGTAAGATAAACTTAACATCCATTTTTATTAGCTGTCATTTGTCCTGAATGTAATAAACAGTCCTGAGGTCCACTCTGCAGTGGACGGGCCACACACCAGGCTCACCAATATAAACAGTGCAGACCCAGTTACGCTCAAGTAAAACACAAAGTACCCACAACCTAAAACCAAAGTCCAGTAACACTCACAACCAAATTTCATACCTACCACCAACTAGTATATCAGGAAAGTTAGTGTTATGTCTATTTTTAAAAACTCACATTGTCGGCGATAACTAGTAAAACTTAAAAAAAAATTCTTGTATTATAGGATCAATGTCATTCTAACTAGGTTTCAATCCTTAGACTGCAAATCTCATGTAATTATTTTAGAAAAGGAGTTTTCTTTTTTTTACATACAGCAGGTTTTTATTAGTTATCCATTTTATAAGTATTAGTGTATATACGTCAATCCCAATCTCCCAATTCATCCCACCACCACCCCATCCCCACTTTCCTCCCTTGGTGTCCATACGTTTGCTCTCTAAATCTGTGTCTCTAAGAAAAGGTGTTATTTTTAAGCAGAGATTTCAAGCATATTAGGAAATAATTCACCTTTATTTTTAAAGGGCAACTGAAGATGGGAGTTTGGTGTTTATAAGACACACACCCCCAGGAGATTTCAGAGCCACAATAATCACAGCACATCAGCCTTTAAGTGTTTAACCAGAGAGACCAAGTGACAGATACAATAAAACTGTATCAACAGACCTGAAACACCACATGACTGGTCCATGCAGAGAGAAACTGTTCAGAAATCCATTCATGAGTGTAATGCAAGCTTTTTACCTCGCAAACTTGGTTTACTGAGAAAATTTCCTCTGTTACATGGCAAGAGCACGGATCATTTTGAGTTTGCTACAAAAGCCTAAGGACTTCAGTAGTTAAAACTAAAATTTAAGTCCTATGAACAACCACCTCCCTGCTACAGAGACTAAGGATGTAATTTCTGTCACATGACAGTAATGTCAAGCACTATTATTAAATATAAAGCAAGGTATCATTTTCTAAAAATTAAAATTAATATATGTTGTATCTTTCAGGGGGGTTTGCATGAGTATTACTATGCAGCAGAGTTTCATTTCTAACAACATCTGCTTTGCAATAACTCACTTCCTAGACAAAGCCATTTAGGTCAAGGCAGGTATTAAAATGAAGCATTGAGTTTGCACTGGGAATTTAGAAGCGTGCAGTACAGTATACATTGAGGGGTAAATAAAAGCAAGAAGCATAACAATTCACAATTGCTTATTTGATAAATAAAAAGGCTATGTACAAAGAAAAATGGTGTTTCAACAAAGTTACATTAAGTGTGCATCTTGAGCAATAAAGTTTTCAAACTGAACTAAGAGGCACCATTACAGAGATGTGTACAAGCCCATCACAAGGGGGTTGGGGGCAACCACTGACGGATCAGGGCACGGCCCCCTCACAAGCGGGAAACCCCTGGGAGTGTCATCTCCCTCACTCACACCTGTCAAAACACCCAAACTAAGGCACAAGAAAGGAAGCCTGTCCAAACGTGGACAGAAATGCTGAATGTCTTTGTACTTCATTAAAACAGAAATAGAGGGCCTCCCTGGTGGCGCAGTGGTTGAGAGTCTGCCTGCCGATGCAGGGGATATGGGTTCGTGCCCCGGTCCGGGAGGATCCCATATGCCGCGGAGTGGCTGGGCCCGTGAGCCATGGCCACTGAGCCTGCGCATCCGGAGCCTGTGCTCCGCAACGGGAGAGGCCACAACAGTGAGAGGCCCGCGTACCACAAAAAAAAAAACAGAAATAGAGGTGGCAGTACCATCCCAAGAAAATCTAGAGCTTCTGGGCTCTTGGCTGATGTGCTGGCCTCACGTCAGCTGTGCAGCCTTAGGGGACCACATGGGTCTGACGCCCTCATGGCTGAGGACGCCCAAGCCCTCATCCCAACACCTCACACCTCAGCGGCTGACCGGGACCACCTGCTCTGTAAACCTTTCTCCAGCCTCACCTCCTCTGATGCCATCTGCATTCTTAAGTGTCGACCTCCGGAAAGTGGTCTGTTACTAGGACGGGACCTACTATTTCTACGCAGTCAGCATGTGCCGAGCGTTCAGGGCATGCCAGGCACCAGGGTGAGTGAGAAAGGGCACAGCTTCCCCATGGGCTCGACTCCAGCGACTAGAATGACCTCACAGACACGTGCCTTTGACTCCCGGCCTCTGCTGTGGGATCTGGGAGGGAAAGACCAGGTCAGAGAGTCCTGGACGGGCTCATCTGAGGAAGCAGCAGGGGCGGGTACCTGAGAGCAGAGGAGGAGAGGAAGGAGAATTGGGGGCAGAGCAGGGGCACGAGCAGAGGCCCTGGGACAGCAGAGAGCTGCTGAGATTGAAGGTGAAAGGTCCGGCTTCACAGGCAAATTCTAAGGGAAGGTGAATTTTGTTCAGTTGATGATAATCTATTTCCTTTTTTATCTTATTGATCTATTTATTTTGCCCTGAAGGAGTTCCCCAAGTGTTCTATTTATTTTTGAGATTCCTAATGTCAACAGTGTATCTCTGAAGATGCCAGAAGTAAACTCTGAATCAAGAACGTTTTGTAATTATAATTAATTATAATTAATTATAATTATAATTAGCTTCTTGCGTCTGTCCCATTACTAGAGCTTCTCAACAGAAATATCTATCATTTGTTCTGCCTTCCATATCTTTTACTTTTCTCATATTTGTGTATATCTTTTTCCTCCATATTGACAGAAATCAGTAACTTTCTCAGTATCTCTAACTCAGTTTCTACGGCTATCTGTTTTCTGCTTATTTATTTTTGCTACTGCATTTTAAGTTTTTTGTTTTATAAAGCAGTCAAATGTCTGCTTCTCAGTTTGGTACTTGGTGTTGATAATTTATATAAAAGTATGTCGTGTTTTGTGGGAAATCCTGCTGGATGTTCCTTGGCGTTTGCATGGCCTGCCTTGACTGTGGACACATGCCCACTGAGTCAAAGTCACTCCTGCTTCTGGTTCCTTCCCTGAACAGTGGGTGAGCTGAAGGAAGCCAGGGGCTCCGTCCTCTCCCCGCTAGTCCGTCTCAGTACAAAGTGAATCCCCTCCCAAATTTAAGCTTATGGGTAATGTGACGTGTACAATCTCTCAGGAAATTTCTCATCATTTATCAGTGGTTATAATCAACTGAGGGGGATAGTTTCTCACAACTGCTGCCTGGTCTCATGATGACAGCAAGGAAATTCATTCCTGGGAAAACAGAAGAAGTTTGTGTTTTTCCTTTTCTAGAGGGAATACACATTATATGAGCAGCCAAGGGGACCCACTCTTATGGGTTGTACTGTTTTTGATGTTACATACAGTAGGTGCATTTTCAAAGCCGCACAGCACTGGTTCATGCCACTGTCATTATTCGGGGGAAAACTGTCTCACAACCCAACACATGATTATTAAGTCAAAAGCCATAAGAGGGGTATGGAAAATAAGCCAGAAGGACTCTAGTGAGTTGCTGATTATAAATATTCCAGTACAAGAAGGCAGGCTGTGAGAGCGAAGCATTATATTGTCCCGTCAGTTTGGAATTAAAGTCACAGCTTTGTGTTTTCGGATGTTACAGAAATGATACCTTCCCTCATCCAGCCCCACTTCTCCGAGAACTTCAATTAACATGCTGCCTGGATTGAACAGTTATGCCTGACTTAGGAAACTGAATCACTTCTCGGAGGTACTCGCGTTCATCCCTGAAATTCATTAGATATTAATAGCTAGAACACACTTCCAGGGAGACCTAGCTCTAATCCCTAAAGCTAAGGAACAATAAAACCATCATCTAGTTTTCTCTGTCTTTAGTATTAAATTACCTGATTACTAGCAGAAACATGCAAATTCAGAGCAAGATTTCTCAACAGCACGCCAAGAGGCATGTACCATCAGCATATCTGAAGGTTGTTACTAGTCTTTGGATGGTAACTATTCAATGAGTAAATAGGAGAGAGAAAAAAAGGACAGTGAACTGTGGTAAAATGAAAAACCATACAAATCTCACTTATGAAATAAGCTACACCTTCCTCCTGGTCTGCAGAAATAAAAAGTAAGTCGATAACTTTAAAAGCAGATTTCCTCATTAGTCAGTCAAATGCCAGAAAATAAATTCAATCTACATGGAGTCTCTAAAGCAGTGCTCCCCAACCTTTTTGGCACCAGGGACCGGTTTCGTGGAAGACAATTTTTCCATGGACCAGAGGAGGGGGAATGGTTTCGGGATTATTCAAGTGCATTACATTTATTGTGCACTTTATTTCTATTATTATTACATTGTAATATTTAATGAAATAATTATACAAAGTAATTGACTTATGATGGTCTCTGTGCAGTCAAACCTCTCTGCTAATGATAATCTGTATTTGCAGCCGCTCCCCAGCACTAACATCACCTCCTCAGCTCCTCCTCAGATCATCAGGCATTAGATTCTCGTAAGGGGTGCCCAACCTAGATCCCTCACATGCGCAGTTCACAGTAGGGTTCGTGCTCCTATGAGAATCTAATGCCTGATGATCTGACAGGAGGCGGAGCTCAGGCGGTAATGCGAGCGATGGGGAGCGGCTGTAAATACAGATGGAGCTTCGCTCACTCGCCCGCCGCTCACCTCCTGCTGTGCTGCCCGGTTCCTAACGGGACACAGACTGCTAGCGGTCTGTGGCCTGGGCGTTGGGGAACCACTACTCTAAAGGATATACAAAATTTATTAAGTACATAATTAGGAAAAGGGCACCAAATTTTTCCTCCAGCTTAGGATGACATTTCCAAAATAATATTATAAAACAAGTTACTATACAGCAGTTTTATTGGATGTAGTTTAGCAATGTGCTCTGTCTTCAATTTCAATAAAAAGATGCACATCAGCAATGCATGGAACTGACCAAGGAAAAAGATGCCCACTATGTATAACTAAGCTTACTAGGACAGAATCCCCTCTGGTCAGAACGTAGAACACACGAGCCCACGGCTCTGACGCCAGCACAGAAGCTGAGGCTCCCAGGCACCCGGGACCAAGCTGCAGGATGACAGGCCCCCCTGGGTGCAGGTGGAATTCATCAACTTTTTGCCTTTGGCAAAAACCAGGAAGAAAGATGTTGGAAATAAAACCAGGAAAAACTAAACCCAGAAATGCCAACAAGGGCATAAAGCTGAGCAGGGTGCAGGGGAGGGGTGCCCTCCAGGGCTTTCCTGAACCCCAGCTGTGCTAAGCAGATGAGGAGTCCCCGGCATCTGTTTTCTCCCCTGAAGCAGAACCATCTGTCCCTGGGTGAAGGGACAGGAAGACCTCCCAGGCGCCCCCGTCCCGGGGAAGCCACTGCCTCTGGGGGAAGCACACCCCCGATTCTGCTGCCAGAGGGGCAGGGCCGCAACACCAAGAGGGGGTCTAAGCACAGCGCTTCAGAGACTGGGGCTGCGGGCGGGTGCGGTGAAGGAGAAGGGAGAGAAAAGACCCCTCGAGAGACTTCTGGAAGGAGCACGGCAAGGAGGCAAACCACAGAGAAAGGCGGGGGGGGCGCCCCATGCACGGCGAGCGGGGTCCTGGTGGGAGCTGGGAGGGGCGCTTGGGGCATCACACCCGGCGCGAAGCACAGCCACCGCTGCCGCAGGCTGGCTGAGCCCTCAGAGCGAGTGACCATGGCAAGAGGGAAACCCAGAGCCGAACCCCGGCTGGGTCAGCTCCCCTGTCCTTGCCAAGCCCAGGGAAAGGGAAATAGTTATCTCGGTTTCTTCTGCTCAGTACCTAGCAGTCCATGAAAAAGGCTGCCCTCCTCCCAACAGAAGCAAGAGATTTAAACAAGCCATTGTCACCACATAAAGTCACCAGTGGAACATACAGGCGCGTGCCTGTGAGTGTGGACGAGGCCTTAAAGGAGTTGGGTGAACAAGTTAGGAACATCCACTGGTAAAGCTGGACGCGTGCATGAACAGGAGAATCTTGGCAGAAAAAAAACTGAAATTACAAAAAAACAAGTCCACTGGAAATTCTAGGAAAAATCTGTAATACAGATTTTTAAAAAATTTTCTATAGAGTTGTCAACACACTAAACACTTAAGGTTGAAAAATCTGTGACCTTAAAGAGAGATCATCAAGGTGGAAAAATGGAGCAGAATATACCCAGATACATCATAGTTAGACTGCTGACACCCAAAGATCCAGAGAAACAAGGAGTGCCACTCCGAGAAACAAAGATGAGACTCACAGCACGGCCCCCAGACAGTGAGGCTGGAGGATGACCCAGCAATGCCATCAAAGCACAGAAAGGAAACGAGGAGGCATCAAACCAGATTCCACACAAGGAAGGTGTGTTTCCAAAGTGAAGGCAAAGCAGAGCTGTGTTAGTTGAACAAAAGTGGAGAATTCACAGCCAGAAGATGTGGATCCACACAGGGAAATGCAGAGCACCAGAAAGATGAAAATAAGGGTATACGTGAGCTATGGCTTTCTTTTTTATAATCTCCTTAACAGATAACTGTCTAAAGCAAAAGCAGTCGATCTTGCCTTTTTATCCAATCTGTCATTCTCCGTCTTTTAATTTACGGGTTGAAGCCATTAAAATGGAATGTAACGTAGTTATCCTGATGGTTTTATAATTGCTTTTTAGTTCCATCTGTCTTTATCCCTGTTTTCCGGCCTTTTAGATTCAGTAATTTTACTATTTAATTTTATTTCTGTTTTTGGCTTTTTAAGTTTATAACTCTTTCTTTAAATGTGTATGTGGCTGATTTGGGATTTACACTACACATCTGTAACTTACCACCATCTCACAGTCTGCCTTCAGGTAATATATGACCTCACATACAATGTAAGAACCTTAAAATAGTACCCTTCCCTTCCCCCATCCTCCCTACTACTGTTTTCAAACCTTCAATGCCTTCAATAAGTCCTCCTGTAACACACTGTTAAAGACCGGAAAGTGTACACCGTCAAACACCCATCAAAAGCTTGAACAGCTATAATAACATCAAACATTCCTTTGAGTGCATGTGAAATATTAACCAAAAAGGACCATGTTCAACCTATATCTCAAAGAAGGAATCATAAGGGGGATTAGAAAACATTTTGAATGGAATAAAAATTTTTAAATGACGTATCAAAATCTGTGAAATGCAACTAAAGCACTGCTTAGAGGAAATTAATAGAATTAGATATTTAAATTAAAAACAAAGAAAAGTCCCAAATCAGTGATCTAATTTTCCTCTTAAGAAACTAAAAGTAGGGGCTTCCCTGGTGGCACAGTGGTTGAGAGTCCGCCTGCCAATGCAGGGGACACGGGTTCGTGCCCCGGTCTGGGAAAATCCCACATGCCGCGGAGCAGCTGGGCCCGTGAGCCATGGCCGTTGGGACTGCACGTCCGGAGCCTGTGCTCCGCAACGGGAGAGGCCCCAACAGTGAGAGGCCCACATACCGGAAAAAAAAAAAAAAAAGAAACTAAAAGTAGAATCATCCTAAAGCATGCAACAAAAAGTAAATAAGTTAAAATAAAACAGAGATCAGCATTTTTTTAGAAAATAGAGAAAAACAGTAAAGAGAGTTCTTTGAAGAGATCAACAAAATTGATAGCCCTTTAGCTAAATGATCCAGAAAAAGAGGAAGAGGAAGAGAGGCAGAGCGGGGACATGACCAAAGTCAGGGTTCACAGATGGACATAACTGAAGTTCCAAAGATCTGAGAGGATAAGAGAATATTGTGAGCAACTTTATGCCATTAAATTGAATAACATGGATGAAATGGACAAATTTGTTAAAAGAGTGAAATTACCAAAATTCACTCAATAACAGATAGCCCAAATGGCCCTATGTCTATTAAAGGAATTGTTACTTCTACAAAGAAAGTTCTAAGCCCCAGTTGTTTTACTGGTAAATTCTTTTAAAAGCTCCCAGAAGATAACAGAATAGAATGTTCCCACTTATCTTACGATGCCAGAATTACTCAGATATCAAAACCAAACGAATATATTAAAAGAGAAAAAATTAGATTTATATCCTTCATAAGCACAGCTGCAAATATCCACAACAAACTAATGTCAAATCAATTTTGGCAGTTATTAAAAGAATAATACCTAATGTCCACTGGGATTTATACCAGTATTGCAAGTTTCCATAAACATTTGAAAATCAGTGCAATGGACCATCAGACTATAAGATTAAAACCATCCAAACAGCTCAACAGACATAAAACCAGTTTTTCACTAAATTCAACACATGCAAGATAAAAATGGTCAGTAAATTAGAAATGGAAGGAGAACCTCCCCAAATTGATAAAGAAAATCTGTATAGTTGATGTGATAATTAATGATGAAAACAATCAGTATTTATCCCCAAGGTCAGAAATAAAGCTTTGATATCCCCTTTCACTTCTTTTTAACATTTTACTAGAGATTCCAGCCATTGCAACATGGAAGGAAAAAAAAAATCACCCACTGGTAAACAAAGAAGAACTAAAACTGTCTTTGTCACAGATAATATAACTGCCTACATAGAAAATCCCCACCAATCTAAAAGTAAAGCTACTAAAGCTAATCAGTTGGTTTAACAGGGTTACAGGATTGCAGGGAAATATACAAAAATTAGTTATATTTCTATATGCTAAAAACAAGAAAAATTTGTAAATTGAAACTAAAAAATATTTACAATAGGATGAAGTATATTGAATAGACATAAAATTAGAAAACATTGCTGGCAGAATTTGAAAAACCTGAATAAGAACTATTTCATGTTCATATGTCATGCACTTACTTAGTTGGAAAACTAAGTATTTTTAAGATATCAGTTTTCCCCAGATTGAGCTATACTTTCAACAAAAGTCTCAATTAAAATTACAGCAGGCTTTTTTTTTTTTGTAGAAATGGAGAAAGTGGCTCTACATTTATATGGAAATGCAAAAAATCTAAAATACCCAGAACAATACTGAAAATAAAGGATAAACTTGAATAATTCACATTAAGTGATTTCTAGGCTTACTATAAAGCTACTGTAATGGGCAGTGTGTGTTACTGGCACCAGAAAATGCACACAGACAAGTGAGACAGAGTCAGAAACACACCCACACAGATGTGCCTAATACATTGTTAATAAAAGTGTCAAAGAAATTTAATGAGGAAAGGGTAGTCTTTTCAAAAAATGCTGCTTCAACAATTAGAGAGCTATATGTGAAAGAAGAATCCCAATCCACACTTCATTAATTATACATAAAGTGCACACGCTGGATCCCAGACTTAAGCATAAGAATTCAATCTATAAAATTTCAAGAACAAAACTGAAAATTTTATGACATTAGGTGAGGCAAATATTTCTTAGACATGACACAAAAAAGAGAAGCCAGAGCACGAGGATGGAAGGAAGGAAAAGAGAGAGAGGAAAAGAAAAGAAAAGGAAAGGAAAGAAAAGAAAAGAAAAGTAAAGTAAAGAAAAGAGAGAAGAAAAAAATCTGATAAATTGGATTTCACCAAAATTCAAAGTGTGTGCTCTGTGAAAGGCACAGTTAAGGAAATGAAAAGACCAGACCGAGACTGGAATAAAATTTTGCAAAATAAAGGTCTGAGAAAGGAGCTGCATCCAGAACATACAGACAACTTTTAGAACTCAATATAAGGAAAAAAAAAAACAATAAAAAATGAGTAAAAGATAATCAAATACAGTGTTTTCATCAGAATATGAAAAGATATTTTTCAACTTAATTACAAAAAGGCAACACAAAATGGGCAAATACGTGAACATGCTTCATGAAAGAAGCTACCCATGTGGACAACTTACACTGAAAATATGTTCAACGTCATAGTTCATTAGGGAAACGTGATTAAAACCGTAGGGATGTAGCACAACGCACCACATGGAAGAGCTGAAACCAAGAAGCTGGAAGGGTCAGGTTCTGGCAGAAAACATCGCTGGGGACCAGAGTCGTCCAGCCCCGTGGAGAGTGGCCTGGAGTCTGCCTGTAAAGTTATAAATGCATCGAAAGAAAGACCCAGACATCATGCTGCTAAGAATTTACCCAAGAACCACGAAAATGTGTGTCTGCAGAAAGTCTGCTCGTGAAGAATTGCAGCCACTTTATCTGTAACTGCTCCAAACTGTAAGCAACTAAAAGTCCATCACCTGGTGAAAAGATAAAGTGAGGTATTTCCATTCAGTGGTAGACACCCAGCAATGAAGGGATGAACTTCTGATACTTGCAAACTCCTGGGTGAAGTTCAAAAGCATTGTGTTATGTGAAGGAACCCTGACCAAAACAACCATGAAAGCTGCACACCGTCAGACTCTTACATATATGATCTTATGAAACAGGCACAACTGTAGGGACAGAAACCAGGTCACCAGTGGCCAGGAAGTGGAGAAAGGGGATGAACTGCAAAGGAGAAGAGAATTCGGGGATTATCTTGGTCATGGTGTGGTTCCCCAAATCTATTTGTCAGAATTTATAAAACTAGGGCCTCCCTGGTGGCGCAGTGGTTGAGAGTCCGCCTGCCGATGCAGGGGATACGGGTTCGTGCCCCGGTCTGGGAGGATCCCATATGCCGCGGAGCGGCTGGGCCCGTGAGCCATGGCCGCTGGGCCTGCGCATCCGGAGCCTGTGCTCCGCAACGGGAGAGGCCACAACAGTGAGAGGCCCGCATACCGCAAAAAGAAAAAAAAAAAAAAAGAATTTATAAAACTATACAATTTTTCCTGTGTGTACAGAAGCCCCAGAAGCAAGAACTGGGGGGCTTGTTCTTTCTAAAGTCTCTAGGGGAAGGTCCTTCCTGGCCTCCTCCAGTGTCTGGAGGCGGCCGCATCCCTCGGCTCACGGCTGCTTCACTCCGAGCCCTGGTCCATCCTCTCCTCTCCTTCTCGGACTCTGACCCTCCTGCCTCCCCTGTGACAGGACTCTGTGACCTCGGGCCCCTGGATGGTCCAGGATGGCCTCTCCAACTCAAGATCCTTCATCACAGCTGCAAACACTCTTCTGCTACGTAAAGAAACATATTCGCAGGTTCCGGGATTAGGACGTGGACGTCCCACATCAAACATACCACCTGGCCCTACAGTCCCTTCTCAGACCATCCTTACACGACCATTCCTGGCTTCAAAACTCCATCTCTTCTTGACTCACACAGAACATCCAGGCCCTGCCAACTGAGCCTGTGTCACTGACTGTCACTCAGACATGCCTCCCTGGCCAGGCAGTGTCATCTCCCGGGGGATGCAGACCATATTTTCCATAACTTGTGCATTTTCCAAACCATGTGGCACAGTGTTAAGTAAATAATCAACATTCCAAAATTTTGTGTCCAAAAATTATTTGTCAAAAATATATATATGTAAACCTATATATATATAATATAGTATAGTATAATATATTTCGCTCATTTACTAACTACAAAAAAATTTCAATTTTAATATAAAGCTATTAATGAGGAAGAGCTACTGTATTTTAGGAATATTCTGTAAAATTTAGCCCTTAGCTATTCACTCTGAAAATGCTAAGCATTTATTGGCTTTTCTAACATGTTTTATCTTTCAGGAATGCCAAGGACATTTTCTTTAAACAACACAATCTGTGCTTTAATTCGAACAGTGCTACATTTTGTCTTTACTGAAGGAACGAATCCTTTATTTAAGGAATTAAAAAATGTCCCGCTCAGTAAGGAAGCAATTTTCCCTGGATCTCTCACAGAATTACTGAGCGTCTTTAAGGATCTGGGGCTATTTAAAAAGATGCCCGCCCCAGGTACCACCCGGCCAATGGATTTCTTCCTGCCTCGTCCTGAGCTGTCCAAATACTGCTCTATGTGTTTCATCTCATCTCCTTCCTTGTAATTAAGCACGGTGGCCTCACTCAGAGCATTTGATAAACACCAGCCTCTCCATGGAAAGCACTGTTTAATTATTTTTATTTACATTATCTGCTATTGAGTCCAGGCCAACTCACGTACAGGGCGTCTTCACAAACATGAAAATGAAAACAGAAACCTGATCCCATGTGCGATTTTCTCTTGTTCTGAGGGTAAAGTTCCCTCTCCAAAACAACCCTGTTAGAGTCTGTGAGAAGGGTGGCTGGGAGATCCCAGAAGATCCCTGCTATGAGATCCCAGGAGATCCCGTAGTAGATCTCAGGAGATCCCTGCTATGAGATCCCAGGAGATCCCCTGGCTGAGCTCATGCCCGAGGGGGCAGCGAGCGGACATCACCCTGCCCGCGGCCACACGTCCTTGTGCTTTGCCCCAGTGCTCCAGCCCGGGGTGTGAGAGGAAAGTGGACATTTAGCAAATACGAAATTCTCTCAGCTCCATCTCTCTCTCAAAAAAAAATTATATGATTTTATTGTTATCTGCAGGAAAATACACACACATACTTTATATCTATAATTTATAATGCATAATACAATCATTCACACTCACACACACACACTGGAAATGATGCAAACAAACAGATAAGAGGCACTTTCCCTTCTCTCCTCTTTCCTCAGCTTTGCTTAGTTTGGGTCTTTGAACACGACCTTTCTCTATGTTCTGTCTTTCCCATCCATGAAGTTCTGATAACACCTGCCTGCATCAGTATTAATAATTCTTGTGAGAAAATTCAGGTAAGCAGTTACGAGGGTTCATGATAAAGCAGCAACACTTATGTCAATTCCAGGAAGGGCTCCTTGGGGGAAGGCCCCGGGTCCTGCACAGACGAGGGGCCATCGCAGGCTTGTGGGGACAGACAAGCCTTCCTGTGACATCACCACAGACAGCCGGGCTCTGACTGGAGTCCTGAGAGGCCAATTTACCAGGAGTCAGTCTCTGTCTTAAAAGAAAATTATTCTGTAGACAAGCTCTGAAGTTAAATCACACAATAGCCTCGGGTGCTAGATTTCAGTCCTTTGGGGGACATCTCTGCCTGGACCAGCACTGTGCGAGCTGAAGGGGTGATGGCTGTCACCAGCACTGGCCCCAATATTCAAGTCGAGAATCTGGTTTTGCCACATCCTAGAAAAAAAAAAAGGTCTATTGAGAGAAACAGAAAGACACGTCTGTCAGTGAACACAAACCATGCTATTTTGGAGGAAGGAAATATCTTAATTACAGAAGCTGCTGTAGCATGAAATGCTTTCCTGCCAGTTTCTACATGTGCCGAAAAGAAAAAAGAAAAAGAAAAGAAAAGAAAAGCAACTAGCCTTTATGTTTAATGGAAACAGGCACACATGTTTTGGTAGATTTTCTTTTTTGGAATCTGATATATATTCACTGAGGAAAAGGCAATTACTCTATAGGAGCTGGAGTTTTCTTCAGGAGACATTTCTTTTCTTTAGAAACCAGATTGTGTCCAAGAATGAATGTGATTTATATACACTTGGTTCTCTGGCAACACTTGATGATTGGATTTTGTGTCTTCACAAATTGAGGTGACTGCTTTCAGGAAAAAATGAACAGAAGTTTCCTGGGAACAAAAACGACATATAATGTACTTGTGCCCAGAAAATCTCTCCCAGCAAATTGTGTAGCTTATAACATCTCTTTTCTACTGTTACTGAAGAAAACCCTGTACGAGGAACAAAAAGGTCCACGTCAATCCTTGTTAAATTCTGATACTAAAATTCCCTCTCTCCTATCATAAAATCGGCACTGGACTTGCAGACTTCAGGTCTGGGATCAGGAACTGAAAACGAGCTGTATGTTTCCTGTATCTTGGGATGTTCCGTTACTATATCCTCAGCTTTAACCATGTGACTGACCCCTGTCCTCTGCCTCCTTGCTCAGAACTGCTGACATACCCAGCGCTGTCCTTCATCCTCAGGACAAGGCTCTGCCCACCTAACGCTGCCTGTTACAGAGGATGCCCACAGCAGAGGCGGGTCTGCAGGAGGCCATGCGGGGTGAGAGCACAGAGCCATGGGGCACGGAACAGCCAGTGATGCAGGGGGCAAGGCGCTGAGAATGGAGGGGGTGGGTCATGCCCGGCAGAGAGGAAGGAGGCCCCAACTGTGGTCCGAACAGACAGAAACACAGAGGTCCTGCCTGAGCGGCGGGAAATGAGCTGGAAATGGGGCGCCTCCCCCGCCCCGCTCAGGAGGCTATGTCCCATTCCGGTTGCTTCCTCTAGGTTGTGGGCTGAACGGGCAGAAGCACCAGGACGCTGGCCTTCTTCTTGGTCCTCTGAGCCTGGGGGCTCCCGCAGCACGCCCGCTGGGGGCTCGCAGGGGTTTTAGCAAGTTAGCTCCCTAGACCGAGCAGACGGAACGAGCATCTGCGCATGACCGCCGTCTCTCCCCTCACTATGCTCCCCACAGTGCGAGGAACAGGTCGACGAGCCTCAGGGACCAGAGCCTCGGATCTGAAAACAGCTCCTGCGCCAGGGGCTTCCATCTCAGGTGGGAGCCGGTTACCAAGTGACCAAATCCACCCTGAGTAACCAGATTACAGCCACGCCGGGCTAAGCAGGGGCCGCACAGCAAGCTCGACAAGAACAGCAAGGCTGCCATCGAGTCAGAGCAATCTGGGAGCCTGCATGGAGGAAGCACCCCTCCCAGGCTGAAATGTAAGAATGAAACCGAAATGTATGAACTGTTGACTTTGTCATAGGCTGTGTTTAAGGCGTAAGCTTCACGATTTTAAGAAGTTTTCGGCTGGAACAGCATTTTCTACTTTACATAAGTGTGTTACTTCCTCCTCACTTTTACTCCCAACCCCGAGGGAACAGGACCAAAGATGATCTAGAAAAGCAGCGTAGACCCACAGGGTTTTCCTGCATGTTGCAGGCTCACTGGCACCAGCGAGCTGAGCGCTGGGCTCAGCTCTCATCATCCCCACACCCAGGTGTACACGACGCATCCAAGGAAGTGCAGCGCACCTCTGAACCGTCCATTATTCTCAAAGAAAAGTGGGGGAAACTACAGCTGATCCTTCAACAACTTGGAGGTTAGGGAGATCCACCATCTGCACATCAAACTCCAAGTGTAACTCACAGATGCCCCCTGTACTCGAGGCTCCACATCCTCGATCCAGCCAGCCCTGGACTGCGCAGCCCTGCAGTGTTTACCGCTGAAGAGCCTCCCACAAAGGGGGGGGTCCATGCAGTTCAAACCCTTGTTCTTCAAGGGTCAACTCTAATTCCCTTAATTTTTGTTTTGTTTTGTTTTGTTTTGTGGTACGTGGGCCTCTCACTGTTGTGGCCTCTCCCGTTGCAGAGCACAGGCTCCAGATGCGCAGGCTCAGCGGCCATGGCTCACGGGCCCAGCCACTCCGCGGTATGTGGGATCTTCCCGGACCGGGGCACGAACCCGTGTCCCCTGCATCGGCAGGCGGATTCTCAACCACTGCACCACCAGGGGAGCCCCCCTTAACTTTTAAGTAACTCTAAGCCTTGTTTTATAT
This sequence comes from Mesoplodon mirus, assembly GCF_964341445.2. Lineage (NCBI taxonomy): Eukaryota > Metazoa > Chordata > Mammalia > Artiodactyla > Ziphiidae > Mesoplodon > Mesoplodon mirus. The sequence continues at coordinate 25,348,764 of NC_138990.1, read as the reverse complement.
TAAAACAATCTTATATAGTATGAGTATAGTATATATATATATATATATATATATATAGTATATATTATATAGTATAGTGACTTTTATGTGAATTTTAAAAATAAAACTCATGGGAATGAGAAGACTGGAGTTCTAGTCAGGGTGATGCCAACACAGCCGAGTAACCCTGCTCGATTCTGCAAAGACTGGAATTCATGTCTGAAGACAGCTGTTCAGTTAGGAGATGAGGAGCCCAAGGACAAGTCTGGGGATGTGTGTGTGCACGTATACATGCATGTGTGTCTCTGTGCGTGTGTGTGCATGCATGCATGTGCATGTATGTATGCCTGTGTGCACGTCTGTGCGTGTGTGCATGTATACACGCATATGTGTCTCTGTGCGTGTGTGCATGCCTGCATGTGCATGCATGTGTGCTTGTGTGCATGTCTGTGTGTGTGCATGTATACATACATGTGTCTGTGTGTGTGTTGCATGCCTGCAGTGCATGTGTGTATTTGTGTGCATGTATACATGCATGTGTGCCTCTGTGTGTGTGCATGCCTCCATGTGCCTGTGTGTGTGCACGTGTGTGCGTGTGTGCATTATACATGCATTTGTGTCTCTGGGCATGTGTGTGCATGCCTGCATGTGCATGTATGTATGTGTGTATGCCTGTGTTCACATGTGTGCATGCCTGTGTATACACATGTGAGTGCATGCCTGTGGCCCTAACAGGTAGAAAAAGCAGGCGGGGGGAGAAGAGAACTGGACACAAGAATCAGACCAGCAGGGGAAGTATCCGTCCTGTGAGCAGCCTATCCAGGCCACGTCACTCCCTTCCACGATGCCGCAGGTTCTCAAGGAGAACGGGAATTTGTCCCCATAACTTGCTCACGCCCGCTGCCCAGGGTCTCACTCCACAGGTGGGTGCAGATGCCATGGTGGTAAAGCTGAGCTGAGGACGGGGCAGAGGTGGCTGGAATCCCAGCCCTGAAAGCCACAGCTCTAACCCTGGGAAACCATATGTAAAACAAGGAAAGAGCCAGGTCACTGACCGGCTGTCAGGATAATGAAACAGTCTTTAGTCCAGGGCCTGGAGGGAGGGATGGATTTGGTAACCAATTTGCTATCCTTCAGCACCTCGTCTGTTAATGCCTTCCAAGAGAAACTAAAAGTATTTTCCCTTTGTGATGTCAAATATTAAGTCAAGGTTTCATTACATACCTTTATTTTTATTTATGAAAAAGTAAATAGGGCTTCCCTGGTGGCGCAGTGGTTGAGAGTCCGCCTGCCGATGCAGGGGACATGGGTTCGTGCCCTGGTTCGGGAAGATCCCACATGCCGCGCAGCGGCTGGGCCCGTGGGCCATGGCCGCTGAGCCTGCATGTCCAGAGCCTGTGCTCCGTAACGGGAGAGGCCACAACAGTGAGAGGCCCGCGTACCGCAAAAAAAAAAAAAAAAAAAAAAGTAAATAATACCAGATTAATCCATTTATTACACTTGTATCAGACAACTCATGAGGCTAAAATTCCAGATAAACGTCTGGTAGAAAATATGAGCTCTGCAGAAACCACTGTATTCTTGGTAAAATAGAGGATAAACCAAAATTTCACTTTATCTTAAATTTAAATATAAAACAGTGGATGAAAAGGCAGATATTATCATCCAAAATGTATTGTTTTCTCTGTGTTGGAGTCCCAGTGGCTCAAAAACACTACAGTTCCTTCAGGTAATGCCTTTCCCCCAGATCTGTAGGAAACAGAGAACTTTCCATGAATTATTCATCTTCAGATGTTTTTTGCTTTACTCCTAGACACTTTCTCTGTTTTCAGTGTTTACTATGAAAATCATCCTCTCTCATCTGTTCACCTATAAATAGGGACCCTAAGCCTGAGCTGTGACTGAAAACTTGGTCCAGAGCATTTAACACACTAACACTTGGTTAGACTGGTAGGTGTGTGTGTGAGAGATTAAGAATTAACTATAAATAAAAAGGAAGCTAATCTGATCACTCTGGATTTGAGACAGGCTGTAATTCAAATCTGCAAGTCCCATGGAGGTGAGGGACACTGCATACGAAGCATCACATCATATGATCTGACTTCCGAAAGATTTCTCCCACTAGAAATTCTGAATGATGACATATAACTAAGGATTATAATTAAGGATTAATAAGGACTTAATCCTTAACAAAAAAGTAGTACAATACTTTCAGAAAGTTATTTAATCGAATGTAATTTAAATCGAATGAGAGTCTTTCTGTAAATTTCAGCAAAAATTTGGTTAAAAGGCTTCAGCACTCTGAGGGCTTTCAATGGGTTAGAAAGTTGCAAATATGACATTAAGAGTTAAAAGATCTTTAAGTGGAAAATTGCTCTAGCAGCTGTTTGAAAGGAACCCACATATCTGCATAATAAGTGGGACTGATTTGTTCCTATTCTTGCAGTTTTGAGAAAGGGAAATATCTTTTAAAAGGAGAACAGAAAAAAAATGACAGGCAATGGTGCACTTTTCCTAAAACCACTTTTTAAAGAAGATACTCCTCAGAACAAAACCCCGGGGCATGTTTCAGACACAGTCCAGCTGCCCAAAGGTGACTTGGCAAGTGACAGAGATACCCCGTTTAGTCCACAATCCAGAAGACAAGGAGTCGCGGGCAGGACGACGGGGTCAAGGGGTCGGTGAGACAGAGCCGGTGAGGAGGCTCCCACCTGCCCCCAGACCCAGGGAGCCCACCTGGCCCTCCCCCTGCCCCTTCTGTGGCCGATGATCCTGCTGAATTCGTCACTGGGCCGGCAGAGGAGAGCAGGCATGTCGCCGACTGGAATTAAACCCTGGCAGCCTGAAATAGGCCACGCACAGCACTGACCCCACAAGGATCGGCTCACGCAGCGAACCAGCCTGTTCCCTCCCTCGGATCTGCCCTGGGAGCCAGGGGACCAGCGCATCACAGGTTTCTGGTGATACTCTGAGTTATGCTTCAGGCCTTTCCCCTGAGATGGAGGTAATGAGAGGGCCCTTGATGGATCCCCAGCGCCTGGCACGGAGCAGCCACGCACCAGGTGCCCCGTGAACACGCAGCCTTCAACAGTCCAACTTAACACCACCAACCAGGTGTATCCTTGTAAACAACTTTACAGATGAGTGAACTAGCACAGCTAAGGTAAGGAATCTAGCCCAGCTTGCGTGATTGTCTACAAGAGTGGAGAGCGTAAGTGTAGGATCCGGGCTCCCGCCCCGCCCAGTGCCCATTCATCCTTCTGCTTAGATGTGTTCGAATCTCAGGACAACGGTACTGGTGCACACCACACACATCACACACACAAACGTCCACATGGGTCAAAATATCTGTAATTTAAAAGTCTTTTCCCAATGACCTTTAGCTCATGTGAGTGCCACAGACCACAGGGAAGCTTTGCTTAGCCAAAAGCAGGGTAAAAATGTCAGGCAAAAGATTCGCCTCTTAATAGCTCTGGGGTGGAAAACTAAAGAAAAGGCAGAGTAAACTCAGGCTACGTTAAGTTTATGACATCCACAAAAATCGCCCCTTTTATTTAACTTTGGAGACAAGTTCCCTATTGGACAAGAGTTAACCTTTTGGATACGGTCCGTGAAAAACATCAGATGGCTTTTACCCACTAAATTCAAAAGAAAAAGTGATAATTTCACAATTCTGTAGAAAGGAACTTTTCATAAAGTTCCTGAACCATTTTATTAATGGTTTAAATCTTGATACCACAAAATACTACTCAAAAAATGTTTATTTTGTAATTAACATTTCTAGAGTTTATAGAAATTTCCCTTTCAGAAGACTCACTGTTTCTTTCTTATATTTATCCTAAATATATTCTGCCTCTAATTATTTCAATGATAGTAATAACCACAGACACCAGGTCCATTTTCTGTGCCCCCAAAGCCACTGCATACAACTCTTCCAATTTATTCTTAGTTCAAGCCAAAGGCTCCTCTTTCGAGAAAAAAAAATGCCAGTAGTGGGAGTTGTTCATTCTGTTGGTGTGTGGTATGACTGTATGCAACCCAGACAACTTCTGTCTAGATTTCATTTGATGTGCAAGATTACATGAGAGACCATTGTACTTTCTTTGTCGTGATTTCTTTGTCACATACTAGAGCATCTTTACAGCACATTAATAAAGGTTACTGCCAGTAACATAAAATTTTCAAGAATATCTTCGGAGAATAAATGAGTAATAATGAGGGCTGTGCCCATAGAGAGTAATAACCTTTCTTATCAACTTACTGGTTTGAAAAACAAATTTGACATATTTAAGGCCAAAACGTACTAAATACATTCAAGGTGAACACACAATGAATTCTAGTCTTTGAACATGTTTATTTCATTATTTTTTTTAAAATTGCATATTTTTGTCAACAATAAAACTGTGGGAGTATGTGCATGTGTAGAAGAGGTTGTTTGGGGTTTGTTTTGGGTTTTATTTGTTTATTCGTTAATTTATCAATTTTTAGAGCCTATTATATATGAGATCTTAGATGTATTTGACATCATTCGTGGAGAATTTTCAGAGCCTACAATTTAGAGAACAGACTTTCTGCACGTGCACGTGTGCATCAGGACCCAAGCGACTGTCCTCCTACGTGTGCTCCACACACTCTCTGTGCAGAGTAACTAAAATGTAACAGTCAAGATGTTGGAAGAGATTAGCTTTGGATTTGGGCTCAGTTTTGCTTTTGTTTCTGTCTTTTGTGTAAAATAAAGACATGAGACATCAAACGAGAGCCCATAGTACCTTCTTTGTTATGATTTCTTTGTCAAATAGATGGAGAGTTTCAGCAAAAAGTGGGAAATGTAAAATAAAAGACAAAAGGGAATGCAAGAGAGAAACACATAACATCACAGATGAAGAATCCCTTCAAAGGGCTTATCTGTCAAATGAACACAGGTAAGTAAGGACAGAGTCGGTGACCTCGAGGACAGGTCAGAATTACACACACTGAAAGACAAAAAAAGAAAAAAAAAGAATGAAGGAAACAATAGGGCATGCACAAGCTATGGGAAAATATCCAACTGTGTAACATCATGTAATTATAGTTCCAGAAAGAGTAGAGTTCAAAAAGAAAGAGGCAGAGGAATATCTAAGAAGTTAATGAAGGAAATCTTATAAAATTAATAAAAGATAAGCCACATACCCAAAAACCTAGAAAGTCCCAATAAGGATAATCTCCCACCCCCCAAAAAAATACCAAGCCTATATGCAAGGGAGTCCTGGAAACCAAAGGTAAAGAGAAATCCCTGAACGTATCTAAAGAAGAAGACAAAGATTAGATACAGATGAACAAAGTTAAGAGCATTTTAAGCAAATCAGAAGACACTTTTAAATTACTGAAAAACCGAAATGAAAACTTTCAACCCAGAATTCTATACTCAGCAAAAATACCTTTCAAATACATAGGCAAAATAATATAGAGACATTTTCAGAAAAACAAAAGCTGAGAGAATTTAATGGCAGCCAACCAGCACTGCAAGAACTGTTAAAGGATGAGAAATAATATACTGTGTGGTTCCTAAAAATATAGAAGCAAAAGGAAAGAGGGGTGAGAAACGTAAGTAGACTTGTAAGATCCTTACGCCATACCCCAAATGGCACAACATCACATAAAGGTACATACTGAAAAGTTAAAGATGTGCACTGAACAAACAATACAAAAAAAAGGTATACTTAATAATCCAATAATGGAGTAAAGTAAAATCATGAAATACTCATTTAATCAAAAAGAAGGCAAGAAAAGTTGGGGAAAGGAGAAAAATGTACAGTTGGGACAAATGGAAAATTGGCAAGATGATAAATTTAAACTAAACCATACAAAAAATTACATCATATGCAAAATGTCTAAACACTCCAATTAAAAAGCAGAGATTATCAGACTGAATAAAAATGATACCAGATTCAACTGTATCATATCTACAGGAGGCCACTTTAAAAATAATGAATGGATTTCATTTTATAATTTTCATTTAATAAAGTGAAAAATTTGGAATTATATATAATACAAATACTGATAGAAATTGCAGTATATACATTAATACCAAAAAAGTAGACTTCAGAATAAGAATTATTTCCAGAGATGAATAAGTACTAGAACAAACAGAAAAAGAAACAGAACCTATGAACTACACTATCAAATAACTTCATCTATTTGATATTTACAGAACCATCAATAAACAGCAGCAGAATATATATTTTTTCAAGTGCACATGGAGTGCTAAGATAAACCATATTCTGGACCCTAAGACAAATCTCTACAAATATAAAAGGACTGACAAAGGGTGGACAAAAGTATGTCCCCACTCACAACAGAATTAAGCTAAAAATAAGTATCAAGAAAACCTCAAATATTTGGAGAGTGAACTATGTATTTCCTTGTAAACCAGTAAGTCACTGACAGAATCAAGAAGCAAATTAGAAAATATTTTGACTGAATGCACACGTGTTGCATCCCCAAGGACCACTCTTGTTGGGAGGTTCACCATAAGTATTGATGTAGTCATGCTCATGGCTAAGAAGCATCACGGCAGGGCTGGGAGGATGCACAGCTGGGTCCCAGGGACACACAGGTACAGTGCAGAGGACCCCCGTATACTCTCCCCGTCCCGAGGGGCTCATGGTATGCTCTCTTCCCCAGCAAAGGAGATGCAGCCCTCATATGACCCTTCTGCATCCAGAGCACATTAGAGAATGGAGCCCAAGGTTCCTATGGGGGCAGGTCACGTAGGCAGCCTCTGCCTGCCACACACCAAAATTCCAGATTTCCAGAAGGAGAGCAAGTGCTCAACAGAAGTCGTGCTGTTTGGACAAGGAGCCCAGAAACAGTGAGTTGCCCTTATTAGCAAGAAAAGGGTAGCAACACCCTGAAATACAAATCCCCAGGGGCCAGCAGGGGTCTGATTCTCTTGCAAGAAGACCTTTCTAGGGACCAGAAGTCTCAGACCTGCTCTCTTGACTCTTGTAAAACGTAAAAACACAAAATGTAAAAACCTGTGGGAAGCAATTAAAATAGCGGTTACTTGCAAATGTGTAGAATAAAAAGCTTATAATACAAGCCAAAAAATGTCTCAAATCAACAGTCTAAGATTCCACCTTAAGAACCAAGAAAAAATAAGAAAAGGAAGCCTAAAATCATGTTCTAGGAAGAAAATAAGAAGAACCAAGTCAGTGAAGATAAAAACAAAATGGAGGGCTTCCCTGGTGGCACAGTGGTTGAGAGTCCGCCTGTCGATGCAGGCGACATGGGTTCGTGCCCCGGTCTGGGAATATCCCACATGCCACAGAGCAGCTGGGCCCATGAGCCATGGCCGCTGAGCCTTCGCGCCTGGAGCCTGTGCTCCACAGTGGGAGAGGCCACAACAGTGAGAGGCCCGCGTACCGCAAAATAAAAAAAAAAAAAGGAATTAAAACTGTGTCTTTGTCAAGAACGTTAAAATTGATAGCACACTGGAGAGACTGATCGATAAAAAACAGAGAAGTCACAAGTCACCAGTATTATAAGTGAGAGAGGGAACAGCACTACAGAACCTACAGACTTCAAAAACATTAATAAAGAAATACTGCAAACAACTTTATTGCAAAGAATTTTATAACTTAAATAAAAGGATAAATTTTTTAAAAGACACAAACTACCACGATTTATCCAAGAAGAAACAGATAACCTGAATACTGCTTTATCTTTTATAGAAATTTAATTTGCAGTCAGAAAGCATCCCACAAATTAAACCCCAGGCTCACATGAATTATTCAGTATGAATTTTACTCAACAGAAAAATAATACAAAACCACAGAAAGTTTATGAAATTGTAGAAGAAAAACACTTCTTAACTCATTTTTGAGGCCAGGATTACACTGATACCTGGATACCAAAACCAAAAAAAAAAAAAAAAACCCAAAAAAACAAATGGTGTTATATGAACAGAACAATACAAACCAATACCCATCGTGAACACAGACACAAATATACACTGACAAAATCTTAGCAAATTGAATGTAGTGATTAATGAAAGGATAAGATAGTGACCAAGTAGAATTCATTCCTAGAATGTAAGGTTGGTTCAACTTTCAAAATCACTAATATAATTCACTAGATCAACAGCCTAAAAAGCATAATGTCATCTCAACAGATGAAAAAGACTTTCCATAAAATTCAACATCCACTTCTGATAAAAATCTCAATAAACCAAGAGATGGCATTTTCCTCAACCCGAAAAAAGCATCTACAACAGACATATATTAACATAGTTAATGATGAGTAACTGAAGCTTTTTCCTAAAGATCAGAAACAAGGCAACTTCTGTTCACTATTGTACCTGTGTCCCACCCACTGTACTAGGACAAAATAAATAAATACTGGAGTACAGATTCTGAAGGAAGAAATAATAGTGTCCTTACTTGTAGACAACATGATCATCAATATAAGAAAAAAAGTCCCACAGAATCTATGATTCTCCCACTCTTTTGGTTGGGACAGCATGTGTCTTTTCATATATTTATGACTAGTTATAATTCTTTTTTTTTAAAGGCAAGTTTAAATCCTTTGTACATTTTTTTCTCTTGGGTTTTTTTTTTGCAATTTCACAAGGTCTTTTTAAATTAAAAATATACCTCTTCAACTATCATTTGTATTAGAAATAATTTTCTATTTCATTGTTTTGAATTTGTTTATTTTCTAATTTATCTATTTTTTCCTACAAGATTAAAAAACATTTCTTCGTAATCTGATTTGTCCACATTTTCCTTATGGCTTCTACATTATAAAAGCCTTTCCAAATCTTAGAACCCTCAGAGACAAAGTTTAAAGGAATATATTCCTCAAAGAATGCTCACCATCAGATTTCCAAGAAACACAGAGAAATTATTAAAAACACAAGAAAATAAGTAATAACCCAGGAGTTAAGCAAAATTAGCAAACTGCAGAATCAGGCAATCAAAGGTTACAGATGTTAAAATTATTAAGTGCAGAATATAAAATGAGTACATTTATAGATTTAAACATATAAAAGAAGTTACTGTAAGTGAAATGACAGAATAAAAAATTATCAAAACCAACCAGTTTTGACGACCAGGAAAGTAAAACTAAAGACATTACATAGAACACAGCACAGAGAGACAGAGAAGTGGGGAAAAAAGACAGTGTGCTGGTTCAGTCCCTTCTAGAAGCAGACACCCACCCAGCGGTCCAGGTACACCTGTGAGGGGTGGGAGGAGCGAGAGCAGGCAGAGAGGGCTTGGTGTGAAGTCATGGTCTGAGGGCTGTGAGGCGAGGGGTGAAGGAAGGAGGGTGGGTAGCACGAGCCTGGGACCCCAGCACAGCTCTCTGAACATCCCAGACAACAGGGCACCTGAGAAAGGTGCCTGTGAGGGGATCCTGCCCCAGGACCCCTGCTGGCGGGGAGGCAGCAAGCCAGGTGCTCTTGAGGGAAGAGCTGAGTGCCCAGCTCCATGGACAAGCAGAGAGGGCACAGACAGGGAGGATGCTTCAGATCCCATCACATTCAGGTGGAATTCCCCACAAAGAGAACAGGCACTGGGGGGAGGGGCAGAATTCTCAGAGAAAATGCTAGAGGATTGCTCATAACTAATGCAGACAGCACCACGATACTGAAGACTATGAAGGAGAAAAGGCCTTTCAGACACAGAGTGTAAACTGTCACCTGACCAGAAGGACAAGTCCACTGATGGCCGAGTTCTGAACAGCAACAGTGAGAGTCAGAGGAAATAGTACCTTCAGAATACCAATGAAAAATCAACAAGAATTCTGTAACTTTTTCAGGAAGAGAGTGTGGTAAAATGAGTGATTTCAGTCCTAAATAGACCCTCACCACTGAAACCTCTAGGGATGTTCTTCAGGAAGAACAGGGATCCCAGAAGGAATGCCTGCAATAATAAAGGAACAGCACAGAGAAAACCACAAGATGTGGGAAGAGCTTGTAGAAAAAGCAGTCCTAAGTCTGACTTCTGAAGTTAGAAAATGAGAGAGCACACATCATGTCAAAAGCAGGGCACGAGTGGGTTGGAGCTGATGGGTTTTCGTCTCCCGTGGCCTCGAGGGTCTCCTTCCAGGAACCTATTCTCTCCCCTCTCGTCCACATGGACCTGCTTCTATCGCACCTTCAGCTTTGATGAGCAGTTGCACTGGGTATAAAAGGCGGGACTAACGATGTTTCTTCTTCCATCAGCACCTTGGAAAGCACCATCCCACTGCCTTCTTCCCTCCATAGTCAGTGGTGAGATGTCAGAATCAGAAAATGAACCACACAAATCCACCCTGAAAACATAATTTATTGATGCATTTCTGACAAATGAAAACAAACAGCTTGCGAACTGGTGAGCCTTGTGGGATTTAGAAATATGTAATTTTCTCCTCATGGGATTATAAACCGTGAGTAAACTTAAGTGCTAACATGGATTCCTAAGGAACAGTCAGCTTAGCCAAAGATAAGTGAGCCAGCAAGAAGGATCTGGAAGGGCTGGTGCTGATTTCCACACACAAAAGCAGACATTCATCATTAAATCCCTTCTTATGGGAATAGCCACAAAGCTTCTCTGCTGATACAATAGAATATTGAGCAGAATTCAACAATATTGACGAACGTGTCTAAAAAGTGTGAAAATTATCATTTTTATAGTGAGAAAATTTTAAATGCAGGACAAAAATTGCATCCAAAGGATGGTTTTAGCTAATAGGATACATAGTGAAAAAAGACCAGAAGAGGTGTATGAAATGCTAGCCATACACATATGTCCAGGTCACACTCTTTCTTAGGCTATTCAATGTTTTACACACTTTCCACACTGAGGCAGGAATATTATGCTACCATTCACACAAATGCCAAAATGTGAAACAAATGTATTTAAACCAAAGGAGGTAACAGAAAGAGCCAGAATCCCACAAGGAAGGACCAGAGAGGGGGCTCAATGCAGCCTCGTCCACATGCTTGCCACGCGGGGCCTCATGACCCTGCTTCTGATGTCCAGCTTCATCCCCCATCACCTCAGTCCTCCCCTCCTCCCTCCAACCCAAGCACAGCCTGAGGCTTTCACAGTCAACGTGGTGACACCACCACGTGTCCGTCCCGTGGGGCTCTCCCGGCTGAGCCACTGTTTCTCATTTTCCCCAGGACTGGGCTCCTTATTCCAGAACCAGCTGTGCAGACTCCTCCCAAACCTGCCCCTCCTCCTTCCCACCTGTGAAAATGGAAATTACAAATCTAAAAGCATTTTGATTCCACCTGATAAAAGTGAAAAGAACCTATAGGTCACAATGGAATTTGATAAAGCGTAGGAAGGAAATAATTTTAATGCACAAAGCACTTAGAATTTCAAAGATCTGGGCTGGTTCCCACCTACATCAGTAAGAGAACGTACAAGCACATCACTCTTAGATGCAGCCAAGGTTTTGTATCTTGTCCTGACAAGAAAGCTTTTCAATTTTACTTCCACTCTTTCTTAGCTACCAGCTTTTCCCTCTTCATTCTATTAAGTAATCTGCTACTTAATGTAACATACCATGTTATATATGCTCATATCAAATTAATAGTTAAACTACATTATCCAATTTAAAAATTAATTTTTTAAATGTGATTAAATCTTATCTAAGTATTGCACTTCCCATTTATATCATTAGTTATATTTTCCTATTTCATTTTGGTAGTTAGAACAAATCTATTTTATATACAGAGAAAGAGTATGTGAATGATCATGTCATCATTCATCTTTTATTATCTTTTGTTATTAGCAATTTCAGATTTCGATTTTAATTTCTTAAATCTTAGAGAAATACAATGGTTTTAGGTGAATATTATTCCAGAATCATGAATGTCAATTTAGAATGTTTGACCTTATTAACTATATTAACATCAAAATATAAAATACATACATTTTACTTATATTGCATCTTAAAGTTAAAATTAAAACATTTTGTAAGCTCAAATTAATTTTTTACATCTCTCTGGATGTTAAATGGACCAATTTATTTTTTAAATGCCACTGATTTCAATCACAAGAAAATTTTGCTGTAAATCCTGGTTCCCACTGTATTTCAAATCCTAAACACCAACTCAGATAAGTGGCTTTAGAGTTTTTCTCTAAAGCGATTACAGGAAATTCACAAAGCTTCAGTCAGCCCAGCTTCACTAAAATGTCACTTCTTTGCAGAATTTAAAAATATGCGGGTTTCCCTGGTGGCGCAGTGGTTGGGAGTCCTCCTGCCAATGCAGGGGACGTGGGTTCGTGCCCCAGTCCGGGAGGATCCTGCATGCCATGGAACGGCTGGGCCCGTGAGCCATGGCCACTGGGTCTGTGCATCTGGAGCCTGTACTCCACAGTGGGAGAGGCCACAACGGTGAAAGGCCCACGTACCGCAAAAAAAAAAAAAAAAAAAGCCACATTTTACATCCAAATCTTGCATTATGTATTCACCAGTTATCACTGCAATGAGATGGAGAGTAAAAGTTAAACAACAAAAATACTTTATTTACAAATAGATATTTAGTGTATAATAATAAGGAAACTGTCCAAAAAGTTCCATTCCAAATTTATTAAACTGATCTTATCATTTTAAACTGAAATTTGAAAATGTTTGTTTGAACTTGAATTTTTCAATACGCTGAAACACAGATGCTTAGAAATACAGTTCTGAGGGAAAAGGAAAAATATTTAAAAACTTTAGTCTTCAAGAATTAATTGAGGAGAGTGCCAGAATAGCGACTAACTGTTGAACAATCATCGACAAGAAGACAATGGAACTCACCAAAAAAGATACCCCACATCCAAGGACAAAGGAGAAGCCACAATGAGATGGTAGGGGGGGCACAATCACGATAAAATCAAGTCCCATGACCCCTAGGTAGGTGACTCACAAACAGAAGAACACTTATACAACAGAGGTCCACCCACTGGAGTGAAGGTTCTGAGCCCCACGTCAGGCTTCCCAACCTGGGGGTCTGGCAACAGGAGGAGGAATTCCTGGAGAATCAGACTTTGAAGGCTAGTGGGATTTGACTGCAGGACTTCGACAGGACTTGGGGAAACAGAGACTCCACTTTTGGAGGACACACACAAAGTAGTGTGCACATCAGGACCCAGGGGAAGGAGCAGTGACCCACAGGAGACTGAACCAGACCCATCTACTAGTGCTGGAGGATCTCCTGCAGAGGTGGGGGGCGGCTATGGCTCACCGTGAGGACAAGGACACTGGCAGCAGAAGTTCTGGGAAGTACTCCTTGGTGTGAGCCCTCCCAGAGTCCGCAATTAGCCCCACCGAAGAGCCGCGTAGGCTCCAGTGCTGGGTCGCCTCAGGCCAAACAACCAACAGGAAGGAAACCCAGCCCCACCCATCAGCAGACAAGTGGATTAAAGTTTTACTGATCTCTGCCTGCCAGAGCAACACCCAGCTCTACCCTCCACCAGTCCCCCCCATCAGGAAGCTTGCACAAGCCTCTTAGATAGCCTCATCCACCAGAGGGCAGACAGCAGAAGCAAGAACTACAATCCTGCACCCTGTGGAACAAAAACCACATTCACAGAAGGATAGACAAGATGAAAAGGCAGAGAGCTATGTACCAGATGAAGGAACAAGATAAAACCCCAGAAAACAACTAAATGAAGTGGAGATAGGAAACCTTCCAGAAAAAAGAATTCAGAATAATGATAGTGAAGATGATCCAGGACCTCGGAAAAAGTATGGAGGCAAACATGGAGAAGATACAAGAAATGTTTAACAAAGACCTAGAAGAATTAAAGAAGAAACATCTAGAAGAATTAAAGAACAAACAGAGATGAACAATACAATAACTGAAATGAAAAATACACTAGAAGGAATCAATAGCAGAATAACTGAGGGAGAAGAACGGATAAGTGACCTGGAAGACAGAATGGTGGAATTCACTGCAGTGGAACAGAATAAAGGAAAGAGAAAGAAAAGAAATGAAGACAGCCTAAGAGACCTCTGGGACAACATTAAATGCAACAACATTCGCATTATAGGGGTCCCAGAAGGAGAAGAGAGAGAGAAGGGACCCAAGAAAATATTTGAAGAGATTATAGTCAAAAATTTCCCTAACATGGGAAAGGCCATAGCCACACAAGTCCAGGAAGTGCAGAGAGTCCCAGGCAGGATAAACCCAAGGAGAAACACACCAAGACACATAATAATCAAACTGACAAAAATTAAAGACAAAAATTATTAAAAGCAACAAGGGAAAAATGACAAATAACATACAAGGGAACTCCCATAACGTTAACAGCTGATTTCTCAGCAGAAACTCTACAAACCAGAAGGAGTGGGATGATATATTTAAAGTGATGAAGGGGAAGAACTTGTAACTAAGATTACTCTACCCAGCAAGGATCTCATTCAGATTTGATGGAGAAATCAAAAGCTTTACAGACAAGCAAAAGCTAAGAGAATTCAGCACCACCAAACCAGCTCTATAACAAATGCTAAAGGAACTTTTCTGGGTAGGAAACACAAGAGAAGAAAAGGACCTACAAAAACAAACCCAAAATAATTAAGAAAATGGTAATAGGAACAAACATATTGAAAACTACCTTAAATGTGATGGATTAAATGCTCCAACCAAAAGACACAGTCTCACTAAATGGATACAAAAACAAAACCCATGTATATGCTGTCTACAAGAGACCCACTTCAGACCTAGGGACACATACAGACTGAAAGTGAGGGGATGGAAAAAGATATTCCATGAAAATAGAAATCAAAAGAAAGCAGGAGTAGCAATACTCATATCAGATAAAATAGACTTTAAAATAAATAATGTTACAAGAGACAAAGAAGGACACTACATAATGATCAAGGGATCAATCCAAGAAGAGGATATAACAATAATAAATATATATGCACACAACATAGGAGCACCTCAATACATAAGGTAAATGCTAACAGCTATAAAAGAGGAAATTGACAGCAACACAATAATAGTAGGGGACTTTAACACCTCAGTTACACCAATGGACAGATCATCCAACCAGAAAATTAATAAGGAAACACAAGCTTTAAATGACACAATATACCAGATATATTTAATTGATATTTATAGGACATTTCATCTGAAAGGAGCAGATTACTCTTTCCTCTCAAGTGCACACGGAACATTCTCCAGGATAGATCATATCTTGGGTCACAAATCTAGCCTTGGTAAATTTAAGAAAACTGAAATCATATCAAGTGTCTTTTCCAAACACAGCACTATGAGATTAGAAATCAATTACAGGGAAAAAAACATAAAAAACACAAACACATGGAGGCTAAACAATACATTACTAAATAACCAAGAGATCACTGAAGAAATCTAAGAGGAAATCAAACAATACCTAGAGACAAATGACAACAAAAACATGATGATCCAAAACCTATGGGATGCAGCAAAAGCAGTTCTAAGAGGGAAGTTTATAGCAATACAATCCTACCTCAAGAAACAAGAAAAATCTCAAATAAACAATCTAACCTTACACCTAAAGGAACTAGAGAAAGAAGAACAAACAAAACCCAAAGTTAGTAGAAGAAAAGAAAACATAAAGATCAGAGCAGAAATAAATGAAATGGAAACAAAGAAAACAAGAGCAAATATCAGTGAAACTAAAAGCTGGTTCTTTGACAAGATAAATAAAATTGATAAACCTTTAGCCAGACTCACCAAGAAAAAGACGGAGAGGATTCAAATCAATAGAATTAGAAATGAAAAAGGAGAAGTTACAACAGACACTGCAGAAACACAAAGGGTCATAAGACACTACTACAAGCAACTCTATGCCAGTAAAATGGACAACCTGGAAGAAATGGACAAATTCTTAGAAAGGTGTAACTTTCCAAGACTGAACCAGGAAGAAATAGAAAATATGAACAGACCAATCACAAGTAATGAAATTGAAACTGTGATTAAAAACAAAAGTCCAGGAACAGATGTCTTCACAGGTGAATTCTATCAAACATTTAGAGAACAGCTAACACCCATCCTTCTCAAACTCTTCCAAAAAATAGCAGAGGAAGGAATACTCCCAAACTCATTCTATGAGACCACCATCACTCTGATACCAAAACCAGACAGAGATACTACAAAAAAAGAAAATTACAGACCAATATCACTGATGAATATAGATGCAGAAATCCTCAACAAAATACTAGCAAACAGAATCCAACAACACATTAAAAGGATCATACACCATGATCAAGTGGGATTTATCCCAGGGATGCAAGGATTCTTCAGTATAGGCATATCATTCAGTGTGATAAACCATATTAACAAATTGAAGAATAAAAACCATATGATCATCTTAGTAGACGCAGAAAAACTTTTGACAGAATTCAAAATCCATTTATGATAAAAAACCCTCCAGAAAGTGGGCATAGAGGGAACCTACCTCATCATAATAAAGGCCATACATGACAAACCCGCAGCAAACATCATTCTCAATGGTGAAAAACTGAAAGCATTTCCGCTAAGATCAGGAACAAGACAAGGATGTCCACTCTTGCCACTCCTATGCAACATAGTTTTGGAAGAAACTATGTAAATAGTGCTGTCATGTAGTGCTTCTTCTTTGGAAGAAGAAAAAGAAATAAAAGGAATACAAACTGGAAGAGAAGAAGTAAAACTCACTGTTTGCAGATGACCTGATACTGTACATAGAGAATCCTAAAGATGACACCAGAAAACTACTAGAACTAATCAATCAATCTGGTAAAGTTGCAGGATACAAAATTAATGCACAGAAATCTCTTGCATTCCTATGCAGTAACAGTGAAAGATCAGAAAGAGAAATTAAGGAAATGATCCCATTCACCATTGCAACAAAAAGAATAAAATACCTAAGAATAAACCTACTTAAGGAGATAAAAGACCTCTACTCAGAAAACTTTAAGACACTGATGAAAGAAATCAAGGATAACACAAACAGATGGAGAGATATACCATGTTCTTGGATTGGAAGAATCAATATTGTGAAAATGACTATACTACCCAAAGCAATCTACAGATTCAATGCAATCCCTATCAAATTACCAATGGCATTTTTTACAGAACTAGCACAAAAAACCTTAAAATTTCTATGGAGACACAAAAGACCCCGGATAGCCAAAGCAATCTTGAGGGAAAAAAACGGAGCTGGAGGAATCCGACTCCCTGACTTCAGACTATACTACAAAGCTACAGTAATCAACACAGTATGGTACTGGCACAAAAAAGAAATATAGATCAGTGGAGCAGGATAGAATGCCCAGAGATAAACCCACACACCTATGGTCAACTAATCTATGACAAAGGAGGCAAGGATATACAATGGAGAAAAGAGAGTCTCTTCAATAAGTGGTGCTGGAAAAACTTGACAGCTACATGTAAAAGAATGAAATTAGAACACTCCCTAGCACCGTACACAAAAATAAACTGAAAATGGATTACAGACCTAAAAGTAAGACTGAACACTATAAAACTCTTAGAGGAAAACATAGGAAGAACACTCTCTGACATAAATCACAGCAGGATCTTTTTTGACCCACCTCCTAGAGAAATGAAATAGAAACAAAAATAAACAAATGGGACCTAATGAAACTTAAAAGCTTTTGCACAGCAAAGGAAACTATAAACAAGATGAAAAGACAACCCTCAGAATGGGAGAAAATATTTGCAAATGAATCAATGGACAAAGGATTAATCTCTAAAATATATAAACAGCTCATGCAGCTCAATATTAAAAAAAACAAACAACCCAATCAAAAAATGGGCAGAAGACCTAAATAGACATCTCTCCAAAGAAGACATACAGATGGCCAAGAGGCACATGAAAAGATGCTCAACATCATTAATTATTAGAGAAATGCAAATCAAAACTACAATGAGGTATCATCTCACACTGTTCAGAATGACCATCATCAAAACATCTACAAACAGTAAATGATGGAGAGGGTGTGGAGAAAAGGGAACCCTCTTACACTGTTGGTGGGAATGTAAATTGATACAGCCACTATGGAGAACAGTATGGAGGTTCCTTAAAAAACTAAAAATAGAATTACCATATGACCCAGCAATCCCACTACTGGGCATATACCCAGAGAAAACCATAATTCAAAAAGACACATGCACTCCAATGTTCATTGCAGCACTATTTATAATAGCCAGGTCATGGAAGCAACCTAAGTGTCCATCGACAGACAAATGGATAAAGAAGATGTGGTACATATACACAATGGAATATTACTCAGCCATAAAAAGAAACGAAATTGAGTTATTTGTACAGATGTGGATGGACCTAGAGAATGTCATACTGAGTGAAGTAAGTCAGAAAGAGAAAAACAAATATCGTATATTAACGCATATTTGTGGAATCTAGAAACATGGTACAGATGAACCGGTTTGCAAGGCAGAAATAGAGACACAAATGTAGAGAACAAACATACGAACACCAAGGGGGGAAAGCGGGGCAGGGTGGTGGTGGTCGGGTGAACTGGGAGATTGGGACTGACTTATATACACTAATATGTATAACATAGATAACTAATAAGGGCAAAGGATTTTTCCAAATGTGCTATAACACACACACACACACACACACACACATGCATGCACACACTGGCTCCTGTTTGTAATCAATTATATCCCACCTGGATCTTTTGTTATTAACCCCCCCAAAAAAGAATTAATTGATAGTCATTATTCTAGAGATATGAGTATCCTCCCTATTTTTCTCCCGACCTACGGGTGAGTCACAGAGAAGTTGGTACCTGCGCACCGTCGCACAGAGTCCCCTGAGAGCATCCAGGCCCCAGACTCTGGGGTCACAGAGCCAGGGTACAACCGGGCAGCTGATGGTCCAGAGCAGCTCCCGAGACGGCAAGCTGAGCACTTATGATTAACACACACGGTATTCTCTGAAGGTCGTGTCTCTCTCCCTCACGACAGCCATAAACGTCCGCGATCATGTTTTCCGTGTGCCACTCTTTTCCTGTGCACACAGCCACAGTCGTACCCCCAGCAACAAGCAGCAGTCACCACTCGGGGCAGGGAGGAAGCACCTGTCGCCCAGCACTCGTGGCCCCCTGCCCCGCCCCAAAGCCTGCGCTTCCAGAATCTACCTCCTCTAGTGGTCATGGGGGGGCGGGGAGCTGGGGGGTGCTCGCCGGCACGCACCTGTGTCTGGACCCCTCTGCCCTGCTTTGTCCTCTCAGCTCCCAGCACAGCTCCTAGCAGGCGCTCAGACTTTGCTCTGTTGATGATGTGCACGCACAAACAGTGTGCACGCAGGTGCAGGTGTGTACACATCTGTAACCACACAGCACTTTTCTTCCAAATGACATTTAATTTTACCTTCATAAAGTCCTGACCCCTTCAGGAAAGGCCTCAAGGCTGAGGAAAAGGCCAGCCTGGCGCCACTTCTCCTGGCTGCCCTCCCCGGCAGGGAGGCAGGGAAACCTCTGGCACTTCTAAGGCCACAAATGCAGAAGCTGCTCTCTGTCTACCGTGTCACACAAGCCATGACGGCCTGGATCTGTCACCAGTGACGGGACAAGCACTGCCTGTGCCGAGGCCACACACCTTCCCCAAAGCACTGCTGCCGCCTCATGGGGTCCGAATGTCCCCAGGTTTACAGGTGAGGAGTGATTTCACACTCCTCGGCACGTGACAAAAGCTTAAGATAAGTATAATGTGAAGAGTCAACGAATGGAGCCATTTGGCAAAGTGTAGTTATCTGAGGAGAAGTCATGAAGGACAATGTTCAACAGGACAGAGACCAGAGGAGGGTACGGTGCATTTTACCAGGAACAGTCGTGCTGATTTGTACAACTGGCATCAAAACGCAGCTATTATAAAAATAGAAAGGCACAATTTTATTCAAACCCGAAATAGCTAATCAGGGCTTCCCTGATGGCACGGAGGTTAAGAATCCACCTGCCAACGCAGTGGACTCGGGTTCGAGCCCTGGTCCGGGAGGATCCCACATGCCGCGGAGCAACTAAGCCCGTGTGCCACAACTACTGAGCCTGTGCTCTAGTGCCCGTGAGCCACAACTACTGAGCCCCCGTGCCACAAGTACTGAAGCCCGCATGCCTAGAGCCTGTGCTCTGCAACAAGAGAAGCCACTGCAATGAGAAGCCCGCGGACCGCAACGAAGAGCAGCCCCCGTTCGCCGCAACTAGAGAAAGCCCGCACACAGCAACAAAGACCCATCGCAGCCAAAAATAAATAAATAAATAAATAAATAAATTTACAAAATAGCTAATCATAAATATAAATTCTCAGTACAAGAGCCAGAAACAGAACTTTCTCCCTCTTACAGCATGACATACCATTAATTCAGACAAATACTTATGATTCAACAGTGAGTATCAGCTGTTACATACCAGGCATGTCATTTATTTACGCAGTCTTGCGTCTCTTTCTAAAAGAAAGGGGAACTTCCCTCCTCACTCACAAGCAGCCTCACTGGCAAAGCTGCAATCATGCCCTTTCCAAAGGCAATCGTTGACTTAGGCTGGTCCATATTTACACCTGAGGGTGGGATGAGGCCCAAAAAACATACGGGCACCAGATACTCAGACAAAGGTGGGTTCTGGAAGCAGGAGAGAAGGGGCGCGACTGTGACTGGGAATAAGCAGGGCTGATGGAGGCTGGGACAGAGGCCAGGGAAGGGGTCAATGTCCAGGGAGAGACGAGAGCATGAGCAAAGGCCCTGAGGCGGCCTCAAGCACATCAGACAAAGACCTGAGCTGGGTGGGTGGTGCTGCTGTTGTCTGACACATAAACACAGAGAGAGAACGGGTTCGGGATTAAGATTAGGCAGAGGATCTTGGAAGTGTTAACTGAACAGCCAAGCAGGGCTCACCGAGGCACCGTGTTGGGTATCAGTGGGTTAACCAGAGGCGGGTGAGGCCGCCTGGAAACATAAAGTGAGAAAAGAACCTACAGCAGAAGGTCTGTACCCCCCACTCTGAAAGGCAGAGCAGAGAACTAGGTCCCCAAAGAGCCGGAGACGGAAGGAGGAAAAGCAGAGGGTCGGGGAGGGAGGTGTGCCAGGTGAGCCGTCAGCAGCTCAAACCACTTAGAGGTGAAGCCAGAAGGGGGCAGCAGGTCTCGGGCCTGGGGACACGGCGGCCTGAGTGTCGCAGGGACAGAGGTGAAGATGGTCAGCTGGGGGCAGGGACCACGAAGGGACAGCTCCAGGGGCAACACGCTCGGAGGGAAAGAGTCAGGGAGGTGGGTCCAGCTCCCCTTACACCTCTTGGATTCTGACTTAGCAAGGGAAGCTGCTCTCCCTTTAAAGACCCGACGGCCACCGCACTTAGTTTCTGAAAGTTGTGTCATGCAAAATGTGTGCGAACATTGTCCAATGCGACATTTATTGTCAATAGAAAGTGTTGTAATTCCTGATAGGAATAACTGGCAGTTGTGTCACACTTTATAAATACAGATTATTCTCCTAAGCACTAGCTCAGTGAACAAAAATGTCCTAATGTAGAATCTGGGTGCATTCATGTGGTTATATTCTTACTGATATTAATTCATAAAATAGACAATAAAATATACACCTGCTGAGAGCATTCACAGTCATTCTAGAAATGGAATTGGATTCTTACAATGATTTGTCATTCAAACTACTTCGATTAAAATATAAATAATTACAGTTACTTCTCTTTTAGTCAACGCTTAAATGCAATTACCACTCACTGCAAAGGGGAGGGGAGTCAGCCTTCAACTAAAATCAGCACGAGAAATAAAGCAGTATGAATGCTAATAACACCATGAGATTTACAACACCGAACCTTACTGTTTATATGATCGTATTTATAATAGTACAATTCAGCGCCATAATACAATGATATTCATCCAAATTTCAAATGAATTTTGGTGCCTATCAAAACTAGAATTGATGTCAAATGTCAACCGTTTAGAGTCAGATTTATTCACTCAGAATAATAAGTGTGACTGTAAATAACCTGCAGACAGTGCTGAGTGCAAAGCGCAGAGACACAGCCGCTCTGGAAACTCTCTCAGGAGAAGCAGGTCATTGCCGGTGCCAGGGCTCCACGGCAGGTCAGCTCGGTGCCCACACGTAACTGGCCTTTTCTAACTGTTTCCAACAGGGCCTGCTGAGCTGTCCGCTAAGCAAGCTAAGAGACACATTCACTTTTTAAAAGTCCTACTTCTTTGCTTAATTAAAACATAGCTAGTTAACAATATTTATGGATGTAACAAAATTTATGGATTTCTACAGCCTCCGTAGAAAACAGAAACTGTCTCACCAATAATTTTAATTGAGAAATCACAACAGCATAATACTCGCCACACTTTTTTAACAGCCTTGAAGATGAAACGCAAGAGAGGAAGGAGGTGAGGGCTGCGGGGAGGCCCAGAGGGTGGGCGTCCAGGGCGCAGAGCCTCTGCTGCTCAGCACAGAATGAGTGGGGACCTCAGTGGCCTGGGGGAAACTGACATCCAGTGTTCGCTGAAAACAAGCCCAAAGCTCTCCAAAGGTACCATCTGAATGACAACATGCAGTAACCAGCTGATACTAAGGAAAAGCACATGCCAGTCTAAACACAAATACTTTTTTCCACAAAATTTGCATGCACTTTTCCCCCCAAAGCATTTCTTTAACCTGCCTTGGTAAATTGCAAAAATACAGGTAGATTCTAATTAGCGAGTTTCTGAGGATGTCGGAATCAGGTCTGAAGTGACTCAGAACCCAGACCACAGTTTCTTCGGGTGAGGGGGAGGCAGGGGACACACGGTTCCCCGTCGCCGTCCCGCCTGGAGCGGCCACCCATCACCCGTGTCCACGTGCCTCAGAACGACTGTCTGCTCGGAGAAGGACAGCACAGGGGCCAGGGGTACAGAGACAGACCTCACGTGCCTGACGCCACCTGCTTCCTGTGGTGGCAGGCGAGCTGCTCTAGTAATTCTGCCGCTGGGGTACCCGTTTGACCGAGCGGGAACCCGGCTGTAAACTCACTGACACGAGCTCCCCTCCCGCCACCCAATGATAAAGCAGCTCAACGTCTCCGTCTGCCACTCACTCCCTTGATGGAACTCACATCAGTGCTGCCCTCTTGTCACCCTTCTTAAGTGTGTCTCCTGGGACATCTAGGGACATGGAACTAAATTAAACTTGGATCCTGGAAACCGATCCAAGATAGGAAACCTATCTCCTGGTAAAATCAGGTAATTCCCCATCTTAAAATATGTGAATCTTGCTTATGACATCATAGAGACCATCAGAAATTCTACACTTGAAATCAAAGATGAGTCAGCAAGGATGAGAAACATGTGACAAAAGCATAGAACAAACGGACATCCTTCCCCAGAGGTTACCTGTTTCCTTTAGCTCCCGCGATAACTCACATCTCTAACTAGATGACGAAGTGGTGACATTTCTTAGATGCACACTTTAAATGACCTGACATGCTCTCACCTTCCAGTCGCCAAGCTCACCGTGAAAACTCACATATGACTGGCTCTCCCAGGCTTCCAGCCCCTGGACTGAAGCAATGATGTTAATTAAAAACAGAAACTTGCGTTCAGCACAAACCAACAGCAGTGGTTGAACAGGAAAGCAGGACACCTTTACACACTGCACTGGCAGCTCTCCACCCAGGGGTTTAACCACAGGGACACAGGAGACTCAGGGACACAGGTATATGAACTGGCTTAACTTAGGGAATACAAGTAACAGGGAACGGCTACCTAAAACGAAAGGGAAAAAGAAGTTCCAATCCTGAGCAAGAGACATTCAAATGTGGCCAAGTTCTCATGATTCAAACCAGCAGTCATAAAGAAGATGTTGTTTTTCTGACTTCAAAATAAAATGTATACAACTAGAAATATAATGGGTTTGAAGCGACTTTGTTGTATGTCATCATTTTTCTAATTAGAAGCACTAAGTTCTCCTTCTTAACGGAAATGATTAAATAACTATGTAGGGCTTCCCTGGTGGCGCAGTGGTTGAGAGTCCGCCTGCCGATGCAGGGGACACGGGTTCGTGCCCCGATCCCGGAAGATCCCACATGCCGCGGAGCGGCTGGGCCCGCGAGCCATGGCCGCGGAGCCTGTGTGTCCGGAGCCTGTGCTCCGCAACGGGAGAGGCCACAGCAGTGAGAGGCCCGCGTACA
Source organism: Mesoplodon mirus (assembly GCF_964341445.2). Classification (NCBI taxonomy): domain Eukaryota; kingdom Metazoa; phylum Chordata; class Mammalia; order Artiodactyla; family Ziphiidae; genus Mesoplodon; species Mesoplodon mirus. Next base: position 25,324,638 of record NC_138990.1, on the reverse strand, counting down.
GCAAAAAAAAAAAAAAAAAAAAAAAAAAAAACTATGTAAACTCAATGATGTTATGGATAGTTACTGATAAGAAAAGCATCAAGTGTGCATGGTTGTCTAGGTTCCAAGGATTCATGTGAAAAATGTATGGCCATCAGAGGTCCACAGTGCAAAGACGTTTAGGGCCATTTTCCAGCCAAGGTTCCAGCCATGATTGTGAGCTATGAACGTTCCTGTTTTAAAAGACACATGTGTAGACAGAACAGTTAACAGATCTGTTATAAATGAGCAAGAATCTGAGCCCTGCTGTAGGCTGGAGCACGCGGCATCTGAGCACACCTGATTACTTAGGACACCGGAGGGACCATTCCTGCTACTACGGGATCCATGTTACTATTCCAACACTTGTCCTTTGGTGCTGACAGAACTTCCTGGCTGGAACACAATCACGGCTGGAACCTTGGCTGGACAATGGCCCTAAACGTCTTTGCACTGTGGACCTCTGATGGCCACACATTTTTCACTTGAATCCTTGGAACCTAGACAACCATGCACATTTGCTGCTTTTCTTATCAGTAACTATCCATAACATCATTGAGTTTACATAGTTATTTAATCATTTCCGTTAAGAAGGAGAACTTAGTGCTTCTAATTAGAAAAATGATGACACACAAGAAAGTCGTTTCAAACCCAGTATGAGGCACATAGGATGCATCTTATAATCAAGGTTCTTATTACAAGTAAGCACTAATTACAGCCTCAGCAAATGGGGTATGGAGCCCCTTTCTGAGCCCCCAATTTAGTGTCTTAATGTAGTCAACATTTAGCACCTTGGACAGTACTTATTTGAGTACCTGCAGTTGACATATTTTTTAAAAACTTAAGTTATTGCCAATAACTCGTCCACTGGGTCAGTTATGCAGTATGATCAATCCACTTGGTTCTTCCTCTATAATTACAGTGGTTATAAACAGGACGGCTGCAAGAACACCTCAAGCAGATGGGCAGCTCCTAACCAGCGAGGGCATGGCTGCAAGACTCCAGGCAGTGACAGAACTCCCAGCCTCTCTTTCTTAAGCAGTTTACTTCCGATTACCCCAAGCACATCTTCCCGGTTTAATTTCCACCTGCAGTAGCTGGAAAACTACTCTGTGACAAAGTACTTTACACAATCAGCACGGAACTTTACATGAAATGTAATTTCAAGATTTTGTGGAAACACCCCAAAATTGTATAACTTGATAGAAGAAGCAACTGTCTCTACATAAGCTTTTTTTTTTTTTTTTTTTAAGAAAGTCATACAGTCATTAGTACTACTGCCCTGGTTTAGAAGCATCCTGACACACAGAATTTATAAAAGCCTTCAACCCATAGTCTCCGAAACATTTCTCAGTTATCCTGAAAAGGACTGCTAGACACACGCCGGTTTTTATTGTCGCTCCCGGGCTTAGGGAGTCTGTGAGGACAAACCCGAAGGGAGGCGGTTACAGCCGGATTAGTCAATCAGTCGGGGAGCCTCGGCTGCGGTTCCTAAACTGTTTCCAGAACACTCGGTTATGCTGCGGGTGGCGACGCGAAGGCTTCCAAGAACTTTTCGTTTTTGACTGAGCCACATTTCTGTTTTTCCCCAACAGTTAAGTTATTTAAAAGTAAGAGGGTGGAGGGGAGTCGTCTGGGGCAGGAATAAGAAGCGATGTCACACAGACACGCACGCACGAATCGGTATCACGAAGTGGGAGTCCAGAGCTGAGCTGTCCCCTAAGTAGCGGGGCGCTCGGCCGGGGGGGACCCCAGCACCGGGCAGAGGCCCCCCAAGACGGAGCTGAGCTCAGGAGGACGCCCGCCGCGGCCCCCGAGGCCAGGAGCCGCTCGCAGGGAGACAGGAGGGGCGAACCCCGAACGCCCAACCCTGGAGAACCTGGTTCCCACGGACCACGGAGCCGCTGCACCTTCACGACAGGGAAAGGCAGACCCTGTAAGTTTCCGTCTGGGATGCTGGATCGGGAGGATGGAGGGTCAGGGGGTCTGCGCCCGCCCGCACGAGCCGCACCGGGAGATGGGGATGGGGACGCAAGAGGGAAGGGGGCGCCGGGTGAGGAGGGGGCGCGGAGGAGAGACAGGGGCGCTGGGAAGGGGAGGGCCTGGGGGGAGAATGGGGTGCAGAGGAGAAGGGGGCGCGCGCAGAAAAGACGGCCGGGAGGGCCGGCACTCACCCTCGCGGGCACTAGCAGGCGGCCGGGGCGCCCGCGGGGGGCAGCCGGGGAGAAGGGTCCCTCGGCGCTCATCGTCGCCCACTCGGCGGGACCCAGCGCTCCGGGCCGCGCGAGCTCAGCGCCGAGGCCCCGCGCGAGCCTCCTAGGGCCCCGCGGGCGCCACGTCCGCGCCCCTCTGCGCTCCGGCGCCGCTCGGGCTCGGTTCGGGCTCCGCGGGCAGCGGCGAGAGGAGCCGAGCGCCGCCCACCGCCCTTGAGCACCGCTCACCGCCCTGAGCGCCGCCCACCGCCCTGAGCGCCGCCCACCGCCCGTGACCACCTCCCACCGCCCTGATCGCCGCCCACGCGACCCGCCGGGAGAGGAGGGGAGCGCGGCTGCCGAGGGGCGGGGACGCGTCCGGGGCTGCGGCGCTCCGGGGGAAAGCGGGAGAGGTGACAGCCTCTGGGTGCTGCCGCTCCCCCGGGCCGGGGTCGAGCTCTCCTCCCGCTCGGCGGCCCCTCCCCACCCCTGCTCCCCGGTGGATCTGACCTGGGGCGTCCCCCCGTCCGCAGTCGGGTGCCTCCGGGCCTTCCCCGCCCTCGGATGGGCGCAGGGCAGCTGCCTGCCGGGTCCCTGGGGACCCCTCCGCCGGGGTCTCCCCGTCACGTGGAGCTGGTGCTGGACCCTGGGGACTGTCCAGAAAAGGAAAGGACACCTTTCGCGCCCGCGCGCCCCACCCGCGCCCGGGCCGGCGGCTCGGCGGCGCCCGTGTCCTCCCTGCGGACCCGGGGACGCCCTGGGGCGCGGGGCTGGGCGCAACTCCCGGCAGTGGGGCAGCAGCCGGTCTGCGATTCCCTTGTTCTCTCAGGACAGTATCGGGCTGCGTAGACCCAAGTCATCCTCGTTCAAGCGTAAACGAAAGTTTGGCATAAATCTCAGGAAAACACACACACACACACACACACGCTACCAACGTTTACAAAGGGCGTGGGTTTTCCTCCCTTTCCAAGTCCCGCGTCTCCCGGTCCCGCAAACTCTCAGGGGCGCAGACGCGCGCGGCCTTTCATCTGCGGAAGCCCGTTCGCTGTCCTTCTGAGGCGGGAAAGCGCGAAAGCCGAGGTGGCGGGACCGGCGCGACCCGTCTCTGCGAATGGAACGCCTGACGCATGGCGGACAAGTGGCGGTGCAACAGACACGAGAGCCGCTGCTCTTTCTGATGGCAACCTGGTTTTTTCGAGCTTTATCGGGAAATAATGGATGGATAACAGTGTGTAAATTTAAGGTGTACAAAGTGTTGACTTGATACACTTACACCGCCGTGTGATTACCACTCTCGGTTAGCTGACCTTCACCAGGTCACATAATTACCATTTCTTTTCAGAAGTGAGAATATTCATAGCAACTTTCACGTGTATAATACAGTCTTGACAACTATAATCACCATGCCGTACATTAGACCCCTGGAATGTATTCATCTTATAACTGAACAGCTTGTACCCTCTGATCAACATCTTTGCAGCCCCCAACTCCCCAGCCCCTGGTACCCACCCATCTACTCTGTTTCTCTGCGTTGGGCTTTTTTAGATTCCATATTTAAGTGAGATCATACAGCATGTGTCTTCCTCTGACTTAACGGAATGCCCTCAAAGTCCATCCATGTGGTTGCAAAATGGCAAGATTTCCTCTTTCTGGCTGAATAATATTCATTATATGTACATATAATATACATACATATACACATAGGCACATATATATCACATATATACATATATATCTGATATATATCACAGTACATATACATACACACAGGTACACACACCCCACATCTTCTTTATCCATTCATGCGTTGCTGGATACTTGGGTTGTTTCCATGTCTTGGCTATTGTGAATAATGTTGCAGTAAACATGGGAGTTCATATATCTTTTCGATATCCTGTTTTCCTTTGGTTATACATCCAGAAGTGGGACTGCTGAGTATAATAATAATTTTATTTATTTTTCGAGGTACTTCCATACTGCTTTCTCCATCTTCCTATGAGCAGAAAACTAGTGTGTTTTGGGGTTTTTTTATTTTTTTTTAACTGAGGGTTTTTAAAATTTTATTTTATTTATTTATCTTTGGCTGCGTCAGGTCTTCGTTGCTGTGTGCGGGCTTTCTCTATCTGCGGTGAGCAGGGCTACTCTTCATTGTGGTGTGCAGGCTTCTCATTGTGGCAGCCTCTCTTGTTGTGGAGCATGGGTTCTAGGTGTGTGGGCTTCAGTAGTTGCAGGACCTGGGCTCAGTAGTTGTGTCTCGTGGGCTCTAGAGCGCAGGATCAGTAGTTGTGGCGCACCGGCTTAGTTGCTCTGTGGCATGTGGGATCTTCCCGGACCAGGGCTCGAACCCGTGTCCCCTGCATTGGCAGGTGGATTCTTAACCACTGTGCCACCAGGGAATCTCCTTGTGTGTGTGTTTTAAAACCATATTTGCTACAAAAGAAGTGTGCTTGCATACGCCATAATTTCTCCATGTTGTCTAAACTAGAAATTCACTAAAGAGTAAAAAAACTATTTAAGAAAAAAAACATCACATGATCATTACCATATTTCTATTTTTAAACCTGATATTAATATGAATTACAACTAAAACTCACAAGAACTACATTGTAGTGCAGGTATCACTTTTTCCCAGTCTTCAGATAATAAATTTTACTGCTAAATTAATATTGTTTTGGAAATTTGTTAATATTTGTGTGCTAAGGAGTTGAAGTGAGTACTATTTTTGAGACGTTCTTGGAAAAAATAACATTTCACATTAAAAAGGATGGTGTGATATAATCGACACTAATATGCTACTCAAAGAACAGGAAGGGAAGGAGGAAGGGAGGAGAAGAAGGAGAAAGGGGAGAAAGATTCCACAGCAGTGGAGGGGGACTCCTGTAGGAAGCCTCTCCCAGGGGAGCCATGGCTGTTGGGGGCCCTTGAGAATCGGCAGATCCTCGGAGGACTCGGAAACTGACCAGGGCAGGCACCAGGGTCCTGGGTCCTGTGCAAGTGCAGGATAACGCAAGGGCTTTTAAGTCATGGTCCAAGAGTGGGTTTTAGGCAGGTGATCAGTGAATGCCTCTAACTGTATGTAAATATTTATATCTTTTACCACTTTTAATAGTCAATATTTTTTTCAATCATTCACACATTCAACAACAACTGATTGCTGACCGATGTCTAGATGCCTTAGTAGATATTGGGGATGTGATGAATGTAAGACCACCAGGTCCTCACGGAGCTCAGAGTCTAGTGGGTCACGGACATAAAATTACTGCCTCCCTTATTTGATGGATTACAGACATTTTATTACCCATGTAATAAAAATGTCCTTCCCAAATCAGGTTCTTAGCATATGTGTTAAATATCTTTGAGAATGAATGAGTGAACTCAAAACTGATTATGTCACTGTATCCTTACCTGAGTAAGAATATTTGGAGAAGATATTAAATATATCCAGTAGGCATTGTAATATTCAAATATGTACCTGCATTTTTAGAATGGTCTCCAAATAGAAATAAACCATGAATACATTTAGTTTTGACTCATAACCAAGTCCCAAATCTTATTTTCAGAGTTATATAAGTGTACAGAGGCTCGGAGGAGAGAATTCGTTTCTGAACACTAAGATACTTCGATTCTCATAGGCTTAAGAAAAATGAATAGAAATTTGAGCAACATGATACGATTCTCCTCAACTTTTGCTGTGACAAAAACAATTATGAGGCTAATTTCTCATTTAACCTTTCTTTTTCTTAATAAGTACATTAGAAATGTACAAAGTGTATGAATTTTGAAAAGTTTGAATTTCTGATTTATTTACTTTTTCTTGCAGAAAATTGCTTGCAATCTACAGATTTTTTAATAAGAAAGTGCTTTAGTAAAACACCGACCTACAACCAAGAATATGGGATTCTTTTGTTTCATAATTTAATAAGATAATCATTAATTTACCTCCTTCCTTATTTATTCAAAAATATGCACTGGACTTGTGTTATGTATCAGGCTTGTGCTACACGGGACAAACACGATGGTAACACAGACCACATGCTCTGGTCCAGTGTGCAGAATACAACACAGGAAGCGTAAGCAGAAACAGCGGGAGCCAAGGGGGTTGGCATTAGTTGGCAAGTGAGTGCGGGATGCCGAGATTCTGTCCAGTCTCCTCAGTCTCCCCTCCCTCAATGCCATGGTCCTCACCGCCCACATCTGCCCTACCAGCCCCAGGAACCAACCACCTGCAGTCCCACTGTCAGTACCCCTACCCCCAGCTCATTTCCTCTGCATGTCCCCTGTGTCTCACTCTACACTTACAGCCAAATAATCTGCTGGCAGCCACTGACCCCTCCCTCAAAAATGACTTCAATTTCTTCCTTATTCCATTTAAATTATAAAATCCACCACTGTCATCTTACAAGCATTACATTACATCTTACAAGCATTACAAGTCTCTTACAAGCATTCCTAACTTCCCCCAGTTTTTCTCGCTGTCATACTTGTCTCGTGAAACCACAAACCTGGTTAAGCCCAACTATCCACCTGTCCCTTACCTTTCCCCAAACACCTGAACCCCGTGAGGGAAAACCACAGAGCCCTGCCGACTGGTCTGTTTCCATCCAGGACCACATCTCAATCAGGCGCCCAGTCACTCCTGTGGTTCAGCCACCTCTCCCGGTGGGTTTGACTTCCAGGCTCTAAAACAACTTCCCTCCTCCCTTCCTCCCATATTCTCTCTCTCTCTCTCTCTCTCTCTCTCTCTCTCTCTCTCTCTCTCTCTCTCTCTCTCTCTCTCTCTCTTTCCCTCCACCTCCATTCACTCTGCTGCAGATATTCTCTCTAATTCAAAGAGAAACTAGAAACAGTTAGATAGGAGCTACCTCATGTGTCTCCCACCTTCTGTTCCCTCCACAAACACTTTCTGCTACCCTTCTCAGGGGACATGCCCTGCCTTATGGAAGATAGTCCACCCCGCCCCAATTGCCAAGGAACCTGTCACTTTTGCCTTTTCCTGCAGTATCCCTCCCTCCCCCCATACCCGCTCCCTCATCCTCCGGAGGAATTGTCCATTTTCAGCTCCCTCCCAAACCAGATTCTCAAAGAGCTTTAACTTCCCACCTCAGGCTCTCCTCCATCCTCTCCAGCTGGCTTTATCTACCTGCCACCAGGAGTCAGCCTCCTTCAGGGCTCCAGTGACAGCCCCCCTCCACCCAGACATTGAGGTCAGCACAACAGGATCCTGCACGGATCTGATCAAACTTGAGTGAATATCAACCTGAATAATCAATTAATGAAAAAGGACGAAGTCTTTGTAGTTACTTGAAGGCCCAGTTACAATTTGATCCTCAGAAAATGAAAACCAGAGTTCTTTTTCCTGGAAATTTTAAGAAAGGGGCCAACAGTCAGGATTAACCTGGACAAAGGGAAACACACACTTTCAGCTCCATTGCTCCTAAGCCAGGTCAGTGGTGTTTCCCTGCTCCTCTTTAGAGAAGAAGGTCTGGTCTCTGGGTCTTCAGAAGGCACAGTGGCAGAAGAGGTAGCGTCCATATCTGCTCACAGGACAGCTCTGTGGGCAGCCGTGCACTTACCCAGTCATTCCAATAACTTTCAGTGCTGATATCGTAGTCCCAATCTGAGGAAAAAAAACCAGGGCTTGAGAGGTTGATATGTAAGCTTTTGACTCAGCAATACCACATCTAAGAATTTATCATAGTACATGATAAAAATAATTGTGCACACACACACATGTAGATACAGGACTGCTCATTACAGCCTTACTAAAACAGAAAAATATCAGAACACCATTTTTATACATAAAAAGGGATTCATTAAATAAAATGTCATCTGTACACATATTTTATGAAGCTGTTACCAAGAATGAGGTATATTTACATTTATGTCTAGTAGACAAAGTCTACAATATGTTAAGAGAAAACAGTTATAAAATGTACATATTGAATAATACACTTTATGAAAAAACGTAGTACCATTTATGTAATAGAGAACTCATATAAGTGAGCTGTGCTCTGGGGCAGGCTCAGGAGAACCCCAAGTCCTCCAGGTGCGGGGAGGCGTGTTGGCAGCCTGGCCGCAGTCAGGGTACCAGCGCCTGAGAAGGTGGTGTGTGTATGCGCGTTTGCATCTGTACTTGCATAGACGAGAGGATGGTGGCTGCCTTGGAAATATATGTGATTATGAAGAATACTTTTATTTCATTCTTCATAAAATTTGTAGTTTTCACTTTTCAAAGAGAAAAGCTAGTACCTGTATATCAATACAGTTCTATATGCTGTCAGTACCATATAGCTTTATATGTAGTATACATATGGTAAATACTACATGATAAACACTATGCAGAAATAAGTTTTTTCTTTTGGAAAAAATACATGTGAATTTATATTCAACTGAACTCTACAGCAAGTTTCCAAACATGATTTAGTACGCATACGGTTTCATTGGGGACTATTACTTACAATTCCTTATGAAATTTTATGTAAAATACAGATTTTTATTTCAAGTCATTTATTTTCTTTCTTTGACTTTCATTAAAATATCAGTATTTTGTAAGTCTCTCTCTCTACACACACACACACACACACACACACACATATATAATATGGGAAAAGTGGCAAGTATTTAACACATCATGAATGTTTTTGCACAGAGAGTGAATATCAATTGGGATTTTCTCCAAAAACAAAGATTTTGGAGCATGTCGGGAAACTCTGAACTCTCTGATCCATGGTGAGCGGCTACAAGATATTGACAAACTTTGATTCCCCTGTGAACATCCGAAGGTTAATTTACCCATAGATCCACCCAACTGAATAAATACTCTTGAGACTATTTATACAAATCACCACCACAGAAGTAACTCCCACCTAAGAAGTGGCCCAGCCGTGATGCTTATTCCCCACCTGGTCCTGGAGCTGGTCCCTCACTTTCCACTTCCCTGGTGAGGTGACCTGGGAAGAAGGATGCAGGTAAGTTGCAGAGGTCACCGGCTCTGAGGGCAGGGAGGGAGTCACACCCAGTAGTCACGTTTGGAGCCCCGGCTCTGAAACCCCTCAATATTGACCATGGAGGACACGCATTTTTAAACACGAGATTGTGAGGTTTAAAAGAGACAATTCCCTTTCTCTTTTAAAAATGACAGTGAGAGTAGATTTATTTTTATTTTAAAAGTCCTTTTGATAAAAATAAAATAATATTTTTTAAAAAGTCATAAAATGTATGCCAAATATACCAAATGCAAATACTCAGTTGTTTTGCTCTCCCATTAAATTTTTTTAACATCTTTTTTTCATTTTTTTTAAGTATAGTTGACATATGATATTATAGTAGTTTCAGATGCACAACAAAGAGATTTGACATTTATTTACGTTACAAATTGATCCCCACAATGTTTAGTAACCATACGTCACCATATAAAGTTATTATAATATAATTGACTATATTCCCCGTTCTGTGTATTACATCCCATGACTTATTTATTTTATAACTGGAAGTTTATCCTTCTTAATTCCTTTCACCTACTTCACTCATTCCCCCACCCCCATCCCCTCTGGCAACCGTCTGTTTGTTCTCTGTGTCTATGAGTCTTTTTTCATTTTGTATTGTTTGTTCATTTGTTTTGCTTTGGGCTTTTCTTTTAGATTCCACATATAAGTGAGAACACAGCATATTTGTCTTTCTCTGTCTGACTTATTTCCCTAAGCATAACACTCTTTATAACCATCCATCCTGTCACAGATGGTGAGATTTCATTCTTCATTCTTTTTATGGCTGAGTAATATTCCATTATTAATAGTCTGTCATATATATATATATATATATATATATATATATATATATATATATATATATATATATATATATATATTTCACATCTTCTTTATCCATTCTTCTGTTGAGGGGCACTTAGGTTGCTTCCATATCTTGCCTATTGTAAATAATGCTGTAATGAACACTGGGGTGTGGATATCTCTTAGAATTAGAGTTTTCATTTTCTTCAGGTAAATACCCAGAAGTGGAATTGCTGGATCCTATAGTACTTCTATTTTTAATTTTTTGAGGAACCTCCATACTCTGTTACACAGTGGCTATACCATTTACATACCCACCGACAATGCACAAAAGTTTCCTTTTCTCCACATTCAATCCTGAGAGATTTACCAGCCTTTATTTACTGACATGTACATCATTATTTTTTTATTATTTTATTTCTACAATTATAATTTTTCTCTAATCTACGTATAGTTCTGTTTCAGTGGGATTTCTAAAAAGACGGAAAATGTGTGAATGATCACCTTGTCATATTCTAGCATTGTTTTTATTGCTTAGGATTTAGGTTGACAGGATTGAGCTGGTAATAGAAAACTCCTCTTAAATAATCGACATTGGTTTGTTGAGGGACTTTCTTTATATCACAATAATTCCTCTTCTTTTATCTCCATGCCCATCCCCTATCTTACATGCATATTTATTTATATATGTATTTCTTTGGAAATATGTAGTGGGGTGTGTGTGTGTGTGTGTGTGTGTGTGGTATTTTGCTATAGAAATCATTCTATTTCTAACATTCTTCACCTTACTATGTTTATAGAACTATTTTTTTAAACCTAGTAAAATTTTATTTTATTTTTTATTGGAGTATAGTTGCTTTACATAAAATTTTATTTTATTTTTTATTGGAGTATAGTTGCTTTACAATGTTGTGTTAGTTTCTGCTGTACAGCACAGTGAATCAGCTATATGTATATTCCCTCCTTTTTGGATTTCTTTCCCATTTAGTTCACTGCGGAGCATTAAGTAGAGTTCCCAGTGCTATGCAGTAGGTTCTCATTAGTTATCTATTTTATACATAGTATCAATAGTGTATATATGTCAATGCCAATCTCCCAGTTCATCCCACCCCCCTTCCCCCCTTGGTATCCATGCATTTGTTCTCTACATCTGTGTCTCTATTTCTGCTTTGCAAATAAGTTCATCTATACCATTTTCTAGATTCCACATATATGCAATAATGTACAATATTTGTTTTTCTCTTTCTGATTTACTTCACTCTGTATGGCAGTCTCTAGGTCCATCCTCGTTTCTGCAATGGCACAATTTCATTCCTTTTTATGGCCGAGTAATATTCCATTGTATATATGTGCCACATCTTCTTTATCCATTCCTCTGTTGATGGACATTTAGGTCATTTCCATGACCTGGCTATTGTAAATAGTGCAGCAATGAACATTGGGGTGCATGTGTCTTTTTGAATTATGGTTTTCTCCAGGTATATGCCCAGTATTGGGATTGCTGGGTCATATGCTACTTCTATTTTTAGCTTTTTAAGGAACCTCCACATTGTGCTCTATAGTGGCTGTATCAGTTTACATTCCCACCAACAGTGTAAGAGGGTTCCCTTTTCTCCACACCCTCTCCAGCATTTAATGTTTGTAGATTGTTTGATGATGGTCATTCTGACCAGCGTGAGGTGATACCTCATTGTAGTTTTGATTTGCATTTCTCTAATAATTAGTGATGTTGAGCATCTTTTCATGTGCCTCTTGGCCATCTGTATGTCTTCTTTGGAGAAATGTCTGTTTAGGTCTTCTGCCCATTTTTTTGATTGGGTTTTTTTTTTTATATATATTGGGCTGCTTTAATATGACATATAAACAATGCATTAGGGCTTCCCTGGTGGCGCAGTGGTTGAGAGTCCGCCTGCCGATGCAGGGGACACGGGTTCGTGCCCCAGTCTGGGAAGATCCCACGTGCCGCGGAGCGGCTGGGCCCGTGAGCCATGGCCGCTGAGCCTGCGCGTCCGGAGCCTGTGCTCCACAACGGGAGAGGCCACAACAGTGAGAGGCCCTCGTACCGCAAAAAAAAAAAAAAAAAAAAAAAAAAAAAGCAAACAATGCATTATCTCAAGTACTTTATAAAATTCCACTATTTTACTTATCTATTTGCCAGATAAGTAAAGGATAAATCTGTAGTTTATCTATGAATTTTGCTGCCGTAGCAACATTGTGATTAAAATCCCTTTCACTTTTTCTCCTTGTGGATGCCTGAGGAGCGTCTTTGAAACAGGTAAATCACTTAATATTAACAAATTACACAGAAAATCCTGTACAAAATTTATTATTGTTGTTCATCCTTCCCACACATTAAAAAAAATCCAAACCCAGCCTTCAAATCTGTCTCATAAACAATCACTTTGCTTGCCCAGCGATCTTTTTGCCTGTTGCTGCCATTCTTCCAAATTACTAGACTTCAGAATTTCAGATAATGGGAACTTTGATTGTAAAATGAGTCAGTGCAACAAATAAAGAGCAATGGAAAACTCGTTGCAAATTTATTTCTAAAGAAGGAGGACATGAATTTTGAATGTTGAAAGGTATTTACAGTTTTTGTGAAAAGACTTCAGAACATGGAATCTTAACTCCTTTTCTTAAGTGGTCAATGATTTGAATTTAAAAAGTGGAGCCCGAAATGTTGCACTGCTCTTTCAAAACTTTACAGAGTGTTTGGTGTGATGCGTGATAGTGGTGTGCTGGGGAGGACAGAAATTGTTGCTGCGTGGACCTAAGGTCACCACCCCATAGGATACCTTCAGTGGTAACAATAACTGATTTTAAGGTCAACTAAGGTTCTCCTGAGCTTTCTATACAATGCGCCAGAAGCTAAGAGTCCTCTGTGGATGAGCTCACCGTATTTTCTCTGGAGCCCTGTGAGCTCAATGCCAGTCTCATCCCACTTTACAGATGAGGGGTGGAGGCCTGTTTTGGCCCAGGGTTGGTGAGCAGGGACCTGCGGTTGGAGCACAGTGTGTGGCCTTAGCACGGAGCCCTACGTGCTGACAGCATGCTTGACTAATGAGTCGACGTACGTTATTCCTTGAACTTCGATTTCAAAGCCAAAATCTTAACGCCTACTTTGGAGAGTTGTTATAATGACTAATTTGTAAAATGTCTGGTGTCATCTGGAACATAAAAGGAGCTCAATAAATTTACTCACTATAATTATTACAAATTTCATCAATGGCTATGACAATTAGTCATATTGTAGACACAATATCTGCCATCACAGATAGACTGGGAGTCCTGACCTGACTCAGAGAAGTGTCACATCCTCTCCCCTTAAACACAAATGGCTTCTCCCTCAGAAAGTGTACTGTAACGTTAAAAAGAAATCAATCTACAGTGTTGCCCACAATCCTTTGCTTTTAATGGGCTCTTCATTTCATTACGTATTATGATAATTCTGCTAATTCGGCCTTCAGTAAACTATAATGTGAAAACTCAATAGAAGAAAGTAGTGTTTGCTTTAGCAAAAATTAGCCTCTGGCATACAACCAGACAAAAAAAAACTATCTATTTGGCACGAGATTTGCAAACAAGTTTTCCTAATAGTAATTCTCAGACTCTGTATTAGAGCCCCTTCTACTTTATTGAAAGTAATTCTGATCTGCTGTGAGTATAACTCCTACGTAGTTATGGCTGGAGCTCACAAAGGCAGCCTGTTCTGTGAGAGTTGATAAGCTTATAAGCAGAGCACCAACCCCCATAGGATTGTGTTAATTTGGAGACCTTTAATGTTCTTTAATTGCCTGATAATAGTTTTTAACTGATTTTAAGAATTACCTTTTAAAAATCATTTTCTCCCCATTTCCTTGGTTAAGATGGTGGAAAAAATAGAAAGGACTGAGCTATACTTTTCTTGAGCTAGATATTGCCATCAGCTTGTTTCTTCAGGTGTTGCATTACTACGAAGCACAGTTATTTCTCAACACGCTTTGTACGTGCCGAGTAGGCATGTGTTAAGGTGAGTGTGGGGGAGTGCCATTTTACTGCCCTAGAGGGTTTTTGTTGTTGTGGGTTTGTTTGATTTTGTATTTTTTCATAATAGCCTAAGTCCAGCTGAAAAAGCATACGATATATGGTTGTAGATTATAACGCACAGCTCTGTCCTGAAGGCAAATATTGCCCAAAGTACAAATAAATGAGAGGTCTTTTATTAGAAATAAATACATAACTATAAAATGGCTGATACATTTGCTCTGTAAATTGAGAATAGAAATTCAGGATAAATTCAGGCTGGTTTCAAGAAATCCTCCTCCCACCGTTAGCTCTTTCCCTCATTCTGTGGCCATCTGTAAACACCTTTAGGCTGGTACTTATTAAACATGATCTTGTGTTAGTGTAAATTATGCACACACACTCACATGCACACACATGAACACGCACAGATGCACATACATACACATTCACATGCCCTGGAAGTGAAGACAGGCCTGGAGGTGAGGACAGACTGGATCTGACAGTGTCATCAAAGGCTCGTCCTAAAGGAACCCCGACCACTTCTGCCAACACTCTGTGTCCACGGTTAGTCCTGCGGCCCCTCCCTGCACAGGCGGGCGCCGGCCCTGTCCCCTACTGGCAGGGGCAGTGACCAATTCCAAAGTCGCTCAGGTGCGCAGCACAGCTTCACATGCTTTCAAAGGCTGAATGGGCTCCTGAACATCCCAGGACAGCGGGACGGCCCCTCAGACCCCGGGGATGGAAGCCCGACTTGGCTGCTGCCTCTTGTTCAGGTCCTGCTGTGGCAGCTCTCGGCCTGCAGACCTGGATCTGCTTCTACAGGAGAAGGTTCCCTTCCCTCCTCTCTGTGCAACCGGACAGGAGCAAACTAACTGCCTTGAGCACCCTCAGAGGGAGAAGCACCCAGGTCAGGGCCCTCCGCCCGGGAGGAAATGTCCTCAATGAGCCCCCATTTTGTTCCCTGCCAGACACTCCCTTTTGGATGTGACCTGTGGCTGCACTTTGGAGATGCCCTTGGTTTTGCATCCTCACCTCCGGTGCGGCCTGTGACCCCCAACCTGCCTCCCCCCAGCCTGCCCCGCTGTGGGAGAGGGATCGAACGTCATTTAAATTCTCTGGCACTCACAGACCTTCTTGAGGCTCAGGGTTTCTTTTACAATCAACTATTTCAAACTCTTGGCGAGCTTCTTATTTGGGGCTCCTTGCGACAATAGCCACACTCTGGTATTAGGGCCACCCAGCAGGTGTGTGGGAACCACATCCTTAACCCGTTTCCTGGAGACAGTCGTGTAATTGAGGAGACTCAGAGGGCACCATCCCAACCTACTGAAATTAACCACCTCCCTGCCAGGCTGTGCAGCACAGGTTGGCCACTAAAATTATCTATATTCCAACTTCTGTAAGTGACGGTCTTTCTAAGTATTCATCACTGCAGAACAATTTCCCATGGTCGCCGTCACAGACTGCCACAACCTTGGTGGCTTTCGTTGCTTCATAAACTGGCCCCGTCCCCAAGAGGGCAGGGAGAGACCGAAGAAACTGGCAGACCTCCAGACGGGGAGGGTGGCAGGTGTAACCTGTAGGGGGCTTACTCATGAGGCTTGCCTTAGACCCCAAGACAAGTGGCTATCTGCACCCACCGCCAGATTTTAGAAGTTTATAGAGGGCTTACCTGGGTTCCATCAGGTTCACTGTCAAGACGGCCTCGACCTTGAGGCTGTGTCTAGGGTGGGGATGGTGCAAACATCCCAGGGTCAGAGGTGAGGGGCCCCAGTTGCCCAGGACAACTCGTAGGGCTTCTCAATTACCTTCTCCATCAGCTTTGAAACAGTACAGATCTAATTCTTACAGTTCTGCAGGCCAGGGTCCAAGGGGGTTTACAGTCTAATAGCCAGGTGTTGGTGGGCTGCCCTCCTTCCACAGGTGCCAGGGGAGGGTCCAGCTCCCAGGGGCTGCCGTGCTGTCTGCGTCCTGGCCCTCCTCCCACCTGGGCCAGGAGTGCTGCCTCACCTGCATCACCTGGACTTTGACATGTTACCCTCTCATCACATACGTGGACTTGTGATCACACTGCCCGCACCCCCTCCCCGACAGTCCGGGATGACCTCCCTTCTCGAGGTCAGCTGACTACTGGCCACAGCTCCGTCTGCAACCTTCACTTGCTTTGCCACGTTACACACATAACCACGGGCCTTGAGCAGGACGTGGGTGTGTTTGGGGACCAGTTATTCCACCTGCACTTGCTTTCTTCCCTCCAAGCTTTTAAAATATATATTTTTTGACCACACTCAATGGACAGCCCACTTGTGGTCCCATTTTCTATTTCAGTCAGAGTAGGTCTACAGTATTAACCACCACCCCCAAATCTGCATCCCTCACACAATGAAGATTTAATTCCTGATCCGGCTGCGTGTACATGCGTGTGGGCCTCACCAGAGGAAAACAGCCCTGACACCACTCACACCGGCCCTGAACGCGCATCCTTGCCCAGATCTGGTCATGGGCCCCTCTGCCACCATCTGACATTGACAGTAATGACACCACATCTGGCACCTTGTTTTTGCTAAGACAATATTTTAGTTCTTTAAGTAACGTTTAAAACTATCATTCTGCTCTCGTCATAGATTTTATTGTCAGTTTATTCTATTTTATCTCTCTTTTTCATAACATGATTTCAATTAGTATACTGATCTCTCGAATCTTCAAATTTCTTATTCTATTTTTTTCAGATACGTTTTCCTTAATCCGTCTTAATTGTAAGGTTCTTAACTCCTGTTTTTAATCTTTAATTCTACCCACTGTTCTCATTTTAATGTTTCTCTCATTAATATTCTAACTATTTAATTATAATATTGTATCATTTATTTACTGAGTTCCTAGATTTTTATCTTGAAGCTCATTTACTTTAGATCTCATTATTATTTCTCTTTTACCCAACTGTGAATCTATTATGCTCTTACTTCTCTTATTTTCAAATTGTACTAATTACCTTTACTTTGAATTTTATTTTACATAACTCTTTTTTATGTGTGAATACGGAAAACGTAGTTAACGGATATTACTTCTCTTCATCACAGCTTGTTCTTTCTTTAGGGAAGGAGCTAACCTTTGCCATAATGTAATTCATGGTCCCTCATACAGTGGCCATGTTGAAACAGTCATTTCTACTGCATGATCCACGGCGTGGTGGGTAGAAGTTTACCCCTCCAGCTTTACAAATTTACATCACAGATGTAAGAAATGAGGAGGAGGAGACCCGTAGAGAGAGAACAGACATTAAAGATAAAGAATGGAAGTTGTTTACCCAAAATTTTCTTTGGGAACAAGCCCTGGACTGAATCTCTTTCAAGGGTTTTGTGCAATACCTTTTAAAGAAAGCAGAAAACTTCCGCACCCCAGGCTCTGGGAGGGGAAGTTTCATTAAAAGGCGCCTGTTCTAAATGGTTGTCTTCCGCCTTCTGTGTTGGCTTCGTGTCCTCATGCTGCTTTAACAAAGCACAACACACTGGGCGGCTTAGAACAACAGACCTTAAGGTCTTACAAGTCTGGAGGCTACAAGCCCAAAATCAAGGTGTAGGCAGGGCCGACCCGCCCCTTCCGACCTTCTGGGGACACCTCCTGGGAAGCATAGCTCCAGCTTCACGCGGCTTCTCGTAAGGACACCAGACCTACTGGATTAGGGCCCACGTCCCTCCAGTGTGACTCATCTTAGCTAATAGCACTTCCGTTGACCCTGTTTCCAAATAAGGTTGCATCCACAGATATTAGGGGCGAGGACTTCAACATCTCTCCTGGAGACACAGATCAATCCACAACATACATCAAGGTGGTGATTTCCAGATACCAGATTAACAATGACATCAAGTGATTTGTGGTGAGGAACACACTGGCGAGAACTTCATCCTGAAACACAGAAGCTGGCGACTCATCCGTGGCCGAGGCTGGACCCTGCACAGCTTGTCTGGTTTTTTTTTTTTTGGAAGCTTTGGAAGCCATGTTATTTTTCTTTAAACATTTGTTTACCTCAGTTAATTTTAAAACCTTATTTTGCAGAGAGACAATTTTAGGCTCCTGATAATATTTGGAAGCCTCAAAACACAGTCGAAATAAGCATTCAATTCAGTTTCGGAAATTTTAGAGCTATCATTGTCCAGTTCAGTTTTCTTTTGTTTTTTTTTTTTTAACATCTTTATTGGAGTATAATTGCTTTACAATGGTGTGTTAATTTCTGCTGTATAACAAAGTGAATCATCTGTACATATACATATGTCCCCATATCTCTTCCCTCTTGTGTCTCCCTCCCACTCTCCCTACCTGAGTTTTAACTGGTGCCTCTGAGGCTCCAGTGGGGAAGCAAGCAGAGCGCTGGGTGTGGCTGTGAGGACTCTGAAAACCACAGAGGGCTGCAGATGCACAAATGGGAAGATCAGCAAAAATGTCCTGGAATGTGGACAACTCTTCACTTAATCTCATTCTTTACAGCCAAACCCATTTTGTTAATACCTACTTGAAACAGAAAAGTGAATGCATTCATTAGCATGACCCAGAGGTAGAGCCCCTTTACAGTATAAAAAAAACAAACGCAAACTGAATTATATTGTTCCAAGATCTTTGCTTAACTGATGATCTTGACAACTATTTTGAAGGTCACGCACCACAATACAGAATTACTCTTGCCATAAAAGCGTATGTTGGAATCATAACTGCATTTAATTGAAAGTGTGCATCTTTTTTAATCTTAAAGATGATATAGGTGTATTATTAGTTTATCCAGAGTAAATCAGTGTAAGAAATTTAGAAAATTTAAATTATCTAGATTTGTCATGAGAAAACTCAGACCTCATGACAGCTTAAGTGAAAAATTATAATATATTGCACAGACTTTTTTTTTTTTTTTTTTTTGTGGTATGCGGGCCTCTCACTGTTGTGGCCTCTCCCGTTGAGGAGCACAGGCTCTGGATGCACAGGCTCAGCGGCCATGGCTCACGAGCCCAGCCACTCCGTGGCATGTGGGATCTTCCCGGACTGAGGCACAAACCTGCGTCCCCTGCATCGGCAGGCAGACTCTCAACCACTGCGCCACCAGGGAAGCCCCCTGCACAGACTTTTTTTTTTTTTTAATTAATTTATTTATTTATTTTTGGCTGTGTTGGGTCTTCGTTTCTGTGCAAGGGCTTTGTCTAGTTGTGGCAAGTGGGGGCCACTCTTCATCGCGGTGAGCGGGCCTCTCACTATTGCGGCCTCTCTTCTTGCGGAGCACAGGCTCCAGACGCGCAGGCTCAGTAATTGCGGCTCACAGGCCTAGTTGCTCTGCGGCATGTGGGATCTTTCCAGACCAGGGCTCGAACCTGTCTCCCCTGCATTGGCAGGCAGATTCTCAACCACTGCGCCACCAGGGAAGCCCCACAGACTTTTTAAATCAAAATTATCAAACCAAATTGATCTGTCCAAGGCTTATCTATGTTTGAATTGATTTCTTATAGGAACAAATACTTTTATGTTAGCGGTTTCTCAAAAGTTTGTTCTTTTTATTTTTTTTTCGTTGAAGTCTAGTACACTTCAGGAGTCAGCAGTTCCGTTTTTTTTTTTGTTTTTTGTTTTTTTGTAAATGTTCTTGGAATTCAAGGAATATTAGATTTATGCAAACACTTAGTAGTCTAAAACCAGCCACAGAAGGGCTCCTTTGTTTCAAGGGGCCCCATAGTCTAATTTATTGATTACTCTGGAGGCAGGACGATCTCACACTGGCAGGTGAGGCCTTTTTCCGACTAGAGGTGTGCAGACTCGCAGGGCACCTGCAGCGGCTCCGGTTCCTCAAGTTCAGCCTGGGGTGGAGAAACACACACACACCGCAAGGCAGTTCCGCATCCCTCTCCGCAGTGTCCAGACACGTTCTTGCCCAGACACAGACCAGACAGCAGACTCGCAAATCCTCAGCTGTCGCTGCCGACGGACCTCGTCACAAACTGGCTCTTCGTCCTGCGCTGCCCCCAGCTGAGAACAACTCATCACCCACACCCGACCAAGGACCGGCGAGGGAGCCTGGGGAGGGCAGGCCTAGCGTCGCTCGGGCTGTGGCTCCCAAGGCCCTTTGTCCGCAACCAGCAAACTTTGAGTGACGGAGACCTTCCTCCGTAACGTGGGTGGGAGGGCTTGAGAGCAAAAGCTGCGACCTCCCAAAGAAGAAGAAATTCTCCCTGAAACCCCCAACCCCGGCTGCTGGCCTGTGCTACTTCATTCTCACCACAGACTCTACAGTTTCTAAGTTGCACGGAGTCGGGCCTGAGTTTGCTTCCTAGGGCTACGGCTTATCAGCTCTGTGCTCTTAATGTATTTCACATCTTCTCCTTTAGTTTTATCACCTGTAAAATGGAAGCAAATCCACTTCATAGAGATTTTCAAATATTGACATGAAAGAGTGCAGGCAAAGCACTTAGCCATGAAATAAGCGTGTCATGGAGCAAGTGCTCAGATGTCAGCAGCCCTCACACCTCCTGCCGCTGTCGGTCTGATTACATATGCAGTATATACGTATGGTTGCCACTTGCATCTCTTCAAAAAAGTTGGGATAAATTAAATGTCCAATATTATGTTTTAAAGCCTCACTGGAAAGAATCTGATGGATTTGCTATTTTCTATTCTCCTAATTTTTGTGGCTCTTCTCTCCCTATGTTTTATGATAAAATCACTGATTTGTTTGTTCAGTAATTCTTTGCAAATAAGACTAACAGAAATAGATGTTCTTTCACTGGGCAAAGGGGATCATAGGAAGGAAGTTTATTGATTTGGGCTATTTTGTCTTTGGGGAGGAAAAGTGTAATGGTTTCTTGGTAGAGTTTAGTCTGGTTCCGTCCAGGGGCGCTGAGACTCACTCACCACCTCCCGAACTCTGAAGCCAGGAAGAGAGGAGAGTTAACCCTTCAAAGGTCTTACTGATACTGAAAAGTGACACGATGCTTTGGACAGAGGAAGGCCAGATTTAAGGGCCAGAAGAGAGAGAGAGAGCCCCTTTGACTCTGTTTTGAGGGTTATCCCGACTTCACTGCATCCTCTGCACTGCTGGGGATTTGCCCTGGAGCGTGGAGGAACTCGCTGGACCAGCATCGTGATCTAGCTGAGATGGGGAATCAGTGTCTCTTCCCATCGTGGTGACAGTGAATAGCGATGCCTTCTGGAGAAGGAACGGCTGCCTCGGGGTGTCCTCCGAGGTCCAGGGCGGCAGTGCTGGTGTTGGGTTCTTTTCCTGATTAGCTCCCACTTGGCAGTTCCACTGAAATGTCAGAGTAGAAGCTCATTTTTGAAATATGGAAACAGCGTGAGCGGGTGTAGACCTTGGTCTCCCCACAGCAGCGTGAACAGTTTTCAGGATCAGAGCTTACAATGAGCACAAGTCTCCCAATCGCTGGGATGGATTTCCCAGTTCAGTGGTTACAATTTTCCAAATGATTGAATTTGGCGTACAATTTACCCAGAACTGACAATAACTTTCAGGCTTTTTGATAATAAACCTTCTCAATCTGGGAATATAGCTTACTTTTTCGACAAGGATTTTTGAAGGCTGATTTGTCTTATTTGGTAGCCACAAAAAAAGCCTAAATCCTGAGCTTGTTTAATTATTATTGCTCAGGACAGCATTTTAGGGGAGAAATTGGCTTTTTGCTGATGTTTGAAGGAAGTTTCTGTTATGCCGCTTCTGTTAACCATGTGATATTAAGGAAATGTCTCTCTTTCACGCTGAGTGCCCTTAAGTTTACTTCACTGAAGCTAAATATCCTTCAGAGCAAGGAAGGTCCCTAACCCTTGATTTACTTGCCTGGTGTTCTAATATGTGTTTTTTGTTTACATCCTCACAAGCATTTTGACCTTTTCCATTTAACAAACAAGGGCTTTATGTTTTCACTTTAGTTTTCCAACACAAGGTATTTTATGTCAAATTCCTGGGCCTTTGACAGCGGCTGTTACAACCAGTAACTGTTGTAACACTGTTCCCTTTCCAGGAAAGCAAGGAAACTGTTCCAAAAAGATTGATTTGCTGATATTTTGCTGTTATAAGACATAGAGTTAAACTGCTAGGAGAAATTCCCAAAGCCAAAAGGAGTTCTGCAAATATTAGCCAACTGCCCTGAAGCATATCTGGCTTTATTAAAATGCCTACAACTCTCCATCTGCCTCATCTCATGCAAACGGAAGTTTGATCTCCTTACTAAGTAAGACTTCACTACAAATGCTTTGCACGACTTTATTTTAAAAGTATCAACATTTAAATAGAAGAATCAGGGCTTCCCTGGTGGCGCAGTGGTTGAGAGTCCGCCTGCCGATGCAGGGGACACGGGTTCGTGCCCCGGTCTGGGAAGATCCCACATGCCGTGGAGCCGCTGGGCCCGTGAGCCATGGCCACTGAGCCTGTGCGTCCGGAGCCTGTGCTCTGCAACGGGAGAGGCTGCAATGGTGAGAGACCCGCGTACCACAAAAATAAATAAATAAATAAATAAATAGAAGAACCAGTGTGAGGTTTTCACTCTGATTTAATGGAAATGTCAAAGAAAAAATAAAAATATCAAATCTGTACTATTGGAAAATGTCAAATTTATGGACACACACGCATACAAAACCGTTTCATATATCTTATCTCATTATATATTTCCAGCAGCTTGCGGATGTACGTAGAAAGGCAGACAGAAGATATATAGCATGTTAAGAACATGAGCCCTCGGGGGTGGAAGACCAGGGTATTTTACCAGCAAACACTGAGTTATAAACTGAACGCGCATATCACCTCCTGAAGCCCCACCTGAAATAGTGCCACTAATTTCCTTCTTTCTGGTCTGATGCTTTACCAGGTCCAGGTGACTGGAGGTGGTGGTGGACGGGATGCATCTGTCCTCACAGGCACTGGGGCAGGGCTGCCACACGGACACACCTTCTTTAGGAGGCGAGACCAGACCTTCCATTAGGATGAACTGCAATCTTATCACTCATCTCAGTACTGTTCTCCAATTCTTGGACACAAGCAGAAAACCAACGTGTACCATTTGTTGAGCAGCCTGAGAACTGAGTAAGAGATTTTGGGTGTGCTGTAATTGTTCATTTATGTGTTGATTTCCTCAGGACACTAAGCCTTTGAAGTATTTTAGCCCTTGAATTCATCTTTATAGACTCATTAATTAGCATACACCTAACACAGAAATAAAGTCACAGAGAATATTCGTTAAATAAATAAACACATAGTATTTCTTTCTTTTTCATACATTAATGAGGCAAGTTGTTACATCTGGACTGTGAGAATTGAAATAAAAGTAAATAAAATGTTTAGAAAATCTAGAGCTTAAACAGTAATACTAAAAATATATTGTATTAATTTATCACATATTTTTAAAGTAATTACTTTGTGCTGAGAGTGGTTTTCGGTGGTACAGATCCAATGGAAGCAAGATTGATTTGATTTGTGTCCTTATCCTTAGAGAGCTTACGATGTAGCCACAGGGCTGTTTTATTAGGATGAGTTATCTTTACCAGATGGAGGTGAGATCAGTACCACAGAAATGAGCAATATATTATTTACAATGTTTTGGTGCCTTGAGAAGATTCCGTGCCCTTGCGAACTCACACTAGGATATCTTTTCAGCACATTTGGACGCTCAGTAGGAGTTTGGAATATATTTCCTCAGAAATAAACCCTTGACACAGGACTAGTTACAGAGCAGGGCTGTGTACAGAGCAAAGCATAGGAAATTGGTAAAAGGTTCTTCCAGGACACAGTTAATCCTACCGTTGTCTGGACCAGGATCTGGGCTCTGCACCTCTTCCAGCTTCCATTAGGGTCCTTAGCAACTCTCTGTTCCAATCCCTCCTTGGAACATCGTCTGTCCTCTGCTTTCATCAAATCTTGATGCCCAGGGAATGATTCTGAAACCTCCATGTCTCTCAGTGTCCATGGAGGAGGTTGGGTTATCTTTACCTAATTAGCCCCTTTTTTTTCTTATAAGTCATCCAAGGTATTTGAAGAAAAATGAGCCAATCCAGATATTTTGAAATGCAGAGAAATGTTACTCAAAATTCTGCTACACAACTATAACCATTGGTGTAAACGTTCTCAAATATTATTCCTCCTGTGAGTGTGAGTATACTTTACATTAAATATAATATATATGATTATACTACAGGTGTGCTGTTATACATTGAAGCCCACTCTCTATTATGCTTTCTCAACTAAAATATAGTTAAACATTTGTCTATGTGATTCTAAGTTTATGTCATTTTCACTGCTACATAAAATTCCCTTTTTAGGATGTACATGAGATATTTAACTCATTTTATATTGTTGAATACTGTGATGGTTTATTTTACATGTCAGCGTGACGGGGTCCTGGAGTACTCAGATGTTTGGGCCAGTGTAATTCTGGGGTTTCTGGCAGGGTGTTTTTGGATGATATTAAGTACAGTTAACTGAGTAAAGCAGATGGCCCTCCCCAGTGTGGGTGGGCCTCATCTAATCAGTTGAAGGCCTGGGCCGAACAGAAAGGCTGATGTTCTCCCAAGTAAGAAGGAGTCCCTCCTGCCTGGCGACCCTCACTCTGAGACACGGGCTTTTTCCTCCTGAAACATCCATTCATCCTCAGTCGCAAGCTTGCTGACTCACCCTGACCATCCAGGGACTCGTCAGCCTCCAAAATCACACGAGCCAGTTCCTTACCTTACAGCTCTTTGTATGTCATGTGTATCCTGTGTGTGTCCTGATAGCGACTGGTTCTGTTTCTCTCTCGAGGATTCTGCCTAATACAGAGGCTTCCATTTTGTAGTTGTGTGTTTTTTAATGTTAACATAGGATTTCACATTTGCCCTGTTATTTTATCTTTTCATTTTCTCACATCCTTCTAATATGCACCAAAATTCATGAGTGATAACTGTCACTTGACATATAGACTAGGCTTCCCAGCTTTGTGTTTACTGAAAATTGGATAAATGTGCTGACCATGTCTTAAAATGAAATTGTTCACAAAAGTGAGTGGACAAAGTGAGTGAACAGCTCAGAAGGAGTCCAAGGGAACTGCAGCAATGACCCTAATTCTGCACAACAATCTCCTGGCAGTTGTTCCAACACGTGTATATCAGCCAAACCGCCATCACTGAGCCCAAATGGGAAAATGTGGACCCTTCCGTAGGGAGATGTGTCCAAAGATGAAAGTCAATTCTTAGGCTGCTGTGACTTGAAGTGATTTAGCAATAATTTAGTCTATAGACGTGGAAAAATAGGAAGATTATATAGTAAATACACAGGGAGCAAATAAAGTGGGGAGGTATTGAAACACTAAACACAATGAAATTTAGCCTAACTTGGTCCAAGAGTCTTGTGGTAACTTTCAAATATCCTGTTAGGACAGGAATCGAGGGCTGCGTGTTGGAAACGTCTGGGAGGAGAGTGTCTGATTCTGGCCGAGGACCCTGGGCTGACTGGACGGGTGGGATGCTGGGGGCCCGGGGTCTCCACAGGGGGAACAGAGAACAGGTGACACACATGGAAAACGCCCTTTTTTTAATACCTTACATTGCCGACATTTGCAGAGTCGTTTGCAGCGCCTGGCGCTCTAGGGAAGGACAGGGAGGCCCAGAGGCCCCCAGGTCCCCGAGCGGGTTTCCAGCTGCAGGCACGGCTGAGGCTCACCCACGGCTCCTCTGTGCGCGTCACTGCGGGAACTCGTCTGAGCGGGAGGAGAGCGCCCGCGACCCCCGCGTGGAATCCCTCCGCTCCCTCGTTGTCCTCGGGGTCCATGGGGGGCGCTCCCCCTCGAGGCCCGCGCCCCGCATTGCAGTCCTCGCAGGGGGTGGGACGGCCCAGTGCCCTGAGTTCTGGCTCAGACACTTCGAGCCCATCCGTGGCCTGTTCAGTGCTCCTGGCGTGGCGCAGACCGGGCGCAATCCTGGTCAGCACAGCCTGGAGGGCATCCTGGAGCCGCCGCAGGGGGAAAGTCCGCAGGAGATGGGGGATCTGGACGGACGTCACAGTATGCGCAGAGATGCGGTCACCCCGCGGCTGCGCTGCAGGGGGCTCTCCTGGAGGGCCTCTTACCTGACTGCCTCCTGGCCTGTTGTGCCGAAAAGGGTGCAGAGCTAGGAAAGAGGAGACTGAACACGGAGCGGGGAGGGGAGGGGAGGAGGAGGCCGGGCGGGGGACAGGGTCTGGAGGCCTGAGGGAATGGCGGGGCGGCGGGAGAGGAGGCTCCGGATGGGCAGGTTCCCTCACCTCCCCCAAGCCCAGAACTCGGCACGGAATTAGAAGACCTGGGATCAAACTCCCGTTAACAGATTGCCCAGCGCTGTGGCTGCCGAAGGCCCAGACCAGCGCCACTTCCGACTCAGCATCCGTGGGGTTCGGTACATCAGTGCCTATGGCGGCCTATCCACCCATGTAGCTACCATCTGTTGATCATCTACCTACTGTCTATTTACCTATCGACCTATTGATCTATCGACGTCTATCTCTCTATCAGAGACTTTGGGTCATGTCTAGAGGATTCGTAATGTCCATACGGCCAGTAAAGCTTTCAGTGAAAAGCACTGGTGGTTCCCACCCGTCTGGCTGAGCAGACCCCTCCTTCTTTACTGCACCTTGACCTGTGACTCTCTGTGTGTGAACGTTTTGTTTCCCCACAAGGATCGTGGTGACTCTTTAGGGTCAAGAATCAGGCTTTTTCCTCCTGACACCTCTGGCAGGTGCACTGTGAGGGTGTAGCTCTTCCTGGTTGAAGAGTCACTTAAAATACATTCAAAATCCATTTGCAGGAAAAGTGTGTACAGCCACAAAGCCCCAAGCAACCCCAGCCCTACAAAGACTAGTTTTGAACATCAGAAAGTATTTTACTTTACAGGTGGAAAAGTATTACCATTTTATGTTCATTTTGTATAAGTAGCCTAAAAAAGTCTCACCTCAATGCCATGGAGGACTCTTACTGGTTATTGTTTTGATGGGGGAAGTGGGGTGAGTCAGTGTAGAAGTGGGGTCTTCCTGATGCTCTGGGCGGGGGGAGGGTATCACTGGCTCCGATGGTCCGATCCTGTTGCTCAAACTTAGCAAATGACATTCTGCTAAAACAGCTGCAGTCTTGCCTGAGAAATGTGTTGCCAGCTGTTTCCCATTTTTAATCTGCAAAGATAGATGTCATGCCACTGTAATGGAAAAAGAGATTATTCATATTTATGAGATTTTTTTTTCCAGAGAGAAAGAACTTTTAAAAATGCTTTCAAGAGCCATATTGAATGCACTATATTTTTCTGAGGGTAGAAATCATGGCCCAAAATAGACATTCACAGGTTATATTACATATATTTTTTTTAAATACTGCTGGCTTCATAGGACAAAATAAGTTCAAGCGCCTGTTTTGAAATATGCATCAGGCACAGCTAGAAATAAATGGAAAAGTTAATCATAATGATTTTTTATGAAGAATTGATAGAGTAAAGTAATCTTCTGGGCAGTTTCAGGAAAAATTAATTTCACAATTGTCAAAATCTATGCACTTCAGCCTTGTGTGGCTATTAGTTAGGGTATCGAGAAGCAAACACTGAGCCTGGACCCCAGAAGACTCGGGATTTTGATCCCCAAACTCCTGCAATCCTGCTTGTATTTTATAATCAGGTGACACCGTCCAGTGACTGAGGGAATTCTAATCTTTGTGTGAGTACTAATAAAATAGTCATTAAAATAGTCACTTGCATTTTCATTGTCAAGTAGTAAAAGACATATTTATACCACATCATTGTATTTCTTCCAAACTTAAATAAATTCGCTGCAAGTTAGATGGAAAAGGAAAGCCACCTGGCAGTGTCCACTTATGAGAATCATCGCTTAATCACGGCTAAGGTGGCTCTGTAGCCACCTGTGAAGTGCCCGCCTTGACGAGAAGATCTATTCTTTTTTTTTTTAAATTTTTGTTTATTTATTTTTGGTGGCATTAGGTCTTTGTTGCTGTGCGCGGGCTTTCTCTAGTTGCGGCGAGCGGGGGCTACTCTTCGTCGTGGTGCGCGGGCTTCTCGTTGTGGTGTCTTCTCTTGTTACAGAGCACAGGCTCTACGTGTGCGGGCTTCAGTAGCTGTGGCTCGTGGGCTCAGTAGTTGTGGCTTGTGGGCTTAGTTGCTCTGCGGCATGTGGGATCTTCCTGGACCAGGGCTAGAACCCTTGTCCCTTGCATTGGCAGGTGGATTCTTAACCACTGCGCCATCAGGGAAGCCCCGAGAAGACCTGTTCTTAAAATAGGTCCCCGAGTCCTACCGCAGACACACAGAATCAGTGTCGTGGGGACAGACCTCGCAGGAAGAGGGGATTTTCATGATTTACCAGGATTAAGATGACAGAGGTGGTCTCTCCAAGGATGCTGATTAACACACGTGATTCCAGAGAATCAGGACGGGAAGGAGAAAAGGCACAATCATCTCTGATCGCAGGGGAAAGAACACTGGCCAGAGCATCAGAAAAGGGCCAGATCCAAAGGCTCCCATAAAGCAGTTTACAGGGAGAGCTGCGTACGGGCAGGCATGTCCCAAGGAGGGAGCACGGTCAGTGGGGCAGACGGGACTGGTCCTCTGTTGTGGGATCGGGAAGGTTCCATGCGGAGGAGCGTGTGCTGCATGGTGCTGAAATGTAAATGTGTTTATGTTATAACACGTTATTTTCAGTAAAAGTTTATTCAGCTATTTAGAATCTAAGAATCACATCGTGAAAAAAGAAAACCAGTTGTTCTAAAAATAAATATAGGGTGAAGATGGCTGTTGAAATCAGAGCAAGCTCTAACTCTGGGTTTCCTGCAGGACAGGCACAGGCTCACATATGCTTTCTTTCCAAGTACTAAGTAGCTGTAGGACGTCCAAGTTCATCCACAGAAACATTCTCTTAAAGTGGAGATATCTTTGTAATAGGTTGAAACACAAAACATTAATATAACCTTACCATTCATAATTAATAAAGATATTGTGAGCTGACTTTCTATAAAGAATTTACTTCACTTGTGGCTCTAAAATAGAAGCCAAAGCTCCTCCAAGGAAGGAGGGTGACGCTGTGGGTAGGTACTTCAGAATTGTTTATATCGCCTAAATGTTTACCATTTCCATTTGCTACTGAAAAATTATTCTGTCAGATATGATTACTGAGGAAACATAAACCAATTTCATTTTATTCCATGGAATGCTCTTTCTAGCCGGCAGGAGCAGAGACAGGCTTCCGAGTCCCCTGCAAGCCAGGGGTTTCGTTTTAAGCCGTGAAGTGTCTAATATATCTTCTCAAATATTTCTTATCCTTTAGACAGTGGAGTTGTTCTTTGAACTGAGCTAATTATCATATAAAGGGCAAGTTTTCCATTTAAAGGACTTGATGCATTTCAGACTTTAAGTCCCCTGGAAATGGCCTTGGCTTCATTATGTCTTCATCGCAGGATGTGTGAGCAGTGATATCCTTTGCTCTCAAGATGAAGGAAGAAGTTGGCTGTTGGGATGTAAAGAAGCCCTCACGCCACCCGGCCTTAAAGGCGCGTGAGGGGTTTCATCGCGATCACGAGGACACCGTGTGCGAAGTAGACCCTACCCGTTTTATTGCATTGATCTGCCAAACGCCTCCTAATTACCTGAAAAAACTTCTTTTCAGTTTTCAATTTCATTTTAGTGTTCAAAACGCTCACCTTTACCTCTCCTCACCAGGTGAGAGCCTCAGCCTCGGTGGCTGTCATGGTGCCCGGATCAGAGAGCCCTGGGGCTTAGGGCCACACCCCACCCGGCCCTGACCTTGGGCACTTAGTTCCCCTCTCTGGGCCTCGGCCTAAAGTGGGCGATAAAGTTACGTCCACAAAACTTATGTTGTTGTGAGGCTCAAACGAGTGAACGATTGCTGCAAGTGAGCAAAAGAATGCGATTAACAACAGGCACATTCTGACCTCTTCCTGTGTTCTTGTCCGCAGGTCACACAGCCTAGAATATCGGGCAGGCTGAGTTCATTCTCCCTGGAAAGCAGAGAATGGGCACGTCGACACATCTTGGCTTTCCGGGTGCCGGGGATGGACGCAGAGCCCCGAGGAGCTCTGCGCTGCTGCCCGGGAGCAGGGCCAGCGCTTGGGCACAGGGCTTTATCTGGGCCCCGTGTCCCTGCTGTGCTGTCTGTCATGTTGGAATGTTCTTGACCATTGGCCGTTCTGGATGCGGGCGGGTGTCTGATGACCTGACAAGGATTCAGCTCCAGCTCTCGGTTTGCCCTCCAGCCTCTCCTGTGCTTTGGACGCTGACCCTGGCTGCTCAGGAGAATGAAGAGGTGGGGAGCCGTGAAGAGGGGGGATCTTTGAGGTTGAGGTGTGTGACAGGACTGGTTAATGAAGTGTCACCTTCCTTATTAATGACAGACCCATTTTATAGTTGTCTTGGAAAAGTCGGAAATATTAACCTTGAGGATCCTTTAGAAATAAAGGTATTTATTGTCAGGAAAAGGCAACGTAGTTTTCCAACAAAAACACTGAAGAATGTCTGAGACTCAGGCCCCTGCAGCGTATCTGACGGGGCTGCACAGACCAGGAGAACATCATCAACTCCAGCTGCCTTGCAGCTTCATCGAGGGTAACCACGGCCCAGACACGGTATCTATGATGTTCACTTACTGCGTGAGTTTCCACTGAAAAGACTGCAGACCAACAGGTATTACCAAACAATTCCTTAATAGGTGGCCATGTGTCCTTCACCCTAAGTGAAGAGCAAACCGGTCTCAGGAGAATCCAGAATTCCACAGAGACGTGATCCTCTTCCAGAGAAAATAGGAGTTAAAGGTTTCCTCGTGGGGGACACTGGGGCCCCTCTCTTTGGTTTATAAAGGGAAATCCAGGAAGTTGCTTCTTTCGGGGGCAAACACCCTCGGCCTGTTTTTCTGCAGGCATCTCGTGTTGCTGATGGGTCCTCTGTTCCTACTGAAATTAGGGCTTTTTTTCAACTCAGAAAAGAGTAACAACCAGCATAGACCACAGCTCTGTGAAAGCCAGAGATATTCCCTGGGGAGGTTTCAAAACCGTGAAGCTCGTGAATCGTCTTGGGTGCCCTCATCTTCCTTATTTCAGGGGCTTTTCCCCAAGTCCGGGGGGAACGGGACCTCCAGCCGCTGCTCACGTGCATCTCGGTCCCTGGGGAGGGCAGAGGCTCCCCGGGGTCTGGGCGGCCGTCTGTGTGTTCCCTGCAGGATGATTGTTGCGATCAAACCCGATGCCATCGAGGCGCCAACACCACACGTGTCACCAGCACGTTCGTGTTTTTTAATCAGACTCACAATTCAAGACTCTCCATCGGTCCTCCCGGGGACCTGTAGCTCCCTTCCACCCCCTTCTCCTTGAAATGCTCCACATCTGTTCCTGAGTGTCATCTACACTGGGAAGAAAGTTATGTTGTTTGCTATCCCGCTGTGCCCGTCTTGGCTCTGAACCTGAACAGACACGATTAAACAGAAAGAATATTATTGCTACGGAGCTGATCTGGGTGTTCTCCCCTTTCACACGTGAGGAACCTGAGGCCAGGGGAGGTGGGTGATGTGCCCAGGTCACAGGGACTGGGAGTCAGATCCTGGCCAAGGCATCTCCTGGCCTGCTCGCCAACCACCAGGGCTGAGCCCGGGGCACGGACCTTCACCGTGTATGGGGCACCGTTTCCTTGTATCGGTTTGAAATCTCCCCAAACAGCAGGGCTCCCAAGGTGTGGACTGCGATGTCTCATCCCTGTGGCTGGCCTGGGTCTCCGGCCCTACATGACCAGCATGGGCTGGCGTCCCAGGAGGAGGAGGAGGACCCTAGTCTGCAGCTGAGAGCTCGTGTCTGTGCGGGAACCCAGCCCCACAAGTCAATTTCCAAAATGGAATCAGATCCCATAAAAACAAAGAGCACATATAAATCAGTAACGTGGCCTGCAACCCACTTACCTGAGCTCCTACAAGGGCTTCACCACCAGAGGATGTTTCAAAGACCTCAGAGGACATTCCTCATTGGTCAGAAGCACACAGTCAGCCTTTATGGGGTGGGGAGGGGGGCAGCTGGAGTAAACTTATCTAATGCCCCGTGATGAATGGGTGGTGAGGAGCAGAGCTTGATGACAGAATACCAGAGGCTTCACTTAAAATGCATGAGAGCTGCTAGATTTTCAACGGAAGGTAAACAAGCCTTCCTGTGAGATGTTAATTTGCTGGATTATTTGCATTATGGACATGGATAAAAACATGGCATAACTTAGGACAGAGATGCAAACTTCACTGTACCGTTGCTCTCAGCTTCTCTCAGCTTCTCTCATCATAAAAGTAGAATTTTAAAGTTTCCCAAGTTTTTATTTATTTATTTTCTATTGCCTTTCTCCTTCACATAAAAAGGCTTCTAAATTCCTTGGGGCTCTCTTGACAGAGCATGAATGTATTCCATCTCTTGAAATAAAATGAAAACAATAAAGAATAAGAAAGTACAGAGAAATGAAAGAAATGTAGCTACTTGCACAAAACAGGAATTATGCAAAAATACTTCTTGCATTTTTAAACTGGCAGTTCCATCAAGGTTGGGAAGTCGCTGCAGTGACCAAGTCGGATGGAGCCCAAGGTCATCAATATTCCCTACCCGGGCCAAGGGAAGGTTCAGGTCAATCCTTCACTGACTTTTCCTTAGAAACGTGTCCGCTGAGAAGTCCTGGGCCCAAGTCCCAGTGCCATGTCCTCCGCTGACCCTGGGACCCTCCACTGGGGCCCCCTGGGGGGCTGGATAACGTGAAGACAGGGATTCTGTTCACAGAGAACCTCTAAATTGACCTCAAATGGTAAAATCTATTGAGCACGTAGTATGGGGCAGGCACTTTATCTATATTATCTCGTTCTATCCCCACCTTTCTTCAGAAAAAGTGTGAATGTTGCAAAGTGACTATTTCTTACTCTCAGACTTTGGTCTGAGATCTGGACATGAGGTGAGAGTCCAGGGGGACGGGGTATTGGTTTGGGGACCCCAAGGAGCTGAACGTGTGATGCTGTCACTGCATCACTATGACCCCGGGGTCCCTGTAGTGGGACCACATCCCGCAGCTGCTCAGGGGAGGGTGACCCCCCAAACAGCCTCGGGAGCCCCCGCTGTCACAGGGCAGACTCCAGCGCGGCTGTATGTCCTGTGTGGCCCGTTTCTATCTCCCTGGGAAGTGGGCCCTTGGAGCCGGAGGCCTCGCCTGGCCAGGACGTGGTGTGCAGTGGGGATGAACGGGGTGGGGTGGAGGTTGTGCTGTCAGCCGAGCCAGGGCACCGCGGTCGGCAGCGGGGATGCCCTCCCCGGGGAAGCGGGCACCTGGACCGAACGGCCTATCCTACAGCGTTGCCCCTTTGTCAATTTGTCATCACGGGCTGTGGGAGACCAGTCAGAGTTGCAGGCAGTGACACAGAGCAGCTCCCCACACGCAGGGCAGACTGGCTTTGCAAACACAGAGGTGGTGTCAGAATGTGGGCCCCGGGCGGCAGTGACCCCGAGTGCTGGCGCAGTGGGCAGACACCCACGTTCGTTCTGACCCGCATCCAGTTCTGTGGAAGTTCATGGGCGCCTCTGCTGTCACGCGGGAGAAACACCACCGAGGCTCAAACAAGTAAACTTTATCCACCCCGGAAATTCTTACAAGGCTGAAACATTAATGGAAAACCACACTAAAATCAAGCCACTCAAAGCCCAATGCACAGGGTATCTAATTATACTGATGCCTGCGTGCGATGAACACAGACTCAGGGACAAGGAGCGGCGAGTAGATGACAAATGGAAACATAATTTTCTAAAACTGCCAACACTCCAAAAATCAACATGACAAAGAAGAAGTTTTTATCTAAGAAATGTTCATACATTTAAGCTGTTTGTGGATTTTGTACAAAGAATTACTTCGACGAACTCCCAGCGCTCACACATTGTCAGTGATGTGCTCACATATTTTCCAGCCTTTTCTGCTAATGAGACTCAAGCTGCATTTATGAATATAAATTATTAACATTGGCCTATTGATACATAGCAGCTAACTTTCAAGATACTGTTGGTAAACACCATAAAATTGCATTAAATATTCATATAATCACTGTGATAATTAATCCATAAAGCAATTGTAATTAAAATGAAAGTATCTTTTCTTATAAGTAACCCAATAAAATAGAACTTTAAAAGATAGGACAGCAGCCCTTCAAGGCTTAGAGCTCCTGTCACCACTTAGTTTTGGAGGCTTTTGTCTTATTTGTTACCATCCAGGTGAGAAGGCCAGGTGGTCACAGGGTCAGGCCTCAAGCAACGTCCCCAGGGCTCGGGGCTCGGGCGAGGATGCTCTGAGGGTGCCCTCCCGCTGCTCTGCATCTGCCAAGAGCCGGCATTGCTGCTCAGTCTTGGCCTGGACCGTCGTCCTCAGGAAAGTAAGATGAGGATGAGGTGGAGGGCGAATCTGAGAGCCTGTGGACCCTGAGATGTTCTGGGGCAGTGGTCCAGGCTGGGTCTTCCAAAGGTGGAGCCCCAGGGCTGCAGAAGGTCCAGGGTCTGGGGGGCTGGGATCTCTGCCCCTCTCCTCACCACCCTGACTTGCCAAGGTCAAGAGAGGAGAACTGGTCGCCGAGAGCATGGCGCCCCCTCGCTTGTCCAAAATTATGGAGCCGAGAAGCAGGGACCCAGGATGTGAATTGTGCTCCTTGACCCTAATTCCTGCTTCCATCGACTGCCCCTGGACCTTTGCTTAGTCATGATCATTCCAGCAAGCTGCTCGTGATTCTACCCTTGGGGGCACACATGGTCCACAGGTGTCCCTAGGAATTTGCCCTTTTTGGGTGATTCTGTCCTTAAGAACTTGGCCCCCTTGGACGTCTGCACTGCACAGGTGGCCCAACACCGAGGCCAAGAGTGCTGGCCGAGGTCACTGCTGTGCTGTCTCAGGACCCGAGAGGGATCCTAGTGCAAGGGAAGGATAAGAGCAATTGCCTAAGTAGACGTTTCTCCAAAGAAGACACTCAGATGGCCAGGAGGCACATGAAAAGATGCTCATCATCCCTAATTACTAGAGAAATGCAAATCACAACTACAATGAGGTATCACCTCACACCAGTCAGAATGGCCATCATCAAAAAGTCTACAAATAATAAATGCTGGAGAGGATGTGGAGAAAAGGGAACCCTCTTGCACTGTTGGTGGGAATGTAAATTGGTGCAGCCACTATGGAGAACAGTATGGAGGTTCCTTAAAAAACTAAAAATATAACTACCATACAACCCAGCAATCCCACTACTGGGCATATATCCAGACAAAACTCAAGTTTGAAAAGATAAATTCACCCCAATGTTCACAGCAATAGCCAAGACATGGAAGCAACCTAAATGTCCATTGACAGAGGAATGGATAAAGAACACGTGGTGTATATATACGATGGAATATTACTCAGCCTTAAAAAAGAATGAAATAATGCCATTTGCAGCAACATGGATGGACCTAGGGATTATTATACTAAGTGAAGTAAGCCAGACAGAGAAAGACAAATATCATATGATATCACTTATATCTGGAATCTAAAAAACGAATCAAATGAACTTATACACAAACAGAAATAGACTCACATACATTGAAAACAAACTTATGGTTACCAAAGGGGGAAAGTGGGGGGAGGGATAAACTAGGAGTTTGGGATTAATAGATACACACTACAATATATAAAATAGATAAACAACAAGGACCTGCTGTACAGCACAGGGAACTGTATTCCATATCTTGTAATTACCTATAACGGAAAAGAATATGAAAAATAATATATACCTCTATCTATCTATCTATGTATATAATGGAATCACTTTGCTGTACCCCTGAAACTAGCACAACATTGTAAATCAATAATACTTCAATTAAAAAAAACTTTAAAAAAGTAAACCCATCCCATTCTAAAAAAAGTTACTACTTGGGATGATCTCTTTTGAGAATTGTAATGTACCAGAACACACAAATACTACAGTGCTTGCTGGTATAATCTGCCTTCTGATAATGAAAGAAAATAAAGATATTTAAAATATGTTAAAAAAAAAAAAAAGAGTAATTGCAGCTCCCAGACAAGGATGGAATCAGACCAGCTGGAGAAGTGTCTCGATGGCAGACACGACATTGTGGCACCAAGAGGCCTGTCTTCCTACAGGACCCTTGCGCGACCTTCAGGGCCTGTGTCACCACGCGACCCTCGGCCTGCAGACAGTGTGGGGCTGCTCCACCCTCGCCCCTTCCTGCCGAGAGCCTCTTCTGGGTAAACAGGGCTGGGTTCACCTGGGGCTGTGCGTCAGGGGACTGGGGTGAAAACAAACAAACGGAAGAACAGAAGAAACACACCTCATGTTGTCTAGCTCGTTTGCAAAATGACACCAAGGATGGATGTTTATTTGCCCTTTTTGTATTTTTTTTCTATCATTCTCTTTTCCTTTATAGAATCTCTCAAGGCCAGAAGTACTCAAAATTTTGAGATTTTAACACTGGGATAGGAATTCTTGTAAAGTAAGAAAAAACTTATGTTTTCTGGCATCCTCTTAGAAAATTGTCTGTTTGTAATTTATGTCTACACATTTTCCTACTTAACCCACTTCTGGGGATGAGGGACTTCGGTGTCCTAGAGATTAGAGCTCTGTGCGTCTACTGCTGCTGCCTTACTGCTTCCTGTTATCAGGAAACGGGGCCACGGAAAGGTATCCATGACAGACAAAAGGTGGAAACAGAACTGTGTTTAATTCCAGGCAACAGAAACTACTCTGATTAGTTTAAACAAAAAGTTTCCAAGGATTAGATGGTTTACCCAACTGCTGTGTCTGGTGGACCAAACTGGAGGCAAAGGACCCCAGGTGACCCCGTTCCCAGCCTCAGGGCTCTGGGTGTCAGGAAGCCCCCCAGGGCGCAGGCCAGTGCACAGTGGATGGCGAATCCTGCACAAGTGGGTCCAATGGGGTCAAGGGCAACAGTGCTCCCTCCACAAGACCATCTCTGGTTTTCAGAGAGGCCTGCAAGGCAGATGGGGGTAAATCAAAACCTGCGGACGACAAGTATTTGAATAAGATGCACTGTTGCATGTTGCAATCACTGCAGACTCTTAAAACTTCTAACGTGATTCTCCATGGACTCTGGCTGGTCACTTACTAATTTATTGGGGGCATTTCTAGAATTCACTAATTTCTAGACCTTGTAACCATTTAGACTTGACTTTCATGTGTCTTTTCTCCCATTTCCCCCCAGCTAATGAATTCTTACTGTGACGATGAATACATGCGTATTTAGACCCAACCCAGGCTGTGTGAGATGCTGCATAAGGTTGTGGAGAATCTGCAAGGGCTGACAGCTCTGCTGGGGAAGCAGGATCTGCACCTGGCGGGGGATGGGCGGCGAGGAAGCCGATTGAAGCGTTATCTGAGTACCAGCCTCCGATGCCACCTCTAACCAGTGTTAGTTACTACGAAGCTTCGTTCTGGGGCAGAAGCACAGGCTGTCACACTTAAGTAGTTGAAGTGGTCACTGTCCAGAAGGCTGGGAATTTCATTTTTATTGAAAAATTGCATGTACACAATTGCAAGTCCAAAATAAATCAGAGATTGCAAAAAAAGAAATACTCTAAAACGTTTAATCTGGTTTATAGGTTACTAGAAAACAAATGCTCAAATCAAACTAAAATGTGTTTTTCTCTTCCATTTTAAAGTTGCACATGACCAACTGTGTAGTGTTAGCAACTGGGACCACTGCCCACAAAAATACTTTGTGCTTGAAAAAAAGGGCTACATTTTAGAATGCAATTGGAAAAGGTAATTTTCTGTTTGTATATAAAGAAATAAGTTTGTGAGCCATTTAACTGGTTATGAAGTCGTTTCTTTAAAAGCCTGTCTAGAGCCATATTTATGACCATTTTTTCTTTGATTAAACATTTTCTTCAATGCCTTTTGAGAATGTCAGTGAACGGCTGGCTGCAAATGAAGGACTTCCCCGGTAAAAAGGAAATCAATTTGTATCTCTCTATGTGGTTACAACTTTGGCTTAGATTGAAATAAAATGCCCTTTCTTCCTTTATTTCCTGAAATAGAACTTTAGTCTAGAACAGAAGTTGCTTAATGAGCAACTTGAAACTGTGACACGTTTAATTGATGTGGCCCCTACATAATCCACCTTCCATTTCGGAGCTTCTAAACTGCTTCTCTCAGGGTTTAGATGAAGTTGTGCAGAAGCAGAGCCCATCCTGGGGAGAGACAGAGAGAGACAAAGACAGAGTGGGAGAGAGATAAAGAGAGACAGAGACAGAGAGAGACAGAGGGAGCCCTACGGCTGCCCCTGTGGAAATCAGGGTTGTCATGACGACTGCTAACAGGTCCTGAGTCCCTGCTTTGTGCTAAGCCCTGTGTCAGGCACATGCTCCCCTCCATCACTACCTAATTCTCTCAATCTTCCACCGGGACAAATGCTGCTACTTCATCTTCTCCACCAGGAACCTAGAGGCGAAAGGAGTCACACGACTTCCCAGGGTCACACATCTTGGAGGTGCTGCGTTGGGGGTGGATAGAGAGCGCTGACCCTTAAGTCCACCTTCTCTCTGCTGTGTGTGGTCCAGACGACGGGCTCACAGATCACTATGGAGACGCCACCATTTTGACCAAGTACAACTGATCAGCTCCTAACCTAAAAGGACATATACTGCCAACTTGTTGCCACACCTTGAAATTCCTTCCTTTTTACTGAGAAATAGAGTTCAACTCAAAATAGTTTATGGAACGTGATTAACATTTGATTTGAAGTGTCTGTAGGATCGAGTGCTTATCATTCTCACACCTTGGGGGAGGCTTGTGTCCCTCAGCCACTCAGGAGGGGATAATTGGGGTACCTTGATCCCACAATTCCATTTCCTACATGAAAATAAAAGGGGTGAGCTCTCTTCAAATTAAAATCAGCACCTAAGGAAACTGGTTTTATATACTGATAGTTTTAAGTTGTAGACATTCTACACCATATGTCGTGAGTTTAATGAAAACCTTAGCAAAGATGCTGTTGACTTTCATTTTCACGGCAACTAATCTCTTGTTCACTGAAGCAGGAAGAGGGGCAGTAAAGGAAATAAATCAAAGCCAGTGCAGTTGTGGTGCCGAGCGGAAACAATCTCCATAAATGTGTGTAAACCTGGTTACTAGTTATGTAACAGGGAAGAGCCCAATCTGACTACATGCTGGATCTGTTTCTTTTACTTTATCCTTTGCTTTCCGCGGCTTTTGTTCACTGAAAGGATACTGTCTATACATAATGACCTGCCTCGGGGAACCCCGCCCCTCTGCCTGAACGTTAAACCAAAGTGTCTTTGTTCAGGGAAACATCTGGACCCTGCCCCCTGCGGATGGCTGCAAGAAAGAAGAAACGGACCCATCCCCTCCCCGAGGCTGGCCGTTCCAGGGGATATTTGCAAAACTTACGGCCTTTTTACTTTACTTCCTCACCTCCTCCCCCTCTCTGATTCTGTAAAGGAAACTGGCATCCAGACCCCGCTAAGACGGTTATTTAGAGACACTGGTCTGCATCTCCTCGGTCCGCCGGCTTTCCGGATGAAGTCGCGTTCCTTGCTCAACACCTCGTCTCCAGTTCACTGGCCTGGCGTGCGGCGTGCAGACGTTAGAACGGCTCACATCCCGGCTGTGTTGTCACCTCCACCCTGGACAGGACGCCCACGTGGCGTGTTTCCGTGACGGTGCTCCCGGAATGCTCTCATGACATCGGCTGGGATGCCGGGAACGGTGCAGAAGCAGCAGG
This sequence comes from Mesoplodon mirus, assembly GCF_964341445.2. Classification (NCBI taxonomy): domain Eukaryota; kingdom Metazoa; phylum Chordata; class Mammalia; order Artiodactyla; family Ziphiidae; genus Mesoplodon; species Mesoplodon mirus. The sequence continues at coordinate 25,284,858 of NC_138990.1, read as the reverse complement.
AGGGGCCCCTCAACAGTTTGTGTCAGAATGTTACGTCCCGTTTCCATATGCCTTGAACATACGTGGCCAGGAAATTGGAAGAGCAATGCCGGTGCAAGAATTTGAGAAGCACGCTGCAGAAGGACGAAGGGCACTTGGGGCAACTCGGAACGCACGGCCCGCGTCCGCACCAGCCTCCTTCTGCGGTCGGAACATCCCTTTGTGTGTCCGTTCCCTCACATTTAGAACGCCTGTTACTCACGCCCCGTCTCGCCGGAGTCAGCTCTAACAGGCTGAGTGTCCGGGGTCCGCACGCGAGGCCGGGGAGGCACAGGGCGGCCGCGAGCTCCACGGACCGGGACTCTGCAGCGGGAAGCGCCAGGTCTCCTCTCCGGAGGCGCAGTGGGAGGAGCGGGCGCCCTGCTCGCCCGGTTCGGGGCGGGACCTTCCGGGCGGGGCGGAAGGCAGAGGGCGGTGCGAGTGCAGCGGAGGGCCGGCCTTACCCCGGGGCCTCGGGCCTGTGCGGCGGCCCGACGGCGGGTGACCCCCCTCCCCCGACCCTCCTCCCACCCCTCCCCCAACCCTCCTCCCACCCCTCCCCCAGCCCTCCTCCCACCGTCCCGGCTTCAGCCGGAGGCTCTCTCCTTCTCTTGGTTTTATCCGTTAGGCTACTGAGCTGGTGAGCATTCATTCAAAAATAATCAAAACCTTGGAAATCATTAATGAAGGCAGGAGAGCTCCCTGGAGGACGTGGCTGTGACCCGCATCGTTTCTGGAGGGGCTACGGAGCCGCGTGAGCGGTGAGGCCGCCTGGGAGGGAGAGGGAGAAAAGGTGTGATGCGTGAGCTGCTGCTGGGGGCACAGAGGGAGGGAGCCGATGCCTCTGAGGGGTTCAGCCGTTGTCACGGGGAGCACCCTGTGCCCTTGACCGAGAAATAAAAGGGCAGGGAGGAGTGAGGGGCCAGAAGAAGCGGAGGGTGGTCTTCAGAGGGGAATTCTACTGGAAATCAACTACACGTCACATCCCAAATGATGGGGAATTGCTATGGTGTTTGTGATTTAGAGCCGAAGGCTTGATTTGCAGTAAATACTAGTTCCTTCCGAGGGTTTAATTTAGGCCCCTCATGGCCACTCTAGAGAGAATTAATTAACTGTTGATAATGAAAAGTCAAGAAAATGTTTGAAGGAAGAGGTCATGTGCGTGCACGTGTGTTTAGTGACCAAGCAGTTTAACACATCTCAGGTAGAACCCCACATCCTTCGCTTCAAGAGAAACCAAAAGAATAAGAGACAGAGTTCCCACTCTTAGTGAGATTATGATAAGAGAATACATGTGCACTGAAGCAATATTCACATAATTTGCAGGAGGTGTAAGCAGTCTGTCATTAACTAGATATGACAAGTTCTCAAAATATTACACTTTTAAAAATAAATTTTGATAAACATGTTTACTAAAATTCATTAGCTAAGCACCTGCTAATAGACGTGTTCCTTAAAATCCAGGAGATGAGTTTCTCCCCTGGGTCAGGCACATCTGGGTCCCTGGAGTCCCCAGTTTATAAGAATCCCTGGGGCTCTGTCATCCTTCTGTAAGCTGCATACACCATCTTATACTCCTGTGATTAAAGACAGCGCCTAAAGATTCTTGCAGGTTTGACCAAATGTTTTAATTTCAAAGGCATTAGAACTTTTTCCAGCAGAGAGTTTCATTTACTACAACAGATGTGCCAAGTTACAAAGAAGAGTCCTTCACAGATTTCCTGCATGCACTTAGATAAAAATATTCTCCTTTTAAGAGAAGAAAGTCAAGGAGTGACACAAAGTAGGGACTGTACTAAGACCGTGAAGCAGACATTTCCTGGTTTTGATAACCAACCCTGTGCAAATGTGTTTTGTTTGATTCTCATCATGATTGATCCTTCCCAAAGCGTTCCTCCAATATTTAATAATTGAGGTAGTTCATATAACATTTATATTTATGACCTCTCTAAAAATCTAGATTCATGATGAAATTTAGCCTCTGTTTTTGCATTAGCAAAAATCAGACAAAGTACCTGCTTCTTTTATATCATATGTATTTTTTGGTATTTTTCGCATCATGTGTGTTTGTTTTTTTGCTACCTTAACAGATAACCACAGACTTAGTGGCTCAAACAACACGAATTTGTCATCTTACAGTCATGGAGGTCAGAAGTTGGACTCGGTCTCACTGGGTTAAAGCTAAGGTGTGTGCAGGGCTGGCCCCCGGAGGCTCTGGGGGTCTCTTCCTGCCTTTCCTGGGCTCCAGTGGCGCCCGCAGCCTTGGCTCAAGTCCCTGGCTCTGTTTTGAGTCAACAACGCCCCTCACCTCTGACCTTTCTTCTGTGGTCACTTCTCTCTGACCGCAGCTGACCTCTGCTTTTAAAACTCACCCACCAGAATAATCTCCCCGTATCCATGTCCATATCCTTTGTGACATCTGAAAATTCCCTTTTGCTACCTAAGGTGACATATTCAGAGGTTTCGGGAATTAGAACTTGGTCATACTTGGGGGCCATTACTCTCCCACCACACACAGGCTTGTCAGACGCGTTTTTTTCCATCCAGTTACCTGCTTGGCCCTTTGCGCTAGCCCATGCTGGCAGGGCCGCCTTCCTACACCCTTAGGTTGGGGGCGCCTCGTTCCTACACCTGCAGACCCACCTGACATTCAGCACAGCCATGGCTGTTGGGCTGAGGGTCCTGGTCAGAACGGGCAAGCCCCCCACTTCTGTGCACAAAGCAGCCTCCTATCCGGTGCGCCCTCCTCTCTCTGCACCGGACCCTCAGAGGTTCCCTCTGGTCTAGCCTTTCAGGGATAAGGAGATGCAGACAGATGGAGAGTAAGTCATTCCAGAAGGACATTAGTGATTTTGTGACAAATTCTACAGCAGAAGAAATACTGAGTGTACATTTGAGGAGAGAGAATCATTTCATCAATATATTTCTCTTCCGTATTGAAATTTCCAGCAGTGTTCTTCCTGGTTAGAGTGAAATTTGGCAGCCTTTAAAATGCTACCAATTCCTGATTCATACATATATTGTTTTTATATATAAAACCCCATTCAACAGAGCACCATGGAACACAGCAGCCGTGCCTGTACAGAAAGCCACACTGAAAACTGCATTAGGAAGAAAGAAAAGAGGAAATGCTTTGGTAATGGCAGTGTTACCCAGAGGCTGCAGGAAAGGACATGGGATGCAGTGGAGACCAGATGCCCGTCTCACCTGCAGCAACGCCGTCGACTTGCTTGCCCTCTACCCACACATCCCTGTCTTAGTAGCGTCAGGGGGGTGCCTCAGAAGCACCAAGGTGGTTACCCCACGTTTTCTCATCACATTCCTGTGACTGTGGTGTTATCTTGGGAGAGTTACTTGAGTTCATGGCTCTCGTGAGCCATGTATGTGAGACAGAAAGCTGCCAGCACAGTGGCTTTGAGACCACTTTAGAACTTCAAGCTCGCATTTCATGCCCAGATCCTGGGAGGAGGGGACCTTTGGGAAACCAGGGAGCCACTGAGTGGTGGAGAAAAAGAGCATCTTGGGCAGAGGGGACAGCAAACCTCAGCCTCCGACTGGGAGCAGGTCGGTGATTCACACACATCAGCAAGAAGCTGGGGTGAAGCAGAAAATAGGGGGCGTTGGGCTGAGCAGGTGGGGTGATGAACTTAGCCTGTGTCTGATGGCTCAGGAAAGGATGCCTGGATCTGGCACGTGGGAGAGGCGTGGCTTGATGGCTCTGTTCACTCTCTTTGGTTTGTGGAACACTTGCAGGTAGGGGCACGGTGAAGAGACCCCATCCAGGGAGGGGTGAGGGAGGCTGTGGATGCGTGTCAGGGAGGTGGGCTGGACTGGGTGTCCGTGAGGATGGAGTGGCAGCAGGACCTGCCTGTGGGCGTGTGGAAACGAGGGAGCGTAAGTCCTCTGCAGGACCTTCAGATTTCTCCGACATTCGATTCCTGGACTTCTTTTCTCTTTGTGGCAGATTCTCATCCAAGTGGTTTTATCAGTTGACTTTGGAAGCCCTCAGGTGTTCAATGATTCCTGTTAGAATTCAATCTAGGACTTGGGCGCCTTAGTTTCATCCCGATATCCTCTGAAGAGAACCTCCAGGACAGCAGCACTGGTGTGTCCATTCGTGGTCTCTGTTTGGGGAGGATGCTCCTCTGTGAATGTTCCTAGTTCTCTGGAAGGATCCCTGGGACCCAGCACTTCGGGGGGGGGGGTGCTTCCTTATGGCAGATGTGCTTCTAATTGAGAGCTTGAGGCTCCGTGTAGATTCTCTACCCGTGATGATTGTACAAACAGCCTCTACTGGGGCTGAAGCCAAGGGCTCAGTGCAATCACCGCAGCAGAGATGGGTGTGCTTTAAAGATGTGATGAGGCTTCAGAAGTTGTCTTGCCTGCACTTAGGCTCTGAACACTGGAGTTTGAAACCCTGATGAAACTGAGATATGTTTTCTCCCAAATGCCCTGATGAAACTGAGATATGTTTTCTCCCAAATGTATCAGAATTCAACTTAAAGTGGAAGCAGAAGGATATCTTCTCAAACACTCGTATCTGTTTCACAGGAATACATTGAAATGGCAGGCGACAGGCTGCGGGCATCTTAAGATCCACACGTTGTCCGCTAGTTAGTGTCAGGATGGTCTCTGAAAGGCCGAGATGCCTTCCCAGGTCGCTGGCCGACTGAGGAGCCTGAAAGCTGGGCATATATTCATTTATGTTTTTAAAGGGAAACACGCATTTTGTTAGAAGAGGGTGAAGAGCATCAGCATTTGGGGAATTAATACTTTATTGAGTCCATTTGTCTTTATGCTAACATTTTGTTTACTATTACTTCATGAGATTATGTCAAAAAAGTAAAATAGAAGATTACCTTTAGCTTCTGATGAATGTAGGCAGCATTCGTGTTTGTTATGTATCTGATTTAGGGCAGAACACCTGTCCTCCTGCTGTTTGTCTCTCTTCAACGCCTTCTGTCATTTGGCTGTAAATAAGCCCCATTCACAGAAGGAATAAGCCCATTGTACAACAGATCTGATCTCCACAAGGAATCAGAAATGATACTTTGCTTGTAAAATAGCTGTATTCAGAAGCATATAACATTTTGGTTTTCAGTTCTAAATATTTAGTGGGAACTGTTACTTAGCGGCAACATCTGTCTGTTTGAAGCAATAAACACGACTGTACAGGGATTGTTTTTAAAAATGGATTCTTGGCCTTAATTTGAGAGCCAGAGGGTTATGGACTGAATCGTGTCCCCTCCAAATGTGTGTGTTGAAGTCCTAACCCCGGGATGTGACTGTATTTGGAGGTGGGGCCTCAGAGGAGGGTCTCTGTCCCACCTATAAGAACACAGCCACGCACAGGGCAGCCAGGAAGCAGTTTGCTCTCTGTTGACTTCAGCTGCAGAGGGAGGTTTGTTTTGTTTTTCTTCGTCAGAGTTGTTAACTCACATCGTGCAGAGCCGGCCTCCTGATGCTCTTTGTAAATCCGGAGGGGCTGAAGGCACGTCCGTAAAGGAAGAAACACGGTGTGCAGTAACATTTGTGGGTGTCAACATGCATGCACACAAATACATTCCACTTGGACTTTCTGGAAGATTTCCTCTCTTTGTTGACCTATTAGCTTGCATAGGAGAGAGAAATGATATTAATTCAAGAAATCTAATAAATTTAAACCCAGCTGTTTGCTCTTAAGTTATAAGAGCAAAGATCATAGAAATCCAGAGGCCACGCCATTTGACAAGTCCATGGCAGGGCTGAGAAGGGGAGGGAGTGAAATGTTATCCAATCTGGGTGCAGCTCCACAGTGATTTTAACAGTTGTCTACTATGAATTCTAAATGCTACAGTTCTGTTATAAAATGTATATATTTGACTTAGAAAGAAGGGAACAGCTTTATTGCTGTAACACTTATGCTATTAATTTAAATTGCTTAAATGCATTTCTCATGCATTAGTAATAAAGCTAGACTAAATTACTATCTTTAATTTTTTGCTGATGTTTTTATTACTTGGCGATTTATGGAAAATTGCAGATCTACAAAAATTTTAATTCTTCTTTTTCCCTTGTCAGCCTCTGGAAAAGTAACAGTAAAATGAAATTCAAATCAGTACATTAAAAAGATAAACTTTAAGAAAGCTTACACTAATCCATTTGTGATATTATAGCAAAAACAAACAATAAAGGATTATAAACTCCATATCAATTTATAATGGGCTATAGAGTACTTTATATTTGTAAAGTATTTTATAGATCATAAACCAGTTTTGAAAATAAACTTTTAGGGCTTCCCTGGTGGCGCAGTGGTTGAGAGTCTGCCTGCCGATGCAGGGGACACGGGTTCGTGCCCAGGTCCGGGAAGATCCCACATGCCGCGGAGTGGCTGGGCCAGTGAGCCATGGCCACTGAGCCTGTGCGTCCAGAGCCTGTGCTCCACAACGGGAGAGGCCACAACAGTGAGAGGCCCGCGTACAAAAAAAAAAAAAAAAAAGAAAATAAACTTTTAAAAATTTTGGAATAATTTTAGATTTACAGAAAGGTAGCAAAGATCTTTGGGTGAGTTTCTATACACTTCACACCCAGGTTCTCCTATTATTAATATCTTGCAGTGGGGTAGTGTATGTTATGATTGATGGACAGCATTGGTAATTATGATGAACTAAAGTCCATACTTTTTCAAATTTCTTTAGTTTTTGCCCAAAGTTTTTCTCAGTTCCAGTTTCTCAGTTCATAGTTTCTCAGTTCATAGCCCATCATTTTATAAAAATGAACAAATCTGAACGTAGAATTGTCAAGGATGTGGATCTTACGAACAGGCTATTGGAGTATAAATTTACACAGCCCATCTGAAGAGCCATTTTATTGTGTCCATTACAACTGTTATGTGCCCCTGCTTTCAAACAGCAGCTCCAGTTGTAGGAATTACCTTAGAGTAACACCAGTACAGTCACGGGGAACTACGTAGAGGACGTTCACTGCAGCTTAACTGGTCAGAGTGGGAAACTGGAAACAATTCAGATATCTAAATAGTGAGACATGGGCAAGTAAACTGACAGAAATAAGGTGAGCAGTTGTGGGAAGCGATGTGACCTGAGAGGATGGTGTGGAGACCCTGGGAGGGAGCTGCTCTGTATCCGTGTCAGGACATTCACGTGTTGTGTCGGTTTGTCATCAAACGTACTTAAACCTTCTGTATTTCGTGGTGAAGTTGTAAGTGCACATGGGTAAACTATACAGGAGATTGCACGTGATCTGAAAATGTGTTCAGCGTTCACATCACAGGCACTTGTGTTGGTGTGAATCTGACACAGGTGTGTGTGTGTTCTGGGGCAGAGGAACTGAGTAACTGTGCTGGTTTCATTTAGAATGGGCATTTTTGGCTCAAAAATACACTTCTAAAGACTCTTCAGATGTGGCTTATTGGATGCAAGTGACAAGCTGGGAGACCCCAGCATCCTCCCCGCCCGGGGCTCAGTCACACGCTTCCCAAGCTCTCAGCGCAGGCTCGGCGGGCGGGGGTTTGTCAACAGCCAAGTCTGCAGCCCCAGCGCCTTTTCAGGGGCTCACAGCCAAGGAGCCTCCCTCTCAGTATGGCGGGATTTCCTCCCCATCCAGCGCTTGTGTCCTTTCGCAGTCGTGCTCCTGTGTCCCCTTATTATCCTTTCTGTCCCGCTATTGACTTTGGGGCTGTATTAGTTCCCTTTCAGTGGTGTCCCTCAAAACCACGACATTCATCTTTGTGTTTTTACAGTTTTCTCTGAGGCAGCCTTATACGTCTGTCACGTAAGACCTTCAGGACGCTGTACATCACTCTCAGATTCTCCTTCCCTGTCTGCTGGTCTCCTCCACTTACATTTTAGGTGGTAAAACTCACCATATTTTGTTGCTATTGTTGTTTTAAATAGTCAGTTAACTTTTGAAGAACGTAACAGAAGAAAGGGAAATAATTGCTTTCCCGTGTCCTCAGATTTACTATTTCTAGTGTTCGTTATACTTCCGGCACCGTGATTCTTTCCAGTATAATCTCTCTTCAGCCCGAAGGACCTCCTTTAACATTTCTTCAGGTGCGGATCTGCTGGGGACAGATTTATTTAGCTTTAATTCATCTTAAAATGTCTTTATTTATTCTCCATCTTTGAAAGATGGTTTTGCTAGATTTATTTTTAATTTGACAGAGTTTTTATTCAGTGACATTTTCTTCTGACGCTATTGTTATTTTTGTGACAAAATATCCTCTGACAGTTTTATCATTGTTCCCGATGTGGAATAAATCCCTTTTTGTATCTGGCTGCTTTTTTATCTTCGTTTTTCAACAACTTGCTCCCAGGGACCTTGGGTGGCTTTCTTTGTCATTATCCTGTTCAGGTTTTGCTGTGTTTTCTGGATCTGCAGATTGCTGTTTCAGATAATTTGAGTTATTTTCTGCCAATATTCCTTCAAATATATTTTCTGTCCATTCTTTTTCATTGATATTTTTTCCTGGGGCGTAAAGTACCAACACGTTTGAGCTGTTTATACTGTTCCTTCCACAGGGGATTGAGGCTTTGTTCTTTTCTCTCATTTTTTTCTCTCTGTGTTTCAGTTTGGGTAACAAGTACAGATAGGCCTCAATTTTTACCAGTTCTTTCTTCTCTTGCTCAATCTGCTTTTAATTCCATCTAAGGAATTTTTAATATCTGGTATTTGATTTTTCACTTCTAGAAATCCAATTTGGTTCCTTTTAAGTTTCCAGGTCTTACCTGAAATTCCCCATCTTTCACCCAGCGTAGCCAGCTCTTCCTGTTGCTATGGTGACGGGGAGGCTTCAGCACATCCTGAGACCCGGCTCCTGTGGCCAGGACATGGCGGAGGCTGTGGTCAGCTCTGGGGGCTATGGCTGCCTCGGCTCCCTTCCTAGGTCCACCAGGAGGCACGTTCAGCCCACCACCCGCAGGTGAGAGCTGCAGCCTCCGTCCACTCCCAGACCCATGCTCACCACCTGGGACATCTGCCAAGTTCTTATTTCTAGAGGCCTCAGATCCAGGCTGGAGCTTGAGAAATTCAGGTGAGGAGGTGAGCCCTTAGGGGCTGAGGCCTCGTTCTTGCTCTGACCTCCTCGTGCTGTTGGGTGGAGACCTGGATAGATGCCAGGAGCTGGGAGGAAGGACCAGCAGGTGCAGAGGCCCCAGGAGGAAACGTGCTGTGGGGTTTGAGGGGCAGGAAGAGGGTGGTGGGGTCGGCACCGGGCTAGAAGGGGGGTGGGCCTGGGAGCCTGTCTCCATGGAAGCCCCTGGCTGGAGAAGTGGAAGGAAGGTGTGTTTATAAACATCCACTTTCATTTTCCTTTCACTCACACTTAACAACTTTTTTCCTATTTCTTTGCCTTTGAAAAGTCCTGTTTTTTTTCTTCAAAGCCAAGCTAAAACATCAAATCACTGAAAATCTCCCATGCAATCAAATCTAAGCATTCACATAATAAAAATAAAGCTTTTCTTCCCATGTGAAGTGCTTTGTGTCCTCCAAGCCCAGGGCTTCTCCTTGCTGAGCTGTTAACGCACGACTCCCCCTCTGATGGTCTGGGGGCAGCGGCCTGACTGGGACGATGACAATGATGTTGATGCAAAAGTTCTGATAAATAAGTGATCTAATGACAGTTATCAGTTGTTGTAACTGTTCCGTTGAAAAGTTGCCATATCAGTGTCTATCCCATAAAAAATAACCGCTCTCAGTAACTGATGCTCCTCCGGCAACCTGCCCAGCCCTGTAGGTGGGTCCCTCCTTCAGCCTTGCGGACACCAGCCCTCAGCAGGGTGTTTCTCGTCCCTGTTCTGACTCCTGCGGGCCCCGCCCCCTCCTGCCCCAACACCTCCGGCTCTTCAGCAAATCCTCTGGGACCTGAGCTTGCCTGTCATCTGAAGGCCTGGGTACGGATTCACTGTTTTATTGAAATATAACCCCTGTGGTGTGCAGATTACGGCCTGGCCCACCTGCACAGCACTGTCATGATCAAAAATCAACTATGAAGAAGGCAATAAAGCGTGTAGCATTAGACACATTCAAACATTCCTGATAGAAATGTGAATTTCCAAATTCATTGTTTATCAGGCCCTGAGGCACCATAAAAAAAAAAAAAAAAAACCAAAACGGAAATAAAGCACAACATGACTCCTCAGTCCTAATTATCAAAGGGGCTAAACCTAACAAGTGTAAATTTTAAATCATGCCCAGCTGTAACCTAAATAATCAGCCACAGTATAATTTGGAATTTAACATAATAGACTCAGAAATCAGTAATATCCATTATGTTGACTCTAATTTAAAAAATCTATTTAAGTCTAAGACGTATGAGGCTAAAAATACATTGCTGTCCTGCTCCAGACGCATCCCAGAAGCCTCTCACGGCTGAGATATGAAGGACCCGGATCCTCCGCGGCGTGGCTGTCAGCATCTCCTCCCATGTCCAAAGGCATCTTTTCATCTCGAGACACGTTTCTCCCCGGGCAGATGTAGTCTGGCCAGGAGCGCAGCCTCCGATCACGCTTCTGTCTTCCCTCCGTCATGAAGGATGCTCCAGCGAGGACGCTCCCTTGCTGGGCTGAGTGACATGGGGACGGAGCCGCGTGGGGTGACTGCAGGGCAGGAGTGGCGGCTGTGTCGGGGCCACGGCCAAGGGCAGCTTCCTCCCGGTGCAGCCTCATGATGTCACTGTCTCGTCACACCCAAGGTGCCCGAGCAGGACGGGGAACTGAGTAACAGCCAGTGTCCCTGAAGCTGCGCATTCAATGATGGGCCTGAGAAGTGTGAAAACGTTTCCTCCTCACATCGGATCAGGACACGTGAAAATCTCGGGTTCTCACCCCAGGTCTCAGAAGCAGCCTCCCGCTCCCCCCCCCCGCCAGCATCTGCCCCCCCACGACTTTCCCATGTGCTGCCAGGCAGCTCATACACCTTTCTGGGGAGTAAAGCTACTTTTGGAGACTTTGCCGAAGTCCATGATGAAATCCAGAGACACGGGCCCTCTCCAGGCCTCTCAGTTCACCCTGTGATGGGTCCTGGGGATGCACAGGTGGAGAAAGGTGGGCATCTAGGGAAGAAGCCAAATATGACACAGTCAGAAGTTGCCCTCCTCCTTGGAGGTCCAGGCTGCGAATTCTGTGGGATCTTAGCAGCGACAAAAATCAGTGAGAGTCAAGCAGGCTATTGACTAGAGCAGAGATTAAACCTGGTCTTGGCTGTGTGAGGAGGACCGTGGGTCCGTGGTGGACGAGCCCTGGACGCCGGCCCCCGGGATTCGGGAGAAGCCAGGAAACAGCGGGCCGGGCAGGTCCTCAGAAGGAGGTAAAGCTTCCCAATCAGAGAGTTCAGGACAAGCCGCGATGTTGAAAGGGAGGCACCGAGGAACAGGACACAGGGCGCCTGTCCCCAGAGGCTGAAGAGGTGCCGCCCTGCCCTGAGAGCCCGGGGTCTGGAGAGAAGAGGACCCCTGGACATTTGCAAATCCTTGGCCCCAGCGATGGCAGGAAGTGGTCCCTTGGTTCCCCCCGAGTTTAATCCGCCCCATGGACCCCACACGAAAGCACCGATTTTGTGTGTGTCAACAGCGCCAATCGACAAGGGAAAAAATTACACTGCATACTCACAAATTATCCTAAATACAATTTATATTCAAGTCACATCCCTGAGGTGGAAATGAAAAAATAGGAACCTTGAGAACGTTGGCAGTGAATTGCAGGCATAAGTACGAGGGAATATTTTTGAAAACAGAATGCTTATATTATCACACGTTAAATTATTTATTTAAGAGAATCAGAGCATGGTGCATCTGGTTTCCAGGGTCCCCAGAACGTTCCTTTTCCTCCCTCTGAAGAGAATAAAAAGAGCTCCTCCAAAATAAGTAACTCCTCTGTGCAGAAAATGAGCAGCCTGTCATCGACGCTGCGGGCATTGTGCTATAATCACCACCTTCACGGAGCTCAGATTATTTTAAATAAATGTACTGTGGACCATGTGTCAGCTGAATGGAAGCTACAGGCAGGATCGGACAAAGACCCACTTCCTCCGTTCAGGACACTGAGGGTGTAGGGGTGGATAGACTGCTCAACCCTTGTCGTTTCAGTAACTTTATTATTGCTATTTTCTGTCCTTCTGGACTGTGAATTTAACCCCACGTGGACATGACCCTGATGCATGCACAGGTGGAGGAAAGCTGTCGCCCTGAGGAAATTGCAGCTACCTGTCCCTTTGCTGGTTCAGGAAGGATCCTGAGCTGGGTGCCCAGAGAACACATCCTCCCCAGGCCCGGGGGCCTGACCTGCACCCCCGTCTCCTGCTGCTTGGGGGCAGGGCCAGGGTTGACCTCTGTACCTGCCTTCTGCCTGCAAACCCCCAACATCAGGAGGGTAAAGGTTTGGGGCGAGAGCGGCCTCCCCTCAAGCCCCCGGTGGGGAGGGACGGTGGGACGGTGGCCGTGAGCGCATCCCCAGCATCCCTGCGGGCCTCTGACTCCCCTCTAACCCCTGACCCTCCTCCTGCCTGTCACCTGGCCTCTCAGGGCTCACCTGTGACCCCACCTGCCCCGCAGGAAGCGCTGTCATTTCCTGTCTCACAGCATCAGTGGCCCCTCGAGACCAAGAGCCGTAACTTCCCTGGGACCAGCCACAGCCTTGAGCTCTGATGTGTCAAAATCCTCTGGTTTTTGTTTAGTTTTCTTTAAGATTGCATTTTTTATTTAGAAATAATTGTTTTAGATTTACAACCTGTTACTGGCAATAGCACATAGATTTTTTCAATTTTATTGAAATATTGATGATTTACAGTGTTGTGTTAATTTCTCCTGCACAGTAAAGTGATTCAGTTATACATATACATATACATTCTTTTTCATATTCTTTTCCACTGTAGTTTATCACAGGATATCGAATACAGTTCTCTGTGCTCTACAGTAGGACCTTGTTGTTTATCCATCCTAGATGTAACAGTTTGCATCTGCTGACCCCAAACTCCCGCTCATTCCCTCCCCCACCACCCAGACTCCTCTGGTTTGGACTCCTTGCCTGGGACCCACCTTCCTCTGCAGGGTCCCCCTCCACAGTCCAGCCGACTAAGCCTAGCCCCCACGGTAAGTCGTTTTCTCTGCTAAAACAGGAGCCACATAAGACACAAGATGCCGGTGGAGACAGGCACACGGAACAGAGCTGGACCCAGGGGACGGGGTGTCCCAGGATCCCCCCCCAAGGCAGGGTCCCTGGGCCTGCGCAGCTGTGCCCCCGAGGGAGGGTGGTCTGAAGCTTAAAGTTAGGGTTCTGGGTCCACTGCAGTTTGCTGCCTTTAAATTAGCCTCCAGACTGTGTATTTTGGTTTTGCACTTTTCTCTTTTATGATAATAACCAGATCAAAATTTTTCTTAAAGATTATAGGACACAGCATGCCTGAAGCAAGTGTAAATAGTAAATGCTTTGTGGGTGTTGATTAAGTTATAATTAGTGCAGGGAGGAGACTGACTGAAGGGATGTGATCGAGGGCTTGAGTGGGTGAGGGGGTCGCTGCCTGCCCAGGTCTCCGGGGATCAGGCCTGGGTGCACAGCCCTCCCCTCAGCCTCAGAGCATGCACAGGCTGCCACTAAGCCTGCCTGCCATCCACATGTCTAGATGCTCAAAGGGTACATCAAGGAGGAAACTGGTGCCTGAAACCCATTTTATATTCCCACCTCGATAATCATTTTTAAATGATTGAGAGGCAGCAAAATAAAATCTGTGACCAAACTTCATAATTATTTCCCATATGAGGGTAACAAGGCGACCTCGTTAAGAGGGTTTTATTTACTGTCTGCGTTGAGCTCTATGGTTCGGGAAGGTACGTAAAGAGATTCCGATTCAGGCTGCTGTTATCCTATAGGAATAAGGAAATTAATTAAAAACTAAATGCAAACTCTAACCTATTTAATATAATGAGTTTATTATGTGAAAACCCATCATTATGCATTTTTTCTTACCTGTCCTTTTTCAGATACTTTCTGTTAAACGTTAACAGGTATCAATCACACTCTCAAAATACTATAATTAAAATATCTGTATAACCAAATTTGTGTAGTTAAAATCAGCCAAACTACATGGTCTTAATATTTGAGATCATAAATTACTCAGGAGATTATTCGTATTTCTGGAAATGAGATAATGAGGGGATTTCTAAGAGCAAAGCTAGTTTTAAAAATTTGTCTTTACTTGTTTGAGAAATAGTTGCCTCAAGTTGTAGGTAATCAATCTTCATAAGGAAGCAGAATTCCAAGGGACCTAGTGTTAAAGAGAAATGGAAACTTTCAGACATGCAACTTGGGAATAAAAATGACAGTAAATGAATAGAATCTCAGATGCAGGAATGATTCTCTAAATCCGTCATTTGAAACATCACAGCAATATCAGGGTCAGAGCCCTCTACCATTAGGAAAGGCAGGCATGTTTTTGTCCTTCTTAGTAATTCTCGTTTCTCTGGCGCTGAGTAGAAACTTAATCAAGGCTCCCAAACTTGGCTGTTGGTTCGTCAGCATCAGAAAACTACTTTGGTAAATAAGCAGCCATCAGCCCCTCCCCTCAGAAGGAGAGTCATCACTGAGTCCTCAACACACAACGCACAGTGTCAAGAGTGGTGCCTACGGATGTGCGTGAGACGGGGGTGCTGACCCCCCAGACCCGCGGTCAAGGCTTCTGGACCCGCTGGTGTCCTGACTCAGGACGTGTGGGGCGGGGGCAGCGGGTTCCTCTGTTTCTTTGGGGTCTCCCTGCCTGGAGCCTGCCTGCTACCCCTCACGGGGCTGCGTCCTCAGAACACCTCACAGCCCTGGGCCACCTGCCACCAGTACAGGCTCAGACTGAAAATGAGGTTAAACCCTTATTTTTTGATGACGTGGTTCTCAGGTCAAGTTTCATACAATAAATAGAGCTTCCTCCCTCCTTCTTTCTCTCTCTCCCTCCCTCCTTCCATATTCTTTCAACACCTTACACCCCTCCCCCCTTGCTTCCCCAGCCTTCTTGGAAGGTAGTTGTTTTCACACTCTTCACTTGCAAATGTGAGAACCTTGTAACCAAGGCTGCTGTCCAGTCACTGTCCAGTGCTCCACTGTCTCTCTTCTCTTGAACAGTCGAGTTTCCGTGACAGGTGATGTGTGTCTGTGCTCTCGGTCCCCAGGGGGTGGAGGAGGGACGAGGGGGGAGTGTCCAGGCCCGGGGGCAGCAGACCCTCCTCCCACCCCCCTCCAGAGCAGGGGACTTCAGGAGGAGATCTGCCAATAGCACGAGCTGTGTGCTGGTTGTGCCTGGAGGACCAGATGACAACATGCGATATTTAGGGTGAGTTTGTCAACTTTAACCCTGAAGTGTACAAAATATAGAATCTATGTCTTTCACTGACAGATAATTAAATCAATTACGATGTTACAGGAGAATTTGTTGCAACTGGCCACTGAAAAATGGTTGAAAAGGATATTTGGAAATGCAGTCACCCTGGCTTCATTTTGATAAATGTTAAACATGAGTCCCCGAACTTTGAAGAAACTGCCTTCACATCTGCCCTTCTGTTCCTGTTAGCATAACCGATGACCAGCTTCTACACAGGGACATTAAAACGAGTCACAGGAGTCCTTTAGAAATACGTTACCCTTGCTGTAGGACTGCTATTCAATCAAGAGAAGATAAATTCATAAGTAAGAAGCAAGCTCACTTGTCAGTTAATGCTTTAAATATTGATATACGTGCATTCCCTTCGAAGTGAGCTTATAAGGGGTCACAGTGGAGAATCACTACTCCAGTAATTTTTTAGTTAAAAATGTGAAAGCAGAAAGTTGGGATTGTGAATAACAGTTCTCTATGTTAATCACTTATATGAAAGCTTTAATTGAATAATATATACATTTAAACAAAATGCTTCTTTTTTCTATGTTCTGTTTGTTATATATGTATTAAAATGCAAAAGATATCTGAGTTTGTATTTTGTATGTCTGTTATTTTCAGTTTCAGATTTTTAGCCATTTCTTTTTGCTGTCTTTGACACATGTATCGGCCCGTGACATATCGGAAATAATAATTAAAATAGTCCTCCCCGTAGATAGTCTGACAGACACTGGTGCAGCCAATGCTGAGACTGGGTGGGAAGTGTGGGTGCACCAGGGAGGGTTTTTGGGGGGTGCCGAGGGACCCTAGGAGGGGCCAGGAGGAGAGGGTGCAGGTGTGAGCTTGGCGATGACTCCCAAGCCCCAGACCCCAGTGCAGAAGTAAGCAGACACTCCCACATCTTGTCATCAGAACTGTGACCTTTGAAATCCCTTCCCCTCTTTGCTGCTCGCACGCTGAGACCCCTCAGGTCACTTCAAACACAAAACCAGGGATTACAAGATGTCTCAGGATCTCCAGAAAACCTGCGTTGTTAGAGACGCGACCTTTAAGTCCAGCTGGAGCTGGGACTGTCCTTCTGACACGTAGCTCCCGAGGCGTGTTAGGACTTAGCAGAATTTGCCTCCTGAGGCGCTGATGCCTCACAGCTGATGTTGAACCTGAATCTGGTCATGGGTGTGTTTGGTCCACTTGCAGGGTAAATTAACAGGGAAAAATATTCACTGGGCAATGTTTTTACATATAAGCTGAGTACATAGGTCTATGCTAGATACGCTTCTTTGTTCTGTTTCATTTTATTTCTTATTAATAGGCTTTATTTTTCAGAGTGAGGTAAGGTTATTCATAGAAATAGAGAGGGGAAGGTACAGAACATCCCCACATACCCCTCACGCCCATAGACGTTCGGTTTCCCCTGTTATTAACATCTTGCATGACTATGGTGCATTGTTATAACTGATGAATCGATACTGACATTGCTATTAACTAAAGTCCATAGTTTACACCAGGGTTCACCCTCGGTGCTGTGCATTCTCTGGGTTTAGACAAATGTATACTGACATGTATCCACCATTATAATATCACACAGAGCGTTTTCACTGCCCTAAAAATCCTCTGTGCTCCATCTACTCACCCCTCCCTTCCCCAACCCCTTGGCAAGCACAGACCTTTTCCCTGTCTTCATAGTTTTGCCTTTTCCAGAATGTCACATACTTGGAATCATATAGGGTGTAGCCTTTTCAGATTGGCTTTTTTCACATAGTAATATGCATTTTTGCTTCCTGCATGTCTTTTCACAGCTTGAGAGCTCATCCCTTTTTAGAGCTGAACGATAATCCACTGTTTGAATGAACCACAGCTCTTTAAATCTATTTACCTCCTGAAGGGCATCTTGGTAGGCTCCAAGTTTCGCTAATTATCAAAAACTGCTATAGACACCTGTGTGCAGGTTTCAGTATGGACATAAAAATTTTAACTCCTTTTATATAAATACCAAGGAGTGCGATTCCTGGATCATATGGTCCGAGTGTTTACTCTTACTGTCAGAATGATCTTCCAAAGTGACTGTACGATTCTGCATCCCAC
Source organism: Mesoplodon mirus (assembly GCF_964341445.2). Taxonomy (NCBI): domain Eukaryota; kingdom Metazoa; phylum Chordata; class Mammalia; order Artiodactyla; family Ziphiidae; genus Mesoplodon; species Mesoplodon mirus. The sequence continues at coordinate 25,267,407 of NC_138990.1, read as the reverse complement.
CAGCAACAAGCGAGAGTTCCTGCTGCTCTGTCCTCACCTGCCTGTGGTGTTGTCTGTGTTTCGGATTTTATTTGCTCTAATAAGTGTATAGTGGTCTCCTGTTGTTTTAATTTGCATTTCCCTGATGACATATGATGTGGAACAAACAACCCAATTATAAATTTTCTTTTTGTTGAGTTTTAAGAGCTCTTTATATATTTTAGATAACACTTCTTTATCAGATGTCTGCTGCAAATAGTTTCTCCAAGACTGTGGCTTACCTTTTCTTTCTCTTAACAGTGTCTTTTGCAGAGCAGAAGTTTTTAATTTAATTAAGTCCAATTTATCTTTTTTTTTCTTTCATGAATCATCCTTTTGTTGTTGTATCTAAAAAGACACCCTCACACCACAGGTCATCTGGGTTTTCTCCTATGTTATTTTCTAGGAGTCTTATAGTTCTGCATTTTATGTTTACATGTATGATCCATTTTGAGTTAATTTTTGTGAAGGTGTAATGTTGCGCTTTTTTTAAAAAAAATAAATTTATTTATTTATTTAGGGGTGTGTTGGGTCTTTGTTTCTGTGCGAGGGCTTTCTCTAGTTGCAGAGAGCGGGGGTCACTCTTCATCGCGGTGTGCGGGCCTCTCTCTGTCGCGGCCTCTCTTGTTGCGGAGCACAGGCTCCAGACGCACAGGCTCAGTGGTTGTGGCTCACGGGCCTAGTTGCTCCGCAGAGTGTGGGATCTTCCCAGACCAGGGTTTGAACCCATGTCCCCTGCATTGGCAGGCAGATTCTCAACCACTGCGCCACCAGGGAAGCCCTGGTATTGTGCTCTTAATTTCAAATTTCAACTGGTCAGTGCTGGCATACAGGAAAGGAAAGTGATCAACTTTTGTATATTAAGTGCAAATCCTAAAACTCTTTAATCACTTATTAGTTCCAGGAGGTCTTTGTTGCTGTTGTTTTTAATTCTTTGAGATTTTCTACACAGATAGTCTGTCTTCTGTAAGCAAACACAATTTATTTCTGCCTTCCCAATCTGTATACAACACTTATTCTTTTCATAGTTAGCTTCTAATGGCCAAGATGAGGTTATTAGATTAGCTTGTTATGAGATTAGATCATTAGGAAGGGTAAGAGCAGTTTGCAACAGGAAATGGACGATGCAGGCAGGAAGGCCCGTCTGGAGCGGAGCAGGGACGCACAGAAGGTCACTGGTTGGAGGAGCGATGAGCACGTGGGTGAGGGAAGACTTGGAAACCAGGCAGACCTGCAGCGTTGGTGCCGGTGGGGCATTGAGGAGTGAGGTAAGGTAGGCTCTGCACGCAGCTGTCACTCAGCAAGGCTTCCTGCTGGTCAGTCATGACTCCTTCAGCTTATTGGAAACGCAGATATTATTGAAACTTATTTTCAAAGAAGAAACCATTTCAAGCATCAGTTAATGTGTTTCTCTTCATGTTGGCCTTCTATAGAAAGTCTAGGAAGAAACAATGCTGAGAAATTAGTTCCATTAAAAAGGAGGAGCAATTACTGAAAAATGACCGTTATCCTAGTGAAAATTTAGTGTCAGTTTGCATTCCTCCAACCAATTATAACCCATTAAGTCCTAGAAAGTCATGTGGAAAAGACCGCCCCCTGCATTAGTGATCCCCGAGGATTTCTGATGTAGTGGGCACCCTTTGAACTGAATACTCTCAGGGAACATGACAACCTGGTGGAGGATTCAGTGAAAGACAATCTGGAAGCAGAAATATAGAAAGAACCTAGAATTTGTTGCAAGTCTATCAATTCCCTTGAACGTTCATAATATCTATTTCAAAATGTGTCTTAAGACACACCCTCCAGAGTGCCTGCCTTCTTCCTATTTTAAGAGCACGGTCCTCCCATTATCATCGTGTTTCTAAGTGTATTAATCTTTTCACTCCTGTGATCATCCCCCTGCCCGTCCAGTTGCACAGACCATTCTCTGCATGACTTTGACGCATCTGAGGGACCCGTCGGGTCAGCATTTTCTGGGAGCCACCAAATGCAAAACGTCCCAGGGAGGATTTCTCTTGTCTTACCTTGAAGCCCTAACATCAGCTCTTCCTGACTTTCTTTCTTTTATTCCCTTTCCTATATTAACACATTGTTCTCTCAGAGGTGGAATCACAGGAGACAACACCTTCCTGGCCTCTCGCTCTGTGAGGTTCTGAGGGCAGCTGGCACCCTGGATTTTCCGTCCGTGACAGGAGGGCCTTGTTGCCCCCCGGCTGCTTCTCCCTCGTCTGCCCCCCCACCTGTGATTTCACCGGCTCCACCTCCGCTCCCTCCCTCTCAGCATCTTTGGAAGGTGGAGCCCTGGGGCTGGGAAGTTATGGCCCCAGAGAGAGAAAATCTCCGCTGAGGGCTCCTGAGTCCTGGTGGCAGAAGGGAGCCAAGTGAGTCAGCACCCAGGACCCCCAGGAGGTGGGGGAGCTGAGGGAAGCCCATCCCCGCGGACGCCCCCGATGGCACCCTGCTCGCCCGCAGCTCCCAGCCCGTCTCCACCCGACGCACCCTGGGAGGTTTTGTTTCCCCTCCATCCCCATGCGGCTGCCTGGTCACACGTTCCAGAGTCAATAGCGTGACACTCAGTAACTAGCTTCTGTGCCATTATGACTCATGTCTGATTATCCGAACGTAATGGACTTGAGCACCACGTGTTGGAAACGGTAGGAGGAGAAGTCAGGAAACCCAACTCGACCCCGAAGTTGTCAAGTTCCCCAACAGGGCGGAGGCTCCACGGGGAAGCCCATCGCCTGGAGGGGCCACTTGACCACGACGAGTGGTTCTTAGGCGGCTCCAGGCGAGGCCCAGGGTTCTGGAAACAAGGACTGCCAGCAGGTCCGCCCGCACAGCCCAAGCCAGAGGTGACCGTGACTGCTGAGCAGGTCCAGCCCAGAAGGATGTCCTCGGGGCGGAAGGAGAAAGGGAAGACGAGGCCTCTTGCTCTGACGCAGCCAGCGTGCTGTGACAGGAGAGGCTGGGGGTCCGCGGGCACCAGCGGCCCAGGCCCTGGACATGGAGTACCAGGCCCAGTGCGCCGACCGCGGGGTGAAAATAGGAAGCGGCCGCTCCCCCAGCCCCCGACGAGCGTGGCAGACGGGGAGGTGGGTCAGGTCCCAGGTGAGGCTGAGGTGGCCCCTGGGCAGGAAGAGCTGGGGTCCGGATGTCATTCACTCATCGGCCCTTGGAAGACGATGCCTCTGGGCCCAGCTAGCGCACCGCATGGGGACCAGGGCCATCTCCTTGCCTGTCCAGCCTGGTGACTCAGGATGGCCTGTGGCCTCGGGGCACAGAAGGCTCCACACAGGATGACTTGGTACCTGCGTGCGTGGACTGTGTCATGCTGTACCCCAAACGGCCTCACACATCCCTCTGGACTCCTAACCGTGGAGCGAGGGGCGCCTCTGACCCAGGGGACTCTGTACCATTCCCCGCGTGGAGGCCCTTCTCAAACCTAAGTTTCTTCTAACATCACTATTATCATCAAAATTGAACCCGAATGTGAACACAGCCCCATCTGTCAGTCCTCGGTACCATCAGATGTGACCCAGGGGTCAGGGAATTGTCCACCTGAGGCTGAAAGAGCCATGCTCATTGGCCACGGCTGTTAAACTGTGTCCAGTCCACTTCCTATGTGGAGGAAGGGCTTATGCCTATTTGGACACTTGGTTGCAAATTAAAAAACCCAACTCAGGGGCTTCCCTGGTGGCACAGTGATTGAGAGTCCACCTGCTGATGCAGGGGACGCGGGTTCGTGGCCCGGTCCGGGAGGATCCCACATGCAGTGGAGCGGCTGGGCCCGTGAGCTATGGCTGTTGAGCCTGCGCATCCGGAGCCTGTGCTCCGCAATGGGAGAGGCCACAGCAGTGAGAGGCCCTTGTACCGAAAAACAAACAAACAAACAAAAAGGCCCCAGATGCTCCTGGGGTCAATGGGACCCCTGAAGTGCAAAGACCTCAGTGAAGCTCAGGACAATGGGGACACCTCCCCTGTGGTCACTGCCCAAGCTGACTGGCCCCAGTTGGCCTGGAGCTGGTGAAGGCAAGGCCTAAGTGAGCGCCAGGCCCCACGATCCTTCCTGCTGTGCTGACCTGTGGACCACAGGGAAGGTCGGCATTTAAATGTAAAAGGAGCAGGTGACATCCGCGTAGCACAGACGTCACTAGGTCACTAGGGAATGTCCCTCAGGAGCCTGTCTAATGTCACTAACATCAACAGTGTCACCATCCACTGTTCCCAGGAGCCACCCGGCCGCACATTCCGTCTTTCCTTTCAGTCCTTGCTGCTGTCACAGGACACGGATCGTTCTACACAGATTCATTTTTCTGCTGAAGAAAGAGACCTCATTTCAAGAACAACGTGTGAGTGCTCAGGCCACCCTGTGCTCGTAACTCTCTCATTTGCTTCGCGTGTTACAGCGAGATGGAGCTGGGAGTTGGAGCAGCTGCATTCTGAGACTGTCCCTCCGGCGCAGCCTTAGGGCAGTGATACAAGTCAGAAGGCCTTCGAACCGCATGCTCTCCGCACCCCGTCTCTCCACTAAGCTGTCCGGCACGTTGACTGCGCACAATTTAAGCACGTAGAATGACAAGGTGCTGAGAGGGCCTGCTGGTAAACCGTAGGGTAGAATCAAAGGGGAGAAATGAGATAATGAAACAAAACAGCCAAAATGTCTGTGGAAAGGGTATTTTCTCCTGGTCTGACATTCGAGAGAGAACCATGAATATTTATCATACATAAAAGCATCAGCAATCTTTTATGATAAAGCACGAATATCATAAGTTAGAATGAATTGGGGATATTAAAACTCTTCAAATTTTTAAATTCCCATCAAATGTAAGCTGTAGCTTACCGGACAGGACACACGGTTATAACAGATCTGAGGTAGCCAATGTCTATTTTGAAGCAGTTACTTTCCCAAATACGGAAGCACATCAAGCCTGTCTCGGGGGCAAACGGGTGAGCAGAACCCCAGAAACCCATGAAGCTGGAGCATTTCTTCCCTGCCTTTGGGAGCAGCCCCCCACGCTTTCCCCTCCATCCCCGGGCCCCAAACAGCATCCGCAGCGGGGCGCCGCCCACACAAGACTCTCCTCCCACATCTTCCTCCCCATCACAGCCCTGCTGAAGCGCCCCAACAATCACTGGACTAGCATCCTGCACCGCCTGACAACACAGATTAAAAATGGAGCAAAATCAGAAATCACACTACTCCAAGTTCACATTCAAATCACTGGGCATACATAACATAATGTTCACTTGCTGACAGGGAGAAGTCCTTACTGAATACATTAAAATACAGAAAACATACTAGGCTTTGTAGATGCAAGTATGTAAAAACTGTACACATACAAACATATTTTAATAGAATCATACAGAAGTAAAAACTGTTAAGCATTTAAAAATATTTCCTTCAGCAATGCTATAAGGTGATTACGACTCAGAAATATTTAACCAGATAAAATAAAACAAAGCTGATTGACTTACTAGCTGTGCATTAATTAATCTATAACCTGTATGTGATATTGATCACTTTAACAGTGATGTGTTTCCTTCTCGGCTGTTTTGTGTGAAATTTTTTAAATCTTCATTTAAAAAAAATGTGTTACTAATAGTCACCTAAGTAACAAAAAAACCCCATGGTCGCTCTATTGTTACTTCAGAGACGGAAATGATTCCATGTTTTTCTTCACTTTTGGGCAAAATTACTCACATTTTCTTTCCTTCTGGAAATAATTGCTTCTTGTAGGGCCCCCAGCTGTTAGACCCTATTATTATTGTCGTAACTGAATGCATCGGAAACTGGAGAAAAGGCTCAGTCATTTTTCAGAGCTTAGTAATAAGAAAACCTCTGAAGCTTCTACCACTGCATCTCCAGGAGAAGCAGCTAATTGAAAAGGTGACTTTTGAAAATGATCTCTGGGCTGTTCCGTCTTCAAGAAGAGGTCACAGCTGGTGTTGTGCTAATTTGAGAAATCTCAAATACACCAAGACTAATAGGAGAATGACCGCTCTTTATAGCAAGTTCAAACAAAACACTAATGTTTCTGAGGCACCAGTCCAGTGCTTAATAATGAATAGTCATACTTTTTATTACAATTGAAGTATTGAAAAAAATGTACCTCTGGACACAAAAAAGTCACAGACCAGCTCATATGGCTTAAGTATTATGTAATATTTTACATCTTCCCATAAGTTCCTGAAAATTACGTACAATGATTTGCCAATCTGAAATGAAAATCATTATGAAGTATAGAAATAAAAATTAAAGTCACCTCACTGCCAACTGAACATATAAGCCTCATTATATTTCTCTTTCTTTAGGGAAATTTTAACTGAGTGCTTAATCCCGTCTCAGGCAAGAAAGATGGCAAATGAAGGGCGCCTGAAAACCCGTCTGAGACGCGGCGGCGTGTGAGTCCCGGGACGTGGGCGTCCGCTCACGGGGGCAGGGGTGCGGGTGTCGGTAAGGGGGCAGCTCCCAGCACAAGCGGGGGGGAGGCTTCTCCGGGGGCGGCCCCTTCCTTAGAGGCCCCTCCCCCATCAGAGCCAGTCGGGCCCAGGATCCTTCAAGCCTCAGAGAACTCTGGCCACCAAGTGCAAGCGAGACTCTGCCAGGCTGTGATTCACCTTCTGAGCCAATTGGGAGGTCCAGGCACATTCAGAAAGGAAACTGGGGGTTTTACAACTTTCTAAACTGTGCCTTCTTCACATGTTGCACCACCGCAGTGACGCACCTTGTCTGGTTTGCCGTACTTCACAAAAGTGTCACAGCTGAGCTGCTCCACTTGGAAAAGGCCTCGATCGTCCACTAAACGCACCATAAAAGCTGTGGCAGCACTGCCTGAATAGCCAGCGAGTTCCAACCCTTCACCAAAAGCAGAAGGACTGTATACTTTTTAAAGACACCTTTTTTTTTATATGTATAAATTTATTTTTTATTTATTTTTCGTCGCTGCGCACAGGCCCCCTCCAGCCGCGGTGAGCGGGGGCCACTCTTCGCCGTGGTGCGCGGTCTCCTCACTGTGGTGGCCGCTCCCGCTGCAGAGCACGGGCTCTAGGCGCGTGGGCTTCAGTAGCTGTGGCACGTGGGCTTCAGCAGCCGTGGCTCATGGCCTCTAGAGCTCCGGCTTCAGTAGTTGTGGCGCATGGGCTTAGCTGCTCCGCAGCACATGGGATCTTCCCGGACCAGGGCTCGAACCTGTGTCCCCTGCATTGGCAGGCGGGTTCTTAACCACTGCGCCACCAGAGAAGCCCTAAGGATGCCTTTCGGACAAACAATCCCACGTGAAAAAGTTAAGCCTGTGAATTCCAGGAGGTGAACCTGTAAGAGACCTGACGGATCTCATGCGTAAAGACGCTCGCATGTTACTTCGGAGACAGCATCACACTCGGTTATTCCTCTTCCATCCGGCACCTGAGACCCACACCTTCCACTCTAAGAAGGTGTGATGGTGAATGTAGAGACAGCCTGGCAGATGCTAATTCAACGTAGTAACTGTGTTACTGCTTCATCCAGGCAGTGCAAGCAGCAGTTCACAAAACTGTACCAAACACAAGGAAATCTGTCACTCTACGTTGCCTGGAACAGAACTGATGACTCCGCTTTTCCTGAAGCAGGAAAAAGGTGCCCACCTCACTGAGAGCCTTGTCCCTGCTCCGTTTGGCTCTCGACATGAGCGTGTAACACTAGGTGATGCCCACTTTGGCTTTTTCAAATGTCGAATTGAAGCTAGGTACGGTAGAGGGAAAGGGAATAGTTTCTGCACAGAAGTTCTTGGAATCACAGTTGCAAGAATATACAATTTTTACTCTGAAGTTTTCTGATTCTGTAAAATGAGCAGGGCTTGCCAGGTGCCACATTAGATATTTAGGTACATGTGGTTAGGGGGCTGTGAGGGTCAAGGGGAGCTTATTTATAGTGTCACTTGGAACATAAAACACTCCAAGACTTTTACAGTTTCTTTGTTTTCTTCAAATTAATCACAAGATTCTGAAATCTTAGAAGAGATTAGATTCTTAACAAGGTGTCAACTTTGATATACTTTGAAAGCAAATCAAAGTAAAAATTAAAATCCAGGTTAAAATTTATACCTACTCAATTAAAAATAAATTTTACATCAAAGATTTTCTATGAATAATAAATTACTTTGTAGAAAAACCCTCTGCTAATTAAAACTGTCGGGGAGAAGCAAGGGCAGCTGTAATTTACAGCATCAGATTTGCTATGTTTGTGTCCTTCCTTCAGGGCTCAGAGGAAGCAGGTTGGGAGAGAAACTTCATTGGCAGCAATGAAAAGAGAGATTAGGAGGAACAAGTTTGATCGCAATATAGTTAGTTGGGGAAAAAAATCAAGATATCATCAAAAACTGTATATTAAACAATAACCCGTGATCTCTCTGAGTGACAAATTCACAGGCAGAGTTAAACGTTCTGTGGTCATCTCCCCAGGATGATCGTAGGCCTGGGCTGGGCCTGATGCGAGGTCCATTCTCTAAAGGACTCTACTCACCATGGCACAAAAGAGTATTAAGATTCAACTAAGACGTTCTGTTGTCCTGGATCCTTGGGAAACACAGCCTGCATCGCCGGATGCCCTGGCTTTGCAGTGGAAGAATTTAGGGCAGCTCGAGGCCCCCCAGGAAAGCCCCTGCTCCGGCAGCAGCATCACCCCTCACCTTCGTCCCGGCTGTCTGTTCACATGGAGGGACGTGAGACTGGGATGCCGTCGGATTGCATGGTGGCCAGAGGTTCAATGGCAGACCCACTGGCCAATTGTTAACTTGGTATTAGCCTTAAGCTGATTTGGGCATGAAAGTTATGATGATGAAGAATCTTGTGCTGGGGCCGGCGCGTTCCTCAGAGCATTCATACTCTTTTTTTTTTTTTTTTTTTGCGGTATGCGGGCCTCTCACTGCTGTGGCCTCTCCTGTTGCGGAGCACAGGCTCCGGACACGCAGGCTCAGCGGCCATGGCTCACGGGCCCAGCCACTCTGTGGCATGTGGGTTCCTCCTGGACCGGGGCACGAACCCGCATCCCCTGCATCGGCAGACAAACTCTCAACCATTGCACCACGAGGGAAGCCCTCATACTCCTTCTGAACAATGTTTGTTCCTGCACGACCTGCTGCCTGACCCTTCTGAGACCCTGTCTCAGGGTCAAGCACCAGCCTCAGAGGTGAGGTCTCACCATCGGTCTATTTCAGCTATGCCTGACCTCAAAGGACAGTGTACGACCCACCGGGCACTATGGGAATTACCAAGATTTTCTATCGTTTGTGGGGAATAATACAAGCAAGTGCTAAAAGTAGAGCATCGGCAAAGGGCATCGAGGGTAAATCTGGCTGTTTTCATGTATTCAACCTCACCCTACCCAACACCAACACAACAAGCAATGGGTTAAAATCCAGCTGGCTTGGGAATACTAAAGCCACCTAGGATGTGTGACAGCTCCCTGGGCTGTGTCCTCAGCACCGGCCATCGTGGATGGTCAGAGTACCCCACCACTCAGGTTCCTAGGATGCAGGGTGCTGATGCATTCTGGTGGAAATCTAGGTGGAGGCTGCCCTGAAGTTAACATTTGCACAGAAAACCCCTCCCATGAGACAGTGAATAGAGCAGGGGTAATAAGACTACATTTTGTCAGAAATACCGTTTTCAGTCTTGTTTTACAGCAAAGCATATATACAGTAAGTTTTGTATAGTGTCCACATGGCGTTGTAAAGTGTCACTTCTCTAATTTTGAATATGTATATCCAAGGAATAAAGGTTTTGTGTTGTTTAAATCTTGGATTTTTGATAATATTTTATTTGTTGGACTCAACGAAATTGAGAGAAATTTAAATCTTGGAGTTCCATCAATTTGTGTATGTTGTACAGACTGACTGAGGAAACTTAATTGATGCAAATTGTTCAGAATTATTTATTGTTCCTAATGAATTTAATATTTCAGCAATATATATTAACATTCTCTACCCCGTAAGACTGCTTTTTGTCTATCTCTTTATTTTTTAACCTTTAGTTTGAAATAATCATGTACTCCGGCAAACTATTTTCCATAGTGGCTCTGTCTTTCTATGTTCTCACCAGACTCTTCACATCCTTCCCTGCATTTAGAATGTCACTTGTTAAAAAAAACTAAGCTGTTTTAACAGGTGAGCAGTGGGTCTCCTTGTGGTGTTAATTTGCCTTTCACTTGTGGGTAAGATGTGAGCACATTTCCGTGTGCCGATCTGCCATCCTTATATCCTTGTGGTGAAATATCTCTCCGGGTCTTTTGCGTCTTTCCTAATTATAATTAGATTGCTCGATTTCACGTGGCACTCTGAGAGTTCTTTGTATTTTTTGTACACAAGTCCCACTTCAGACGGTATCTGCAAAGATGTCCTCTGCTCCTGTATCTCTCCACCCCTTCCTCTACGTTGTTACCCTCAAAAATTACATGTTTAGCATGTGTGCCCTTCAACCTGGGTCGAAAATTGCTTTTTTGTACATTTGTCTTTCTAATCACATGGAAAGAAGAAGATGACTTACAAAACGGTGGTTATATTTCCTGTGCGCGAATGTTTATCAATGTCCCTCCTTCTTCCCATGGCTCAGGTCTCATCTTGATACACCCTGTGCCAGTGACGCCCTGGGTCTTCATTTCAGTCAGAAGGAATCCTTCCAGCATGTCTTGTCGGGCAGGCACTACATCAGACACCCCAGCTCTGTCTCTCTGGGGGCGGATTCATTTATCCTTTATGTTTGTATCCTTTTGTATTCTGTGTATGTTGTATGTGTGTTTTGTATGTGTATATATTTGTGTATGTTGTGTTATTGTATGTTGCGTGTATATGTTGTGTGTGAATGGTGTATGTATGTTTGTGTGTGTTATATATTTGTGTATGTGGTATACGTTGGTCCACTTGATGGTATCTCACAGACCCTTAGGTTCTGCTCACGTGTGTTCATTCATTTTTCTTCCTGCTCCACAAACTGGATAATGTCAGTTGGCCTATCTCAGTACATTTATTTATAGGATATTTACATTATATTTATATGATTATTCAAATTATCCACTTCATGTTGAGTGATTTTTTGCGTTTTTTTGTGGAAATGATATATTTCATGTAAGGTTTCAAATTCATGTGCACAGAATTGTTTATGTTATTATTTTAGAATCTGTGGGATCTACAGTGATATATCTTGCTTTATTCCCTATATTAGTAAGTTGTATCTTTTCTCTTTTTACCATTTTCAGTCTCACTAGAGGTTTATCGTTTTAAAGAACCAACTTTTTCTTTCATTGATGATCTGTATTATTTTCTTGTTTTCAGTTTTATGGATTTCTGCTCCTATTCCCTTTCTTGTTCATGATTTGAGTTTATCTTCTTATATTTTCTTGAGTTGGAAGCTTAACCCATTTATCTGAGGATTTCATCTTTTCTAATTTAGCATTTAGTGGTTTAAAATTTCTCTCTCAGCAATGGTCTAGCTGCTTCTCGTATTTTAATATATTTTAATTTTTATTTATGATTTATTCTTATTTTCCTTGAGATTTTCTCTTTGACACATGGATTATTTAGGAATGTTTTGTTAACTTTTATATGTTCAGAAATTTTGTATTATGTTTATTTTGTTGATTTCTATTTTGATTCCATTGTGGTCAGAGAGCACACCTGGTATGGTTTCAAGTATTTTAAAATTGTTTGGCTTTTCATATACACGAGGACATGGTGTATTTTGGTGCGTGTTCTGTGGGTTTCAGGATGGCGTGTATGTGAGTTGAGGTTCTGTAAATGTCCGTTAGACCCGCTGCCTCAGGGTGTCAGCTTTCCTCGCCCGTGATGAATTTCTGAGAGTCTTGTCAGTTGATGAAAGTTGCCAACTCTGAGCGTGGATTTGTCCGCTTCTCTTTCAGATCCATTAGCTCTGGTTTTACGTATTTGGAGGCAGTGTTTGGTGATTCGCATTCAGGATTGCTATGCCTTCTGCACAGGTCAATCTTTTTATCCACGGATAATATTTATCTTTGTCCCTGGTAATTTTTTTGCTCTAAAGTTTACTGTATCTGTTGTTAATATAATAAGTCCTCTCCTTTTTAAAATTCAGATTTGCAGAGTACATCTGTTTAGATCCTTTTATTTTGATCGTACATATGACATTATATTTGAAGTGAGTTTCTTCTTAAACATCTTTTGTCGGTCATTTGAAAAATTCATTCTGACAACCTCTAACTTCATTGGTGTATTAAACCATTTTCATTTAATGTAAATAGTGACATGTTAGGGCTGAAGTTTGCCATTTTATTAAGGAAATTGTCATCTTCTCAAATCACATTTTGACTCACAAATTCTTAGTGGATTTTCCGTCATAGCTGATGATATTTTAATTAAAGAGTCTCTACAGTTCCCAGTCTGTCAAAAAATAATGGAAGATTTAACATCTCTGTGCAATGACTGTCCAGACCCTATTTAATCATCTAATAAAACATATGATTATTTTTTCTAGGTACTTCTCTTCTTTATCTATTGGTAGCATTAAAAAATTAGCCTCTGCTTAATATATCTGATTTAAAATGTTCTTTGTTAATAGTAATTCATCTATTTTTATAATCCAACACCAGCTTTGATATCATGATTTTACATTCTTTTTCACTTTATTATATTTTTCATTATAAAGACAAGACACTAAAAGGAAAAAGTCGATTTTTCGTATTTTGCTCTGATGGAAGCCGATCAGCAGAGGTCCAGGCTGGGTCCCTCGGTTATGAGATTGTATTTTCTGTTTTGTTCCTTTTATTCCCTGTTCCCTACCTTTACTCTCCCTCCAATAAGCACTCACTCTATTATAATTAATGAATGTCTTGGCAGTCCAGCTTGTGTGTGAAAAAATATGTGATGTTCTTCGTGTATTTTAATTTACATACTTACTATTGTATGTATTGCACATCATTTTGATTCTTATTTCTGATGTAATTCATTGCTGCATGTAAGGCATTGTTTATTATTCCAGATCGTGGAGTGGTAGTCCAGGGCACACATAGGCTCTATTTTACTCATGACAAACACGTAAGCTTTTCCCAACTTTTAATACCACAGAAAAAAAAGTTATAATAAATAAAATAGCTGTACATGTTTCCCATAGTGGAGCATGCACTCATTCTCTGGGCAAGCATGCAGGACGGGGTTGTGAGCAGACACTTCTATGACCACGTCTCTTAGCATTATCATCAGAGACTTTCATTTCAAAACTAAAAACCATCCCAGTAATCCTATTTTACCATGCAATCTTAAAAAAATGTATGCCCTAAAGCTTCTATTATATACCTTATCTCCAAATATTATTTTTATAAATAAATATATCATTTTTTCACATTATTTAAATGGAATTACCTTGAAATTTGACAAAATGACAGAAAAGTATACATCACTTTCTGGGATGCCATGTTATTTTGAAAGCAGATATTAAACCAAATAATTCACTGAGTATGGTTAACATACAGGTTTATATTTAAATTACATCAGAACAAGCTAGTGACTTACCACAATATAGAAATTAAAGGTCACCTCTGAGAATATTACCACTGTACATATTAAAACAAAAGAAGCACTTTGTCAAGTGCGCGCAATCAGCCTAGTACTTCTTTTCAAATTAACAACATGAAATAGTTTCCCTGAAAATACCCCATCCCGTCCATACCTTGTGTTCTATAACCCAGCACTGAGTTAAAAGTTTACTTGGTACCAAGATGGCAGAATCCTAAGGGTGTAACCTGGAAAGGACACATCAGCCCAAAGACATCTGTTCCTTTGCGTTTGCGGAAAACCAAGAAGAAAAAAGAAAAGACTGGAACTGCTTTCAAAAATCCATCTGGCAAGTCAAAATCTGCTCCTTAAAATAATAAAAAGAAATCAAACATGGAAAACTAGCTTGAGCTGAATTAGGATCACTGGAGCCTGATTGATAGAAAGAAGCAGCACTTCTTCTGCATTATTTTATACCTGTCTTTTAACAACCTGTACTCCTACTTCCTTTTGTTTATAGGCTGATCTTTTAAGTTCAGTTGTCATTGTTTTTGAAATTAACCTAGTCAAACTAAATATACAGTTTCAAGCATTACATATGTTCCCATGGGCATATGGCAGGCAGGACTTGGACATCAATTTTTTAAAGCACAAACAAAGATGCATTTTCATTAATCGAAAATGCTTCCTTTGTTCCTTGTTATCGGGTGTAACTCAGGCCTGTGGACACTCACGACAAATCCTACCTGTTTCAAGAGAACCATGAGATCTGAAAGGCACGTGACCATCTGCAAGACCCGTTACAAGTCATATAATCACCCATTCTTTCCCAGAGTCACGTTTTCGTCACATTCCATTGCTTTTGTGTGTTTTCTGCATTTTGTTAGACTTCTAAGCATTTTCTTAAAATAAAAGTCACTTCTCTTTCTTCAGTGGTATTCTACTGAGCTGGCAAGATTACCCCGTTTCCATGCAGTCCTTCTCCAACTGCTCTGCAGAAGAAACCAGAGCACAAATAAAAACTTAAGTATTATTTTCAAACCCATCCTTTTAAACATGACAAAAGTTAATGTCAAAACATGCCAGTTGACCAGCTGCCCCAATACTTAGATTCCTTTTCTCACATTAAGAGGAAGGAAAAAATAGAGAAAATATGAAGATAAAAATATTTGATCTAAGCATTGGAAGAATAATGCACTGTTAACCTAGCTAACCCTCCTGGAAATCATCACTGGCTCTGAGTAAATCACTGTCGACTGGTAATTAAATACGATCAGGTGGAAGGTTAACTGGATTCCACCATGGGCTCTGTGTTGGGGCAGTTTCCTGTGAAGACATTGTGGGCAGGGTGAAGGGGTCCGTGCAGGCTTGGGGTCCAGGGAGCCTCTATACATGTGGAAACCTCCAGTCACGGGGTCCGTAACCTGTTCTGGGGGAAACGTGTGTGGTTGTTCTGTTGGTGTTAAGATCGAGTTAACCTCTGTGTCAGGTGAGTCTAAAACCATGACTTGTGCTGGGTGTAAACTGAGTCTGCACCCACCAGCCAATGGTGGGGATGGCTCTGGGGTGCTGAGGACTGCGGGGCTGTCCCACCCTTCACTGAAGCACCAAAAGCCCCGGACCTCTTTGGAAGCTTCAAGATCACCATCATCTTAAAGGGCTGATGCTGCCAAAGAAGCACATCACTCCTCTTCTTTCTACAGCACGGAAGTCATTGCTAAAGTCAAAATCTGTGCTCCTTTCATATACTGGAAAACAACGACAACTGTCATCTCTTAGAAGACAAGGAAGCATGAGATTCTGCTGCAGCAATATACTTGGTCCCTAATCAAGCTTTTACAGAAAATGGTTGAAAGTTCATGCTGCTTTTAGGGACCCCTTCTCGTGATGGCTGAAACCTCTGCAACCTTCCCTGCAGCTCTGGAGACCCCCTCGTCCACGCATGTCAGCGCCAGGAGGGCTGTCATGTCTGAATGCCCCCCTCTCCTGTCACGGGGACCCTTGCGCCCTGACTCTCTTGGCTCCCACTCTAATTATTCTGAAAAAATGATCATCTGCATCTCTGATGACTAAAATTCTGCATCTTGATTCCCAGCGTCATTAACAGGGGGACAGCATTTCTTTTTGCTGTCGTGTAAAACACACTGAAAATGCTGGGTTTGTTCTCTCACGATCATAAAGGGCAGGAATACGATCACATCGCAAGGCACCGTCAGGCCTCTGGAAGTTTGTTGCCAGGGCAGTGAGCGCAGAAGCCTGTCCCTGTCTGTTTTCACCTTCTCCTTTCCTTTCTTGGTTGTTTGCTTTACACCTTTCAAGCTTCCAAATTGTGGTTTCGTCCTAGAGAACAACTCTGCTCCAGAGAAATGATACAGCTAGGCATCGTGTGCCTTGGATTTTGTTACCCAAGAGAATGTGTGGGAAAGCCCAGGAGACGATCTGACCTCTGTCGGGAAAGAGTGTCTGACCTCCACACGGCCCTGGATCGACCTCGGAAGAGCCGGTGGGGGACCCCAGCTCCATGCCTGGAGCTAAGGGGACAACTGTGGGCAAATCGTTTCAGTCAGGCAGGCCTGCAGGAGCGAGGCCTCTGGTCTCTAAGGCAGCCTCCTGAAAGACTCCCTTCTTGATTTTTTTTTTTTTCTTTTTCTTTTTGCGGTATGCGGGCCTCTCACTGTTGTGGTCTCTCCCGTTGCGGAGCACAGGCTCCGGATGCGCAGGCCCAGCGGCCATGGCTCACGGGCCCAGCCGCTCCGCGGCATATGGGATCCTCCCAGACCGGGGCACGAACCCGTATCCCCTGCATCGGCAGGCGGACTCTCAACCACTGCGCCACCAGGGAGGCCCCCTTCTTGATTTTTGAATGTTGACAGCATTCTTTTTTCTGAGATAAAGTGACGTTTCATATTTGGGAGTGGGGTTAAAAATCTGAATGTCTCTGACAAGATGCTGCCTGATGCACGTCCCTCACATGCTGGAAAAAAGCACAGTGATTTTTCTACCTTTCAAGGCCAGTGGGGTCTTGGCCTGGAACTCTGGTGCAAGTTCTCTTTTGGGGCCCACCTCACAGGGCCCAGAAGACACCTGTACAGAAGGCTCCCCCGTGACCCCCTTCTGGGACTCGGACACCCCTCAGAATCCTCTCTGCTTCCTGTTCCCGATGACCCTGCAGGTCTCAGCTCTGATGTCTTCCTGCAGAAAACCCTCCTCTGTTATGGTTTATCCCAGGAGACTGGATATTGTTCCCTGTGCTATATGCAGTAGGACCTCGTTGTCTATGTGTAAAACTGAGTCACTCTGCTGTACAGCAGAGGTTGGTACAACATTGTAAATCAATTACACCTCAATTAAAAAAAGAAAAGAAAACCATCCTCTCAAGGCCTCCCAGGGAAGCAGCGCCCCCCGCCCCCAGCCAGCATCCCTGAAGCACGTGCTGGCTCCGAGGCTCAGACCGGCACGTCCAGCCAGCCTGCTTCCCAAACACCCCTTCTTGACTGCGCTGTGCGTGCGGTTGAGTGAAGGGGTGTCCACTGAGCTGACAAGGACGCGGCGCGGCCCCGGTTCCAGGAGCTTCAATACAAGCAGAAGAGGAAAAGTGGGAGAAAACTCCCCATGCAAACACTAGGTGGGCTAATAAATCCATAAGCAGACCCCGAGGAAGATGGGAACACAGCCCAGATGTCCGGTAGCAGAGCTGACCGTGCATCTGAGCCGGGTGTGGGTGGAAGGAAAGGCGGAAAGGAGGATCTCTCTCTGACCCTGAAGGTAGCAGTGAAGTGTCCTTGGTTTTCTCGGTTTGGCCGGCCGCGTTAGTTATCAGGACCCCTTTTAGATGCAAATGAGAGAAACACAGCAGGAAGTAGCTTGAACTGGAAGGATGTCAGCCCACACCCCACACCCCCCCCTCAGGAGTCCAGGGCCACCAGGGGACTCCAGAAGCAGGGGCACCTGGACCCTTCTGGGCGCCTGGGAGGTTCCCGGACCATTTCTGCTCACATCAGTTGTTATTGTTCCTTGAGACATTGCAGACACAAATGCTTGAGCACATGCTTGTATTTTGTTTTTAATTAACTGAACAATGAACAGTTTGGATTTGGACTGAAAATTATGACTTCTAAAAGAGAAACTAATGGAAAAGGAGAATGTGTTTTTCTTAACCATTCAAATAAAATAAAAGGCGAAAGTGATTTTTTGATAAAAAAATATTTTATTACCTATGAGAATTAAGATAATCTATTTGTTGGATTTAATACCTACACGCAATGAGACTGACTTTAAAGTTCTTCCTGATCTTAATAGACACAACAAAACAATTACTAAAAAGTAGCCAAGTGTCTGGAATCACCTCTGATTATGGCAGAAATAGATCTGCTGGTGTGGACTTGCTGTCATGAACCCGTTCACCCATCTGTTGGACGAGGGCCACACACAAACCAAAAGAATCATCTCAGTAAGGCCCGCATTCCACAGGTAAACGTCAGTACATATGTGTTGACAGAAAGGTGGACTAAATGGATATGTAACTATTCATTTTCTCAAATACAAAAGCGGGCTTTACCTCACAGTGACGTGGAACTTGTATCTGCTTCAGAGATTTCTCACTTGACAGACCCTTTATTTCTGACGTCTGTAGGCAGAGGGAACAGGATCCCCCGGGAAGAAGCAGGTCTTACTTGGTCATTATTTAAAGACTGAGTCTTGACAGTAAAATTTCCTCATCTGACTTGAAAAAGACAAACAAAAATGTCACCGAAGGAAATTCAGTACGAAATTTGGGGTTTCGGGAGAACACTTTGGTTTCACGAGCCTGGTTAATAGCATGTACTTCTGAATGAATCTAGAAAGCTTGGGTTAAAAAGTCTTAAAATGGTTTACTTCACTCTGTATGACGGACATGTGGACACAGGGGGGAAGGGGAGGGTGGGACGAATTGGAAGAGTAGGTTTGACATCAATACACTAACACGTGTAAAACAGACAGCTAGTGGGAAGCTGCTGTACAGCACAGGGAGATCAGCTCCGTGCTCTGTGGTGACCTAGATGGGCAGGATGGGGGGGGGGGGTCCAAGAGGGAGGAGATGTATGTATACATATAGCTGATTCACTTCGCTGTACAGCAGAAGCTAACACAACATTGTAGAGCAATTTTACTTCAGTTAAAACAAAAGTCTTAAAGTTGTTTCTGCGTTTACTTAACAATGTTTGGCCGGAAGCCTCAGGCCAAGAACGTTGCAAAGAGAGGCTGACAGCCCTCACACCCCTGCATCAGAGGGGCTGTGAGGTGGGTCTCCCAGAGGAAAGAGAAATTGCATTTTCTAGCTCTAGGCTTGATTCACCGCCAGGAAATTCAAGGTAACACGTTCGCTACAACACGAGGTGAGGGGTGCCGGGTACCGCGGCAGACGGAGCAGGAACGGCTGCCCCGGACCCACCCGTCGCAGTCAGTGAGGTCAGGGGACACGGCGGGATTCAAGCGGGGCCTGCACGAATTCGATGCTGTGGAAATCCAGGCTGCCCAGCAGCCTCTGTCCATCTTCGGAAATCCAGGCCGGGGCTCACACTCCAGTGATGCTCTGCTGCAGCCTGGCACCCCAGGGACCGGAGGGGCTCTGGCTGCTCCCGAGGGCACCGCGTGCTCGTCCCTCCGTTCAGAGCTTTCAGGCGAAACGCCAGGCTTGCATCCCACCCTGGAATCCTCTCCCAGCCCCTCCGCCCTACCCGTGGTGCCCAGAACCCCCTGACTCTCCCCCTCAGGTCCCCTGTGGTGCTGTCGTGATGACCCGTCCATGCTGGCTTCCCCACTGTGACCCCACCCACGGGCCCCCATCCCGAGTCAGGGACCCCCGGCCTCCCCCTTCCACACATTCTCACAGTGAGCAAACTTCATAAAATGATCTGTTAGGGACTCCACAGCTTAAAACTGCACAGCTGTTCTCCTCTACCTTCTGAAAAGAGAGTCCAAACAGGCAGACGTGCCACCAGGGACGGCCGGTGGTGGCTCCTGACCTCGCTCTGCAGCCTCCTGTGTCCCTCTCCTTCCCCGCTGACCCCACACCCGCCGCCTCTCCGTCTCAGGAACAAGTCCACTGCTGTCCAGCGCAGACAGGCGGCTTTCAAGCAGGGGATGAGCCCTGCTCGGGCTGCTCTGTGACGTGGACCCTGGGACCCTGCGGCCTCCACCTCCCTGGGTGCTGAGCAGACACCCTTGGAGGGGAGAGAGACAGGCGGGTCCACCCCACCCGGCCTGGAGGTCGGCGGGTGAGGGAGAGGATTTGAACCTCCTGCTCTCCGACACCCCCAGTGCTCAGCACAGCTGTCATTGAAAGATGATTTATCTCCAAGTAGAAGAGGAGGATTCCTGCCTGAAATCGCTTTTGAGCTGCCTCTAAACAGCTCTGTGACCTTGAGCAAGTCGCTGAAGCCGAGGATTCTGGGAGTGATGAGTTCCAAATCCCCTTCCCAGAGTACCGATTGTTTACAGACAGGGTAAAATGAGCCCGAGAGGCGGATGCTTCAGACCCCCTCCCGGGCTCTCATCCCACCCACAGGGCTCTGTCTTCCATCCTGCAGAGCAGGTGTGCTCTGGGCCTGAGGCTCGTCCTCAAGGTCATTGCCGGCTGCAGACCCCTGCCTGCTCCCCTCCCAACCCCAAGGCCGCAGCTCCATCAGCTTCCTGGGGCGGCAGGATTAAGCTGTCGTTACTGGATAGACACCTAATACTTTTATCAAATGGGACCATTTGAATAGTAATCTGGCTTTGGGGTTAAATGAAGGCACAAAAAGTTTCAAGGATTATTAAAAGGACAGTGAAAAATGTTATAAAAATTCACGGCTCCAGGAACAGGGAGAAAAAAGATGCAGTTCCTAGAACAGGACTTCAACTACGGATGAAAATAGACCCGCAGGAGCGTGAGGAGAGTGTGCATGTCGCCATCTAGCGGCCACACTCGGTAATAGACACGCAACGCTCAGCGCCGTCAGCAAAGATCACTCTGGCGATGCTCAGAGATTCTGGAGTCACAGTGAATAATGAACGCGGGCTAGTTCCCTTCTGTTACTATTGATTATTAAGATAGATCTTAAGAGTAGCTTACAGTGAGTAAACCGGGTACGTTGAAAGTAATCAACAGACTAAGGGAAATCCTTTATTCCTTATGTTATATGTTATTTGTATAATTTTGTTGTATTCCTTTTATTTTAAAATTATTAAAGCCAAACTAAAGTGCACTCTGCTGAATGCTTCACATGGATTAATGATGTGTGATGCATGGCGATCAGTTCACCAGTGAACCGGCCAAATTGAGCAGGTGCCTCATGCCCAGGCGCTGGGATCCAGAGCCTCCAGGCACAGCCACCCATCCCTCCAGGATCTCGAGGCTCCTGAAGGGGCCACGCGGTGGGAGCCAGGCTGCACTGGGTGCTTCGTGGTGTGCATCGGGCACTCCCTCTGTGTGAGCCTCGCTTACACACGCTGTCACCTGGAAACTGTCGATCCCGTCTCCCAGGCAAAGGAAGCTGAGGCTCAAGCTCATGGAACTCGCCCAGGATCAAATAAAAGGTGACAGAACTGGGCCTGAACCCACGTCAGGCACTGACCATGTCCAGCTCTGCCCTTTGGATGTTTTGATGAGACTGGGTTGAATTTATTTATTTCGCTTAATGTGACTGCAAACCTGGATGCAGGCTGGGGGCACCCCACCCTCCCAGGGCAGGAGAGCAGGTGGTAGTGAGGGCAGAAGCAAAGGAGACAGGATGGGGAGATGTGAAGGGCTGGCTGTTTGGCTAAAGTGAGGCCACACGCTGTAAAGCTTTGGAAGCCGGAAAAGGAATAATGATTTCAGTCTAGGAAGTAACCAAGAGCAGCTGTTGGACGGTGGAGGGAGGAGAGATGGTTAGAAAGCCCTTTGTGGAGCTGAGTGACTTGGCAGTGGGTAATCTTACCTACTGTTCTAATTCTTAAATATTTGTCCCTGACTCTCATTTGCTAGTAAATTATACAAAACACTGTTAGGATTAAGAGTTTCAAGCCAATCATCTATTGTTTCACAAAGATGAAATTGAGACATACACTAAGCAAAGTCTACAGAAGCAAATCAGATCAAAGTTAAGTAACTAAATGCGGTCAACAGTTAGAAACTAACTGTGGGTAAACTGATATTCAAAAGCGATGGTTGTTCCACACCAGCTACTTATTAACTTGTGTCCTGTGCACAGAAACCTGGGAGTTAACAAAGTTAACAAAGAGTTACACTGCAGCAAGCATTCGCTTGTCTCGAAATTCAGAAGATGTGCATGAGTGTCTGTGTGTGTGGGTGTGTCTGTGTGTGTCTTCAAACAACAGGCAGCGCAAGATTCCTTCTTTGCATGGCTATAACATGGAATGGAGAATAGATCGTAAACACGAAATTGTACCTGGAGAGTTTGTTGAGCATAAAATCTGACAAATGAATGAGAATTGGGCCAGTTGGATACGTAATAGCATCAGGTTAAATGGCCTGATGCGGCCATCAGCACAGTGAGGCTGATGAGCCAGTAAGACCAGGACCTCAGATGCTGGACCTCTGCGTGCCTATGCTTCATCTGTGTGTGTGTGTGCATGCATACGTTTATTTACACTCACAGGAACTCCATGTGGGAGATCCCCGGGACGAGCAGGTCCCCTCTGCTCATCCTCAGAGAACCCTGTCATTCGTCCAGGATAATGTGAGCTCACAAGTTGCAATAATGAGATTCAAGGCCAGGTCAGAAGGAGACCACATCCTGTGCAAAGACCCTAAACTAAGGGCTGAGTGTGTGATCTTCTTCCTCCATTGTTTCCCAATAACCGGACAGCCTGTGACCTAAAGAGCTCATAACAGAGGCCAGCAGACATGGGGCTGCTGAAGGTGACTTCTTCTTCTATGTGTGTATTTATTATTTATTACATATATTTAAATGCACATACACAAACATCTTTAACCATGATTAATGATTAATTTATTGTTTCATTATCAGGTATGGAATAGATTTAGATTATGTATTTTCATCAGCATTTTAGAAACTTTATTTTATAATGTTTTTGTGGTTGGGAATGAAAAGGTCACACTAGCCTTTCAAACTGCTCATTGTATCCACAATTTATCAAGTCACTTTGGCAGAACCAAAGACGTAATTACTGGGAAACCAGCCAGGAGTCCTCAAGGTGGTTCAGTGCGGGAGGACCCGCGCGGCTTCTGGGGTCTCACTGTATGCTGGCTTCTCCACAGCAGATGGCCTGATTTAGGGCTAGAAGAGGCACATTTTTAAGTTCACTGCTATTTAGCTTTGCAGCAGACAACCTCCTTCAAAAGCCTTTGAAGGTTCGGCGCATATTGAATTTTAGATGCTTCTCAAAACTAAGTGTTTGAAAACTAAATCTGTTTTCCTGTGATAAGATTCAGCCAGTGATTCGTAAACAACATTTCAGGGGCTGAATCCCTCCCACATCAAACTTGGTGTTTTTCACCTCATTATCTAGAATGGCTTTAAGAAATTCTAATATTAGTTTATGCATTTCTCCGCCAGCCTAGTGAAAGAAACACACACGTTCAAAGATCCTTCACAGTGAAAAGAAAAACTACTGGGTATGATTGTGTCCAGAAAGTACCTGTCACCTCTACTCAAGTAAGTGTGGAAAAGTTAAAATCTAGTAGCATGAAGGAGCTAATTTAAAAACAATAATGGCAAAGAAAAGTGTAAGGAATTCATATTTTCTGCATGTGAAAAAAACATTTTAATTGCTAAAAGCTAAGATGGAGAATGAGACAAGGAAGACCCCTGTGGTCCCCTGGGGACCAGTGGGCGGATTCACCGGTGTCGGGTGCAGACCTATGACCCGGGGACCACGGGCCGGTGCCATGCTGGGTGGCAACCAACATCCCAGAGCTTGTTTCCTAGAAGAGGGTGAGCAGAGGTCTCCCTGCAGGGACAGGAGGAAGAGCAGAGGCATGAGGACAGCTTCTCAGAGTATTGAGACTGTGCCGAATCCCAGCCTCTGTTCTCTGGTGCCAAATACAAGTGCAGAGACAGAGTTTTGGGTGAAGTAGAAAAGAGTAGCCTTTATTGCTTTGCCAGGCACAGGAGATCACAGTAAGCTAGCGCCCTCAAGACTGTGCCGTCCCTTGGGAGAAAATAGGACGGGGTCTTATAGTTCAGGAGGGGAAGGGAGTGCTGATAAGGAGAAGAGCAGGTGCAAGCTTGCATTCTTCTTTCCTCTTGGAAAACTTCTCCGTGGTCAAAGTTGGTGTCGGGAAGTCTTGGGAGGGTTGCAGTGGTCCTTGAGGCTATCACACTGTGACTCTCTTTCTGGATAAAGGATGCTCACAGAGGAATGGAGTGCTAGGCAGTGCTTCCTCAGGGTAGCACACGCCAGGTGCCCTGTACAGCTCTGATTAGAAAGTAACCATTTTCAGATTAAGTAAGAAAGTGATTAAGTAAGAAAGAAAAACATTTCTGAGAAAATGGCTGACTGGGCTAGAAGAATAAGGCCTTGCATATTGGAAGCAGCCCTAACCGATTTCTGCTATAACAAGACTCCACATCCATGTTCTTGAGAGGAAGAGATGTCTCCTGCCACCATCCTGATGGGAACCTGCACCTGAATTTGTTGATCTGCTCAGTCAGCAACTGGACACCGACGGCCCCCCACGTGCTGAAATACCCTGGACCAAGTCAGCACGATGTCTACAGCACGGGGCGGACACACGTGTCAGGGAGATTTCACGTGTCGGAATGCCAGGACCTCAGGAGGGGCCCCTCCTGGGAAATGGGGTCACTGCAGGTGTGGCTAGTTAAGATGTGGTCATCCTGGGTCAGGTGTGCCCTAACTCAACACAACAGGGGTCCCTGTTAAAGGGGTGTCTGGGCCCGGAATTTCTCCACATCTCACCCACACTTATCTTCTTTTTTATTTTTTTCTGATAATAACCATTCTAATAGGTGTGAGGTGGTATCCCACTGTGATTTTGATTTGCATTTTCCTGGTGATTAATGATGTTAAGCATCATTTCATGTACCTATTGGCCATTTTTATGCCTTCTTCAGAGAAATATCCATTCAAGTCCTTTGCCCATTTTTAATGAGATTATTTGTTTTTTGCTGCTGAGTTGTAGGAGTTCCTTACATATTTTAGATATTAACATCTTATCAGATATATGGTTTACAAATATTCTCTCTCATTCCACAGGTTGATTTACTGTGTTGATTGTTTCTGTCATTTTGGTTTTAATTTTCATTTTCCTGAGGGCTAATGGGATTGAGCAAATTTTCATGCATTTATTGACCATTTGGAGATTCCCTGTTGCAAACTGCCCACTCATGGTATTCTTCTTTGTTTTGGATGGTTTTTTCCTTATTGATTTATATACGTTATTATTATCACTGTAATGATTCTCTTGATAGTTACATGTATTACAAATATGTTCTCCTCCTCTGTGGCTTGCTTTAAAAAAAAAACTCATAGTGGAGTCTTTAATAAATAGAAGTCCCTTTTTCTTTATAACCAGAGCTTTTTTATCCTGTTTAAGAAATTTTCCCTACCCCAATAACAAAGGAGAGAATCTTCACATTATTTTCTAGGAGCTGTTTTGTCTTATTTTTCACGTTTAGATTTTCAGTTCATCCAGATTTGAATTTTTTCACTGAGTATTTCAGTCGATCCAGCAGTTTTTACTAAGCAGACTTCCCTTTTTCCCTGTTTGTTTTATATCAATTTTCTGGGCAGGCTTTCTTTTGTCCGGACTCTATTTCATCGATCTCTTTCCTTCCGTTTCACCAGAACTGCAGTGTTCTACTTAGTTTTCCAATAAATCCTGACTTTGGGTAGTATATATTCTCCTCTGGGCTCTAAGATCTTTTGCTACTCTTGGTTCTTTCTGCTTCCTTTTAAATTTTAGATTAGCAAGTCTCTTGTCAGCAAACAAACAAAAATACCTGCTTTGATTCAGGAAGAATTTTTATTCTCAGAATGTTGCTTCCTCCAACCTGAGAAAACACTTCATTTATCTAGGCTTTCTTTCCCTTCTCTCAATAACCTTCATAACTTTGGTATAGAGGCCTTACACTTATTTACACACGCTTCCTAGGACTTTGATGAGCTTTATGCTGTGGTAAATGGTATCACTTTAAAAATGTACTTTCTGTTAGTTAATTGCTGGAGAATAGACTGGGTTTCTGTGAAATGACATTGTACTTAGTGAGTCTAACTCATCTGTTAAACTTAGTTTACAGAATATTTCTTTCATAAACATGTTTCATCTGGAAGTAGAGACGCGTGTATTTTTCATTTCAAATATTCTTACCATTTATTTTATTTAGCTTATTTGACTGACAAGAAACGCCTGTAAAATGTCGACTAGTGAACAGTTAGGATTGAATTTCTTGGTTTTAGGCAGTTGTTGCTGTCCCCCATATGCTTGGAAACATCTGAGCGAGTAACTGACAGTATATAGATAATTTCAGAGATAGTTTGGGCCTCCAGAAGCCACTGTCTTTCCTCGGAGAGGGGTCACTTTGGACTCGGCTGGTGGCCGGGCAGGTGGAGGTGGATCCCTACCGCGATGTCCCCACTGGGTCCCCACCTCCTCTCTGTGTTCTGCTCACCTTACTTCTGGGGGTGCATTTGGGCCCCTTCCCTATAGTGGGCCCTGAACTCAAACTCGTGTCCCTTTAGTTCTGTGAGATGTAAAATGTATTTTCTGAACTTCCCAGCCTCTTTCTCCTTGGTTTCTCCACATCTCAGCTGCTGCTTGTGAATCGACACATTCAATGAAGGGAAGAGGGCACCGGTGTGGGGGTCCCCTCCCCACTTTCCCGTCTTTCTAGGAACCATATCCTTGGATTCCTTATTGCCCTGCTAGGTCTCTGATGCCTTTAATGTTTTTCTTCTTTGTATTGATTGTGTTTATGCAATTGTCTGGTTGCTTCCAGTGGTGGTTTTTTTTTTTTTTTTTTTTTTTTTTTTTTTTTTTTTTTGTGATACACGGGCCTCTCACTGTTGTGGCCTCTCCCGTTGCGGAGCACAGGCTCCGGACGCGCAGGCCCAGCGGCCATGGCTCACAGGCCCAGCCGCTCCACGGCATGTGGGATCCTCCCGGACCGGGGCACGAACCCGTGTCCCCCGCATCGGCAGGCGGACTCTCAACCAGTGCGCCACCAGGGAAGCCCGCTTCCAGTGGTTTTCATTGGAGCGATTTGCCTGCGATGATAGGAGCAGCAGACATCCTCCCCCGTCTTGCTCTAGGTGTGCAGCCTAAGGAGAAGGTCCCGATCACCTGTGCAGGGAGGGCAGCAGGACAGAGGGACACCGTCATCTGCTCTTAGAGTTACCTTCGCCGGCTTCCTTTCACTCCTGGCTATGTGAGATCAGGTGACGGAGAAGAGCTCCCTTCCCACGCTCCCTACCTTTCTTCTACTTATTTGTTCTCTGTTTTACAGATGTCATAATAGAGGTCCAAGGTTTATGTATACTTTTCCTATTTTCAGCATTTATGCTTTCTCCTAAGATTGCACTGCAAAGACAAATAAAAGAAAATCCCATCTGCTCTGCTGTCTGCTTTTACCTCCTCTCTCCTAATCCCCAATTTCCTCTCATTTATGACCATTAATATCATTAGGCTGATCCATTATGGTACTGAGGAGGACTTTGGTTACAGGCTTAAGTAACACACTTGGCGTTGTTTCTCCTGCTGTTCCAGTGGCAGGGAGACAACACAACTGGGGGACTTGTAATATCCTGTAGGACTGAATGCATGTGTCCTTGATCATTACAACACAAGAATCAAGTTGGAAGTTGGCTTGAAAAGGAGAGGAGGAGAGTGTAATGTTTAAATAAGTCCTCAAACTATAGGCTGAATCCATATTGGACAGAAGGAAACGCTTTCACCTTGTTTCACATTTGTTTCCTATAAATGGGAAAACATTCTCAACAGCCGTGTTTGTAAGGAAAGCCACAGAAGCAACTGGAGGACGATAGCTACATCATGTCCTTATGATGTGTGTTCTCATAGGCGCAGTCCCTGCAGACTTCGCATACAGAGCTTTACAGGCAGGACTGGGTAAGGGAGGGTCAATGCTGGCCCTGCATTTCCCCAAGTGCCCAGTGGGTCCCTAAAGACATAAAGAATATTTTAGGAGATGTAAAGTAGAAAAATAGTTTTGGCCTCAGGGAAATAATTAAAACATATGAGAAAAAAGGTGAGCTTAACTTCCTAACAGATTGGCTTTCTAAAGGACAAAATGTTGCCTGCAGGGGGTGTGGTCCCCTCTCCAGAGAAAGTGCCTGCAGGTTTCCACGGTGATGCCAGAGATGATTCAAGAACTGTGTGTATCTCTGTGACACACGATTTAATTGAACAGCTCATGTTCATCTGACCACTGCCTCTCTCTTCTCTCCCCCCACCCCGTTTTCTTCCCTCTAACCTATGTTACTCTTTTTTCCTGTAGTGAAGCAACACAGTTTTAAAGACTTGCTTAAATTCCCTCCTCATATTAAAAAAGATGTCTGGGTAAAAGAAGTTTCAGAACTAATGTTGGATACATACAATTTCCTTTTAAAATGTCAGACTCTATACCTTTTTAAATTTATACAACACATTAAAATTTAAAAGAGGGCATGAGTTTATTGACAATTAAATTGATTATTCAAAAGTCTCAATTTCTGGTATAATATTCTATTTTTTTTAATTTAGAAAAGATATGATCATTAAATTTGTATACAAAATGTAAGACACCAACATTTTTGCTGCGTTTTGAGAACATGAATGAAGGAACATCAACTGTCTGGAACTGTGCTTCACGTTTAAACTGGTCAGTAATTCCTGGGCCGAGTGAACTCTTAGCAAACATGAGAAATGTGTGCAGCGGCCAAGTGCCATCAGTGTGAGTCAGATGGCCGTTTTCCATATGGTTTATAATGTGTAGAAATGATGAGACCTCTGATACATTCCCTCAGTGTAAACGTATCATCTGTAAGTTACTTCAGCTACATGAGGACCTCCTCCTGGCGGTTTTGGAAATTCCACTTATGATGAAGACATGGTTTTCCTTCTTCCAGTGCAACAAGCATTACCAGGAATATATAACTTCATGCTTCCCACGGCTGTTTGCAACAAAACAGTAACTTTCCAAGCAGCGCTAAGCAGCTGGGCCCTCATTGACAGAACACGGTACCAGAGACCGGGATGCCCCACATCCATCCTGCTCACCGTGGTTTCCTGACCAGGAATCAGCACGTGTGGAGGCATCTCAGCCTCGCCTGCAGCATCCTGCCCGTGTTTCCATGCTGCTTGCCCCTCCCCAGGCTCCTCAGAGAGGACAGTGATGCCTGCATCCCGCCCTGGAAGGCCAGGCAATGACGTCCCCCCATCACTCTGATCACAGCCCACCTGAGACAAAGACCCTCCAGGTCACCTAGGGAGTGATTCTGTGCAGCTTCGAGGGCAGCAGCCGGCAGTGTCACTGGGAGTCCAGGAAATTCAGATGCCAGAGGCGCTGGTGCCTACCTTTCCACACTCTGATGGTGCTAGAAAACGGCAAGTAAAAGACCCTATAAAAATGGATGAGGATTTTTTGTGGTAGATTTCCAAGGGAAAAATGGGAACTATATTAGATTGGACCTGGCTAGAGGGAAGGTCTGGCCCTTAGGACCTGACGGAATTCTAAAGTAACCTTCATTTATGCCGGAGTGAATTTAAAATAGGTATATAAGCCTCAGTTCACCTATACTCCTCAGTGAAAAGCAAGTATGTAAATGAAATAAAATAAGTACTACTGGTGGCATAAATAATTTGAATTCTATTACAAGCTAAGACATAATAGACTATAGAGGAAAAAGAAGCTTGGATACTCCTTAAAATCAATGGGGAGGCTGTAGAGAAAGCTATCTCCTACAAAGAGAAGGAGAAAGTCATTGCCCTCCATCAGGAAAGGAAAATGTGATTTAAGGCTATTGTTGCAGGTAAAGCTTCCATAGAACAGTTTAATGCATCCTTTTTATCTATAAATACTCTCTGTGGCTGTGTGCAGGAGGTAGTATTAGGATACGCTTCACTCTTAAATGATGAAATTGAGTTCAGTGTAAATTTATAGAGGATAAAGAAAATAAAAATATGCTCTTGTCAGTCATATGGGACAGAGGAATTTTAAAATCAAGAGAAAGAAAGTCCCTCACCTTCTCAGGTCTGAACTGCTCAGTTTCAGACTCTCTTGGAAAAGGTGAGTATTAACACTCATTTACATTCAATATCCTGTAAATAAAATATCACACGATAAAAAAGTAAAAGCATTCTCTATGGCAGCCACTGGAAAATAATAGATGATTGATAAAAAGATTATTTAACAATAACACTGCTTAAAACATCAAACTGTCACACGTGATTTGGAGTAGGTTTATGGATGGTTACTTTTCACGCGAGCGTTTTGTTTTGCTTATTTTTTGAGACTTGTCTCCAGGGAGGACGACACATCTTTCAGCCCAGAACAGAGCAGACATGGAACTGCACCTTTGCAAGCAAAGGAACATGGCTTTTCTGTTTTAATTCTATCCTTTTACCAATGAAATATTAACTGACTCAGTGCATCTAACTCAAAGACCACAAAAGCAGTGAAGGGAACAGACAGTAGCAAGATTCCGTGTCTTTTTAACGACAGGACGTAGCCCGTGGGCAAGTGATAAGGAAGCATCATTTAGTAATAGTTAAAGGAAAGGAAGAGACCTCTAAGCAACACCTGCAGATTTTCTGTGGAACGAAGTCAGTGTCTGAATGCATGCGATGTGTTTACCCACAGTCCTCATTTCCAAACCCCTCTATTTGCTGACACAGCTGACCCCTGGTAGGGCTGAAAATCCATTACCCTATTGCTGCTTCTTCCATGGGGACAGCAAGGGGATTCTGCCTAAACAGCATTCACGGGAGAGACGGCTGTAGGCAGAAGTGGACCTGGATTTTCAAGCACGTCCTGTGTCAGATGGACAGAGATTTGAAGAATAAATGGAGGATTAGTGAAGGTGAAGCTTTAGGAAGATTTACCTCGGTCCGTAAAGGATAGGCTGACATGCCAGGCAGTCCCTTCGGCAGAGAAGCCTCCGTGTCAGAGGACACGGGAATTTCAGTCAGCACCGTCCCTCCAGCCAGTGCTCGGTCACCATGGCCACTCCCTTTCCCCTTTGTGATCTGCCCGTGCAGTTATGATTCGCATGTTTACAGGAAGCAGACAGGTTACAGACCCCCAACGGTCAGCCGCACGAAAATCCCCTCAAACTGGGTGCCCGGGGCTCACGGCGCTTCTTCCACTGACGCCAGCTGTGGACGTCTTGACCGCTTCATCCACCGTTCACAATTTCACATAAAACATCACTTCTGACAAAACAACTCATTTACAACAAAAAGGTAAAGCGATGTTGGATTCGCTGATCCAATCGTGTTCCCGGTAATAGAGTGACTGTATAATTATCATCCCAAACGGGACAGTTTGGATGTCAAAAGGGGTTGAACTCAAAAGGGGTTGCTGTTGATAATCTTATGAGGAAATGTGTGATCCAGGACTTTCCAGCCAGGAGGGTGGCCCTGGCTGTTTCTCACTGGGAATGGTTGAACGCCTAGTGGTGATTCTAGCTGCCCAGATGGGTGGCGCTCTTCTTCGCCTTGAGTGGGCTGACCTTATTCATTTCATTCCTCATTTACACTTCAGCTGTTTTATGAGTGTGGAGGGATGTGTGCCCCCGGGAAAGGCTCCAGCTCACATCACACTAGGAGATGCATCGTAGGGGAAACAACAGAGCAGACAAGTCCAGGATATGTAAGCTCTGGGAACCAGAAAATGGACTGGATTTTCTCCATGGACTCTTTGAGAATTTAACTAAGGATTTAGACATTTTCTGCAGAAAAAAATACATGTAAACAGACTGAAGAAGAAACTTGGTGATTTCCAGAGCTTCATGGATCTACTGAGGACACCATGGATAGCAGCTTCAGAAACCTTGATTTTTGTCAAAAAGGAAAAGATGTATCCATTTGGCGTTTAGTTAAATGACCAATCCATCAAAGTATATTGTCAATTTTTCCTGCTTCTCAATAGTTAAATTCACTCTGCTGTCAAAGGAAAAAGTGTGCCATCACCATATTATTAATTTATCATTTCATCCAGGTCACAACTAACAATCCAGAGACATACTATGCAGAATTACATTTGGATTTGTGTGTGGAGGGTGATTTGTGATTCAAAACAAACTATTATTTCTGTTCACTGTAAATTTGTATTCTAGATTAGATACTGCATTCATCTTCTTATGATATTCCTTAAGATATTATTGAAATTCAGCAGCTCTAATCACAAAGTTCGTGATAACAAAAATGTCATGCTTCTTGGCAGTTGCGTGATTTCAAAGCAATAACTGAAGAAAAGTTAAAACGATCACACACGAATAGAGTGACCTGCAAGCCACTAACACGGCCCGGAAGTCGGGTGTAAGGAGGACTCCCCGAGTGGGGCCTCCAGCTGCTGACTCCTGCTCGCCCCCAGCGCCCGCTCCCCTCCTTTGCAGAGCTGTGGAATTTCCGTGAGCTGAAGCTGGAGGAGAGGGTGACTCAGGACAACCGAAAGGGCCGGGAAGAGACTCTGGGAACCCAGACAGACCCCAACATGGGTGCCAGGTGTCGCCAAGTGACAGACACACAACCAGAAGGTGCAGCCCTCTTTCCAAGATTTGTGCACAGTTTGACCTTGAATCGATCACTTCCCTTTCCCTTTTTGGGTTAAAGTCCTTGTTAACACGGCCATTGACCACGTGGAGGCGGGGATGAGCTTCGTGCCCAGGAAGAAGAGAAAAGGGTTTGGTAAAAGCCCAACTCACACCTGCCTCCTGTCACTGGACAGAAGTGTCTACCTCCTTCCAAGGAGTAACTGTGCATCCTATATTCTTGAATAGACTGGAAGCAATTTAGGACAAAGAGAAACATGAACCTGGCAAGTTAAAAAATCAAGGAAGCAAAGATGAACACTGTTCACATCTTCAATAAGAGACCTATTTATTAGGCAACCTAGATCTCCAGCTTCAGAATAGAATATCTGTGTAAATACCTTATGTTTAATGAATGCAGGACTATTTACATTAGAAGCAATAATTTGAATTACAGAGTTACAGTGATTGGATATGAACTGGCTGTAGAGTCTCAGAAAAAAATGTTTCTGACCTTTAAACCTCTTCCAAGATGCAATATTCAATGTGCAATGGAATTTAAAGAAGCAAATAAAATATAATGTTCTAATTAGAACAACACCGTCCCCAAAATAAAAGAAACAGCACTGTCTTGACAAGAGTAGCTGATGTATCTCCCTTCACCTCCATCTGCACTGCTTCCCCCATATGCAGAAAAGAGTTGGAAACAGAGAGAATATCCATCTTATGTATTAAAAAAATTTTGAAAAGTAGATGCCCTGGGGATAGTTGGGATAAAACAGTATAGAAATAGTAATAGGTGTTATTTATGAGGAAGATAGCATACACTTGGCACAGTGCAAGGCAGTGAAGACATATCATCACAGTCCACAAAAAATTACATCAGAAAGGCCTTAGTATGCTCATTTACACAGGAGTAAACTAGTGCTCAGATAATTAAAAAATAATAGTCGCAAGGTCATGCAGCCAATAGGGAAAGAATTCATATTCAAATCGTTTTCTTTGATCTAAAGTCCATTTTCATTCCACTATTCCCAGTGCTTATCACATTAGAAAAAAAGGACATGAAAGATCCTCTCTCTGAACTGAATGATCCCTTTGGGAGTTGTTATGGGCTGAGTTGTGCCTGCCCAAAATTCATGTGTTGGGGTCCTACCCCCAGTACCTCAGAATGTGATGATATTTGGAAATATGGCCTTTAATTAAGGTAAAATGAGATTACATGGGAGGCCTGTAGTCCAACGTGGCTGATGCCCTTAAAAGAAGAGGAGCTCAGGATGCAGACAGGCACAGAGGGATGACCGCGTGAGGACACGGGGAGAAGACAGTGGTCACCAAGCCAAGGAGAGAGGCCTCGGAGGAAACCAACTTGCGGACACCTTGACCTCAGACTTCCAGCCTCCAGGATTGTAAGGTAGTGAATTTCTGTCCTTTAACCCATCTGGTCTGTGGTATTTTGTTGTGGCAGCCCACGCAGAATGTTATCCAGAAAAATCATCTGGCAGCTCTCACAGCAGGATTAAGATATTCCACGTGAAGGCTATCTTCAGGCTCTCTAAATGTCCCAGGAGACGTCAGTATGAACTGATCACCACGTGTCACGTTGTGATTTTACACCAGTAAGAAGGGTGTAATATTTGGGGAACCCTGCCACCTCCATAGTGCAGGAGCCTGCAAATCTCCCAACACCAATCTTCGTGTCAGAGCACCAGGCCCTAACATTCAAGGAATCTCAAAGGCTTATCTGCATATGGAAAGCCCAGAAATGATCACCTGCTGATTTTTGCTTGAAGTCACAAGCAGGCTTTTGCTGGCTGCACCATTCATGCCTTGGGGCTTTTGTCTTTCTGTGGCACCAGGACAATAGCAGTTGTCCTAAATGAATAAGGTGAGAGATACTCAACAGAATGTCTTTGGCCCATTAATTTGGTAAGAATGAGCCAATGATTGCTTGAAGCAGAGGTGGAAATTTCCTTGTGTTTAACAACTGCACTTAAAATTATATCTTACTTGTCTCAAATGTCTTAAAAATAAGTGAGATGATAAACCCCACGGCCCGAGCACAGGAAAGCCCACGTGAATGAAAAATGTTGCTGCCGTATCAGTAAACAAAGGATGCTGCAGCCATCAAGCCATCTGCCATTACAGCTGCCTGGACGGTGAGCCCTGAGGATGCCCACTGCCACGCCCTCAGCCCCTGCAGCCAACCCCTGAAGATGGTGCCCCCTGAGGGCACTCAGGATGGGAAAGCACAGGACACTGGCCCCAGGTAGCTGAGGTGCGGATCAAAGGGACGAGTCCAGGGAGCCTGGACTCTTGCATCTTCCCATGCACAGAAAAGGGCTGAATTCATTAACCTGAGGCGTCTGGTTTTCTTTAATGAACAGTCATCTTTGATGTTCCGACTGCCTGGTCTTTGTGGCAAAAACCCCTGTAGATCCCGGTTCCTCCCTGCCCTCTTCACAGCGGTCCCTCAGCGCTACTGACAGGCTGTGTCCTGGGCTTAAGTCCTCAGTTTTGTCCGCCAAATAAACATCATTCTCCACTTTTAGGTTGTGCGTTATTTTTCAGTCGACACCCACAACGCCTTCTCCACCGGCTCTGGACTCTTAGAGGAACTCACCAGTGGCTGCGGTGAAGGCCGCGAGCACCCTGAGGGGACAGGAGCCCAGAGACCTGACCCGGTCACTTCCCGGGGCAGGTTGTCATGGGAACAGGAGGAGTGAGCATCAGCTGCTAAGGCATCCGACTTGCCCTGCGTTATACACAGTCAGCTACTCTAACTCGGCCTTTCTCCGGCGACGCTGCCCTGGAGCCGGTGCTGGCAGGAAGCCGAGAACCCTGCGCTTTATGCCCTAGTGTAAGAAGCCATCGTTAACGAGGAGAAAAACTGCCTTTGAAGTCTGTGATTTCTCCAGGGAGATCCCTGACAGGTCAGGGTAGTAAATACTGAGTATAAACATCCAACAACAGAGTTAAGAGCAGTCACTGCAGGATGGCAGACTCATTCTCAAACAGCTCCGTCTTCTAACCAAATCCTCACCTGGATAGATGGTTTAACAGTCACATCACTTCTGGCCCTCATCCCACAACTCCAGCTTTGCCTTGAGAGAAGAGCTGAACCTGACATAAGACCCGAACGTCAACTCAAGAAAGGCAGATTGTTGGTCCGCAGAATTGTTGGAGAGTTGCATTCTGAGACTAGGCTGTATTTGCGAAGAGAATCAGGCATTAAACCAATGGTTTACTACTCTGGGGAATAGCTATCTGCTATGCAAAGAAGCGTTTTCTAATTAGAGGGGGACCATTTGGGAGGAGGCCGGTGGGGAAGGCATCTGGCAGTCTGTGCCACGGAAAAGTAATAGTCTCTGGAATCAGCTGAGTCTAACCCAGATCCTGACTGTCTCCCTGGCTGTCATGGTAGGCAGCGTATTTACTTCCCTGAGTCTCAGTTTCCTCACTGCAAAGTGAATCCATAACATCCATCCCATCGAGTGGTTCAGAAGCATTTAAGTAATAGGTCAACATAGAGGTTTCTGCTTCTGGTAACGGTCAACTACACCCCCATCATGTCAACCTCTTTCAGATAAGGAAGGCTGTGGCCTGTGAAGCAGGACTGAAGTCAGTTAAGAGAAGGTCCAAGAAGGAAGTCAATTTTGAGATTATGCAGGTGTTGGCAGCTTTTGGCAGGAAAGAGCTCTCTGCAGGAGGCCCCTTTTGTCTTGTCACTAAACTTAAACCAGCCACCCCCATGCTCTGCTTATCTCCGAACCAAGCACACCTTTCAAATCTCTTGGTCACACAAAGCCTTGCCTAATCTGTTGTTTCTTTCGTAGATCAAGGAAGTAAAAATGAAGAACAAGTAATTAACAGATGACCAGAGCTTTTCCCCAGCTTCCCCTTTCAGGAATCTTGTGAACAAACTGTGAACAAGACAGCAACTAAAGAAAGAGCCAAGGAGTCGACATCCCCCACACAGTGGGGGATGGCGATGAGTCTGATCTCCTACCTCCACGATTTAACTGAGATTACGTCCCCTCTCTCCCTTTAAAAGCTTTCATGGCTGGGCAGAATCTTCGGAGTTGGCTTTGGGGAGACCCAGTCCACCTTCTCCCCAGATTGCTGGCTTTCTGATTAAAAGCAATGTTTCCCATTTCTATCAAAACTTACCTTTTGAATATTGAGTTTTGAGCAGCAAGCAGCTGGACCTGAGTTCCGTACAGGTATTATATCCTCAGGGCAGGAGGACATATATTACTTCCTCCCTAAGATAGTGGCGATTGAAACCTAGATACCTGAGCTCCTACTGAGGGTTCCTTCTTTTTTTCCCATCCACTGTGTTCAGAACCTCTTCTTCCCACTTGCTGTGTCCATTTCCAGAGCAGGCACCCTTGGGTATGGCAGAGCTATCTGTTACACAGGTTGTGGGTTAACTGTGTCCCCCAAAGATATGTTCAAGCTCTAGTCCCCGTGAATGGGACCCTATTGGAAACAGGATCTTTGCAGATGTGATCAAGCTAGGATGAGGCTCTACTGGAGGAGGGTGGACCCTGACTCAGTGACCGGTGCCCTGATGAGAAGAGAAGATGGAGGCACATGTGACAGTGGAATGTAGGGCTTGCCATCCTCCATGGGAAGCTGGAAAAGGCAGCAGGGACCTTGCCCCCCTCCTTCAGAGGGAGTTTGGCTCCGCTGCCCCTGGGACTTTGGACCTCCGGCCTCCAGACTGAGAGGGACTGTCTCCTGCTGTTTTAAGCCCCCCGTCGGATGTTCCATCAGGGCAGCCACCGGAAAGAACACGGTGCTGGCTGTGCAGCAGGTTGGGCCCCGGAGACGCCCCACGTCCTGGTTCAGTCTGGAGGCACCCTGGGGTGCGAGGTGTGACTCGTATACTGCTGGTCTGTCCAGGGCTTCCCGGCTTCACCCCTTGGCCCTTCCTGCAGAATGGTGGAGGGCATGATTTGCTGGGCCAGAAACCCCCCTTTACAGCTGGAGCCGCCTTGCAAAGGCCAAAGCAAACGGTTTTCTGGTCACAATGCCTCTAAGACTTGTATAAAATCGAGCCCTTCTTGGGTGTCTCTGATCTGATGACAACTACCCCAGTCCCTGCCTTTGTAGACCCACATCAGTGCCACATGCAGAGGCCAAAGCGCACCTGGCTGAGCCCAGGTCTGCATACCATCACAGTCAAAACTCCTGCTTGCCCCACCTAGGAGCCCATGGCTGACCTGAGTCCACAGCCGGCCCAAGTCCACAGCCTGGCAGCCCCAATTGTGACACATGAAGGTACAATTGTGACTCATGGTTTAAACCCTCAAATTCCATTTAAAAATTTCTTAGTATGTCCAGGCAATGCACAAAATGTTGTGAGTTTGACAAAGATCAATAAATATATCATCTCCTATGTCTGAGACGGAAACATAAATCAACAGAAACAGCACATGGTGATGTGCCCTGTAATCCATGTAGTTACAAACTCCACCAAGAGCCCTGAGGTCAGGAGACACTAACAGAATAGTGAACATATAAATTGAAGATGAGATATTAATTTGTTGTATTTTATCTATAAAGCTTTTATTATCCATAATTATGGACTTTTCACAAGCACATTTCTAAATGACTATAATTTTGTAAAGGCAATCTGTGAAAAAGAGTCAAAAATAACAGATTTGGCTATTCCATAATTCTCAGAAGAAAAGTATTTCTCCACCTAAAATTAAATGGTGTAAATTAAAACCTCTCAATTCAACAACTATGAAAATGCATTTGTTGCAAACAACTTTACCTAATTTATGTTTTTTTGTTTGTTTGTTTTGTTTTTGCGGTACGCGGGCCTCTCACTGTTGTGGCCTCTCCCGTTGCGGAGGCTCAGCGGCCATGGCTCACGGGCCTAGCTGCTCCGCGGCATGTGGGATCTTCGCGGATCGGGGCACGAACCCGTGTCCCTTAGCATCGGCAGGCGGACTCTCAATCGCTGCGCCACCAGGGAAGCCCCTAATTTATGTTTTTAAAGCTGGCTATGTCTGCGGTGTAAAGACTGGACTGTGGGAGAGTGAGGCCAGGAGGACAGAGCCATCTTATCCAGCAAGGGATGGGCAGGGCGGGGGCGCTATAGGTGGCGGGCGCCGTAGAGACCTCCCCACCCTGGAAGACGGAGTCGCCAAGTATGGAGTTTCTGGAAAGCTCCTCAGGCAGCAAGGAAGAGAAACCCTGGTGCAGCCTGGTTCACATGTTTGGGTTCAATCCTGGCTTGATTCCCCCAGTCAGGGAGGCCACCTGCCAAGAGCTCACTTTCTCTCTCCCCACTGCCGCTCTGCAGGTGCCAAGTACCCTCAAGGTGGCAACAGGCTGCAGTCATTTTCCTCACACCCTCCCCCAGGTCCACCCAGAGAACGGGGTCTGTTTCTTCACCTGACTGAGTGCCTGCGAGCCAGGGGCTTCCCTGTTAGTCTGCAGACACAGGGCAGGATGCCAAGTATTAATTCCATTAATTCTGTGTCTTGAATCAACAGAGAATTCAGGATTCCCTGATTAGTGTGAAAATAAAGGGAACCTCATTTAAGATGGAAACGGGAAGCAGAAGAGGATGCGCTCAGGCAGGTACCACTCGGGCTCTCTGCAGACCCAACAGGAGGAATGTCCTTACTTAAGACCGGAAGGGGAGGGAAGATTTTCTCCCCGCCTGGCAACAGCCCAGCCAATCAGAGACTGTCACCATTCATCCAATGAGAAACCACCACTGCTCAGCCAATGAAAAATCACCACTGCCCAGCCAATAGGAACCCCTCAGCACCCTTCACTCTCCCTTTCCTCCAATGGACTTTCCTTCAAAGCAGCTCTTTCCACTTCCCCCTTTTTCTCTATAAAACAACACGCTCCTGTCCTTTGCCCAATTTGCCTGTGGTTTTGCCATAGATTATGTGTCCCAAGCTGCAATTCCTTTCTATTCTGGAACAAAGCCATTTAGCTGGTGAAATTACTGGCCGTTTTGTTTTTAAGGTCCATGTGAGCTAGAAGCAATCAGCACCCACTTCTGGAGCTGACGGTAGAGTGAGCATCTGGAGACCCTGATTTCTCAGAGGGGCAGGGGCACTGTCCCCTCTGTCCCACTCCATCCAATGACGTCCAGGACACTGTCCCCCTCCGTGCAGGGCAATGTGCCCCTCTCTCTCTGGGGTCCAGGTCACTGTCCCCTTCTGTCTCCCAGAGTCCAGATCACTGTCCCCTGTTTTCCCCAGTGTCCAGGTCAATTCCCTCTCTGTTCCCCGCCCGAGTCCAGGACACTGTCCCTTTCTGTCCCCGGGATCCAGGTCACTCTCCCCTATGTTCCTAGGGGTCCAGGTCACTCTCCTGAGCGATACCCCACGCCCCCAGCGCTGGGAGTTGCGGGGGGAGAAGGCAGGGACGCCCACTAGCCCCCAGTCCTCCGAGCTGCTATTTATGAGAGCCCGCCACATAGGAAGAACTAAAATATCCCTCTCGCAGCAGCTCGGGGGGGAAAATCAACGCTGGAAGCTACTCGTAATTCCCTTTTATTTATTTTAACACCACGGAATCTCGCGAGATTTGAACCTGGTACCGGGAACTGGAGATATCGCGAGCTGGCAGGGTGCCGGCCGCTTCCGGACAGAGCAGGCATCGCGAGAAGTGGAGATAACGCGAGAGGACACCAGAGGACTTCTTGACCTATCCGGGCGGGGCGGGGAAGACGAAAAGGTGGTGGTGAAGCTGGGCCTTTCCGGGGGCGATGCCGTCTGCATTCTCAGTCAGCAAGTTCCCCGTCAGCATCCCCGCCGTGATCACGGTAAGTCGCTGCCTCCTTGGCCGTCAGTTCGGTCGCTGTCGGCTGGGGCCTCTCCAAATTTCCCAGCCTCCGCCGGGGACGCCGGCGGCGCCGGACGGGAGGCGTGGGTGGGGGGTGCAGGGGCGGGGCCTGTACCTGGGTGGGCGTGGCGTGGCTGGGGTCGGGGGGCCGGGGCGTCGGGGCGGGACGAGATTGGAGGACCTTCAGGGCTGCCGGGATGCTGAGGTGCGGGGCGGTCGGGGGTCGGGGGTTTGCGGGGAGAGCTGGGACTTCGTGGCGGCGAGGAGCGGGGAGGTGGGCCGTCCTGGGCTGGGATGGGGGGTCCGGGTGGCGTGGACCCGCTGTGGGCAGAGTGGCAGAGCGCGGGCCGCTCCCCCAGCACCCGTGCCCCCGGGGGACCTGAGCCTCAAGGAGGGGGTCTGAGTTCAGAGGTGCGGACGAGCCCACCTCTAGAGTTGAGCGGACCTGCGGTCGCAGCACTATCTGGAGGGCAGGGTGTGTGTCAGAAAGGCGGGAGAAAACCACATCTTGCAAGTTTGGGTGGCCCATATTTCTGAGGCTTTAATCACTGCTCTAAGGAACTGGTAGCTTTGCCTCTGGGGGCGACCGAGTGCATCCCCGAACCAGGCACCACTTTCTCATCTCCCCGTGGAGGAGGGTCTCTAGATTCTCCCAGCTTGAAGTGCAGTTCTGTTCGACAAGTAGGAAAGCCTTCAGTCCTGTGTGGAGGGACAGCCAGGCACGGCGGGTGACAGTCCCTGGACGTGGGTGCAGTGGGGGTCCCTGTTCCCCCTCCCCTCCCCGTGTCCTGTGAGGCCTGGCGGGCGCTCGGGACGTGCTCAGAGGAGAGGCAGTGTGAAGCCTGGTCCAGTGCAGGTGGACCCTGAGGAGGTTCTGCCGTGTGTCCTCCAGCAGACGGACTGGACGGAGCCCTGGCTCATGGGGCTGGCTGCCTTCCACGTGCTCTGCCTGCTGGTCACCTGCTTCTCATCCCGGAGGTACAAGCTTCAGGTGGGGCACTTCCTGTGCCTGGGTGAGTACAGTTTGGCTCAGATCGCTGTGTGCTGCGGCAGTGCGTGTGCCTGTTCTGTCTGTAGCCTCAGTGATATGTGAATGTATTTGTAAGGCCTCCCAACTCTC
Source organism: Mesoplodon mirus (assembly GCF_964341445.2). Taxonomy (NCBI): domain Eukaryota; kingdom Metazoa; phylum Chordata; class Mammalia; order Artiodactyla; family Ziphiidae; genus Mesoplodon; species Mesoplodon mirus. The sequence goes on along the minus strand of NC_138990.1, from coordinate 25,226,256 downwards.
CTGTCTTGTGTTCTACTTTGATTGCAGGCCACTCCCATATTTCACTTGTGGGTACTATAAAGATAAGGTACATTTTGGATACTGGATTTGAAAGGCGTCTCAGGCACCTGTTGTGTTCCTGGGAGGGTGCTGAATACCAGTTACACAAATGAGAGCTGGGTTTGCTGAAACGCTGACTCTGTACAAGAGGCTCCTCTGGGGGCTTAGCTGCCCTCCCTGCTCTGGGAGGGAGTGCAAATCAGGAAGGAAAGCTCTGTGGTGCAAAAATAACACATTGCCCGAGTCAGTTTTGAAGGTAAGATCTACAGGGTTTTAGAGAAGGAACAGAGCTGTGTGGAATCATTGAGAGAGATCTCACAGAGCAGGTAAAGTCATGGTAGGGGGTGTAAAGAGTGAGTAAAATCTCGTTTTCTTAGGGTAAAGGAACAGATGTCTGGCCCAGGCCTGGCATCTGGGGCGGAGGCAACCGGTGAGAGCACAGGGGCGACGGACAGAAAGGGTGGGTCAGGTGTCAGAGAAACCACATCCTGATGCTGACTAGTTAGAAGTATGTTCAGACAGGAAAGGTGGGCTAGGGCCTCAGAGGCTATGCTGGGCTCTTAATCTCGTGGACGTTGGGAAGATGCTGAAGATCTTGCCTGGTAGTTTAACAAAGTCCAAAAACTCATCTTAAATGTGATTTTTCAGTTGGCCTTGTGCAAGGTGGGAAATCCAAACAAGAGATCGTCTTAGGACAGGCGCAAAGCAGCAAGCCTGCATCACAGAAATAGTCCTGATGGTCAGGGATGGATGTTACTTCATTTCTTTATGTGAGAGCCCTAGTAAGGAACGCGAGGGGTGAACAGGACAGATGGGCTCCTGAGCCTCGTAGAGCTGGTGGGGCCCCAGCATCCACTGAGTAACCACAGCCCTGCTGACCATCATGGCAGGAAAGGCAGGAGCACCGTGAAACCCTGGGAGGGGGCCGGACTTAAGTCACTGCCCTGACATTTAAACTGAGGGGGGAAAGATGCAGGGGAACCAACCAGGCAGCAGGCGTTCGAGGGCCAGAAGGGACACTCCAAGCCCCGGGAATAATGTGTGCAAAGGCCCCGAGGCAGGAAGCACAAAAAAGGTGATGGCCTCATCCACAGAGCCTCATGCAAGGAGCCCATACTTGAAAAGCTTTGTGAACCTGGGAGCTACGTTTGGGTTTGTTTTCAAGGATGAACAGAGGGTGACTGTTTTAGCGCGGGGATGATAGATGCTGGTCTAAATGCGTTTACACATCTGATGGCCCATTTAATTCTCAAACCCACAGAAGATTCGGATGTTATTTGCTGCAGTCTTACAAATGAAGCACAGACTGGTTCACTGCTCCCCCAGCTCCTGAGTGGGGTGCATGGTGGATGCATCACGTTGCCCTCTGGGGAGGCGGCGCCACCTGTGCTCAGGCCTCTCTTCTCCTCTCCCGTCTCCTTCCTTTGGCTTCCTTGATGTGTGCCTCAGGGTCCAGTCGTCGAGGGAGGGGTCAAGGATTGCTCCCCCCATTTCATCCCAGGAACCGGAGGGTTTGCACATTTTTACTAGGCTGAGGTTCCTGGTGGCCGTCCTCCCTGTCCTCCAGCCCCATCCAGGCCCTGAGCAGCACGTGGTGCCGGGCCAGCCCACGGTCCTCCCACCCTGGGTGGGCCTCCCCGCATGCCTGCCCCCAGTGCTCCCCGCGCTCCAGGTGGGGCTGTGAGGGCGGACAGGGCTGTTCCCTTGGCTCCTGTCCCCTCAGGTCGGTGCTCCCTCCGTGTCTTTGCCGCCAGCACCACTGGGGGGTCCAGGCAGCCAGAGGGTGCAGGCAGGTGGCCTTCAGCTCTGGTCTCAGGGCCCTCAGGTTCCACTGCCAGCCGTGCACCTGACATGTGACCTGCGGGGCAGGGAGGTCGGCAGACGGCCCAGTGCGGCCACTGTGGTGTCGGGTCAGGAAGCCTGGTTCCCCTGGCAGCGCTCCACTGAGGGCTGCTGGCCTGGTCTGACCGAGACCACCGGACTCGTGTGTCACCTCGGGTTTCCTTTCTGTGTAATGTTGCCTCACGTTATATGTGAAATAGAAGTTACGTCTCATCCAACGTGGCATTGTTCTGTTACGTGTATGTTACGTAGCGTGTTGTGTTGTGAAGGATGTATGAGGCTGTGGCGCTGGGCTGGTCCCCTGACTTCTCACGTGGGCTTGCTTTCTTCTCAGTGACCTTAGTCTACTGCGCGGAGTACATCAACGAAGTGGCGGCAGTGAACTGGAGGTGAACGGCCCCGGGCACGTGAGACCGTCCCCGTCAGCGGCAGAACACACTCAGCAAGCCCCCAGCTCTCGCTTATAAAGCAGCCCCAGCACCATCCGCATCCCAGCCTCCTTCACGATGAGCCTTGGACGGTGGTCACCGTCCGGTCTCCTCGGTCACCGTGGGCCCTGGAGGCCCCCCCGAACAGAAGCGCTCTTGTCTGTGACGGGGAGACCGAGATCCACCCACGATTTACCTGGTCCTGAAAACGCTGGTCCCCAATCTCCGGGACACCGGCCATTCTGTCCCCGCCTGCGTGTCCTTTCCTGCTCACACACCTGGGCAGCCCACTCCACGTCCAGTGAGCGCTATAGAGTCGACCCTTCCCCTGGGCCCCCCTTCCAGAACCGCCCCAGGCCTTCTGCTCCCTCGGGGCCCGTAGCTTCTTCTGGCTTCTCAGGACGGGGTCCTCGCAGGTCAGGCAGGAACCCTCGGGAGGCTGGAACGAGTCGGCAGGGGAGCGCCGCCGTCCCTGTGTCCCTGCAACCCGGGGGACGACGTGGCCTGATCAGCACCCTGCCTCCCGGGTCTGCCCTCGGCACCCTGACCGCACGGGTCTCAGAGCAGAGTGACAGCTGCGCCCCGGCCGCCGTGCCCTCCCAGCGGCTTCAGGCCCCTGTCGTTGGGTCAGGAGCCCATCCTCAGCCCCTGTCATGACCCGTCCCCCGGCTTTGTCCCTTCCGCTTCTAATTAGGACGCACATCCTGACCACCCCTCGCTGGGCTCTGTTCACTGTGGCCCCAGGGTGATGACTGTCACTGAGTAAGTGACGTAAAGTTCGTGTCCTGCACTGCCACTGAGAGGGACACTGGGGGCAGCCTGGCCTGGCCACGCTGTGTCCCCTTCTCCGGGGGCTCGGCCTGAGCTTGCGTGGGGGCCGCAGTGCCCCTGGAGGGTCTAGGGTTCATTCCCCACGGGGTTAGCAGGGTCACCTCCTAAAGGGACTGAGGTCGCCATCGTGTGCAGGCGGGGCTCTGCCCGCACTGTGTCCTGTGTGGAGGGGCTCCTGAGACAGAGTATCGCAAGGACGCCGTGTTGTGACGCTCCGTGATCTTTAAATCTTTCTTGAAACAGGTTGTTCTCGAAATACCAGTATTTTGACTCGAGGGGCATGTTCATCTCCATAGTGTTCTCGGCGCCCGTGCTGCTCAACGCCCTGGTCATCGTGGTACGTGTGTGCCAGGGCTTCGGGCCTCCGTCCTCCTCACACGGCCTGTGTCCACTTCTGACCGCGTCTCTGCACGGTTCTTTCCAGGTCCTGTGGGTGCGCAAGACCCTGACCGTGATGACCGATCTGAAGACCCTGCAGGAGAGGAGGAGGGCGAGGAGGAGACCCAAGAAGGAGTGACGCCTCGGAGCCAGCCCCGCGCCAGCATCTTCCAGACCCTGTCCGCTCCTGGACTGCACTTAGAGCAGCTTTTAGGACAAAGTTTACCGCACGTCCACCAGGGCACTTGCTGGGCCTGCAGGGGCTCCCGTCTCTCCAGTTAAATTGTGAGCAAACAGCTGTGCACGTCGCCACGCGTCCACAGGACTCCTGTGACCGTGTGGGCTACAAGACATCCGTCCACGTGGGGACGGTGACTGAGTGAGGGACGGTGCCATCCACGCGTGGGCACCTCCGTCACCCCCATCAACTTCCATCACCTCCATCACCCCTATCATGCCCGTCACCTCCTATCACCTCCATCACCCGTCACCCCCATCACCTCCATCACCCCGTCACCTCCGTCACCCCTGTCACCTCCATCACCCCTGTCACCCCCATCACCGCTGTCATCTCCATCACCCCCTATCACCTCCATCACCCCGTGTCACCTCCGTCACCCCGTGTCACCTCCATCACCCCCTGTCTCCTCCATCACCCCTGTCACCCCCATCACCTCCATCACTGCTGTCATCTCCATCACCCCCTATCACCTCCATCACCCCGTGTCACCTCCATCACTCCCTGTCACCTCCGTCACCCTGGTCTGGTCTGCATAGCGGTGGCCTCTCCATGTGGTGCTGCCACAGGACAGAACACGAGGGGCTGCCTTGCCTTTCATCCAGTTAGAGATGTGACGACACTCGGAGGCCCTGGGTCGGGATCCACAGAAGCAGTGGCTGGATGAGCCCCTTGAGTTGTTTTTTGGAAGAAAAGTTGCAAGTAAAAACAGTCAACATTCACCTGTTTCCACTAACAGATTTTTTCATGACAAATACAAAGATTGATTATATTCGTATGTTCCACCTTCTGTTTACCCTTGGGGTGTCCTGGGACATGATGCTGTTGGTTTATCGGAGCAGGTGCACTATTTCTCTGTGATGTCCGCTCTGTAAACCAACGTCTGTGCAGGACGCCCGTGGTCTTGTCACACCTGGGGCTGCAGCTGGAGGATGACAGGTGATCAGAGCACCTGTACACACACAGCGTTCGGTAAAGAGGATGCTGTTGGCCCCTGATTTGGGTGTAAGAAAATTGTTTGTGAATAGTTACCATCACTTTAACAAGATAAGTGAAATACATTCATCAGATGTCAAAGAGAAAAGAAAATTTGTTCATATGAAAGCTTTAGAAGCTCAAAAGGTGACACTTTGACAGATTATGAAATTAAATCTTGAAATCCAGATATATAAAGTTTTTATAGGTAGTTATAAACTCTCAGTAGAGAAATTATTTCCTGAATTTTGACATTAGTTGTAGAAGTGAGGAGGTAGAACTTCCTAGATAAATCTACTGGAGTTCTTAACCTGAGATTTCTTCCAGTCCCTCCTTGATGTCTTAAACTTCTGTATTGGACGTTTTAAAAATCGGCTTAGGGGCTTCCCTGGTGGCGCAGTGGTTGAGAGTCCACCTGCCGATGCAGAGGACACGGATTCATGCCCCGATCCGGGAAGATCCCACATGCCACGGAGCGGCTAGGCCCGTGAGCTATGGCCACTGAGCCTGCGCGTCCGGAGCCTGTGCTCCGCCACGGGAGAGGCCACAACAGTGAGAGGCCAGCGTACCGCAAAAAAAAAAAAAAAAAAAAAAAAAATCAGCTTAAAAAACAGCATCTCGTGTGAAGTCAGATTATAAATTTCTTGTACCTGACAGCATGCCTCATTGTGCATTTCTGGAAATTTCCAGTTCAGGGTGTCTAATGGTCTCATGGCTTCAGAAGAGTCCACTGCATCCCGAGTGATTTCCTTGGAGAGCAGGGCTGAGCTGGCAGGTTCCCTGTGAGCGCGGTGCCCTGGGAGCACGGGTATGGTGGGAGGGGCTGAGGGCCGGATGGCTGGTCCCCTCCAGCCGTGCGGTCAGGCCGGGGCCAAGGGGACAGAATGCATGGATGGGAACACCCTGGCCTCGGCCACACAAACCAAGGAGGTTCTGGGGCATTTTCACTGTCCATAATCATTTGGGCTGTCTTAATACGGGACTGTGACTGAATCTCAGTTTTCCTGTGATAGTAGTGTAATAGCGTTAACTTCGCCTAAATTTGGCGTTAATGGCATATCAACCTAAAGACATGACATGGGCCTTTTCGTTCACTGGTGTGTGCAATTTTTTGGGAACAGTTTTGTTTTCACAAACACAAACTCTATTTTTTAACTGTTTGTAGTAAGTTCACGTTCAGTGGCTAAGTCAGTGTTAACAAATATTTCTCTGTCCTCCTGCTTGGGGAAATCCTACAAGCCAGAATTGTCCCCAGAGGGTTTGGGGTGTATGAGCCTTGCTGTGTGGGGCGTGACAGGAGGCCTCCTGGCCCGTTGAAGGAAAGCATATCCCCATTCCTGGTTTCCTGCGGTCCCTTCTCACCCCAAAGCTTTAGCGAAAGGGGGTGGATTTGGAGCCAGAGAAGGATGCCCGGTGACATTGTTTGGGCATCTGATGGAAGTTTGTGTAAGTAAATGAAACACCACAAAACATTTACACATCAGCTAACATCTACATGAAATACATAAGCAAAACTGTAAAGATGACAGTGTGTGTGTGACTGTTTTGAACTAACTGCGTGTCACTTGGCTGTCACCTTCTGCCGGCATCCTTACAATCTCGGCAGGTGTCCGTGAAGGGGTGTCAGGGCCACAGTCTCTTCCTGACGGGTTCGCTTGCTGAGAATTGTGGTATAAACCACAGAAAATAGAAGGTGTTACCATGAGGTTACTCAAGACAAGCTTTTTGCTCTCTGAATTGTGCTCTGCAAGTTGTTATTGATGTCATAGTTATCAAACCAAAATAGTAAATTCAGTTTATGTGAAATCAGATTTGAGTGTTAAAGTTACATGCATTTAATAGTAAAAGTTGCAAAGTTGAAAAAAGTTGCAAATTCAGTTTATATTTTGACAGTATAAAAGTTTATCCAAGAATCTCTCAAAACATACTTGGTATATAATTCAAAGGTCTAAAAATTTGAAATACATTTAGTAGAAGTTTGTGGGATTTTGTTCCCTTTTCTGCGGCGTAGCATCCAGTCTCAGTCATCACCTCACTTCCTTTCATAGCTGGTCGCCTGCTTAGGTTGGGCTAGTGACCAGGGGACCTGTCTCCCCAGCCGAGTGTGTGTGTGTGTGTGTGTGTGTGTGTGTGTGTGTGTGTGTGTGTGTGTGTGTGTGTGTGTGTGTGTGACAGAGGCAGAGCGTTCGCTGTTTATTCCCTGGAGTCTCCGTCTGGAGCAGAATAGCTGACACTGAAAACGGTCAGAGATGGAAGTTCAGCTGCAGACAGGATGGGTTTGTGTTTGCAGGGCTGTCACATCCGCACCCTGGGGTCTTCACACCGTCCTGGGAGTTTTAATACCCCTGTTCCACAGCAAATTAAAATACACAACTTATATTCCAGAACAGGAGCCACAGAATATTGTGGAGTTCCACTCACTAGTGCACGTGATTGTAACGGTTAACGTGTTCATGAAAAACTTCTCGGGAGTCGTGTGTGTGACGTGGGTCCAGGGAGGGTGCTTCCCGTGCTGAGTCTCGGCCCCGCGGAGGTGCCCTGGGAGTAGCTCCTCTTTGTAAGATCCCATCTCCTGCACGAGGAGTTCCCAGGGTCCCAGGGGTTTGCTTAGAAGCGTACAGCGTCACTCCCTGGGAAACAAGACCCCGGTGGGAAGGGTCTGCCTTACTTATTTAATAAGATCGCTGTGAGGACCAAAGCATCCGACTCGTATTAGATCTCCCTGCACTGCTCTCGCTGGGCTGGTGGTAACGGGGTTTATCTAACGTCAGAATCGCCTGGAGCCCCCGGGAGCTGGGAAGCCTCAGCTCTCCCCAGGAACCCAGTAGGAGGACGCGGACAGGTGACCACAGGGCCAGGAGGCTTCTTTGGGCAGGTCGCAGGCGGAGCCCGACCTCCGCTGGTTCCACCGCGCTGTGAATCCGTTTCTCAGCCTCCGCTCGTGTTTGCACATGCGGCCCCCAGGGGGGCGCTAAAGCACCGTGTCACCGCCAGAGGCTGAGTCCAGGCCAGGCGGCCTTGCCTCTAGGAGTGTGACGTCTGCTGTCCCGGGCTGAGGGCACCGAGCGGGACCAGGGGCTCTGAGTCCCTTTCTTCACGCGAACTAGGTTAACAGCGTCCAGACTACGTCGTGGCCCACGCACACGTGCACACAGGCACACGCAGGCGTCTGGAGGTCAGGAACGCGCCCTCCTGTGACACGAGGGGACAGCGCCCAGCTGCACCAGCCCGGCCCCGCGTCCCTCCCAGTCAGTCAATAAGCACGTTTGCTCGTGAACTGTCTTCTAGTTTCCAGGATGCTCTGCAGACAGATTGAGCCAAGGAAAGGGGTGCCGTGGCTGCTGCAGGGGAGCCTGTGGTCGCCGCCCGGTAACCCCCAAGGATGTGGAAGCAGCAGGTTCAGTCCTCACCACCCAGCCGGGCCCTGAGGCTGAGAACCGCGGGCTCCAGGCCTGCCCAGTCTCGGGGCCCCGCGGTGGTAGACGTGAGCTGGAAGCTGATGGAGTGCTGGTCACCTGCCTGGCCTGAGGGCCTGACCCCCCGTCCTCAGGTAGAGGAGGAGCCCGCCTCAGCCTGGACCCGCCTCCCTCTCCTCCGAATCCCTGTGTCGGTCACAGGCCAGCGCTGAGTCCGGCACGGCTGGACTCAGAGTCCCAGAGCGTCAAATGGGGACTTTGTCCTTGAATCTCCAGCTCTGAGCGTCCGCTCTGCCCCTAAGTGGGACCAGCCTGCTGTCTGCTTCCATCTCAGCAGCTGTTTACACGTGTTCTGCCTGAGCTTGGATGCCTGTGTCGTCAGGACACAGCAGGGACAGAGCCTCTGAAAACGCAGCCTCACATGGGAGCGGCAGGATGGCCGGCAGTCCCGGGTCCCACGAGTTTCTTTTAAACGTGTTCCAGCAAACGGATGCTTCTGTTTCCACAGTTAACATTTAAGTTTATGTTTCAAAGTACAGTTCTCAGTCTAGAGATGCCAACGTTTTTTCCCTACATTTTCTACAATAAAACTAGAAGCAAGGCTAATAACTGGAATTGAATCTGTGTGGATTGGAAGCAACAGTGAAGGCCGAGGACAGGGCTGCCGAGACACACGGTACCTGTGACGTCCATCGAGGGTGCCGGGCATCCAACCTGAATCGTGATTTCGTGAAACGAGCAGGAATTCAGGGAGAGGGTCCCAGAGCGCAGGCCACGGTCCACTGTTCTGGCAAATGAGAGAAGCTGAGGTCGTGGGCTCTGGGGCTGCAGAACCGCCAACTCCCCATTGTCTTAGTTGCCCAGGAGTTTTCACAACAGTGACAGGCCAGGTGATTTATGACCAACCCTAAAAGAGAAGATGTGATCTGGAATTTACCCAAGATTCAACCTCAAAAACAATAATAAGGTAAAGGTTGGTTTGGTTGTTTGTGTCACAATAAAACGGCTAGAACTTCGGAGTTTACATGCCAACTGATGTAGGTAACAACCCAAACTGCAATTTTAGGAGAAGACAAAGCTTTTCCATGAGAACACATGAAAGGTTAGTCTTTGCTTTTTTTCACTTATTGGCTTGCCTGTGTTTTTTTAACTTGTTTCAGAGTCTTTGTTGAAAACATCAGCACTTTTAAGAAGACATCTTCATTTGTTGCTCAGGCGGCTGGCGCTCCCCAGCCCTTGAAGACGGCCTGCCGTTTCTGGAAGCTCCTGGCCGTTCCACGGCAGCCTCTCCTTCAGCACTACCGGCGGGTCCACGGCCAGCTCTGGGAGGGCGTGACAGAAAGCCAACCAGATTGGCGCTGAGCCAGAGGGGACCGTGTTAGGAACAGATGCGTCCTAAGCGTTTATCCTGCACACCTTGTAGAGTTTAACAAGGCCCGTGTGCGGAGCCGCCGCCGACCTGGATGAGGAGTCTATTCCCCACCTGGGGCGCCACTGTGTGGCCCTCAGAACTGGACTCCGGGGTCTCAGGGGGACCCGCAGAGCTGCCCTGCTGGCCCAGCCCCCTCGGGCCCCGGGGCCTGTCTACCCATCACCAGGGATATGCTGGAGGCTCCCGGGCATCACATGCCTCCGCAGCCAGAACCCGCCCACAGGCCTTGGTCCTTGAAATCCTCCGCTGTCCTGCCTGGGTCTCCCTGCTTTGTCCTAACCAAGGACGCCCCCCCCCCACCACGAGGCTGCCCCCCCCAAGAGGGGCACACCCCATCTCAGGAGCCGCCTGCCCTCAGACCGGTAAGGTCCCTCCTCGGACGGTCCGGCTGCCCTAAGATCATCTCCCTTCAAATACCGGCCTGCTCCGGGAGCGCCATCAAATCGTTGGAATGCTGCCTCCACCCCCGTGGGCCCTTCACCCCCGGCCTCACTTTCACGTGAGGCACCAGATTCCGCCACCTGGCCGCCTCGGAGCCTCAGCAGCTGGACTACAAGCGTTTACAGCTTTCCCATCCACTTCCTCTCAAGTCCTGGCTGGAGACACACATATCCAAGCCTCCAGGGCGAAGAATCAGAGAACCAGGAGGGCGCCGCCCTGGAGGAGAGGCTTGTGCCCCGAGGCCGTCCCGGGGGCAGTGGTGCCCTTCTCCAAGCAGCTCAGCTGACACACAGCTCTCACTTGTACTGCAACAGTTGTGGAGAATTTTGCGGGGAAATTACAGGAAATAATTCAAGTTTTAGCAACTGTCTTAGTTTCTCTGCAGAACAAACACTGCGGTGTAACCACTGAAAACAGGGCCGGGCTCTCCTCTCAGGTCTCAAGGCTGAAGTCGCAGCCCCGCTGTGCCTCGTCCGGGCCATGGGGCCCCCTGCCGAGTGCACGGGGCTGTCAACAGATTCGGGGTCCCCGGCCTCACCTGCTGCCTCCTCAGGCCTCCCTGGGGCCTCTTCTGAGGAGGTCAGGCTGCCCTGGGGTATCCCCCAGATGGATCAGGACCCTTCCTGGATTCTGCAAACCCCTTCACCGGCCCAGGCAGCCTCAGCCCGAGGGCAGTGGGCCGGCCCGGGGAAGGCGCCAGGGCCGGGCCAGGTCCCCCGTCACTGACCCTCCTTCGATTCAAGTGGAAATCATAAGTGTCATTGTATTTGGCTTGCTTTTCAGAAAATTAAATGGCAGTTTTTGGAAACGTTTCTGATTTCAAGGTTTACGTGCCCTGTGGTTTAGGAGCGTAGCTAGCATTTTTAGCGCATTTCTGCCAAGTTCAACTCTGAAGAAAAAAATCCCACTTACAGTCAAGTAAGCCATGGCTTGCAGTAGAACAACTGTAGGGAAACTCGGTGGCCCTGTAGATAATGTTCCTTTCCTGAAGCACCTATAGCTGGGGAAGCTTGGAGGAGGCGGGCTCCCGTCCAGCGCCCGTCCTGAGCCGGGCGTCCGCAGTGCCTGCTGCTCCCGTGAAGCCCGGACGCCCAAGGCCCCGCGTGCAGGAAGGGGAGGAACCAGGGGCTCCTGGCTGAGGACGCTCTCCAGGCGGGATGCTGCCCGTGTCCGTGAGAAGGTGGATGCTGGCGAGAAGCAGGTGCTGAGGGGTCTCGGGCGGGAGAAGCAGCGTCAGGGAAGAGGCCACATGAGGAGGCCTGGGGGGCAGCTCACCCACACGTCTGCACGACCCCCCAAGGGCGCCCTACGGCAACAGGCTCATTGTGGGCATCACATCGTGAGGAGCTCAAACACTAACTTCGAGGCCAGAGCGCTGATCACCCTGAGTCGGGGGTGTGGCCAGAGGTGACCCGTGGCCTGGGAGCTCCGGGACGGTCCCCACGAGGAGAAATGGGCAGCAGCCCCATTTCCTGCCAGCACAGTTGTTGCCGCTCTCGGGTCGGGCCGTTACGTGGCTGTCCCGCCTCCGTGGACACCTCACGGAGGCCCCCGGGGCACTGCCTCGGGCCACCCACGCAGGGTCCCAGAGGGCGTTAACAGCCCAGCAGGTTCTGGCTCATTTGTGAACTGGCCCTGCACCCCACAGGCACTAAGTTTGCATCTTCCAACGGCATCTCTTCACTTCGCCTTGTTTTACATCATTTTGCGTGAAATCCCTTTAACAACCTGCAAAGCCTTTCCTTGCACATACAGAAAAAGTCTCACCATCAAAGGCTCATGGGGGGAAGCTCAGGACCTTGGGACCTGAGGGGGTCTCAGGCCCCCTGTGACGTTCCTCTTGTGTTCTCATTTTGCTTGACTACAAGTCCATGGAGAGTCCAGCAGGCCTAGCACGCGGCACACCCCAAAATGCTTCTCGAACTGAGAAAAGCGTTGCTTATTTAGTTCAACCCTGGTTTTCCGTAGATGCTGCCTGGTTCTTTGTTGGGACCAGTTTGAAGGGAACAGAACCAGCTCATGTGGTCCTTTTGTACCAGATGGAGCGGGTAGTGGACCCCTGAGGAGCTAAACCCACTGCAGTACCAGGGCCAGAGCGTAACCGGGTGTTAAATATGGACTCTACAGAGTCATCTTTTCATGTCAGCCCACGGCAGGGGGGCTGGGGAATTCCATCACAGCCTCTGGAAAGGAAAACAGGCCCGTAAGTTCCATTTGTCAACTCCCTTTAAAAACCGTGGTCTGTTAAGCGGCCTGAACACGCTGTCATGTGGCATTAATTTAGAGCATCGAGCTTTGTAATTGACCTGTACTTTATCGCACGGCCTGACAACGCCCACCCCCCTGAGCTGCAAATATTTTAGAATCCATTCCAGAAAATCACTCCCCAGATTCTGGGTACAACTGCTATTGATTTGATTGCATCACCGGAGTAAACAGAATAGTCTGAATACTTAATAAGTTTCCCATGGTTTGGTATCACAGGAACCCCTAAGTGGGCTTGTAGCAGGAAAGGCTGGTAAGAAGCAGTGTTGGGAAACTGTCCTCTCTGCGGTCTCCCCGGACGGTTCCCCAGAAGACGCAGATCTCCTGGGAGTGCACGGTCCGTCAGGATGGCCTCCAGTCAGAAGCAGAGACGCCTCCAGGCCACGGGAGGCCGGTTGTGCAGGATGACGTCCCAGGTGCAGAGTCTGGCCTTTGCGGGAGGGGGTCAAGTCACTGCTCTGGACCGTCTTGCGATCCTGATCTAGAGGGAGAAGGCCCGCCCCCACCGCTGATGCTGGCTCTGAAGCCGGGCTGTCACCCATGGTGACCTCGCCGGACTCGCAGAAGATCCCAGGGCCCCGGCCAGGTGTGGAGCTGCATTTCAGCCCCAGCAGAGCCCTCGTGTGGGCCTGAGTAAGGGCACCGGCCATGCTGCCCCTTGGGGGTCCTTGGGGTCCCTGCAGCCTTGGGGTGTCCGCAGCACCTCCAAGGGCTCCCCCCACCTCATCTGCCCTGGGTCAGCTCAGCCATCTCTCCTGGCTTTCGGTCCACCAGGTGTCAAGGGCTCTGCACTTCTGATTTTTAGAGAACATCCTGTCCTTTGATTAGAGTGAAATTTCGTTCATTCCTGACCCAATTATTCCTGCCCCCCACCACGCTGGCATCTTTCAGGGAAGGCCCTGGCACTCAGGCTGCACGCGACTCCTTCGCCTGGAGAACGTGAGCTGGACTTAGTGAAGCGCTTCCAGTGATAAGGACACAGCACAGCCATGGGGTCACTTCCAAGACTGTGGCCATTTCCTGCTCTGGGGGAACAAGCTGCCAGGTTGGAGAGGCCAGTGTAGCGGGAAGCCAAGGGCGACCCCTGACCCGCCACCCTTGAGGCACTGAGTCCTGTGAGTGGTTGCTGGGATGACCAGTGACTGTAGTCCCGGCTGCCCTGTGGCTGCAGCCGAGGACCCACTGAGCCTGCACCCTGAGCACAGAGACGTGGTGGTCAAGGCAGTAACTCCCAGGACAGTGCAGACTGCAGACGGGGGTCACCGAGGCCCCCAAGGAGACACCCTCTTTTCTCAGGGCCCCTGCGGAGCCCGCAGCGATGGCCTGCACCGTCCACCCCTGGGTTCTCTGCCACCAGCTCGTCCGTGGCCAGCACCACCGCCCGTGACAGTGACCTCGATGTCTGGCATGTGGCAGCCACTCCCACACATGGAGGGGGCTGGCGGCCCACGGGGGAGGGTGGTGGCACCAACATCCTGGGGTTTGATGCTGGTTTTGGCTGTGCAGCCTCTTCTTTCTAAAACGGCCCAAAGTCTACCAACTATGAGTAAACTTCCTGTTTTGTTTTTACTTTACATTTTTTGAAAGGACCCAAGTTATGAAGACATATGACTTCAGCGTGCTGCCATCTGGCTTCTGCCTCAAAGTTCCCGGCAGTTTCACCCTCCAAGGTCACCCCGACAGATTCCAGACCCTCACCTGCCCCCCACTCCGCCGTGTTCTGGCTCCACCTTGGCGCTTGGCCCCCGACCCTGTCCCCACTCTCCCTCCGCTCGCCCCTGTCCTCCTACACCGTCCAGGAAACAGGACAGCTCCTCGGGGTGGCGGCTGCAGCTTGTCAGGCGACCCTGTAATGACAAGTAGCCCCCAGTTCTCAGGACTTAAAACAGCCCAGGTCGCCGCTGGGCTCGAGCTGCACGTGCTTTTGCCGATCGCGAGGCTGCTCCAGCCTCCTCACCGCCCCAGGCCTGCCCGGGATCCTGAACCTGCTGACGGGGCTGCCATGTCCCCACACTGTCCCAGCAGAGCCAGGGCCACTGCCCTCGTCACTCGCCACAGGGCAAGCCGTGCCCTGTCCCTTCCGGGGCCAGTCCAGGAGGGGGACCCAGCGCTGTCCAGTGTCCACCTGCTACTTTCCTGGAGGCTCAAGTGTGTCTGGCGCGGCGGGAAGAGATGAGCGTGGGTGTGACAACCCGGTTCTGTATCTCAGCTCTGTTTGCTTTTTTTAAGGTTTTGGGAAAACACTCAACCTCTCTGAGTCTCAGATTCAGTTGGAAAAAGGTATGGCTGATACCTACCCACTGTGTTTCAGCAAAGATTAGGGAAAATCATGGAAAACAGACTTTTATTTGGGGTTCAGAGTATTGACATTATTTAACAAATGCTAGCACATGTTATTTTGGTTTTAACCATCTCTTTAAATGCTTATATATTATCTATATAACCAGATAATAATTTCCATGAAGGTATAGACTAGATCATACAAAAAATCAAATAAAAAACGCTATTAGTTATTTTAAGATTCAGGGCTTGTGTCGGTATTTCTGTGTCCCCCCCAGGCCCCTGGAGTACTGTCCAGTAAATAGTTACTAAAGAAGTAAAGAGATCCTTCCAATTTGTTTTCTGGATAGTTCTACAGAAGCATGAAGTCTACAGCAAAGAAAAAAAACGTTTGCACTGAACTATAAATTCAAAAGGGTATTTTAGCAAATGCAATGGCATGAAAATTGGAAAAAATGATTTTTTTTCCACCAAGACAGACATGCTTGGCACAAAAGCCTGTATTTCAGGAATACAAAACAGCCACGATATTGACTCCCATAACAACTGTGTGGGTTTTGAGAGCTCGAGATTGCACCTTAAGGTATGTGTTACTTCAGTCGTCTGCAGGTGTGTTGTACTTAATCCATTAAAGATGCATTTCAGGGTCATTTTGAAAATATTACCTCATCGATGTGAGCAAAGTGTTGCCAGGAAGTGTGACCTGCACAGTCATGAACCCACCTGGTCGGTAAGACTCAAGCGTCACCTGTGGTTTCTTCAGGTTCCCCCGAGACCCAGGCGGACTGGCCTTTTGAGTAAGAACAGCCATCAGCTCATCTGTGACCACCTATTTCTGAACTAACTGGTCCCCCATCTCAGCTCTGAGTCCCTCCTTGTTTACTCTTTTTTTTTTTTTTTTTTTGCCAGATCTCTGTTAGAAAAGAATACCACAGTTATAGTTTGTAAATCTGTATTTGTGAATACATAAATATTTTATTCTATTTGGCTATAATTTTCATATAGAGAAAAATATTCTAAATACTTAAATTTGAATTATGTTTTGATATTTCTAAGGGATGAATTGGCAGGCAAACTGGAGAATTTCACTTTTCTCAAGCTTAACTTTTCCGAGACAGATGAAAGCACAGGGAGGTGATTCAGGAAGCAGTGACTCCTTTGCAAAAGGAAAAAGCGATTATTCTAAAAAACTAGAATGCCATCTCTGTGAAAAATTTTGGACCAAATTATCTCCTGCACTTCCAGGCTCTAGCTGAAATCTGCTCTACAAATAGAAATGTGTTAATGTTTTTAAAAATTATGAATAAAATGCAGATACTGTTGCACTTCTAATTGTTACTCATCATTCACACTCAGTATGAATTTGTTTCACATCAACGCTACGAGCTCTAGGGCCTGGGAAAGGTTCCTACCGTCTGGAGCAGCGTGTTGCTTTGCTGTGAAGTTAATGCAAAGTTAAGCCCTTCGGTGCATTCCCCTGCGCTGTACTGAGTGTCTGGGAGGACAGCCCCATGCCTATGAGCTGCCCTAACCAACTACCCACGGTCCTGCTGTCTTCACGCTAGGAGGCTCTGTCCTGGCTCCGCATCTGGGGGAGGGACCTGCAGGGTCAGTGAGGAGCTGGGGGTGCGCCTGGGAGTGCTGGTGTCTGTCTGCCTGGTCTCATCAGCGGGAATCGCACGCACCTGAGCCCACCTGGGAGCAGGGCATCCCCGAGAAGGTGTGGGCTGACCCTGCCCCATGCAGCGCTGAGCACAGTGATGCAGGTAAACGTGTGTCCTCGTGTCAGAGATTCATAGTGAGTGAAACACGCACTGTGTGTACAAGTGCTTGTCACCTGAGCCAGGTGACTTTTCTCTTGGCAAAGTCATATTTATAAAATATATATTATAAGAATATACAAATATATACATGTATATGTGAACTGAAAAAAAATGCACATCCTAAAAGTTGAGAATGATGTTTATTTGGAGGGCAAAACTGAGGACTTAAGCCCAGGGCGCAGCCTCTCAGAGAGCTCTGAGGGACCTCTGTGAAGAGGTCGGGGGGAGCCAGGATCTACAGGGGGTTTTGCCACAAAGATCAGGTAGTTGGAACATCGAAAGATTACTGTTAATTAAAGAAAACCAGACATCTCAGGTTAAGGCATTTAGTACTTTTCTATGCATGGGAAGAGGCAAGTGTCTGGGCTCACTGGAGTCGTTCCTTTGATCTGCACCTCAGCTACCTGGGGCCAGTGTCCTGTGCCTTCCCATCCCGAGTCCCCGCAGGGGGCACCGTCTTCAGGGAGTGGCTTCAGGGGCTGAGGGCGTAGCAATGGGCATCCTCAGGGCTCACCGTCCGGGCAGCTGTAATGGCGGATGGCTTGATGGCTGCAGCATCCTTTGCTTAATGACATGGCAGCAACGTTTTTCATTCACAAATATAATGGTCAACATTTCCCAGTTATAGTTATCTTTAAAACTGCAAGGACCTGGTGTAACATTCTGATATTGTGACTTATAGTAAGAAAAATACATATTTGGTCAAAGTCCCACTCCTTAAACCCTTTGAACTTCCGGTGAGGAGAGACTTGGGTGTCTTTTGTTACGTGAGTGAGGTGATGTTTGAAAAGCCCCTGAAGATGGGGGCTGGGAGCCAGGGAATGCCCCCCCCACCCCCATCAGTCCCACCCCTGACCTCTGGGAGGTTGAGTTCAATCACTGACTCAAGTTGGGCGCCTTGCCGAGGCCCCTGGAGCAAGAGCCCTGAAGCACGACCTGGAGGCCCAGTGGGCAGCTGGGCGGGGGGCAGCCTTATAGGACTGAGCCCTTCAGCTTGGGGTCGGAGGCCATCTCCAGGCAGACAGTGTCAGGGCTGAGTCAAACTGTAGGGCACCCAGCGGGCCTCGGAGCCTTGCTTGGTGTGAGGAAGAGCCGCAGCCCTCGGAATTTGCTGTCAGAATTGGAAGTAGAAGCTAAACTTGCTGTACTTCATCTAGCTCTTCATGCATTCACTCAGAAATCACCCTTGTGTGGTCAATGGGTCAGTGCTGCCTGGAGACGCTGACCCAGAGAGCGGGCAGAGCAGGCTGGTGTCGCTGGCCTCGGTGAGCTGGTGTACGAGGCCGCCAGGGCAGCGGAGAGAAAGAAGACGGCAGCTTGCGTTTCTGGGGAAAACAAGCGGGCCCGCACGTGAGAAATTTAGAGAAAAGAGGTTTGGTGGGGTAAAAAAAATTCATTGAGCAGTTTCATAGTTTCATCATTGAAACTACTGTGATTCATATCAGCACACACATTTTGTGCTAAAATAACGTGAATGTCAACCATCTTGGTTGGTCGGCCCCGAGGGAGCCCAGACCTGGTGACCCGAGTGCTCTCAGGAGGAAACCCCCTTAACCCACTGGCTCCAAACCTGGCAGCTGCTGCTGGGTATTGATAGATGTTCATCCCTGTTTCTCTAAAATCAGGCTTGGAAAGGACATATTTAAACTCACTTTCACACAAACCACCCATAAAAATAAGCTCTAGTCTCACCCTGTAATGGGAGGCGACAGTCAGGACCGTGATTTCCCCCCAGCTGTGCCATCAGGGGCAGCAGGCCTGGTGCAGACTTGCCTGGGCAGTGAAATCAGCCCCAAGGCGTCCGGCCCTGCCCCAGGGCTCCTGCTTCTCAGACCGCTGCCCCTGGCTTGTTTGGAAGCACAGCCTGTGTTTCCCAATCTCAGCTGCAGGAGGTGTGACGATGCAAGGCCCGGTGGGCCCAGATAAGGGCAAGGGCCCGTTGTTTTGTGGGTTTGGGGGCACTGGTTCT
Source organism: Mesoplodon mirus (assembly GCF_964341445.2). NCBI lineage: Eukaryota > Metazoa > Chordata > Mammalia > Artiodactyla > Ziphiidae > Mesoplodon > Mesoplodon mirus. The sequence continues at coordinate 25,207,899 of NC_138990.1, read as the reverse complement.
CACAGGGCTCCCCCTACACCCCGTCCGACCTGGGGCCGCCGCCACACTCACAGGCAGATGTCTGGGCCTGAGACTCACCTGAAGGGATTGAGGGGGTCTGGCCACCTGGGAGATTAACCAGGGCTTCAAGTCTGGGGCGGGAGTGTCCGCTGCCTGTGGGGAATCTGAACCATCCACCCAAGCCTTCAGGGACCTCTCTTCTCACCAAAGGAGCAGGATGTTTCTTGAATGCACGACACTTCTGCGGGTCGACCCCCAATCAGGCAGCACACACGCAGCGGCCGGCAATTTACTTGTTTGGAGCCTGACCTCGTGGTGTCTCTGTGTTAATTGATGGCCCTGGATGCACACAGTAGGCTCCCCGGATCTGTCCCCCAGTTAGAGCTGAGCCGTTTGTGCCCAGGGCCCAACAGACCCCCGCTGCCCAACTGCACGTCTCCCACCAGCTGCGTGTCCCCTGCTTCCTGCGGCCTTCAAGTGCCCTCGGGCAGCCTGGACTCACAGCTTGTACTCTTCTCTGCGGGGTGTACCTGCCCCAGTGCCCAGATCTGGGTCCGCCTCTGCTAGGTTGGCTCCAAGGATGTCAGAAGTCAGGTCTGGAATAGGATGTGTTTTAAATCCTAGGATTCCATTTTCATGATAATCTCTGACTTTATTTTACTGGTTTGAAAGGCTGATCTTGCAGTGATACTTAGTAATTGATAAAATTAATTAAATACATTTTAGTTTTTTCGGCCGATAGTTCTCAAGTTAGTTAACCTGGGGAATTTCCCCACATTTTGAAGGGTCAGTACCTCACCCAGGTTTGAGAAAAGCTGTCTCCCAGACTCAGCTTGTCTCCTGGACGGGGCCACTCCTGGCTCCTCTGACCGAGTCCTGAGCCGCGTCTGGGTCCAGAAGACCCAGTTCTGCCCCAAGCCCACCAGCTACTCAACTCATCTCACTTCCTGTCTGAGAACAAAATAGCCACCCCTCTGCCCCAGGGCCAGCTACAGAAACAAAGCAAGAAAACGTGGAGGTGCCGGGGCCCCGCCTGAACATCCTCATGACCTTCGGCAGGTAAGCTGTGTTCCGGGATCTTTCTCATTCACCCCAAGAAGGTGACCCTTCACTTCAAGGTCGGCCCTGCTCAGGGAGGTCAGGGCAAACTAGTAAAGGGTTAAGGAAACCAGACCCAGGACATCGCCTGTGGTTGCTATGGCTGGCCCGGGATGAGTGGCTGCAGTTCTGGAAAAGTCTCACCCACACACGCCCAGACATTCACACCTTTGGTCCCAGAATTAAACTGAGGCCGTCTGGATGCACGGCCACGAAGGCGGACGGGAGGTTTCTGAGCTCCAGACCTGCGCACAGCGGATGGCAGGCGAGAAGGTGGATTCTAGTCTCACGTCCGGGAACTCTGACGGACGACGCAATAAACCCTGCGGATTTCTCACGTTAGAACGAGTGCAGGGCGAACCCTGGGTGGGTTGGGGGCGTGTTTCACCCTGAGACCACCCTGCCCTCAGAGGGGGCTGCCGAGGCCCCATGCGGGTGCTCTCCTGATGGGGGCAGCTCCCGGCAAGGCCCTGCCCTGCCCACGCGGCCTCCCAGCCCTGCCCACCCCTCCTCAGAAAGGAGGGCCCCCAGGAGGAAGAGTTCTTTGAAAACGTCTCTCCTTGCTTCAGTCGGATCTGTTTACTGGCCTCCACAGCACCCACGTGTGCCCTGTTTCCCTCCCAGGTGCGCGTAGGAAGCGACCTGGTGACACGGACAGCTCCTGCCCCGCGTTTCCCGCTTTGGTGAGCGACTTTGGCTCAGACCTCTTCCTCCGGCGCCTTCAGGAGTCAGGCAGCAGGTGGCGCTGCAGGGTTTCTCTTCCTAAGTTGCCCTCGGGGAGCCTGCAGTTCCTCGACGGGCCCAGCGCTGCTTCTCCCCGCCGTCCTCCGCTGCTGACCAGACGCCCGTCGCCCACATCAGCCTCAGCCTCGGCGAGGCTCTAGGCCAGCGTTCCCACCCTGACGGGGGCACAGGGACTTCGTCACCGCTTCAGTGGAAAAGATGGGGATAGTTTCTAGGATGCCATTTCTGAAGCTAACAAATCCGCGTTCAGTGGCCCTTGCTGGTGAGCTCCGTGGTTTACCACCTACCGCACGGAGCGCATCTCCTCTTATTTACCTTAAGTTCACGTTTTCTTCAGTGTCAAAGATTGCCCTAAAATCCCTGAACTTGAATTTGATGATTCAGGTCATTCTGTCTTTTCTCCTCCGTTTGGTGATTTCAGAGTCTTTCTTGGCTGGCCTCTTTAGATGAAGGGACCCTGGGTTTTCGTCCCGGTGAGAAGCGAGGAGAGTCACAGGCGTGAAGACAGCATGGTGATAACACAGACCCGAGCAGGGGGGAGGCTGGAGAGCCAGCGGGTGGGGGTCAGACGAGTCCGGGCAGCAGGCTGCGTGCAGGCCGGGGATGCTGCAGGGAAGCACACTCTCGGCAGACACGATGGCGAGGCTGCCCTGTCCCAGGGGTGACCACATTCACTCCTGTCTCTCCAGCCACGCGTAGGTCTATCCTCTTGGGTCCAAGCTTGAAGCCTTTCCTGACTTGCTCCTTTGTTCTCTCTGTAAGCCCTCTCCCCCAAACACCCTTCCTCCCCGGTCCTTCCCTGGCCACTTTGCAGCTCTGTCACCGTCTCCAGGTCTGGTCACGGCCAGGTCCTCCATGCTTGTCTCAGTCATCAATTGTTCAGACCCACAGGGCTCCTCAAGGTTGGGCGCTCCCCACCTCCCACTGCTCTGGGGAACCAGTCCCCCAAACAACACCTGCCTGGTCTTTCTCACCTTCAGTGTTGGTCACGGAGCTTCCTCCGGATGAAAGGTCCTTCTCGCAGATCTGCACCTAAATTGAACCTGCCTCAGCTCTGCTGATTCCCACCTGCCGTGGGAAAAGTCTCCGAGTGACGGCGGCCACTGGGTCTCATGTGGAGGAAGCGAGCATGCTCTGAATACGTCTTGTTGAGCAGCACAGACTGCGCGCTCCTCTCCTCGGGTGTGAATCTCCCTCGAGAACATAACAGCCCCCGGGGCGGGGGGGAAGCTTCCCACCCAGGAGGGAAGGGTCATCGGGTGGAGGTGTTTGACTTCATCGAAAGCTGGTGCTTCTTCCCGTCCCATCGACAGTAAGAGCCCCCCAGAACGTTACACCTGCCGAGACCTGGGAGTCATGTGGCCCCGTCATGAGGCGTTTCCTGAGAGATCAGGCTGAAGACGAAGCCCTGGGTGTGGATACCTGACCCCGTGTGGTCCTCGGACCAGCAGCTCCTGCCTCTACCGGGCGCCTGGAAGCTCCCAAATCCCAGACCAGCCAGGCCCCCAGGTCAGACCCCTGGGTGGCCTGTGTCCCCATCACTTGCTCCCCAAAGCCACCTACATCTCATCGTTTTCACTCCTGTGAGAACAGTCGTGTCCCACAGGGCATGCAGCACCTGCAAACCCCGGAGGCTGTCGGGGCCAGCATCTCACCTCCATTCCAGAATAAACGTGTCAGCCTTTTCTAGAGAAACACGATGAGCCACATTTTGTTTGGACATTCTTCTGTCTCTCAGACTCTCCATTCTAACAAGACAGTTTGTCCATCAGTTGGTGAGATCATCGCTTTGACCCCAACTGTAACGTTAATTGTGAAAACTAGTAACAGTAACTAGTAACAGTGCTTTCTTTGGATTTATTGCTAAATACGTGTGTACATATTACCTGATACACACAATATTGCACAAATGCATATATGTGCAGTATGTAAAGGCCAAATCAGTGATGGATGTGAGGTAATATTTCTAAGTTCCTTAATTTCATCCAGCAAAATACATTCATCTACAGCTAAAATTGTCATTTTAAATAGTAAGCTAAACATACCATTTAAGAATAGGATTATAAAGCTCTTTTTTTTTTACAAAATAATTAAAACCAATTTCATAGTATAAGAGGGATTTTAGTCATTGTGAAATAATACATAAATGTAAAGTTGTGATTTTTAAAAATTCAGTGTCAATGACAGATATTTAAGGTAGCAGATTTAAAGTCTTAGTAATACAGACATAATTGACTTTAAATGTAATGTTTTATGGTATTTTCACTTAAATAGGTAATCTCAGTCCTTGGCAGTTATTATAAATAGTGAGGTGTATGGTGTGCATTTTGTTCTTGTAATACATGTTCAGGACCACCTCGTATATTACAGGAGACCAGGACCCCTCAGGAAGGGACAAGAAGAACGAGAAGGGGACAGGAGCTGATAACAATCCAGATGTGTGTGTTCGGGGCATCATTATTCCTTAATTAAGGCCGACATAAACCTCACAGCACGTTTGCTGGAAAACAGACTCATTCACATAACACTGAGACAGAGACAAGTAGCTTGATATTTAAGTCTTCAGGTTCTAAAAATGTGAGTGGAAACAAATGCAAAGACTCAAAACTTGGAGCAGGCATGCAATGTGATCTTGAGGCCAGGCACCCAAAACAGAATGGAATTAAAATAAAAAAAACAAATTAAAGTATATGGAGGATATCAGTGTGAAGTATAGTGAGGGAGACGGTTTTATTAGGAAAATACCGAGACCTGAAACTTGACCGCAGGGGACTGAGTAGTGGGCGAGCAGGACGGCAGGATGGATGGAACCACGTCCTCGGCTCCGTTCTTCCCTCCCCCCTCCTCTCTTCCTCTCACTGGATCTCACTCTCTACCAGAAGGAACCACAGGCATCCGACGGTCAAAGGCATATAAACAGCCATCGAGGAGCAAGGTGACTGGAGCCGCACGTTAGGGAAGTTGGTAGAACATCTTGGCTAGGATGCACTTTGGAACTTTTTGGCATTTGAATGGAAAATGAGGAAATACAGGAATACATATAAATATAAGTAAATGCATAGATACGCCCTCTTGTACCCTTTCAAGTGATGCCCTTCCCCTGTGGCCTCACCTCCCGCCCACGTCGCCCAGGTCTGACCTCTGCAACTCCTGCACCATCATCTGCAGCCCCAGTCTTGGGGCTCCTGCAGCTCAGGAACAGGACCCCAAGGCAGGGACAGGCTCTGAAGACCCCAGGAACCTGACTTAGTGCACCTGCAGTTCTGGCGATATCCTTTCGTGTCTGGTGACATATTCAGCAAACGTCCATTTAGAGGTGATGTCTGTAAACCTACTGGTCACAGAGTAAGGAACTCAGCCCTGAAGGGTGATGGGGCAAGTGGGTGAGAACCTGGATTGCAGCTCAGGCTGTGGACACCCAGCCCCTCACACCCAGGCTACTCAGTGATGCTCTTCACGTGGTTCCCACCTCGAGGTAACTCCTCCCAACAAAGGCTGGCTGAGCACCTCTAAAGTAGTAAGTTCTGGAAATAGAGACACGTTTAAAAGGAAGTTTTCCTCCTCTCAGAGCCGACCCACTCTAGAAAGAGATTAAATTTAAAAAATCCTACACAGAATAAAACAAGATCACCGCAGACTGGAAAACAGGCTTGCTCTGGGATGGCGCCATGGAGAAGTGGGACAGCTCCTTGAGGTGGGATCGAATGGTGATCGAATGGAGTGGGAAACACTCCAGACACAAGGACCCACGGAAGAGCCACTGCAGTCATGAGGCCGGTGTGGCTTCAGATGACACTGGGGAGGAAGTAACAGAGGGTCATGTGGGCCCCACAGAGTGGAGTGCAGTCTACCTGCTTGGAGAAAACCTGGAGGGATTGAGTAGGGACAGGACATGCTCACTTGTTTCAAAACGACCACAGGCTTGTTGTTCAAGGGCAGATGGTGATGCAGTACCAGAGTGAGAGGTGACAGTACCACCGGTCAATACCTGGGGACCAATCTTGGCAGAGATGGAGGGTGACCTGCAGTATTAAAGTGAATAGATTAGCAAAGTAGAAAGACTGAACATTAAGTCATCATCTGAAGAAGTCAGAAAAAGAGCAATCAAAAAACTCAGAGAAGGAAACAGTAGTCAAGATAAGAGAGGTAATTAGTGAAATAGAAAACATCATACAATAGAAAGCCTAAAGATAAAAAAAATAGATCTATAAAAATACTAATAAAACTGATAAATCTCTACGGATCCTAGTTTAGGAAATAATTCAGAAATGCCAATATAAAGAATAAAAAGGACATCTAGGGCTTCCCTGGTGGCACAGTGGTTGAGAGTCCGCCTGCCGATGCAGGGGACACGGGTTCGTGCCCCGGTCTGGGAAGATCCCACATGCCGCGGAGCAGCTGGGCCCGTGAGCCATGGCCGCTGAGCCTGCGCGTCTGGAGCCTGTGCTCCACAATGGGAGAGGCCACAACAGTGAGAGGCCCGTGTACCGGAAAAAAAAAAAAAAGAAAAAAGAAAAAAGGACATCTAACTGTATAAACAACAGATTCAACAAAATATAAATAATATTAAATTATTGCAGTAAATTAATAAATTCTTAGAAAAATATAACTTATTAAAATGGACTTAACATGATTTCCCTATAAATATTAAAATAGAATTTTGAAGCAAAACTCATCCCACCAAAACAGCACTTTAGGGCTTCTTACCTTTAGAGAGTGTTTAGACACATGTCAAAATCTCAATGATGGTTGCTAAAGAAAAAAGTGAAAGTCAATAAATAGCTTTGGAATTACTAGACAAGGAAAAATATGGAATAAATCACTCAATTCAAAAGCAGTCATTAGGGTAGAAGATGAACCACTGTTAATAACAAAGGTGAGTATAACCTATGAATTAAGATAATAGACATAAATGCAAACATATCTCTCATCAAAATAGATGTAGGGCTTCCCTGGTGGTGCAGTGGTTGAGAGTCTGCCTGCCGATGCAGGGGACACGGGTTTGTGCCCCGGTCTGGGAGGATCCCACATGCTGTGGAGTGGCTGGGCCCGTGAGCCATGGCTGCTGAGCCTGCGCGTCCGGAGCCTGTGCTCCGCAACGGGAGAGGCCACAACAGTGAGAGGCCCGTGTACAGCAAAAAAAAAAAAAAATTAAATATTTAATGTGGAATTTCACAGTTGAATGATTATACTTTCCTAAACCATTTATATCCTCCTCCTTTTCACAGGTTAGTGACCCCTCTGAATGTCAGCCCTGCTGAAATCACGTTAGTGGCCTGATTACCACCTTTTTCAGATCATTAATAACTCGATTAAGACTATTTGGAGGCCCTAAACCCAACTCCTAGGGCACTTCTGGGCAAACATCCTCCAACTCAGAACATCTCCATTTATCAACTCTCCGAATTTGGTCTTCCAGTGAATTCTCTCCCTTCCAAGGAGTGGGCAGCATTACGGTCAGATGCACAGACACACATGATGTTCACCCTTCGGCACACTTCTCTGAAATTCTCTATCCCCCTGAGTGTGGTAACTTTACATGATTTAATTCTTCATCTTTCTTTTTAGTTTGTAGGTAGGAAGAAAGTTTGCTAGAGGGATAGTACGCATCTCAGCACCCTCAGACCCTTCTGCTCTCCTGCAGTCAGGGAAGGAGCTGCCTTTTCTCCAGGACAGTCGCTTGCTCAGAGACGTTCTCAGGGACACAGTGCGGAGGGGGCCACAGGCTTCTCCGTGTCTGACTTCCTGTGCACACTGGCAGCGCCTCCACTCAGCTGTCAGCACAGCATCTCTGATAAAAATCTGGTGTTTGGCTGGAGTGCAGGGTGTCTCCCCAAAGGACCAGCCCATCAATGGGGCTTCATGCCTGCATCCCAGCATCCTTTAAGGACAATATGTTACCAAAATTAAACAAAAACAAAACTCTTCCCTGTGTGAAAATTGTGACCTCAGGAAGTAGAGGGAAGTGTAAAACACAAACATATAAAATTAAAGCTTTATAATCCATACAAATATTTTGAATTTGGTCATTTTTGTTGTGTACTGTTGCCACTCCACTTATCGGGTATTTATTGATATTATTTAGCAACGTAATATGGTGCTAAATAGAGTTGGCTCAGCAATACCAGAAATAAAATTACACATGTTAATGAGTAACTAGAAGGATGAAAGATAGCTTTTAAAGTACTTTTGGTAAAAACTGAGAGCCACTGCCGGTTTCTGTCCTGCTCTGTGGCTCTGTTGTCATGTTTCCCAAACGGTACCTGAGGGCAGAGCCAGGGCTCACACCCCTCGGTTCCGACCCAGCACCGTCCCTGCTCTGTGTGCATCAGGGCTCTGGGGTCTCTCTCCCCTCTGTTCCCTGACTCCACTCCCCTCCTCTTCCTTCCTGCCCATCAACATCCCAGAGTGTGCAAGACACATCCCTTCTGTCTGTGTCACATAAACTGTGTGCTCGAGGTCTGTGGTGTATATTTAAAAGGCGATTGCTTCATCAGGGCCATCCTCACCCGGAGCTGGTCCACAGGACATCCTACAACCAGCACAGTTTGGGGCCGCTACCACCTTTGTACTAAGGCATCTGCCATTCTACCCACCACTGCTTTGTGCGTGGTTGGTTTTTGCTTGTTTTTGTTTTTGTTTCACTATCAGTGGCAATATCAACACAGTAGAAAAAACATATCCAAGTATTAATTTGAAAATAGTTTGGCTTCAGGAATCCCTCAAAAGTGTTTCAGGGACCTCAGGACCCTCGGATGTAGCCTTGCAATTTGGGGACTACTCTATTCAATGTTATGTTAAAGAAGTATCATATTTTTAATGTGTTGGTACATTCTTTTGCAAATATTTAATTTTCTGCATCATTATTACTAAATAAAAGTGATTTGTAGTCATTTTGTTTCATTCTTTGTTTCTGGAATCAATGTTTTACTCTCAATAAAGATAATCTGGAAGTTTTCCTTTTTTTGCTGTGCTCTAAAATAATTTAGGTATTATTGGGATAATCAAATTTATAAAGTTTAATGGAATTTGCCTGTTAGACTACCTGGGTATTTTGATTTCTATAGGAGGATTCTTTATTAACTCAATTTCTTTTAAGGCTACTGGTTTCAAGTTTATGACTCTACCATGGTCAAATTTATAAATCTCTAAAGTGAAGTTTTTCATTTCTTCTGGTGTTTACATTTTATATGTATAAAGTTGTACAAAGTGTTACCTTGCATTTTAAAATTTTCTTCTGATCTGTGGTTATTTTTCTCTTGTCATTTCTAATTTAATCTCTTTGTCTTTCTCCTATTTTCTTGATTAACTTAGCTTATAATTTTTGCCTGTTTTGTTGATTTTTCACAAAGATGTATTTCTGATTTATTCTGCTCTTTGTGTTGTAATTCATTAATTTCTTCCTTGATCTTTACTTATTCCTGACTTGTGCTTTCCTTTTATTTTAGGAGAGAAAATGTAATATAAAGAATTGGTTAAATCATATTAGACAAGTAGAAAAGCAGACAGTGAGGTATCAGATGTGGTAACTGCAGGAAAGAGATACACCCTGAGGGGTGGGAAGACAGGGGAAGAAGTTGGGGCTCTTAGAAACGGGGACCCAGGCTCCTGAGGGGACACGCCTGTGGTAGGTGCTGGTATATCCAGGGGCCCATGATGAGCTGGTTCCGGGGACGTGGAAAACCTGGAAGTTGGAACCAGTTACTACTGACACCCACCTGCTCTATTCCGACTCTTCCTTTTAGTTGTTACCTTTTGAATCTTTTGATTTGGGAATGTCTCTTACATACGAATTAGTGCTGAATTTTGCTCTGTTAGTCAATGTAAAATCTTTCACTAAGTGCATTGAGCACATTTACATTTACTGATCTTGGCATTTTAATCTCAGTTTTGTCATCTGCTTTGTGTTGTATTTATGTGTCCACCAGGCTTTGAGATGGTCTCTCTCTGTCCTCCCCACTTAAGACATGTCGTTTGGTTTACAGAGAAGTTTGTATTTCTGTTGCATTGTTTGCTTTATCCCAGTACTTTTGTTTAACATCGTCCGATACTCTTTATTTTGAATGCTGGCTCTCCCCCGTCCTCCTTCCTAGTATTTTATTTGAAGTAACATCTTTTTACCGGAATTCAGTGTCTCTCAGGCAACTGACAAATTTTTTCTAACTTTTCACATTCTCTTTCAATTCTGCCCCTCCATTTTAAATGTTCTCTATATTATCCTTTATTTTAGAAATATGTATCCACTGCCTATAGAATTTGCTCCCACATTCATTTGCTTTTATTGTTTTTGAAGAGGCCTTTACAGTCTTCTGGATTTTTTTGTCCTATTAAAAAGTTAACTGTCTGCCTCAGTTTCTGCTTTTATAAAATGGAATAGGTCTTTTCTTTCCCAGGCTGTTTTTAAGATTTTCTGCTTGTCTTTTTATCTTTATGTTTTGGAATATTATTTTGATGTGCCTTCTTTTTTGTTTATTCTTGTATGCTTACTCTGACTGGGGTTTATGGGATTCTTGAATCTGTGGCTTGATGTCTTTCATCAGTTTGGAGGAATTTTCATCTTTTCAATAATTACTTCTCTCCATCTGTCCCTCTTGTCCTTCCAGAACCCAGATTACAAATACAGCAGGGCTTGCACTTTGTTCCACAACCTCTTATGATTTTTGTTCTTATGGAATCTCTCCTGGGTTCTCTCTGTGCTTTGTTCTGAGTATTACCTCTTTACTGTCTACTTCACTAATTATCACTTCTAGTTAGTTTACTGAGTTATTGATTTTTTAATTCTAGAATTTCCAATGGTCTTTTCAAGCTTCCAATCCTCTTCTAAAGTTTTTTATTTTATAATTTCTAGCACATACTAATCATAGGTATTTTAAGTTTCATTAATTCCTACTGTGATATCTGGACCTCCTTTAGGAGGTATTCTGGCTGAGATCATCCCTCAGGATCCAGGACACCTGCAGCCCTGCCCATCCAGCCAGTGAAGAAGGATCCTGCTGCTGCCTCTGTGGCTGCTGGACAATGCCAGGCCAGCTGGTGGTCAGCCAACAGCCCTGGAACCTCACGATGTGGAGTCCTGAGCAGCTGCCTGGCATAACTCGGCCCCTTCATTACCATGTGTTGGATTTATTGAATGTTTGCTGCATACCTGTCTCTGACCCACCTAGGCCGGTAACTGGATTTGACAGCCAATAGGGCCCTTCCCCATCCCTGAGGAACACAGAGGACTGGTCCCTGCAGGCACATGTCAGAGTTATGTGGCAGCTTCAGTCTCTGGAAGGAGCTCACAGAGCACCCTGGTGTTCTGGCACTCCATGCTCTGAGTGGGGTAGATGTATCAGGTTATCCATGCACCTTTATTGTGAGAAGACCTACCTCCCTGGGTCCAGCATGCTCACAGGCTGTGTGCTGTCCCTGGACAGACCCCTAGTGAGGAGTGAGGAGTGCAGTGTGTGGAAGGTTGCCTGGCCTCTCCTGCTCAGGGCAGTGGTGATGGAGCCCAGTGTTTCCCTGAGAGAAATCAGGGAACAGAAGACCACTGACACTCCACAGAACAATGGTAACTCTCTCAAGTGCCCCATAAAACATATTGTTGTTCGTTTCTCTTGCTAACGCTTGAAGGTGGTACTGCAACTATGTGTCAAGGGGTCATTTACGTTGTCCAGTAGCCTCTGGATGTCCACACGTCTGGTTACACTGGTGCCAGGACTCCCCTCAGCAGAGTCAGGGACTTGCTTCCTTCCCAGTCACCAATGAGGGGTGATGGTCCACATGGCACCCTCACGGCTGCCTGTCTGACTCAGACCCCAGCCTTCCTGTGTCTGAAGAACACAATTTTTGCATTTGTACAACCTTTTAAAGAAGGTCTTTTTTAGAAGACTCATTTCCCCTTATTTAGATGTGTCTGAAGCCTGTTCCATAATTAAACATTGAAAGCCCCCTCATTTCCATGGACATAAATGTCTTAAGAGGATGCAGCTGTGTCGTTCTTGGCATCTTTCAAAGAAAATACACAGATTACAAGAGGGGCTCGCTGCTTTCAGCAGTTCCTCAGAGCTGCCCGCCTTCGGCTTTCTTCCCCAGCTTGAATCAGTGATGTTCCAGCCTTCCCGGTGCAAGAGGGGACCTGCCTGTCCCAGAGCCGAGCCTCCTTTGCAGAGTCCTGGCTGGGAGGTCTGACATTCAGCAGGCATGAGACTGTCCAGGCCCCGAGGGATGAGGAGACATAAACTCCTTGCTTTGACTCGTTAGTAGGTTGGCTTTGGCAATTCTAATTTATTCTTCATGAAGGGATAGATTACTGGGTGGTGGTGGTGGGGAAGGTTGCTTCCGTTAGCACAGTCGTGAACCTGATAAGAGACGATTTTGTCTCTTCAGCCTACATGCCCAGTTGCTCAAGTAGCCATTGGAGTTGAGAACAATAACATAGAGTTATAATAAATAAAGCATAGCCTTAGCTTCTCTGGATATGTGTGAGGGAGCAAACGTTAATACCTACTTAACCCATAGAGTTTATATTTAATATTCCCCACCAGTGAACCAGAACGCTTACTTTTAGATAGAACAGAGGTATTGAGAGAAGAAAATGCCAGACAGTTGGGTCCTTATGAAGGTGCCATGTGGACATAAGAGGCGTGTAGACACATTTTGTCCGAGTCGGGATTAGCTCGCTCTCCTCAAGGTTTAGCAGACACACCTGTCTTCACCAGATGAGAACCTTCGGGAAGAAGCCGACCAGGTCACGTTGCACCCTCAACGGCAGATGCAGAGTGAGGGTGGGTCTCCCTGGGTGGCGCCTCTTGCCCGTCTGCAGGGACCTGGGATTGCATCCTCGCCGACACCCCTGCTTGTGCACACGGGGTTCAAGGCCTCACTGCATCCTGGTGGCTCCAGTTTTAAGTTTCTTCTCGCTTCCTACCTTTTTCACTTGGGACCTCTCCACTACTTCAAAGACAAAAGGGAGCCAAGGCATTGCATTACAACTGTGTTCAAACTCTTTAAAAAGAGTGAAGGAGGCTGATCCTTAACACACAGAAGCGACGGCAGGGGCCCTGGCACCAGAGGTCACCTGCGTGCTGCCACGGGCTCTGCTGGTGCCAGGCCTGCCATCAGCTGCCCCATGGCCAACCCCCCTCCACCAGACACCTTGGCTGGAAATGTTTCTGCCGTCACAAATGTGCCATATGAACCCCAACCTTCTCCACCTCCCCAACCCAGTATACCAGCTAATGACCACCTTCTCACAGGAGTATCCTGACACAATAAACAGAATCCATCCTCCCAAACAAGTTTCAACATGCTCAAAAAAATAAACAAAACAGAGCAAAAGTAGCCCACAAGGGAGCTGAACGACTTCCTTGTCTTGGTAACCTTTCCAGTAATTTTGCAAGAAATCCATATTTTGCCAAACGTTTTATAAAAACTCAGTTTTTACAGACCTGCATATATTGAAAAATTGAACATGAAACAAAAGAAATCTTGAAGAGACAGAAAGGAGAGCAAGTAACCATTTGTTTCTTGCCAGTTTTTTGATGCACGCTCCCAGTTAAATGCCTGTTTCTGTCCCCCAGGCAGCCCCTGTGTCAGAACCAGGCTTGAGCAACCATTGAAACCAGTGGGATCCGGGAAGAGCAGACATTTAGGAACAATGTTTGGTTTATTATGTTAAAGCACAGAGTCTCCCCTTTCCTCACAACATTGACCTTTCAGCCTCCCGTGTACATCTGAGGCCAGAGAGCTGCGGGCTCCGGGGCCCGTGAGCAGAAGCACAGCCTCATCTACCTTATCGCCTGCACCTGGGGCCACAAAATACTGAAAACCATTGAAAGATATAAGATTCTGAGTTTGCTTTGTTTTAAAAGCATGAAGAATATTCTATAAAACTGAAAAGACCATAATCTTTCCAAATTCCACCCCTAGTTTACGGGAAAGGCTCCACTTCTAAACATTATGTGAATTTAAAATCTTCCATTTAAAGTGACTTTTTAAAACCTTTCATCAAATGCAAAATTTCTAATAGTTTTCATGAAAGCAAACATAACAGTCTTGACAAAGCACAGACCTTAAAAGTGCAGATGATGATTATTTCCAGAACCATAAGCTCTAGTTTTCTTGGCACAGAAGGAAAACTATTTCGTTAAAAAAAAAAAGAAAAGAAAAGAAAAGAAAGAAAGACAGACAAGGAGGAGAGTGGGCAGCTGGCCCTCCTCTGCGGGCAGGGCCCCTCTCGTCCACTGCCCAGTGTCCTGGCTGAGTCTCGGACCCCCAGGTCCAGGGCTGAGTCCCCCTCACCTCATGGGCTGGCAGGTGCAGCAAAGAGCAGTTAGACCCCTGCCCCCCTGGGTGACGTCGCCTCTCTTCCCAGATCTGGAGCCCCTGGAACGCAGGGTCCTGGGGCAGCAGCATCTTCCCAGCCTCCAGGTGTCTGACCCCATGGACACCTCCAGACACCTTGCTCCCCATCTCAGCTCCTGGCAGATAAAGGCATTTTCCCCTCTACCCCAGATTACCTATGAATCACACTCATAGAGTGTGTGATTGTCCTCATCTCCAGGCTCTGAGCCCCTCCAGTGACAGGACTGCCTCTCGGCTGCATCTGCAGCTTGTGGCCTCGTCCTAGACACAATAATGCTCCAGAAATGACCACTGAGAGGAAGTGAGGGAATCTCTGCAGACACCCAGCTGTCGACTGAAAAAGAAAGCACAACGTGAGAGTTGTGAGTTAAGTTTTATTTGGGGCAAAATGAGGACTATAGGCTGGGAGACAGCGTTTCAGACAGTGCTGAGAAACTGCTCCAAAGAGGCAGCGGGAAGTTCAGTATCGATGTGATTTTGGTGAAGGGGGGACGCGCAATCAAGCAGGTATGTTTTGCAGAAGGTTCTGCTAGTCTCGTAAAGGTCACTGCTGGTCATGGGGTGCTGACGTCATCGCGAAGGATTTTAGTGCTTTTCTAGACATGAGGAGATGCAAGAGTTGGGCTCATAAAATCTTCGCCTTGAAAATATCTAATAATCTGAAGACCTGTTTTGCCAGTTTCCCCCAGAGCACAGAGGGCCTCATTCCTGACTTCCACCCTGAGCTCCTTTCCGGGGGTGTTGACGGTCACTGGTCGCAGCAGCTTGTGATTTTTTTTTTTTTTTTTTTTTTTTTTTTTTGTGGTACGCGGGCCTCTCACTGTTGTGGCCTCTCCCGTTGCGGAGCACAGGCTCCGGATGCACAGGCTCCGGATGCGCAGGCCCAGCGGCCATGGCTCACGGGCCCAGCCGCTCCGCGGCATATGGGATCCTCCCAGACCGGGGCACGAACCCGTATCCCCTGCATCGGCAGGCGGACTCTCAACCACTGCGCCACCAGGGAGGCCCAGCAGCTTGTGATTTAATCCTTGTAGAGGTAGATGGCAAGTGCCAACCTTTAGCTGGCTGAAGTGGGGCAGGACAAGGCAGAGTGATTCCTATGCAAAAATCAAGCTTTGTGTTTCACGGCTGGGGATTTGGGGTGATGCTACAAACCAATTCCAGTTAAAACAATTAAACTCGATAGCCTGAAATCCTGACTTCTGTCAAATTCAAATCCCTAGGGAGACTGCAGAAATGTAGTATGACGTCCTGAAACTCAAGCTAAAATATGAAAGGAAGTTGTGAGTTAATGTACACTGGCATCTCCTAAAATGTGACACTTACCTTTACTCTTTTAGGCAAAATAGGAGAAAATTCTGATGTTGAAGGGAGGACTCACATTGTATGGATATTTGTTCTAATGTCAGAGAAATTGATGCAATATGTAAAATTTAGTGCACCATGCTTCAATATATGTTTATATTTTTAAGGGAAAATACTTTTTCTTCTTGTAAAAGTAATTTATGGTCATCATAGACTATTAAAATAAATAAAAGTAAACTAAAATTAAATCTTCCATATCTTATCACCCAGAAATAACTGTTCTTAACATTTTAGTATGTGTTCTTCCAGATTTTGTCAGTCTGTATGCATTATAGTTTTCAAAAATAGGATACGATAGTATTCACTGTTTTGAAAACTTTTTTTCACTCAACAGTATATTGTCAGCATTTTTCCAAGTCAACCTGTAATTATGATTTTTGGTGCTCATAGAATTCTACTGTGTGGATTTATCATAGTTTTTTTAGCTACTCTTTTACTAATTGCACTTTATTTTGTTTCCAGGTTTGTTTTTGTTTTTTTTTTTATAAACACTACTGTAAAAATTATCTTTAAACATACACATTTGCTGGCTTCTCAATTTTTTCCCTTACAGAACTTTTCTGGCACTGTTGTACTTATTTTTAAAATTATTAGTACATATTTTCAAATGGCCCTTGTAAGAGCTCATCCCAACATCCCTCCGATGGACACACAGAGAGGTGCCCTTTGCCTGCCTTCACAGGCAGAAGATTGCACTCTCTTTTGTTTTGGGCAATTTGGCTGGAAAAGGAAGAGCAGACAATTATTTTAATTTTCATTTTTGGAAATCTAGTGATAGTAAGCTTTTTCTTGCATTTCTACTGGCTATTTTGCTCACTTAATAATTAAGAACAAGGATAAGAATGGCTTTGCTGAGGAAAGTGCTATAAGGGCCACTTGGAAGAGAAGACACTGGGGCCACAGTGTTGTTTGGGGCCGGGAGACCAAAATGACAGTTAACTGCTTAGAATAAGGAATGGGGCAACATCTGTTTTTCACATGTGAGAAGGGAAAGCAATGGTGCTTTGTTCTGAGGCTGGGGTAAAGCGCCCAGTCAACCCCCAGTTGTGAGGTGGTCCACCTGCATTTTGGGAACAAGGCTGTTCACACTGCAGGACACCTGTGTGTGTGCATGTGTGTGTGTGAGTGTGTGTGCGTGAGCAAGCATGTGAGTGTGTGCGTGTGCGTGAGCGAGTGTGTGTGACTGTGTGCATGAGTGTGTCCTATCACCTTCATCCATCTCTCACCGTGAGGAATAGGAAATTTACTCACCCAGTTACAGCCGCCGGGGAAACTACCCCTGCCACACAGAAAAAGTCCAGAATAATGCACGGGCCAGCTCAGCACCTGCAGTCTCTTCCCCAGAACTCATCAGGGCTTGGAAGGTGTGCAGAGAATAAGAGGACACCCTCACAGGGTCACCACCAGCAGCTATGGGGGCTCCAGAGCCACCTCTGCCTCATTTCAGAACAAGACTTCAGGGTCACGCCAAGTTACCCTCCCAGGGCATCTGGTTATAAAAAGGGATGAACTAAAGGTGCTGAAAACAAGAGGAAATGAACCAAAATAGGGCAGGTCCAAATCCACCACGGTGGGTGGAGGAGCAGTAGGACTCAGGTGAGTCCCGGCGGGTCCAAGCCAGACAGCAGCGGCGGCGGCAGCAGAGCAGCTCCTCTGCCCGGGTGACGGCGACAGGGAGGTGGCTGCTTCCACCTCCTCACGGGACCGGAATGATCCTCAGGGAAGAGTTTAAGCTACAGTCACTCAAGTCAATTGCCAGACAATCCAGGGAAGACTGTTGTGTCAGGAATTATTGACCTAGGGTCTACATTTAAGGCCAGTCGGTAAATAACTCTTAACCCTGCCATCCTGCTGCCTCTATGGTTGTGACAAGAGGGGCTAAACTCAACCGTCTCACCTACAAAGTCACTTTCTAGGGTGTTGGTGCGGGTGGTGGTTATATGGGATTCATGGCGGATGAGGACCAGGATAAAGCATCCTTTGGACTATTTGCTGGGGGTTAACTTAAAAAAATCTAAGAGGGGATCTCAGAGCTCCTTAGGAACTACTTAGCAGTTCTACTGTACTTGGATGACACCATTGTCTTTGGTAGAAACTCAGAGAAGCACAGGAGACCTTCAGGGAACTTAGTTTAAATGTCCCTATAAATTCCATTCTTTCATTTCATTGCCAAATATGTGATGCATTTACCACCACAGAAACAGGTAAGAAAGATGGTCTCTTAGAGGTGAAGTGATGCAATTTCATTTAGCATAATCGGGGTCACCCATGTTGTTGCAATGGCAGGGTTTCCTTTATTTTTAAGAGTGAGTAATATTCCACTATGTGTGTGTGTGTGTGTGTGTGTATATATATATATATATATATATATATATATATATATATATATATATATATATATATATAACATTTTCTTTATCCACCAGAGACACTTAGGTTGTTATCATATCATGGCATATGAATAACGCTTCAAGATGGTGATTTTGTTTTTTTGGATACTTACCCAGGAGTGGGGGTGCTGGAGCATATGGTGACTCTATTTTTAATTTTTTAAGGAACCTCCATACTGTTTTCCAAAGTGGCTGCACCAATGTACATTCTCACCAACTGAGCTGTACACCTGAAATTGGTTAAGATAGTAAATTTTGTGTGTTTGCTACAATAAGAAAAAGTTGGAAAAAAGAAAGATGCCCGTTTAGCAGCAGAGACGTGTCCAACCAGTACTTTGCGTCACTGACCCTGAGGCAGGAAGCACATAAACCCGACATAATTTAATTGCTCGCTGAGGTCGGCCTGATCCCGAGGTCAATCTCCGGGTGTGAGACCGCTTCTTGTCAGTGATGATTGCTGCATATTTGTCACTGTGACCCTAGACCGAAATGAGTTAGAATAGAAGCAGAAGTAAAAACCGAACAACCAAAAAACATATGTAGCATGAAGTTGAGCTGTTTGTCAAGGATGTTGAAATCGGTGAATAACCAGGTGGGGAAGCCAAGGCTGCCGCCCTGCCTCTCGCTGCAGGAGGGTCCCGAGTCCCCGGGCCACGAAGAGGGGGCTCCCAGGTGGGCAGAAGTCCCTCTGGCTTCCGTCTCCTACTGGACACCAGCAACTGCTGCCAGATCGCCTCCTTCTCGGCATCCTAACCTTAAAAGGATTAGATCAGGAGAGGGCGCTGCCCCGCAGCCTTGATGGCTATACTTGGTGCACAAGTCCTTGCTGGAGCTGAGACTTCTCCGCAGGTCCTGAGACCACGATGACTCAGCTCTGCCACGCTCCTCCGGCCCAGCCTGGACTCTTCACAGGTAATGCTTTCACTTCCTCCTGGCATCTCAAGCCAAGGCTGCAGGGAATAAACAGCTGATCCATATAGCCTGGGTGTATTTTTGCTTTGCCAGCTGGGCTCCTGTGAATAATGCACCAGCTGCACGCGGACAATGTGTGCAAACAATGTGTAAATGACCAGAATGGCATCAGGACAATGGGAGAAGCTCGGCATCAGCAGATGTGACACTGATGAGAGTGACAGAAATACAGCCTGGGCATGGGTGACAACACCGCAAAGCCTCCCAGGCGGGAGTGACGGTCCTGGGCTTGGTTCACTCACTCCTGAGAACAGTCACCCGTGTCCTGGAGTAAAGGACCTGGGTAACTGACTTACTCTGATTTACTTTTTGAGGAAAAAGTAACCATGGATCTTTCTGTTTCTAAGCAGGTGTGAGGAGTGTAGCTGCAGAACCGTGGATGAAGGATTCACAGTGTTGTTGTTAGTTATTCACCAATGATTTCACTTCTTAGCCTGCAGATTTGCTCATCTGTGTATATGTTTGTGTGTCTGTATAATAATATGTGTTTATATAATTATAAAATATATATAATCTATGTACATGTACACATATGGAATAATCTGTTCTCTTGCAGCAGACCATTATTTTAGACTTTAGTTTTTATAGCAGTTTTAGATTCACAGAAAATTAAGAGAAAGATACAGAAAGTTCAGTATAGCCTCTGCCCATGCCTCACCAGGAACAGCCTCCGCCATTGCCAACACCTCCCCCAGAAGGTATAGTTACTGCAGCTGATGAACCTACATTGACATATGATCCTCACCCAGAGTCCATAGTTTACACCAAGTTTCACTCTTGGGGTTGACATTCTATGGGCTCGGACAAATGTATAATGACAGGTGTCCACCATTATATTGTCACACGGAGTAATGTCACCACCTTAAATATCCTGTGTGCCCCCCTTAACCCTTGGCAACCGCTGATCTTTTCACAAAACTGTCTTCATAGTTTTGTCTTTTCCAGAATGTCACAGAGTTGGAATCACATAGTGTGTAGCCCTTTCAGACTGGCTTCTGTCACTTAGTATATACATTTAAAGTGCTTCCATGTCTTTTCATGGGTAGATAGCTCATTTGTCATTACTGCTGAATAATATTCCGTTATTATGTCTGGATGTAAGAGTTTATTCATCCATTCACCTACTGAAGGACATCTTGGTTGCATCCAAGTTATGGCAATTATGAATAAAACTCCAATAAACATCTGTGTGCAGGTACCTTTTCAGCAGCTTTGGGTAAATACCAGGGAGCATGACATGGATTGTGTGGTAATAGTATGCTTATTTTGTAAGAAAACACCCGATTGTCTTCCAAAGTGGCTGCACCATTTTGCATTCCCTCCAGCAATGATGAGAGTTCCTATTGTTCCATATCCTCACCAGAATTTAGGGCTGTCAGTGTTCTGGATTCTAATAGATTTGGCCATTCTAATAGGTGTGTAGTTGTATCTTGTTGTTGAAACAGTGCATTTCAACATAGTATTAAGCATAGTAATACTAAGAAAAATAGGAAACTAACATGCTACTAAATTATATAGGTTGCATTGAAATCGTTTAAGTTCCCTGAGCCTCAGTGCATCAATTAGAAGTGAGTATAATGTTAATGCCTACCTCGTGGGGTCTGTACAGATAAAAGGTGATGATGTAAAGTATTTGGTAAACTGTGGATTGCTAAATAGATATCAGTTGTTATCCTTATTATATCAGAAGCACTGGTCATAAGATAGAATACTAACTAGAATAAGAATGTAGATAAGAGAATTTGAATAAATTGGTGAGTTGACACCCCAGCAGGACACTGACAATATGTCAATTCATTCATTAGTTTATCCAGAAATAAATATTAAACATTTTTGCCATACTTCGACCTTGGGACGCAGCACCGCCAAAGCAAGCATGATCTTTGTCCTCACCGAGGTGGTTTATATTTATTTGTTTGTTTGTTTGTTTGTTTGTTTATTTTAACATCTTTATTGGAGTATAATTGCTTTACAGTGTTGTGTTAGTTTCTGGTGTATAACAAAGTGAATCAGCTGTACGCTTTAAACAACTGTAGCAGAAACTAAGAGAAATGCTGTCATTCAACGAATAGTTTAACTTACTAAGTAGCCCACATATAACCAGTCTCAGTGAGAAAGGCAGAGCATTCCGGCCTCTGGGCCAAAACTATAAACCCCCTGCGAATATCTGCCCTCTTTCTGTCAGACCTCAGCGCTATAGTTCGAAGCATCACTTTAGCCTCTGTTACATTTACTGAAGACTCGGACAGGTTTTCTCTCCATTCAGACAAACTACCCTGAAAAGTGCTTCTGGAAGCACAGCTGTGACTCAGCGCGGCCTGGACTCGAGCCTCTGCACTTGGCTGCGTGACTCAGAGTCGTGTGCTCAGACCTCTGGGATCGGAGTGAAGGATGTGGCCGTTCGGCATCATGTAAATGATCCAATTTCTTAGTCTTTGTAAGCTCGGTGCAGTCACAGTCGAGAGAAAAGTGCGTCTATTTATTCCTCAGCAAACAAGAGCAAGTGAACATATCTTTTTAATGTCACCATTTCTTCTTAAAGCGACCATGGAACTTGTTTGAATAGAACCTCCTCTTGGTGTGAAGTTACCACACAGTGTGGTTTGATAAAACTTCTTCCCAGGACCTTTTAGGTCGAAGATATTACTCTATTTTATAAGAAAATCTATTTTTGAATACAGGTGGATGAGCCCACATTTTCCCTGGAGTATGTGACCCTCCTACGAGGGTCAGGAGGACCCAGCTGTCTGGGGGGCAGGCACCATTGTTCCCCAACAGGTTAGTTTGTAACTGCTTGTTCTCTGACGGGGAGCTGCACATGTGACCAAAGGGCCCTTGGTTGGGCAGAGGTGGTGGGATTTCTCTCTGGCTCTCGGCTTTAGTGCATCTACCACTGTTAACCCAGAGATAACCCTCATGGAGCCTCCATACTGCTGCCAGAATGTTCCTTTAAGAGGGAGGTTCTGACCCTGAAAGTGAAGGGAATAGGACTTGCATCAGCTGCCACTCACAGAACCACGACCAGAATGCTTTTGTCAACCCCCAATCCCCTCGGCTCAACACGCACCTGCTCTGGAAATTTAATCCATCAGAGCATCCAAATGTAAGCACTCTGCTGATGCACCCAACTACCCAGCTGCCTATGGTCCTAACTTACCTCCTCTGGGTCCTAACTCAGCTTCTGTGGTCCTAACTCAGCTTCTGTGGTCCTAACTCACCTTCTGCGGTCCTAACTCAGCTTCTGTGGTCCTAACTCAGCTTCTGTGGTCCTAACTCACCTTCTGCGGTCCTAACTCAGCTTCTGTGGTCCTAACTCACCTTCTGTGGTCCTAACTCACCTGTTGTGGTCCTAACTCACCTTCTGTGGTCCCAACTCACCTTTTGAGGTCCTAACTTACCTTTCGTGGACCTAACTCACCTTCTGTGATCCTAACTCACCTCCATGGGTCCTAACCCACCTTCTGTGGGTTCTAATTCTCCTTCTGTGGTTTCTAATTTACCTCAGACTTCCCATCACATGATGTTTCTCAGTGATGACTCACCTACACCTGCCCCAATATTGAGAAAGTATAGGTGCTGTGGGTGTGTTGACTGAGTTATTTAAATTCCTTGAGCTTTGATGTAATACTTTCTAAAATGGGCTAATAATACCCTCCTCCATGGAGGTGAGAACCCCCATTTCATAGGGACCAGAAATGCCAATGTCTCTCTTGTTTCCTGGATGGCACAGGAGACCCTAGGAGTTAATACTAAATTTGGATTTGTAATTGAGTTGCTGTGGAAAGGCTTTTTCTCCCAAAGAGAAAAAGTTCCCATTTCTTTAACTTGTATTTGTTTCACACTCTTGCAACATACTCTGTGGGCACTAAGCAAAAATGAGGGAAAGTATCAAGAGAACGTTTCAGATGAAATGAAAACGAATTCACATTTTTATTCCATTAACCAGCTTGAGCTATTTCTTACATGGCACCAACTATTTTGTGGGGATTTGCTGGGAGAGCCCCTCTGTATTTTTAAGGGGCAGGTTCTGTGGTGCTGCCTCTCTAGATTTTGTACGTGCTTTGCCTAAACTTGTCATTTCATTTTGGGGAAGAATTAACACGTGGAGAAAAAAATGCTGTGTTTTGCATCTACCCAGGGCCCAGGCCAACTCTGCCTCCCCTCAGGTGCTCTGACCCTCACTTGGAGAAGAGGGACCTGCCCCACCTGGCCACGTGAGGACCCGGTGATGCCAGCGCTGCAAGCACTTAGCAACAGACAGGACGTGACAGAGCGGAGAGCAGCTGTTTCCCTTGGACATCTAAGCACAGCATTTCCATACACATCGGGCCCATTTAGAACAAGCTGCTCTACTGAGGCTCACCATTGTCTTGGCGTCTTAACACCCTTGACCGTTGGGAGGTCGCTGCCCGAGTCAGGAGTGGGGAGCTTGACGTGGATGAATATTAAAAGAGTTTTGGCTAAAAGAGAAACCGGTGGGTTTGTGAAAGTTTAAATTAAAGGAAAAAGGACTTGAATGCACAAACATCTCTAAAACCTGGTTCTTGGGCTTCCCTGGTGGCACAGTGGTTGAGAGTCCACCTGCCGAAGCAGGGGACACGGGTTCGTGTCCTGGTCCGGGAAGATCCCACATGCTGCGGAGCGGCTGGGCCCGTGAGCCATGGCCGCTGAGCCTGCGCATCCAGAGCCTGTGCTCCGCAACGGGAGAGGCCACAACAGTGAGAGGCCCGCGTACCGCAAAAAAAAACCCCAACAAACAAACAAACAAACAAAAAACCTGGTTCTTACTTTATCTTTTGTTTTCAGCCCTTTTGGTGCATCACAAGGCCCAGGGAGGTATTAACACATGAGGTCACCTTCCGATTCACCCAATTCCTCTGTCATATCTTGCAGTAGATTTAGCAATTTACAGGCCACAGAATTCTGAGAGTTGGACTTTTGACACTGCCTGTGGAAAGATTGTGCTTCCTGTTAGTTGGTCCCCTAACTGGAAACGTCAGACTCTCACAGTAGAAACACTAAATCCTGAACAGCCACACTCACCATGGCATCCTTTGTCATTTCTTTGAGGGAAACATGTTTGTAATTTGACGTATGGGACCCTGCTTGGCCGACTGCCCCCAACTCCCACTCGTCCACACCAAGCAGTGATGCTCTGGCCATTCTGCCCCGGCTGCCTGAGGCCAAGTCTGAGCTTTCCAGGTGTCCCCGGGAGGCAGGCAGAGGCCGGCCAGGCTGCGGACCAGCAGACACTGCTCACAGGTGAAGTGAAGCAGGCGGCCTGACCCGGCCTGACCCGCCAGCCACTCCCAAGGCATGAGCATTCTCTTCATCACCAGTTTCAGGTGATTTGAAGGATTCTGTGTAGAAGTTTCTTGTGGATGTCGTGAGCTCCTCGGGAGTCTTCAACAGCAAACCCCACTTATACGAAGCTTGTGCGTGTGTCATGTTTCTCACCCCACCTGCCCAGCACTGTCCCCACCCCCGCAGAGCAAGCCCTCAGTGGACTCTGAAGCCCCCCATTAACCCGGATGGCCCAGCTCCTCAGCATAGTGGGCCCTGGGCGGGCATCCAAGTACATGAATGGACAGTAAGTCAGACCCTGTGAATGCTGGGGTGTGAGTCCAGGGTGAGCAGTGGGCTGTGTTGTCTCTTTCCTCTCCCCCGGCAGCCCTTTTTTCTCTATAGGGCACAGCGTCTGTACTGGTCAGATTCTCCAGAGAAACAGAGACAACAGGATGTGTCCACATAGAGAAAGAGATTGAGATTAAACATTCAGCTTCCACGACTGTGGAGGCTGACAAGTCCTGAGATCAGCCAGGCGAGTTGGCAAGCTGGAGACCTGTGACAGCTGAGTCTGGAGGCAGAGAAAAGCCGATGTCCCAGCTCCAGGCCACCAGGCAGGAGGGGTTCTCTCTACTCAGGGCAGGGTCAGCCGTTTTGTTCATTCAGACCTTCAACTGATTGCACGAGACCCACCATGTCGGGAGGGCAATCTGCTTTACACATTCTGCTGATTTAAGTGCTAATCTCATCCAAACACACCATCCCAGACACACCCAGAAGAATGATTCACCAGATATCTGGGACTGAGGCCCCATAAAGTGGACACATGAAATAGCCACCTCAGCATCTTAGAAATTTGCCCTTTCTTCTCACATCAAAGCCTCCAAAAGTGTTTCTGAAAATGGGCTCATTGTGGGGCATGATTACTGGGGAGTGTGTTCTCCAGGACTTTCCTTCCCTTGGCTCCTCCAGGGACAGCCAGATGCCCACACTTCAGATTCTCTTGGTGGCTGGTCACAGCCCACAGTGAATACCTGCACCCATCCTACTATAGGGGAAAGAGATCCAGACGTTTAAGAGAGCTGCTCAAAGCCAAAAGTTGGCAGGTGCTGAGGCAGACGTACTGCAGCCTGAACCAGGGTCAGGGTCAGGGTCAGGTGTTAAGCCTCATGTTGCCCAGGCCCTCCCAGAGGGTGAGGTTGGACACAGGTCTGAGCTTGTCTGTGCCAGGTGCCTGGTCTGGGAGTGACAAAGGGCTGGAGGGGAGGTGACCACACCCGGCCAGGGCCAAGGGAAACAGGATGGAACAGCTACACAGAGTAGAGGCAGAACCAAAGAACCAAGAGGCTGAGGACACAGAAGGGGGTTTGCCCCCGGCCCAGGCCACCCTCCCTCTGGAGGCCATGCCTCAGAAACCTTCAAATAAGTTCCTGTTTCTGCTTAAACCAGCTTCAGAGAGTTCCACTCTTGGTCACCAAGCATGTCACCAACCAGAAGACCTCCTTGCTGACCTTGCTGGAATTATCCATAGAGGTTAGTACTGGCTGGCTGTGAAGTTGTGTTTCAGAACTGTTGAACCCAGACAACCAGTCTCCTATGCCGGGCCTGTGGGTCTCCACTCCCTTCCCCAGTGGAGATGCTCAGTGGACTGTCCTGATTTTTCTATTACTGACCATATCATGCCAGGGCTCTGTACTCATGTCACTAAGCCTGCAAGGGCTGAAACCCAGGTGCACATCCTGGGTGAGTGTGTTTGTAGCCAGGGCAGCCCCTACATGTGTCTGAGGTCCCATGCCCCTGTACTACCGAGAGCAACCGGCCCAGGACACGACTCCCTCAACCTTGCAGCTAGAATGTTCGAGGCCTGGATTTTCCAAAGCCTGAGGTCTTACCACCCCCCAGGCCCTGTCAGATTTTCATGTGCAGCCACAGCTTTCCAGGACAAAGTTGCACCTGCAGAAGAAGGTGACAGATGACCTGTCATCTCCGTTTGATTGTTTGTACAGACTTTGAGGAGAGACTTTTCATAGGTCAGGTAGTAGCAAAAAGAAATGACCTTATTTGAGAAAACACAATGTCTCAGGACTTCAAAGGGTTTCCATCAATATTCAAGTATGATTCTTCCAGGATATAACAGAATTAAGAAGGTGGGGAGACACGGTGAATCACTGAGCTGATGCATCTACTGATTTCAAGCAAAAGTTGGATATTGTATTTTAATGCAATATAGGTGAGGCAATTTGCTCAGCGTCCAAAGGCTGAATCTCAAACCCAGTCATAAGCTTCAGCAAGAGAGGGGTGAGCAGTGTGCCCCTGCTCCTGTGACTCTGCACTGCGCCCGCCCGGGCCCCTGGATGAGCAATGCTGTCCTTCCTGGTGCCCAGCTGACTCAGGGCCCTCAGAGTCAGAACCGACCTTTGGGTGGAGGGGCAGAACCCCGGCCTCCTCCTTTCCTAATCAGGAAAGATTAGGCTTTTCTTTAGAGATTGCTTCTGAACCAGCCTGAGCAGTGAGTCACTGCCCTTGACAATACTTTTGAAAATGAGATGCGTTTTTTGAAGTCTCTAACAATTTACAAAAACTAAGTTCCTTTGTTTCAGACTAAAATATATATACTGTCGGCTCACAGCAATTCAGTTCTACAGTCTTGAAGTATTGTGGTGATGAATACAATGATTTTGCCACACAAACTTTTAAAGTCAAAGGTTATTTTGTGCCTCTAGATTGGAGGACCTGCAGCCCACTCCCCTCGAAGGGAGAGCAAACTTCCCTCTCCTGCCGGCTCCCAGCCACACACCCACCTGCCTTCATCCGGCCTGTCTCCACCACAGGCCACACAGCCACAGGCCTGGTCCCAAAGCCCTTGGGGGCTTTAGGAGAAAGTCCTGACCCCACGAGGCCCCGTGGGACCTCATCTCTGGCCCCATCACGTGGATGGCACTTGTTCTCCTTCTTATGAATTAATGTGCTATTAGGTGTTATTCATTATTAATGCATTCAGCACAGTGAACAATGCATAGCTGAGTGACCACAGCACTGCTCACGGCATCTTTAAATAAAACATTACCAGACCCCGAATCGCTCCTGTTGCGACGTCTCCCCACCTCCCCAAAGCTAACTGTTATCTTGGCTCCTGTCATCAGCACCGTGGTGTCAGTTCTGTGCGTTTTTGAACCTTGTAAATATGAATCACACACTCGTGATGTCTGTCATTTTGTCTCAGCTGCTAGAGATGGTGGAGCGCGGCCTCTCGCTGCGGTTTTAGTTGGAGGGTCCTTGGTGAATCTGCTTTCTACCCTCTGCTCACCGTGACCATCCATTTTGATGGGGCTCAAGCAGTGCCATCACACACTTTGTCTATGGAGAGCCCATCTTATTGTTATCCAGGAGTTCCCTCCTGATAACGGACAGGAGCTTTTGCAAATATCAGTTCCCAGTCCGTCTTGCCTTTTTTCTTTTTCTTTTTTGTTACAATATTTTGATGGACAGATGTTCATAATTTTATTTATTTATTTATTATAAATTTATTTATTTATTTATTTTTGGCTGCATTGGGTCTTCGTTGCTACACGCCATCTTTTCTCTAGTCATGATGAGTGGGGGCTACTCTTTATTGTGATGTGCAGGCTTCTCATTATGGTGGCTTCTCTTGCTGTGGAGCACAGGCTCTAGGTACACGGGCTTCAGTAGTTGTGGCACATGGGCTCAGTAGTTGTGGCTCACAGGCTCTAGAGCGCAGGCTCAGTAGTTGTGGCGCACGGGCTTAGTTGCTCCGTGGCATGTGGGATCTTCCTGGACCAGGGCTTGAACCTGTGTCCCCTGCATTGGCAGGCAGATTTTTAACCACTGTGCCACCAGGGAAGCCCCTCATAATTTTAGTATAGCCCCTTTATCACTACTTTCCTTGACAGCTACTTCTCTTTTTGTCTGGTTAATAGAGGTTTGCTACCTCAAGGTCACCCATATATTTGACTGTTACCTTCTATGAGTTTCATTATTTTCCCTTCACATTTATATCTACTATTCCCCCGAAGGGATTTGATTGATGGTGTGAGCTGGGAATCACATAATATATTTTCCATATGGATATCCACATGACTTAATGCTCATTTATTGGGAAGGTTGTGCTTTACTATTTCTCTGCAGTGCCCACTGCCCTCAATTGAATGTCCATCTACTGTGGGTCTCTCTGAAGTGTCTGTGCTGTTCCTGTGTCTATTGTCCATGCTGTGACAATTCCTCACTGTTGTTAATTACTGTAGCTTTATAAGTCTACAATTGTTCCTCCACAAGATTTTCTTAACCTTATAAATTATGCTAGGATTTTATATTAAACCCATAAAACACTGGAGGAAATGGACATATTTAGAATGATTGAGTCTTTCAATTCAATTAGGTCTTTAATTTGTTCTGTAATGTTTTCTGGATTTTTGCTTAAGGGTCTCATGTATCCTTTGTTAGATGTGTTGCTAACATTTGACTTTTTCTGTCCTTATAAAGGTATCTTTTAAATCGTGTTTTCTAACTGTTTATTGTTGCTATGTAGAAATATAATATTTTTGTATGTTGATCCTTATCCAATGTCTTGCTAAATTCAGTTATCAATTTACTTTATTGGATTTTTTGCATACATAATCAGTTTAACTACATACAAGGGTAGATGTATTTTTTCCTTTCCAATTTTCATGTATTATTTCTTATTCTTGTTTTATTCCCCTGCTACTTAAACATCAGTAGTGACGGTGGATTTCTAGTTTCTTTCCTGACCTCAAGAGAGAGGGCAGTTCATCTTCTACAACCGTGACTTTGCTGTAGGTTTTTCACACGTCCTCCTGGGGGCCGAGGAAGTTCCTTTTTTTCCTAGTTTGCCAAATCCTTTCTGTTGATGTTGTTGATTGTGTGTGTGTGTATGTATGTACGGTGTGTGGTGTGTGTATGGTGTGTGTGTATGGTGTGTGCATATGTATGGTGTGTGTATGGTGTGTGTGTATGGTGTGTGCATATGTATGGTGTGTGTATGGTCTGTGTGTATGGTGTGTGTGTATGCATGGTGTGTGGTATGTGTATGGTGTGTGTGTTTATGGTGTGTGTCTGTGTGTATATATATGTGTGTGGTATTTTATCAAATACTTTTTTCTGCCTTTATTGGTGTAATTTTTCTTTGTCCTGTTAATGCGGTGATTTTCACGATTTGTCTTAAAACATCAACTCTTTCATATCCTTGCTAATTCCTTGTCTGACTTTTCTATTAGTTACTGAAGATGTATTTTAAACCAAACAGTACAACTGAGGATTTGTCCATTAGTTTTTTGTGGTTTTCTTTTTTCCAGCTTCGTTGAGGTATAATTGACAAGAATGGTATACATTTAAGGTGTGCAGTGTGATGTTGTGATTTCTGTGTACATCGTGAAATGGTCACAGAAATCAAGATATTTAACACACCCATCACCTCACGTAGTTACTGTTTTTTTTACTTGTTGGTGTGGTGAGAACACTTAAGATTTATTCTTTCAGTAAGTTTCAAGTGTACAATACAGTACTATTAGCTGTAGTCCCCATGCTGTGCATTAGATCCCCAGAACTTCCTCAATCACTAAAAGGTTGTACCGTCTGACCATCCTCTCCCCATTTCCCCCACCCTCAGTCCTGGTAACCATTTATTTCATAGTTTCCAGTTTCCTGCCAAAACTTTCCACTTTAGTGTAATTCTTGTACATGTTATCATAGTTGTCATAAAGTCTATGTCTGATAATCCCAAACTGAATTCCCTATGGGTCTGACTTCTTGTTTTCCTCTACTCTCCTTGTATACTGGACTTTTTATATAAATCATCTCAGAAGTAATTTGACGCTCTGGATGAATTATTCCTTCCTAATAGTTTAAATTTGCCTCTGATATCCTCTGGTCTAAAGGGACAGGCGACTTTCATATAATCAAGTGGTGGAATAAATAATTAGGGATTTTCTCTATTTCTTATTTTTCCTTATTTCTAGGATGAGGCGTTTGGACATGGATCCCTCAGCAAGGCCTCGACTGTTTCCCAGTGTCCCCGCTCCATGATGAAACCAAAACCCCGTTATTGTCCCTCTGTACTTTGAGACTTCGGGATCCCTAATATGGGTTTCCGTTTTGCATGGTTGGCCTTAATTGAAAAGTTGCCCTCAGAAGCCTGCTCCCGCCTCTGGGTTCCTTCCTCTGGGTCCTGCCCCGGCACGTCCTCCACCCTCAGGCTCCCCAGAGCTTCGGCCAGATTTGAGAAGCACTGTGTCCAGCTCCTCTAAGTGCGTCCACCCAGCAGTGTGGCCTGCAGCTGCCACTGGACGTGGAGCCCTTAGACGTGGTCTGGACACGGCACTTCCTCCTTCAGGCTGGAGATGCTTCTTCCTCCTTCCTGGGCCATCTGCGGGCCTGGCCATTGTGCCCTGGCCCCATCCTGGCACACCCCTGAAAATCACAGAGCCTGAGTTTGGTAACCCACTTTTCCCTCGGATTTAAGGATCTGTCATTGAAAAAAACGCAAAAACGCGGAGGTCTTGGTGAGTGGCAGGGATGAGCCTCAGCGAGGGGATGCGGCTCTGTCTGTCAAGGGCGCACTTCCTGCCCTGCTCTGGCTTTGCCCTCTGCTGGTTCTGGTGAACATTTCTTGTCACATTTTAAACAAGGAAAATCTCTGTTTTCCTTAACAGAAAGTAACTGGAAATGCCTTCCTTAACGGCACTCGCCATGGAGTGGGGACGCCCTTGTCGCGCAGCCCCGAGTGAGTCGCCTCGCCTGTGACGGGGCTGCTGCACTGGACCTTCTCACTGCAGGAGAGGATGCTGAGCCGTCACTCACCGCCTTGCCAGGTGCCCCGAGAGCATTTTAGCCTTGATAATTGTTGAAATTTTATGTCTAAGGGACTTTTTAATTGATTCTGAACTTTTACAGAGACAGGATTGTGCCGTATTTCTGCCTGCCCAGTCTCAGAGCAAATCCCCTTGCTTTATCTAATTAGCCAGTGAGTCATACCTGAGGGTGTCACACAGGATAATTAAAAACTTAATTGGGCTGCTTATCCAACTAGTGTCACAGTGGAGTCCAGACAATTAATACTGGCTGGAATGAAGGCCTTACTTAAAACTTAATGGAAAATGGGCTCCATTTCCACACCACAGCAGGCAGCACAACTTTTAGGGGCAGTGGATGACAAGGAAGTCTGTTGTTCTAGGCTTTTGTGGTCTCTGCTCTAGCATCAGTGAAAGAGAATCAGCTGTGTCCGTGGGAGGACCCCTGTGATCTAAGGCCTGGCTTTATCACCCTTCTAAACCCCTAGTACAGACGATTCATCGGGGACAAACGGGGCGGCCCAGGGAAGGCTCAACTGCATGTTGAAAGCTCAGAGGAGGTAACAGGGAGGGAAGGCCCATCGGTCAGCGACAGTGTTGAGTGACTCGTGGGCTTCTGACTCAGGTGGTTCCCGGAGAAGCTGCCTGTGAGCTGGAGACCGTTGTGCAGGGCGTTTACCAGGAAAAACCCCATCCGCGGGAGGAAAAAAGAAGGGCTGGGCCCAGGGAGAGGTGGAGGGTGTGACGCAGTCCCACCGAGGCCCCACGGACCCCACAAGGAGCTCCAGGGCTAAGGGCCCTTCAGAGCCATCCCGGCTGAGGAGGGAGGCCCAGGTCACTCCGAGTGGCGGCCCCAGGACATGCCATCTGGGCTGGACGGACCCTGGTCCCGAGGGCGGCTGGGGGCACCACTGCTAGGACCCTCTTCTTCACATGAGCTCCAGGGGCACCTTGCCCTCGGGCGGGGCGTCAGGAGAAGGCTGCAGGCCCTGTGGCCACCTCAGGCTCAGGTCCATGGCATGAGCATGACCGCCCGCCCCTACCTCCACTGCAGGTCCCCTGCCCGCTGGTGTGTCCCCTGCCCCCGGGTGTCCCCTGTGCCAGTCCTGGGGGTGGGGCTCAGGCCCTCGTCCCCAAGGAGCTGAAGCCTGCCTACCGTGCCCTTCTTGGTCAGGGCTTGTGCCCAGCCCACTTGCCGTCCAGTCACCCAATACCCCTCCCTGCCCCCTCGTCTACCCCCGCCCGTCGTCCCTGCATCAGGACCCGAGGCGGTGGCACCGCAGCCCATGGTCCCCCAACTCCTCGGCACCGCGGCTCCGGGAACCATGGTCTTCGGCCTCCGGAGGGCCCTCCGCAGCGACGAACACGCGGCCGGGGGCAGGTGACGGGAGGATGGAGAGGGGAGGTGTCTGGCTCCCAGAGTGCTTTCCCCGCATCCACGTGCTTTGCCCAAGGGACCAAGAGCCGCGAAAGAGGAGGGAGATCCGTGCATGCTGCCCTCCCCCAGCTCTCAGCTCTCACCTGCAGCTGCATCTCTCAGCCTGGCCCCTTCCAGAGGCGCGTGCGCAGGGCGGGCGGGTCCCCTCCCCCAATGCTGCGAAGTTGGTCACTTCGCCCGGCTGGGTGGTGTGGGGATCCCATTTCCGTGGATACAGCTTTCTATGCACTCTCAGGTCGGGGTGCCGGCCGAGGCCCGGGCAGGAAGGCCAGTACCTGGCACGATGTCTACTTTTGCCCAAACGCGTCTGTGTGCCTCCAGGGAAGGGTGCTGGTGTAGGCGCCCAGCACACTGACGGCCTCTCCTCTGTCCACCGACGGCGGTACCGTCAGTGCTGCGTGTCCTGTGGACGTCCCGCTGGCTGGATGCTCTGAGTTACGGCAGAGAGGGAGACGGTCTCACAGTTCTGGGACTAAAATGCGAATATATATTGTCTTCTCTTCTGAGGGAAACGAAAACCATTTCCGAGGGCTTTTTGTGACAAGGATGGAAAAATGCATCCATGAGGTGGATGACCGCCTGCTGCACACCTGGGCCCTTGGGATTCTGCCCTGGAAAGCAGGTCGCATCCGCATCCAGAGGGGCAGCAAGTGAGGCTTTTATGTATCTTCACTCACCTGCTAAAAGGTTCTATTTGTTTCTTTGTTCAGTTTGTTTTCTTTTTACGCCTGTTGAGTAGTCGTTGAAACATAAGAATTCCTGGAGGCAGAGACATTGCCCTGGGCAGGGCAGGCGCTCGGAGGGTGTGGAGGCAGGATCAGGTGGTGGAACCTCATCTCTACCTGGGACACACGCGTTCTCTCTGCGGACGGAAGGACTTTCATCCCCTGATCTGGAGGCCTGTTTACAGCTTTCTTAAGTCTGTTGGCATGTGAGAGGTACAGACAGAACCTGGAGGAGACCGGTAAGTATCAGCAGATACTGCAGACCCGGCGTGTGCAGTGCTTGGTACCCAGTGAGCTGCATGTCAGAAACTTACAGAAAAATTACCTTTGGGTTTGGCAAGAGACTCACAGTAATAGGAATTAAATCAATACTGCAATGTGCAGCATTCTTAAATTATTGCTTTATCTTTAACTAAAAAGCTGCAGAAGTTTCTCATCGTCGAGTTGTTTTGTTCCCTTAATGGCCAGTTTCCTAGGAGCCCTGGTGACAGGGACTGTCTCTTTTAAAATTAAATGCTGCAAGTACTCCAGAGCCAGGGTGTCGGAAGAAACCAGAAACCTGAAACAAACGTTGGATTTCTGCCAGAAAGGATGAAGCAAAGTGCCTGCCCCTAAGCCTGGTGGGACCCCAACTCTGCGGGTAAACACGCACTCAGGGGAGGGGGCTCAGAGCCACATTCAGAAGTGTCGCTTCCAGATTTGACTCGATTTAACTAGTTATGTGATTTGAACACGTCTCTCAGATTCGTTGAGCTGTAGTTTTCTCACGTGAGAGGGGAATTATTGAAAAATTCTAGCCTGACTTGTAACCTTGTATAAAGATCAGATGAAGCAGCGTGTCTGAACGCATTTCAAAGCCACTGTGTGTGTGCACGTGTGTGCATGTGTGTGCACGTGTGTGTGTGCATGCGTGTGACGGCTTCTCACCCACTTGTAATGAGTGTATCTTGTGGGTCCTGCTGGCAGCACTGCTGCTTCTCTGTCTCAAGGGCATGAAACATTCAGAACTTAAACATCCACAACAAGTGCCCGTCAACATCTTCTATGCCCAGGGTCAGATTTTAAACCACTGGACATAACAGTGCCTTAGATTCTTCTCTTTCTATGAAGGTTAAGATCACTTCCTTATCAGTACATATTGTTGCTTGCAGAACAAGTGGGCGTATGACTTGCCGATTTGTGCGCTGGTGTCTCAGGACTGGCTCCTGACGCTGGCAGCTCTGAGACCCACGAACAGCTGTTATTTATGGTGCCCACCATAAGAGCTCCAGAAATCCAGCAGGCCTGCAGGACCCAGGAAGTTCCCAGGCGGGAAAGCTCAGCTGAGCCACCTACAGATGACACACACCTTCCCCCTCCTGGCGTCACCCTGTGGTGGAGTCTGCCTGGAGGGACTCGGCATGAACCTCCTCAGGCTGGAGCTGGCCCTGCCCTGGACCTCACCTCCCATCACCCCGTGCTTCATCTCCACCCGGATTTCATCATTAGGTTAAAGTTACGTATTGATTCCTTGCAGGGCAAGGAGGAGAAGGTCTTAACCAAAGGGCGTGGAGGGTGCCTGTCCATTCACCCTTGCCAGAGCCTTCTGGCTCTGCTGTCTGAGAGCCAGTGGACTGCACGTTTTCCTCCACTTCGTCGTCTGTTTCCCCACCAGGTCTCATCCACTTGTACCTGTTTCCCCATTGTTACTTACTTTATTTCTGCAACTCCCCAGACATTTATGACCCCTCCTGTATAATCAATTCATCTTCAGATGAACATTTCCAGCTTACAATAAACAAACTGGCATCGTGTCTTCTGTTAAACTGGAACTAAACTCAGGATGTGCTGCTGTCTGATACATGGCCCCAGGCAGGTGTGGTTATTTTAATTTAAATTAAAATTTAAATCCAGGTTCCCAGTTGCACTAGCCAAGTTCCAGCTGCCAGGCCACTGGCCAGGAGGTGGCAGCACCTGGGAACATCCCCAGCTGGAGAGTTCAGCTGGACAGAGCAGGAAGGGCTACAGTCAAGCCAAGGCTCAGCTGGCTCCCAACTCCCTAGACTCTTGAACAGAAAATAGAAGCAGAGGGATGCTTTCTAACTCATCCTCTGAGCCAGCATCAGTCTAATACCTAAACCAGATAAAGACATCACATGAAAGGAAAACCAGAAACCAATATCTCTTATGAACATAGATACAAAAGTCCTCAACAGGATATTAGCAAATTGAATCCAACAATGTATAAAAAGAATCAAAGACCACAACCAAGTGGGATTCATCCCAGGTATTCTGGGTTGTTTCAACATTCAAAAGTCAGTTAATATAACCTACCACATCAACAGGCTACAGGAAAAAAAATCATGTGATCATATTAATGATGCAGCAAATGCATTTGACAAAAATCCAATATTTATCAGTATTTGTGTTAAAAACACTTAGCAAACTAGGCACAGAGAAAAATGTCCTTGACTTGGCAGAGAACATCTACAAAAACCTGCAACCAACATCATACTCAATGGTAAGGGCCTGTATATATGATTTAACACAACCCCAATCAAAATCCCAGCAAGCTATTTTGTGGATATTGACACAATGATTCTAAACTTTATATGGAGAGGAAAAGACCCAGAAGAGCCAACACAATATTGAAGAAAGGAACAAAGTTGGAGGACTGACACTACCCAACCTCAGAAATACTATAAAACCACAGTGATCAACAGAGAACAGTATTGGTAAAAGAATAGACATACATATCAATAGAACAGAGAATAGAGAACCTCAAAGTAGACCCACATAAATCAAGTGAATGTATCTTGACAATGGAGCAAAAGCAATTCAAGGGGGAAAAGATAATCTTTTCAACAGAAAATGTGGAGCAATTGAACGTCCATATGGGAAAAAACTGAATCCACACATAGACATTACATCTTTTACAAAAATTAACTCAAAATGGATCATGGATATAAATGTTAGATGCAGTATTATAAAACTTTGAAAGGAAAACAGGAGAAAGAGTATGTAACTTTGGGTACAGTGATGTGTTTTTATATACAGTAACAAAAATATAAGAAAGTAAGAAATGCATCCCCAAGGAGAAATGCAAACTGTGACCAGAGACTCTAACTCTATGACAAATGTATGAACAGCCTCACTGGATGGGGCGGACAAAGTCCTGGCCTCGTAATTTGGAAGGGTGTGGGGTCTGTAAGGCTAAAGGCAAAGGAGTTACATGTAAGCACTGCACTGTGGTTAATAAATTTGTGTCCCAGGGATATAAGCAATAATGCTGGTACCAGGACACATACGCACTGGAAGTGAACAACCAGGCTCGTGGATAGTGGGGGCAGTGGCGGCCAAGCACTCTCTGCTGCAGTGGACACTTGCAGAGAAGCGGGGGGAGGAGGGTGTGGGTAAGGTGGGATGGAGTTGCAGACATAGGTGTGAACTCATGTTTAGTGTAATATAGATGCAGATAGTACCTACAGAAATATTTAGTGAAAAGTGTTTATACCAGGGTTAGTAGACACACATATACTTCTCTGCTCTGTCAGCTGATAGGGCCTAAAGGAAACAATGCCCCAGTGGCACCTTGCACATCTAGCCCCAGATCATTGTTTCTAATATGATTTTCCAATAAAAGGACGCAGGGATCCATGGAGAAATGGCTGATTCTAAGATTAGAACAAAAATCCCCAAGATGAGCCTGGAGCATCCTACAGTATAGGGAGGAAGAAGTGATCAGAAACAACAAACAGTCCATTGAGAGGGTGGTGAAGGGAACAGGCCCAACTGAAGGGCTCCCAGTGGCCAAAGCTAGAACAGTTTGAGCAAAAAATAAATGAACTAGTGTTGGATCATAACCCCAAGTTTAAAACAAATACCCACGAGTTCATACTGATGTAAATGATTGTGTAAATAAATAGTGGCAAAGAGGACAGATCTTCCATGCAGAAAAGTTCCAAATAACGTATGTAGATGCCATAATCTCAGTGAAGGGGAGGGGGAATCCCACTCCCTGTGTATGGGCTGCAGAGTCACTTCCCTCCGATGAGCACAGGATGGGTCTCAGGAAGGGCATCCATGTGGAGGAGCCTGACACACCACCTGGCCAGGTGCCCAAGGCCAACCTGAGCGGTGATGAGTCAGGCTGACAATATGCACCCCCACACAAGGTGATGAAAACAGCTCTTTACCTTGGTAATACATTAACTCATTCTCACCATGAAAAAAATCATAAGAATTCCCATTGTGGGTGTCCCACAAAATGCCTGACCAGGAGTCCTCTAAACTGTCAACGGTGTCAAAAACCAGGCAAGTCAGATAAATCGCCACACCCTAAGGAGATGTGACAACCGAATGTCATATGGTGTCCCCGATGGGGATCCTGGAACAGAAAAGGGACAATAGGTAAAAGCTAAGGAAATCTGAATAAGCAATAGGCTTTACTTAATAATAATGTATCAATAGGGGTTCATCATTGTAACAAACATGCCATACTAATGTAATGTAATGTTGTTAATAATGTAATATGTTAATAGTAATAAATAATGTAAGAGGTTAATAAAGAAGAATCTGAATGCAGGATCCTTAGGAACTCCCTGCACCATCTTTGCAATTTTACTGTAAACCTGAAACTGCTCTGTAAACTCAAGTCTATTTTTTAAAAAGATGATATTGGTAATTACCCAATTATATTCAGATATTTTAATGCCTCTTTCTCTGTGATTGATTGAATAAGTAGATAAAAATTCAGCAAAGATATAGAAAACATGAAAAACACTATTAACAAATTTGATTTAATTTTCATTTATAGAATGCTCCACATAAGTGCAAAACACATATTATTTTCAAGTGTAATGAACATTCTTCAAGATTCATCATATGCTGAGCCATAAAAAGATTTTCAATAAATTTAAAGGATTGAAAACATAAAGAGTATATGCTCTAAAGTAGAATTAAATTAGAAATCCATAACAGTGAGATATCCAAAAATATTTGGAAATTTGAAACCTACTTCCATATAAGCAATGATTAAAGAGGAAACATTAAGAAAATTAGAAACATTTGGAACATAATCATTATAAAAACACAACATATGAAAATGTATGGGATTCAACTAAGACAGTGCATAGAGGTAAATATATAATAAGAAGAAAATTTAAAATTAGTTAGCTAAGCTTCTACTTTAAGAAACTGAATGGAGCGCAAATTAAAACCAACATAATTAGAAAAAATAGTAAAAAGAGCAAAAAATCAGTAGAAGTGAAAATAGAGAAAATCAACAATGTCGAAAGTTAATTTTTAAAAATGTTTAATAAAATTAATAATTCTCTAATCAAGAAAAAAGGGAGAAAATGCAAATGACCTATATCAGGCATGAAAGATGGGATGCTATACAGATCCTACACACATTAAAAGGAAAATATGGAAATACTATGAACTACATTATAGAAATATATTTGTCAAGTTCAATGAAATGAGAAAATTCCTTGAAAAATACAGCTTCCCAAAACTGACATGAAAAGAGATGGATAATCTGAAAGCTTATATAAACTAGAGTAGTTGAATACATAGTCAAAAATCTTCCCCAAAAGAAAACATCAAGGGCATATAGCCTTACTGGGGAATTATATCACTCATTCAGATTAGAAATGATACAATCTTGCACATTTTCAGAATATAAAGAAGGAAGGGACATTTCCCTACTGAGTCTGAGGCCAGAATTATTGAGATAGGGGAACAGGGACAGGAGGAAAATTCATGGGATGATGTAAAAGTTCCTTATCTTGTTTTGGAGGTTGACACCTGGGTGAATACAGTTGTCAAAACTCACCAGGTAGTGCAATTAGGATCTCTGCATTTTATTTTATATAAATTACACTTTAATAAAAATCACATATTAAAAATATATCTCAAACTGACCCTTCTTTTTCATTTCTGCTTCCACGACATGGATACAGACCACCAGTGTTTCGTTGTTTCTCGGTGCATCCATTTATATTCCACATCCAGAGTTATTCTTCTAAAACACAATATTTGTCATGACTCTCATTTGCCTAAATGGCTCCCCCTTCCAGATGAAATCCAAACTTGCTAGTGAAGGCCTGCACGACCTGCGTGCACCTAGCCCCATGCACCTCTGCCCTGCTTCAAGGTGTGGATCGGGAGCTGGGAGACGAGGATGGTCTACGCGGCCTGCTCTTTGCAGTTCAGGGCTGCGCGGGGGCACCCCTGATTCAGGAGCAGTAACAGCTGTACGTCCAGGGCTGCGGGAAGGACACACAGGGACACAGGTGAGCACCCCTGGCCTGGATCCCTCTTCCTCTCCAGCTGTCACCACTAGTTATTTCTGGCTTCCTGGAGGAAGCGTCCCCCCAGCTGACCCTCATGCATCCACTCCACCTGGGGTGCCCCTTCCCGTGACTGGATAACCCAGGTCGCATTTGGACAGAGCTCAGGTGTCTGCCCTGGAAGCCTTGCCATTCTCTCTTGGGCTGAGAGAGGTGCAGCCCCGCTGTGACTCACGGTGCCCTGGACACGTCTATACCAGTGGCAGGACCCTTGGGGATGAAAACATGCTTCACTCTCCCCTGCAGGGCCAGCACCCACATGCAACAGAGGCGCACAGCAGGTCCTGGAATTTTTGAGTGAACGAACAGCATGACTTGTGTCTCCTTCCTGTGGGCCACTCCTCCAGTGGAACAACTTGCAGACCTGCTCTACCTGGCCATCTTTGGGTGCAGCTCTGGAGCCGCCCGCCGCTGCTCTGGGGCTTTGCCTGGATCCACAGCCAGCCTTACTCACAACCCATTCACAGCTCCCCAGCATCTTAGGACAGGTGACACCGAATCAGTTCAGCTCCATTTGTTACAAGAAAAATTTGATTTTGAATTTAAAAGAAAAGTTTAAGCAAAAGTACCAAGAGCACTCCCTGTGACTCGCCAAGTATGTTCACTCTGGACCTTTCTGAAAGCTCTGGTTCGGCCGTGTGATTAATGAGCTGTTAGTAGTAAATTGCAAGCACGTTCACACCTCGAAGTCATATTATTTAACCTTTAACTTATTGACTGGTAAAAACTTACAAAACAGAAAGTGTAATTTTAAGTGTCAGATAGACACAGCTAACTTGAGAATGTAGAATTTTAAAAGAGAAATTTCAAATTTCTCGTTGTCAGACATCCACGTGGAAATGATAGCACTTCACGCATGTTTCTTAGTTTTCTTCAGGGGAAAGTAAATGATCATTTTCAGGCTCTCAACCAATCATCTATCTTTTTCTAACTTAGGCCATCAGCCAAATCAGATAAATGAAGGCAGAAACACAAGGAGCCGCCAGCTGGCATTTGGAGGCTCCCAGGGCCAGAGCCCCCAGTGGGTCACCTACAAAAGCCCCTCCGATGCAGGACCCCCCCCCCCTTCAGTAAGGCTGGGAGCTGGGGCACCAGCACGTGGTGGGAGTTTAACGAGGAAGGGGGTCCGGCTCAGGTATGAGTTGGCGCCGATGCCATGCTGTCCTGCCTCCCCGATTGAAAAGAGACCCAGGCTGAGGGCTCTGTCTCTCCTGCTTCAGGAGAAGCTCCCTCGTGTGTCTTGGTCAGCACGGCCGAGGCCAGCAGCCCTGCCCCAGACACAGGCTGGGCCCGGGGACACACTCCCCAGAATGACCCCCATGGACAGGCCCGCACTCCAGACAAAGTCTCCATAAACGCGGGGCTCCTTGCTTCTTGCTGTATTTCTGCCCCAACCTCCTAATCAGTCCCATTCCTTTTGTCTTTCTGTGCAGCCACCCCCCCCGAACCCCGACAAAAAGGTAAAACAAAACAAGCAAACAAAACCAACTGTCCTCTCTGTCCTCGGGGGTCTTTCTGGAGACAGCATGTGGTCCAGGCCCCCATGAGGAGACCCCC
This sequence comes from Mesoplodon mirus, assembly GCF_964341445.2. Taxonomy (NCBI): domain Eukaryota; kingdom Metazoa; phylum Chordata; class Mammalia; order Artiodactyla; family Ziphiidae; genus Mesoplodon; species Mesoplodon mirus. The sequence goes on along the minus strand of NC_138990.1, from coordinate 25,166,817 downwards.
GTTCCCGTCAGGACCACCTGGGTCCCCACCAGGTCGTGACCGCCTGTTGCCCAACTCACTTCTGAGCCCAGAGCCACTTGCAACCCCTCAAAGGCCCCAGAGTTCAGCCAGGCTTAGTCCTGAGAGGCTCAGTGTGCCCCCTGTGCCCGGCGAGTTCCCAGGGGTCCTTCAGGGTCCGGCCTGTGAGACCTCTCCCCGCCACCCCGTGCTTTGCCAACACGAACGGCAAGCTCCCACTGTGGACATTCCTACCTCTCCCCATGGAACGTGAGGCCCTGGAAGGCTGACCCTGCGGGTCCTTGTATATGCAGGACTGACACAGACCAGGGCCCAGAATCTCTACCAACTCTAGACCCTTCCAGTCCTGCAGCCTTCCCCACCATCAGCCTTCAAGAAACGGTCTGATGGTGTGACCTAACATTTCCAAAATGCATTTGTATTTTAACAAGAGAATCTTTAGCAAAGTATATATAATATATATTATATATACAACTCAAACCCAAAAACAAACCAGATAGGATTTGTTGTCAAAACAACAGCGGCCGAGTCACGCCCACATGTCAGGCCAGCCCTGTGTCTCGTGGGCTGCTTTCTAGACGGCGTTGTCAGATCTCTAGAGGAGAGAAAGTGTCCCTGGCTCAGACCTGCAGAGAAACAGGAGATTTTTATTTTGCAGAATAAATCATGAAGAGGCTCCCAACTGCTGTAACTTGGAAACCTCCTTAATTAAACAGTCAATTAGAAGGTTCCTGGCCCAATTCTGGGGGCCCAGAGGGAGGGAGGCCTAACTGTCCTGAGGCTGAACTTGACCCAAAATGGCCAACGCAACACAAACAAACATGAAACACTGGTCTTGGCTAAACGGCTACAGTTTTTAACTTAATCTCGCACGGGCTGAACGTGCCGGCAGAGGCTCCCGATAAGATCTACGCATCCCTGTGCTCTCCCTCCCCCGCTTCCCAGCACCATTTTCTGTTAGAATCAAGAAAACTGAATGTTCAGTGAGTATCCCGGTGTCGCAAACACACGGGGAAATGAGTGTGTGGCACGAGAGCCAGTACAAATCCTGGCCAACCAGGGGCTAGAACACTCTCGGCTTTGTTAAAACTTAACAAAGGATGGAAGGGCTCGCAGGCCCGTGCCACCATTCTGCTGCATCCATGGGGTGCACTTGGTGACCTGGGACACAGCTGATCACCATGCGCAGACACTGACTTGTCCACCGTCTAAGTGACTGGCTGTGAAATAGAGGCTCTTCCCTGGAGACTGGGTTTCCCCTTTGATTAAGCCTTTGAAGGACAAAGATGTGGCACCTGACAATACGTGAGCACACACTGCTTCACACAAAGCTCAGAACTGCTCTGCGGGCTCAGTCGCTCGTCCTGTGTACAGGCGAGTAGGCCCCGCCTGCTGTCGCCTGGACAATCGTTGCAAAACTGTGGCTTGGAGCCACATCTCCAGATTCCAGTGACCCTGCCTCAGCACAGACTGCTTTCTGTAACCATTCCCAGATGAATTTAGGGCCACACTGTCGTGGTGGAAGATGGACTTTGAAGACAACAGATGACTGGCTTTGGGTACAGTAAGACACAGCAGTTATCTTGTTGTCGGGGAAACAGCGTGATTCGGAGCAGCCCTGGTGTGTGCACAGCAGGCCGGATCTGGATGATAGGAGGCCGCGAGATCCGACCTCCACGTGGGCAACGCAGTCGGCAGCATGGTCCCCAGATGCCTGTCCAGTTTCGTCCCCTGACACAGCTGGGCTGCTGGGGCCCCACTGCCCCGAGCCGGCCGAGCCCTGAGGAGTTCAGGAGTCTGCAGAACAGGACTTTGCACTTGTCCTGGAGGTGGTTGGACTCTAGGACAGCTGGTAAAATGGGGCACATGGGACCCGCTCGTGGCCATCACATGATCTGGCAAAAGCACAGATCTTGGGGTGACTGTAAGATGATGCCACGGTGCTTGGTCTGCTTCCAATTATGCTGATTTTGACCACAGAATTATTCACAGCATCTAAGTATCAAAATCTATCCAGTTGTCTTCAGTCTCAAAGAACATGATCTCGAGCCAGCCCCTGTTTCCATTTCTAAAGGAATGAAAATACACTCGGCCGCCACTTATGCGGGTCACCCAGATGTAATCGTGGGATTGCTCCACACATGGCAGATGTGTGCTGAGAGCCTTGGAGCAAGGGCTGTGCGCACAGCGAGGCAGGGGGCTGGTGGGGGGGGGGCAAAAAAGTGCGCAGCCGCGGCTGTGAGCCCGAATGAGGGAGGGAAGGGGGTGTGCTTCTCCACTGTGACGGTCCCTGTACCCATCAAAAGGGAGAAACCACAGAATTTAAAGCACCCACTGGTGAGTTCTCTCAGGTCATTGAAGGGGGTGTTTGTATATGCAATTATCTACGTTAACAGACATGAAAGCTGCAGCAGGACCCAAAGCGAAGAGTGAGTGGCACGTACAGGGGAGATTCACTCCAGATGGAATTTTCGGCCCAAAGTCTGTGTCCCTCAACTCCCCACGCAGCTGATTCCAATGAATACATGTCTTTAGAGAAGCATTTTCCCATGCACTGTGCTCTGGTAGCTTATGTAAAATATAAACGTGTGTGTATTTACTTTTTTGGCATTACTTCTCTACTTCCATATTTTTGAGGAGTATCTTTTCTCATATAACGGAACTGTTAGTTAGGTGGTCAGAAAGCAAATATCTGTGGTTTATGCATCTAGAGAATGTGTGTGGGTGTGACTGCCCAGCTGCGTCCACTGGTGCCCGTCCACCCCGAGGTGGTTGATGCTCCGTTGAGCAGCTTTGAGCTGACATTGGTCATTTCTCATCTTTCACCTTGCGATCCTGTTCCTTCAAAGAGCTGAGCCACCCTCTACCCGACAGCTTTATATATTTGTAAACAGTTCTCTTGATCCAACAGTGACCCTCACTTTGCCACTCGGCTTTTTTGTTCATCTCAAAGCCAAACAATCTAATTCCATCAATAGTCCTCAGAGGACAAGATTCTGAGAACTCTTGTCACCTTGTTGTTTTATTCAGTACATATTCCAGTTTTACACCTCCCTTTTAAAACACGTTGCCCCAAATTGAACAAAATGCCACAGGTATAACTTAATTCTGTGATGGCTGCTAAGACCGACTTAGATGTTTTTGCTGCCGACTCCTGGCTCCATCGTCCTGTACTTGATCTTCTCATTGGCCACTTGCCGGAATCCCCATGTTCCCTGTGACGGCGGACGCCCCGCGCCTCTCCTTCCCCTTCCCTCTGGGGCGTTATGGAATCCACTGTTACATGACTTTCCCAGTCTGGGGAGATTCTACCCATCACACCCTCCACCCAGTTCAGGGGGCCTGAGAGGCAGGTCTGTGAGGTCCCCGCTTCCTCTGGGAAGTGCTCAGAACACATCCTGTGTCCAAGATCAATGTCAAGTTCATTAGTTTTTTGAACTGATCTTCTTCTCATGTGAAGTCCCAACAATCAATAGGAAAAAATGATGTAAACAAGCTGCGAGCTGCCAGATCTTTCCTATTTCTCCTTAAAATGTCAGTCTCCAAGCATCCCTGAAAAACCTTTCATTAAGGTGCACGGCCTCCCAGACATGTTCATGAAATGAAACCCAGTGAAGGAGAAATTCACCTAATGAGCTGAAACATTTGTTATTTCGAAGGAGCCCCTGGTCGAAGGAGATGAACCGCTATTTCACAAGAATGCTCACAGGAAAGAGGTAAATCCCTTCCCGGCAGAAGCAGCCAAGCTTGGGGACCCAGCAGCCACCCGGTGGACAGTTATACGTGGTGCTGGGGATGGAGGGGGAGGGATCTGTCCCTCACACCCCATCAGGAAGCACCCTTTGCCTCGATTTCAAATATTTGGGTCCGAAGTATTTCACTGCCTTAAAATTTAATTGCTTCCACAAATGATGGATATTTACTGAAGGTGTTAGAGCAAATTTCTACCATGCAGGAGACTCTACAGCACGATTTCTAAAGCAAAAGCCAGGATGATTTAACTTAAGGAGATGAGACTGCTTCAATGATGGGAAATGGCATTTTTAATGGTTTAGGAATAAACCCAAACATACAAACAGAAATAGTTTCCTAACTGACCTGGGTGAACATCACCCTCAGAACTGAATGTTTCCTAGAAAATATTCCAGTCTTGGAGATGAGTCTCCCCTGTCAGGGGTCCTGACATCCCGGCTGAGTCAGGATGCCACCTGGAGGCTGCCAGCCCATCCCTGCCCCACAGCTGAGAAGTTGGGCTTGGCTACCTGGGCAGAGGTGACAGGTGAGGGACAGATGCCCCACCTGGTCACTGAATCACCAGGTGTGCATTCAGCTGGAAGGAGGAACCTCACTTCCTATCTGAGCATGAGCTGATCTGAGTGTTAACAGTCTCCCTCCATCACCTGCCTTCAGTCCCCAGGGGAAAACCCTTGGTTCCTGGACCTCAGCCGTTCCCTGTGCCCCTGTGAGACCTGTCCTTCCCACTGGCCTGCTGTATACAGACCCTTCTGAGCCTCCCGTGATGCTGACCCAGTTCCCAGGAAAAGGTTTGATCACACATTCCCTTTGGTTGTGATATTTCTTACCAGTTCACGGCTGCCCACAGAACAGCATCCGTACTCTCGAGACCGCATCAGACCCTCCATTAACCGGCCCTCGACCAACTGCATGTGCGCCTTTACCCCCTGAGCTGACATCCCCTGGGTACTTTCCATACACGCTACGTTGTGCTAAACACTTTTAGCAAATCATCTCTCTTACGCAGGGGCTACTATTATCTTCATATTACAAGTGAGAAAAGGCCCGGGAAGTAGACGCTGTCCTTGGGAACGTGGGGTGTGTGCCTGCAGAGTGGGATGCACCCTCCCCCTCCCTCTCCCTCTCCCTCTCCACCCCCACCCCCACCCCCACCTCCATCCCCATCTCTATCCCCACCTCCACCTCCATCCCCCATCCCCACCCCCACCCCCACCCCCACCTCCATCCCCATCTCTATCCCCACCCCCACCTCCATCCCCATCTCTATCCCCACCCCCACCTCCATCCCCATCTCTATCCCCACCCCCACCTCCATCCCCATCTCTATCCCCACCCCCACCTCCATCCCCATCTCTATCCCCACCCCCACCTCCATCCCCATCTCTATCCCCACCCCCACCTCCATCCCCATCTCTATCCCCACCCCCACCTCCATCCCCATCTCTATCCCCACCCCCACCTCCATCCCCATCTCTATCCCCACCCCCACCTCCATCCCCATCTCTATCCCCACCCCCACCTCCATCCCCCATCCCCACCCCCACCCCCACCTCCATCCCCCACCCCCACCCCCACCTCCATCCCCATCTCTATCCCCACCCCCACCTCCATCCCCATCTCTATCCCCACCCCCACCTCCATCCCCATCTCTATCCCCACCCCCACCTCCATCCCCCATCCCCACCCCCACCCCCACCCCCACCTCCATCCCCATCTCTATCCCCACCCCCACCTCCATCCCCATCTCTATCCCCACCCCCACCTCCATCCCCATCTCTATCCCCACCCCCACCTCCATCCCCATCTCTATCCCCACCCCCACCTCCATCCCCATCTCTATCCCCACCCCCACCTCCATCCCCATCTCTATCCCCACCCCCACCTCCATCCCCATCTCTATCCCCACCCCCACCTCCATCCCCATCTCTATCCCCATCCCCACCTCCATCCCCCACCCCCACCCCCACCTCCATCCCCATCTCTATCCCCACCCCCACCTCCATCCCCATCTCTATCCCCACCCCCACCTCCATCCCCATCTCTATCCCCACCCCCACCTCCATCCCCATCTCTATCCCCACCCCCACCTCCATCCCCATCTCTATCCCCACCCCCACCTCCATCCCCATCTCTATCCCCACCCCCACCTCCATCCCCCATCCCCACCCCCACCCCCACCCCCACCTCCATCCCCATCTCTATCCCCACCTCCACCTCCCTCTCAGGTGGATCCAGATCTGGGTCAGCACTGGTGCTGCTTCCCCACCCACTTTGCATCGTCCCCCCAGGAGGAGGGTTTTGCTGATTCCCATGGACTCTGCCCTCTCCAGGGGACACACTGTACTTTAACTTGCATGACCCTTGTTGGAGAACATGAATTAACCCCCTGACAACACTGTGAGTCCCTGAGCCCAGCGGTAAATCCGTACGTGTCCAGGACTCTCCTTAGCTTCACAAAGTGGACAACCCTCAGCAGGTCCTTCCTCCGTGAAGGACCCAGGGTCCAGCTCACCCTTCACAGAGCACTGCTGACGTCATCCTGGGGTGCACTAATAACAGGGACCCTTAGAACACGCGAGTGTCCTTTACCGCCTCACCCCAGCTGGCGGCTGCATCAGTGAGGACAGAGCCAAGTTCCTCTTGCTTCTTGCCGAGCTTGGTTCCCTTGGTCATCCTGAAACACCGTCGCTAAGGAAATAAAGACTCAGCTACAAGCATCTGAAATCACTTCCCATTGTTCGGTTACATGGAAACTCAATGATCTGTGTGTCACTTAGAATAATTAGTAGAGATTTCATCTGAGACTGGGTTTTGATTTTTCATTGATCTCTTTAATTTGGCCTCATGTCTCCATGCCTCTCAGGGACAGAGAGAGAGTTGGATGCTTGGGAAGTGCTAATTAGAATCAGAAAGAGTCTGAGTTACTTTTCTTGCACATTTTGAAAGCAGAATGGCGTGTGCCTGGCACTAAGGTTGGCATCGTGTAGGTGACAGAAATGTTCTGTTGCTGTTTCTGCTTCCCTGCTCTCCAGACCCTTACGTCTTCCTCATAACCCTGTGGGCCGTCTACGACCCACAGATGCTCTCTGTGTAGACCGTGGACGATTCAGATGCAGATGGTCATGGTAAATGGATTGTCTTCTTACTAGACACCAGGAGAATTCCTTATAATTTTTCTCTAAGTAACTTTAAGATTTTTAATAACAATCTTGGTTACCGTAATGAGTTTGTGGGGCTGACAGACCCTGTTTTTAAGCCCCACCTTCCACTTACGAGGAGGGGACACAGGCAGCTCCTTAACCTCTACACCCTTTCTTCTCCTTAAGCAGGACATAAGAGCAAGGAACACACCACCCTTCCCATGGTGACGGTGTGACTCCAGGACCCAAACCTGAAGACACCTGGTGCTTGATAAAAGTTTGGTTAATGAATAAGGAGCGAGTGTAAATAAGCGCAAATGTGGGAAAGTGCAGTTTCATAGGAACAAAGCAAAACCCATTTCTGGTTGAAGCAGCCCTTTGTCTTCTTTCTTTAACAAATTAAATTAAACATTGCATGACTCAATAATTATACTTACCAGCAGCCGTCGGGCTTTGAGAATAAGTTATGACGTATAAAAACCTAGCTGTGCAATGGCACAGTGTGGAAACAGCAGCACAGACAGCAGCCAGATGCACACATGGTTTCCAGCGCGTGTCCCCGTTTACCTGGCAGGTGTGTCCTGCTTGCCGCCCTCACCTGTGCTGAGCTGGTGGCTTGTCCGCTCACACCTGGTGTCTGCAGAACTGCAGCTGCCCGGCTCCTGGGCACCGTCCCTCAGAGGCCGCTACGCGGGGTCCTGCAGGACCAGCTGCCGCTGCCTGGCACTGGCTCTTCTCTGCCTTCCAGGGCTTTCCCTCCGCTCGGCCTTCTGGCTCTGACCTCGGATCCCCAAAAAGTGACAGTGGGGTCAGAGGGGACATCCTTTAGAAACAGCACAATGTCTGCTGGCTCCCTGCCTTCCTTCTGAGTGTCACCTGTGACATCAAGCCCCACCCTGCCCCCTGCTCAGCTGTGATAGTAACATCGTAAAACCTAGTTTGAAATTACGCTCCTCATCCGTTGGCAGCTGTGTCTTCAAGGAAAACTTGGTCCCACATTTTTGGCACAAAAAGAACTTTCTGAGGAGGACGCAGGTGTACTCGCCAGAAACCCTCACGGCTGAGAATTGGTTTATAGATTGAGGTTGTGCATCCCAGTTCAGCTCGTTTCCTCGGTTCAGTTTGGCTGTTACAGGAGAATTACGTGTTTGGGGATTGCTCCAAAAAGAAAGAAGATAAGGAGTGGGGTGAGGGATTGTGTCTTTAAAAAACAAAATGCAACGTCAGCAGAATTTCATGTGGATAAAAGGACCACAGTGTCCCCTTCCTTCCTTTATGTGACCCCCGCAAGTTCCGGAGGGTCATGAATGAAGAAAACAAGTGAGGTCAGAAAGATAAAGAGAGACTGCTTTGTTCATACTTAATCTAAATTAATCACACCCTCACTCAAAGTGGAAACAATATGGTTATTTGAATAAGAATATCTGGGATCAAAATCTTGCCCTGTTACACCTGCTTCATGAGTGAGGAGGTTGAGGATTAAATAAATTAATGTGTTTTCAACTTGATGTCACTATTATTATAATTATCATTTTAAAAATTGTAATTATCAACTGTTGAGCGTGTATTTTAATCTCTAGGGAGCTCTGATGCAGCTCAGGTACCTCGGGAGCCTTTGGGTAGAATCAGAGGAAGAGAGTGGAGAAAAGCATCTCCTTCTTTTCTCTGACTTTCTGTTACGGGAGACCCGTCTGAGTCCTTCCCCCGGGACCCAAATGGAACCGAGCTGCCCCAGGAAGGAGACATGGCTGCCAGCACTGATGGTCAGCCTTGCATCTAGACCTTAAGGAAAAAGGTAAAAATTCAAAATCACCTCCTAGGACTGCAAGTCAGCCCAGCAAGCCCTGGGCAGCACAGCTGGTCAAGGAAAGTGGGAGGTGTGGGGTGAGGTTGTGTGTGATGGGACATCTCTTTGCACAGCCTTCAGCAATGAGCACAAGGGAGACTGTGGGAAACAGCCATCGGGGACCCTGAGACCCGCGTGGCCATCTGAAGATGTTCCTTGTACGGCCCAGTGTGCCTAAGAGACCACCACTTTCCACTTAGAGACTTGGAGCTGTAGGGCCTCAGGGGTTGTACACCCGCAGGGTGATGCTGTTTACTTCTAGAGGGGCTATTCCTATAAGTACCACGGGGCCTGGAACCTTCTGGTCCAGTTCAGGATGAAGACAGTTCTCCCCACCTCCCCGAGGAGCCCAGAGTCACCTTCCCACAGCCCTTCTAACCTGAGCTCAGAGGCCAGAGGCCATCAAGGAAAGAGTCTACATCATCAAAAGCAAAGGCGTCAAAAAGAAAAACACACACTAGAATTCTTCACCATTCAAAGGAAGGTGAGAAAAAATACATTTTCAGATAACAAAAGGCGAGAGAATGTTCATATCAGATACAAACCATAATAAATGCTTCAGGAAGTTTTTCAGGCTGGAGGAAAATGATCGAAATCAGATCTAATTAAAGATTAAAGAGAGACAAAAATAATAACTATGTGTGTGAAGGTGTTACTGTTTTACTCTTTCCTGGTGTTTATAAAAGGCAGTGGATGTTTAAAGTAAAAATTATAACAATTTCCCCTGGTAATTACAACATATGTAGAAATAAAATCTATGACAATGACAGTACAAAAGATGAGAAGGAGCTAAGGTAAGGTTTTTATCTGTAAAGTGTCATTACATTTATATAATATGATGATATATGCATTTTACAATTGCTAAAGCATCCTCTAACAAGAAAAATAAATAAAATATAGCAGCATTGTTTAAAAAATACAAGGGACAGAATAAATACCAAAAAATACAAAATAAACAAACAAACAAACAAAATACTGAATAAAATGAGCCATTAATAAAGAGAGACATCCAATGAAATAATACAGTGAATTTTCCCACACATTCTAGAAAAGGAACAATAACCTGAAAGAGAATTAAAAATAAGGATGAGAAGAATTCAAAAACATTTAAAGGGATAGAATTCTCGTGTCATAAAATAAGTGTCTATAAAGAGAAAGAACAAGAAAGATATTTTAGAAAGAAAATATACCTATACTCACTTATATAAAAGTTGAATGAAAATATAAACTTTATTCTAGGCACAACCAAAAAGAGAATTCCGTAATTTGGAGATCTTTTAATATGAAACAGAGAGACAGAGGGGGGAACAGGAAGGAGAAGTTAAGGGTTCGGTAAATTCTAAGCGTTTGCTCAGTGAGGAGGGGCAGGGCGAGGAGTTTCCCGGACTGTCCAGACTGAAGTCCAAGCCTCAGTCTCTGACCTGCACTGCCCACTCTCCACCACCCTCCAAGATTCATGAAAACTCACCCCCACCTACATCATATATATGCATCCTCCGACCTGGAGAAGCTCAGTGACTCTTTCTTGTTTTGCTGCTTTAAACAGGTAAGGAAGTGTTCCTGTTCCAAGTGCTCATGGAGCTTTGAGGTGTTGAATGACCATGTGAGATGAGGAAGGGCACCCGGAGAGGTCGTCAGAAGGTGGAGCCCTCAGAGTGTGTGTCCAAGCATGGGGTTTGCACTTTGCAGGGGGGACCCAGTAGGAGGTCTGAGCAAATGAGAGCTCAGCCTGTGGTTCTGGGTCACTGTGGTGTTTGTCTGGGGAGCAGAGTGGGGGTGAGATGGGAGAAGCACCCCAACCCAGAGGGTCTTGCTGGGCTGTTAGGGATGGTGGACCACAGTCAGGGTCATCCTGGAGAGTATGGAGAGAGGTGGGTGGTCTGGGGATGCGTTTGGAGAGCAGTGTGTACAAATTGGTGGTTGAACACATGATAGGCTGAAAGAGAGGAGGCATCCATTCAGAACTTTGTGACTTGGGTGGATAAGTTGTCGTATGCTGGGAAGTGTAGTAGGTCTCACAATTTCTGGAGTGGCCATGTCCCCAGATGCCCAACTGACAACATAGAGTAATGGTCCTTCCCGGAAATGCTGAAGACACATGGACAATGCTTGGACACATGCTTGGACACATGGACTCTCAGACAGTAGGTGCTTGGACCTGACTCACCTCAGCACGGTGTCCACTGGTGATCACGTGGGCTCCTGTCCACAGGGCAACCTGGCTCTTTTTCTTCCTGCACTGTTGCTAGTTCTTCTGCTTCATAAGCCATTGCAGTATTTGAAGAAGAAATGATATTTGCGCTTAATTATAGCCAAAATAATCTTAAATGATGAAAAATGTGGAGGTCACTTTTGGAGGGCACGTCAGCAGGCCACGATGTCAATCAATCCTCCCAACATTTCCCACATGAATGGACCAGGCTCCTGTTCTCTGAGCGGCTTCCAGGCTCAGACGTCTGGTGGAAGGTCAGCATCACCGACAAACACGCTCAGTGACAGACGACCACCATCTGTACCAAAACACGGGAAAAACAGATTATCTCAGCTGAGAACCAAACAATTGTTTCCTGAATCACTGCCTAAAATGCAGGCCTGAGTCAATCACCTGTGTGTCCTGGTGGCTTAGAGGGGACCTGAGTCCTCAACTCAGGGCCTCCCGTAATGCACTGGGGTAATATTATTCGCCACATAGACTATTGACTCATCACAGAGCCTGACTCCTAATTAATCATTAGTTAAATCAGTAACACTGCACTGGTCCAGCGTTTAGGTAAATGGACCATATCACATTATGGAATGACTGTCCAGTGGATATTTGGCTACATGGCCACCGAACATGAAAAAAGACGTGTGTCAAACTTTGCCAGAATTCAGGAGAGTTTTGCAGAATAGCTTTTAGTTAATCTGCAACTGTAGCCAAAGGCTCTGAACGTGATCTGTATTTAAACATGTGTGAGGGGACCTTCTAAGAGATGAAACCAAAGATATCTTATAAGGTGGAAGTTTTAAGCCACCATAATGTTAAGGGAAAAGGACAAGGGAGGGAGATGAAGTAGGACTTCATTTTAAACACGTGGTCAATGGAGGCTTGAAGGGAGAAGTGGATGAAAGAATCTGCCCTTTTCAAGTTCCAAGAATTCTGCCTAATATTTCATTTTATTTCTTCTTTACAATCATAGCTGGCTTTTATTTTAGCCTCTGCCTCCATGGGGTTTGGAGTAAGTCATAGCACGAAAGAGGCTAATCAGTCAGAGGTTAATTCCATAGTGCTGTTCTTTCTCCAAATAGGTGTTTTAAAAATACAATTTTTGGCAAAAATCTGTGCGAGTTTTGCTTGTTTTTCTTTTCCTGTTGTTGTTGCTTTCCCCTTGGATCTCCTGTGAGGCTGTGTGAACATGTTTTAGCTTGATGCCTTCCCTACATTAAAACCTGCTGTGTGGTCACCTTCACTGCTTATGACCAACCAGGATATTTTACATGATACAAGTTTGTACCATGTGAGTGACCTTGTGGACACGCACGCTGTCACCATGATTCAAGATATCCCGAGACGTTCACAGACCCTGCAGACTGTCTTATAAAAGGTGCTCTCATTCCCTCAGGTGGAGCTTCAAGGAGCAAAGACCTCATGTCCCTGAGAGTCGTCTGACCTGTACAAGCGGCCTCTATTTCAAGCCCATAGAGGACTTGAGGCGGGCTCAATGCGGCCGCAGTTAAGAGCTGGTGTTGCTCGTAACTCCACTTTGAACATTAGTTTAGAAAGGAGGACTCATTAATTCATTTATTTGCTTGCATTTATTCACTTATTCAACAAACACTTTTCAGATGTTGTTGTGTTAGGTGTAGGGCGTGTGGCAGGAAAAATCCAAAGTGTCAAAAGCTTCTGCCTTTCTGGAGCACAGTCACGTGGGGAAGACAGACGTTGGGCGGATGAACAAATGATCGTCGTGTGTGTGATTCACTGGTCCCTGGTGTGTATGTGTGTACATGTGTGTGCATGTGTGTACATGTGTGTGCATCTGTGTACGTGTGTGTGTGTGAAAGAGAGAGAGGCTGTGAATGACTGATTTGAAGCAAAAGTGCATCCCTGAGATATTATGACTTTGAGCCTAAAGGCATAATCTTCAGAAATCACACTCTAAATTTTCTGTTAATTGAACCTCTATCCGGAAACTTGACTTACCAACACCTTCCAGATGGTGGAGGGGAAGTTTGACCTCAGTTTCCCAAGAGTGTAAATACAATGGTGAACTGTTGTTGATTCTTTAAATCCGAGTCCTTATAAACCAGAGTAGATACCACCGAACTCACATGTAAGTAAGATTCAAAGAAAACGGTGATGGCCATCACAAAGCAGGATGAGAACTCAGATCTGAGGAGAGGGCCCTGTGAGCATGGGCTCTGGTACCGTCAGGGCAGTAGCTCCTTTCAGCTCCAGGCCAAGCAGTTGGAAGGCTGGGAGCCTCCCCGCTCATTCCTCCCTCTCCCACTGACCCGAGAACCCTGATGCTCTCGGTGGCTGATGCTCTCTCTGGCTGGTGGAGTCCCTGCAGCCCTTCCGAGGGGCCTCAGAGCAGAGCCCAGTGTGATCAGCACGTGATCAGGTGCCTCGTGAGTGAGAAGTGGGCCTTTGCCGTGCCAAGTCTGGTCTGTGCAACTTCCAGCAACAGGACGGAGGGGCAGTGGGCAGAAAGCTCTGGGCCGCCAGCAGAAGCTGGGTTCTGCGTAAATTGTCTGTCGAACATCGTGCAGGTGCCTGGTGGGAAGTTTGGAAGCGTGTGACTTGGGCAGATAAAATGATTTTTTTTTTAGTTTAAAAGCTTATTTCCTATAAAGCCATCCATACAATAAATTAACATGGGGGGAGCTTTTCAAATTAAAATGAGAATGTGATTTTCTGTAGCTGTACTTCTCTGCCACAATGACAATTTTTGTGCACCAGTTACTTTAGAAAATTGCTGGAGGCTCTTGAATCTGCTGAGGCACCCCAGAACCCTACCTCGTGTGGTGTCATAAATCGACAGTATCAGAAGCCACAGTCTCTGGAACGAGGGCACAGGAATCCCTCCTGCTCTGCAGATTTACAGTTCTTAGTCTCACTTCTGAAGGGTGTTTCATTTCCAACAACCACCTGTATAAATAATTCATTCTCTTCAAATATGCTGAAGACATGACGACTGAGCAATGGCTGGCTTGGAGGAAGGAGAAGTACACGCATGTTATAAAGAGGCCGTATTTCCTGTAAGTTACCGTCTCTGAGGATTTGCGGCATATGCTGAATAAGATCTGCGTCGACTAGAATACTTTCCTTGAAGATCTCAGAAAATTTCAAAATAATGTTTCCTTTGTGTGAAGTTAAATAGCAATGAAATTTATAAACGGGATGTTGAGGATTTTATCAGAGTTTTGTCCTGGAAAAGTAACACGTGTAACGTACTATGTGAGCAGCTAACTCCAATGCCTTGTTTCTGGTTCCATGTAAATTAGATATCTGTGTGGTTTGTCAGTCCTACATGCTGGGATTCTTCAGGAAGAGTGTGTAGCTATGTAGGTAGTAAGTCTGGGGTGGGGTGTGGGCTGCCCGCATGCTGCTGCAGCCTCGTTCCACTTACAGGGATGACAGTCTAGGCTCCATGAGTCAGCTGGTTTGCTAGTAAAAGACTCAGAGCGTTGTGGTTTCCTGACCCGCTCCTCTTCCGACAGTCACCAAGCTCCTCAACGGCCAGGGTGTCTTTCATTCCAGGGCATTTCCAGTGAGCAGCTGGACCCCCTAGAATTATGGCTATACAAACATGTGTGGGTTAAATAAGTGGGTGCAGGAATGGCAGAGAGATAGAAATAGAGAGGTAGATGGATAGATGGATGAATAGATAGATAGATAGATAGATGGATAGATAATGTCCTGTCTAAATTTCCTGGTCTAGATTCTGGGATGAATGCACCATGAGTCTCTGTGCACAAAGGGTGTCAAGAGACTTCTGCCCTGGCTGCTCAGCAGACGCGCAGATGTCCTCTGGACGTGGCTTCTCGGCATGAGTGACCCTCGATCTAAAAGCACATGTTGAATTGTGATTCTGTGACAGCACTTCTACAGGGAGCCAAGTTAATGCCATCTGAAGTATGTTTCTTTCTGATGATTTAAGATGATATCAGATCGAGCTCAAAGAAACTAGAGAAATGAAGGATTAGCCTGTCCCGAGGGCCCTAGCTAAAAAAGCCCTGCCTCAGATGGTCTTTGACAAGAGATGATACACATCCTGGCAAGTGCCTCAGGAAGCACCCAGTCCTTGCTGGCTGAAAAAGAGGCACCATATGCTTTAGCGATCATGAGGCCAGCCTGACACAGCGCTTTCACTGTGGAGACAGGAGCTGGCTGACTCCTCTAAGTCAAGCATGGATCATGGCCTTATTCGCAGATTTTACTTCTTAGGTGGAATAATAGTTTCAAATTTTCTTTCTACATTTTAAATAATCTCTTGTCTTACTAACAAGTCAAGAGGATGACCAAGTTGCTTCCACCTTAGTGTGTGACTCCGTGTGATGCCGTGTGATGCCGTGTGACACTCTGCGTGCTCGTCTCCTCCTCTGTGCCCCTGACACACGAGGGCGGGAGCTTGTCGGTTTAGCTGTATCAGCAGTGTTAGGAGACCAGCTTCTCTTACTTGTTTATTAATTAATCCTTTACTAAGAGGCTCTGGACGCTAGGTGAGGAAATACTTTTTTAAAAATCTGCTGGTGTAAAAAGTGCTGAGCTATTTGACCAGATAGGGAAGAAGGCAGTGAGCACAGCAGGATCAGGGGATGCTTGGCGCTGGGGCTGCAGGGGAACGGCGGGTGCTGGAAGGTGCTGTGGAGGCACTCAGGTGTCCGAATCCACCCTGCAGGAAGTTAGGGACGCTGGGTGAGCTTACACGGAGAAGTGACCTGACCGCTTACGCAGTGGCATTAAGATTAGAAAGGAAAGAGACTGCGGCAGAGGAGTGCTCAGCTGGACATTGGAATGACCCAGACAAAGGAAAACAAAGCCCCCAAATAAAGCAATGCCGAAGGCTTAAAGACATCTTACTACTTCTCACACTGTGTGTCTGTATATTCATGTTGCATATATTTTAAATATAAATCATCTCCAATAATTTTTGGAAATAGGTGTGATGCAACTAATGAACTTTATATAAATAACATTTTCTCTTTCCCTTAGTATCACAGCAGTTTTCTAGAACAAGCCATTGGAAGGCACTGTGTGTTTAATGGGACAAAAATTCAGAGGATTGTCCTGTCACTGACTCAAGCCCGTGTCCCACGATACACATGCAGAATCAGAGAAAATGAAATTATTGCCTTTTAAACAAGACCCATTTCAGAGACCGTGTGATGTAGGATTTTACTTTACATTTCTTATGAGGCTCTAAATTCCTCCGTAATATCACTGTGACATGTTCTCTGAGATGAACAAGGATGACTGGACATGCAAACCTGCTTAAACTACAGAGAAGGATGGGGCCTCATGCCCGAGCTTCATTCCAGCCCTAAGGTTAGCGGGGTGCTCACCCGCTAACTCATCTCTTTCTGTTTCTTCACATGGGAAGGTCCCAGTGGGTGTGGAGGTGGAGGCCTGGGAGGACAGCGGTCCCCTCCCCTCCAGGGCTGGTCCCAGTGCGTTTGTGTCTCCAAAGATCTATTTCTGCTTTTAAAAATAGAAACAAAGCAGGAGCCAGCTTCCAGAAAATGCTTTTTTGGGCATCTTCCTGGCATAGAGCATTTCACCCTCTCTTTCTCCAGAGCTTTTCTAGCCATGGAGACGCTTCCAGGAAGGCCTGACCCACTGCAGGACGAGAGGAGTGTCGGGTCCAGTGGTGTGATCGGGTTAGCTGGATAGCTCAGCTGCCTGGAACTTCTCAGCGCCCCCAACCCCCAGAAACACCCCCTCCTCCTATCCACAAGGAGACCTGCCCTCAGCATCAGGTGTGTGACAAGCAGCAAAGCAGGTCACCTCTCTGGTGACACCTATTAAAATAATACCAGCCATGTCCTCTTTTTTCCAGTTTTATAAGATGTGACTGATGTACATCTCTGTGTAGGTTTAAGGGGTACAGCTGGATGGTTTCACTCACATATTTCTGAAACGATCACCACAGTTCATTCAATTATCATCCGCCATCTCATATCCATACAAAGGAAAGAAAAAGAAAACAATTCCAGCGCTGAGAACTCTTAGGAACACTTCAGCCTTATTCTCCCAACAAGTCCACGGAAGTTGATGTTTTTAGACAGTTTCTGAGATGGGGAAACAGGAGGCTGGGAGCAGGGGCCCAGGAAATCTGGGGCCCTGAAAAGACAACGCGGGCCAGAAGCGGGGCACGGGCTGGAGGGGCGGTCAGCGGCAGTCGGCCGGGGATTTGCTGATTCAGGGGCCCATTCAACTGACTGTCCCAGCAGCCAGCCTCGCGCCAGGCCCGTGTCAGACCCCGAAATGAAAGCCCCGCGGTCCCCCCGTAAGGAGCTCACAGGCAGACGAGACGGAAAGGGCTGGGGAGGAAAACGGTTCCCGTGGAGAACAAGGAGCCCAAGAGGTGCAGCCCAGGTCGGGGGAGGGTCTCCCCGTCACGTGCCCAGGCGACGGGGCAGCAGGGTCAGGGCGCGCCGGGCCTGACTTCACCGCCCCCTCCATGGACCCCCTAAATCCCGGGCCTCCTGGGGTCAGCCCTGGGCCTCCCCTGTGACCAGTCTCGTAGCGGCTGTGACTCACCTCGAAGGCTTAAGCTAACACCGTAGGCCGGTCACTGCGTCCCTAAGGCCTCACTCGGGAGCTCAGTCTAGGATACCGGATCCCCCTTGCAAACCTGGAAAACAAACCTGTTAAAATGCGCAGAGGGGCCCTGTGGTGCGGGTCCCCCCAGCCCTGTAGCTGCTGCTCCTGGGAAAGCGGACCTGCGTCCCCCGCCATCACTCTGGCAGGAACCGGGGATCAAGCCTGACCCTGTGCAAACACCAGAGCAGCACGGGCACCCTCGGGCCAGTCCCCAAGCCACCGCCCTCCCTGGTGAGTCTCTGGGCAGGCTTACAGGGGCTTTGTGAGGGGCTGGCGTACATAGGAGAATCTCTCAGCCTTCATTCCAACCACCACGGCCACCTGGAGGATGTCGTAGACACTGTCACACGCAGAGTGAAGTGTGATGTGAGTGGTGCCTGCCTGGGGATCCAGTGCTGCGGTGAGTCCACCACCACGGCCCGGGAATGGGAGTACCCTGCCCTCCAGAAAAGGCACCTCTTCCAAGAAAATAAGGTCTGTTTTAGGGCCTTTCACCTGCGTCCATCTTAATAGGGATTCACTGATTCTATTACAGGCGTGTGATACAGTAAGACACCAACAAAAACATCAGAAAAGACCAAAAACACATTTGAATGGGATTACATTTAAATAATTGGGTTAGGGAGGTGCTATTCAGCAGAGATTTTTTTTCCTGTTTTTAAAACCTTGTCTGACACTGTGATTCACAATTTTAAAACATAAAAAAAATCATTTTATAATGGCCATTCTGACCGGTGTGAGGTGATACCTCATTGTAGTTTTGATTTGCATTTCTCTGATAATTAGTGATGTTGAGCATCTCTTGATGTGGCTCTTGGCCATCTGTATGTCTTCCTTGGTGAAATGTCTATTTAGGTCTTCTGGGGCTAGTGAGAGTAGCATCGACATATATACACTCCAAATGTAAAATAGCTAGCTAGTGGGAAGCAGCCACATAGCACAGGGAGATCAGCTGGGTGCTTTGTGACCCGGTGAGATAAGGAGGGTGGGAGGGAGGCTCAAGAGGGAGGGGAGATGGAGACATATGCATGCATATGGCTGATTCACTTTGGTGTACAACATAAACTAACACAGTATTGTGAATATATACTCCAATAAAATCTATTAAAAATCATTTTAAAGGCATAAACTATATAAATCCTGGAAAACATGCCATACTTAAAAATAGTACTTGAAAAAGCTATTAAAAACATTTTTCTGCTTTAATTTTTATATACATCTAATTGTGTGTATATATATATATATATATTATTATATATTATACATCTATTTCTCAATGCCTCTTTTTTGGTGAATACCCCACCCAGCTACTCACTGGGATTTCTTCTGCATATCAGTCTCTTTGGGCTTGTGTGGACAGCATGGAAACCCCTTGGGATTGTGAACACAATTACAATGAGGAGGAAAAATGATGGAATTTAAAAGAAAGGTTGAAAAGAAGAAGCAGTGTTCATTTATATTATAATTATTCTTCCATCTTCTCATTCTTTCACTTCTTTTTGCCACCATAACTTTATCTGTTTCTCTCTCAGTAAATTCTTTCCTCTTTTCTTGATCTCTACCAAGAATTTTCTTTTTTTAAACTAAAAAAGGTAGGACTACTCAGGATTTCTTTTCAAAAGAAGTACAATTTCAACTTTTGAACATGAACAGGTTAGAAAGGAAGACCTTCCACCAAAGGGCTGTCAGATGACAGAGCCAGAATCATGGAGTTTGTGTTCCCCTGGGACCCCGACTCGAAACAAGCCAGAAGTGTGCATCGGAATCTGCTCTAAAAAATATCAGTTGACCTGCTCACACTGTCCTTTAATTATCGCTAAGTTATTTCTGTGTATTTTTAATGTCATTGCCTTAGCGACCACTCTTAACAGCAGCTTGGAGCGCGGTGGGGCAGGAGAGCCGAAGTACCAGGCTTACTCCCCCTTCTTCCCACCAGCCAAACCCCTAAGACGACGTGGCCACAATGGACCCATTCTCGGGGTTGGGACACTTGCTCTGTTCACCCTAACCAACCATCCTCAAGAGTCAGAGGTGCTGGGAGGGCTCCTCCATGAGCTTCCGTTGCTAGTGGGCCCTTTAAT
Source organism: Mesoplodon mirus (assembly GCF_964341445.2). Lineage (NCBI taxonomy): Eukaryota > Metazoa > Chordata > Mammalia > Artiodactyla > Ziphiidae > Mesoplodon > Mesoplodon mirus. Next base: position 25,147,167 of record NC_138990.1, on the reverse strand, counting down.
TCACTCACTCACTCACTTGCTCACTCACTCGCTCATTGAATCACTCACTCATTCGTCACTCATTCACGCACTCATTCAATCAGTAACTCACTCATTCACCATTCATTCATCAGTCACGCACTCACTCATTCCCACACTCATTCAGTCACTGACTCACTCATTCATCATTCATTCATTACTCACGCACTCACTCATTCACGCACTCACTCATTTGCTCATTCACTCACTCATTCATTCATTCTGTTCATGTGTCAAACCTTACTTTGAGCTGCTGTGAATGAGTGAATTTTTCTTGCCCTCCTAAGAGCCTAAATTCATTCAATAACTCTTAAGAGAAGAACTTTTTTTCTGAGGTGAGAATAAAACATGTCACAGCACCAAGAAGAACATACGATTCAGTTTTTCTCTTACTGTTGCTTTGTGGTCTGTCCACGCTGATACCTGTAACTCTAGTTCATTCATTAACAACTGGATGTTACGAATTTAGCACCATTTAGATTATTTCCCTTACCCCACTGCAATACACATGTAATTATTAAATAACTGGGGGGTGCATGAAAAGTGCATTGTTAATAAAAGTGTTCACCTTCTCCTAAGTTAGAAGCAACCCATGAGAAAAGTGAGCAGCAGGAAGTTGTGTAATAGCAAGAACGTTGTAGGAGAAGTGAGGAGACGGCAGGGGGTCCCGGCCCTGCAGGCCCCGGGCAGCATGAGAGGCAGGAGGGTCCTGTGGATCTGGAACACCCTCCGCGGCAGGTCCACTTTCTCCACTGTAGGAGCTCAGGGACGATGTTGTTGGTCCACGGGGGGCCCGCAGCACAGACCCCTTAGAGTGCGATGTGACATCGGCTCAGGAAGGAGGGAGGGCGCCCAGGTGTGCAGAGCCCCTCAACACTGCACGTAGGACATGGATCTGGCCCCGTGTGTCACAGGCTTTCGTGGGGGAAAGGGTCCCAGGTAATATGCACATCAAGGTACTTAATCTTTAAAGCAACTTATTGAGGTGTTTCTATTGTTATTCTATACACAGAGACACTATCACTCAGAGAATTCAGATAACTTAACCAAATCACGTAGATCCATGCGTGGGTGACACCGGCCCCTGTGCTGGGATAGGGTGGCCATTGGTAACCAGCCACAAGACAAAGGGCTTCATCAGACAGTCACGTGCAAGTAAGCTGGACAGGTGTCAGATGTGGGGTCTGTCCTGGCTGTGGGTTGGGGTAGATGTCCGAGAGGAAATAACAAAGCTTCAACCCTGGTTATGTACTCCTGTTCCTCCAGGATAGTGATCAAGCGGCTGGACCCGTGTGTGGCAGCAGGAGAAACTGACTGGCCTATGGCAAACGACCCAGACTGAAATCATCTCACGGAGGCTGCAAAGCCAAGTGTGTTTTGTGCCCAGAGAGTTGATTAATGGGATTCTCATGAGAGTGGCTGTTTCTTCCTAAGAATTTGGCAGCCGACGCAAAGTCTTTCTTACAATCAATTTCCCTCTCTGTGTAGATCTGCAGGGTGAGGCCTATTTGAATTGCCAATTTGGGGTCCAGTTTGATAACTAAGCAGGTGACATGAAGGAATACCCTAATTTACAAGCCCTCGGCTTTCATCCAAATTCTGAACATCATCTGCTGTGTAATAAGGATTTCATTTCCTGTTACTTCTTCCCACTGAAAAATAACTCAGAATATTACATTAACTCATTGTAACAATTTTTTTTATGATAAAAAAACCTGTAGTAGAAAATAAAATTGTCCATTATAAACAAGGCTGGTATGTCCTGGGAAAATAAGCTAAAGAATTAACAAGACAGATGCTTTCCAAAATCTCACGAACTTTCCTTGAGGGTGAGCCTTCTGCTGGAAATGCAACAGACATGGACACAAGTGGGCGAGGTCACCTCCTGCCTGTCCTGGGGCTCGTGGAGGGGATGACCCACAGAGACACCTGCAATTCATGGGGTAAACGCTGCACTAGGCAGGAGAGCAGGGAGCTCCCGGGCACACGGGGCCACACAACCCAAGCTGCAGGCCAGGGAGGTCTCAGGAGGTGACTTTTAAACTTGATTGTGAGGAATTCCTCTGAGTAATTTCAGTGCAAAGTGGTGAGTCGACTGTTATATTCTCAAAGACCCCTCCAGGTGGGAGAGAGAGTGGCAGGTGTGGGCAAACAACCCTGTTTGCACCCCAGCATTATTGCTTTATGAAAATCAGAATAAACGTTAACACATGCTGAGGATGGAGTGTGTTAAAGTAAAGTGGAGGTGTGGTCAAAACGAACTGCTGTGATTGGCTGAAAAGAGGGGGTCAAATGATTAATGTAAACTGTTCAGATAAAGAAATGTGAATGTGAGTGAGTCCATATTAGAAGGCAGAGTTTGGGAAAAACAGGAACAAGGCAGTAATGTAGAAAATTACCATGAACAGGTTTTTGCTAAGAAATAAGCGACAATGTGTACTCAAGGAAGTGTCCCCGCCCCCACTCTGTCCCCAGCCCCCAAATCCATCCCGAGCTCTGCTGTCCAACCCCCAGGTTATCCCCACTATATGTATGTTTTACACAATCACACAAACATGTGTCTTCTTTTCCACTTTTGTACACATTTTGGCCCACTTAATGACACATCCCTTTCTATCTCACAGCTCAGAGTACAGTATTCCACTGTGTGGACCCAACAGTTTCTTCAGTTTCTCTCCATTGTATGGAGAGAAATAGTTAGGTTACTGTCAATATTTTGCAGTTTCACTAAGGCAATCAGTAACCCTGTGCATTTGTGTTTTGTGTTGCTGAGATGTATCTTCAGGGGAAGGTCCTGGGAGAGGGATCTCTGTGTCAGGACGCAGTTGTACATGAAGTGTTGATAAATGTTGCCACATGTTCCTTCAAAAGGGTAGCAGCAGCTTTCTTTCCATGGGTCGTGCAGGACAGTGTTTCCCCCACTGCTTCACCAGTCCAATGTGTCATCTTGTTTTTTACCCAATTAATTAGGAGAGAAACGGTAGCTCACTCTAATTTGCATTTCTCAGGTGATGAGTGAGCTTCACATCATTTTGTATCTTCAGGTGCCGTGTCCCCCTTTTAATAACAGCTTTATTGAGATACGATCCACATACCACAAAATCCACCTTTTCAAAATACACAATTTGGGTGTGGGTTTTTGTTTGTTCTGGGTGTATTCACGGTTGTGCTGCCCCACCGGTAAGGATGTTTTCATCACCCTGTCAGCACGCACTCCTTACCCCTCTCTCCTCCAGGATCCCGGCCACACCGACGCACCTCTGTCTCTACAGAGCTACCTCTTCTGGACACTTAACCTCCATGGGCTCATGCAGTCTTTCGTGACAGGCTTCTTTCGCTCAGTATAACATTTTTAAGGTTTATCCATGCTGTAGCTGTCATAAGACTCCACGCTTTTTTATTGTAGAATAATATCCCCTTGGACGGATATAACACATTTTATTTGTCCATTCATCATTTGATGAACATTTGGGCTGTTTTCCCATTTTACAATAGATATTATGAATAATACTTGTGTGTTTTTGTGGACATATGGTTTTAATTCTCCTGAACATATACCTAGGAGTGGAATTATTGAATCATATGGTAACTTCATGTTTACTATTTATAGAAAATGCCAAAGCTGAGCTGTTTTCCAAACTGGCTGCACCATTTTACATTCCCACAAACAAGGATGAGAGTTCCAGTTTCTCTGCATCTTTGCCAATGTGTGTTTTTGTCTTTTTGTTTTAGCCTCCTAGTGTTTTTTTTTTTTTAATTAATTAATTTATTTATTTTTAGCTGTGTTGGGTCTTCGTTTCTGTGCGAGGGCTTTCTCTAGTTATGGCAAGTGGGGACCACTCTTCATCGCGGTGCACAGGCCTCTCACTGTCGCGGCCTCTCTTGTTGCGGAGCACAGGCTCCAGACGTGCAGGCTCAGCAGTTGTGGCTCACGGGCCCAGCTGCTCCACGGCATGTGGGATCTTCCCAGACCAGGGCTCGAACCAGTGTCCCCTGCATTGGCAGGCAGATTCTCAACCACTGCGCCACCAGGGAAGCCCGCCTCCTAGTGTTTTGATGTGAATTCTGCCAAGTAGCTTTTCATATGTTCACTGGATATTTGTACATCATCTTAGGAGCAATGTCCACTCAAATCATTGGCCCATTTTTTAAAAAGTGGGACGCGTCTTTTCATTGTTATTTGCAGCTGTTATTCACATAACCTGGATACAAATCCCTTATCACATATGTACTTTGCAAATATGTTGTCTCATTCTGTAAGTTTTTACTTTCTTTGGATGAAGAACAGATTTTTAAAATTTTGATGAAATTCTGTTTAAGGGGCACAAAAGCCAGTCAGCCTTCTTTTATCTTATCTTTGTGTTATATATGTTATATTATATATATGTGTACGTAAATTCTGAATTTTCAGTTGGGTCAAATTGCAGACCTCTGTCTTTTCCTCTCCCTCCTGTGTTCTCAGGTTTCATGTCCTCCCTTCCTTCCTTCCTTCCTTCCTTCCTTCCTTCCTTCCTTCCTTCCTTCCTTCCCTCCTTTCTTGTTACTAGGTGTGTTCTGGGGACACGATCTCCAGCCTGCTCACATTTCTAAGACTCTTCCTCTCAGAGATCAGCATGTTCAGGGTTAGGGGCTTCCCCATTGGCAATGGTTATTTCTCTGGGTTTCAGGAAAATGCATTTAAATCAGGCTTGAAGTAACCTGTTTGCTGTGCCCCAGAAGTGCCATGGCTATTTCCCCTACAACCTGAGGCTTCCCCTCCTCTTTGCTGGCAGAGGCAGGAGCAGCAGCAGAAACGCCAGTGGGCCCCAGTGGGTACTGTCTTTAGTGTGGAAGTCAGCTTGTGCATGGGTGGCATCTGCTCTTCCTGGATGAGCAGCGCCTGATGAGCCCATGTGCTGCAAAGGCTGCCAGCCTTTCCCCGGAAGCTCCAGAACTGGGTCCAACACATGTGGAGACAAACAGCCAATGGTCACAGCATGAGAGTTGTTCCTGTGAGTTCAGTTTCAGTCACCACCCATCTTATATTCTCCTCCAAGAAAGGAGATTCAACCTGAGACCCACGGACATGGCCCAAGGCCCAAGGAGACTCTAATCCCGTTCTCCTGCCCATAAACGCAGTTACTGAAATTTGTGACACAGGCAGCTACATCTATAGCAGAGGCTCAGTAAGACTCAGCAAATTCAGCACAAACTGGAACTCTCCTAAAGGCGGGAGCAAAGCTGGAAGAGCTTTGTTTTTATAAATATAGAAATGATCATGTTTTCTGTACTGTATTTAATTCCTACAGTATATTATGCTGATTGAGTTTGGGGTGTTAAACCAACCCTGCATTCTAGGACTAAATCCCAATTAGACATTGCATTTAATTGTTTTTTATATAACTTACTAAATCGCAATAAAAATTTTAATATTTTTAATTGTAAGAAATTGTCAAAGAGATGAACAGACACTTCATCAAAGAAGAAATACAAATAACCAGTAAATGTGAAAAAAAGTGCAATACCATAACTAATCCCAGATATCAGATCAAAACAATGATAACCCATTATACATATTTGTAAAGTCACTGGAGAATACATAAATCAGTGTTGGCCACTGGCTGTTAGTAAAGGCAGTCTTAAGTATACTGCTGAAAGTTTCAGTATTTATTACAAATGCTAAAATAGTCTCACTTTTCATTAATAAATTATATATAATTATAAAATATTGAATAATGATAATGACTGAGTAATAAAAGATAAACACAAAGATTTATCTATAACAGTGTTCTGAAATATTGTGTTTATTTGCAAAACATTGTTGGAAACAATAAGAGTTAGTTAAATACATTATGTTTCATACAAGGTAACACCAGGTGGCCTCTACAAATGGTACTGTAAAAGAGTATTTCATGACCTGGAATGTTATTCACAGTATATTGCTAATAAATCATTTATAAAACAGTATGTACAGTGTTATAGACTAGATTTCTTGCCCCAAAACTCGTATGTTGAAGCCCCAAATCCCACAGTGACTGTATTTGGAGAGGGGGCCTGTGAGCAGGTGACAGAGGTTAAATGAGGTCATAAAGGCAGGAAGAGACCCCAGAGTTCTCGCTCCTCTGTGTGAGGACAGAAGACAGCTGTCTGCACCCCAGCTCTGAGCAGGAACCAAATTGGCCGGCACCTTGATCTTGGACGTCCACCTCCAGGACCATGAGAAATAAATGCCACCCAGTCTGTGGTGTTTTGTTACAGAAGCCCAAGCTGACTAATCTTACAGTATCTTCCATTTCCATTTTTCTAAAATAAAATCTGTGTGTTTGTGTGTGTGGTGTGTGTGTGTGTGCACACGTGCATGTGTGCAGAAGAAGGAAACAAAGTATTACCTGTAATTTTCTCATAATTGTGGGATTACTGCTAATTTTTTTTCCATTTTCTCTCTTTATTTCAAACTGGGTATACAAATTTTTTAATGAAAACACAAGAACATTTAAATCAGAAGCAGTGAATTAAAAAAAATCAAAACTTGCCAAAGTCACGAGTTCTGAACAAAAGAATCAAAGAATTCTGCCTTAACAGTACTCCTAGGTGACACTATATATCAGTTTCTGGGCCTCTACGACCTGCCATGAAAAGTAAACATCACATCAATTTATTGGTGCCAGAATAAATTTAGAAAATTAAAAATTTAAAGTATTTATTATTTTTAAAAAATATACACATATATAAACATAATTATTGATATAGAAGAATTTTGAGGAAGTGTTTTGTGAAGAACAACAAAGACATAAGCAAAACACGATTAGCATCAAATTCTTATATCTGATAAACAGCTTTCAAGAAAACTTCATCTGTTAAATTTAGAATGGTGATAACTGAAAGAAAACATAAGAATACTGGGTTACAACCAAGAAAAATCCATTGCTGTAAAATTACATTCTTCGATTTAATATAACTACAGATATCTATTTACACATATACGTGTATTTAAAACATACACATACGTTTATATTCAATGTTAATACACAACGTTAACTCTGCCTTCAGAAACAGCTGGACCTATGCCTGCCGGCAGCCCCAGGCCACCATCTGGGGCAGGGCAGCCCAAACCCCGGGCTGAAGGGCTGGGGGCTCCTTTTCAATAGGGAGACACAGGCCATCAGCCAGGAGTGAGACGCCCACGGATACAAAAAAGTCACGTGTGTCCTTCAGGCTGCGCTGATTTTCAATATACAGTTGTGTTTCAATTTAAATAGAATTCTGATGGGCTCTTCCATTTTTACAGCAGAAGAATGCAAATAATAACTGAGTTTTCACTTTTGTATTCTTAGCCAGGTGGTCCATTCAGCAATTCCACAGCATTAAGAACAAATTTCAGCGTATTTCTGTAAAACAGAAGGTAGCCATAAAGTAAGTGATGTCTGCAGTCTGTCAGCTGTTTTATGATGATTTCTATGTCATTTTAGTCATAACATTTGTGCAAGAGTCACTTAAGCTGCACAAACCACATGCTTCTGATGAATAAAGTCACATTTGCCAAAATGCAAGGGAACTAATTAAAAATTCTTTACGTTGTGCTTTTCAAACCCTGAAAAGCCTACGCATCACCTGTGGATCTTTATGAAATGCACTCTTATGCCCTGTGCTCCTGAGAACCTCGTGGGCGTGGCTTATGCTCTTCTCTTCACTTGCTGTTACTGGGGCCACCTCATCGTCTCTGCTGAAGGGAGCCACCCAGTAGCTGCCGAGCTAAGGGCCGGCTCCATCTTCTCGCACCTGCTCTGGCCTCACGGGGGTCTGCGGAGGCGTTTTCTGTCATAGGGGCCGGGACCATCCCACCTGGGTAACTGGTGCACCATGGGGATTCCAGCCACTTCCCACTCTGTTCTCGAATCTGGGACTGACTTGCCGCGTCCTGCTAACTCTGGGGCTGAGCCACAGGCTTCCAGTCCTAACCGCACCGCCTTGTCCCGCCTTCCCTTCTAAATCCCCACAGCATGACCAGCCCCTGTTCCAGAAGTCAGATTGTTCTTCAGCAGGAAGCTCTGGGGACTATTTACTGATCTGTGTTCATATCAGCCCCAGCATCCATCCTGTTTGCCTGGGACTTTCCCACTTCCATCCGGTCTCCTGAGTCAGCTGTTAAACACACACACCTGTGCACTGACAAACACCCCCCCCAAACACACACGTGTGAGTGCACACACTGGGCAATTACGGAGTCCCCACCAAGCACTTCACTGTGCACAGAGGAACAGGTGGCCCGTCTTACCCATCTCTGGATGTCTGCTTATGGTCTCAGTTCCCTTCTGCTTCCTTGTGAGATGGTGTTTTGTGTGATGGCAGATGAGCTAATGGCCGGTTAGCAGTAGGAGTGAGGTACGTGCAAATACAAAATAAAATAAAATATATCAATTAGAAAGATGTAGAATTATGAGAAGAAAATAAAAGATTCTTTTATATGTAGAACACTGTAAATTTAAATATGTTTTCTCTATTTAGGGGTTTGTTACTACTCCAAAGAGTACAGGGAATAAGTTAATATTCAAATGTTACTTACTTAGAAAAAATAAGTAGCAAATATGAAAAATTAACATATTTTCTCGGATGCAACAAGGAGTGACCCAGAGCATTGGCTCCACTACGGATGTGGCCGATGGTGGGTCACAGCCTCGGTTCGCCTGTGGTCAGCAGTGTCCTTTGTAGATTTTCTTTCACCTTCACTATGCCTCAGTTCCCTCATCTGCAAAATAATAATAATAGTATCTACCTCACTGGAATCTTGAGAAGATTCAGTTAATTCATTTTCTTATGCCTAAAACAGAGACTGTGCTGAACACTTCCCAGCTGTGGTCATCTGTCACTGTCTCTGCTCATCTTCATGCCCCACCCCTCAGGCACCTACCCCTGCCACTCCCTGAATCCCTCAACGACTTACTAAAAGCCCGCCTTTCTCTGTGACGGCCTGCCACCTCACCCGCAGAGTCTAATCGACCTGGTCCCCAGGGTGATTCGCTCCAAATCCTCTAACCACCTTCATGCCTTTGCCCTCGCAGAACCCCACCCCCTTTCCAGGGAGAGGCCACCTAGTCCAGGTAATGGTGACTTCTTCCACCTGAGCCAGGGTTGCGTCTCCTCTGATTTGTCTACAGGTCCACTCCACCAGGGTCCCATCTCTGTGCTTTCTCCACGCCCCACCCGACTGGACTGATGCTTCTCCATAAGCTACACAACTGACCAAGTCTACCCAACTTAGAAACAATGCAATTTCACTGAAGCCTGGGTCTTTCTGCTGTTATTTCTTAGAATATCTCAAAAGTGAAACAGCACAAACTTTTACTAACTACCCTTGAGGGTCCCATTATATTGAGGTATTAAAATTTCCAGAGGACCCTAACTCTTCTCTGGGGTATACAGAATAAATAAAAATTAAAATATCCAAAACAGCTGAACTCATCCCAACAGAGCAGACATTGGTGGCTACCATGTGCTGGAGGTGAGGAAACGAGGAGTTGTCAGTCAAAGGTACGAACTTCCATGTAAAATATGAATAAGTCCTGGGGATGAAGTGTACATGTACAGTACAGGGCTTACTGTTAACAATGCTGTACTGTATACTTGAAAGTTATTAAGTACTCAATTAAGATCTTAAGTGTTCTCACCACCACCATCACAACAAAAAATTGTAATTATGTGAGATGATGAAAGTTTTAACTAACCTTATTTTGGTAATCGTTTCACAATATAGATGTGTATCATATCGTAATATTGTACACCTTAAACTTACACAATGTCGTATGTCAATTTTATCTTAACACAACTGAAAAAAATGAATTTCCAATTTTAAATGCATGGATGCACTTTTAGCATGTATGCATAGATATGTTGACCAATCAGACCTTCTGAATGACTCCTGAAATCTATGAACTTATGTTGTAATAAAAATAAGGTAGATTGCTAAATAGCTATAAGCAGGGTTGAAAAGATAAATGCCAAAAGAAATGGACAGTGTTCAGATAAGAAAGATAGCATATGAAATTTTGCTGGGGGAAGGGGAAAGAGAAGGGGGTGCTTCGTGGGAAAAAAAATGGCGTCTGAGATAGAAAATGAAAGCAAAGAGAAATCAGAGTCTGGAAAGAATAGATGAACTCAGAAAGGGCCAAGGAATCCAGTGTAGCTGACTGGGTAGAATGTATGTAACATTGTAAAGAAAGAAACACTTAAGAATCTCAGTAGGATTCGTTAAATGTCTCAGAAATGTTGATGGGACCCAGAGTCTAAGGATGCAGGGTCTGAGAACCTTGGGCTACAGAGTTTGGACTGTGTTCTGCCTTAGGACCCGAGAACACTGATTCTGAAGCAGTTTGGCTGTCAATCAATGTAGCTTTCCACTGGGGGATGAAATTGGAAACTACCTGTTTTCCATATTTCTCTCCTCTGGATACGGCACAGCTCCCTGAGTATGTGGTGACCCCGTGTGTCTCCCTCTCAGCCTCGCAGGAGGTTGAGTTGCAGTTATTTGTGGGGCATCCCAGGTCTCTTCAGAGTGCACTTGACACTTACGCCTGCAACACTTTTGTAGTCCTAACACCCAAAAGTCACGATCCTAACTTAGTGAAAATCTACCCCGCTGTTTCCATGTGTCTGTAGAGGTTAACAGATAGAGATTCCATTTGATTTACCTATGCATAGCAGACAGCAAAACTGATAAAGGAAAAAGAAGAATAGACTGCATTTAAACTAGCGATGAGATGGAGGACAGCTCCAGACCTGGGCCAGAGAGAACCTTCCAGCCCTTGCCTGTAACAGTGGGACACACCCTTGCTTATTCATGCTCCAGCCTTTCATTCTGTGGCCTGTTTGTACGGGGGCCAACCGGTGGGCAATCTTGAGACATTTAGTCTACGATCTTCCTTTCAGGGGAGTATTTGCTTGAAAATATCCTTCATTTATTTTGGTAGTTTCAATTCAGGCAATGCCAGTTTTTTGGAATAAAGTATTAGTTTTAAAGTTGGTTTAAAAAGTACAGTGACCATCTTTATGAGGCAGTAATAAATTAGTAAGATTCGGTTACCAATTTAATAGGTTTTATTTACCTTAATTTTCCTAAACAGCAGTGGGTGGTGGGGAGCAGAAGGGGGCTACGCTTCCTGGGAGAGAATAGGTGTCGGCAGCAGTGGGGGACAGAGGTCCCGTGGGAACAGGACGGCGGCTGTAGGACACACACCAGGGTTATGGTCAGTGATTGAAATAGCACTAAAATTACTCAGAAGCATTTCAATCTGGATCAAAACTGCCTTTTCCTAAGGTAAGAAAACAAACCCAATAATGTAAGATAATTTTGTATTAGAGAAATGCTTAATTTGAAGATTTTGCTCACCAGAGACGCCTTATCACAGATGATGTCAGGTCAGGGACCCTGCTGTCCTCGCGGCATGCTCTCAGGGGTGGGAGGCGGGCAAGCGTGTTCTATTCCAGGCGAATCTTTCTCTGCCCGTAAGACGGATCATCCCTTCAAGTGCGCTCGGCAGCCATCATGGCTTTTCACAAAGAAACACAAAAATCTCTGAAAACTGGAAGATTTTGCATCTATTCACAGCCACATGCCCACAGAACCCAAAATACCCACAGTATCAACTTAAGAAGGCAGAGCAGAAGCAAAACAACTTTAAACAAAATTGTCTGACGCAGGAAGTCCCAGCTCGTGAGGCCTCTATTTAGAACCTTTTGATTGAGCTTCTGAGCTACGGCTCCGGCTCTGAGGAAAAACACAGGCCAAGTTAGTCGTAGCAGCTGCTCCCAGCTACGCTCCATTCATGGGAAACTACACTTGGGCTGATTGTCTCTCTTAATAACTATGAGATCACTGGCTTGAAAAAAATAGCTAAGGGAAACTTAGAAAAACTGTGCAGTAGTTATGTTTTGCATTTTGGAGAAATTGTATATTATAACTAGAAATTTCACTATACTCATTAACAAGCCAAATGTTAGAAATGCCAGCATAGCTTTAACAGATGTTTAAATCCCAAAAGATGAATTACCACTTTATTTTCTATTCTCTTAACTTTTTGAAAGTTTTTTGGAATCTACTCATACTTCATATGTAAAGAAAAGAAAAATAGAGTTTTTAGAAACCAAGTTTGGAACAGGACAAGTGGGGTATTTAAAAACAGAGGAGAGCGTAGGTTTCAGGTGGACATATCACACAGAAAACTGATAAGTACGTGAGGAGACGTGTGACACGTTTATTAGCTTGACTGTCATAATCATCTCACCACGTGCATCAAATCATCATGTTGTACACCTTAAATGGACACAATTTTTATTTAAAAACATGCAAACACATTTTTAAAGGTTAACAAGAGAGAGAAGTCAAGGAAGGAATGGGATTCATATCAGTCTACCGTAAATGATTCGTTTATCTTAGTAGACAGATTCATTTTCTAAATGAGAAATTTTCATTCAATAAACATATTAGCCATAGAGTAAACATAGAGTAAAATCATCTATTTCTTACAGGGAATTCAGTAAAACAATTTGTGAATATTCTGTCCATTGATTATTAGTAGAGTATCATACTAATATAAAACTGATATAGTATTGTTAGTATTGTATCATTCTGCCTACTAATACTCATCATACCTCTGTGTGTGTCTGTGTCTGTGTTTGCATGTAGACATGCAAATGTGTGTGTTTGATGCAGGCTCAGGATCTTGGGGAAAAGTGAATTGTGTGATATCTTAGAGTGATCTTCCTGGAGGATAAAGAAAGATGGAGAGGTCTGAGTTTTATGATAGTGTGAAGACCTTCATCTCTCTCAGTTGAGTTACATTTGCATGTCTCTGCTATAAGGGACTAGCCAAGAGGGTCTGGTTGAACATTTGGAGATTATTAGACTTTAGAAACTAAATTATAAATTTGGCTTCATCACTTACTGAGATGACAGATGGGGCTCAGATACACACATCATTCTCCCTGCATTGTACTGCTACTACTCTTTTTAATTTTATAAACATCAAAAAGGCTTTTAAGAGCATAAAGACTGCATACACATCTTCAACTTTGAGCCAAGGGCAAGTAAGGATAAATAATCTCTCTGTATTGGAATGAGAAGAATCTGGGTGGGGGTCTTTTGAGACTATAAGATGAACCCTCAAAATGAAGGAAAGAAGAACTTGAAGCCCAATGACTCTTCCACATCACTCCCTCCATTCATGCAAACACCTCATAGGCATTTCAAGAACATGCCCAGAAGTACCACACCCTATAGCAAAAAAAAAAAAAAAAAAAAAATAGCATGGAGGCGTCTAGCCCAAAGAAAGATCATGGACTCACTCATCATAGTTGAGCTTTTCAGATTAAATTGGAAGAAAGGCAGCAGTAGTCTCTGGCCTCAGACCCACCTTCCTTTATTGCCACAGCATCAAGTTCTATTACAGAACTACATGGACTACAGGGTTATAGGACCACAGGACCACATGAACCAGAGGACCACAGGACCACATGAATCATGGGGCCACATAAACCACAGGACCACATGGACCACAGGGTTATAAGACCACAGACCACATAGACCACAGGACCACATGGACCACAGAACCAGAGGATCACATGGACCACATGAACCACAGGACCACATGGATCATAGGGTTATAGGACAAAAGGACCACATGGACCACAGGACCATATGGACCACAGAACCAGAGGATCACATGGACCACAGGACCATAGCTCTTTGCCTTGTGACCAGGAATGAGGGAGTAAGATTCAGCTATTCTGATTTTTCTTTTTCTGTTCTTGCTGTTCTTTAATTTTTGAGTGTAACTTTCCAATATCTTTCTAATAATGAGTTTCCCATGATGAAATAGACTGTCTTGTGCTATTGTTCCCTTAACTCTGGGCTGAATAGGACTCTCCTGATTAAAGGCAGATGATCAAGCGTCCAGGCCAGTGGAACTGGGGTGCAGACATAGAATGTGCATTTTGACAAGATCATAGGTGATCCTCAAGCAGGTGGGTCAAGGGTCTTATTTTGAGAAACTCTCGACTGGAAGCATCCAGACACTTCATTTAAGTGCCCAACTGCAGGGTGAGGAAGGCCATTCATAACATCCCTCCTAATTGTGAGATTCTAGGGTCAAATGATTGAAGCTCTTCTTTGGGAAGGCAAATCTATAATATACATGCAAAATAGATAGGAGTCAGAACTCACAGGAAATGGAAAGACCACCTAGAAAGATTTGAGCTCTTCCAAGTGAGAAATCATACATCCCTGCACTGAACCAGTGGGAATAAAACAATGCTTCTCTACTCCCTTCCCTCTGCTTCTGCACTAATGGAACCAAATGTTAAGTTACTTGACACTATTGTTAGGTCTTGTCCAGACTTCCCAAAATTACTAGATTGTCATTTGGTGTTCTTTGCTGTAATTACCTAGCAAAAAATTTAAATCGAATTGACAAAATAAATGATTAGTTGATTATTTTCCCCTAGAAATTGATCATAGCTCAATGAGAAAATAATGGAACACAGGATTGTAGGACTTAGAATAATTCAGTAATGCAGGGAAAATTAGCAATTAATTCTTGAGTGCTTAGATGACCAACAACATATGAATTGTACCCCCTTCAGATGGAACACTATTAAAAGTATAAACAATATTAAGGAAGATGAGTAGATTCCATGTTATTTGGGAAGAGACTAGAAGGTGGTCCCAGGGCCCAGGGCTGCTCTGGTAGAGGAAGCATAGCTGCACGGTCATACTGTTGATCTGGAGGGGACGTCATTTCCTATTGCTGTTTTCTGTGAAAGTAACACAGCCAAACTGGCAGCATCCTTCCCCCACCCACTGTCTCTCCACCCCTCCAAAACCAGGTTGTTTTGACATACAAAGACAATACATTTGATAACATTAAGCAGTCAACCTTTTCTTTGTGTGTCCAAATATGCTTACCTGCTGCCTCGGTCTGCCAGGAAAGCTTTAGAGCCACTCACTTTGAACTTGGACTACGGACAGTATCACCTGTCAGCACACCCGGATGCCTGTCTGCCCTTACGCACACCACCCAGGTCTCCAACAGAGACCGTGCTTCTAGGCTTCAGTTTTGAAACACCGTGCGGTTCTGTGCTGGCCGCAGGGGAATTCCTGCTGAGAAACTCCTTTAACTTGTTAGGGTTAGTCTTGTCCTCTGGACACTGGCCACAGGTCATCTCAACTATTCCAAAGGGACTCAAAATTGGAGGGTTCTTGAGAGAGTCAAGACCTTTAAACCATATTCTGACTAATTGTGCTGGAAGTTTTCCCATTTCCCTGTAAATACAGCATGTGGAATGTGGATGATTTGCCATTCTTTAGAGTAAAACCAGACTTAAACAGCAGATTTATCTTTGCCACTTTTTAAAGTATTACATTAAGCTTATGAAAATCGACATTGAAAAATGAAACTAACGTTCAGTAAAACACGTGAAGAGCAGAGACAGAAATGTGGGCGCGCGATGGGGCGACAGATGACGAGCCGCAGGCATGGGCGCTGACCTTTCCTGCCGAAGTGAGGTAATGGTTGCAGAAAATCGTTTTGACCTGCCGGCCATTAAAATAAAACATGACAAAATTTCTCCCTAACCTTTCTTTCTTCCACTCAGACTGGTGACCTGACCTACTAACGTAATTACTGCTCGGAGTGGTTGAGACAGCACTCATGTTGCAGTTGTTTTGGGGGGGCCTGCTGTGTGTCAGGCATTGAGCTAAATTCTGGAGAAATGTTGTTAACCTCAAAGCTCTTACATTCCTTTTGAGGAGACTGAAAGTTAGGCTGGGACTGAGCGTACCTGTGGGTGATGCCATGAAAATGATTCACACTGTTTATCGTAATGGCATGATAGAGGAGGTCTATTTATAGATTTTTCCTAATTCATTTATTTTCATAAGTACACAGTGTGCTTCTCATTCTACATAATAAGTAATTACAAAGATTTAATTTCAAAAGTTGTTTTGAGTTATTGAATATGACTCGATCCAATGTTCTTGAATGTTCTGTTAATCTTAACCTCTATGTGTTTTCTTATACAGAAATTGTGGGAAAGCACACAACTATCTTTAGAATGATGTACAAAACAGCATCATTATGACAGTGGCCTGTTCTACTGAAATCTCCTGAGAAGATTCCACACAAGATAAAGCTACATTAAAGAATACACAGTGTATAAATAAAATACGGTTGGGTTTAAAACTGTCTTATATAGCCCATATCAGATGATCATTTTTCTCAAATTTACTAGGAGAACATTGTTGCCGTGAGGGAAGGCTGGGAGAAAATTCCTTATCTCCAGACCGAGGCCTTTACTTGGTGACCATGCACTTAGTGGTCATGCCCTTTGTTCATGTAAGTGGGTGGCTGGGTGTCGGGTGTCTTGCTGTATCACAGGAAACCAGGCTGACCGATGCATAACCACTGTGTTTTACTGAGGTCCCATCTCTTTAGTGAGGTCCAGAGTGACCTGACACTTCAGATCAAGTGGACATAATTTTCAGTTGGTGATATTTTAAGTCATTTCATGGAAAATGTGACATTTTGAACTGAAAATAAATCGAGAGATTTAGAGGTGAAAAGGTAGTGAGATTAGAATTCTAGGTTAACATTATTTTGTGTGGATCTTGGACTGTCTCTAACCGGTGCTGTGGCTGGACCAGCCCTTGTGGTCTTATTATGGTCGTACGTTGCCTTCAGCAGTAGCCATGAGGGGGCTGAAAAAATAAAGGTTTGTTATTGACAGGACCTGGAAATCACACAGCACCCTTGGGTCACACAGCAAGATGGAGGCTGCCAGCAGAGAGCGCGAGGCCCGGGGTCCTGCTTTCACCAGGGTCGAGGCCGGGGTCTAGGGTTTCCCGGAATCACTCTTTGTTGGTGAATTTAAACATAAAGGTGGGAATTTAAAGCACAGGAAGAGGATAAACAAGGGGCCAAATGGTCAGTTACTGAAGTCAACAAAGGTCTCTAAAGTGCAGGGGCCTCACTGCGGCTCAGGGGCCGGGACCCTGGCTCCGTCTGCTGTGTGGCTGGCACTCGTCGAGGGGAGCAGTGCTGAGGTCAGGCACTTGCGTGACAAAAGAGGAAAAACAGCTGTCAGGGTTTACACTGCAAACATGAATAGAATAATTATGATAAGAGTGTAAATTGATTGTGGTAATAGTCTATGCATTATGATATTGGGTCTGTATAAGAACTCTATGAGTCGAAGTTTTTGAAAATATTTAATAGAAGAAGTTGGCTTGGAAAGCTGAGACTTTCCCAGAGTCAGCAGTTATAAACCTAGATCTTTGCCCCTAAAGGCGAGAGTCTTCTGTACAGGACGGTCTCCTTTCGAACAAAGGACGAAAACAGCATCTGTCAGAAGAGAAGCGACAGTATTTCTGAGAAACTAATGAGAGGCCCACGAGTGGAGGAGAGGCGGGCAGAGGGAGAGGCTGAAAGTCCTGAGGAGAAAACCTGACCGCTGTGCTTTAGCCGCCGGCAAGGGCACCACGGAGGGTCCCCAAGGGCAAGTGAAGGTGCCGGGCAGTGACGCCCCGAGGGTCGCCGGTTTGGGCTTCTCACCTCACACCCAGAAGCCAGGGTGGCAAGTTGAATAATTCAATGAAACTAGAAATTAATCTACTTGACGAGTTAATAACGGCAAATTATTAGTGTCACAGACACAGGGCGTTGGCGTTTCAGTAATACACTTGTACTGCCATTGTGTCTCATCACAGTTACCAAAATACCTGGAAAAGCCTATTAAATGTACTCAGATGAGAGGGAAGGAAGAGAGGGAGGAGGGGTTAGGTGGGGGAGGGTGAGAAGTGGGGGAGGGAAGAGAGATTTGAGCTCAGCATTGCCGGGCAGCTCTGTCTTCCATTCCAATCAGTCAACTTGTTTCCTGCAGTGAGTGTACGATGGGGGGAAACAGCTGTGGTACACATAAAGGAAGAGGCACGACTAGGAGACCACGGCGTATGGGACAAGTTCTAGAGAATCACGAAACACGCTCTGTTAAGTAAGAACCGGCCAAAGGTGGTTCGGGCCATGCTGGGTAAGAATTTTGTAGGCTGTCAGATTTCTTTCACATTTTGTTTTTGTTTGGTTGTTAGTTTATTTCGGTTAGTAATTGGCCCCAGAGGTTTACGAGAGCCACCATCCCTAATTCATGAACTCTTTACTTGCTTTTTTAAAATTACTTTTTAAAAATTGAAGTATAGTTGATTTACAATGTTGTGTTAATTTCAGGTGTACAGCAAAGTGATTCAGTTATACTTAAATGTATATCTTTTTTCAGACTATTTTCCCTTATAGGTTATTACAAAATATTGAGTATATAGTTCTCTGTGCTATACAGTAGGTCCTTGCTGTTTATCTATTTACATATAGTAGTGTGTATATATTAATCCCAAACTCCTAATTTACTCACTTTACAAGGGAGCAAAGAAGACACCACCAGCCAAAGCTGTGTCTGCAAGGCTCCAACGAGATGACAGTACTCAGTCATAGACCTTGAACCCAGAGCTCTTGGGAGCTGATGGGTCCTGGCAGGTTTCTGAGGCTGCAGTTACAGGGCAGACGAGCAAGGCTGTATCTTTCTCCTGTTGTTGACTAAAGAAGACCAGACAGGTCACGGGCCCAGCGTGTGGGCGGCCATACGCTTATGATCTGGCAAAGATGGCCTCATCCCTGCACTTGGCAGGAAGCAGCTTTCCCTTTTCTGCGGGAGGACCATGGCCGGCAGAGCCCAGGGCTGGGAATCTCACACACCCACACACCCAGCTCCACAAGGAGTCCCCCAGACGCAGGCGGAGCGCCTTCAAAGCTGCCCCAGAAACCACAGCATCACTTGTATCCCAACCTGTCCGCGGGCTACGATACAGAGGGAGGATGTGCATAATCAGACAGAAGATCCCAGACCCGGTGATCTGTCGTTGGATTAAACATAGAATTCAGAGAAGTTATCTGAACTCTCCCCAAAGTGCAAGTGGCTTTTGGGAGAATCAAGTACGATTCCGATGTCTTCGGTTCTTGTCAAAACTGGCATTTAACCAAGGTGCTCTGGATGATCTGTGCCTCAGTGTCTGGGCTCATGGAGGGGATTTTTGGCTGAGTTTCCACAGGAGCCGCCGTGATCAGGATCCCTGTGCCTGCTGCCCCGCCCCCCTGCTCTGTGTGTCATCCATCTTTCCGCAGCAAGATCTACTCCAGAAAGCCTTGTGCAGCTGGAAACAGCACAGTAAGAAGAAAATAAGCAGAACAACCGCCGGGAAGGCCTCTTCCTACTGGCCTAACCACCAGAAGACATAATAAAAACAAAAATAAAACAAAGCTTGTTTCTTAGCATATTTTTCCCTTTTTCAAACTGAACATTATTATAGACATCCAAACATCTGGTTTTAACTTTTGTCATTTTTTTCCAACTCATTTTCTGTTGAAAGCATAGTAAACTGAATACTTTGAAAGACGAAAAACTTAAGCCTGACCAATGGAAATGACACATTGATTTCCTTATGTGTTTTGAATACATGTCCAAAGCAAAGGCAGAGAACATTAAATTCCGTGTTTTCACAGACTAGAACCTGGGTAACCAAGGGTCAGAAGTTTGTGCCTGAGGGGCCAGACTGATTGTCCTCAGAGCCGTGATTCAGAGTAATGGAGGAACAGAGGTGCCCTGAGGCCTTGAACCGCTTCCCTGGGGGATGGTGCCTCAGTGCTGCGCCAGCACAGTGAATCAGCACACACTGTGTGCACAGACACACACACACAAGGTACACACACAGTGATAGACACACACGCAGTATACACCCAGAGACACACATAATAACAGACACACACAATATACACCCAGAGACACACACACAATGTACACACACACACACAATATACACCCAAAGACACACACAATAACACACACACAGTATGCACCCAGAGACACACAGAGATACACATAGATATAAACACATACACAGATACACACACACAGAGTCTCTATGCTCCCCAGTGCTGGGCACCAGAGGTATGCAGGTAGGCTGAGCCTTGTTCCAGGGCAGACGCAGACCCCTGCCTGCCCGGGGATGTGTGTGCGTCCCAGGGTCTCACGTGGACACCAGAGGCCACTCCTGGCTGACCTGTCGGCCTCGTTCCAAAACACAGTAACACTACTTGGTAGTTCCTTACGTCAGAAATGGGACTTCAAAAGTGATCAGTTTGTGACTTTCTTAGGGAAACTATAACTTAAAATTATAAAATTAAAATCCCTTACACCGTGAAGAGTTACAGATCTTAGTTCCACAGATTATAACTTTGTGAGAGTTTGAGACTTGCTTTGACCAGCTCCTTACTTCCAGGACCTGGAATTATGTGAAAAATGACAGGTGCATTCAGTGGGCGTGGGGACCGGAGACAGGGGTCACTGCTCTGGCTGACCAGGGCCTAATAAACCGAGGTGTCTCGGGCTTGGGCAGCAGGAACAGAGATCGTAATGCAGAACGGTCCCTGCCCCTCTGAACTCGGCCCCGGCTCTCAGGATGCAGGTGCAGCCCGAGGTCACACGTCTGGTGGGAAAGCTCCCCATCTTCTAGGCAGTGGTTTCAGGCAAGTTCTTCAAACCATCCGTGCCCCCAGGTCTCTGGAGATAGAGAGGTGGTGGTCAAATAGCTCTTAGGACGGAGGGGCTGAGGGGCAGGGGTGGGGTCGAGCAAGTCTTCCTGAGGCATACATGGAAGGATGCAGGGTGGCAGCACCTAAACTCCCCCAGAATGTCAACTGTTTTGAGTGCATGTCACTGTGTCGGCGCCAAGCATTCTGTGCACGCTTATCTCAACAAGGTGACATCACGAGGATGGAGAAGGACACAAGGGACTGACGGAGGCGGTGGGGGAGGCTTCCTAGGAAGAGCAGTGCAGATGACAGGCCCCCAGGCAGAGGCCCCCGGAGGGACGGCACGCGCGGGCGGGGGAGGGGCGGAGTCGGTGTACAGAGCGCTGGGGACTTGGTCTCGTCCTCAAAACACCAATCGACTTACACAGACGTAGAAGAGCCAGGTGGGGCAATTCTGTCAGAGGGAACAATGTGGGCGAACATCTTGGGGTAGAAACATGCGGAAGGACAGAAAATTGTCTGATTTTTAATTGTTTTATGCATAATCTTCGCTCCTATGTAATGCCCAAATAACAGTAGCGGTACCCTTGAATTCCCCGTATGAGCCTCGTGATTGTCACATTATCTTCTGTAATTCTGATTGACAACTGGACACAGGAGATACTGACTTTTCATTCTTCAGGTGAGGTAAGTAGGTGCAGAGAGGCTTAACGAGTTCTCTAACCAAGGGCAGCTCATACCTGGCTGTGTGAACGTCCCCAGATCCGATGGGCTTTCCATCTCCCCTCTGCCACAGCCTCTCTCCAGCTCTAGCCAGTGCGCAACTCCCCTCCTGGGGGCCTCCCTTCCACACTTGGTCACAAGTCACAGCGCATCACTTACTTGATGTGTTAATTGTTCATCTCAGATTAAATGCTGACCCTGTGACATTGGCAAGTTACCTAACCTTTAGGAGCCTTAGTCTTCTTGATGATGATATTAATCCTTACCACAGGGCTTTGGTAAGGAGTGTGTGGACACACACAGACATACATGCACACATGCGCGTGCACGTGCCGGCACAGCTACCCACTCACACACACGTGCACCCATCAATAAACATCAGGCTCATTTCCCTCCTCTTCTCTTGAACACGTAATAGGTAAAAGTAACATGAGGTTTAGTTAATTAGCAGAAAACGAAGACCCGGAAGCATCCTCTAAGGCTCCTCTGCACACAGACGTCTCTGAACCTCTGCTGCTGGTCTCTCCCCAGGCAGTGCCAGAGCACCTGGGTCTCTGGAGGAACTTGCTGAGGAAACAGACCCGAGCCGGACACCCTCCCCCATCACAACAGGTGTTCAGAACTTCACCCCATGGATGTGGTGCCGACAGGGCAGCAGCTCACGGAAGTTGCTCCAAACGACAGGCATTTGGGAGTGGGGGGCGGGCCTGGGAATCTCTCCTCCACGCCGGTGTCAAGAGGGGCGATTCCAGGACATTGGCCCCAGACGCGACCTTGGGGGCCCCAGAGTCTCCCTATGGAATTGCTTCACCCCAGAAGCGGCCGCTCTGGGCTTCCACGCAGGAGGAGCTTTGCCAGACCCTGCCAGCATGTCTAAAGCTTCGTCAGCCAGAGAGCCCCGTGGAGCTGGGGAAAGGCAGACCTCACCCTCCTAGGGGAGCCATCTTGGGCCCTCCCTAGAGACACGGGGCAATCGGTGCCCAAGTGTTTGGCTATTTTTCTATTTTCAAGAAAAACAAAGCAAAACAGAAGAAAGCCTCTCTAAGGAATGTGCAGCCTTGTTAAAGGAAAAGATGAACAGTTTCTCAGCAAGTTTGTCATTAGAAGCATTTTTATAACAGCCATGTGCCCAGAGGATGAATCTGAAACAGGACCAACTTCATGGAAACCAGGCCCAAACATCTAATCCTGATGCCCATAATTCATGAATAAAGTTGTGGCTTTGAGCTGGACCTTTCCTGCCAAATCTTTGCTTATTTTCTGTCTTCAGCCAAACTACTGACAAATCATTTTTGGAACTGCTTACTTATGAGATACCAACATAGGTGCAAGGAAAAAATGTGAGATTCCACTGAAAAGCATGATGAATCTCCAAAAAAGGAGAATGAGATACTAATGAAAAGACATAGTTACTCTACGAAAATATCACATTTTACAAAGCAGAGTTAGTGATTTCAAAAAGTGACAAAGGGGACTTCCCTGGTGGTCCAGTGGTTAAGAATCCATCTTGCCATGTAGAGGATGCCGGTTCGATCCCTGGTCGGGGAACTAAGATCCCACATGCCGCGGGGCAACTGAGCCTGCGCGCCACAGCTAGAGAGAAGGCTGCATGCTCCAGAGCCTGCGCGCCACAAAAGATCCCACATGCTGCAACAAAGACCCGACGCAGCCAATGAATACAAAAAAAAAGTGGCAAAACTCCAATAATACCCATGAAGTAAGTCTCCTTCCATCAAACATTCATTGAAACAGTCCACATCCTGGACCCCAGAAAATGTTGGGTGTGTTTGTGGTATCACCTCTTATTAAAACAAGACTCCCCCACCCCATAAAATGGTGTTTGTCTGCATTCTTCTCTCGATTAAAGATAAAAAGTCAACTCGTGGAATTGTCCAGTAGTTGGCAAATACTGAAGTTTCAGCTTCACCCTTAGATACCCTCTCATTCCGTACATCTCCTCTGTCCCCTATCTGGGTCTAACCCAAGGCTGTCTCTCCTCAAGCCCTGCCCTCACTCCTGCAGCAGTTATTTATCTGGCTTTTCCCTTAATTCATTACCTCAAGAAATATCTGTTAGTAAATATTCTGTACCAGGCACTGTTCTAAGAACTAGAAATATCCAAGTGAACAAAGAGAACAGTCCCTGCCCTCCTTGAACTGGCAAACTGGTGAAGAAGTCAAACCTGTGAATGTTAAATAGTGACAAGTGATGACAATGAATATAAATCAGTAAAGGGAATAGAACACATGGGGCGGAGGGCAATTTCAGACAGATTTATTAGGGTGGAAAGACTGTGAGAAGAGATAGGGTCAGGAATGTGATTTTAGAAATACTGAGTGAACCATGGCTCTTTGGTACCCAGGGTCAGGATCGCCAAGTGGGACCTGGGCATGTAGGTTTGGTGAGGCAGGAACTGAGGTCCTCAGCAGGAAGTGGTCAAGCCTCGGGGTCAGTGGGTCACTAAGCGAGTGGACGAAGAGACAGTGGTCTGAAGACCAGCCTGGGAAGAGACGGGGCGACTGGAGGCATGAGGCTGGGGTGAAGCAGTGGGCTGGGAGGGGCAGGTCTGAGAAGCGGGGCCAGGAGGGCGAAGGACAGAGTCATTTCAAACAGGACAGATTGGTCCACTGGGTCTAACGGCGTCACTATATGTGGTGAAATAAGGACCAAAAAGTACCCGTTGAATTTGGTATCACAAGCTCCTCCATGGAAGTGGTGAGACAGCTAGGGACCAGAGGCTGAGATGCAGTGAACAGACAAAGGTGCTGTGTCAATCCTTGGGGTTGGGGCCCCATCAGAAGTGCTTCTTCATTTATTTCTTTATTCTCCCATCTTCCAACTTGGAACAGAACAAGGTCCCTGCGTTTACTGTCACTTCCTTTGAGATCTGCTTCAGACCACTTTCTCATAATCATTTTTTAAACTTTCAGTTGTATCTGTACTGGAATTTATAATATTTCATTGTCCAATTTTTTATGGGTACATTCTCACCATCTACTTTTTCTACATGGAAGCTCTCATGTACTGCGTATTTTACCAATTTTAACATTTGCTACATTTCATTTATCTAAAACATGATAATTGCTCTAGGGTTTCTTGAGGCCCAGGAGTGAAATATCAGCATTTTAAATTCCAATAACCAAGATAAAAACTCTCCTGCTCTGAGAAAGAGGGAGAAGGGGGTGGGAGAGGGGAGGGAGGAGAAGGAGATCAGAAGGGAAGAGGGTGGGAAGGGAGAGAAAGAACCCAGAACGTTGGTCCGTCCAGCTGTCACATAAACAGCAAAATGCTTCATTCATCCAGTTAATTGAAAACACAACTGCTGTCAGGGATCAATTACCATTACATATTACTTTAAGATATATTTATTTTTACAAAGAAACTTCTCGACTCAAGAAATACAAAATCTTACCAACTTAATGTTCCAGAGAAAATCTTATTACACCAACACTGGATGATATTCAGGCACAGGAAAGCTTATCTTAAGACAGTCACTGAGAAAGTAGCCCTGCACTGCCCATCAGAACTTCTTCCATTAAAAAAATAAACCCTGTAAATTAAAGACCTATCGCATGCCAAATACTCGCCAGGTAAAGGGGATATGGGCCAGATGCTGGTCCTGCCCTCAAAGAGTACAATACATTCCTAGAGTAAATATTTTGTTAATTTTCATTTACTGCAAATTTAGTCCAAAGAAAGAATGTGTTTGTCACTCAGGTAAACAGTGGGTCATCATTGCAAAATGGAAGATGGCCCATTTCTGACCCCAGCTCTTTGTGGACTTTCCCTCTACCCTTCCTCCTCTCTCTCGATGGGAGACTTCCTTGTCTTGGGTTTCATCTGACCCTTCTGGAGTTTCCTTCTCTAACCCTGTACTGGCTTCTCCTCTTTGGCTACATCGTCAATGCCACTCTGCCGAAAGGATCCATTTGTTTTCTCTGTGCTTCATCTCTGTAACTGCCCTTGGCTGACTCATCTTGTGATGAATAATGTTAAATTCCAGCTGAGACCTCTCTCCCCGGATCCGGTCCTGCCCACCAAGCATCATTACGTAACTTCATGTCATCCTCAACATCACCATCAACATCACAGCAACTTTATCACTAACATTTGTAATGTATTTTTAAGTTTTTGAATCCTGTTTAGAAACATTACTTCATTTTATCTTCCTAAAACTTCTGTGAGATAGACATTATTTCCATTTGACTCTCTCCCAGTCAGCAAATGTTTACTTTAAATTATCTATGGTACAAATGGGAAACATTAAATGCCACTATCCCTGGGATATGAGGTGATTCACTCTAGTTGGGAAGATAAACACATAAGCAGATAGTTATAATAGTATAAAATAAGTACCAAGAGGTTTATAAGATGTGATGGGCATACAGGGAGACTGGGTCTGGCACAGCTGGTAGCAGGTTACAAAGTGAGTCCTCTGGAGCTAAGCCCCACATCTGAGTAGGAGGTGCCAGGAGTTCAGGAAACAGAGGAATGACACAAGGTGTTCTGTGCAGACAGCGAGGCGTGGTCATGGGCACAGGAGTTGGAAATGTCCAGGAGTAAGACGGCCACTTCTGTGGCCTGACGTCCAGGGAACCTAAAGTTCAGGGCACGGGGTGGACAGGGCAGCACTTGGGAATGTCCACGTGGCCAAGCCGAAAGCTGAGGCTGGGTTCAGGTGAAGGGGGCCTGTCAGACAGTTTTCAGCAATGGTTTGCCGAGGCCTTATTCATGTTCCGAGCAAAGCATCTGGTGGCTGAGCAGAGGGTGTTTTATAGGCACAAACCCCAAAGTGTGGAGTCCAGGCACAAACCCCAAAGTGTGGAGTCCAGGCAGGTGCTGTTGGAATTGGGAGACGTTGTGAGAGCTGGGCACCCGGCGGCTGACACTGAGAGGGCGAGGGAGGGCATCACTGGGTACACTTCGGGGGTCAGAGGGGAGCCGATGGCTGCAGCGCAGACCTGCTGAGAGGAGACCAGGTCAAGGACGAGTCCCGCGTTCCCGTCTGAGTGAAGGGGAAGGACTGAGGAAAGTGCTGTGTGTCCACTCAGGTGAGAGCTCAGGAGCCCGAGAGCCCCTTGTGTGGTGAGGACCGGTGCGGGGAGTGGTCCTCAGTACTGCTGGGGAAGTGGCAGCCTCAGGTGAAACCAAAAATCAGGTCAGGAACGAGCGTAATGAGACCACAGAAGTGGAGACGGGCATAAAAGTGTCATCTCAGCAAAAGAAATGGTCTGAGCAGAGGTGAAGGGCAAGAAATCCACCGAATATCTGGGGGCTAATAAGGAGGTTTAGTTGGACCAGAATAACACCTGATTAAAAGGAGTTTTAAGGTAAAACATAAAGAATAAATTAAATGGGACTTGAATAGACTTTACTTTGTAGGAAGAGGAAATCAGTTTTTAGGAAAATGAGTTACTTGTTCAAATTAGCATTTTAGAAAAAAAAAACACCCTGTACCTATAGAAAATATATTTCAGAAGTGGAAAGAGGAGAGGCCAGAGCCCTATAACAAGGCTAAGAAAGGGTGTGAGAGGTACAGTTATATGGGGTACGCCACTGCAAAGTCAAGGAATTAACTCAGACCCCAGGTCCCCATCCCTCTCTTCCTGATATGAGGTGAGTAGGTGTGATTAGTTCTCTTATGTCTATATTTGCAGAGGCTTAGCACAATTATAGTCATTCAGCACATGTTCAATCAACATTCATTCACCAAATACGGACTGAATGTCTGCTAAATGTATAACGTTATGCTAGTTCCTTCTGACCAGCTTAGCTACTGTGCCACACAAAGCAAATAAACAATAGCCCCAGCTCATGAAGCAACAAGAACCCCAATGTAACCTACTAGAATATTACCTGCACATCAAAAAGAATCTAGCAAGGTGAGTACAGTCCCTAATGACTGTAAGTAAAATAGGAAAGTTTTTCCAGCGCACAAATATTTGTGGTGAATTTTGGAAGGATTTGTGGAAGTGGATGGCTGTGATGGGTGCAGATGTACAAGGTGCAGAGAGGGCTTGGGACGAGAATGAAGAAACAGCCTAAAAACCTGATAACTCACGTCCTGTGTGAGAGGGGGAGGCCTGACGGTGAGGTGAAGCACAGCTTGACGTGTGAATGGGACCAATTACCCCACGCCTTCCACCCACGGAGGAGGCCAACACCCACCCTCCGCCTGCTGCTCCCGCCCCCCACCCCGGCCTGGACTTCGCCCCCTTGTGCTGCTTTTGTCTCTCCCCACCAGGAACTAAGCCACACAGGCCTGATCTCTTCCTTTAACACCTAGGATGATGCCTGACCACCTTAGATACTCGATCAACGTTGGGAGAATAAATGAGGAAACAACGAGGAGTTCTTAGAGTAGAAGCAAAGCCTGAAACCACGTGCTCTGCATGGTAGGGGCTCGGGGCAGAGGTCACACCTGAGACGGCTGTTCGCTTGGCCTGAACCTTGGTCCAGAACCGTGCCCCTCACTTTGGGTCTGTCCTCGGGCCGACCAAGGATGCACTTGCAGAACTTGCAGATGTGTTTGTTGAACCATTATGATGAGCTTGGAACTCCCGTGGATAATGAGAGAACGGAGACCGGCAATATTCTGTTTCCCAATAAAAGGCGGTTTCTGGGTCAAGAATGTGGTTCTAGAAGGATTGCTGACAGGCATTTAGCAGGACGGAGCTTGGACCCTCCCGAGTTCACTGGAGCAGTTAGGCCTTGTGGGCTGCGGAGAGCAAAACAGAGGGAGGAGCCTTTCATCTGGGGTCCCCGTCTCTCTCTACATTACTGGCTTTGTACCCCGAGAAAGTCACCTGGTTGATCACTAATGTTAGCATCTGCCTGACGGGATGCTTTTAGACATCAAATGCATTACAAAGGGAAACAAATTTTGTATAAATTTCCACTGTCATTATTGTCATACAGCAAAGTCAGAACAAATGTGTCTCCATTTATATTTACATTAATGGGCCTCCTGGTCTCATGGAGCAGGGAAAAGACGCAGATGTGGCATCTGTAGGTAGTGAGATAGA
The DNA here is from genome assembly GCF_964341445.2 of Mesoplodon mirus. Classification (NCBI taxonomy): domain Eukaryota; kingdom Metazoa; phylum Chordata; class Mammalia; order Artiodactyla; family Ziphiidae; genus Mesoplodon; species Mesoplodon mirus. Next base: position 25,118,798 of record NC_138990.1, on the reverse strand, counting down.
TAAAGACAGAGATGTTTTCTCGGGGATCCTAACAGTGTTTCCCTGAGAGAAGTACAGTGTAGCTCTCAAGGGTGGACCCTGGACCAAGCTCTCTGGGCTCAAGCTCGAGCCCACGCTGGTTGGGGCACTCTGCCATGGCATTGGCCTCCTTGGGCTTCAGTTTCCTCCACTACAAAACAGAGGTGAGAAAGGTACCTACCTCGTGGTTTCGTTTGGTTTTAGAATTAAACAAATCAACACCTATGAATGCGCCTAGAACACTCCCTGGAACGTGCTAAGTGCCAGAGGAAGCTAAGGCCTCCCCCAGGTTGTATTGGTTCAAAAGCGCAGGTCACATAACAGTTCAATGTGGGGATTCAACACACAGACTTCACAAGATGATTCAGAAACTTGTGACCCCACTGGACCCTGACACTCAGTCTTGTCTTAGACCATCTGCATGTGGCTCACATAAAGGGTAAAAGGCAGGTGGGAGGTCCTCACTTCTTCTTTGTGACCATTTTGACCAGAGCTGACACTCATCACTCAGCTAATTCCATGAGTGAGTCCCAGTCTCACAGCCCCACCTAGATGCAAACAGGGGCTGGGAAGTGTCCTTGGGTGGGCAGCCAACCCACAGAAAGGATGGCACCTTTATGTACAGCCAGCCCGCATCTCTGCCTCAGGACTTATACACATTAGCAATGACTGTTACCTTTACAGCATCTTGAAAAAGATGAGGCGTGTGAGCCATGTTTTAGTGCATTAGAGTGATCTCATCACTAACTGAGCTACAGTATTTAAAGAATGTTGCTTTGAATTAATTGGTGAAATCATAGACAAAACGCTCCCTAAAGGACAAAAAGTCATGTGTAGTTTCATCACACACTTCATGTCTTGCATATGAAAATGTCTCACAACGTTTTCACTGACTAAATAAGTTTAGAAGATGCCTCCAAAAATTTAACGAACAGTCCTTCATCTGGGGGCATCTTCTGTTTATTCATGAGTGACCTGAATGAGGAAATGACATGCTAACCAACTTTGAAATTTACAGAAATTTAGGCAAAATAAAGAACGGTCTAAGTGAAAGAACTGGAGCTCACGGGGTCTCAACCAGCCGAAGTGACATTTAATCATCCAATAAAAGACCCACCATTTGGTTTCAGAATCTGCAGCTGAACAAGTACAGAAGTATTTACAATGAAGATTTAAGAATTGTATTATTTACACTTTTAGCCCACATCAGTGGCAGTATAGAGTTCAGAGAAAAAAATGTAATGTCTTCAGTACAATTTCTGCTTTCCCAGTGTAGATGTTCTACTCAGAAGGACGTGTACAAAACTGCTGACGGAGCAGCAGGGTGTGAAGCAAGCTGGGGAGGCTGAGCAAGCATCACCTGATGAGCTGTGGCAGCTCTCATGAGGAGGGGATGCAGTGGAACTTCCATCGATTTTCAGATTTTGAGGGATGTAATGCAGAACCATGAACAAGACTGACTCTCCATGGACCTGATAAGAAAATCTGAGATGTATGGGTGAAGCTATTAAAGTAATCACAATAGTGAATTTATCAGCAAATCCCAAAGTGAAAGGTCTTAAATTTACCTGCATTTTTGGAAACTTTCATTTAAACTCAGTCTCTTCTGAGTTTATGTAAACACAAACAGTATTTTATTTATGGTGTTGGTATAAACACAAACAGTATTTTATTCATGTTGGTTACATCATCATACTTCTAAGAGGCCCTCATTAGAATTAAAGTAATCACGGAGAAAAATAACATATCTAGGCAAGTAACATGTTAGAGTTTCAGTTAGTAGCTTCCCATTTTCTCTGTTATCTGTCATTATTTAATGTCCAAATGTTAGGTTTTGTAGCCACAGGTACGTCAAAGAGTTCTGATCAGTTCCTTTGGGGGACACAATTGTCATTATGGGATTACTATTATTATTGCTGTTCTTACTAGGACTTTTTACACCTAGGTTTTTGTCTATGACATTCTCAAACTCATAAAAATTTTATTCCTTAAAACTTCCAAAGAATAGAGATTTGTCTCCATCTGTAGTTCCTCATAACACTGGGCTCAAAACCTTATATTTACTTTATAGAAAATTCGTGTTTTAAACACATAACAAGTACTTGAAAGTGGAAATTGCCTGTTGAATTCTAAACGCGAATCCACGGGGCGCAGCCCCACACAGACTACAGCCACGGGGGCAGATCCGGAGCAACAGGCCCGCAGGCCGTTTCCCGGCCCTACAGCCCTCTCCCCCCGCCCCCCCATTCCCAGCCACATGGCTGCGTCTCGCAGCTGCCTTCATCCTCCAGCTCCATGAGGCTCTGCCGAACGTGGAAACTTCTCTCCTAAACCCCGACGAGGGGCTGCTGCAGACCCCTCCTCACTCTGACGCACTAAGCACACAGGGGGGCTGGAGTCTGTTCCTGACTGTTCGGTCTCTTTCCTGAAAAGTCCATGCCTCTTCAGGATTGCACAAGTGACCCAATGGTTTGTGTGAAAAAAAGTCAAGTTAGGCCAACTTCCAATCGATATCCTTTCCATACTGTACACACGAAGAAGGCTTCTGGGTGCTTGGATTCACTTTCAGTCTCTGCAAGACAGACAAGAATTTCTGTCACTGGAAGAGGGCTGGCAGGGGGTCGGCCACCACGCCAGTCCCATTACCCCATTCAGGAAACAACATTCCCTCTCTCGAAGGTCTTTACAATTATTCCACTACATCTTGAATGTATGGGTGGAAGTTATGAAACTGCTTGTCTGGCCTCACAGAACCTTGTAAAAATCAGAATAATGGGCACACACCACATGCTGGTCCTTGAGCTGGGCTCTGGCTCTGCATGTTGACTGCCCCGTACGCTTGGTTCTGGGGAGGTTCTAATGCAGATTTCCATGAGAACCAAACCTAATAATAATCCCATCATAAATAAGATGGTTCCACCAATAAGCTACTCTAATACTGACAAAATATTCACTTCTATCACTTGAAGATCATGGAAACCTTTGGGAGTCACATAATTATGCTACATGATCCCCTGTTTAATTCAGATAGTTTGAATTAAACTATCACCCGAGTTTCCCGGGGTGAGAGTTGGTGGTACAGTGGCCATAACTGGCCACAACCAGATCATTTCCCATTGTACCATATATAGTTTTCCTCAAGTTTAAATTATGATTGATTTATGACCCAATGCCGTACTGCATGTATACATAGGGGAAGATAAATGGGTTATGAAGATGGTCTGAAAATTGGACTTGATCAAATTAGTCTTATATCAAAATTGCCAAATTGACTACCCCTTGCTTCATTTGGAATTAGTGTAAAACAAATAATAAATTTTAGATTTTTTTCAGATTTTCTAACAGTTCAGTTAAGTTATGGCACCTTTTCCAGGTTTGTATTGTTTCTTCTTTTGGTACTTTTAACCCTCTCTGTTTTATAATGTTTTTAAGTCAAATGATATATGAAAAATAAACCTGTTCAGTGATATTTATCTATCCAAACCACAGAACCCCAAAATCATAAAGTTAGAAACACCAGGTGCCTTTGAAATCACAGTGTCAAGTCAGTGAGAGGCAGGGATGACTGAGTCTTCCGGGGGGGAATGTGGACCCCCTGCCCTCTGTCCCAACAGGAGCCAGAAAGCCCCCTGTGGAGGTGGATTCGGACCAGCAAGCACCAGTCCTAGTTGAGAACTGAGGCGTACACAGGACGCAAAATGTGAGATTAAATTCTGAATGGTTGGATCACCAGCAGCCTTTCCTAGTCTCTGCTTCCAGGAAGCTGGCAGCTGGTGTGGTAACCACAGGCCCCAACAGAAGAGTAGAGAGTATCCAGAGGTCAGAAGATTGCCCAGAAGATACTGACAGTTAGGGACTACTCCCCGCAATCAAGGGGTCCTACGTGAGCCCCTGAGAGTGTGCCCCCAAGAGTTTAGCCATTCTCCCATGCCTCACTCCTCAGTATAATCACCAGGCACTTGAGAAACATCTCTAAGGTAAACAAAACAAACCAGCAAGAAAAAATAACTTAGGAGAAACAGGAAAAGTAAAAAGAGCAAGGGAAAAAACCTTCAAAAAGTAGAAGACTGAAAGCATCCTCATCTGTAGAGATAGAAGGAAACACTGCATCTCTGAAGGCTCTCTATTAAGAGCAACGTTGAGAAACAAGAAAAACTACCTTGAAACTAGGGTCTCTAGATACCAGATTTCTAGTTAAATTTGAGTTTCTGATTAACAAGTACTATTTTAGTATATAACTAGGCCCCATGCAATATTTGGCCATAGTTACAATAATACTAAAGGCTGTTTTATATCTGAAATTCAGAAAAAAAAATGAAATTCAAATATAACTGGGCGTTGTGTATTTTTATCTGCTAGATCTGATAACCCTACTTAAAACTAAGTACATGGTGGGAGAAATGAAATAAAAATCAACACAAAAGATGATAAAATAAAGTTGAGGATCTCTTCTGGAAATAGAAAAAATAGGTAAAGAAATGGAAAATGTGAGAGGCAAAAATAGGAACATTAGATACTAGAATAAGAAGTGCAGCATTTGAAAAATAATAGAGTTCCAGAGAGACAGAACAGAGAAAGCATAAGGAGAAAAATATTTTTACGAAATCAGAAGGTTTCCCAGAAGTAAAGGCCATAAATTCTCAAATGTAGAGGTGCATTCAATATCCTTGGTAATGAATAAGAAAACTCAGACCAAAGCAAATAATCATAGAATTTGGGGATGCAAGATGAAAAGGATGGGTTTTCAAAGTTCCAAAGGGAAACAGGGGAACGGTGTGAGTAAAAGCCAGGCAGAAAGACATTGGAGTCCTGGGCAGCAGTGACAGAAGCCAAAGGAGACGGAGAAGAACTCGTTTCCGAGGGAAAGTCCCCAGACCAGTGGGGCACCCTGCACTCCATCCACACTCAGCAATCTTGCCTCTCAGCCCCACATCCACCCCTGAACCCGCAGAGCACGTGGGCACTGCTTCGAACAGCTGAGACCGGTTCTCAGTGAGGGACACTGGGATGCTGGTGTCCACCTCCCTCTCTCCAATGTAGTCAGTGGCTGTCCCCCTGGAGCAGCAGGTGGCCCCAGTGCCCATCTCCTCCAACATACCCAGCACAGCCCACCTGCTCTGGGAAGAGGAGGGACCAGCAACCCTCCCCGGGGTCTGGGCCACTCTGCAGCATCGTCCCTGAACTTGGGGACCCTGAGATGCCTCTATGTCCATTTCCCTGGACTGAGTTCCTTCTGTGGAAACATCAACTTCTGTTTCTCAGCAGGACCCCGGCAGACTCAGCAGCAAGTGGGGTGACAGTCAAAGGCAGGTTCTGGGGTTGGCCTGGCTATGTCCTTGCAAGTTGTCATGCCTCATGATTCATTAACAGTTAAAATAATGTTTAAAAATTGATGTCTGTGGAGCACAGAGGATTTGGGGCAGTGAAAATACTCTGTGTGATACTATAAAGATGGAGACCCATCACGCTACATTTGTCTAAACCCACAGAATGGACAACACCAACAGTGAACCCTAAGGTTAACCATGGACTCTGGGTGGTTATGTGTCATGTGGATTCATCAATTGTAACAAACATACCATCTGGGGATTCGATGATGGGGGTGGGTGCTATGCTTGCGTCGGGGTAGAGAAAATATGGGAAGTCTCTGTATCGTCCTCTTAACTTTGTTGTGAACCGAAAACTGCTCTAAAAAATAAAATCTGTAAAGTAAAAGTTAGTAGTTATCTTATCCCCTGAGAGTTTGATTAAAGCATGTCACTAACTGGGACTTTTTTTTTTTTAGGTAGATCTTTATCATTAACTGATTCCATTTTGTTAGTGGATATAAGGATATTCAGTCTTCTATTTCTTCTTGAATCAATTTTGGTAAGATATATTTCTCTAGAAAATTTTCTATTAGGTCTATATTTTCATATTACATTATTATAAATGCATAGTTTACTATTAAAAATTTAATATGAAAATGTAGATCATCTCTGTTTTTTCTTGATTAATGTTGCTAGAGTATTGTGTAAGTCTTACATCTTTTCAAATAATAAAATGTATAATATGCTGAAAAAACTGGTGGTCTGGTTTCAGAGAGAATGTTCTGTACGGTCTCAGGGTCCACTGGCTGTGAGCACTTAGCCAGCGCATAGCGTTCGCTGTGTCCTTCATTCTTCACAAGATAGTTTTTGTGTGTGTGTGTGGTACACGGGCCTCTCACTGTTGTGGCCTCTCCCGTTGCGGAGCACAGGCTCCGGACGCTCAGGCTCAGCGGGTATGGTTCACGGGCCCAGCCGCTCCGCGGCATGTGGGATCCTCCCAGACCGGGGCACGAACCTGGGTCCCCTGCATCGGCAGGCGGACTCTCAACCACTGCGCCACCAGGGAAGCCCGATAGTTTTCTTACATTAAGTTTATGGTTTCTTCACAAGGTAGTTTTCTTACATTAAGTTTATGGTTAAAAACTAAGAATCAGCAAAAATTACTAAAAATTATTAATCAAGGAAAGATAGAGATAGTGTACGCTTTTGCATTAAAATTTAACAGTACATTATTTGTGAGCAGTGAGCAGCTCCTTCTGCAATGAGCACCATTGCCATTTACTTGGGAACTGAACTGGCTGAGCTCGTGTATATTGTAGATGAATTTCAGAATTGGCTTTTCGAGTTCCACCAAAAATCCTATTGGAGATTTGATATTTTCAATGGAAGTAATTTAATATTTTAATTGAGTTGATTTAGTAGATAAATTGGGGAGAATTGTCAGCTTTAAATGGTGAATTCTCCATAAGACTCTTTGTTAGGTGAGACATTTGCTTTCTTTATAGGTTTCCACAATTGTAAATCTCCCACAATTCCCGTTAAGCTGATTTCCAGATATTTGAGGGGACATTATAGAAAAGATTCTTTTTAGCCTTTACAATCTCAAACTGAACATTAATTGCCTAGCTTTCTTTCACTTCACCACCTTGTGTGTCAGCATGGGGAGAACATATTTCCTGATCAGGTGGAGACTCAAATATTAATTTCTCTAGTTCTTTTCATTTGGGCAAGTTTCCCCACAAGTAACCATATACACTTCTGCCTGGAAGCTGTTGAAGGGGAGACTGGAGCTCCACTTTTCAGTGTAGGAACTTTCCTTATTCTCTACTTAGGGTCTGGAATGCTCACTTCGGCTGTAGGAGAGTCCCCTGCCTCAGAGGTTTCTGCTGAGGCAGAAGCAGGCAGTGCTTAGACCACACACACACCCATTCGGGGACCCTCCAGGGTGGGGCTCCCACCCCAGCAGTCTTCAGGGCTCCCCAGGTTATCTGTGCAGCCAAGTCTGGAAGCACCACTCTGATCCTTGACACTCAGTGTGGTCCTGCCCCCGGGGGGCTTATTAAACATGCGTCATCCCCAGCCCCAACCCAGACCTGTTACATCACCATCTGTTTAATAGGAATCTGGATGCACATTCAAGTTTGAGGAGCACGTCCCTAGAAACTGGACCTCCAGGGTCCTGTGTCTGCAGGCTTCTGCCGAGGTGGGGAGGTGATGTCCAGGCTCTCGTGGGCAGGAAAGGGCTCCAGGATTCTAACTTTCTCATACAGCAGCAGGCTCCCACTCCAGTGAGCACAGAAGCACTTGCAAAGCCCTGGGATGTATGCACAGGAGTCTCTGGTTCAGAGGTTTAGGGGTCCGAGAATTTGCATTTCTAATGATTTCCAGGCAATACCCAGGCAGCTAGTTGGGGACCACACTTGGAGATGCACTATTCCACAGGCTGAAACGGTACTTGTGTTTTCAGCCCTAACTGTACACTCAGATTCATTGTATCTGTAACCTGCAGTTCCCACATCTTTCTAAAGATTTCTGAATATTTGGGGAGGTGCTTTGATTGCAGGAGCTACAGGGACTCCAGGGGACTCACCTGCCCAGGCTGTATGGGAGCTCTGAGGGAGCTGGGGCACTTACCTGTGTGTCATTCCTTAGTCCTGGGGTCCAAGCCCTGCCTTCTTCTCCCACCTTACCTGTTTGTTGTGCTGTGTAAGGTGTTTCGGTTGTAAGGGAAGGACCTGGGAGGAATGAGACTCCTCCATCTCAGAGGAAATACAAGTCCTGATGCATCTCTTCCAAGTGTCAGTTTTCACAAAGGCCCGTTCTGTGTTTGCAGTTTCTGGTGGCCACGTGCAGGTGCAGGTTCCAAGCACAAGGGCTCATCTATCTCGATCATCATGGAGAATGAACCTGACCTGGCCCCCATTGAGTTGGGCAAGCTTGCAGACAGACTTCTGTGGATGTATGATCCCCTGGCCTTCCTGGTTAGTGGCTTCATCACTCATTTTCTACTGTAGCCTCTGGGAAAACTCTGCTGGTGTCCCCCCCAACTTCAGCACAATTTGGGGAAAGGGCAAGGGCCGGGCTGAGCCCTGTGAACGCCCTCCCCAGTTATGCCCTGGAAGGACCGTCTCCATCCTTTCCTCCCATCTGTCTGCTCTCAGGCAGGCCCTCCAGCAAGGGCTCTTGTCTCTGGGCTCAATTCTCTGCACTTGGTGCTGAGAATTGGAGTTGCTGTCATAGAACTTTTCTCTCTAAGGAGAGGACTCCATCCACTTCCTCAATTTGGGACACTTCTCAAGTTCTTGGTATGCCGATGGCTCTGTTTCTTGCCTCCCAGCATTTTCCTGGAATTAACTTATTTTAGCATTGATTGTTTTCTGATATCTGTTTAGGATCAGAGACAAAAGGAGGATGGATGTGTGTGTTCCGTAGTCATTTGTTCCATAAATTTTCTTTAAAGTTAGTTATAAATTTAATTGGTAAAAGGGCTTGTAATAATCTGATTCTACCCTCTGAAACATACAGAAAATATTCATTTTTATAAGATAACTGATACGCTAAACAGAAACATGTCTTATTTGTCCATTATTAGGGGCCTTCTAAGAATTCCCCCAAGCTACCAGAACAAAATGAAGTAAGATTGTCATTCTTAAAACACACACATATCCCCAAACCACTACTGCTGAGTTATCTCAGTAATTCAAATATATTATGCAAAGATATTTATTGTAAGTTTATGTATCTTTCCTACCAAGGACATCTTTGGAAGGAAACCATGAGAAGAAAAATTAATCAGTCAAAGTACACTACTGGGTTTGAGAAAGCAAACTGTAAGGTAAAGAGCTATATTTTTACAATCTGGCCATATGGCCATATGCAAGCGAGCTCAAGCCTTTAATTACATCCCTTGTTTTTTAAATTTAGAAAGATATTCATAAAAAATCACTATAAAATTGGACACATTGATAATGATTTGAGCAAGACAGAAAAAATATATGATGATCATGTCTATTCTGGTCAGTTTACCTCAAACATTCAGCCAGCCCAGACACAGTGTGAGCACGAAACACCAGAGCACCAGCCAGGGCTGTGGATGCACCAGCCGGGTAGAGCACGGGCACCCCCAGGACCATCCGGGCAGAGCGCGGGCACCACACACTCACTGGGATGAGCTTTAAAGCTGGCCTGGGCTCAGTGTCCACCAGACTTTGCACGTTCACCCAGCCCTGAGCTCACAGACTTCACTCAACAACAGGCCTCTCCCAACTGCCTCACAATGGACTTCGGTCGAAAATACTAGGAAAAACTCATAGTCATAGGAAAAATAATACAAAGTCTTATATGAGCTCTGCCTTCAGTACAGAGACCAGCATGTTGAAACCATCCATGTAGAGAGACTCACTTATGTATGAATGGAGCCAACGAGCTACAATCCCCGGAATTAATGCTACAATTACTAACACAGGGCAAAAGTTACTGTTAGAATGGCCCAGTTACTAAAATAAAAATTTGAACTCCTGATTTTTTTCTTGTAGAAAATAGAAATGTATGAGGGTTCACCACAGCAATATGGTATAAACTTCTATTTTAAAAAATATCTATCCTATCTTAAAAACAGCAACTTCTCTCAGTAAGATAGTCACCTCAAAAGAAAATAGTTAGGTACAAAATGAGAACAGCAGCTGAGTTAAAGCCTCAGGGTTCGAGCCGACACACACCACTACCAAAGGTGCATGTGCACCTGGGCCCCCGACCCCGGGATGCACGGGGCAGCCACGTGGCACACGCCCTGCACTTGCTGAATGAAATCATCTCAGATAAAGCCTGTTCATACTGAGCTGATGCAAAATAATGAATCGTTGCTGTTCCTTCCTTCCGCAGTTTTTATTTGAGGCATCAAGCCCTGCATTAGGTCACTCCCCTCAGAGCCCAAGGACAGTGTCTGGCTTTCTAACTTCCTGCCTAATGGGCCTGCTGCACAAATTGGACTTTTCGGGTTTTATTGTCCCCTAAGGGGAGTACTGCTGGATTGTGTTCATTTATTCTTTTTCATTCTTTATCTATTATTTACACCAGGAAATACTCCTGTTTCCTTTCTGAAAACCTTCAGTTATTCCTGGCATTAGCGGAGTATTTTTGTCAGTTTTATAAATTACCTATTACTGTAGTTTCCGGCCGGTTCACTGCACAGTAAGTCAGGACCTAGGACGCGCGGTAACCGAGGCTAGGGTGGGGACTCAGGACACAGGAGTTGCCCTTTATTTCCCCGATGACGATCCTGGAGCCTCTGGGGCGGAGGTTGCACGCGGGGCCTCCCGGCGGGTCGTGCACCTGCCGTGCGCAGGCGTCTCCACGGCGAGGCCCCCAGGAGAGGGACGGACCCTTCCTCCCCCTGCTGTGCCTCGTGATGGCGCGGCGGCGGGCTCAGCCGGGAGGGTCCCTCGTGGTGCCCCTGGGCTCCGCTTCCCGGGTCGGGGGTCTCTGCTGCTGCCCCCACCCCTGGCCGCTGCGCTCACACCCACCTCCCTCCGAACTGGGTCGGCCTGTCAGCGTCGAGGAGGCCCCGCAACTCTGCACCCTCGGTCACACCCGCCCCCAGCGTTGATCACATGGGCTTTGTTGGACTCGGTAGATGCTCTGACGCGGTTTCCCACCAGCACTCGGGTAATTTGAAGGCCCCTTACAAGGCCCTGATGAGTGACCTGAAGATACTCGTCCTGTCCCGTCCTCTGCAGGGTCGGGTCCCCTGAGCGGGTCCCGGGCCAGGTTCACATTTACATTCACTTTCCTGTAAAATGTTTGGTTTGTGAACATATACATGATCAAGCAAAGACTGTCAGGGGAGTATTTATTCTGGCCACTGCTAAGCTGAAAGAATATGATCCACATTATTTGGAAATCGTGTAGCATAATCCAGTCTCTATACAGGCAGACTTTACAAATCTCTAGACTGGGTTCTTTGTATAAATGATACTTTACTCCCAAACATTTTAAAGCCAATTATTTTCACCCACGCACCAGTCAGTGCTTCTTTGTGGAGACCCCTCCACCCCCGCTGGGTGGACAGGACTGTGGCTAAGTGTCTGGTGGCCACAGAGGCCAGCGCCTGGAGAGGTGGCCTGATGTGGGCTGGGCGAGCAGATCCCGGCCCGGCCCCAGTGAGGGGAGGGCACGTGACAGCACTGCTAGGTCCCAGGCTGAGAGGCGGGTAGCGTAGGACCACTGTCTCCCACCTGAACAGAAATAGAGGCTTCAGGGGAAACTGAGTTCAAGGGCCAGGCTGTCCCAGGGGAGAAGCAAGGTGAGCTGGCTGTCCCGGAAGCAGCTCTTGCCTGTTGAAGAGGCTTTCAGTCCGTGACGTAGGAGAGTGAGTCTAACACCAAACACCCGATCTAGATTCAGGCCCGTCCACTGCGGGCAGAGCAAGCTTGGACAAGTCACGTAACCCCTCAGGGTTGTAGCCTCAATTTTGGTGAAATAAGATGACAGCAGGACCCCTGTGTATGACCCCTGTGTAGGGCCGTCATGAGGTTAAGGCATTCACAACAGAGACATGCTCACACGAGCCTGGCAATTCATGATCTTATTTCATCAGTGTCTCTCATTACTGTTTTATTACTGCGTTTCCTTCTAATATCTTGAATAAAATCCTCAATCTAAAACTTAGACTTTTTATGGTGTGAGTTAGGGATCTAATAACCTGTGAAAAAACTGAAATTCCATTGCCATAAGCATAGAAAAGGAATTGTGAAATGGTCACAGCATGAAGTGATTGCACGACAGTGAAAATGAATGAACAGAAGCACAGGCTGCACCCTGAATGTCCAGAAGAGTGTTCCAGAGTGAGCACTGATCATGGTCTTGGAAGTTTCTGGGGCCCCTTTAACAGGTGAGGCTCTCAGGAGATCCCAAGGCAAGAGCCACCAAAGGTGACCTAACCAGGTGAGGCAAAGGGTGCAGGGAAAGAACAGAGCACATGGCCTACAGTTCCGGGGCCCTGAGGACCACTCCGCAACGGCCTCACACCAGACTTAACCAGTTGAGTTTCTACTGGACATGCCCACAAGGCTAATGCTCCCTTCTGAAGGGAACCCTGTGGATCTCCTGAAATAGTCAGAGCAAGACATCTGCCAACACCCACACAGACGCTAGCTATTTGAGCTATTTTTCAACCTGGACCAGAGCACAAGTGTTCTGCCCATCTCCTATCTTTCATGGAATGAACAGAGCAGTTGTTTTTTAAAACACGGAAAGTTCAGGATTAATTAAGATGTTTCCCTCTGTCCTGGGGACAGGGACTATGTACCCAGCAGGTCTTATGTGGAGCAGTGTGTGTGCTCGTAAAGTGCAACATCTATTTAAAAATCAAAAGTTTATTTATAGAAAATACTAAAGCCAGAACACCTTTCATCATATATAACACAAGTGCCAGATTCTTTATTGCAAACACATTTTAAAGCTACACTCTTCCTCAAATGAGCTTCCTCAAAACCACAAACCTGGGCTTCCCTGGTGGCGCAGTGGTTGAGAGTCCGCCTGCTGATGCAGGGGACACGGGTTCGTGTCCCGGTCCTGGAAGATCCCACGTGCCGCGGAGTGGCTGGGCCCGTGAGCCATGGCCGCTGAGTCTGCGTGTCCGGAGCCTGGATTCCGCAACGGGAGAGGCCACAACAGTGAGAGGCCCGCGTACCGCAAAACAAAACAAAACAAACCCACAAACCTGACAGTAAACAGGTGGATAAGTGGACTCTGAACTGGGTCAGGACATACATGTTGGGAAACTCGAATTTCTTAATGATGTGGCTTTTTCTGATCTACGTGTCAAAATTGTTATGGGAAAGAAACAATTCTCTAGTGAACATACAGATGGCTAAGAAAAATAAGCATAGTACAAATTTTGCAAATGGAAATAGTAACCAGCACCAGCAAACCCTATTCCTCTGTTTACACACAGAATTAGTTAAATAATTTCGGCTGAGTTTCTAGTCAAGTGTATACTACCTGAAGAGCACCGTTTTAGGCACTACCGGTTGGAAGAGTACTTGTCATCAGGTAGGAAGGAATTTAACCCTTTTATAAAGCTGGTACTCGTTAAGGAGGGCGTAAAATCGCAGGTGCCGCATCTCCCGCCCCCCGTGTGACGCATGTGCGTGGGTGGAGAGGACCCCGTGGAACCGCAGCGGTCACACCGTCTCCTTTCTTCTTGGGTCCTGCAGAGGCAGAGTGCCCTGGGACCGACATTCCAGCGGCAGCTCCCAGAGGGCCCTCCCTTCTTGAAGGAGGTGAAAGAGGAAGCTGCCCTGGCAGGAGGTTGCCCTGGAAACCACCACCGCAGGCAGCAGCGGCCCTGCCCCTCCAGCCTCCAGGGATTGTGGAAGCACCCCCAGCGCTGACCCCGACCCCTAGGTTTGCTTCCTGACCCCACAGGAGTAGGAAGCGCTGACCGGCAGGCTTGGTAGATCACAGAGCAGCGCACCCCTTGGGCAGACACTCCCAAGGATGCAGCAGGGAGGTGGTGGGAGGCCCTCGTGTGAACGGCAGACTCGGCCACCAAGGGTGGCTGCACGGCCTGCAGAGGGGCAGACCACCTTATCTCTGACAAGGAATTTCTGTGATGAAAATGTTTTTCATGCAAAGTTAGACAAATATGTGCAAATAAGAAAAAACTGCAAATGATTGGCTCCATGCTCACATTAATTTATAATCATGCTCACAGACTCCTGGACCTGGAACTTAGAGATGAGGTAGCCAGATGGCAACGATTCCCTGTCCAAGACTGTCCAAGAAGGGAAGTGGCCTTGGAGATGCGGGCAGCCAAGGTCAGACACTCAGCTCTGGAATCTGAAGGCCCTGATCGCCCCTTTGGGTCCTGTTGTAGCACTGAATACCCTGCATCCAGTCTTGAAGCTTATTGTTTTGGAGGCTAAGGATATTTTTGGTTTATTTATGATATACCGTGACTTTCCAGTAACTTATATAATGTTCAAGTGATTTTACCTGCCTAAGAGAACTAATTAGTTATCTTGTTAAATAATTAATGTAATTTTATCTGGGGTAAATTTTTAAAACTTGGGAAACGTATTCACCTACATTTGGTGAAGCAGATGCGTAAAGGTTGATGTGCATTTTCATTTAATTGAATGCTGTCTTATGTTTCCACAAAGACACCTTCACAGGCTAAAAGGGAGATTTTAGACAAGGGGAGCTGCAGGACGGATTGGATACCCATCATCCCTGCGTCACAGAGACCCTGCGCCCCATCACTGGGACTGTTGTGTGCTAGGAGCACATGTAACTTACATGAGCAAATAACGTCACATACAAAGCTTTCTCATTTTAATTGGATTGTCTGTAAATAAACTGTGTGACCCTTTCTTTGAGACCATAAACTAGGGAATTTTTCATTACTGCCTTTCCAACTTTTAGAAGTGGTCTGAACACATTTGGGGGAAAAATTTTGGGCACTGAGATTTTAATTTATAAAAAATCATTCATTAAAATGTTAGCATCAAAACACCCTTTTCCCCCATAAAACTAAACAAAAAAGTGCATTATATTAAACATTAAGGAAAATTCATGAAGCCATTTGAAAGAAAACAGTGATTTTTCAATTCCCTGCCGGTCCCAAAGGAACATATCTTTCTGAGCACCTGGAAAATGCTGGGTGATGATGCGCTGTGTTTGCCAAAATAGCCCCTAGCGTTCTGGTGTCAAGGAGATTATGTTCCTCCACCATACATGCTGGGCTTATTAATGCTCAACCTAAATTCAAGGGGAGAGCTTCTAATCGCGACAGCAAAGGAAGGGCATTTAATAAATAACATGAAAATACACATATCCCCAGGTATCTGTAAAATTGATGTAACTAATGTGGTATTTCATTCAATTAGTTTTAATAAATTACGACATGTAAGGGTATGACCCTAGGTTCATAGATACATTATTAATAATTGTTTAACTATTATGAAACATTGTTAAAATTCCTTCTAAAGTCAATCTCATAAGAACATTTCAATAAACCAGTACTAAATAAATGAGTAGCTCAAATAGCTGGAATTGTTGCCATCCTCTATTGGAAAATAACGAAATTAAAAACACCACCTCAGATAATTCGGAATCAATCAGCCAAGCGTGTCAGTTATACTTACCTCAGTTCAAAACACCTATGAACATATGTAAACAAAATGCAGCTTTAATATGAAAACCTCAAGTAATTCAAGAAATCACTATCATTAAACTTGGAGAATCTTCAGTTCACTGTGTCTGAGAAGGACTCTGGACTGAAAACTTTTGGACGTAGGAAGGGTTTGGGGAGGGGGATGCCTTCCACAAAGACTTGAGTGAAAGAGGCCAGATGGAGAAGGATGTAGAGTGTATGATTCAATTTACAGTTTTGTTTAAAAAACAGGTAAAACTAAAATATTTGTTTTTAGAGATGCAGCTTTTATAGCTGTAATAGGAAATCAAAGGAAGGAACTTTTTAAAATCAACACAAAAGTATTCCAATAATAAGCCTTAGAAAAATAATTCTCAGCACATGGTCCCAGGACTGCCATCTCCGGGGGACCTGTGGGTGGTTGCTGGAAATGCAGATCCCTAGGGTCTAAGATCCAGGACTTCCTGGGCCATACATGCACAGGCAGGGCCCAGGAATCTGCATCTTGACAAGTTCCCTGGGTATGTATTAGACTCATCAGAGTTATATTTGCTGAGAGTCCTCTATTATTTGTGCTTTTGCAGAATTATGACCATACTTTTTTTATTGATACCTTAAGATAGAAGACAATATTGGAAATAAAATATATCAAACCTGCTAGAGTTCAGTGGGTAGAATTTGGCAGGGAGGTTCAGGAGTGGGTGGTAGAGGGTGACCCCTGAAGAAGAACGGGGGCTAAATGGGTCTGCACAGCAGTGAGGGCAGAGACGAGGGATGCAAACCCTTCCCAGGCTGCGGGTCATCAGGTGGGAGAAGAGACAGATTGCAGTAGGAAATTCATCACTTTGAGTGTCACAAAATCTATTTTATGACAGATAAATAGATTTGTGATTTTTAATGCCGACTATGACTGCTAATAAAAAAATTTTTTCTTTAGCTTGGCACTTACTGATATTCAAGAGACTAAAGTTAGTTAATCACAAGCTTTGACATGATGTGAAAAGGAATGACAAATCCTTGATTATGAAAAGATTTTCTTTTCTTTGTGAAAAAGCACAGGAAAGAAAACCTTCATTCCCAGAGAACTTTCATCAGCTCATTTGGTCCTGTAAGTCCATACCCCGCCCTCTCCATATTTCGGGCACCTGCCCAGTGCTCCTGAGTTTACCCATCATTGGCTGTGAGGCTGCCAACCTGACAAGCCCTGTCAGGGGACATAACTTGCAATATCATGCTTAAACCTCTAGCCTTTGATTTGTCATTGTAAACAGTGACTTTTAATTTTCAAGTACCTGAGAGGAAACTGACACATGTGATCTCCTCAAAGTTTCTCTTCCCCACTGGTGTCTGACTTTGTATATTAACATCTTTAAATGCTGCCTTGCAAATTTACATAATGTACGTATTCTCTAAAATTTAATTTATGAGATTTTAAATTTATATCCGAAATTCTGCTTTGACAAATGCCAGACTCAGCATGCCAATATGCTCATCACACATTCCCTCCATGTCCCACTGGTCCCTGTTAACTGTCTTCATTTCCCTGTCTGCAGCCCGTGTTCTCGGTCACTGGCCCTAATC
Organism: Mesoplodon mirus; assembly: GCF_964341445.2. Taxonomy (NCBI): domain Eukaryota; kingdom Metazoa; phylum Chordata; class Mammalia; order Artiodactyla; family Ziphiidae; genus Mesoplodon; species Mesoplodon mirus. The sequence continues at coordinate 25,101,734 of NC_138990.1, read as the reverse complement.
ACCAGGGGCGCTGAGAGCTGCACCTGTCAACAGAGGTGCCTTCTATGACTTCTCAGTTTCTAACCATTCATTTTCACTTAGCTGTTGGTTTCCTTGATTTTAAGTGATTTTTTTTCAAGAAGGCTTCTTGCTTGCTTTATGTAGGTCTTCAGATTTGAGACTAGTGTCCTCTATTGCTTCACGTTCCAAATGATGAACTGATCGTGGAGGGAGTGGGGTGCAGGCGTGTCTCCGCCATCGTGGAAGAAAGATGGGGCTGTGGTTCCGTCTGCCTGGTTGCCAAAAGGATGCACATCAATAAACGCGCTGCTGTTCCTGTCACTCTCTGCCGATCTCCTCCAGAACACTGATTAGGTATTGGATTCCCTTTGTCTCCATGTCTATCACTTTCTCCCTAATTAAATTGATTTCTTTGTTATTCCCTTTTTCATTTGTTTAATTTTCCTCAAAACTATCCACGCTCCTCATCTTGGCAGAGATTTTCTTTAATGAGTAATCTTAAGAACTACACCAAGCAATCACAGTTGGTTTTTCTTCTGATGTAAATTTGTATCTGCCTTTAGGGCTTTGTACTACTTTCCTTTGGTTTTAATTTTGGTCCTTTCTACTTACTGCTTCCTGTCTTGGAGACGCCACACCTTCTGGCTCAGCAGTTTGGCAGGATGGGAGATATTGGTGTGACAACTTGAGCTCAGATGAGCCTTTCAGAGCATTTTCTCATCAAGCCTCAGCCATGGACTCCACACGCACAAGCCCGTGGTTTCTGAGCTTGGGGACTGGATCACGTGCAGCGTGTGTGGCCAGCTCTTTGCTACTTCCTACCTTCCTTTATTTTTCTACACCAATGTGGATAAGCTCCCGTTTTTGCTACCCTGCGTGCTCTGCTTCCCACGAGAGCTCAGTGTCATGGGCTTTCTCCTTCGGCCCCTGCTTGCCTGCAAGGCAAGTAGTGGGCCCATAGTCAGAGACACTCCGCGGGCATCACAAGCCTGGGATCCACCCTGTTCTGAAGAGACAGGCCCTTCCCGTCCTCTGGAACCAAGTTCGGCTCCTTTCTACTTTGGGCACCTCTTCTGATGATTTGGTCCAGACTGCACTGCGGTTGGCAGCTCTTCTCTAGGTTAATATGTGTGGATTAGTAGGTGTCTCATGATTCCACCTGCTTGTGGTTTCCACTGCATTTTGTTCCTGTGATTTTTCAGGGACAGTGAGGGGAGGACTGCAGCCCCCAGTCAGGCTACTTAGCTTCTGGACTCGAATATAATACATCTCCTCTGAGATTGTAAACACGTATTTATGAAGGGCATCAAAGATCTGTACACAGTGTTCCTTTTGAACCACATTTTAATGACGATACTTATAAATTCCAAGCTTGGCCCCCGACTGCTTTTCAGTCACACAAAGAGCCTGCAGTTCCTAGCACGGGATTCTGGCCATTTTCCCGACTCTGTGGGTTTTTTCCTTCCTCCTGTCCACCCCCGACTCCTAACCATGTTCCCCTCCTTAAATTCCCTGCTGTCGGGTGGTATGTGTTCCAGCGACAGCATGGGGGATGGGAAGATGGGGGGCAGTAATAAACAGTGGCTGATTCAAGATTTCTCGGACTATCAAAACATTTACAAATACACCCTTTTCCAGGGTACAGTTATCCAGCCGATTTCACACGCTGAGAAGAGCAAGCGTTTACGAGGCTTAAACGGAGCTGCTCTGTAATGCCACCCAGGATGTTCTCTATTTTGTCCCAAGACAATGATTCAGGCACTACTCGGAAATATGACAATGGCTCATTTCAGAAATCCAATGGCTAATTTAAGTGCGTTATTTACTATATATATATTAAACATCGATTAAACTTTGTTCTTTAAACTTTTAATGGTTGTGTTCTCTAAACTCAAAACTTTTAAAATCAAACTAATGATTTTTAAGTGATGTATTGGTGAAAGTACACCCCGGAAATAAAATACCAATAATATAATATTAAAAATTATTCAGGGCTTCCCTGGTGGTGCAGTGGTTGAGAGTCCGCCTGCCGATGCAGGGGACATGGTTTCGTGTCCCGGTCCGGGAAGATCCCACGTGCCGCGGAGCGGCTGGGCCCGTGAGCCATGGCCGCTGAGCCTGCGCGTCCGGAGCCTGTGCTCCGCAACGGGAGAGGCCACAACAGTGAGAGGCCCGCGTATGGCCAAAAAAAAAAAAAAAAAAAAAAAAAAAATTCAAATAATAATGACAAAGAATGCCATTAAGCAGGGCAGAAGACACTGTAGTACCTGGCAAACATTTTCAGTTTATAATCCATTTTTCTGGAAACAACCTCCAAAGTAAATTCCTTTAAACACATTATTCACGGATGTTTGCGGAAAACCCTCCACTTCTCTACCAGGTATTTGCTTCTCTTCCCTCCTCCCAACCTCGGGTCCTTCTCGTCAGCTGCAACCGCAGTCGCTACAGGAAAATCTCAACCTCTTATAGTTGCCGAATGTGAGCTCAGGAAAACCAGCTTCCAAGGGCGGAATTCACTGGTGGGGGGAAGGTCGCTAGTTCTCCTGACCCGCCGCTCGCCCGGCTCAGGGAGAGGATTTCTCATAGGAGAGCGGGTTTCTGAGCAGTGTCCGCACGTGGCATTTGAGGGCCAGCTCCGCGGCGTCACAAAGGGCAAAGGTTACAGCGATGCGCTCAGGACAGGAGATGCTCCCTACCTCACGCTGTCCACGTGTGTTTTCATCAGTTATCCTTAGCCCAAAACACAGTTCACACACGAATAACCATGAAACAAAGTCAGGGAGCTGAGAGAGAAGAGCCGGTTACTCTTAAAAGCCTCGCAGCCTGGCAAACAGGACCCAGTAAGGCGAAGAAGCAGAGACTCACAGCCTCGCACGGGGATGGAGCCTGGCATGCATGGATGAAATCCTTTGCAAATCAAGTAAAGATGCAGAACCTTGGAAAAGATGTGCTTTGGGTGATGCTTATTGGTTATATCGTGCTTTCTACATTTGGAGCACAGTATCTCTGGGATCTTGGTCATGTTTTAATTCAATGCTATGCAGAACTCTTTTAATTACAAACTACAGTTTTGGTGGAGCGGAGCGCGGAGGGAATGCGCTGACTGCAGCACTCGGGCCCTGCACCTGCTGGCCCAGGCTCAACGCCAGGGGCACAGCGGGTACGGTGGTCGCTGCCGCTCTGGAGATGTGGTTTTGGCGGGAAGCTACCAGGAGGACCACAGGGTCTCTCGGGTCAGTTAGATTTCTGTCCAGGAAAAGAATGCTTTCAGCCAAACATCTACTGTACTAAAATAATGTTAAAATAATTCTCCTCCACTTAAGTCCGTATTGAGCATGGTATTATTTTTGAACTTTTTACTTTTGAATATACTGATTTAAAAAGATCCTGCAAATGTACACGTGTAATTATGGCTCTTTGTTGTATTTTACGAAACGTGTTTTTCCAAAATCTCTCAGAAATAACTGAATAGTTTTTATCATAATTTAAAACTCCTCTTGCCTCTTAGGTAGAATTAGTTCGAATTACAAGGAAAATTTTGGTGTCCGGTATATCCTACTCTTAGTTATAGTCATAAATTAGGACAAGATCTTAACACTTTCTTAATTTCTTTAAAACCTCTTTAATTTCCTTATTTATGAAAAAGGACAATAGGACATATATCATCGTATTCTTGTGAGGACTAATTAAGATGTATACCAAACACTGAGATGCTCCCTGCCATCCATGACTTGTTTTGAACAATTGTCTCCTGCAATACTCAGTGGTCACTTTGAGTCCGTTTATGTCTCCGTCACTTGGGACAGGGGCTGGCGTATAAGCAATACTCAGTAAAGGAATGAATAAGTGAATGACATTCATATGATTGGCTGAACATGTGAGCCTTCAAACATGTTTACCTAATGATGTCACCCCTGGAGTTAGACAGGGCTGGTGTTATCATCCCCTAATTCCCATACAGGGCTAAAATCAGGCCCTATACCTGGCTTTTCTAGGGTCACAGGCTCTCGTCTGCAGCAGTGGGGCTGGAACCTGTCCCTTCTGACTCCGAGCCGGGCAGGCTCCCCTCGCCCGCCCCTCAGGCAGCACCGAGGTCTGATTAGGATGTGCTCATTCTTTCCACCACCTGAACCACAGACTCAGCTGAGACATTCAGCATGGTATTGGAAACCACTCCAAAATTCAAACCTTTAAAAATAATCAGAGTGTGCAATCATAAAGCGTTTACAATAGCCAGGACGTGGAAACAACCTAAATGTCTAATGACAGATAAATGGATAAAGAAGATGTGGTACATATATACAATGGAATATTACTCAGCCATAAAAAGGAATGAAATTGGGTCATTTGTAGAGACGTGGATGGACCTAGAGTCTGTCATACAGAGTGAAGTAAGGCAGAAAGAGAAAAACAAATATCATATGCTAACGCATATATGTGGAATCTAGCAAAATGGTACAGATGAACTTATTTGCAGGGCAGGAATAGAGATATAGACATAGAGAACAAACATGTGGGGTTTCCCTGGTGGCGCAGTGGTTGAGAGTCCGCCTGCCGATGCAGGGGACACGGGTTCGTGCCCCGGTCCGGGAAGATCCCACATGCCGTGGAGCGGCTGGGCCCGTGAGCTGTGGCTGCTGAGCCTGCACGTCCGGAGACTGTGCTCCGCAACGGGAGAGGCCACAACAGTGAGAGGCCCGCGTACCGCTAAAAAAAAAAAAAAAAAAAAAAACATGTGGACACGGAGGCGGGAAGGGGAGGGTGGGATGAACTGGGAGATTAGGATTGACATATATACACTACCATGTGTAAAACAGAGAGCTAGTAGGAACCTGCTGTATAGCACAGGGAGCTCAGCTCGGTGCTCTGTGATGACCTAGATGGGTGGGATGGGATAGGGGTGGGAGGGAGGTCCAAGGGATATATGTATACATATAGCTGATTAACTTCATGGTACAGCAGAAGCTAACACAACATTGTAAAGCAATTATACTCCAATTAAAAAAAACAAGTGTTTGGCACCACTGATCTATTGGATGGAAATTAATAATAAATACCTACCCTAAGGCAGCCTATCTGCCTAATGTTAGGATCAAGTAAATGTACATACAAACTCACAAGCTGCTACTAAAGGTCAGAGACACAAGTGGAGAGTCAGCTTTATACCAGGTGCAGACGCTCTGGTGGTGACTGGACTCTTTCCCTCTAACGCTCTTCCGTCTGTGATGGGCTCTCCTTAGAGAGGCAGGAAAAGCGTTTGATGCACCTTTGTTCTACACTCTTGACCCATTTATCTAATGAAATCAATACTTTCAACAATACTTTTGCTGCATTTTTACATTACTTTATGCTTACATATCTAAGTACATAAAATCATTCATCTTAATGTGTTCAAATACTAATGCGTAGTATAAAGTAAATTCTATAGAAGTGCAAAGTTAATGTACAAATATGAATATGTAGAAAGAGATATAAAAACATGTGCCAGAATAATAAAAAGCAGTTACCTTGTGTTAATGAAAAACAATTTTCCTTCTTTAGTATCATTTCACTTTCTACAAATTTTAAAATAAAGTATCAATTTATACTGATGACTGTAACAGCAAATATTGCTTAAAAAGTCAAAGCCACAGGGCATTGTTCTGAGTGGTCATTAAAAAACAAAAATCATTAGAGAGGCTACTCTTCAAGTATCTGAAAAAGGTGTTTTAGCAGGGAAACTCAGCACAAATTCTCACTTATTCAGACCGATTTGATAGAGGTGTTTAATTAACAAAAGACCCATCAAACATTAAATTTTAGAAGTCCAAAGCCTTAAATGGGCGTAGGGTTTGGTGGCCCCCATTGCAGTCGCCCTCTGTTCCCACAAGAGGAGGCTGAGGCCGAGGGGTTTGCTGGGCTTGCAGCCACAGGGGGTCCCCAGGAAGCTGGGCTGGGGTCCAGGCACTCCAGTTCCTCCTTTAATCACATTCAGGGGCTCTGGGCAGTCCAGTCACTGTGCGCTCTCCCCCTGATTTCTCCCACACCCAGCTGCACCCTCAGGATGGCACAGACATTACACTTCATAGCCACCTCTGCTCCAGGAGGCTTCCCCAGGTGCTCCTGGAGCAGATGCTAAGGCAACCTAAGCTCAGTAGGAGAGCAAGTGCCAAGAGCGACCAGGAAGGAGCAGACAGGTGCCCGCAGGCCTGCTCCCTACGCCGGCCTGGCTGGAAACCGCCAGCCATGGCCGTCTGCCCATCCACCTACCTCCGCCGCCTCCTCTTGGTCCCAGCATCACACAGCTCGCCACCAACCTCAGCTCCACGCTCAGCACCGCACGTGCCACATCCCCCTTCCGTGCTGAAGAAGGTGCGTGTGTATCCATGTGCTTACTCACGCCCTTTGCTGGGGCCCGGCAATCTGCCACATGCCCTGCTGAGGACATCATGAAACATACGTTGTGACATGCCACCTGTCACTCTCATGCCCTTAGATGATGGGACCTTGGTGGACGTCTGACCCAGAAAGGGCCAATCCCATCCTCCCTCCCAGAACGTTTGAACGTGACAGAGAACTCAGGAGCCAGATGGGGTATTCCAGCAAGAAGGACCTGTAAACCTGTCCTTTCATGAATATTGTTGAATTATTTCCAAATTATTTACTTGTACTTAGAGAGGAGGAGTAATCCTGAAATTTCCTCCTGAAATGATTGAAAATAGAGTCTATTTATAGTTAAGTGCATGTAAGTGCTAGAAAGAAATAGAACAAATATCTTCATCATAAAAGAACTGAAAATATCTACATTACATTTTTTCTATTTCATCCTTAAAGGAACACTAAGGTAATAATAATGTATAATTCCTAGCAATGCATAGTTTTCAGACCTTCATCACTCTTAAAGAAGATATACAAAACCCATGAATACCAGGGACCAAGAAAAACACTGTATTTTATACTATGGATCCTAACAAAAATAATTCTTTGTAGGAACCACCAGTTGTAAAGGGACCAGGTTTTCTAACTGTTGATATCCTGTACCTGGATGACTCTGGCATCTGTGGTGTTGAAGGTGACCACCTTGGAGGGACAACCCCTCCAGAAATCTGGCCTTAGTAGCAACATCACCTGTGCTCCCACCTCAGCACCCACATGACTAGATTCAGTAACATTGTTTAACGCTGCTCACACTCTTTCCTGGGATCCTTTGTGGACTTTTTGGAGGAGATGAGAAGAAATAGAGGCCTGAGATGTCTTCTCCACTAACAGTGCAGACAAGCTTCCAATAGTAATGTCAGAAGCCTTGAAATCACTTAAGAGCAAACTCATTTTAGCTGACGTTTAGTTCCCCAATGGAACTCTAGCACAGCCCCAGAAGTTTGATATTTAATCTGCAATTGATTATATATTCATTCATTGAACAAATATTTCCTGAATGCCAAATATAAGCCTAGCCTCACAGAGAGGTGAGTGAAGCAGCCAGCTTGGTCCCCGCCCGGGTGGAGTTATGCTGGGAGGAGACAGCCGCCAGGCAGCTCGTGAATAGACAGTAACTCCCCAGGCTGATGGGCAAATTGTAGATTATCTCACAGATAAGTGTCCAGGGGTACAGTTGAGGCTATAATTCCATTTCTGTACATCTGATCAAAACAAAAGTATTGGAGGCATCTGTGGAAGGACTGAAAATAGGTGTGTTTCTTCACCATCAAGAACCTAGGATGCAACGATGGGAACACATCTGACAACATGCACCCACCACGAGTGAGGCTGAAATCTTTGCAGGACAGTCTCCTCCCATAAGAAGAACCACAATCGTTCGAAGAGCAAATCTCTTATTATGTATATAACAACCATGTGGTCTGTAGGTCATGAGCTAAGACACCCAACTGCAGACTGAGATGCTTGGGGGTGAGACCATTTATCTCTGCATCACCTGAACCCATCATGATCACTACAGGGACAAACATTGAAATGAATGTTGGTTATATGAATAACTCAACATACGAATCTAAAATCACATATACAATTACACTGGATCAACACTTAGTGAGTAAAATTTTTCCCCAAATGGGATATTTCCCCATGAAGATAAATTTCCTTCTAAAAATAATGGCAAATTTTGACTTTCAATTGAGACCCTTCAGAAAAAATGGAGAAGAGGTGAGACTATAAAAGTTTATACCATTTTGCTGTGCAGTAGCAGCTAACACAACATTGTAAAGCAACAGTACTCCAATACAAATTAATTTTAAAAAAAGTAAAATAAAAAAAAATGTTTATACCAATGTTGAAGCAACTGGGTAATGAACCATGAAATAGCACACAGAAAATACAATAGAAGTTGGTTATATGATGGTTATATGATAAAAATCTATATCTCATATCCCAGAGCCTCCTTCTAGGGCTAACACTTGATTTGAAAAGTTGAAGAAACATAGGAAAAAAATGTCCTCCTATTAACCTAAAGTCATATTATCCTAATACCACTTCCCTTTCACATCTAAGATGTACAGCATCTACTGCATATCAATAATATATCAAGTGCAAATGCAGTCTTCAAAGTTCAATAGAGTAATAACACATTAAAACTACCGTGTGGGTGATAATTAAAAGAATGAGAATCTAGGATTCATCAGAGGTGAAGGCACGGGCCAATTACTGATGCAGTGGGCATAGCCCAATTCTGACAGAAAGCCCTAACAGTCCCTGTGTCTGAGCTCCCGAACACCCATTTACTCACAAGTTCTTTGCCATCTCTGATCATTTTTCTAGAGAGTTGTGATGGTAATTACACCCTGAAACAATGTGCTATTTCCCAACACACCCCCTTCCTGCGGTTTGTCTTACCACAGGCGGTATCACTGGAGAGCTTTACGGTAACTGCAGCAGGACGTGCTCCCGGGGTCTTACAGGCAGTGATGTCACGTCCTAAGGAGAGAGCGCACCTTCCAACCCAGCCTCCTCTGCGGGGAAGGAAGCTCTCTGCTCCCCCCTCCCCGCCCCCCTCATTCTTCCTCAACATTATGGGTCAGATAAGGGAAGCTGATGTCCCAGCTCGGCTGACGGTTGAGCTACTTTTTGGGTCTCTTCCTTTTCCTCTTCCATCTGTGCTGCTGAACCAACGAGGAGCACAGCCCACGGGGGAGTAAATTGGAGCATCTTTCTCTCTCTCTCTCTCTCTCTCTCTTTTCCTATCTCCACGTCCATCTCTATCTCTGTCTCTATCTTTCAGGTTCTGACAGTCTTTTTGTCCTGGGAACCCATAGACAGCCCACGATAAGACTTGGGTTTGAGCTAAGATGATACATAAACACCTTACAGTTCCCTGTGCTTGGTTACTATAGGTTCAAACTCCATTTATAATCTGTTTATTTTCTTTTTGCCATTCTTCCTTTGTATATATCACAATCAGAAATATGAAAAGCAGCAGTAGTCAGGTATTCCTGGATAGCATATTAATATCATCAAAGCCTAACCATGAATTATAGTTGTCAAGAATTGGCTTGGTTCTCGCCAAAAAAAGGAAAAAAAAAAAAAGATAAGTATGTGAGGTGAGGTGATGATGTGTTAATTAACTCAAAATCCTCTTGCAATGTCTGTGTATATCAAATTGTTACTTTGTGTACTTTAAAAATATTAAAATTTTACCTGTCAATTATATCTCAATAAAGCTGAAAAAAAAGAATGGCTTGTAATTAGATGAAAATGAGGATGTGAGGTGAACAATCTCGCATAGAATGAACAGTTTCAGCATTAAAATCCATCCAAACTTAGAAGATAAAAGTAAAACAAAGATAAAGAGCAAAAGAATAAAACTGGACTTAAACAGACAAAGCAAACAAGAAAAAGGAAGCAGGCTGCACAAATGCTGTCACCTCTTCTGAATATGAACAGAGACCTATTTTCAGGCCATTGTCTGGTCTCCTAAATCCCTGAATGGGAAGAGGCCTGTGTCCTGAGCATCCCTTGTTTCTGCCAACGTAACAGAACCTTTTTTATCCAGAATATACAAGTAAATTTCCTTTGCAATAAGGGCGTGATGGGAAGGCTATTAAAAGCAAAGAAATAGAAGTTTAAGTTCTATTTTGCTAAGTTAAATTACATCTTGTGAAGTGCACACATTTTAAAGAAAAGTCTAAAGATGAGTCTGGCACTTGTATACACACAAGTGACCATATCCCAAATAAGATTTCTCACCCCCAAAAGGTCCTGTGTCTTTTTTCCAGGCAACCCCACCCCAGAGGCAACTACTGCTTTGGTTTCTAACACCTTAGATCACATTTGTCCATATGGTAAATTACCCATAAATGGAATCATGCAATGTGAGATCTTTTTCATCTGGCTTCTTTTGTTCAGAAATATGTCCGTGAGAATCACCCTCGAAGTTGGATGTATCAGTAGTTTGCTCCCTTTAACCACTGAGCAGTATTCCATTGTATGAATACATCTCCAGTAGTTTATTTATTCTCTTGTTGATGGGATTCACATGTATTCAAGTTTCTGGCCATCACGAGTGAATTAACTAAGACTGTTCCTTACAAGTCTTCTCTAGACACGTGTCTTCATTTCGCTTCAGTCAAAATCTAGGAATAGCATGGCTGGCCATAAAACAGGGGCATGCTAACTTTTAAGACATTACCAAAGCCTCTCACCTCCCACCAGGAAGGCAATAGTCCATTTGCTCACCTCCTCGGCATTCTTGCTGCCAAGAAGTGGAGTAAATCCCGATATTTCTGGAAATTCATCGTGCTCTTAAGGAGAAACTTAGGACATCAAACAGTTGTAACAACATGTGATTTCCAAAATCAGAGGCAAGGTGAGGTTGGCAGGCCAAGCTGTCCTGTCACTCCTGATAATGCCCCACCCTGACAGTTAAGCTGGGGGAGGGGAGGGGAGGCTGAAACCGTTTAGGTGAAGGGGTGACACGTGGGCTTGGAGATCTAGGAGCAGTGGCATCACGACAGCAGCAAAACCCCCAAGGTTTCCCAACCTGTCCTGTGTCTGCCCCCCGACGTGACTGCAGCAGTCAAGACAAGCAGTGTCCTGCTAACAGCTTCACATACAGCAGGAGGGAACAAGTCGGGGGGAGGGGGGTACTGCAGAGAGGAAAAGGACACGGGGGCGGCCTGATGTGAAAAGTGAGTGACCTGGCGGAGCGACCTGGGCAGCTTCTCTGGTCTCTACAGGCACCAACTCCGTGCGAAGAAAGCGCTGGTCTGACAAATAGACAGCACATTGCAGGTTAGCTGTGATAGTTGTGAGTTTCTCACTTCACAAGTAAAATACCAGTAACTACTGTGCATTTTATCTTCAAGAAAGCCCCCGGCTCCTGTTAGCTTGGCCACTGTCTTGCCTGTCCTTACAGAAACTTCATAACCTTCGTCCACTGCCCGACAGAGTCTCGCTGCACGTGGGGTCGCCGCCTTCCACCTCCCAGAGGGGACAGGGAAGGTCAGGGGGTGGTCAGCCCTGCACGAGCAGCAGGCCCCCAGCTTTGTGCTGCTATTTCTGTCCCCGTGCACTTACTTACTTGCTCGCTCACCAGGGTCCCTTCTAAGCACAGATTCGTTTTTAAATAGTTTTCAACTGACCCTAGAATTTTTAAGCTGATAAGAAGTTAATCTGCTTCTTTTTACATTTTTTGTGGTTTTTAATTCCAATGTCATGTTTTCAACGTTGGCCTTATAATTTTAAAAAAATAATGAAGAATGTAAAAGCATCATAGATAATGAGACTATAACACATTACACTTAAATCCAAATCAGTGTTTTATTCCTTTCTCTCCTGATGATTGTGTAATAGTGTCGTCAGAATGAGGGAGAAATGTGCACTTTTTCCACTTGCTTTCCCGTCTTGCTCGTTTCACTTCGTTCCTGGGGAAGTGCTCTGTGTTCAGAGGTGTTGTGCCAGGTTCTGGAGATTCCTGGAACTTACTACTTGTAAAACTACCCATAGAAACATTCACTAGATTTGCATAGTATTTATTATGTGCTGGTGATGGGGGTTGTGTACTTACTGTATTTCTAAGCCCTAAGATGCTGGAATAATTGGATTAGCCGGGATAGGTCCAGCGATTGCCATGCGCTGTCTTCCAGCCCGAGGATGCTGTTCTGTAATCATAAGGTGTGCATCCCAGTCTGCCTGTCTCCTCAGGAAGCAGCCCATGTGGTAAATTTTGTGATGGCTAACGGGGTCCTGTCAGCTGGAGTAGGAAGTGGGGTAACTGGAAACTCTCCTCTGTCTTCCAGGAAGACACTGTATGTAACTCGCATGTGGAAGTGGCATAAACCTTTTATTATCTCCGTTTAACACGAAAGTGGATTGTTACTGGTTTTGCAATGCAATGAAGAATTGATATTCTGTGCAATAAGCCTACGGTACAGCTACAGGAAGACTCACGGAGATGAGACCAGTTTTTAATCTTCAGAGAAAACAGAAAACAGACCTCATCCTCCGCCCGCCCTCCCGTGCTGTGAGGACAGGCTGCTGCCTGAACCCGGGGCCGAGGCGCCAGCCGGCCTCATCTGGTATCAGGATTGAGTTACTACCCAACCCTATAAATACCACTCATTTACGGGCATTTTCATCCAAAGGATGTTCTCCCCCTTGGGTCGTCATGCATCTTGTCCATGGCAAAATTAAATTTAAAAGTTTATATCCACCGATATAAACTTATATAAAGTTTATAAATATATATATATATATATATATATATATATATATATATATATATATATAAGTTAATATAAACCGAACTTTATAAACCAAACTTCTTTCTTTGCAAGTAACAGGTATCAGCCAGAGCGAGAACGTCTGAAGACGAGAACACGGCGCCCGACGCCCAGAGGGCGGAGGCAGCTCCCTCTCCGAGCATCCCGGCCCCTTCAAAATATAAAACTGTCCCCGCAGGGCTTCCTGAGACCGAGGCCACAGCTTCCGAGGCCAGGCTCCGTGGCTCGCCCCAAGGGCGCCCGCACCGGTCCAGGGCGGGGGGACTGGAAACTCGCTCGTGCCTGGAGGCCGCCGCAGTCGCAAACGCCCGCCCGGGAGGACGCAGCCGCCTCGCTTCCTTGGAGGGACCGCAGCGAAGGGAACGGCCGCCAGGCCCCGAGGAGGTCTGGACAGATGTGTGCGGAGTCCGGAAGGGGTCCTGGAGGCACGGGTGGAAACGCGAGGCAGGGGAAGCAAAGCCGGTGCTGGGCCGAGGACGGGCTCCGCCCCTGCCGGTGAAATGGGGGTCACAGAAAGTGAGTAGCTCGTCCACAGCCACAGAACAAGCGATGGGAGCAGAGTTGGACTCACCCACGAGCGATCCCGTGGCCTGCGACTCCCACCAGCCAGTCGGCCCAGATGGGCTGCAGCAGGAGGGTGGCCATTGCTTTCAGAGTCAGAAACGTGTGGTTTCCATCTCAATTCTGCAACTTCTTTACCTTCCTGGCGTCTGTTGCCTTCTTCTCCGGGATGTGGTAGGCGCCGCCCTTGGGAGTTGGGGCGCAGATCCGAACCTCCCCGGCTGATGCCATGGCGCCTCCTGAAGGGGGGAGCTCTTCTGCTGAAGGTGCTGCCCAGGTGGGATGGGCCTCCCTCGCAGCTCCCTGAGGATCAGGTCCCAGGAGAAGAGCGAAGGTGTGCACGGCACTGAGGGCTTTGCCTCTGACCCTGAAACGGGGTCACCAAGAGGAAAGGCAAAGGAAGCACCTGGGATGAGAGGTCCCCAGGCCCAGGCCATCTTTATGCCTCAGGCAGAGCTGATGTTCCCTTGATCTGGATCCAAATCCTGGTTCTGTTACAAATGAAGCGGGTGCCCTAGACCAAGTTCCTATGACTCTTTAAATCTCAGTTTCTTCCTAAGTAAAACAAACAAACAAACAAACAAAACCAACAACACCAGAAACAAACACAAGTGTAAATCAACTATACTTCAATAAAAAATAAATAATAATAAAAAAGAACACAACGCATCTTAGGTGCTTAAAATGACCTCAGTCCCCATTGCTCTGAAACAATGTGGGACGTTTTGCATGGAAACTGGAACACAGCGAGTGCTAGGGAGATGCTAATTGTCATCATCCATTTAAAAATATTGGGTTGGCCAAAATGTTTGTTACGGAAAAACCCGAACAACTTTTTGGCCAAAACAATATATATCATGTGCTTAACTCTGAAAAGCAGAACAAAAGGGTCTCTTCTCTGATCAGAGAGAGACCGGAGGGCGTGGAGGGGCTGGGAGAGGCTCCAGGAAGGGGACCGTGTCTTTCTGTTGCCCTAACTGGACGCCAGCTGCATGGGAGCCCAAAATCCATGCTCAGATGAAGAAAAAGAGCATCTTTCTTGGGTTTTTAAAAGCCAGTTTGCAGGTAACGATCTGTTACCACAGCTCCACTCTCGTTACTTTAGGAGACGTTCTCCCGAATACTTCCTAGAATAATCCCACCAACCCTCAGCTGTCAAAAGGCTAATGGGAAAGGCTTGCCCTCTCAGAGCAACAGGAAGTGATTTACCCTGGTGGTTTCTCATTGAATCACAGAAGCCAACCTCCATTAAGTTTATTATGAGTGTGAAATCTGTTTTTGAAGGGCTCTACCACTGAAGACAAAAACAATGTACTTGAAAATTTTTAAATAATCTACAGTTTCCTAATTACCCTCAATGTTGACTCAGTCAATTTCTATGTTATGTGAGCATTTTTGGAAAGTTAGCTGCCTCTTTTATAATGTAAAAGACTGAGTTTTTTGAAAATAAGTCACTTGAACCGAGTATGAACTGTTGGCTGTTGAGTACAAGTCATGAAACAGAAGGACTGTGATGGGACTTTGCCCTTCAGGGAACTTGTGTTGACTTGGGCACATGAGACAGTCACGCACACAGGATCAGGCTTCTCCCTTTAATCGGTGCTGAATTTCCAGTGACCTCCTTAGGACACAGATCGATTCCCTAGATCTGAGGTCCCCTCCCTAACTCCACCCAGGGTGGGGCCTGTCTGGGACACAGGAGCACACACTTGGGGACAAGCCATAGGAGATACTGTGGATGGCAGGGAAGAACAGGGCGACTGAGGTGTTGGCGGAGATTTCCAGAGGAGCTGTGAGGGAGCCTTTAGGACACCAGAGCCTGGCCCAGGGCCCTGACCTCTCGCTCGGCCGAGCCGGTGACCTTTAGGGACCTAAAACCAAAAATCCTGGATATTTATAGTCTCAAAGGAAAACATTTTTGTCAATTTTTTTGTTTTTATTTTTTTCCAGTTTTATTGAGATATAATTGGCCTCCAGCACTGTATAAGTTTAAGGTGTACAGAAGAATGATTTGACTTATATATGCCAGGAAGTGATTAGCACAGTAAGTTTAACGAACATCCATCATCTCATATAGATACAAAATTAAATAGAAAAAACTTTTTGTGTGATGAGAACTCACCACATACCCTCTTAACAACTTTCATATACAACACACAGCCGTGCTAATTATCTTTACATGTTGTACATTCCGTCCCTAATAATGATTTATTTTATAACTGGAAGTTTGCACCTTTTGACCATCTTCATCCAATCCCTTCTCCCCCTACTCCCCCCCCCACTTCTGGTAACACAAATCTGATCTCTTTTTCTATGAGGTTGTTTGTATGTATGTCTGTTTGTTTTTGAAGTATAACTGACCTACAATACTATGTTAGTTCCTATTATACAGTGATATTTCTATACATTTCAAAATGCCACCAAGGTAAGCCTAGTTTAGATCTATCACCATAAAAAGATATTACATGGTTATTGACTGTATTCCCCACACTGTGCATTGCATACCCATGACTCATTTATTTTTCATCTAGGAGTCTGTACCTCTTAATATCCCTCACTTATTTCTTTCCTCCCCCAAAACCCCTGCCCTCTGGCAATCACCTGTTTGTTCTCTGTGTCTATAACTCCATTTTTGTTTTGTTATATTTGTTCATTTGCTTTGCTGTGACTTATTTCACTTAGGATAATGCCCTCTAGGTCCATCCATGTTGTCACAAATGCCAAGATTCATTCTTTTTTATGGTCGAGTAATATTCCAGTATAATATACCACATCTTCTTTGTCCACTCATCTATTGATGGGCACTTGGGTTGCTTCCATTTCTTGGCTATTGTAAATGATGCTTCAGTGAAAATATGGGTGCATATATCTTTTCTAATTAGTGTTTTTGTTCTCCTTTGTCATAGATTAATAGCCCGTATGAATATGGGTTCATTTCTGGGCTCTGTTTTCTGTTCCATTGATCTATCTGTCTGTTTTTTTGCCAATATAATACTGTTTTGATGACTGTAGCTCTGTAGTATAGTTTGAAATCAGGGAGCATATTATACTCCCAGTTTTGTTCTTTCTCAAGATTGTCTTGGCTATTTGGAATCTTTTGTGTTTCCATATAAATATTAGAATTATTTGTTCTAGTTCTGTGAAAAATGTCATTAGTATGTAAATAGGGATTTCATTGAATCTATAGATTGCTCTGGATAGTATGGTCATTTTAACAATATTAATTCTTCCAATCCATGAACACAGAATATCTTTCCATATATTTGTGTCCTCTTTAATTTCCTCCTTTTACCTCCTTAGTTAGATTTATTCCTTGGTATTTTATTATTTTTGATCCAACCGTAAATGGGATTGTTTCTTAATTTCTCTTTCCAAAAGTTTATTGTTAGTGTGTAGAAATGCAACAGATTTCTGTATATTAATTTCATATCCTGCAACTTTACCAAATTCATTGATGACTCTAGTACTTTTTTGGTGGCATCTTGAGGATTTTCTATGCATATTATCATGTCATCTGCAAATCATGACCGTTATACTTCTTTATTTCTGATTATAATTCCTTTTATTTCTTGTCTGATTGCTGTGGCTAGGACTTCCAATACTATGTTGAATAAAAGTGGTGAGTGGGCATTCTTGTCTTGTTCTTGATCTTAGATGAAATGCTTTCAGCATTTCACTGTTGAGTACGATGCTAGCTGTGGGCTTATCATACATGGCTTTTATTGTGTTGAGGTATGTTCCCTCTATACCCACTGTCTGGAGAGTTTTTATCGTAAATGGATATTGAATTTTGTCAAAACCTTTTTCTGCATCTATTGAGATGATCATATGTTTTTTTATTCTTCAATTTGTTGATGTGGTATATCACATTGATTCTTTTGCAGATATTGAAGCAAGCTTGCATGCCTGGGATAAACCCCAGTTAGTCATGTTGTGTGATCTTTTGAATGTATTGTTGGATTTGGTTTGCTAATATCTGGTTTAGAATTTTGCATCTATGTTCATCAGTGACCTTAGCTTGTAATTTTTTTGACATCTTTTTCTGGTTTTGGTATCAAGGTGATGCTGGCCTCATAGAAAAAGTTTGGAAGTGTTCCTTCCTCTGCAATTTGTTAGAATAGTTTGAGAAAGATGGGTGTTAACTCTTCTGTAAGTGTTTGGTAGAATTCACCTGTGAAGCTGCCTGGTCCTAGACTTTTGTTTTTGGGAGTTTTTTTTTATTACTGATTCTATTTCATTACTGGGGATCAGTCTGTTCATATTTTCTATTTGAAGAAAAACATTTTGAAAACTCACATCCACATTGCAAATTATTAGCTTTGTTCATATTTACCGGTGCCTCCTGCATGCCTGGACTTGTGCTTGGAATGGGAACACAATGATGGTGAACGTGGCCAAGTTCTCAGATGCAAGGAACAGTCCACAGAGATGTCCAGCCAGCAGACAAACAAAGAGAAGAAAACTGCATCATCTGCAACAGGCAAAAGGACATATCACAGCTAGACAAGAGTCCCTGCAATCAATAAGGAGAGACATTAGATCCAATAAACAGACACAGTGTGAAGACACATTTCACAGAAGAAGGAATTAACTGGCCAATACATGAAAGGGCCTTTTCCTTGTTAGATTACATCACAAAGTTTGGAGTTGATGCCATCCCAACACGGCAGGGATGTGGGAAGGGGGCCCCTCTTGAAGGTGATGGGGACTCAGGCATGTACCCCACTCACAAGGAAGAGGCGGGTGCATGCTGACAAGCCGCCCCACTTCTGGGACACCACCCTCACACATCATGATGGGAACCTAGAGAGCCACGTGGGAAACAGTGTGAAAAATGAAACTGGCCTCTTATCCTCCAACTGGGAACGTCCAAGTAAACTTATGTACATCCATATGAGGGAACATGCACACTGAGCAACCAAGAAGAATGAGTTGAAGATTGAGGTGTCAGAGGAAAATGTCTGTAATATTTGAATTAGGAAAAAGCAAATGCTTATAGACCTATACATATAGCACGCTCTGATTTTTAGCTAGAAATATACACAGAGAGAGAATTGAGGACAAACATAGAGTAAATACCGCAGACGGACAGCATGGGAGAGGCTTACACCCGCCTTCAACAGCATCTCCCTCTGGAGTTCGGCTGGAGAATGACAGGGAATGTACGCATCTCGACCTCCTTCACAGTGTGTGGGCTGGGTTCTTGCCTGAGGGGTGTCCAGAGCACTGCATTCCTAGCCTCGCCCACTGATGCAGTAGCCCCATCCCCCAGGTACAACATCCAGAACTGTGACCAGACCTTACCCAATGTCCCTGCTGGCAAAATTGCCTCCCGGCCGAGAACCACTGAGAGGGGGATACACACATACAATTGTGGAGCTGTGGTTATTCAAAACCAAAATGTAAAGCTGGGTGAGGAATTGTATTCATGTGAGTACAAGGAGAGACATCAAACCCACCAACTTCCTTGGTTTTCAGGCCTCTGTTCCCTCATTTACAAAACTGGTATCATGCAAACTAATGCACAGAAATCATGAGAATAACACTTGGCACACTGCAGGCTCTTAAGAAATTTCAGTTCCTCTCTCCCTGTTTAATCTTGGGTGTGGCCCCACCTCTCCCCCTGTGTGCCAGGCACGTAGTAGGTGCTCAGTAAAATATGCCAGAGGATCAATGGGCAGAATCCCGACTGGAGAAGAAAAGCCAGTCAGTACATCTCAAGGAGCAGAAGGGCCATGTGACCCCAGGTGTAGAGCAGCCTTGTAACTATAAACAGATGAATATAGGGAACACTTAGAAGAAATTATGGTTACTTTACCGAAAAAGGATCTTACAAAAGTAGATGAAATGTTTAAAATTAGCACTAAATAACAAGAATTTGCTAATTACCGATATGAAACATTAAGTGGTCTGAAAGAACAATGAGAAGGAAATTGCAGAGCAGAAATCACATTAATGTCCAGAGGAGACACATTAATAGAATTGCACTTTGCTATTAAAATGAGTCACTGAGAACAGGCTGTAAGTGATGCAAACAGGTTTGTGCACTGACAGCTAAGGCAGGGCTTGGGAAATAGAAGCTCATTGAGAAACTAACCATGTGGCCTGGGTTACTACACAGCTTTCTTATGTCTTCTCTCTAAAAAATGTAATCTGGTCTAAATCTCTCAGGTTCAGGGAAAAGGATCTCAATTTATGTATAGCATGGGATGGGATGAACCAGAATTCTAAAAGTAATAAGGCACAAGAAGTTAATAAAACCAACTTCCACACTCTGTTGGTGAAGGTATGTTAACACACGCTGGTTACTGTACACAGTGGCACCAAACTTCTGAAAAGCAATTCAGCAGTTCTGTCAACTTACATAAAGTATCTGTACCCTTTGACCCATTGTTTCTACTCCTGGGAATAGATTATAAGGAAACAAGTAAATGACTTGTAGGTCCAGGTTCCCCTTTCACAGGAAAATCTTACACACCCTGGTAATACCATGTGATCCGTAACCCACTGGCTTTGGGCTGGTGACAGGGGTGTGAGCAGCCTGCCCTCTCTCCGTGGATAATTTGTAATAAATAATAATCAAACCAACAAAAGCAGCGGCTTTGTCTTATCGCTATGCGCTGGAGTGTTAAATGATGTCAAGCACGAAATACTCCTCTCCGAAATAGCTTTATGCTAGTCTAAGCTCTAAATAATTGCTTAGGTTCCTACTGAGTTTTAATAATATATGTAAACTTCCAATTAGCATATTTTATTGTACATTCTTTCATTACATTGTATTGCACGCAAGCTTTGATTCTGAGAACTCATAGCCACATGCAGACGCGTTACACACAGCCCTCCCATTTCAATAGTAGGTTCATCAAGGCTCCCTCCCTCTGGGGGTGACACATCCCTGCTTTTAAACGGCAGACTCAGAGTAAACACAGTAACCATGATTATAAACACAAAAATAACATAGAACTTGAGACCATGAGACGACTCACTCAGAATCTTTGTGTTTAAATTTTTAACTGGTGAAAAAAAATGATGGAACAATGTGAATTTGGAGGCATAAAGTCTTGGTTTGGGAATTTTAGTCATGCAATGAAACCCTTAATGAATTTGAACAGTATCATCAAAATTGACTTTTATCCTTTTTCAAGCAGTAGCTGCTGCTTTAAGATAAAAGAACAATTCAAGAAGTAACCATTTTCAGTGATTTTTGCCTGATTATTCACAGCATAGAGGAGGGGGGTGCAGCCAGCCGGCCCCAGTGGAGCCAAACACACAAAGACCAGCACTGGCAGCCCCGGGGGAGGCCTCACACATGCAGTCCACTGGCCACGGGGCCTGGGTGGCATCAGAAGAGGGATGAGGAGGGTGTCGGAGCAGCAGTGCTCGGTCCTGAGGAACCCTGGGGAAGGAGAGGATGTAGAGGAGGATGGAAGTGGGAGAAGGACAAGCCTCTGTCACTGAGAAGGAGAAATGAAGATGTAATTCAGGAGGATGGAGTGTGTGGTGTGGAGCCACACGCACGTACACGCATGCACACACGCAAGTGCACACACACACACAAGCCATGGATGGCTCTGGGTGTGTGTGTTACCTTAAAGCTAAAGTAAATTTTAGGCATCTCATTAAGAGAAAACATGGATGGATGGTTTTATAACCTATGATGCAAAATACAGAAGCAATAGGGGAGATGTGGCGGGTTTAATGGTATTGAAGTTATTTGCATAGTCAGCATTGATGTGTAGACAGAGCAGGTCTACTCCAGGGAGGCTTTGTAGTAGTCATGCAAGTCAACAAACACATAGACAGACAAACTGGAAAAACAGCCCAGACGTCCATCAAGAGGGGTCTGGTTGAAGAAAAAGGTATGGTCTTTTTATACAATGAAATAATGTGCAGTGAAAAAAATGAATGAGAAATATCTCTAGTACATATTAATGGAAGAAGCAAGAAGAAGAAAAGTACTTATTTGCTTGTATTGAAAAAATGATAAAGTATATATTGCATTCCCTAGAGCCTATCACCCAGTTATTAATTCATAATTCATCTTGTCTCATCTATAACACCCTCCTTCCTGATATTTTTGAAGAAAAATGTCAGACTTCTTTAGTTTCCTAGGGCTGCCATAAAAAATCACCACCAACTAGACAGCTTCAAACAGCAGAAATCTATTCTCCCCAGTTCTGGAGGCCAGGAGTCAGAAATCTTATATCTGGCTCCTTCTGTTATTCCACTTTTATTCTTTATTTTTGGCTATGATTATTTCTTGAAGATAAATTCCCTAAAAGTGTAATTGCTGAGTTAAATGGCATAAAATTTTCAAGAGTTTTGAAAGTTGCTTCCAAATTGTTTTTCAGCGAGTTCACATCAGTTTTTGTTTTTACCACCAATGTACAAAACGATCCATACATTTACAGAATAATAAAAATCAGACTATGGATTTAATTGATTTAAAGGATCCCAGGAAACCAAGTTGTGTGTTTCTTTGACCATCAGTGTGCTGGTTTCCTGGACTCTGGAACACCTGCTGGGGGCTGAGGGTCCATCTGGTGAGCCTGTCTTCACCTTGATCACATCCACAAAGGCGCTATTTCCAAATAAGGCCACACTTACAGGTTCAGGGTTCCATTCTCTATTTTCCTCTTTCCTCTTGTGTTTTACTATGAGCAGCAAGAGGAAACCAGACTGTAGCCTCCACTGTGTCTGGAAATCTCAGCTAAAGTCCAGGTTCATCACTTAGAAGTTCTATTCTGGAACAGTGGACACAGTTCAGCCGGGGTCTCTGGCTCCTTGGAATGGGATTGCTCTCCCCTATGTCCAGACCCCCAGCAACACCTTCTGATTGTGGAGGCACATGAGGCTCTAAGACAGCACAAGCTTCCTCCTCTGTGCCGAGACCTCACTCGAAGACACTTGATGTCCATATTTCAATCAACAATCTCTTCAAGCTATTCTGGACTTATTAATCAACATTCTTCCAGCCAGTAATGTTGCCTCACCCAAAGCCACATCCATGTTTTCCAGTATTTGTTACAGCGGCAGCCGCCGTCCCAATACCAACAGGGCTGCCGTAACAGAGACCCACAAACTCGGTGCCTTAAAACAGCAGAAACGTGTTCTCTCACAGTCCTGGAGGCTGGAAGTCTGGGATCATGGGTCCTTCTGCAGGTCTAGGGGAGGACACTTTCTTGCCTCTTCCAGCTTCTGGTGGTTGCTGGCATCCTTGGCATCCTTGGCCAACAGCTGCTCCATCCCATCTGCCTCCATTGTCAAATGGCTTCCTCCCCGTGTCTCTTCTTCCTATAAGGACACCAGTCACACTGGATTAGGACCCACCCTAATGGCCTTGTCTTAGCGGATCACATCTGCCAAGACCCTATTTCCCAATAAGGTCAATTCACAGGTACCTGGGGTCAGGACTTCAACTAATCTCCTTGGGTGACACAATTCATCTCAACAATTAGGAAGAAGACTTGTTTGTCATTAGTTGTTGCTTCCAGAAATTATCATTTTCTGGAATGACCTGGAATTATCTGGTTCCTCTTTTTTACTAACTGTCCTTTGGTGATTTAAGATTAGATGTGTGGGCACGGGTTGGTCGGGAGGAAGGGGAGGGTGGGGTGAATTGGGAGATTAGGTTTGACATAAATATACTACCATGTGTAAAATAGACATCTAATGGGAAGCTGCTGTATAGCACAGGGAGCTCAGCTTGGTGCTCTGTGATGACCTAGATGGGTGGGATGGGGGAGGGGTGGGAGGGAGGTCCAAGGGATATATGTATACATATAGCTGATTCACTTCATGGTACAGCAGAAACTAACACAATATTATAAAGCAATTATACTCCAATAAAAAATAAAATAAATTAAAAAGTCTTCAGCAGTTTGTACAAGAAAAGTCTACTGAAAGTGGCATCAGTTTGCTATTTGGCAAAACCCCCAAAGTAATGTAGCTTTAGGGTTGGTACCTACACCACCCAGTAGCTCAAGCACGCCATCAAGGTTTCGGGATCTCTGCATGATTCTGCCCTCCCATCACGTCCAGGCTACGCGCTCAGATGTAGGTATATCCAGAGGCAGAGAAGTGCCACCTCTTTGTCAGGAAGACAAAGGTGAAACCTCCCAGCAAACCCCTAACGTCAGGCAAGGGCTGAGCTGCCAGAAGCCGAGGTTCTCGCTCAGCTGAGGTAAGGGTCAGGCTTTGTCCTTTGCTGTGATGGGAGCTAGCAGGGCTCTTCCCGCCCACCTCCCCTCTCAGAACGGGACCAGGTGAGTTTGGTGTCACAGCACAGGTGTGGGGATCATCCCACTGCCGAAGGAAGGCGGAGTGGAGGCCAGGAATGGACCAGTACTGAAGGCTGAGTGGGAGTGGTGAGGGGTCTTCCAGCCCCAGCAAGGTGGTCTCTTCAGAGGTGACCAAGAAACGCCTCGGCCAAGGACTCCCAGTAAAGACTTTGGACAGGAAGTGCCTGGGCAGGTGGCCCACCCTGAGAGCTGACCTCCCGGGGCTGTGACGGGTCAGGCCTGCAGCCGGGCTGTAGCTGTGACTGTGCACGGGCTGGTCTGACCACGGTGTGGCCGGGCAACGGAACCACGGTGTGCAGAGGTGGGCCGCACGAGGCTCTGAGCCGTGGAAGGGGGCTGGATTTGGAGCTGTCGGGAGTGTCTGCTGCCATAAACCGGCTTTATTTTGAAAAAATGCATATGCTATAAAATGATCAGTTAGTCAAATTTATTGACTTTTCTTATTAGATTATTTCAGCTGTTACCATGTTTATAAAAATTGTTACAAATTTTTAGATTTACAAATGGTTTTATACTTTTTATTTAATACTTCCATCCTCTTGTATTACTTAGGAATAATTTCAGCTTCCAGGAATGGAAACCCAACTTAAATATAAATATCTTTAATAGAGAGGGATTTTTTTCCCCAGATAACAATCGGAGCATTATTTCGGCTCCATGACCGTGAGGCATGTGGTCTGTCCCCTTCCCTAATATCTCTGGCTGCTCGTCCCAGCCGTCCCGGGCCCCTCCTCCCTCCCCCAGGTAAGAGCTGTGCAGTGGGACATGCACCCTGAAGGTATCACCACCCAGTCCCAGGTCTGGAGACTCAGAGTGAAAGAGAGGCCTGCTGTTTTCATGAGTCAAAGCCTGTGTAATCCACTGGCAACCCCATGCAATATGCTTTTTCGCTTAATGAGGAATCCTGTTAAACACCGACACAGCCCACCTGACATGCTCTTTCCCACACAGCGAGCATTGTTTCTCCTTCCGTTTTCTCAGGGTTTTAGTAATGCGTTGGGAGGGGTCAGCCCTCGGCGGGCAGAGGCCCCAGGAAGCCCCCCTTGTGTCTGTCTGTCACTTTGCGCTGAGCTCTGTCACCTGCGCATCCATCGCCCCTGATGGGGGAGCCTCAAGGTAATGTTTCTAGAAAGAATAATAAACGAAGGGAGTCATTTGTATTTAGAGCGAGTGGAAGAAGAAAGGACACCAAACAGATGAGATGTGTCCTGCTCTCCACAGAGGAAAAGAGGCAGAAAGGGCACCAGTCCAAACATAAGTGAGTAGCCTGAATACTAAGAGTTTTGCTTTTTCCTGGAACTTATTACTCCTATAGGTCACCAGTATATTATAAGGTAAACCATGGAACAGGCTACACAAAAATGGAATCAACTATGAAACAAAATGTTCCCTTTTCCACAAGCACGATTTGGTTGTTAGAGTGACTGCACCTCAAACGTTAAACATAAAAACTGGGGGATGCAATGCCTCTCTGGTGACTGTAGCCTGTGGACCAGGGTCTGTCCTCTTTCCAGTTTCCTGTTTACCCTGTACCTTCATCTGATGCTGTTTTGTCTTGGGCTGATGCCACGGCCGCTCACAACACAGACCTCTGTTTACAGTCTGCTATTTAGGGCCCTTCCATCAGAGTTTGATTTGAAATATTTTTCTATTGTGATGTCCTGTTCCTTTACTTCCAAGTTATTTTCTTTTTCTTTTATATTGGAGTATATTTGATTTACAATATTATGTTAGTTTCAGGTGTACAGCAAAGTGAATCAGTTATACATATAGATATATCCACTCTTTTTTAGATTCTTTCCCCATATAGGTCATTACAGAGTATTGAGTAGAGTTCCCTGTGCCCTACAGTAGGTCCTTATTAGATCTATTTTATATATAGTGGTGTATATTTGTCAGTCCCAATCTCCCAATTTATCCCTCCCCCGCTTTCCTCCCTGGTAACCATAAGTTTGTTTTCTACCTCTGTGACTCTATTTCTGTTTCGTAAATAAATTCATTTGTACCCTTTTTAGATTCCACATATAAGTGACATCATACGATATTTGTCCTTCTCTGTCTGACTTACTTCACTCGGTATGACAGTCTCCAGGTCCATCCATGTTGCTGCAGAATGGATGGATTCTGATGGATTTTTTTCGCTGACTCGATGGTGTTCACTGTAACCTGGCTCACGCAGACCCATGCTTCCTTTCCACCCCACTGGGTGTGCCATCCCTACTGGGCTGTTCACCTGGCCACCAGCCTGTCCACCTGGGTTCCTGTCCACGAGCACCTCTGTGGCTTCATTACTTCCATCCTCACCAGCACCAGGCACGTTACCTTCCATAGTCTTTACTGAACGGAGTTAAAAATCACATGAAAATTTGGATAACAGTTAGGAGACCTTTATTGCCAAGAGGATGAGATGACACAGCCCGGCTCTCTGTCCACCCACTACGATGCTTCACTGACACGGTTAGCGTCAGTCACAGGAAAAGCCTTGGAAGCAGATGTAGATAAGAGCACACGGAAATCTCCAGGGATTCTGCTGGACACTGCAGAGTGTGCCCTGTTGCCTGGGGGCACAGCCTGGGGTGGGCGGGGCACCGTAGAAGCCAAGGTGAGAGGAGGTGACAAAACACGGAACTAAAGAGGAGGCTACAGGGCAGGGGGGCATCCCCAGACCGACTGGCACAGAGACGGAGGCTGCTGGTCATCAGTGGTGGCCAATCCTCAGGGAGGTCTGCCCTAACTGTGGCCTGTTCTTATACATAATCAGGAAAACATCCCTTTCACATTGTCTTTCTGGCCTCAGGCTTGATGGTTTAGCTCGAAAAATACCTGTTACTTTCTATCACTGAGTCCTCCTCTCACTAAGAGCATGTGATGGTGAATCCACACAGACGAGGCCACCGTCTGGGGTCCCAAAGGTCCACGCCACCCTCCCTCCACCTGCCACATGTATCCTGAATCTCTTCCTTGTGAAACGGAGTTTTCCTCTCAGAGTTTTTAAACATCATTGAAGACAGTCAGCCAGGACTAGGGTTGGGGTTACCATCATCTTTACCCAAACTTCCTAGCAAGCCCACCAGAAATCGCAGACTAAAGGGTATTGTTCAAACAAAATTTTCACGCTGACAGTTTCTTTAGCAGTCCTGTGATACAACACTTCAATTTACACATGAAGGCACCAGTCTAGAAAGTGTAGGCATAGGTTCAAGAGGGAAAGTCTCTCACGTGTGGGAGATCCTTTTAAGGTAAAACTCAGAGGCAGAAATGGTAGACACAGTCACAGATGAGATAGATGTGGGTGTAGGTTTAGACACAGAATAGGTCTAGATACACAGATGCAAGGGTAGGTGTAGACGCAGAACAGGTCTAGATACACAAACACAGGGGCAGGCACATGTGTAGGTGTAGATGCAGATATAGGTATAAATAGATGCAGGATTGTTATAGATATATGGATAAAATTTCCCTGAGTTCCCTCACTAACCACACAAGGTTTTGTTACCAGATAAGATGTTTCACTGCAGTGAGTGGCATCTGGAACATGGGTCCGTCTGTGTGACTGATTTATCCTCTCAAGAGCCCAGGTGTGTCCACTTTATGCACTGCAGTGTGGTCCCTTCAGATGCAGGTGCCATCAGGGAATCAGCTGGACCTCACTCTCAGCTCAGTGTCACCCCCTGTGCCTTTCATTTTCATCCAGGGTCCTGCTGTCATGGCAACATGTGATTGGAAGTGTGGCCTGCTCAACGTCCCCTCAACAGGCAGGATGAAGATGCAGCCTCTGAGGCCTGTGAAAGCCTTCCTTGTGCAAGAGGAGGTTGTACTTGTTCTCTTTGAAATTGAGTGTTTAAATGGAATGGAGGAATGGAAATGTCAGGACCATATGCCACGTGGCAATCTAAGCTGTTTCTAACAGAACTATCACACCTGCAACGTGATGTCCTTGACGTGTTCAAACAGAAGGCAGATGGCTGTTGTCAGGATGCCTTGAAGGAGAGCTTCAAACGTCACCAGGGGCCTTGGTCACTCTAACCTGGTCAACCTGTCCAGTGATTTGAATTATCCTTCCTCACCTGCTAAGAGCTGCTTCGGAGAGACTTTCTGAGGAACTGTTGGCGCCATGTATTAAGGTTTAGTTTGCAAACAACAGTGCCTACTCCAAACCTAAGTTCAGTTTCTTGGCAACAAGCTGTCACTGAGGGGCAAGGGGGTAGAAACGGAAACAAAGCAAAGGGCTTGGTGAGGTCCGAGTCTTACCTTGATAAGAGAACACTGTTACGGACATCAGAAGCCAGGTGAGGAAAGCGACACTTCTTCACGGAAAGGAAACAGGTTGGAAGCATGACACTTTTCTCCTTGAGGGGCGTGACAAGGTGGTGGACGGCAAATGAACTCGCTTGCTAGACAGACTTCAGTCCGCACCACTTTCACACCATCCCCCATCGCGGGGGATGCAGGGCCAGGCTTTGTCCCTGTGGAGATGGGCTGCACAGCCACAGGCGGTGTGCACTGTCCCCTGCTTTGTCTCTCCTGGATGGTGGGGTCTGTGGACTCAAGAGCAGGAGACAAATCACTGCCCTCTGCTGAGGGCAGCACCCATGTGAGAGCCGAGCCGTGTACACGGACCTCCTCCGGGGCACCCAGGGGACCCCGAGTCCCCGTTCGTTGTGCAGGGCAGCCACCAGGCCCACTCTGGCTGGCCGACAGAGGGGAAGGGACGTGCACATCTCCAGGCCGGACCCCTGTCCCTGCCCCTGGTTCCTGCACTGCCCTCAGAGGCCCGGGGGACCTGAGCTCCGGAGGGGAAGGGTCTCAGGTGCCTGAATGGTTGCAGGCACAGTTGTGCAAACAAAGAATTCATCCTCAGTTGTTAGGCCACTGAAATATGGGGGTGTCCCAGTGACTGGCCTACTCTGACTATTATGTCATGCCCTTTATTTCCTAGAAGTTTACACTCCTAGAGTCAGAAGGTGGAAGTGATCCAGTCCCCTCCTTTGTGAAGAGCAGCTCAGCTCAGCGGAAGAGATGCAAACCACACCTGACCCTGCAGAGCCATCCGAGGTCCTCAGACTAGAGAAGGGGGAGGGTGTGCACGTCTTTCTTGGTCTTAGCGATGATGAGATGTATGTTTCGTAGTTCCAGGGATGGCATTAAGACCAATATATAAATATTGCAAGAAAGTAGACGCTTAACTCCCACTGAGGTCAGCATAGAACTTAGTCAAGAGCAGGAAAGATTAGAGCAAGTTGAGCTCCTGGCACGAAAAGTGTTCAAGGAAACCTGAGTCCCAGCCAGGTCGGGGCTGTTGAGGGGTAAACTCCACACGTGGACCCTTAGCACAGGGGACGAGGGGGAATTGATCTTCAAAAACAGGCCTGATTTTAGTTGGGACTATGCTAATAGTTGTAGACAAGCCAGGGAACAATACCTGTTGGGCATCGGCTGAATCCATGTAGCATTGGCTGGGAAAGACATTCAAGGTGTCAGTTCGCCCTCAGGCAGGGTGAGGCTGAGGTGGGGACACAGAATAACATAACAAATACAACTCAGCACTTTGAGAGAGAAGAGAGGCAGTTCCAGCCTGCAGCCCCTCGTCAGGAAGTAAACAAACGTGGTCCTCGGCCGTTCCTGAAGTAAGCTGACACCACACACGTGAACGTGTGAGGTCGGGTAATTATTCCCCTTGTGACACTGAATTCCTGATGCGAAAGGTCCGGATCCTTCACCTCTGACCTCACAGAGACTGGGGGAATTATGGCCCAAAGCAATCACTCATTATTAAGTATTTTCCAGTTTATTAAATATACTACGAACAAGCAAACAAACAAACCGTTACAATTTCTAATTAGATGAAACCTTGGTGAGATTAAAGCAGCACATGCCTTGTTCGGTGATAAGAATCAGTCCTTCCTGATTCCCCCGCTTCTGGACAGACCCCGTGCCACTCACAGCCTCTTGCACCACAGCCGACTTCATGCCATGTGTAAGGACGCTGCCAGGCAAAAGTTTTTAATTTTCTTCGGTTTCGTGATTTTTGTTTCACATCAAATTGACTACTTCTGTTTCAAGAGGCTAATTCCCCAACATGTTACAGTTCATGGAAGGGACACATCTGGAGTATAATTTTACCGTGTATCTGGGTACTTCTGGCCTGAAAGTTGTTTGTGAAGCTACACTTTGGGTCTTTTACCTTTAAGTTATGCAGCATTTACAGTTTCAAAAGCAAGGGCTCAACCTCCAAAGGAGATGCTCAAGATTCCCAGGAACCCTGGAAGATTATGGTAACAGTTATCTGTTTTAATACGAGCAGTTGTATTTCAACAGGAATTTAATGTGCGAATGGACACATAAGGCTGGTAGTTACAGACGTGTTCTTGTTCCCAAGCCCATGAAGAGTCACTGAAGTTGCCCCAAACCCTTACATCTCACAGTGTGATTTTTACAAGAAGGACTTAGGAATAGTCATAGGAACTGGGAGTTTAAAATTCAGAGCTTTAGTTAATTCTCTAGAGATCTGTCCTCATTTCTGTGGATCAGCCCTGATTTCCCGGCAGTGCCGTGTCCTCCCCAGGCCCCTGGACTGTCTGTGCAGACGGTTTCTTCCTCGTTAACCCAGCGCCCAAAGCCCTTGTTCCTCGAGTCTCCATTTGAAAATATTCCGATAACTTGTTTTCCACTCTTCCCCCCACAAGCTGTGCAGTGTCCCAGGTTCTCGTACAAATCAGTCTCACAGATGCAGTTTCTTTGGGATCTGACACCTCCTGTGTCAGGATTCTCAAGGTCCCCCAAATGTGTGTATCTTCATTTCTTTCTTTCTTTCTTTCTTTCTTTTTAAATTTTTAAAATTTATTTTCGTTGCACTGGGCCTTAGTTGCAGCAGGCGGGCTCCTAAATTGTGGCTCACTGGCTCCTTAGTTGTGGCACATATGCTCCTTAGTTGCAGCATGATCTATTTCTGACTAAATATGCTGTTTGGTACAGGCACCTAGAAGAACAATGTATTGAGATGTGCATCTGTTTCGCCCTCATTTCCCTTCCTTGTAAGACGTCAGGCAGAAGAGAAGCATCCAGAGGAAAGGGCTCCCAGGAGGGATGGGCGAGGGGCCTCAGCAGCCGCACGACCTGGAAGATGAGCTGCCCTGAGGTTCGGCCAGTTCCTGAAGACTCCCGAGGGTCTCGGCAGCGAGCGGTGCGCTGAGGCCATGCCGCCCTTTCCCCCCAAGTCTGGAAGTGTCAGGTCTCTGCGTCCCTCCCTGACTGAACCCCCGGGACGCAGTTTGCAATCCTGCGATCCTCCATGGTGGAATCTCCCTACAGTACAGGAGTTATTTTGATTTGAAAACATACATTATGTGCATTTCTGGCCCTGCAAGTTCATGGTATAAAATTCTAAAAACAGTTAAGACTCTTAATGGTGAGGCTGAAGATGTGGGTGTGATCAAAGGCCTCTTCTGCCCGAATTGTTCAGTGTCTCGTATCTTTGCCTGTAAGATTTGCTAAGGGACTTGTGTTAGTTCCCTGGCCTCTTGGACGTGCCCCGAATCTGTCTGCTTCTGCCCCACTTGCTGACAAGGCCCTGCTGCCCCAGGCTCCCCCATCTCTCTACTGGCCCCCCATCCCCCATGTGTGTTACCTTTGGGCGTGTTCTCTCCCTCCCTTTGGACACACTTGTCTTATTACCAGAGGCACCATTCATCCATTTAACAAGACAAACTCTATAAAGAAGAGGCGAAAAGTATGTGAAACTTCGTCTCAGCTGCCTCCCAAGAATCTCATGGCTGAGGACAGAGAACGAAGCGATGATAATCATGCCAACGGCAAAAACGAATATCTGGGCTGCCTTACGTGGGAAGGGACATGTCCAGGCCCCAATCGAGACTCTGGCCGAGGGACAGTTGGCAAAGAGTAAAGCCTGGGCCCCACCCTAAAGGAGAGGGAGGACGCGGCCTGTCCCAGGTGACTGCTGGCATCCTCGGCAAATGGATGGTTTTCTGAAGACAGATTTACATGCAAATGCATGACGTGCTTGGAGAATATAAAGAAGTTGTGTGAGGAGAACATATGCAACGAGAGAAATATAAGCCAGAGAGTGTGAGCTTTATCCTGTAGACCGTGGGGAGCTACGAGGACACTCAGGGTCCAGTTTACCACTTAGGAAAGTCACTTAAGTGGCAGATGCTGAGAAAGGGAGGCCCCAGGTGGAGAGCGACCTAGAACATGATTGCTTCTGTGGAGACAGACACCCAGGAAGCCTGTTAGCCCATCACAGTGGGGCTGGGGAAGCATGGAGGGAGGAGGGGGCACATCAGGAGGAGCCCGGGAAGCGTACCTGCAGGTCAAGGAAGTGACACACCTGAAGGACACGCTCAGGACTGACCCCACTGATCCGAAGCGTGCCTGCTGGCTGCATGGGCCCCTAAAGGTGGGTACCTCATTACTGTGGTCCCCAACCTTTTTGGCACCAGGGGCCAGTTTCATGGAAGACAGTTCTTCCATGGACCAGGGGTGGAGGGGGAATTGTTTCGGGACAATTCAAGCGCATTACATTTATTGTGCACTTTATTTCTATTATTATTACATGGTAATATATAATGAAATTATTATACAACTCTCCATAATGCAGAATCAGTGGGAGCCCTGAGCTTGTTTTCCTGCAACTAGATGGTCCCATCTGGGGGTGACGGGAGATAGTGACACCCAGAGTGTGTTGCTATGTTCAGTCTACTCCGTAATCTTGCTTTGGTCGCTGTCACTGCAGAAAACCCTGCTTCACAAGGATAGGATGTTGGAAATGGAAGCAGGCTTTTCAGTGCTTTTGTGGCAATCTCAGGGTATTCTTCCTTGACTGTAATCCAGAACGTATGGAGATTTGAAGTTGCCTCAGACATACTTTTAAGGCCACCATCATTTGTGATCTCAAGCAGTTGATCCTCTTCTAGCACGGAAAAAGTCGATTCACCTGGCTTATTCACAAATGTATGGCAGATCCATTCCTTCCTAGTTCGGGGGTCTTTTGTGGTTGGGAAGTGATGCTCAAACTCTTTGAAAGCTGAGATAGGTGATCGTGCACCAGCTGGGAGACAGAAGGCCCTGGTTCAGTCTCGTTCAAAATCTCTGCTAATGTTTGAAACGTCAAAAATCCCAAAGTTCACTCGGCACCCCCATAATTCCAGTTTGGCTTTGAATGCAGCCACATTATCTGCCGACTTGAACACAGTTGTCGTTCTCCCCTGAAGTGACAGATTGAGTTCATTGAGCAGGTTGAACACGTCACACAAGTAAGCAAGTTTTTTGTGACCCATTCTGTGTCACTGAAATGTGCTGCCAGTGGTAACTGTTCTTCTAAAAGAAATCTCTGGAGCAGCTCTTATAACCCAAAAACTCTGTTCAGTGATCTACCTTTAGAAAGCCATCCCACTTCTGTGTATGAAAGAAGACGTGTGTGCTCTGTGTCCATCTCCTCACAGAGCTGCGTGAATAGACGTGAGTTAAGGGCATGGACTTTAACGCGGTTGATAATTTTAATCACATCCTGCAAAACGTTGTTAAGTTCGGTGACATTTTTCGGCTAGCCAGCATTCTCTATGGCTGACACAGTGCACAGACTCACACTCAGAAGCGACCTCTTTGACCCGAGTAGTGGAACCAGAAAGCCGTCCAGTCATGGCAGTGGCTCTGTCCATGCATGTACCGACACAAAGTGACCAGTTCAGTTTTCCTGTTATGTAATCATTCAAAGACTTGAATAGTTCTGCATCTTCGTTGTTGGTTGGCAACAAAAGTGCACATAACATATCCTCATGCACATCCTCCTGAAAAATATATCACACAAGAACAAGCATCGTTGCCTTGTTGTCAACATTGGTAGACTCATCAACCTGGATTACGTAGCATGGTGACTCATTAATCCTCTCTAACAATTGTGCCTGAATATCCTCTGCTATTTCATTAATTTGTCTAGTTATGGTGCTAGCCAAAAGAGGAACATGTGCCACCTTTTGAACTGCAGCCTCTCCTAAAAGTTCACAACAAATGTCCTTAGTAGCAGGCAGCATCAACTCTTCACCAATGGTAAAGGGCTTCTTAGCTTTGGCAATGCAGTTGGTGGGAAAGAGGCATGGATGGCGGTGGCAAATAAAATAATGCCTGGGCCACGCACGGACTAAAATAAGTGTCGGATTCTGACTTAAAGCCTGCCACCAGATGTAGTCTAACTGTCACTTGCCACTCACTGATAGGGTTTTGATATGAGTCTGCAAGCAATTGACTTATGACGGTCTCTGTGCAGTCAAACCTCTCTGCTGATGATAATCTGTATTTGCAGCCGCTCCCCAGCACTAACATCACGTCCTCAGCTCCTCCTCAGGTCATCAGGCATTAGATTCTCATAAGGAGCGCGCAGCCTAGGTCCCTCACATGCGCAGTTCACAGTAGAGTTCATGCTCCTATGAGAATCCAGTGCCTGATGATCTGACAGGAGGCGGAGCTCAGGCAGTAATGCGAGCGATGGGGAGCGGCTGCAAATACAGATGGAGCTTCTCTCACTCGCCCGCCGCTCACCTCCTGCTGTGCAGCCTGGCTCCTAACAAGCCACAGACTGGTACCAGTCTGTGGCCCAGGGGTTGAGGACCCTGCCTTATTAGATGTGGAGTAGGAATTCATTAAGAAAATGAACAAATACAAACCAAAAAAACCCCATAAAAACAAACAAAAAACCCCCAAAAAAACATACCACCACAAACAAGAAAAAAAGTAATAAAGCATTTCACATGCGACTTTGACTTGATTTTAAAATGCTGAAGGATGCTCATCTATCCCATAAATTGTGCATAATGAGTTCAAAATATATGTCAGATAAACGAAAAATGATAAATGAAGGAAACATGAAAAAATTGTTGTCCCAAGGCCTGTTGCACAGTGAGCTTAATTTTTTTTTTTCTTTTTTGCGGTATGCAGACCTCTCACTGTTGCGGCCTCTCACATTGCGGAGCACAGGCTCTGGATGCACAGGCTCAGCGGACATGGCTCACGGGCCCAGCCTCTCCACAGCATGTGGGATCTTCCTGGAACGGGGCACGAACCCGTGTCCCCTGCATCGGCAGGCGGACTCTCAACCACTGCACCACCAGGGAAGACCCTGAGCTTAATTTTTATTCCCATAAAATTTCATCGGTAATGGAGGGGCCTCATGCCTGAAGAGATGGGTGACACCGTGAAAAGACTGAGGGCTTGAAGCCAGGCCGTGAGCTCTGGGCTGATGTTTCCATTTAGAAAGGGTGGGGGTGACATGTACATGCCAGAGCTAAGAGAAAGAAGGTGTGTAAACACAAATACTTCTATCGTAACTGCACCCCTAAAAGCAGAGCGTAGACCTCCTGGTCGGTTTGAAAGTAGCCTGTCCCTGAGTGGCCTCCCCACCCCCTTGAAGAGGGTGTTTTGTAAATAAATGACCAGCTTAAGAGTGCACGTGGCTTTGTGGCTTCACGGAGCGAGGAGCCGGCGATCTGCCTCTTAGAACTTGCCTGTCCTTGAGACTGAAGTGAATTTGCTGCTCACCCTTGATCCCAAACAGATTACATGACATGCTTTTTCTCTCCCAAACCAGCTGCACAATTAAGTAGAGGCAAGACCCCAATAAAAAACAGATGCTGCCTGCTGCAGAAACAAGCTTTCCCAGGAACATAATTTCAAGGTCTGAGCATGGATTATTTCCCCAAAGCAACACCACTGTCGATCAAGCTTAGAGTCCCAAGAACAGGATTTGAAAATTCTGCTGACAACATTGATTAGCGTTTTCAGCCCTGGTAGGTGCCGGTCACACCTTCTCGGGGAACTTGGGGTCTGAAACACACACTTCGCTCAGATCCTGAGCTTGCCTCCAGGGCCCCTCAATCAAGTCCATTTCTGTTAAACTTATATGTATTGGTCTGTTAATTAAGGTCAACATGTATATACATACGAAGCCCACTGATTTTTGTTTTCAGTTTCAAGCCAAGATGCATATTGGTTTTATTGACAACCTAGTCTTAGAGCAACCCGGCCTTCTTACAATACAGCAGCTTTATCATACTTTAATAAACAGTAAGCACTGTATGTATTTTCCATAAGACTTTTACCTATTTTGTACACTCTTTGCCCCAAGACAGTAACTTTAACCATAAGTTTGGAAATCTACATTTAACCAAGACGTGAAGTGATTACTTGGCTGGAACCTTGTGCAGACCGTACAAGTGTTTGACCCTAAGTGTGGAACCCGTGTTCCGTTTACTCTCAACTGTTTATCCCCATAGACGGTGACCCAGGAGCCACAGGGAGTAGCTCCCGGGCCAGCCTATGGCTGCTCCTCACTACGAAATCCATGAAGACTTTCCAGATTGGCCATGAGATTCTTTTACAAGCGGTGTGGTGGTAAAACCCATTTAGATCACCATCTCAAACCACATAGAGGAATAAAATCCAGATTATCAAAAAGTAAGGATTTAAAAATGATGAAAATAAAACCTAGAAAGAAATATAACTAATCATATCTCTGAACTGGAAAAATCCTCTAAACATAAAAGAAATGCAAGAAAAGCATACAATAAAACATCAAAAGATTTAACTACATGGGGGTAGCACTTAGATGTTGGTGTTACCAGGATGAAAGCAAAACCTCACAGAGCAGGACTCATGGGTGCAGACTCTCACGGGGCAGGGGGGCACCGGCCACCAGGTCAGGCTGGGCGGAGGGTCAGGGCACCACGCGGCTCCTCCCAGGATCCCTGAAATGGGAAACGACAGCATTTGTGTGGAGGAGCCGAGGCGGGTCCTTCAAGATCAATGGAACTACTCTGTGAGGACAAGGATGAAGAGACAGACAGTCAGGAGGTGTGTGGTTCACAGGCAGGACCAGAAGTGCACGGTGATGGTGCAGAGTGGACATAAAGACACTGCATGGAATTTACAGGTATCTGGGGGATGGATCTGCAGCTCTCACTGACAGGTGGGTTATGAGTGCAGGAAGGGACAGGACAACGTGGATTGCAGGGTCCTCCGTGGGCCCTGGCGGGCCACTATCTCTGTGTCTTCAGAAGAGAAAGGATCCCATACGTCTGCACAGGGATTTGGTGCTCCTTCGTTCGAAGGTCTTCTGCCCTTTTCTGTGGAATCATGGGTCTTTCTTCAGTGCTGCTCAGAGCAGATCTCAGAGACGACTGCCGTGTGAACCCGTCCAAAAGAGTAAACTCACTCCTCCTCTGGCTTGCTTGGTCTTTATCCGTAAGACCAGAGTTCCACCTTCCTCACTGTGTGAAGTTTAGCTGTTAATTCTTCGGTCTGCCATAGACAAACAGGTCTCAAAAAAGGGGAATATGTCCTTTCATCTCTGTATCCAAGTATCTCAGTATAAAAATACTATACATTTAATAAATGCTGAATGAACATATGCTCGTATATGTCCAACTTTATCATGAATTTACATACACAGATGTGCTGGGTCACCATCCCTTATATATTTGGCACATTATCTGTGTGAGAACTTTCAGAAAATGTTCATTCTGGCTTCAGTTTGTGTTTACTTTATCTGTGATTCTCCTAAGACATCCATTTCTCTGATCATCTTTGATCTCCTTCTTTCTTGCCTTCTCCCTAGGTATTTAGTTTTAAAAAAAATCACATTTGCTTGCTGTTATGGACTGAAAGTTTTGAGGCCTTTGGAAGGTGATGAGGTCATGAGGCTGGAGCCCTCATGATGGGATTCCTGCCCTTGTATAAGAGACCCCACAGAGCTCCCCGACCCTTCCTCCAGGCGAGGACACAGTGAGAACTCGCCTTCTGTGAACAAGGAAGCAGGTCCTTACCAGACACCAAATCTGCTGGCGCCTTGATCTTGAACGTCCAGCTTCCAGAGTGTGAGAAACCAGTGTCTGTCATGTCAGCCACCCTGTCTCGGTGCTTCTGTACAGCAGCCTGAGCTGAGTTGGACACCTGGGTCCCCCTGCACAAATCCCCTCACCTAGACCAGAATCTTTTTCCACTCAACTAGGTCACCTAATAATATGTGCTCCTACCCACATTTCACATTGAAAACTTGGGAGATTTTTAAAGAAATGTAAAAAAAAAAAAAAAAAAAGTCAGTGGAAAAGAGCAAGATTCCATAAACTCAGCAAGAATTCTATTTTTAAAAAAAACCTCTCATTTACAAGAAATTGAAAAGATTTAATTTCCAGTATCATCAAAAGATGGCTTCAATAATTAGAAAACTATTTCCTTTGGAAGCAATTGAGTTCAACATATAATTTAATTGCTGTCCATTACATGAGTGACAATGTAGACAGCAAAAGTTTTCAAAATGCAGCTGCATTTCATCCAAAGCTTTATGATCATAAAAACATGCACTTCATAAGCTAGTAGATTTTGTTTTTTGCAAAATCTGCATTTAACATTTTCAAAGCTTAATTTTGTCCTTCAAATTCATCACTGACATACTTTTATTCCCCTCAGCCTCACACTCTTACACTGAAATTGGATAAAACTTGGAGGGAAGCAGGTGACCATCCAGGAAATTTTATCTACGAGGAACCCTTCCAAACCCCAATGGCAACACTCCCTGTCACGCTGCAGAACCTCCAGAAGATCCATGATGGGGGAAGATCCAGTCTAATGACCCATTTTGGAGGAATAGCCTGGCTTCTGAAAATCCAGTCCCAAGGCCAACATCGTCCTTGTGAGACGCTGGGAGGTCCTCGCATCCGTGGCCAGTGTGGCTGCGGAGGATGGACGTGGGTGCCCGATCACAAGGCTTGGCCCCTGAAGCTCCCAAGCACAGTGAGGGAGCAGGAGCCCGCGTGCTGGAGGTGCACCACCTCGTCTCGCCATTCAGAGCTGAAGCGAGTTGTGTTGCCGCCCACGACCAGCACTCGTACGACCGCCTAGAACCAGATGCAGCCCATGCCGACTCAGCCTGGAGACGCCAACTTACCCT
Organism: Mesoplodon mirus; assembly: GCF_964341445.2. Classification (NCBI taxonomy): domain Eukaryota; kingdom Metazoa; phylum Chordata; class Mammalia; order Artiodactyla; family Ziphiidae; genus Mesoplodon; species Mesoplodon mirus. The sequence continues at coordinate 25,063,206 of NC_138990.1, read as the reverse complement.
CATTCCCAGGACGGCCCTGCCTGGGGGCGCCCAGAGGTGCGGGGCAGCAGTGCTCCTGAGGTCTGAACAGAAGAGCAACATTGACGCACTGCGTCAGTGATGTGTCCAAACGTGCGATCGGCCCTGTCAATGACCGAAACATGCATCTGGCAACATTTCTGAACAGTATTAATATTTAATGTTTTTGCTTTTCGTATTTTGCAAACAGGCACCATCACTACTTAGTCAAGTTGACTATTCAGGTAGAAACTGAAGATCCCAAGGTGCTTCTCTACCTGTGCGCAGTGGCAAAGCAAGAAAAATGTTAAAGCTTCTTGTTTGATCAATAACAATCTTCCCCAAACTGTGGAATTTGTCCTTTTAATTCAAAGTTTATCGATGAACAGCTACATAAACTCAGGTCCTGTTCTGCAGCATACCTTGTCTAACTCGCAGAATCAAGATAATATCGCTGTTTTCACACTGTTGATGCCTTCCAGCCAAATGCCCCCAGGACCACCTGAGTGTGCACAAGCTGGGTTTATGACGGTGGCATCGAGCAGGACACACACCATGGGGGATAGAAGGGACCCTATAGGATTTGGCTGGTGTTTGGTGATTTGGGGGAGACTCTGAGGAAACAAGACTCTGCTCTGGGCTGGAGGCTTGGGGGAATCGGGCAGTTTTATGACTGAGGTCTCAACAAGTCTTAATAGGAGGGGGGAGGCTGGGCCAAGGTAGCCGTGCAGCCGCCACTCACATCAGCCAGGAGAGGACATTTGGTGTTCTGTGCTTTGGACAAGGTTCACGTTCTGTCTGTTCAGAAGTGAGCACCGAGGGTTCTTGTTTCTACCTTGACTCTTCACTGGTGTTAACAGGAGGGCCCTTGACTGCGCCAGGCCAGCTTCTGGGTGTCAGGGGCTGCTTTTCCCTTTCTCCAAACTCGCAAATATAAATTCCAACCCGCACACTTTGCTTATCACAGAATCAAGGTGTCGGGTGAGATGACGTGACAAGGGAGGTGGGCCCTTCCTACAGAGCCTGGAATCGGGGTCCTGATGACAGTCCATACCACCCTCCTAGGGACGCCCGCAGGAAACGTGAGCTCTCACCTTTGACACAGGACGTGAAGGTGAGGCCCCCGCGGCCTCCAGCTTCTCCAGGCTCATCACATGTTAATGTCTCTTGTTTTGAAATTACCTTCAGAGCCCAAGACCTCAAGCCTACAAATATTTTAAGTCCTTCATGGTTACATCCTCACAGTAACCAGCCCAGGGAGGATTCTGAATTGGGTTCTGTGGGTTAGGCCCTGGCCCTGGCACTTTTCTAAAGCTCCTCTGACACCCTAGAGGCAGCCAAGGTTGAGAAGCAGTGGTTTAGGGTCTGACGTGGAAGAGCCCAGTCTAAGGACTGGCTCTGTTACTAATCGGATCCTTCTCTCCAGTTATCATTGTGAGACTTGCATTAACCAAACACTTGCAATGCCTTCTAGCCCTTCTGGCCCACGAGTGTGACCTTCGGACCCCTTAGTAAGGTCGGGAGCTGGGCTTGAGTGTAGGTGGGTGTGGCGCCCACCTGTCCCTGCTCGGCTGTGAACTCAGGCTCACACGTCATCCTCCGGGCTTCTTGAACCACCTGAAAACTCAGCCCTTGGCAGAAGAGCCAGAGGTGATGACGAAGACGGCCTGCATCCCAGGCCTCCCGGGGCTGCTTGGAGAGGACGACAGCCTACCATCCAGCCTCTCCCGACTCCTGCGCCGGGTGTGGGGCTGAGGGGGATCTCACCCCAGGGCCCCTCCTTCAGTCGTGCTCCCCTGGGCATGTGAGGAACCTCAGGAGCCTCACCCCGGCTGTACAGTGCAAGGCCAGCCTGGCTGCTGCCTCCAGATCCTGGCAGGAGGCTGAGAAGCTGTGGCCGCCTGGCCCCAGCCTGGGCGACATCCTTGGGCAGCCCCGGGTGGTGTGGGCCAGCCAACTGCATCTGTTCGAGGCCCTGAGCACAGACCTGGCCGGTTCTGCATGACTTACTGTTTGCCCCCTCCAAGTTTAAAGCTGATCGGGTAACACACACAGTTTTCTCTGAAACTTGAATTTAACTCAAACTGGTAACTTATATTTTTGATCAGAGGTATATTTGCTTTCTGCTTTCTGAGGACTTTTGGGGAAATCACTTCATCACTATTCCCAGAATCATAAGGCTGTTTGGATAACTAAGCACAGTTTGATATTATTTTAGGTGGCACCAGGGTTCATTCAGCGAACATTTATGAGGTTATAAGGGTCGTAAGTCCTGCAGCTCCCATGACCTTGTTGACGGGAAAGAGCCATCTGCTGCTCCCGTGAGGTCTTTCAAGCGTGGACGCAGAGGGGCAGGTGGAGGCTGGAGAGTTCTGACCCCTGCGATGCCGGGTCCTGCCTTCACGTCCAGGTCCCTGGCTCGACCTTCCTGGCGAAACATTGAACGTATCTGCTCGTATTCCTGTATTTGAATCTCCACTTCTCTTTATAAACTTCTTCCTACAAGTGGGGGAAAAACCTAGTGTTTGTCATCATATGATGACTGAGTCACGACCTGCGTTACTGTAATCGCATTTGGTCCGAAGTCGGTCTTTCAGGTGAGTATCGGCCTCCCCATTTCACAAACAGAAAGACAGGATCAGGGAAGGTGAGACGTTGCCCAGAGCTGCATGCGGCAGGTGTCAGGGCCATGGTGCTCCTTCCGGCACGACTCTGGGCTCCTGGTGGAGAACGAGAACATGACAAAGACAGCCACTGTCAGCCACCAGGAAGGGGTTCAGACCAGTGAAGGTCATTGACAATAATAGAAATGTTATTATGGTACCATTTGCTCGGCTCCTGCTTTGAACCAGGTATCACGCTGCGTGGATTTTCAAACGTGAACATTTCAATTCTCACAACAATCGTGCAAGGTGAGTATGATTATCCCCTTTTTATTGAGAGAGAAACTGACATCTGAGTCGTCATCGCCGGCCCAGGTTTCAAGCTGGGAGGTGGTGGAGCTCGGTGACACCGGGGTCCTGTCCCAGTGTTGGTCCCAGGATGCCCTTCCACCTGCCATGGGACACGGTTTAGCATCAGGGCTTAGAACCCAAGCCCCATTCCTACAAATGGCTGTGCGTGTTCATACAGTACCTCACCCCACTCACCAGCTGACAGTAACAGGCACAGGAACCAGATGTAGTCCTGGCTCTGGAGGGTTTGCAAGGCCGAGGACGTCCCACTGCTCCGGGGCCAGAGAGTCGGGCCTGCGCCCCGGACCTGTCCAAGCAGGCAGGGGACGTGAGGTAGGTGAGGGGTGGCCACGGTCACTGGACAGATGGACGCGGGCGTGGGGTCCCTGCAGGAAGGACAGGGGGGCACCAGGTCCCTGCTCTGCCCACCAGCTCGTCACGTGTGGATTGCCCCCCGCCGGCTCCTGCCTGGCTTCTTCCAAGACTGGGCTGGCGCCTCCCCCAGGTCCAAGGTCACAGCCCCACTTCAGGGAAAGCCTCTGAGGCCTTACTTCGCCCTCCTGCCGGTTGGGGCCTGGTCACAGTGGCGCTCAGGTCAAGGTGCTGAACGAATAAAAGATGAAGAGCCCCTTTGCCGCTGAGTCTTCATGGCCTGAGTTGCACTGAATTTTGCCTGAGTTGTGTTGCAAATATCCAGAGCCTGTGAAACGTAGGTCACAGGAACAAGCTATGCTACAGATCATCTGCTTCGCAGCAGAAATGCTAACAGACGCGGTGGAGACACAGGGTCCAAGGGCTACAGTGTCCGGTTCACAGGCCAGAAAGAGGCTTCTGCTCACCCTGAACCACCTGTTAATTCTGAACATAACAATATCTAAGGAGAGCCACTACATTTTTCAACCCTTGGGCCAAGAGGTTTGTTTCTTTAATTGTACAACTTCCCCCAGAATTTTTTTTGTTTTTTTTTTAAAGAGAATTCATGGTGAAGTCTGAAATTACAGAAATGAGGAAAACATCTTTGTCCTCTGGCTTTCTTCCGTGCCCTGAAATAAATCCGACTTGCCATGGCGACTGATTTCCCAAGCCTTCCACCACGCTTGGGAGCAGCAGAAGCCCTGAGTTTTGGGGAAGCCACGAATGTGTCTACAGTCTGGGAGGAAGCCTGGAGTCACCAGCGTCTGCCAGCAGCTGGCTTCATGCCAGCAGGGTGACACCACAACTTCGGAAACACCCTAACCCTCTGGCCTGCTCAGTACCTTGCAAAGCACGGCAGAGTTGGCTTCTCCATACAAACATGGTGACATAAAGTACTTGTAGAGAGCCCTCAAGTGCCACTGGAGAAGCCTCTTCTGGAATCAATGAGAAGTCTGTGGTCTTTCACGCTAAGGTCCAAGCAAAGTATTTTGGAACGCCCCATTTTAAAATATTTATACCAGTCACACTGAAAACCTTTTTCTCATATGTGACTCGAAACACACTGTGATTTAGTCACTACTGCATACGTTTTATGGGTGAGGACTTAACGCATGCAGAATCAGCACTCACTGAAATTCAAGTCCAATACAACTCTTTCTTTTTTCTTTGTTTTTAATACTGAGCTGAAGATAACGGAATGGTGTGGGTGCTGATTTATGTAGAATAAATTTATGAGTAAGATTATATTCATTCAAAGGACATTGTATTAAAGAACTCCTTGCCATCTCTAGGTCATGATGATTTCTATCTTTTCTATCTCCATAGAATAGAATGAGCTCCTTTGAAATTCTACAGTTTTTTATAAATTCACAAGTAAAATACAACTGTAGCAGAGAATGAAAGTGTAGAAATCACGTGAAATGAGACTGGAAAGAAGAGAAAAAAGCAAGTAAGATGTAAGACCTTCACAATTTCTATATCTATTCCAAAGGCAATGAGAAAATATTAAATGAGAAGATTCTAATTTTTTTGCTCAGGAAAAAAAGGAGGGAAGGGTGGTAGGAAGGAAGGAAGGAAGAGAAACTAGACCAAAACTGTATATATATATACATATGTATCCATCTGATTAAAGAGATCAGAAAACCTCCAAGACCACCAGTAACTGTGGGACAAAAATAGGGCCAGGGGAGAGCCAGACAGTTGACCCCAGGTGACCCGGCTGTGTCACTGTCTCCGAAGGGCAGAGTCTGCGTGACAAGACGTTGAGCAAACATTGACAGGCTCGTTGGCGTGAGTCTGTCAGAAGTTTTGTTTTGACAAATATTTTGACCAACTTTTTGGTAATACTTTTACACTGTTTGGCACAGAATTGGGGGTCTGAGACCCACCATGGAGGAGGGTCCCTGCTAGATGCCCAGGTGGTAGAGAAAGTGCACATGATCTTCCCCAAAATGCAGGAAAATATTTAATAAAGGTCAGCATTCATCCTAACAAAGGAAAAAAAACTTTTAGTCAAAAACAAATAGAAGAAAATGCATAATCTGTTAAAGAATGTCTATCAGAAGAAACCTCTCACAGACACTGTACTTCTAAGCGGGGCGCTGAAGGCGCTCCTGTGAGCCTGTGACAAAACAGCGCTGTCGCCGTCCTTGCTCAGGGTCAACACTGTGCCCGAGCCCCAAAAAGCCAATACAAAGAAATTAAGATATAATGATTGGATTGGGAAAACACATTGTCTTATCTACAGAAGATACACTGAATGTGGAAATCTGAAAACTCTAGGATTTAGTAAGGTTGCTGAATACAAGGGCACATTTTAAAAAAACTAATTGTATTTTTATAAGCCAGAAACAAACAGTATTTAGAAAAGCATCACAAAACAACACAAAACTTTAAATAGCTAGAACAAATTTATAAAATATGTGCATGGCCACTAATCAGAAAGCCAATAAAAATCACTTATTGAGTGAAAGAAAATAGAGGTGGACTCAATGTTGTAAAGATATCGATTATTCCCAAACAGATCTGTAGAGTCAATGAATTGTCAATATGCCATCTGGATTTGTGCTTGCAAATGTTGTAAAATTCTTTTTAAAATTCTGAAATGTATATGGCTATGCAGAAAGCAAGGCTAGTTAAGAGAACTCTGAGAAAGAAGCATATTTAATAACAAATTTTCCAGTGTGCCTGTCTTGGCCAGCTTGGGCTGCCATAACAAAATGCCATGGCTGGGCGGCTCAGAAAACCAGACGCTCAATCCTCACTGTTCTGAGGCTGGATGTCCAAGACCCAGGGAGGCCTCACTGTCTGCTGCTCACACAGCCTCTTCTTCCTTCAGAGTCACTGCCAGTTCTCTGGTGTCTCTTACAGACACTGATCCCATGACGGGGCCTCAACCTCACGGCTCACCTCACCCCAACCCTCTCCCAAGGGCCCCGCCTCCACAAACCATCACGTGTGGGTAAAGGCGCCAGCATATGAATGGGGGAGACACATTCAGTCCAGACAAAGCTGCCCAGGGAGGAACATACTTCCCTTCTATTTCTGCACTGGAAAGAGAAAACTTTTTTAAATGGTAAGAGGATAAAAATCTGTCATCCCAATTGACCCAAGGTCTTCAAAAGAACAATTCTATTAAAGCAAAAACTTAAGAGCTCAGTTTTATTTCTCCATAGTTCTTTACTCACACAAATCCAGCTTTAAGCCCTGTGACTCCATGAAACTGTTCATTCCCTTTTTAATTAGTTTTGTCTTCCTTAGAGGAACTCAGATATTGGCATTAACACTTTTTTTTTTTTTTTTTTTTTTTTGCGGTGCGCGGGCCTCTCACTGTTGTGGCCTCTCCCGTTGCGGAGCACAGGCTCCGGACGCGCAGGCTCAGCGTCCATGGCTCACGGGCCCAGCCGCTCCGCGGCACGTGGGATCTTCCCAGACCGGGGGACAAACCCGTGTCCCCTGCATCGGCAGGCAGACTCTCAACCACTGCGCGACCAGGGAAGCCCCTGGCATTAACACTTTTTAAACGTACTTATTATCATTCCAAAAGGACACTCTTTGCAGAGCTGCCCTATGACAGGCCAGAATAACACATCATTAATGGTTTAAGTAAGAGAAAAACATATCAATTAAAGCATACTTCATTTATAAAAAGACGATAATTAACCAAACGCCCATGCGTTGGCAGCTACTGTTATTTCACAGCAGATTTAAGGTGGTGGCAACACAACTGATTCTGGAAGTGAAAATAATGGATGTTTCAAACAGACGCAGTACTGAAAATAGGATTTCTTCCGTTAGAGGGCTGAGATGCACTGTTGACTAAAAACATCCATTTCGATAACCAGCAGCCCTGGAGACATTCTGAGCAGAGAGGATGGGGAGCACTTGGTCACCATGGCAGCTCAGCCTGAGCATCTGCGTTGGGCTCTACTGTGGTTCTTGGACGTCGGCCACTGCTCAGCTGAGAGCCGCTGGGACCAGCTCCCACACCGTGACGTCGAGACATTGACGTGAGGCCCCCAGCTGTGGGTGGGCCTGAAGATGCAGCCACATGGATTAGCTCAGGACAGGCCACTATTCTCCCAAAGCAGTAACCATGGTCAACATGAAACACGGACAAACACAGAATAGAAAGTGCGTGTAGCCTGGGGGCTGGGGGGGTGAGGGCTTCATGAGGGAATGAACGGCCTGGACTGTGACGAGTAGATAGAACATTCCAGAACAGGGAGATGTGGGCGAGGTGTGCAGCCTGTGAAGAGCTCAATTTAAGTCAAGGGCACAGTAGTTAAGGGAAGTTAAGAGATGCAAGTTCTAAAGGTGGTTCAAGGCCCCGAGGATGGTTTTGAAGGTTGGGTCCTATTCATGTTCAGAAGGGTTGTGACGTTCCTGAGAAGGGAGTGATGTGACCATCACTACCCTGCGAGAGACAGACCAATGGACACCCTCAGATGAACAGAGAGGAGACGGACTAGAGGCGGGAAGACATTGAGATGCGTTTTAAAATCCAGGTGCGGGATAATGAGGACCTGAATCCTGCGTGTTCACGCCCCGGAGGGAAGCCCGTAATCGACCTTGCAGGACGCAGAGCTCATCCCACGAGGGTGAGAGGACTAGGGGGCCTGCAGTTTCTTCCATCATCAGCAGGATCGGGGAAGGCTGGAGATGAGATGAGGAGACATGTAAGGACACTGACACAGCTGCTCAGCCTCCCGGTGACCGAAGGGGGCTCTGGGGTCAGGCCACATACCCCAGGGGCTGAGCCTCGGAGCCCCTCCCCCAGAGGAGGTCTGATAACGCCTGTTCTGTTCTTCAGGTTTGGTGGGGGGCAGTGGAAAGAGGAAGTATGGAAAGGCATTCAGCAGGTGTTTCAGGAAAAGAGGAGCAAAGATTGTAACGCAGAGGCCAGGCTGACCCAGACGTACTTTTGGGACAGGAGATGCCCTCTAGTGGGCGTCCCCGGCCTGCTCCAGACCAGGGCTGGGGGCGCCCAGCACTGACCATCCCCAGGGGACAGAAGGCAGCCCCTCCCTTCAGACTCGCTGTGTCCAACGGAAGAACTGGGTTAAACTGAGACCTGTTTCTAGAAGCATTTAGAGGAAGCTGGTGTGCAGGGCTGACGCTGCGGCAGACACCCTGCAGGTGAGCACATGTCCCTTTCTCTCTGCAGTAAGGACAGCCCTCAGGCACCCAGCCACAGCTCCTGACACACTGAGTGTACGAGGCTCAAACAACTCCACTGATTAATTCCCTTAGAACAGAGCTGACAGTCCTGGGGTCCAGGACCACGGCCTTCCCCTAGTTCACAGGACAGCGGGTGGCCTGGGTGGGGTCCAGACCCACACAGAGCCTCTGAGACCAGCCAGCAGCCCCAGTGCCCCTGCCAGCAGGTGCGCCCACACCCAGAGGCCCGGGATGCGGCCACAGAGGTCGGGGGTGGGCACATCTTACCCTCTCGCCTGCAGTGGAAACAAAAATGGAGGACAGTGAAAGGTTAATTCAAGGTCAGAGCTAGGAGCATTTGAGTTTCCTGACTTCCACTGCTCTTTGCCGTTTCTGGAGAAGGGCATTGGTTTCTCTTTCTTCAACATATGTCTGAAAAACCAAGCCTGAAAATCCATCCCCACATCACAGAGCAAGGTGGGTGAAGGAAACTTGGGTGTTCCCTTAAGCTTCCCAAACTGCGTCTGGCAAATGGAAATAACCTTTCTATTTTCGTTTACACAATGTTAGGACTTCTTGGGCTCAACAGAGAAAAGGAGTTTGCATTACATAGAAAAAAAAAACTGTGCACAAGGAACTATATTCAATATCCTGTGATAAACCATAATGGGCAAGAATATGAAAAATAATGTATATATATGTATAACTGAATCACTTTTCTGTACAGCAGAAATTAGCACAATGTTGTAAATCAACTATACTTGAATAAAACCAATTAAAAAAATCAGAAAGAGGAAGAAAAATAAAATAACTGTGCAGAAAAGAATCCAAGAGGCTTCAGATAAAAGGACTGACACTTAGGTCTGTCCTTAACATTAGCTCTGGGCCACCACCAGGGCGCTCTGTGAAGGGGGCCCAATATTAAACATGCCCAGGGCTCCCGTCCTCAGAGCTCGTGCCCAGACCCCCACGGTCACCCTCCTCGGGCAGACTCAGGAAGAGCTCAGCCCACGCTATTGCCGACCTGACCTCACTCGGGGCACCTCTGCCCACAGACAGCAAAGCCCAGGCTTGCAGGGCAGCTTCTGGCATCCAGGTCTGCAGAGCATCCTGGAAGGCTGCTGGTCACCTGTTTCTTCTGCCCACATGGAGCGCGCATCGGAATGTTAGCTCTTTTCCTCATGCTCTAAATTATTCCATTCCCAACAAATTTCTCATGAACAAATAAGGCAAATATTGGTGCAAAAGAGATCATTTAAAAGTATAATTACACTAATGTGCTTTCCTCTTTCTCTTTTTTGTATGTGGGATCTCTCCCCTCATCAGACAGAAAAAGCCATTTGCCTCGGGGAAGATGAGAACTGTTAGAGCAGAAATGCAAAATAAAAGGAGAGGTATTATCAGATTTTGACTAACAGTGAGGTATTTGTAAATCTGCTGAGACAATATTTTTAAAAGTTGAGTTGTGAGAGGATAAATAAATCTGTGCTTGTGTATAAACACACATGCATGGGGCTTCCCCGGTGGTGCAGTGGTTGAGAATCTGCCTGCTAATGCAGGGGACACGGGTTCGAGCCCTGGTCTGGGAGGATCCCACATGCCGCGGAGCAACTAGGCCCGTGAGCCACAACTACTGAACCTGCGCGTCTGGCGCCTGTGCTCCGCAACAAGAGAGGCCGTGATAGTGAGAGGCCCGCGCACCGCGATGAAGAGTGGCCCCCACTCGCCGCAACTAGAGAAAGCCCTCGCGCAGAAACAAAGACCCAACACAGCAAAAATTAATAAATAAACTCCTACCCCCAACATCTTCTTTAAAAAAAAACCAAAAACACACATACATATACATATACACACAAATCTATACATGCATGTATTTTTCTAACCCCTTAAGCTCTCCTAACGTACAAAGTGATGGATAGAGAGAGCTGGGGAAGTGATGCAGGGACCTCCCTACCCAGGGAAGGCCACGGGGACCAGGAAAAATGCACACCTGAGAGAAGGAAAGGGAGAAATTCAGAAGCCACTGCCTTTTCTGTCCTGATGCTGAGGGTGGCCTCTGCAGGCAGGACCTGGGGCGCCCGCCTGGCCGAGCAGAGCCTGGGTGCTCCTTGTGGGCCCGGCTCCCCAGCCCAGCCTTGCAGACGCCACGCAGGTCCCCCAGGAGTCAGCTGTTTGAAGAGACAGTTGTAAGCAGAACAAATGACATGAATTTTATTAGCAAAAGGGTCAAACTGTCTTTCATAAGAATGGACGAGTGTGTGTGAATGTGTTCAAGTGTTTTCATCACAGTCTCACATATTAACTTGCAATCAGTGTCTATCAAATGCCAAGAGCATCTTAAGCTCCATTAAATTACAGGGGAAGACACTGTCAGGGAGGAGAAAAAGCTGAGGAGGAAACATGGATGAAAGCAAAGCCAAGGCAGGCGGTGCTCTCTTCTCACAGCGAAGGGCACCGAGGAAAGCACTGCTACACGGTCTCAGCTCTGAGCGAGGCTCCGGGACACTGTGCCAGGCAGGGGCGAGGGCTGCCCACCGCGCACTCCAGGCGGGTCAGGAGAGGGGAGCGGCCTTGGCTCATCTCCTCCTGAGGGTCAGGGAACCTGGGCCATCACATCCCTATCGGGACTTCATAGAGCAAAATACCTGTGATTTAGTCCCACCTTCCGGCCGTGCTCACCGCTGCCCTGAGAGGCTCTTCCTCCTTCATTTTACTGCACATCTGACTGTCAGTTTTCCTAATTATTTTTTCATACATTGTTTTTCTGTTGCAGGGTCATGCCTGGGGTCTCTCACCCACCCCCGAATCCTACAGGTGGGTATTTCCCATCTCTGGGTGGTTTCCGGTCACTTCTCAGGGCCTTAATCAGTCATCGTTCTGTGTTTTAATTAACGCCTCGCTCTGGAAAGCAGCGGTGGCTGGCAGGAAGCATGTGGGCTTCAGCGCTGAACAGAGCTTTGGTTCAAATCCTTACTGACCCATGACCTGCGTAGGTTGTGTAGGAGTCCCGGGGCTTGGTTTGTAAATGCAAATGTAAAATGGACGATAGGACGAAACACCTCATCTCCCATCATATTTAGGCTCTGTTTGAAGGAACCCCTGAGAAAGTCTCCTGGTTTCAGAGCGTCTGAGGCCCAGGCTGTTCCCTGCACCAGACGGAGGTGCTTCCGGAAGCTTCTAACTGTGCAGCTGTCCTGGGAGTTCACGTGCCACGAGCGCGGCTGAGCCCAAGGCCACAGAGACTTGGGAAATGCTGAGTTCCACTAACGATCTTGGATGATTTTGTCTTACATCAACCTTTATATTTTATAATTTACAGGAAACTGCTAAAAATCGATACCAGAATGCTGTAGTGGCTGAGAGGACCATGCGTGCAGCTGCGTATCCACGTGACAGTCTCCGGAGGGCGCCTGCTGGCTCGGGTGCACGTTTCACGGCCGCTGGGACGCCGAGGGCTGCGTCCCCGTCGGGCCACAAGCCTGAGCCTCTCGCTTCTGGAAGCTCGTGAGCAGAGCTGGGGGGCACTCGCCAGGGGCGCCTCGGTCCACTCGGTTTTCCCGCTCTGCCGGATTCTGGGGTCCAGCAGTTGTGAAGGGGCCTTTCCCCGAGGGCCCCAGCCCGTCTGGCGGGGAAGCTGTCCTTCCGTCGACGTGCGTTGTGCTGCGATGGCTCCGCGAGCCTCCGCTTTAGCCGTTACGTCGGAAGCCTCAGGACGTGAGCACGTCCGCGGGTGGGCCAAGGGCGAGCGCCAAGCCTCGCGCTGTCGCCGTAAGAAAGATGCGACAGGGAGACCTGCGTTGCCCCGTTCTGGGTGTGGTCCGAATCCCCCAACGCGCGTGGAGCGCGCGGAACCGTTCGCGGGTCGAGGCACGTTGGCCTGTGAGCTGAAGCGGTGAGTCCGTCGGATTTCCGCCGCCGAAGATCCCCCGGCTCCGGGGTAAACGCAACTCTCAGGAACCGGCGGACGCCGAGCCTCGGGTGGGGCCCTTCCGCGCTGGGACGCTGCGGGCACCAGGGCGGCCGGTCCTGCCACCCTCGGCCCTGCCCCCCAGGCTCCGGCCGCCAGAGGGACGAGGACAGGCGGCCGAGCTTCCACGTGTGGGCCCAGCGAGCGCCTCCGCTGGGAAAGGCGTGCTCACCTCTGCCTCCGCGGAGCCGGGCAAGCCCTGCACTCCTGGAATTCGCTGAAATGTATAAAACCCACTTTATCAAATGACCAAATTATCCCTCATAAGGTTCTGCTAAGAATCTTCCTGCTTAGAGAGATTCGAGAACAGTTACATTTGTGTTCTGTCTACCGTGGAGATACCTCAGTCGTCCAGCTGCCGTGAAAGTTTGATATTTATTCCATGAAAGTAGAGAAGTGTGGGACCAGAGTTGCCATTCTTCAGGATCATTTTTCATTCTTTGTGTTTTTAGTGTATGTTAAAAAGTATAATATTTCAAAGAAAGCCAAATGCCTATAAGTAAATCTATACATATCTACATCATAGATACACCATTCATCAAAGTATATATGTCTGATGATGCATGGACGTACCATAAAAGATCAAGTTTTTTAAGGGAAAAGGTGATTTCTAAGAAATAAATGACAAGCAGGTTGAAGATGATGAACCAAGTTCATGGTTATAATCTTTATTTCTCCAAAAGATCGTGCGCATTCAGTCTTTGTTTTGCCTTTTTTTTTTTTTTTTTTGTATTGTGGTAAAATGCACATAACATAGAACGTGCATCTTGGCCATTTTAAGGGTACACTCAGTGGCATTAAGTACATTCACATGGTTGTGCACCCGCCCCTGCCATCCCCAGGAAGCTTCTCATCGCGTAAAACTGAAACTCTGTGCCCGGAACGCTGACTCTTGCTTCCCTCCCCCAGCCCCGGCACCTGCCATGACACCTCTGTCTCTATGGTTTTGATGACTCTAAATGCCTCATGTAAGTAGAATCAGACAGTATTTGCCCATTTGGTTTTTAAGAGGAAAAAAAAAGAAACATTCATTACAGAAGTTCTTCATTTTATCTGAGCCCAAAACAGACTTATTTTCATGATAACAACAAAATGTTATTAATCTGATTTTGTACCACTGTATAACTACATTTCAAAAATGGCTTTTAAAATAATAATAATAATTTTTAAAACCAAGTTTTCACTTTATTTTTAGTTGTCTAAACTTAGCCTGGGCCCTCTGGATGGTTTTTATAAGCTTGAAAGCAAGCCAGTCTCTTTAGAAAAGATTTTTTTTTTTCTTGGGGAGTTTATAGCTCAGGGGATTGAAAACAGGATATGGAGATTTTTCACATGCTGCCCTTAAGCCCCGAGAAGACCCTAGAGAAATGCATCGTGAACCCAGCACTGGAAGCTGGTGCGTGTGGCTGGAGCCTTGACACTCGGCTCTGTGGCCATCCCTTCACCCGCACCAAATGAAGCCTTGTCCGTGAGAGAAGGAAGGAACCACTGAACACATGAACACTGGACATTTGACTGTGATTTGTTCTCTGAGAAGATGTCCAGTAGCTAAGTGTGTAGGTAGCTCGTCGGTGAGCCCAACAATCGATCACAGAAGCACGGCACCCAGGAGACAGCATCGCATGAGGGGAGGGCTCGGGGGTCGTGAGGAACTTCTCTGTGTAACCTGTACTTAACTTTCTGAGCACATCCTGACTGTCCTCTGTCCTCAGACACATGTGAAACAAAGACGCAATTTTACCTTGAATAACGTCAGAGAAAGAGAGAGACAGAGAGGGAGAGAGAAAGAGAGAATTTTTAAAAAGGAAAACAAAACAAAACTTCAGAGCTCCAAGATTTTAGGACATGTAACAAATTGGAAAGATTCCATAGATTTACCTAAAAATAATTTGGCCTAATAAAATTTGTCTGGTCTAAGAAAACTATGAGCCCGCTCACTTAATGAAATCTCAGCCAAAACAGCACTAATATATCTAACCTCATCTTTCAAAAGTGTATCCTTGGACAACAGAACTCCATAATATTGGCTGGAATCCACCGTAAACTGATTCTTCTTAAGCTTTAGTGAGTGTGTGGTCCTTTAGCATGTGAAAAACGCACAATTTGGTTTGTTAGGATTTTGTAATTAAACCTCAGAATACATTGAGCAGAATAGATATCTGTGTGAAAAATATTAATTAATGCTCAGAGAGAATAAATAGTCTGCTATTTTCAAAAATCTCAGGATCAGTTTATATGAGTAGTCCAGTATAAACACGGTGTCTTTCTTCTTCCTATAGCAACTCTTTGTTTTCCAAACGTGGCCGCTCTTGTAAATTGCTTTCCATGTCCATCTGCAAGGAGTCCACGTAGGGAAACAGAGCTGAAGAGAACCAGCTGAGACTGTTGACCAACCAAATCAAGAACACCAACCTTGAAGAAGAAAAACATTCTATTCTCTTTGCTCCAAAGCTTATAATTAAAGTAAACATCTCAATCAGAATCCATATCCCTGAGGAGAAAATTCTCCATTTTGTTAAGCAAATATACTACGGAAAGCAGTAATTTTCCAAGGAGTGACTAGTCTTTAGCAGCACTTGGGTAAGACCGTTATGTGGAACTCAGAATCCCAGGCTGCTCAGGCGTGGGGTTCAGAGTGGTATCCAGGACAGCTGGACTTTTGAGGGAGGACGCAAGACCCTGGCTATTTCTTGGAGGAAGGGAAGCCTTGTTTCAGGTTGGCCCGTTTGGGGACCACATCACAAAAGTTGGAGAGAGTGTGGACAACCAGATAAGGGATGAGAAAGGCTGTAGAAGCCCTTAGAACAGCAGTCCCCAACCTTTTTGACACCAGGGACCAATTTTGTAGAAGACAATTTTTCCATGTACCCAGGAAGTGGGGATGGTTTCGGGATGATTCTAGAGCATTACATTATTGTGCACTTTATTTCTATTATTATTACCTTGTAATATATAATGAAATAACTATACAACTCACCATAATGCAGAATCAGTGGGAGCCCTGAGCTTGTTTTCACTTGCCACTCACTAAGAGGGTTTTGATATGAGTCTGCAAGCAACTGACTTATGATGGTCTCTGTGCAGTCAAACCTCTCTGCTGATGATAATCTGTATTTGCAGCCGCTCCCCAGCACTAACATCACGTCCTCAGCTCCTCCTCAGATCATCAGGTATTAGATTCTCATAAGGAGCGCGCAGCCTAGGTCCCTCACATGCGCAGTTCACAGTAGGGTTTGTGCTCCTATGAGAATCTAATGCCTGATGATCTGACAGGAGACAGAACTCAGGCAGTAATGTGAGCTATGGGGAGTGGCTGTAAATAGAGATGGAGCTTCTCTCGCTCTCCCGCCGCTCACCATCTGCTGTGCGGCCTGGTTCCTAACAGGCCGTGGACCAGTACCAGTCCGTGGCCTAGTGGTTGGGGACCCCTGCCTTAGCATGTAGCATAAGTTAAGGCCATGAGGGCTGAGTGGATAGACAGGAATGTGCTTGTATTGATACAATGCAGAAGCGTAACTAGGACATAATGTGATATTTCAGCTCATTAGTTTCATGAGCAAATAGTGTTCAATTCACTTATTTCTTCATATTCCTTTAAGGTGATTTATTTCTGTCCTGTTTTTTTTTATTTGTTTAGTCTGCGTTGCACCCAGGCTCCCACTAGGAGGGAGGAAGGTGGTCTCCGGCCCTGGGGACAGCGGGAGAAGTAGCCCCGAGGGTCCAGCTCCCACTTACACAGCCTCAGTGAGTCTCTTTCGCGACCTGGTTTCCCCGCCTCTGGGGTTCCCTGCATCCCCAGATCGCAGGGAACTGACCGCTTTGTGGTCACTTGGCTCTGAATCTTCTCAGACCAGAGCTACACCTTTACTGGGGCATAACTCGGGTGCGTTTCACACTCAGGGAGGGCTCCGTGTCTGTCTGCATCTTCCTTCTTCCCCTGGTGTTTCTGTTTGACCCCCATCACCATCTCAGCACTGCTGTGAAATAAACACTCCCGCTCCAGTTGTTGGTGTGGCCTTTGGGGTTAATTCTTTAAGTGAAGCTGCTTAATTTACTTGATAGCGTCCCTAAAGCATGAGGAAAATAAGAATAAAGTGCAAAGGAAAGAAGCTGTGGGGGAGGGAGGAGGACTGGGATTTTCAGACATTCGAACAATGTTCCTTCCAGAAATGAGTTATAAGGCAAATAAGCTATTTGTCAAAAATAATCAAAATTAATGCCACACACACACACACACACACACACACACACACACCTGCTACCCAAGTAGCTAAGTCTAAAAAACATCTACGTCCTGGTACCTGCTAAGTCAGACAATTCTGATGAGATGGTAATTTCCATGCCTACCTGGAAGAGTGATCTCCAGATCACTCCAGATCTCCTCCAGACTCGTCTTCAAGGACAGCAAAAACCTCTCCAAGGGTTTCTCCAACTAGAAACACCCAGGGCCCTGGACCCCCATTCTCGGACCATCTCAGCTCCTGCAGCTGCTTTCTCCTCCTGGTCACCCCCCTCCTCCTTAGCTACTCAGCTGCAGTGACGAGAACAGGGGTGAAAATCAGGTGACTCATCCAATGTCACACGTCTAGGAAGTAGCAAAGCCAGGTCTATACAACCTGTGTTCTTTTCACTGTGCCTCACTCACAAAAGAAAATAATTTGTGTTAACTATTAAAGAGTCAAACATGAACTCACATAGTCAACCAGCTGGTGGCTTTTTCAAAGGTAATCATTTTATTACAAACAGTGACATAAGTCTGAAGTCTCAGGAAATAGCACCTCCTAGCTGGGACCAGGACCCTCCAACACAGACACCGTGAGGTGCCTGCACCTGCGTTGAGGAGCACGGCTAATGCAGCGCATCCGCAGGCGTTCACTCGTTCCTATTTAGAACAGAGTCCAAAAGGACTTTTTTTAGGATGCTCCAAAGCTGAGGTTCTTAGGAATAACATTTTAACATGCAGTTTTTAATTGCTATTGTTAAATCTGCATTCTATATCTGTAAAACAATGTTCATCAAATTATTAATTTGATATGTGAAAAATAACCCCTTTTGTCCATAAGTTTCTTCTTGATTTTAAAAATTTGCAGTTGATTATCTAAATTATCCATTTTGATGATGTACATATTAAAATCTGCACTGAGTGGCTAGCTATTCACCAATCAAAACCCTCTAGAAGCCAACATGGTACCCAGATAATAATGAGCTCAAGAGCAGGATGAATGAGTGGACATCCTGGAAATCTATAATCTGAGCCTGAAGGGATTCAGGGAAGAGAAGGAGAAGGCACTTAGGTGTAGAAAAGTAGGTAGGACTTGGTGGCAGAACAAAGGTAGAGGAATTCCTGGCAAGGAAAACAATCCCTGTGGCAGTGACTTCCATTGGCCATCCCACAGCTGGTCTCCATTTTTCCTTCTTAAGCAACTGCCTGTGTTGTTGGGAATAGCAATCTGCTCAGCTAACAGTGAGATCTCAAATGGAAGTTATCAGGAGGTAATACCAGGAAGGCTTTAGGTAACAGAGAGCTAAATAAAGCCCATTTGCCGCCCCTCCTTCCTCTTTCCTCCTGACTGGAAGCTGATGCAATGGCTAAAGCTCTAGCAGCCATTTTGTGACTTTGAGGATGGAATCCACAAAGAAGAATGGTGGAACCGAAAAGCTAAAAACTGCCTGGGTCCCTGGCCGCTTCATGGAGCCATCCCAGCAGCACTTGACTGCCCCCTTCTGGCTCTTTTCCATGAGGGCATAATTCTTGATGGTTTGGGTTTTCTGTTATTACAGCTGAACTTTGACCTAATTGATAGCTCCTAATAGGAAGTGGGTATTTTAGCAACAACACATCCAATTTATGCTCTGAGAATCAATCAGCACTGGAAGGAGGGAAGTATGAGTCTACAGATACCATACTTGGAGATTCTCAAAGAACCACATCTAGGTCACCTGGAACCAGGAGCCTGATGCAGGCAACCCCGCGAGGGGCCAGGTGGTGGGCACAGGTCGCTCAGGGGTGGGTGGCGGGAAGCCTCTCTCCACATGAGGTGGGTGAAGGGGGCTTCCCATCACCTCTCAGACTCCAAGACACTCCTGAGCATCTACTAGGAAGATCAAGGTCTTCCTGGAAAGAGATCAAACGTGGATGTTTTTCCAGCCGTTGAGAAGCATCATCAGAGTAATATTAACATATTGGGTTGAAATTGACCATTTTGATGCAAAAATATAAATTTTATAATATTCAACTTTGTATTTTCGACATTATTTTAGCATTTTTATTGTTAAATAAAACCTACTATTTTAATTTCTTTCTGTTTTCATATTTTACACCTTTTATCAAGTAGTAAATATCTTTAAAATTACTATCAATTCCTTTTTTTTATTTTTGAGGTTTATGCTAATATATATATTTTTAAATTATTTATTTCCTTGTATATTTAATATTTTTATGAATTTTATACTTTTAAAACACTTTATTCTCTGTCTTTAACTCAACTTTTGTCAGTTCACTTTGTTTATTTTGCTTCTGGTAATCCTGAAGCAGAACAAAAGGTAACGACTGCGGAGGGGTTTCTGACAACAGGCGGTAGACAGAGTCCCTCCTCTGTCTGCTTGCTCAGCCCACTCTGTTCATCTCCCACCAATGATCAGTGACAAATCTGAAAGAAAAGTAAAATCTTAACCTGGGGTATCATATATGTATGATCCGTAAATGTATCTATTCTCTCCAAGGGTAAAAGCACCTTGGACTCCTGTGTCTGGACTGTATAATATGTACCATCTGGACTTTGGTTTGCAGACTCAAATTCCCATGGGGCCAGGCCCGCCTGTGATGCCGGCTGGAGGGATGGACAGTCGGAAGAGGGCCAGCTCTCAACTCGCTCTCAGGCACCAGTGGAGCCAGGAGCGCCTGGCACGTTCTCTAGAACCTAAGTTTCATCCTCATCTAGCAGAAAAGTCTAGGGGAAAAGCTTCATCTTCGAGCCTTATTCTCGATAACCCATCAACATTCCAGTCACAGTTATGGGTCCAGGAGGCGAGCTCCAGGGACTCTGCTTTGCCCATGAGGTTGGGCTCCTGAAAGTTCAGCCTCCACCCAAGATCCTGCCTGGCATCTCCTGCTTTAGAAGTAAACCAGCAACAATATAGCGAGCTCCGTGTAGGACTGAAGTGGCCCCAGGTCAGCCCGGGTCCAGGTGAGTCATCTCTCTGCCTGGATGTCCTCATCTGTAAAGAGTGAGGCCAGGCCAGCCTTGGATGGGCTCTAACCCCTGTTCTGGAGCAGCCCCATGTGACTCATAAGGCTCTAAATCTTCCCGAAGCACCACAGTATTTGAAATGCCAGTCAGAGAGTAAGGTTATACTCTGTTTCCCTCTCTGTCAGCCGAGGAGCCTCGCTTTGTATTTGTGGCCTGACTCATGATTAATTAAGATTGTAATCACATTGATCTGGGCTCAGAATTATGTTTGTTACAATGTCTAATGTATTGATGGAGCTAATAAATGTCAACTAGCCCTTTGAGAACCAGCCGTGTCTGGAGGGGCTGACACGCCGTGTTCAGGCCCCAGCTGCCAGTTCACCATGGGATCCTGCAGACAACTTAACCTCTTCTTCAGGCCAGTTCATGTCATCCAGTATCATTTCAGGCATAGTTGTCCCTGGGGCCATGCACACTTCCAGGTTAAAAAATGGCTCCAAAATATGAAAGGAAACAACAGAATCAAAATTAACGAATCTGTAACTATGACATATTTCCTGTTAACCACATAGCTGCACCCCAACTCCTGTGTATCTTATTCAGGTGTGTCCATCCCGTGATGCTGATGTGAACATCACACGTTCATCAATGTCTGATCTGATGTGAGCTGGGTGCCTGGGGTCCAGACGCTCCCCTCTGGCCCTGGCTTTCCTCCCCACCTCTGATATTGACTGGGAACCCAGCCTTTCAACCACAGGCCCTTTCTGCATCCCTGTGATGTCTTCTTTATGTTTCCCATTGGTTTGGAGGGTAGTGAGTCACTAACTTAAGGTTCTAAGATGTCATTGCTAATATTCTCACTGTTCAAAGTTGAAAATCTGCCCTGACAAGTTAGATAGGTTCTAAATTTGAGAAAACACCAACTCAGCTACTTTTTCTAACCCCAAATGCTCTATCCACTCATGCTTGAGAAACAGCATTTTTAAACCCTGCATGGGAGATGGTGGCAGTATGACATGGTAGAAAGAAAACATTCAACAGCTCAATCATGATAAAAGTTTATTTCTTCATTCCCTTAAGAAGAAAAAATGAAATCTTAAAACAGAATTACCAACTTAAGCAAATTAGGAATTGATTTGCTAAATCACCCTCTAGATGAATACATTTCAAGATTATGCGTTGTTGGAATCTGTCAGTACTTTGTGCCTTTAAAAACATCCACTGTCACCTTCACTAATGTTCAAAGGCATCATTGTTTTCTGGCTTTTGTCCAGTGAAAGTCATTGTTTTAGAAGGGCTGAAATAGCAAGTGTCCCAGCAGGTATGAGCATCACATTGCTAAGCGGAAATCAATGGTTCAGTCCCTAACTTTGCAAACTCTTGTCCCTAGCTCCACACAGGACGAAATTGGGACAGTTTGTCCCATATCTCCCAGTGCCTGCCACACTGAAGGCAGTCAGTAAACTTAATTTAAATAACAAAGTCAGTAAAAAAGAATGGATCATGAATGAACAGGCTTCGATGTCAGTATTTGGAGGTTATAAAATATAACACCCTAAAAGTTAAAAAAAAAAAGCAAAAATTCTTCAGCCTATCCAGGTGTCTCTACCTTGGCTTGCGTCTTCATCTTTCTTGGTCTCTGGTTCTCTAACATTTGGCCAAATAGAATCGGCCACATAGGGTGGTCATGAAAATTCAACACACAACCTGAACGTGGCATCTGCATCTACTACCCGACTCCTCTTATCATGTTTGATTTTCTCTTTCATGTAGAAAATAGTCTGTGTTGGGATGTCCAAAGCTGATTCCTCCAAAATGGCAAATTTCCTAAAACTTTAGATTTTTCTAGATATATAATAGGAAAAAATACAGGAGGCAAATACAGGGGAAAAAATGTCAAAAAGCCTGATACCACATTATATTACAACTTTTAAAATGTGGATTTTATGTATGGTGCAATATTGAAAATGTTTTTTAAATGATTGACAATATTTATCAAAAGTCTTGATTTTATTGTGGTAAATAAATAAAGCACAAAATTTACCACTTTAGTCATTTTTAGGCACACATTCATGTTGTGCAACCACCACCATCATCTCCAGAACTTTCTCATCTTCTCAGACTGAGACTCTGTCCCCATGAACAGTAACCCTCCAGCCCCTCCTCCTGCAGCCCCTCTTCTGTTTTACAGCCACCATTCTCTTTTCTGCCTCTGTGGATTTGACCACTCTCAGTACCTCAGATAAGCGGAATGGTGCAATTTTTGTCCTTTTGTGTCTGGCTTATTACACTTAGCATAATGTCCTTGTGGCTCTTCCACGTTGTTGCATGTGTCTGGATTTCCTTCCTTTTTAAAGCTGATGGTATCTCAACGTACCTATGTATCACACTGTGTTTATCCATTTATCCATTGATGGACATTTTGACTATTGTGAATGATGCTGCTATGAATATGTGTGCGAATATCTGTCCAAGTCTCTGCTTCCAATTCTTTTCAATATATACCCAGAAGTAGAGTTACTGGATCATATGGTAATTCTACGTTTAAGTTTTTGAGGAACCTCTATGCTGTTTTCCACGGCAGCTGCACGATTCTTCATTCCCACCAACAGTATAAGGATTCTAATTCTCTACTCCCCTGTCAACAGTTATTTTCTGTTTGTTTGGTAGGAGCCATCCTAATGACTTTGTTTGTGGCTTTCATTTGAATTTCCCTATCAGTTAGTGATGTAGGGTATTTTTTCACATGATATTGACCATCTACATATCTTCTTTGGATAAAGACCACCCCAAGTGTCTTGCCCGTTTTTATTTATTTATTTATTTATTTATTTTTTTTTTTTTCTTGCAGTACGCGGGCCTCTCACTGTTGTGGCCTCTCCCGTTGTGGAGCACAGGCTCCAGACGTGCAGGCTCAGAGGCCATGGCTCACGGGCCCAGCCGCTCCACGGCATGTGGGATCTTCCCGGACCGGGGCACGAACCCGCATCCCCTGCATCGGCAGGCAGACTCTCAACCACTGCACCACCAGGGAAGCCCGTCTTGCCCATTTTTAAATCAGCTTGTTTGGTTTCATTGATGCTGTTGAGTTGTAGAAATTGTTTACACATTCTGGATACTAGTCGCTCATCAGATAGATAATCTACAAATGTTTTCTCCCATTGTGTGGGTTGGGGTGTTGTTTGTTTGTTTGTTGCTCTGTTAGTGTCCTTTGATGCACGAAAGTTTTCAGTTTTAATGAACTTTATCTATTTTTCTTTTCCTGCCTCTGTTTTTGGTGACATAGTGAAGAAATGATTGACAAATCCAATTGTCATGAGGCTTTCCCCTTATATTTTCTTCTAAGAGTTTTAGTTTAGGCTCTTACATTAAGTCTTTGATCCATTTTGAGTTAATTTTTACATATGATGTAACGTTAGGATCCAAGTTCATTTTTTTGCATCTGGATATCCAGTTTTCCCAAAATAATTTGTTGAAAAGACTGTCCAGAAGTCCTCATTTAAAAAAAATTGATTTTCAGAAGAAGCATTATTAACGTTTTTTTAAATTTAAACACTGATTTTTATATTAAAGTAAAAAAATTTTTGGTGCACTATTCTATGCCTGGTAGTATATACTAGAGACTTTTTTGCATTATTCTAAGGCTCCAAAGAGCCCTGTGAAATTTATTCTTTTAACAAATATCTATTCATTGTGTATTATATCAGCTATCTTTCTAAGCACTGGATTTATCAGTGAAAAACAGCAAATGAAAATCCCAGTTTCATGAAGATTAATTCCAGTGAAGGAGAAAAATAATAAACAAAGAAAATGTGTAGAATTATAGGTAATTGGTGTGCTGGAAAAAGCAAACTTAGAAAAGTTTACTGCGGTAACAGGGGGTTGCACCTTAAAAAACAAGGACCAAGGCTGATGGAGAAGACGACTCTAGTGAGGACCACAGCTGGTGAAGCAGAGCCCGGTGACGCGGGAGGGAAGCGCATCGCGTCTCGGAGAGGCCAACAGCACCCCACGGTCCCGCCGGTCAGCCGTAGAGAGGCTTAGACCGCGTCTCCACACCAGATCAGCCCAGCCCCGTGCTACGGGCACACTGCGAGCTCTTGGGTGTGGGCTAAGTCAGAGCGGCGGCAGGGAACGGGTGGCCCGAGTGCAGCGAACCCCGGCCCTCTTGCCTGCACCGGCTCCTCCGCAGTCCGCTCAGCGGCTGTACTCACCCGCGCCTGCTGCTTCCTCCGGAGCCCGGCCTCGGACCCTCACTCACCTGCACCCCACAGTGCCTCTGAGGGCGCCCCGTCCCTGTCCTCTAGCCTTGTCAACTATTTGGAACTCTGCGTGGACCCCTGCTGTGTCCCCGTCCGGCCTCCTCGGTCACAAGGCGGTAAACGCGGCAGGAACAGAGGCCAGACTCATCTGTTCCCACTGTGCCCCCAGCACCACGCAGCCCAGGGGACGGCAGAGAGTCCCAGGATTCAGTGACATGCCCAGGAAAACACAGCATGGTGAAGGAAGTGAATGTCATCAGGCCCTGTGGAAACATGGACACCTGGGTGCCTGCTCTGTGAGATCAGGATTGTTCATCTCTCAGGCCCTTGTCACACAGCAAAGGTGTGAGCTGCACCCAACGCAGAATAGGCTTCCTTCTCGTAAGCCTGGGCTCCTGTGAATGTGACATTGCCAAGTGCTTGGTGACAGCAAGGTCAGGGGTGGGGTAACAGACACAAATCCTCACAGCGGCAAGCCGTGTTGCAAACTGTGCTGCATCGGGCATGAAATTCTATCTTCTCAACAGTCAGGTCTTTGATGTTTATACTTTAGATACGATGTAAAAAGGGAATGTGGATTCTTTTCAAAAGAGGTAGAAATGAGGCTGCTTCATTCAACATTTTTCTCACAGCAGAATAAGTGAAGTAGCTCCGTGTAGATGAAGATGACCCGCTGGCCCCAGAGCCTGTGAGCCTGGGGGCCCGGCTCTGCTCTGAGGATGGTCACAGCTTACCTCTTTGGACCCTGACGTCACATCCAAAACATTGGAGACAGTCTGGCTGAGCATCTCACATTCTGGATGATCCCTGAAACTCACTCCAACTCAAATTTTCTATGAATCTAATTATGTTATTCTTTTAAATTCTTGCGAATATTGTCATTTGAAATATGATATTGGTAATGTCCCAAGCTAACAAATATTCATGAAAGAGGCTTTTTCCCTTTCTATGTGGACCATATGGATTTCGAGTCTCTTTCAAGTGCAGTATTTGGATTTTGGAACAAATACAACATTACTTTCTTGGAACAACAAAAGTGCTTTTATTTTATGTTCTTTGAGTATTTGTAGACCAAAAATATATGTACTTTAAAAAAACTGAAACGGTCTCCAGGCCTGCTGAAGCTTTGTAGCTATATCAAGGATAAATTCAAAGACATGAGTTGTTCAGGAAAATAACAGACACTAGAATCATGAAAGGCAGGAAGAACCGCATCACAGTTCATCAGCGTCCATCACATTTTCTCGATCTTGGCACCGTTGACATTTTGGACTGAATGATTCTTTACTCTGGTGCTGTTTTGTACACTGTGAGATTTAACATCGTCCCTGGCCTCTCCCCATTAGATGAGAGCATCCTACCCCAGAGATGATGACCAAAGTGTCCCTAGTCAGTGCCACATAATCCCAGGGGGGATCACCCATGGGTGGGGATCCCTAGCTTACCTGGAATAACCACAGGACCCATGGAATTGGAAAGAAGCCCCTAGCTCTCCCTCCCACAGACCCACAAAAGCAAGCATAATATACTCCCACAGGAACAGTAAAAAGACCATTCACCCTTGCAGATTGTTAGTTGAAATGGTCCCAGGGAAATGAGTAAGTCAATTGCAGCAGCCTGTATCTGAGATCTAATTAGATGTCCAGAGAGGTTAATATATTTACCAAATGTCACGCAGCTAGTTAAAATTATTCCCATAATCTGGAAATTCAAGTGATCTTTCTAGATTGTAAAATAAACCCAAAATTTTACACTTCTAAAATTTCAGCAAAATTTAGTGGAAGTCTTTCCTTTATCCTTTAGAAATTAAAAAAGTCACTGTTCCTACATACTAAAATCTCTGTTCATTAAAATATCTAAAGGGTTTAAGTTCAGTCATATAAATGGACATTTGGGAACTAATCACACACCAATGTGTAGTCCTAAATATAAATAAAAATTTGACAGAATCCAATTATCTTTTCTTCCTCTAAGTTCAAAAGCAAGTTCAAAGGGAGGTAGACAGGCAGAGTGAGGAGAGGCAGGGCTGGAAGTTTGAGGGGGAACCTAAGTGCAGCTACGGTACCTCTCCAGCATCCCCTGTTGCATCTTCCTTCTTCCCACAAAGCCAGAAGTGAAGAGAGAAGAAAGTGCTGAGAATGACTTACAATGTCCCTCTTCATCTGGTAGAGGGACCAGAGTGAAGACAGTACTCCCGGGCTTGGGGGTCATACGACTGAGGGCTCCCTCTCCAAGGGAGAGGAGAGAACCTTTGACGTTCTCACAGAATCTACCCTAAATTAGGAATGCAGATGAAGCACTCTCTAGAGAAGTGTCACCCGTCGCTCGGCAGTGTTTATGGTGCTGCCTGCCTCCCTGCCCTCAGTCTTTCTTGGTCTCTTCAGAGGCAACAAACTGGAGAAAAACTGCAGGTGGGGAATCGGTTCTTAAGGCTGGAGAGTGCGGGTGACACAGGGTTGTCACAAGTGAAGCTCCGTAGAGAGGCAGAGAAGAGTCTCGGTCATGAGGCACACAGGGATCTGTGAGCAGGAGTTCAATAATCATCAACAGAAACACACACACTGAGACGTGAAGGGGAAATGGAGAGCAGCTCGAGAACATAAAGTAAATGGGAGAAAGTCACAGGAATGAAACGGGTATTTGTGGAGAACAGAAAACTGAGGATCTTTATAAGGGTCACTCATGATACAAAGAAAGCTGCCAGGAACATGGAAAAACAATAGAACAATGATATAAGACAACTTTCCTGAGCTGAAAAGCAGTGTATGCAGTCATTCCAGATCTAAAAATAAATAGATAAATGGTGACAACAGGTAAAGTTGTGTGGACAAGAATAAAGAAAAAAACCCTAAATCCTACATTAACAACAGGGCAAGTGGCAATTTGCTTCCTCAGCAACCAAAATACCATTTCTTCTTAAGCACAAAATGTCAAAACATCATGGAATAAGTCTCCCAGTGTCTGAAGGAGAGCATAGGACTACACAGTGTTTTAACATTCAAGGTATGTTTTGTCTGACAGCAGAAATAAGAGAGCTCAGAACGATTCCCCTCGCAGACCCCTCCTCAGGGAATGACTCCAATCCAGCTTGATGTGAAGCCAAGTGCCGAGCCCAAGAACAGAAAATTGTGTCATAAAAAGATCACCAGTAAGTACTGAAACCACCTGAACATAAATCAATGTCGAAGAAATCTGCTTACAAAAACAGACTCAGACATCAAGATTATTTTTCAGTCACAGACCTAGAATGTGAAACACCATTATGTATGTTATAGGTGGAATTGTGTCCCCCAAATCCATAGGTTGAAGCCCTAAACCCCCAACATGACTGCATTTGGAGATGGGGCCTTTCAGGAGGTAATTAAGGTTAAATAAGACCATAGAGTGTGGCCCTAATCCCATAGGACTGGCTTCCCTATAAGAAGAGGAAGAGACACCAGAGATGCACATAGAGGGAAGGCCAGTGTAGACACAACGAGAAGGTGGCCGCCTGCAAGCCAGGAAGAGAAGCCCTGCCAGAAACCAACCTGCCAGCACCTTGACCTGGGACTTCTAGCCCCAGAACTGAGAGAAAACGCATTTCGGATGTTTAAGCACCAAGTCTGTAGTATTTTGTTATGGTAGCCTGAGCCAACTAACATATGTAGTATAAAATGTTTCCTATTTTAGAGTGTTGGGAAATCCACAAATTTTATTTGACAGTTAGAGGAACATAGGCTAAAGTGATTTTAATGAAAATAACCAGTCAATAAATTACACAGTCAATAAACAGCATCCAAAATACTGGTCAATATTGTTTCATTATTAATTAAAAAAAATAGAAATAAAGTAAGCATGCTATTAATAAAATAAGGATAATGGTCAGAAGAATCATAAAAACAGAAAATGAAGAATCAGAATATAGAAAAATAACATAACACAATTCAAATGCTAATTATTTAAAAATAAGCAATAAAATAATTATTTTGAGTCAAGAAAATAAAACACAAAATCACATTAAAATAGAGTTATGGAGACGAATATTTTCTATTTTAGAGATATAAATCCTATATATAATGTATTACTAATCTAATAATAAGCATTTTAACATAATTATACATTTTGACCAATTAGTATTTATATCAAAACTGCAAGGATGGTTTAATATTTATATATTCATTATCATAATTCATCACACCACTTGGTCAAAGAAAAACTATCTTTTTTATAGATCATAAAAATATCTTATAATAAAATCTAACATCTATTTATGGGAAAAAAATCTATACAAAAATTGGATTTAAAACAAACCAAATGCAAATCATCAAAAATCTTAATGTCAGACTAATACAAGAAATTCATATTTAAAAAATGAATAAGCAGGGCTTCCCTGGTGGCACAGTGGTTGAGAGTTCGCCTGTCAATGCAGGGGACACGGGTTCGTGCCCGGTCCGGGAAGATCCCACATGCCACGGAGCGGCTGGGCCCGTGAGCCATGGCCGCTGAGCCTGCGCGTCCGGAGCCTGTGCTCCGCAACAGGAGAGGCCACAACAGTGGGAGGCCCGCGTACCGCCAAAAAAGAAAAGAATAAGCAAGGATAATTATTCTTAAAATCAGAATAAACAAGGATGCCCAATATCATCACGTTTTTTAAATATAAACAATAAGTACAATAACATGTATACTTACAACGTCTGGCATCTTAGTGAAGAAAATGACAAAAATTTTCTCTAATCTTTACATCAACCGATGAGGCAACATTATTTTCCCAATTTAATGAAGACACAGTGGAAGCTTTGGGGAAAGCCTCCTGGAAGTGAATAGTAGGATTGAGATGGGACCCAGGTCTGTCTAAATCCAAAGACATTCCTTTTGATCACTTGCCACTTATTTCCTTGTTCTGGATATTCTACATAATGAAATGAGACAAAAAGAAGAAATATAAGACAAATATGAGGAAGAGGGGGCCAAATCAGTGTTGTTTGTAGATCATGTAACTATTTACATGCAAAATTCAAAGGAGTCTTGAAAATCAGTAATGAAAAAAGGTGGTCAGGCACAAATAATGTGAAAAATCACTGTGCTAGTATTAGAAAATATAATGAAAAGGATGTCCTTTTTAATAAAAACAAAAAAATATATAAAATACCTAGGAATGCATACCCACAGATGTGGAGGACCTATATACCAAAATCTGTCATCTGCTAAAGAGAAAAACTCTAAGAACAAAATATTATAAAGATATTATTTCTCCCCATATAATCTGATAGGACAAATCTAAATTTATTTAAAGAAATGGAGAAAAACTAAATTTAAAACATTATTTAAAGTACAGTAAGGTGATACCTGTACAAATGATATTAAAATGTATTTTAAAGTTTTAATAATTGTAAAAGTATCACAGGGAGTCTGGGATTGACATGTACACACTGCTGTATTTAAAATAGACAACCAACAAGGACCTACTGTAAAAAAAAAAATTAAAAAAAATCTACTCTCAGTAACTTTCAAATATACAATACAGTATTGGCAACTGTAGTCTTCATGCTGCACATTACATCCCCAGGACTTTCTTATTTATAACTGGAAGTTGGTACCTTTCACCACTGAAGGGTTGGATTTTAAGTAAAGAAGCTGATATTGGGATTTTAGATGCAACAGTATCTTCTGGGCTATGTTATGCACTCAGTGGTGATAAACCAGGTTTCTCTCAAGTGCAAAACTATGCAATGTCATCTGATATTCATAATGCTAATCCTAAAGCAAGATTCATAGTTTAGCTAAATATGACTAAATTATGTGCACTATAATCAGTGTTCTCTGTATCTTACTACATTTGGATTCTTTAGAAACTGACCAGAGGAAGGCTAGCTAGTGGCTTCAGCCACTGGTCTCCCATCTGTACTTCTTCCATCCCCCGCTGTCCTGCCAGAATTCAAATAAAATTCCATTCTTCTTTTAAAAAAATTATTATATTCTTGATTAATCAGATAATTTCTCTTCCTCAGTCAGGCTTAGAAAAAGAATCTTTCCTGCTTAGATATGAGCGACAGAATCTGGACACTTCTTTCCAAAAATATAGATCCCATTTTGCAGAGTGTATTTTCATGATGGAATTCAAGCCTGTTTGAAAAGGTATGTGGGTGGTATGTGCTTTTTTATGGCTTTGGAAACTGCACCTGACAAAATAGGGGGTGTTAAGCCTGCGTCTTTAGAGAAAGCAAGTGGTGCTGAGGCAGGAGGGGGACAGTCTAACACGCCATCACCTCTAACCTTCAGGCTGACCTCCGACCCTGAGGGCTGCACTCACTCACGCTGGCATCTTTCTGAGAAGAGTGGCTGTCGGTTCTCCCAGGCTCTGAAGAGCTCCTGAAGGGCAGACAAAGTCTTAGGGGCCAGTGGAACCGTCCTATATGAAGCACCATCGCTGGGCTTGACTCATGTCTGAAAAAGCTCCGCAATCATTGGAAGTGAGCTCTGTTCTAAGAACCCTTTTGCTTTTCTGTCTTCTAACACCGATCCAAGGTCCCTCAGGGGTCCAGACAGGTAAGATTTAACCTGAGAATGATGTAACCGGAAATGAAAGCAGCTGTCAAGTCTTCTGATGATAATAAATCAGGATTGTCAAAGTGCATTTATTATATTCTCAATTTCGTTCTTTTTCTCTTTGCAAAATACCTTATGAGGCGTATACAGAGACTGTGAAGAAGAAAGTATTTCATATAGGGTCTGGAACTGCCTTCAGGGTCCTGCAGAGTTCCTTACCCAACTCGACCCAGCAGGCTAACACTACGGAGTTTCGGGATATGGTCAAAGGCAGATTCTGCCTTAGGTTATTTAGATGAAGGAGATATAAAATCACTACTTAGAGCTGAGGTAGGAGATAGATGGGCCCCTGGGCCGACAGCTGGTGTTTGTCAAGTGGAGAAACACTGAAGCTCTGTTGTCACCTAGACTCTCCAAGGACCAAGCTAGTGTCAGAAGCTGATCTCTGCTGAAGCAAAGAGATAAGATGACCCCTCCTGATGTCAAGGAAAACTTCCCTGTCTGCAAACGTGCAGGAAGGCTCCTTGGGGGTCAAAAAGGGAGAGGCCGCCACCTCACAATATGTATGGACATGCAACCACAGACCTCTGTGCTGGGATCCATCTCAGCAAAAAGTTGTGCAAACATGTTGGGCAGGATCCTGGGACCAGTCAGATGTGAAAAAAGAAACGAGATAGTTGGCCAAAGGTAAACAAAGACCCGGAAGGCCTGTCCTACAGAAGGGATTAAAATCACCTCTGTACTGCACTCCTCGTCAGGATGCCCACACTGAGAGAGGACGCCCATCCCCTTTCTCTCTGGGCGTGCATTTCTGCCCTGCTTCTGACTTAAATAAACAAACTTCTTCCCTGTGTGCTCTCCCATACCTTGTGCTGTGCCTCTAATAATAAACTTTGTGCCTGTATTTTACAGTTTTTCCCTCCTTGAAACATTCTTGCTTTCAAATGGGGGAAAGAGCTAGGGCCACTTTGCTTCTAGCCTCTAGCCCCTGGTGGTCTAGCAGCTAAGATTCCTGGTTTTCATCCAGGCTACCCAGGTTCAATCCCTGGGCAGGGAACTAAGATCTCTCTGCAGGACTGCTCACTGCTGTCTCTCCGAGATCAAGGCTACAGGACTTTTCATTCAACAAACATGGAAGAAAGAAAGAGTGATAGGAAAAGAACAAGAGAAATGAAGAAAAACAAGAAAGAAATAAGGAGCAAGAAAAGAAAGAAAACAAGAAGAAGGAAGGAACGGAAGGAGGAAGGAAATCAACCATACAAATCCTGCCTTCTCAGGAGCTGCAGGATCAGATGAATGACGCTTGGCCCTTGAATCCATGGAGCTCACACTAACAGGAGTGACAATGTGATGATGAAAAACAGGTCTAAAAACAGACTTTATATACATAAATTTAATTTCAATAATTAAAATTATTTTAATAGCAAAAGTTTCATACTATGATAAATCAAATTTTTTAAGTAATTATCTAAAATGAAAGGGAATTTTAAACTGTCTTAGATTTTCTTTTTTTGGAAGATTCAACTTTTTAAAATGTAAAATAAGAATTTTATCCTCTAATATCTTCAAATTATAAGAGGAGAGAAGAAAGATGAATTTAAGAAAATGGATATAAATTTATTTACATGTACAACATTTTTTAAAGAACCTCTTGGAAAAACATAATTATTTCAAGAATAATACCATTTTTTATTTTAAAAACCCTATATATTATTAACGAAGGCATAAGTATAAGAAATTATTACTTTTGTAAGCCAAATGAAAAATAGAAATTAACACTATAAGGAAAATTAACTCAATAGCTGGAGGCAATACTACAGAAAAAAAGCAAGAGTCAGTGAATGTTATACCTTCAGTACATATCAAATAGAAACATAATAATGCTTAGGAAATATTTAACTAGAGGAAAACATTTCAAAGCTAAATTTGATTACAAATCACTATTGGTAAAAAGAAAAAAGCTTACACTGAACTTGTATTAAATCAGATTTCATAGCTTCTATGTGTGAGGCTAGATAACAGTGACGAATGTTTTACTATTCTTATTTTTTAAACCTAAATAAATTTAGTATAAATTCATGGCAGCATTACAGACTTACTGACTAGGTATATTAAATAATTTAGTATGGAACTGAAACTCCCAGAAACAGAAAGACTGTTTGTATGTTTATCTTAATATGCTCAATTTCCACTTCTGTGAAGGGCCTAACTAGCAAAGGTGTAACCAACATTATTCAGGTAACTTCAGCTTTGGGTCTTGACCTGGGCTCATCAAATAAAGCTCAATATAAGTGATATAACACCAATGTGAACACTTTTACAGATTAACGTCACCTTCTGGCACGTTGAAGCTAATGGCGCGTAGAAAGCATTCTACACAGTAGAATTCATCCTGGGAATGTAAAGGTAGTTCAATATTAGAAAATCAATCAATGCAAGACACCATATTAACAGAATGAAGAACAAACACACACAGTCATCTAAATAGATGCAGAGAAAGCATTTGACAAAATTCAACACACTTTGCCGATTAAAAAAAAAAAACTCAGCAAACTAGGAGTACAAGAGAACTTTTGTAACATGACACAGGACAATTGAAAAAAAGCTACAGCTAACATCATATTTAATAGTGAAAGACTAAAATCTTCCCCCCCCCCAAGATCAAGAACGATACAAGGAGGCCCACTTCCACATAGCACTGGAGGTCCTAACCAGAGCAATTGGGAAAGAAAAAGAAATAAAAGTCATTCAAATTGGAAACGAAGAAGTAAAGCTGTCTCTATTTGCAGATGTTGTAATTCTATACAAAACCTATAGAATTCATGCCCCAAATAAACTAACTATTAGCAATAATAAAGAAACCCAGTAAAGTTGCAGGGTATAAGATCAACACAAAAAAATCAGTTGTATTTCTACGCAGCAGTAGAAAGGAAATTTTAAAAATTAGATTTACAATAGCATTCAAAAGAGTAAAATATCTAGAAAGAAATTTACCCAAGGAAGTAAAAGCTTTATTCACTATAACTACAAAACTTCATTGAAGGAAGTCAAAGACCTAAATAAATGGAAAGACATCCCATGATTTTACGCCGGAAAACTTAAAATTGTTAATACGGCAATACTCCCCAAAGTGGGCTTCATACTGAACATAATTTCTGCCCATATTTAATGGCCTTTTTTGAAGAAATAGAAAAGCTGATTCTCAAATTCATATGGAATTATGAGGAATCCCAAAAAGTCAAAACAATCTTAAAAAAAAATAGGAGAACTCACACTTCCCAGTTTCAAAATTTACTATAAAGCATTTGCGAATTCACCTACTTGCTAGAATCTGTTACCCCAAAGTCAATACTTGCAGCACTTGCTTTCGGGGTTACTTGCAGGCATAACCAGAGTGGTAAAATGTTGAGTTGCCCGAGGCTCATGTTCCTAACTGGGGTCACATGAGGCTGCGCTCTGCCTTCCTGTTTCAGGTCTCACCCTTAAACAGGTGAACAGGTGAAATATGCTATTGCATATTGCAGCATATTTAGTGCCCCATTTTTTGCATTTTTGTGCATGTTTGGGATGATTTTGAGGTTTAAAATGGCCCCCAGGCATATTGCTGTAGTGCTGGCTAGTGTTGCTAAGCACAAGAATGCAAAGTCCCTGATGAAATAATCCTTGTTCACAAGTTCTAACAACTTTGTCATGAGCATCTGTAGTTTGTCCTCACTGATTTTTAGTTTTACTCTTTATTTGTATCAAAGTTAGTCACGCACAGAGGCAACTGGTTTTCCCGTCAGCTAACACGTTTGTACGATATCCTTATTGCTATGTCACACATTTGAATGGACACTGCTAAATTCTCAGATCAGACCTGTTGTGCTGTGTTTCCTCTTCTGCGCCCCCAGAACTGGCCCCACTTCCTCCCCTCCAGGCTCTGCATGAGCTCCCCATCTTCCTCAAACAAGTGTCTTGTAACCTGGTTTAGATCAATGTCAGCATTCAGTTTGTCACTGCAAATTTAATTGGCGAGGACATGTAATAAACTATGACTCTGTGTTTTAAAGTAGATTCCCTTTTCTCTGGAGTTAGTAATTGCCTTGCTTTTTATTTGGTTGTTACTCAAGTAATGCAACACCAAATCACCTCTCCAGGCTTTCAGACCCATCATCAAGTTTTCTCCCAATTTCTTCTGGGAGACAGAACCCTCTACGCTGGAAGCACAAGTGCTGCTCCGGGGCCGCCCCACCCGCTGTTGTGGGCAGGCTCTTCTTTCCTGTTTCCTCTCTTGTTCTTGGCGAAGGACACATTCCAGCGGCTTCCTTAGGAGGGCAACTAGGAGGCACATATCTTTGTCTGAAAGTGTCCAATCATATCTGAAAACCTCTATATTCCACCCTCAGTTTTGAAGTCTACCTGGATTTGGTGCATAAGGTGGAAGTCATTTCTCATGGGAACGTGGGATCTTCTGATCTCGGTGCTGCTTTGTGAACGGCTGGTCCTTGTGTTTTGTCTCAGCCTTGCTGCTTCCCTGCTGTCCTGAAGTTTGCTGGCCTCATGCTTTGGTTTGGTTGGATTTTCATCCCTTGTGCTGGGCCCTTGGTGCTGCCTTTCAGTTTGGAAAGCCATGTCTTCTAGTTCTGGAGACGTGTGTTCCTTAATTATTCCAGTGGCCTCTTTCCCCCAGATGCCTCTGCCCTCTGATCCTGGAACCCTGATTTAGTGACAAAGGCCTGGAGGACTGGCTGCCCAAGCTTCATTTTTACTCCACCACCTTTCCTGTCTCTGCCTTTTAGCGCTAGCTTCCAAAAGATGCCCTCAACAGTAGTTTCCAACACTTACTGAGTTTTAACTTTTGTCACGTTTTTAATGTCGAAGGGTCCATTGTTGTTCTCTGAATGTTTCTGTCTGATAACATCTGTTCTCGCCTGATACCATCTCTAACCTCTCTCAAGATGTTACTATTATTCTGCTTTCTTGTGCAAATTGTGCACTTGCTTGTTGTCTATTTGTTCTCTGTCTTTCCTGCGAGAAAGTTCCCTGATATGACTGGTAATCGCTGGGGTCCATCACCCATTCTGTGTTACTCGCCACCCCTGCAGTGGCCCAACCCAATGCAGCCCTCTCCAGGTGAAGCACAGGTTTTCCTGGCTCTGGGAATATTGCTCTTCCCTGCGCATCCCCAGGACTGGCTTGGCCGACTCTCACCTGACCACTGTCCTCCTCTGGAGGGAGACAGTTCCCTTCCCCTGAGGCCACCCTTCCAGTGAAAGCCGCCACCAGTGAGGCCAAGATTCTGCTATCCCAGTGCAGTGTGAGGCAGCTCGCAGCTCCCCTTCTAAAGAAGAAAAAAATGCAAGTTAGGAGGCGGTGTGAGGGTGCTGAACGTCTGCAGTATGGGTGGGCACACCCAGGGAGGGGAGAATGGACTTCTCCTGCTTTCCCGCACCCTTCACGACCTGCCATGCAGTCTCCCCAATGCACCTACACCGGCACCTGCAGGGAGCTGCTGCTGACAGGGAAGATTCAGACGCCCAGTCTGCTTCCGATGAAAAAAGTAGGAAAATGCCTGATTTTACATAAAACTCAATAAGCACACAAAGACATGAGGGGTTTTGGAATCACGGCCAGGGAGAACAGCCTACAGGACTCATCCCGTAAGCACGGATCGGGCAAAAAAATTGTGTTCTACCTGGTGGCCATTCTGCCGGGGGCTGGAGGTGAGTGTGCTCGCCTTTGTGGAGGGTCTGGGCGAGCGGAGCAATGTCAGCCTCAAGTGCACAAGTGCCGGCACTTAGCAGAGCCATCTGAGAGCCGCGGACTGTGTATCCAAAGCAATTATATTTTCGAAAATATTCAAAGTTAGTTTTAACCTTTTATAGTCCTTTCTGAACAGTTTTCACTGTTCAGAGACTCTTTTAAAGCTTTTCTTTATTACATTTGGAAATGCAGACAAGCACATTACCGTAAATTGTGAGTGAAAGAGAAAGGGGCCCTGGCACGAGGCGTACAGCTTGTTGGCTGACACAGAGGGAGGGGGCCCCCGGGTCAGGCAGGGCCGTCCCCAGCCTGCCCAGGCCGGGACCTCCACCTGCGTCCCGGCCCAGGATGTTTGGGCCCCTCTGCACCCCATTGGCGGCCTGGTGCCGCGTGGCCTCAGGCACATCCACACCTTCGTTTCCACCTGCAGAGAGTGTATCAGCGTGCAAGGCAGAGCTTCCCGGGCCGCTGCTCGCCCTGCACTGCCGCCCGGAAACCTGCAGGCTCACCAGCTGGTGCCCGTGCGCCCCTGCGGGTCA
Source organism: Mesoplodon mirus (assembly GCF_964341445.2). Lineage (NCBI taxonomy): Eukaryota > Metazoa > Chordata > Mammalia > Artiodactyla > Ziphiidae > Mesoplodon > Mesoplodon mirus. Next base: position 25,026,453 of record NC_138990.1, on the reverse strand, counting down.
CTGTCGCGCTTTCTGGGAGCTGCCGGCCACATTCACTCACTGTCCGCTCTCGGACTTGTCCCCTAAGAGCACTCCGTCCCGGCGCAGCCTCTTGCGTCCTGTCCTGCGTCTCTGGGTCCAGCCTCGCCTCGGCCCGTGGCCCTTCCCCTGAAGGAAACGCTCCCCCGGGTCTCCGGGGCTCTGCTTCCCGGCGCTGCGCACGTGGCGTGGTGGCGGGACGAGGGAGGACCGGGCGGATGGCGTGGCCAGTGATGGGAAGCGGGATGGAGACCAGGAGCGAGGAGGCGTCTGGAAACTCATTCAGTGTGAAGCCAACATTGGCCTGGCTGTGCTGCTGTGGTTTAGAGGGGCTGAGATTTGACGGACTGAGAACCATTGCGAGTAAGAACCCCGCAAAAAATACCACGTATGAATTCCCTCCGGAAGAGCACAGCTGAGGTCACGGATTCCCGTTTTGTGTATGTATATATTTTTGTGCCTAAGCATAGATTATATGTTTTTATTTCTTTTTCCTTTTTGTTATTTCTGAGGGTTTTTTTTTTTTTAATGAGGCAAAATTTTCATTCAGTAAGGCGTACAGATCTTAAGGGTACATTTTTTAAGACTTTACTTTTTTAGGTTAACAACAAAATTGGGAGGCCAGTATAGAGAGTTCTCATATACCCTCCGGCACCATGGGTGCACAGCGCCCATTACCACGACACCCCGTCCAGGGGGCGCTTGTTCCCAGGGATAAACCTGCACCAACACATCATCACCACGAAGAGTCCATCGTTTACATCAGGGGTCAGACTTGGGGTTGTATGTTCTGTAGGTTTGGACAGCTGTATAATGACGTGTGTCCCCTGTTATAGTGACATACAGAGTGTCTCACTGCCCTAGACTTTCTCTGTGCTCCGTCTACTCGCCCCTCCCTGCCCCCAGCCCCTGGCAACCGCTGACATTTTTATTGTCACCATAGTTTTGTTAAGGGTACATTTTGATATTTTGATAAATATGTATTTTTGTTAATATGTCATAAAACCAGCATGCCAGCTGTATTAGTTTCCTGGGGCTGCAGAACAAACGACCACAAACGGGGGGTCAAACCAGCACACACTTATTCCCTTACAGTCTGGTGGCCGAAGTCCATGGCGGGCTTCACTGCGCTGTGGTCAGGGTGTCGGCAGGGCCGCTCCCTCTGAAGCTCTGGGGCAGAACCTGGCTCCCTGCCTTGTTTGGGTCCTGGAGGTTGCCCTCCGTCCACCGCCTTTTCTCCCCCTGCTTCCCTGGTCACGTCCCTTCTCGGCTGTCTTCACACCTCCTGTGCCTCCCTCTTCTCGGCAAATCCGGGACGACCTCCCCATCTCAAGATCCTTATCTTAGTCGCATCTGCAAAATCCCTCTTCCGTGTGAAATCACATCCACAGGTCCCCGGATTAGGGCCTGGGTGTCTCTGGAGGCCACCACACCAGTCAAGGTGCAGGAAGGGCTCCGTCATCCCCGTGGACACCAGTCCCCACAGGCAGCCGTAGTTGTGGCTCCTGTCGACAGGACTGCTGGTTCTTACACAGCGTGAGGGTGCCAGGCGCCCGCCCTCTCCTCCGCCTGCGTCGGGAGCTGAGCATCTCCACCCTTGCCTGTGCTATGTGTGCATCAGTGGTCCCTGCCTCATCGTTGCTTGGTAGCATCCATTGTATGGTTGTATCATACTTTTAAAATCTATTTTCCTGTTGATGGGGATTTGGACTGTTCACAGCAAAGCCAATGCAGACATTCCTGAACAAGTCTTTTGTGGACAGATTTTTTCCTGCGTTTTGGGTGGACACCAGAGTTGTATCACTGAGTGAAATGGCAGGTGCATCTTTATCTTGTCAGGAGCTGCCAAACTTCTGCAAAGTGGTGAGCCTTCCCCCTCAGCTCAGGTGAGAGTTTCAGCTGCTCCCCAATCCCCTACACATTGGGTTGGGTTTTTAATTTTATCAAAACGTTATCACACTGTGACATTAGCTTACACTCCCTGAAATCTTATTTTTGAGCATCTTTTTGTGTTTTTATTAACCATTTGTACATCATCTTTGGTGGAACGTCTTTATGTCATTGAATCATTTTTATTTGGTTATCTACTTTTTATTGATTGGCTGGAGTTATTTATATACTCTGTTTACAAATCCTTTGTCAGATATTCGTACTCTGAATATTTTCTGCCAGTCTATGATTGCCTTTGTGTTTTCTTAATGATATGTTTCAAGGGTATTTTAAAATTTTGATGCTGTTTGCTTTTACAATTTGTTCTTTATAGATTAGTGCCTCTTTTGTTCTTTTTAAGAAATCTTTGTCTAAGGTTGCCAGGATACCCTCCAGCATTTCTTCTGGAAGCTTTATAGTTTTAGCTTGTATTTGATGTGTGAACCGTAACACATTTATATGTGTATGAGAGGCAGGGATAGAGGTTGTTTTTTCCACATGGTTATTCTGTTGTCCCAGCACCATGTTAAAAAACACCTTTCTCCATTTAATTTCTTTAGAATTTTTTACAGTCTACATAGGGTTTATTTCTGAGCTGCTTGTTGCACTGGTGAAATTGCCAATGTGTATGTGCCAACCCCAACCTGTCTTTAGAGTGAGTTTTGGAATTAGGAAGGATGAGTCCCTTCTTGATTCTTTCTTATCAGAAATATTTGAGCTATTCCAGGTTCTTAACATTTCCATATAAATGTTAGAATTAACTTATAAACTTTTAGAAAAACAGTCTATTGGTATTTTGGTTGAAGTTGTGTTGGATTAATTTGTGGGTATTTGAATTCTTAACAAGAGCCTCTACATTAATGAAAGTAGTGCTTCTCTCCATTTACTTAGATCTTTAATTTCACTGCACAATTCTTGCCCTTTTTATGAAATTTACTCTTGAATATTTTATATTATTTTTTTGATTCTATTATGAATAAATTTTTATTTTATTTTTCACTTGATCTATGCTAGTATATAGCAATGCAATTAATTTTTATACTTATTTTGTGTCTTATGGCTTTGTTAAGTTCACTTATTATTTCTAGCAGTTATTTGTAAATTCATTAGAATCTTCTGCATAAACAATTGTGCCACATGTAAATTTAAAAGTTTTATTTTTTCTGTTCCAATTTGTATGAGAGCTTCATGACAAAGAAACTGGTACTGGAATTGCCACTTGCTGTAAACAACCAGAAATTGGGGAAAACATATGGAGCATCTGTTTTCATGTTGGACAACAGGCGAGTGGGTCTAGGATCCCAGAGGAGACGGGAAATTGAGGTAAAGTCCACAATTGCCCGTTTTTCTGCCTGGAGCACTTTCCAAGCTGCAGCACAGGGAGGGAAGCCCACCGAGGCATGGATTCGTTCTGAATGGGAGAGACAAATTGAGTTTGGAGAGGCTGAGCAACTGGAGTTTACAGAGCAGATTCCCAGAGGAGAGTGAATCAGAGACGGAAGGAGCTCAAGAAATCTGCAGAGGGACCCGTGAGTCCTTGGCTGAGCAGGAAGCGTTGTGTGAAGGGGACACTTTCAGGGCAGGGCAAAGAACGACTCTCAGGAAGCTGTGAGGCAAACAGCCCTCAGAGCATATGCAGCGCTGGGAGCAGTGGTTCCAACCAGCCGAGTGAGAGAGTGTGTCACATCCGAGGACGTTCAGGAGAGAGCCCAGAGTCACGTGGTAACTGCAGGCCTGGCACCGAAGACTACACACTCCAAGCAAAACTTAAAAGAAAACCTTTTTATCCCTTTTTCTTGCTTGAATGCATTGGCTAGGTACTCCTGTGCAGAGTTGAATTGAAGTGATCAGAAAGGTCATCCTCATCTTGTTCCTGATCTGGGTGGAAAAGCCTTCAACATTTCACCATTCAGCTATATGGAGGTTTTTCATAGATGCCCTCTATCAGTTTGAGGAAATTCCGTTTTATTCTTTGTTTGCATTTGCTATCTTGAATGAGTGTTTAATTTTGTCAAATATTTTTCTGCATTTCTTGAAATGATATGGTTTTTCCCCTTTATTTTGTTAATATGTTGGTAAATTGATGTTTTTCAAGTGTTAAATCAATCTTGCACTCCTGGGATATATCCCACTTGGTAATGTTATATTACCTTTTTATTTCCAATATTTTGTTGAACATTTTTATGATTATGTTCATGAAGGATACTTGTGTGTGTGCCTATATGTATCTATATACACATGTACGTACATACATATATTTATGTCTTTGTCATATTTTGGTGTCAGGGTGGTATGGACTCATAAAACCACATGCACAAGTGTTGGGTGTATTCCTCCTTCACTTACATTCTGTAAGAGTTAGTGTAAATTTCCATTATTTCTTCCATCGTATTCCAGAATTCACCACCTGGGCTCAATGTTGTCTTTGCTTTAAGGTTTTTGATAAACTTGAATACAAACATTCAAACTTTTTATTAATGTATGGCTATTCAGATTTTCAATTTTTTTGTGTGTCTATTTTGGTAAGCTATATCTGTCAAAGACTTTGTTCATTTCATCTAAGTTATCAAGTTTATTGGAATAACTTTGTTTATAATATTCTCTTATAATCTTTGTAAATTATGTAGAAATTGCAGTGATTTTCCATCTTTTATTTCTGATAATTTGTGTTTTCATTCATCTCACTAGAGAGTTATCAATTTACTATTCTTTTCAAAGAACCAACTTAAAATATTTTTGTCTTTATTGTTTGCTTTTCTCTGTTTTACTTATTTCAGTTCATCTATTTATTTGGTTTCAATTTACCAATTTAATTTACATTACTTTTTCTAGTTTCTTATGTGGATACATAGAACAAATTTAAACAATTGGTCTTTTCTAATATCAGCATTAAAACTGGAAATTTCCCTCTAAATGCTGTTATTACTGTATTTATTTTCATGAAGTTAAAAATTTTTCTAATTTTTCTAGTGTTTTCAACCCTTATCAGTGAGCTATTTAGAAGTGTGCTGTTTAAATTCCAAGTACTTGGGGGCTTTTGTAGATCTTTTTTTGTTGTTGTTGTAATTGATCTTTCATTTGATTCTGTTTTGATCACAGAACAGAAACTGTAAGGTTTCAGGCTCTCAAAAGTTACTGAGGCTTATTTTATGGCCCAACATGTGGTCTTCCTGGGAGTGTTCCAGCTGCACTTGGAAAGTACGTGTTTGCTCTAGTTGTTGTGTGGAGTGTTCTATAAAAGTAAAATAGGTCAAGGTAGTTGAAAATTGTTTAAAATTTTCATATTCTCATATTTTGTCTAGTTATTCTATGAATTACCAAGAAAGGGGTGTTAAAAATCTTCAACTGTGATTTTGGATTTGTCTGTCTTCCTTTCATTCTCAGTTTTCTTATAAAAAGAAAGTACTTTGAGGTTTATATTTAGAAAATTGACCATTTTATATTTGTAAAATGTTCCTCTGTACCTCTGGTAATAGTTTCTGTCTTTAAGTCTACATTGTCTGGTACTAAGGTAGCCATATCAGCCTTCTTATACTGACTGAAGATATATCTTTTTCAATCCTTTTACTTTCAACCTATTTTTTATATTTATAGTCTCTTGTAGGCAGGATATGTCTTATTTTCTATTTAGTCTGTTTAGGTAATCTCTGTATTTTAATTGGAATATTTGACCCATTTACATTTAACAAAATTGCAAAACAGTCATGCTTAATGAGGCTAAGCTTTCCTGAAAAATGTAAAAACAAATGGAGAAGAACCGAAGAATCTCAGCTGAAAATGTGCTAGCCCCTGCCAACTGTTCACAGATGAATGAGAGAGCCCTTCAGAGACAAACTGAACTACCTCAAGCCTGAAGAACATCAGCTAACCCACAGAATTGTGAACTAAATAAACAGCTATTGTTTTAACTGCTAAATTTTGACTACACAGCCAAAAACTAGCTGATATACTACCTCACTGACTACTGTTTAATTAGTTGACTGTTCTAACTATGCTTTCCCATAACTGTCTCATCTCTAAGTTAGTCCAAATGTTTCTTTGTCTGACACTTTTCCCATGTTATATATCTGTAGAAAATCTGTTAAGTCCACTTCTGGCTGAAAACAAACGAAAACACTTTTACTAAATTTCATTCTGTAGATGATTTCATTTGAGTATGTTCAACTTCTAAGATCTCTGCTCATCTTCAAGTAATGATATGTTTTCTTAGATGATCCCAAATTATCCACCTAAACTTCTATTTTAATCTTTAGGAGGCTGACTTTTTTCTTTAATATATTTGCCTATTCTTGACTTTTTCCCCTTCTTTCAAAAACAGAGATCTTCAATATTCCATCAGTTAGAGTACTTCCTTTGGGCAGCCAAAAAATCTCACCCATGTCTATTTTTGAATGCTGTTATCGAGTCAGTATATAGGTGGGGACTATAACGTCTCTGTGAAAACTTAATGGTGTTAAAATCAAAATACATGGAAAATCTATACAGGTGACCCTTGAACAACAAGGGGGTTAATTTGAGTATAATTTATATTTGGCCACTGTATCCATGGTTCCTCCTCATCCGAGGGTTCAACCAACCATGGACTATGGTCCTGTAGTGTTACTGCTGAGAAATATCCAAGCATAAGTGGACCTACGCAGTTCAATGGTCAGCTGTGTATTTATATATGGTTATCCTGAGGTTGCTCTAGCAGAGAATGAAATGTCTCAGGGAAAGGATGGGACCCATTAAAAACATCATTGGTCATTAACTCACAAATATTCTAAATATAGTGAGCTTGTATATGTATCTCACAGGCACACTGTCTTCAATATGTGTCATTGATGAAAAACATTAACTTTCAAGCTCACTTTCATAAAACAGCTGAATCAAACATAACAAGAACACAAACTGCCGGGACCTGTGAGAGGGCACTAAGCTGTGCTCAAATGTTATCAATACTTGTAGCAGCACCCGTGCTCTTATTGATGATGGTATGGAACAAGATTTTGTACACAAATACTTTTAACACTTCATGTATAAATAAAAAAGAAATGAAAATTTCAGTTTAGTAACATTTTGGAGCCTGAGAATCATTTTCTAATATAAAATTCAGGATTCCTAAGAAACAATGCAGGAGACTAAAATATTAGGTACTGCTGTTGGCTAAACTACATTTGTTTTCATGCCCTCACATTCTCAAAGCACAATGTTTTATTTATGGGAACTTTATATAAAACTTGGAAAATTGAACAAAAACAAACAGATATGGTTTGCCTTTTTAGTCATGAGAGTTCAAAACTTACCAGTTCAACAATGTGTTCACAGGACCGCCTAAAACAACATCAGGGTAGATGTGGCAAAGATGGGTAACTCAAGCCACAATCATGCCTCTTTTGAGTCACAGAATTGTGGTCTTGGACCTGCCATGATTAGAGAGAGTTTCAGGTCCAGCAGGAGGCAGCTCACGTGTGTGGGAAATAAGATTTCTGGCTTCTAGGTCCCGGATCTACAAACCATGAAACTTGGAACACCTGGAGACTTGAGTTCTGTGTTGCAAGGATGAAAAGGAGGAGCTGATAGAGGCCTGGGAGGAATCTTTCCCAGCCAGTCTGGCTCTACAGGAGCCCTCCCTCCATCCGTCTACTCATCATGGCCGTCGGGTATAAGGAAGGAACTCTAGGTCTTAAGCCAGAGCTGGCAACCAGAGGTTGGTTTCCATATTTACCTTCATGGATTCTAATTATTAATGTAGACCTGGGATGTCGGGTGACAGCGTACAAGGATCACAGGTGGTCACCACATCCCTTAGATGCAGAGTCAGTTTACACCATTTCCAGTCTTGTACCAGGAACAAGGGGCCAAGCTGCCAAACTCCTGGAGAACAGGAGACCCCACGGTCAGCCAGCAAACCCCAGGGACAAAGAAAGCAAAACAGCTTCCGCAGGGTGTGCACCCCTCTAGGCTAAGCCGCCACTTTACTGCTGTTTTCTGGTCTCTTGTGCTCACTTCTCTGAGCACCCTACTTTTTCTCCGGTTCCTTTTAAGGTTTAGGGGAAAGCAATTGATATAATAGACAGATGGGTGCCATGGAAATGCAGAGGATAGAAAAGAAACACTTTATCCTTCACATAAAGTTCCACATATTTCTGAAATAAACTAGCTTTTCAAACCGGCACTACCTTCCTGATCCGAGGCTGCACAAACAGCCAGCCTACCATCCCAGTGAAGAGCCAGACCACGGGGCAAGGGCTCTGGATTCAGGCCACAGTCTGCACCCCCAAACCCCCGCCACCAAAAACTCCACTTACCCCTATGACTCAAAAAAACCTGGTTCAAAAGGAACAGATTGGAAGATTTTCAGGTTTCCCTGTAGCTCTAAGGGCTTCTATTCACGGAGGCTGTTGCTTATGGCCCAGGGCAGCCTGAGGGACCAGAGCTCTCGGCACCCTTCAGACAAGGTCTGGCTGTCCTTAAACCCAGACAACTCAGCGCAGCTTCAGAGCTGAGAGAAGCACAGGCAGACCCCAGGGAGGGAGCGGAACACAGGGGTGATGGCAGGTGGAGTCATGGCGGGTGGGTGACAGGTGCCCCCTGACCCCGCTTGGATCAGGGGAAAGAAGAGTTCTCTCCAGAAAATGCGTCAAGCTGGCGCCTCTGGTCCCACAGCCTTCCTGCGGTTGATGACCCTCCACAGGGCTCGGAGGCAGCCCCTCCACCTGCAGCGCCCACCCCCGCCAGCCTCCCCAAAACTGCAGCATGTTTTCTTTCTCTTTGCTTCGTGGGGCCTGGAAATCACACCTCATATTCGAAGCTCCTCTCCCCTCACAGGCCGTGTCAGGACCCAGACCACGTGAATCTGATCAGCCTCTGAGATGGTGTCCACAGCGGCCAAGCTTCCAACAGCCTCTTAAAGGGACACCTTTCATGCCAATCTTACCATTTCAGATCCAAAATAAATCTATTTAAATAACTAAAAACAAATGGTATTTTAGATGCTCAATATACCTTGAAATTTCTTTTATGATAGTTCTTGGCCTGACGGAGAGGATCACCCTGCAAGATATGTTGGAAAAGAGGAAAAATCACCACTAATTGTCCTCCACACACCAGACCTGTGTCCACACCGCAGCCCACATTATGGGGCATCATCCCTGCCTCATAGATGAGGAAGCTGGGAATTTAAAACCCGCCCAAGGTCACACAGCCTGACTTCTGCACCCCTCCCGCCCCCTGGGGACATCCATTCCACACCTGTGACCTGGACCAGGAGCCCCTCAATGTCTGGCCAGACACCTCAGGGATGAGTGAGAAATGACCCAGCACGTCGCAGCTGCCCTTTCCTCGGGTCAGGACACACATGCACATTTCCAGTTCAGGCGTGTGGAAGACAGAGACCTACCTGCCTATGATGTTTGGTAACGGCTGAGCCAGGACTCTTCCACCTGCAGCTCTGTGATCACCCACTAAAGCGTGTCGGGGCCCACACTTAAATGGAGGTGCTCTCCCTTGGGAAAGGGATGAGGATTTGCATGGATTACTTGAGTGAAACCTTTACAAAACTTATTTTACCTTATCTGCTTAAATATTGTATATAAATATAAGAAAATGTTCTACCAAATGTGTGCGTTCTACAACCCATGATATTTCCCACCTAGAGCGTCAGCCACAGTCATCCCAGGTGTGCCCAGGGATTTGGGCTCTAGAAGCCATCCCCTGGGGTGCACCTGCCCAGAGCAAAGGCGAGCAGGTCAGGCTGTGTCACAGAGGCTCAGAGCTCATGCCCACACTTTTCCTCAATAGAGTGAAGAAAACGCCTCTGAAGCGATTGCTCTTCAAACTCCCCTCTGCCTCTGGCTTCGGTGCTGCTCTGACCCTTCTCAGGGGCGTGTGGCGTTTCCTAATTGACCAGTTTAGCAGAAGGACATCATCGCTCGAGACAGTCACAGGTGTGGTGTCTGTGGTGATTGGATCTCAGCTCAGCTGCTTCTTCCTAAAAGTTTAACTATATTCATTGTCAAGTGCTGACCGAACCACATGGGAAGGAAAGAGGGAAAGCTGGCAGATTCTGATATTTCAAACATGGCAGTTTTCACACCAGATTCACTTCTAGAAAGGTGTGTCCAAAAATAGTCCCAAGTGATCAGCAGCCACTAGTTGGAGCCTATAAACAGGCAGATGGGATCCGCACGTTACCCTGCAGGTGGGTCAGGTAGGCAAGCTTGGGTCCCGAGGCCGAGGCACAATCCCCTGTGAAACCTCACCTCGAAAAGTGTCCAGGGTGAGCAGAAGGGGGGTCATTTCACTCAGTGAAGTCGGAGGACATGCTTATCTTGAACACATGTGCAGACCCTATAGGCCACCAAATTAGCAGATGTGCGCAGAGAAACAGGACATGGAAAGATCATTTTCTGCTTTGATTTTACATAATTGCACGTGGGAAGGAAGAAAGAGCCACCCAAGTCTGTGCATCCTCCATACCTGCCCCCCTCCCCATCACACGAGTCAGGATTCCCCACCTGGATCCTAATTCCCAAAGTGCAAAGGCGCTGTTCTCTGTGGTGAGAACTTCTGAAGATGGAGCCCGTGCCTGCCTCTGATCAGAAGTCAGCCCTGCTGCTCGGTGCCCTTGGTGAACAACCCGAGTCCAATCTAAAACGAAATCCCAAATTTAATCGCCCTTTCATAATTAGCACGTGCTGTATTGATTGCATGTGTCCAAAAGCAGAGTGAGTCTGAAGAGCCTGAATTATGGGAGGTCAAGTCAAGCAATGCTGTGTCAGGCAGGGGACGGGGGCTGGCCCCTCTCCAGCCTCCCTGCAAACACAGGGCAGGCTGTTTCTATCTCCCTGCTTTTTTTGTCACTTGCTAAGCCACCACGGGGGAAATGAAAAATCTGAGTATCGGTGGTGCATAAGCAATTTGGCCAGATGCCAAGAGTGGCCAGTGGCCTGCCACACAAAGCTGGTGCTAGAGTTTTGCCTTTATTTGGTACCAGAGGAAGAAAGAAAATGAGCAAGTGAGAGGAATGGAAGCCAAGAATATCTTCTTGATGAAAAACTCAGATTTCTTTTTGAATTTTGAATTTGGGTGGCCACGGGCTTTATCATTACATTTTGGTGCCAGTGAAAGAAACCTCCCATTAGGCCTCAGTGCCCTGCTGCAGCCTGACCCAGCCAGCAGACGCCTCACATCAGGAACAGAATGCTTGCCCGGTATTAAACAAGGACATATAAGGTGCCAGACATGATCACCCTTCCCGCCGGGCCACGTGCACTCAGGGTGGTTTACACTCGGGCGTGTAAAGTGAGTAAACCTGTCCTGGTGTTGTACTGTAAGGGGTTATTTTTTAGAAGGTGGGTGAGGTGGAGGTCAGTATTTTATTATCTCTGCTCCTTGACATGTGCTCCATTTTTTGGCTGACACCATGTTCTACGGGCATCTGGTTGTTGTTCTATTGTGAAAACAATACAAATTTAGGTTTCTTAATCTACTTTGCCTCATATTATCACTACTATGACCATGACTTAGCTTTCAAATTTATGTGTTACTAAACTTGAAGTTTTATCTCTTATAAAACAAAGCTGATAAGTTGCAAGGCAGTAGGAAATCTGAGTCTTAGAGGATCAGAAGCCAAAAAAAAATTTTTTTTTTGCAAACATAGGATTAACTTTTTGCCAAAGTGACAGAGACAAGTTCTCCTGAAACTAGCATAGGCCTAGGTGCCAATCTGGTGCAATTTGCCATCATCTCTGACTCATGAAACGATCAAGCCTTTCATTAAAAGCGAGCGTGATGGGGACTCGCAGAGGAGGTGCTGAGAAGCTGGGGGCGGAGCCTGGCGGGGGTGACCTCTTGAGTCAAAGACCTTGCTCAGCAGTTGACACACTGGAGGCCCCCTGGCCACCAGCTGCTGCCTGCCCGACCGCTCCCCCCATCCAGCCCCTACGCCGGCCCCAGGACCCCAAGCCAGGCAGGAAGGAGACTCAAGGACCTCCCAGCAGACCCTCTGGCCTCCCACTAATCACAGATCACGGTACAAATCCCTGCCACTCACGGGGCTGGTAGCGACAGGCTCTGATTTTTATTCCATCACAGTAAACGTGTTAATTAAACTAAAGCCTCCAACTTAACTCTTGTGTGGGTTGACAGCTCTGACTATACAACAGAAAGTAATTTAGTTGAAAAGTGAAAAATACCATTTACTTGGATGAATGGTGAATCATGAAACTAGACCACTGAATTTGCAGAGAGTGTGAATGGTTCTAAGAGATCTTCTAAGTTTGTCTTCTTGTTTCTCATTTGAGGGCACAGAGGCCAAAGTCCAGGGTCTTAAGCTAATTAGTTGCAGCTGGGCCCAGAGCCCTGTCCCAAGCATGGACCTGGCAGCCAGCCCCCGGGACACTGTTCTGGGTCCCTCCCTCCACTGCCTGAACTCCACCCCTGACGACACTCCTACCCAACTCAGCACAGACCAACAAGCTCTTTGCTCACTGTTCAGGGATTGAAAGAAAATTTTCTCAATCATTTCCGCCAGGCTGACAGTGAGAGGTGATTTGGGAATACCCAGCCCCCCTCAGCCAATGTAGATTTAAGTTCCTATGATGCTTTCGGACCAGGATAGATGGTAGAAGGAATCACCTCAGAGTGCCTGCCTTTCCCATTCTATAACTATCTGCTCAGCAATGAGTCAAAAATCCATGTGAACTCCACATGATGACATTACAGTTTGTGCTATGATTTAGATATTAGGCATTTATTCAGTATGGATGCAGGAAACATTGTGTGCTATATATGATATATATAACATATGATATGAAAATATATAATATAAAACTTGGGGACATGTACCATTTTGGTAAACACTTGCTGGTAGTCCCAATCAAAGAGATGCTTCCTCTTGGATTATTAACTGCTATTTTGATTAATTAGGCCTTTTTGAATATTTTTTCTGTGATAACCATTATAAACCAATTTAAATAGCTATGTATTTTAGGAGAGTGTTTTCAATATCACCTAGCAAGTGGCTTTGATTTGGAAAGAAATAAAAGTCTAAAAATGTCCATTCTTCGTCATTAAACTGAGTAAAGGCATTGATTCAATCATTCAGAAACATTTTTTTCTTTCTTTTAAATGTATCTTTTTGAAGTATAGTTGATTTACAATGTTGTGTTAATTTCTGCTGTACAGCAACGTGATTTAGTTATACATATATGTACACATTCTTTTTCATATTCTTTTCCATTATGGTTAATCACAGGATATTGAATATAGTTCCCTGTCCTATACGGTAAGACCTTGTTGTTTATCTATTCTATATATAATAGTTTGCATCTGCGAATCCCATACTCCCAATCCATCCCTCCCCCACCTTCCCTCCCCCTTGGCAACCACAAGTCTGTTCTCTGTCTGTGAGTCTGCTTCTGTTTTATAGATAAGTTCATTTGTGTCATATTTTAGATTCCCCGTGTAAGTGATACCATACAAAAATTGTCTTTTTGACTTCACTTAGTATGAGCATGTCTAGGTCCATCCATGTTGCTGCAAGTGGCATTATTTCATTCTTTTTTATGGCTGACTAATATTCCATTGTATATATGTACCACATCTTCTTTATCCATTCATCTGTCGATGGACATTTAGGTTGTTTCCATGTCTTGGATCTTGTAAATAGTGCTGCTATGAACAATGGGGGCATGTATATTTTTGAAGTATAGCTTTGTCCAGATATATGCCCAGGAGTGGGATTACTGGATCACATGGCAACTCTGTTTTTAGTTTTTTGAGGAAACTCCTTACTGTTTTCCATAGTGGCTGCACCAACTTACATTCCCACCAACAATGTAGGAGGGCTCCCTTTTCTCCACACCCTTCCAGCATTTGTTATTTGTAGGTTTTTTAATTATGGCCATTCTGACCGGTATGAGGTGACATCTCACTATAGTTTTGATTTGCATTTCTCTGATATTTAGTGATACTGAGCATCTTTTCATGTGCCTGTTGACCATCTGTATGTCTTCTTTGGAGAAATGTCTATTTAGGTCTTCTGCCCATTTTTTGATTGGGTTGTTCACTTTTTTGTTATTGAGTTTTATGAGCTATCTATATATTTTGGAAATTAAGCCCTTGTCACTCGCATCATTTGCAGATATTTTCTCCCAGCCTGTAGGTTGTGTTTTCATCTTGTGGTTTCTCTTGTTGTTCAAAAGCTTGTAAGTTTGGAGGGACCTTCAACATGGCAGAGCAGTAAGACGTGGAGATCACCTTCCTCCCCACAGATACATCAAAAATACATCTACACGTGGAACAACTCTTACAGAACACCTACTGAATGCTGGCAGGAGACCTCAGACTTCCCAAGAGGCAAGAAACTCCCCCACGTACCTGGGCAGAGCAAAAGAAAAAAAAAGAGAGACAAAAGAATAGGGATGGGACCTGCACCTCTGGGAGGGAGCTGTGAGGGAGGAAATATTTCCATACACTAGGAAGCCCCTTCACTGGCAGAGAAGGTGGGTGGGCAGGGGTAAGCTTTGGAGCCACGGAGGAGAGTGCAGCAACAGGGGTGCAGAGGGCAAAGCAGAGAGATTCCGGCACAGAGGATTGCTGCCAACCAGCACCCACCAGCCTGAGAGGCTTGTCTGTTCACCTGCCGGGGCAGATGGGAGCTGGGAGCTGAGAATCGGGCTTCAGAGATCAGATCCCAGGGAGAGAACTGAGGTTGGCTGCATGAACACAGCCTGAAGGGGGCTAGTGCACCACAGCTAGCTGGGAAGGAGTTCAGGAAAAAGTCTGGACCTGCTGGAGAGGCAAGAGACCATTGTTTTGGGGTGTGCAAGGAGAGGGGATTCCTTCCCTGTCTGCCCACAGAAGGCAGAGTATTGCCTAAATGAACAGAGGTGGGCATGAGCCACGGCTCTCATCGCAGACCCCAGAGATGGGCATGAAACACTAAGGCTGCTGCTGCAGCCACCATGAATTCTGTGTGCAAGCACAGGTCACTATCAACACCTCCCTTCCAGGAGACTGTGCAGCCCACCACTGCCAGGGTCCCATGATCCAGTGATAACTTCCCCGGGAGAACACATTGCACACCTCAGGCTGTTGCAACGTGATGTTAGTCTCTGCCGCCGCAGGCTTGCCCTGCATTCCGTACCCCTCCCTCCCCACAGCTTGAGTGAGCCAGAGCCCCTTAACCAGCCTCTGCTTTAATCCCATCCTGTCTGGGTGGGAACAGAAGCCTGAGGGCAACCTACACACAGAGGCGGGGCCAAATCCAAAGCTGAACCCCAGGAGCTGTGCAAACAAAGATGAGAAAGGGAAATCTCTCCCAGCAGCCCCAGGAGCAGCGGATTAAATCCCCACAATCAACTTGATGTACCCTGCATCTGTGGAATACCTGAATAGATAACGAATCATCCCAAAATTGAAGCGGTGGACTTTGGGAGCAACTGTAGACTTGGGGTTTGCTGTGTATGACTGATTTGTTTCTGATTTTTATGTTTATCTTAGTATAGTTTTTAGCACTTGTTATCATTGGTGGATGTGTTTATTGGTTTGGTTGCTCTCTTCTCTTTTTTTTAATTGCTTTTTTGTTTTTTTATTTTAATAATTTTTCATTGTTTTATTTATTTTATTTTAGTTTTTCTCTTTCTTTTTTTCTCCCTTTTTTTCTGAGCCATGTGGCTGACAGGGTCTTGGTGCTCCAGCCTGGTGTCAAGCCTGAGCCTCTGAGGTGGGAGAGCTGAGTTCAGGACATTGGACCACCAGAAAGCCCCAGTAATATCAGTCAGCGAGAGCTCTCCCAGAGATCTCCATCTCAACACTAAGACCCAGCTCCACCCAACGGCCAGCAACCTCCAGTGCTGGATGCCTCATGTCAAACAACTAGCAAGACAGGAACACAACCCCACCTGTTAGCAGAGAGGCTGCCTAAAATCATACTAAGTTCACAGACACCCCAAAACACACCACTGGACACAGCCCTGCACACCAGAAAGAAAAGATCCAGCCTCACCCACCAGAACACAGGTTCCAGTCCTCTCTACCAGGAAGCCTACACAAGCCACTGAACCAACCTTACCCACTGGGGGAAGACACCAAAAACAATGGGAACTATGAACCTGCAGCCTGCGAAAAGGAAACCCCAAGCACAGTAATTTAAGCAAAATGGGAAGACAGAGAAATACACAGCAGGTGAAGGAGCAAGGTAAAAACCCACCAGAACAAACAAATGAAGAGGAAATAGGCAGTCTATCTAAATGAGAATTCAGAGTAATGATAGGAAAGATGATTCAAAATCTTGGAAATGGAATGGAGAAAATACAAGAAACGTTTAACAAGGACCAAGAAGAACTAAAGAGCAAACAAACAATGATGAACAACACAATAAATGAAATTAAAAATTCTCTAGAAGAAATCAATCACAGAATAACTGAGGCAGAAGAATGGATACGTGACCTGGAAGATAAAATAGTGGAAATAACTACCACAGAGCAGAATAAAGAAACAAGAATGAAAAGAATTGAGGACAGTCTCAGAGACATCAGGGACAACATTAAACACACCAACATTCGGATTATAGGGGTACCAGAAGAAGAAGAGGAAAAGAAAAAGAAAGGTTCTGAGAAAATATTTGAAGAGATTATAGCAGAAAATTTCCCTGACATGGGAAAGGAGATAGTCAGTCAAGTCCAGGAAGTGCAGAGAGTCCCACACAGGATAAATCCAAGGAGAAACACACCAAGACATATGCTAATCAAGCTATCAAAAATTAAATACAAAGAAAAAATATTAAAAGCAGCAAGGGAAAAGCAACAAATAACATACAAGGGAATCGCCATAAGGTTAACAGCTGATTTTTTAGCAGAAACTCTCCAAGCCAGAAGGGAGTGGCAGTACATATTTAAAGTGATGAAAAGGAAAAACCTACAACCAAGATTACTCTAACCAGCAAGGATCTCATTCAGATTCAATGGAGAAATTAAAACCTTTACAGACAAGCAAAAGTTAAGAGAATTCAGCACCACTAAACCAGCTTTACAGCAAATGCTAAAGGAACTTCTCCAGGCAGGAAACACAAGAGAAGGAAAAGAACTACAAAAATAAACCCCCCAAAATTAAGAAAATGGCAATCGGAATATACATATCGATAATTACCTTAAATGTCAATGGATTAAATGCTCCAACCAAAAGACATACACTTGTTGAATGGATACAAAAACAAGACCCATATTATGCTGTCTACAAGAGACCCACTTCAGACCTAGGGACACATACAGACTGAAAGTGAGGGGATGGAAAAAGATACTCCATGCAAATGGAAATCAAAAGAAAGCTGGAGTAGCAACTATATCAGACAAAATAGACTTTAAAATAAAGACTGTTAGAAGAGACAAAGAAGGACACTGCATAATGACCAAGGGAGAAATCCAAGAAGAAGATATAACAATTGTAAATATTTATGCACCCAACATAGAAGCACCTCAATACATAAGGCAAATGCTAACAGCCATAAAAGGGGAAATCGACAGTAACACAGTCATAGTAGGGGACTTTAACACCTCACTTTCACCAATGGACAGATCATCCAAAATGAAAATAAATAAGGAAACACAAGCTTTAAATGACACATTAAACAATATAGACTTAATTGATATTTATAGGACATTCCATCCCAAAACAACAGAATACACTTTCTTCTCAAGTGCTCATTGAACATTCTTCAGGATAGATCATATCTTGGGTCACAAATCAAGCCTTGGTAAATTTAAGAAAATTGAAATCATATCAAGTATGTTTTCTGACCACAACACTATGAGACTAGATATCACTTACAGGAAAAAAACAGTAAAAAATACAAACACATGGAGGCTAAACAATATGCTACTAAATAACCAAGAGATCACTGAAGAAATCAAAGAGGAAATCAAAAAGTACCTAGAAACAAATGACAATGAAAACACAAAAACCCAAAATCTATGGGATGCAGCAAAAGCAGTTCTAAGAGGAGAGTCTATAGCAATGCAATCCTACCTGAAGAGACAAGAAACATTTCAAATAAACAACCTAACCTTACACCTAAGGCAATTAGAGAATGAAGAACAAAAAAATCCCGAAGTTAGCAGAAGGAAAGAAATCATAAAGATCAGATCAGAAATAATTGAAAAAGAAATGAAGGAAACAACAGCAAAGATCAATAAAACTAAAAGTTGGTTCTTTGTGAAGATAAACAAAATTGATAAACCACTAGCCAGACTCATCAAGAAAAAAAGGGAGAAGACTCAAAACAACAGAATTAGAAATGAAAAAGGAGAAGTAACAACTGACACAGCAGAAATACAAAGAATCATAAGGGATTACTACAAGAACTACATGCCAATAAAATGGACAACCTAGAAGAAATGGACAAATTCTTAGAAAAGCACAACCTTCTGAGACTGAACCAGGAAGAAATAGAAAATATAAACAGACCAATCACAAGTAAGTAAATTGAAACTGTGATTAAAAATCTTCCAACAAACAAAAGCCCAGGACCAGATGGCCTCACAGGTGAATTCTATCAAACATTTAGAGACAAGCTAACACCTATCCTTCTCAAGCTGTTCCAAATTATAGCAGAGGGAGGAACACTCCCAAACTCATTCTATGAGGCCACCATCACCCTGATACCAAAACCAGACAAAAATATCACAAAAAAAGAAAACTATAGGCCAGTATCACTGATGAACATAGATGCAAAAATCCTCAACAAAATACTAGCAAACAGAATCCAACAGCACATTAAAAGGACCATACACCATGATCAAGTGGGGTTTATCCCAGAAATGCAAGGATTCTTCAGTATATGCAAATCAATCAATGTGATACACCATATTAACAAATTGAAGAATAAAAACAATATGATCATCTCAATAGATGCAGAAAAAGCTTTTGACAAAATTCAACACCCATTTATGATAAAAGCCCTCCAGAAAGTAGGCATAGAGGGAACCTAACTCAACATAATAAAGGCTATATATGAAAAACCCACAGCAACATCATTCTCAATGGTGAAAAACTGAAACCATTTCCTCTAAGATCAGGAACAAGACAATGTTGTCCACTCTCACCACGATTACTCAACATAGTTTTGGAAGCTTTAGCCACAGCAGTCAGAGAAGAAAAAGAAATAAAAATCCAAATCAAAAAAGTAAAGGTGTCACTGTTTGCAGATGGCATGATACTATACATAGAGAATCCTAAAGATGCTACCAGAAAACTACTAGAGCTAATCAATGAATTTGGTAAAGTAGCAGGATACAAAAGTAATTCACAGAAATCTCTTGCATTCCTATACACTAATGATGAAAAATCTGAAAGAGAAATTAAAAAAACACTCCCATTTACCATTGCAACAAAAATAATAAAATACCTAGGAATAAACCTATTTAAGACCTGTATACAGAAAACTATAAGACACTGATGAAATAAATTAAAGATGATACAAACAGATGGAGAGATATACCATGCTCTCGGACTGGAAGAATCAACATTGTGAAAATGACTATACTACCCAAAGCAATCTACAGATTCAATGCAATACCTACCAAAATACCAATGGCATTTTTCACAGAACTAGAACAAAAATTTTCACAATTTGTATGAAAACACAAAAGACCCTGAATAGCCAAAGCAATCTTGCGAAAGAAAAACTGAGTGGGAGGAATCAGGCTCCCTGACTTCAGGCTATACTACACAGCTACAGTAATCAAGACAGTATGGTAACTGGCACAAAAACAGAAATATAGATCAATGGAACAGGATAGAAAGCCCAGAGATTAAACCCATGCACATATGGTCACCTTATCTTTGATAAAGGAGACAAGAATATATTATGGAGAAAAGGCAGCCTCTTCAATAAGTGGTGCTGGGAAAAATGGACAGCTACAGGTAAAAGAATGAAATTAGAGCACTCCCTAACAGCATACACAAAAATAAATTCAAAATGGATTAAAGACCTAAATGTAAGGCCAGACACTAAAACTCTTAGAGGAAAACATAGGAAGAATATTCTTTGACATAAATCACAGCAAGATCTTTTTTGACCCACCTCCTAGAGAAATGGAAATAAAAACAAAAATAAACAAATGGGACCTAATTAAACTTAAAAGTTTTTGCACAGCAAAGGAAACCATAAACAAGACGAAAAGACAACCCTCAGAATGGGAGAAAATATTTGCAAATGAAGCAACTGACAAAGGATTAACCTCCAAAATATACAAGCAGCTCATGCAGCTCAATATCAAAAAAAAACCAAACAACCCAATCCAAAAATGGGCAGCAGATCTAAATAGACATTTCTCCAAAGAAGATATATAGGTTGCCAACAAACACATGAAAGTATGCTCAACATCACTAATCATTAGAGAAATGCAAACCAAAACTACAGTGAGGTATCACCTCACACCTGTCAGAATGGCCATCATCAAAAAATCTATAAACAATAAATCCTGGAGAGGGTGTTGAGAAAAGGGAGCCCTCTTGCACTGTTGGTGAGAATGTAAATTGATACAGCCACTATGGAGAACAGTATGGAAGGTCCTTAAAATACTAAAAATAGAACTACCGTATGACCCAGCAATCCCACTACTGGACATATACCCTGAGAAAACCATAATTCAAAAAGAGCCATGTATCACAATGTTCATTGCAGCACTATTTAAAATAGCCAGGACATGGAAGCAACCTAAGTGTCCATTGACAGATGGATGGATAAAGAAGATGTGGCACACATATAAAATGAGATATTAGTCAGCCATGAAAAGAGACAAAATTGAATTATTTGTAGTGAAGTGAATGGACATAGAGTCTGTTATACAGAGTGAAGTAAGTCAGAAAGAGAAAAACAAATACAATATGCTAACACACATACATGGAATCTAAAAAAAGAAAAGGTTCTGATAAACCTAGGGGCAGGACAGGATAGACTCAGACATAGAGAATGGACTTGAGGACATGGTAGTGGGGGAGGGTAAGCTGGGACGAAGTGAGAGAGTGGCATGGACATATATACACTACTAAATGTAAAATAGATAGCTAGTGGGAAGCAGCTACATTGCATGGGGAGATCAGCTTGGTGCTTTGTGTCCCCCTAGAGGGGTGGGAGGGAGGCTTAAGAGGGAGGGGATATGGGGATATATGTATACATATAGCTGATTCATATTGTTATACAGCAGAAACTAACACAACATTGTAAAGCAATTATACTCCAATGAAGATGTTAAAAAAAAAGCTTGGGGCTTCCCTGGTAGTGCAGTGGTTGAGAGTCCGCCTGCCGATGCAGGGGACACGGGTTCGTGCCCCAGTCCGGGAAGATCCCACATGCCGCGGAGTGGCTGGGCCCGTGAGCCATGGCTGCTGAACCTGCGTGTCCGGAGCCTGTGCTCCTCAACGGGAGAGGCCACAACAGTGAGAGGCCCGCGTACCGCAAAAAAAAAACACAAAAAAATACTTGTAAGTTTGATTAGGTCCCACTTGTTTATTTTTGCTTTTATTTCTATTGCCTTGGAGAGTGATCTAAGGAAACTTTGGTACGATTTATGTCAGAGAATGTTTTGCCTATGTTCTCTTCTAGGAGTTTCATGGTATCATGACTTATGTTTAAGTCTTTAAGCCATTTTGGGTTTATTTTTGTGTATGGTGTGAGGGTGTGTTCTAACTTCATTGATTTACACGTGGCTGGCCAACTTTCCCAGCACCACTTGATGAAGAGATTGTCTTTTTTCCCATTGTATATTCTTGCCTCCTTTGTTGAAGATTAGTTGGCTGTAGGCGTGTGGGTTTCATTCTGGGTTCTCTATTCCGTTCCATTGATCCATAATCATTCAGAATCATTTATGGAGTGTCTACTAGGTTTCAAATATTCAGCTAAATGCAGAGTCGTCTATAGGAAGCGAAACAGATATATTGTTGCTCTTAACACAGTTACGATCTAGGAGAACTGGAGGCTTTTCTGATGCATACTTTCACCTGCAGCCCCAGCCCATGGACACGTAGAGATCCACGTGCACTGGTGAACTAAAGGACGGATAAACAAAACATGCTCTGCGCGTTCGAACCCACACCGCCCATCCCGGAGGGATGATACTGACCTAAGAAAGCCGGGTCTTTACCTTCTTAGGAAGTAGAACTGCAGTGGCACCGGCCACCGCATTCTGCCACATATGGACCATACTTTCAGTAGCTACTTAGTGCAGAAACTTATAAGGTTCATTTTGAAGGCATTGGGTGACCTCAGTTTTATATGCAAAAAATAATTATTTTCCTTCTTTCTCCTGTTTTCAATTCAAAGACATTCTTTTCATAAAGCCCAAGGGGAAAAACCAAGTAAATGTTAAACAAATGCACTTAGGAATAAAAGCTAAAAACTGAAACCAAAGCAACATCTCGGGCAGGACTCAGGTAAGCAGTCCTGGCCGGGTAACAGCCTCAGGCGGCTGGGGCTGGGAGGGGTGGCCAGGCCAGTGGGAGAACAAGGGTGGCCCAGGGCCAGACCTTCAGCAGTGGGTGGTCTGCTCTGGGCAGGGCTGGGCCGTGGGCTGCAGGTGAGCCCCCAGTGTGTTTCCAATTTGGGGAACAGAAACATACCATAAAAGCTGTAAATATATACAGCTTGCCCTTCCCATATGCCAATATGTCTCTGGACACCCTTCCCGGAAGACAGCAGTTGTTTCAAGAGAATTCCAGAGAGAAACAGGTTCGACCCGGTGGAATAACAGCCAGAGGCTCAGTGTCCTGAACCGGGTGACAGAGGAGGTGAGGGGAGAGCAAAAGAACAAAGCATGTCTGTTGTCCTCCTGATCCAGGCTTCTGGCTATGCTTTGTAATCTTTCTGTTTCCTTTGGACCAGTTTAAGTGGAGGATTGTCATGCATTTTTGAACTGCACTGAACGCTATTTCAAACTCTCCTAAGATGAGCAAATGCTAAAAAGCCAACTGGGGACCAAGGGCTTACACTGAACACAGTCTAAATGTTTGCTGCAGCCCACCCAGCCCCAGGGTCCCTTTTCTCCATCTGAACTGAATTCCAGATGTCTCACAAGCACATAAGATCTGTATTGTCCTCTGGGCACAAGAGTGATGCAGCCCCTGCCTCGAGTCCAAATAGCACCTGTGAAGCATTTACACCCAACAGCGGAACGTGGGCTCCCAGGGAAATCTGCGTTGTATAAAAACTGGGCTCATTTTAAGATGCAGTTGTGAATACAAGCATCAACATTTATGATGTCACCTTCATCCTCTTCCTTGGCAAATACATCTTATATCTTTTTTATTCAATATTTTTAAATTCTCACTTTCTTGTTAGACTTACAGTATGACATTCCAGTTCTGCCACTTACCCCTTAATGAGACATGGGGGGCATCATTAAGGCTCTAGGACTGTGTTTCTGGGTCTGTAAGCAGGGACAATTGATCGTAACACTGACCTCATGAAGCCAGAAGGGAACCCCTGACCCTGCTTCAAACTGCACACACCGCGCACTTCCCCTTCCTCTCTGTTGGCTTTGTTTCATCATCTGACACACCATATGCTTTACTCTAGTTGTCTGCTGTTCATCATCCCCCTCACCAGAATTAAGTTCCATGAGAACAGAATTTTCCCTATTTACTCACTGCTGCATTTCCAACATCCACAACAGTGCTTGACACATAAAGGGCGCAGATGTTTGTTGAATGAATGAATGTGTGTTTCCAGCTCATGCAAGCTACTGGCACATAGGACGCACCCATCAAGTGTCAGCAGCTGTGGTGCTGGCCCTGGAAGGTCACCTGCAGAGGGTCTGCTCTCTTGTTTACAACCCAGAACAAAGAAAATTACTTTATTTGCATGAAACAGTCAACATGTATTTATAGAGTAGCTATAAATTAGAGAACATTAGAGCATATTTTGCAAAATGTACTCTGTAAACCACCAACATCAGATAAGTTGGGGGATCTTTAAAACAGACTATGTCTATATGTGTATATATATAGGGGTTGGGGAGAGACCCATATAAATAGATGTAATGTGATATGGATGTGGAGGCAGGTATGGATGGGTCCTCCTTACTGAATCTGAATTCACTGTTGATGGGAACAATATCTTACTCTCTTTCGTGGCATTCTTAGTTTACATAGGAATCAGCTGACATCTTGTTCAAGGAATACAGGGCTCTGGGCTTCATCCAGACACTTGGTCAGCAGTGCCTGGGCAACCCCAAAAACCTGCCCTGTAAAGCTCTCCTATTTCATCTGATGCTGGTGGCTACAAACCACATTCTGCAAAATATGCTCCAGTGTTCTGTGCAGAAGCTACTCTATAAATACTTGTTAACTGTTTAACCCCCCCAAAAAATTATTTGTTCCTATTTACAAACAAAAGAGCAGGATATAGATAGTTTAAGCAGCAAAGTAAATCTTAAAACGGTGTAAGATGGTGGAAATATCTCCAAGAGCCAGAGCCAGGCTTCCAGCTTCACATGGAGCCATCGCAGGGGCTCCTCTGAAAGGTGCTCCTGCCGCTGGCCACGTGCGGGGCCAGCCAGGTGCCAGAGGCTTCTCCCCCGCCCCTCCCAGGTGGGTCACTGGGTCTGACTGAGAGCTGAGGTCACACATCTGCAGGCTGCCCCTGGGACACCTGAGACAGAGCAAACATGTGGAGCAAACTGGAGCAAACATCCAAAGCCTTGATTCTGGCCTTGAATCTGCCACTTAATAAGGTATTCAAGATGCCTCACAACCTCAGGTGGCAAAGGTCCCCAAAAGCTGAAACACCCGCTGAAATTCTCCTCACTTCCCAGAGGCCATGAAACACTGCCTGCAAGTGAAATGCATTCAAAGTGGCCATGGCAATCACTACTTTCTTAAAAGAGGTGTGGTCATCCAAATTCAGGGTCTGACATGCATCAGCCCAAATACAGCCACCAGCCACGGTCTTACATGTGCATTGGGCCAATCTAAGAAAATAATCAGCCCAATAAATCACAGTAACTACTTGTTGCTAAATTATGGCAAAAGGTGTCTGTTTACCAACATCACAGGTTATTCTCTTCGTGATATTGAAGGAAACAGAGCTGAACACTTTGGAGTGGCTAGAACATAGATAAAAATGTAAAGAAATTTAAAAAATAAGTTTTAGGAGGCATATTTTCTTTCATAGTTGTAATAACATTAGGTCACTAATAACTATGAGAATGGTGTTAAAGTATGCAAAGTTGCATAGCACAGAGACTAAGCAAAGTGCTTTGAATGCTGGAAGGCAATTCACTTCAGAATATGGGAGTCATCATTTAAAATATGTAGCCCTTACATAGTCATTCAACTCATTGTCTAGGTTGAGATTTTAAATTATAGGTGCAAGACTTTCACGCTGGACTAGGGCTGCCTCTAATCCACTTTAAGGAAATCTTTCCATTCTCTCATTATTTGGGGGAGGAAGGTAGCATTTCTGCCAAAAATAAAATGTTTTCTGTAACAATTGGCTATATGAAGTAAAATTGGAGAATAAAACAATGCCTCATTCTTGGATCACTCAACATTGTCATGTTTCAATGCAATGTTGATTCCAAGGCAATCAATTTACTGTGTTGAACCCACAGAATTTTATCATCAATTATTAGTGAAAGCAATTGATGTGTTTCCACTTTATTATTTTGAAATTTTTATGGAGTCATTTAAGGAGATGTTTTAGCCTCTGGTGGAGGAAATCTTGTGCGTTGAAGACGTGCTCTTCAATTAAATGGTCAATGTCCTTCAACAGGGATTTCCAATCAGATTCCAGTCACCACCTGCCAAGTAAAAATACTGATCGCTGGATAAGCAAGAAATGTTCACGAGAAACCCTTGGGCAAAATAAATGATCTGTGTTTTATTTTTAAATGTACAAAAGATTCAGAGACAGAGAGAGGGCAGGAGAGAGAGAGAAAGAGAGTAGGTGCTGATTTGTCTCTCCATTTATATGAACTGTGTAGAAACAGACTCTCAGGGACTCTCCAAACTACTTAGGAGGAGAGTGGAGTGAGGGGGAGAGTCCTGATTTATTCTACATTAATATAAATTGTTTATTTCTTTTACAGTGAAAATGTATTTTCATGTTACTGGTGTTATTTAACAAAATTCAAAAAGAAATACAGTACCATACTGTACTTTTAGAAATATATTAGTGAAGGTTAACAATTGACACAGCACAATAAATAACTGTTCATACTGTTAAAAAAAAAAAAAAAGATTCAGAAGAGAAAAAATGCTAGTAAGCAAAGGAATAGCTGGCTATAAACCCCCAGGTTGAAGTCCCTTGGTCAGCAGAAAAACTGAAATGGCATGCTAATCAAAGCTCCATTTAGCATGAAGGATAAATTAACACAGTGGTTACCATAGCAACAAAGGGAGTCTAAGGGTATTGGGGTACCCGCATTAAAACAGGTAACATCATAGTTGATATACTTGTGGAATAAATTGATCTTGATAATTCACTGCACTCACTCTCACCTGATGCATATCACCCTGTCTAAGAAAAACTGGGCCATACAGGACCAATGTATTTACATAAATTACATTAAGAAATAAACTAACAGAAAATACTAAATACATGTAAGACAGATGAATTTTGTTGACCATCAATTGCCACTGAGATTTCCCAGACAACCTCGGCTTGAAAACTCTTTCACTTCACCTAATGTCAGTGTCCAGGGGTCCAAGCAAGCCCTGGAGACCATGGGGGATTTGTTCCCCGTCAGCATCCTAACCTCAGAGATGCTCAGACACCGAAGCCCCAGCTCACAGACAGCAGCTTCATCTCCTCCTCCTGCCTGCTTCTGTGGGAGGCACAGCCCCGCCCCTCATCCGCCTTTTACCCAGTTTGTCCCCACGAACATGGATATCCACTGAGGTTCCCGACTCCTGTTCTTTCTACAAAATAAGCCTGTATTTTCATCTTGTTTACATAGTTACCTTAAAAAGGTTAGTATAAGAAACTAGGAGGCCTAGTGGGAGCAAACATCCAACGCCTTGATTCTGGCCTTGAATCTGCCACTTAATAAGCTGTGTGATCTTAAGACACTTAACTTTTCTGAACACTTTCCTACAAAGGTGAGAGCATGGGAATAGATTAGTAATTTTCAATTTTTATTAAGCAGTGAAATTCTTTAAGTTTTTCAAAAGTGTAATATTAAGCAGAAGCTCAATTTAAAAATGAAGGAGGGTTGTTCTAGATTAAGGGCCCTACTACCAGAAGCTCAGGCTTGCTGGTCTCTCATGGGGCTCCCTGGAGCTCTTGAAATACTGGTGCTAGTTCCAATGCAATATGACATGAGAATATCAAGTAACTCAACAACAAGAAAAACAAATGGAGATTTTCACACAAAGACATGGGAAGCACAAAATGGTACTGTCTCTAAAATGGGGACATCTCAGTTCTTGATGAAAGAGGAGATATGGGGAAGTTGTAATTTGTAAAGGGAATGACCCAGGTTAACATTTACAGTAGCAGCCTTGAATCACAGCGATTGATTGGGGGATAGCTTGTTTCACTGACAAAGTAGCATGCATTAGGTCGAGTCTGGTTACATGGACGATCACACCCAGTCTGCAGTGGCTTGACCACACAGAGAATTATTTTTCACAGAAAACAAGCAGATGTAGGTAGGCAATCTAGCTCTCAAACAGCAAACCCACAATATCAACAGTGTCCCACCGGTTTTCTGCCTCATGCGTCCTGGGCTTGGCTCTTGTCTTAATGGCTTCCTCTTGGCCCTGGCTTGGGGGATAAGAAACAACATGTGTAGCCAACCAAGGAGCCACCACACCCTCACATGGGGCTTCAGTTAGCAAGGGGGCCAAGGAGAACACGCATCGGGCAGCTGTGTCTTCCCCTGACCTTCCCATGGGCTCTCTGCGTTTTCCTCCATGTCTGCTCCAACGTGGCTGACCTAAACCACCCTTGTGGCCCCTTCCTTCCAGCTCCCAGCAAGGCTTGGCCAGCAGGAAGTCCATCTGAGGGAGGGAAAGAATGTGCTTGGGCTGTCTTCCCCTTGCTCCCACCCTGTACAGTCGTCCCAAGGTCATTTGTCTCTCTCCTGAAGCCAGATCCTCTGCATTGTTCTGACCCTCATCCTTCTGGGTCTGGGAGGTGGGAAGCCCCTAAGTACTGCAGTAGCCTTTGTGGTTTCCCCATGGCCTGTCCCTAACCTTGTAAATCATCATATCATTAAATTTCCCCTACTAATTCTAATGACAGATGAGTGCATCTATGAACCATGCGCTAGCAGAGTACCCACTTTGGCCAGTCAGCCCCTGGACACTGTCTTCTGCAGAACCCTACACATTTCTCACCAGCATGTTGCCTTCAGTTCAAAATCCAGGATTGCAGATGATACGAGGACAAGATGTGGCTCCTCCAGTCCACCAACCCATTAACTTAAAAGATAAAACTAGCTGCCCTGCTGACATATTCCACGTGCTCTGGTGCTGAGGAAACGGGAACAAAACTGAATCACACAGTAAACCCTCGGTCATCAACACGCTGCGGACACTGGCTCGGGAAGACTCTCCACCTGAGGATGGGGAAACGAAACCCTCAGTCTGAGGCAGCTAATGTGAGACCACAACGAAACGTCCTAACAAATGACAGAGGTGCTGGACCTGACGTCCCAGAGCCACTGACCAACCCCTGAAGCTCCTACCCTTTGTGTACGTGTGTAATGTACATACATACGCATGTATATGTGTATATGCATTGTACATGTATATTTTAAGCCACCTTTGAGTTTCCCATTATTGTTACAAAAATCATTGCTAAAACATTCATTCTCAACTTTTGGGTCAACTATAGCCAGAGCATGATAGACTTAATGGTGGTTTGAACAGAATGTGTGACTTATCAACCTTGAAAGTAAAAATCAGAGGCCCAGATGCTGAGGCGATTGAAAGAAAGAAAATGCTTGTAGAGTAGAAGGTCAGGTGTATTATCGATAATAAGTGTAAGGTTAAAGCATATGTCTTTGGAAATTTCCAGTGGAACAAGTGGAAAAGCAAAACACAGAGAAATAATTCCATTAGTCTTGGACACCAGGGAGAGAGCTGGGGGGAAGCAGACCACCCCCAGACGTCAAAGGACATAATTTTAAATCTAACATGTTTAAAATAATGTAAATTAATGCTTCTAACTTTTAAGGTGTGTGGAATCCCCTGGGATCTTACTGAAATGCAGACTCAGATTCTCAGGTGGTGGGGGGAGGGGTCTGCATTGAGAGGATGCCAGGCTGGCCGGGGACTTGCACCACCTGCACCTGGGGGCCAACACCAGCTGCAGGAACGGCTTCAGGAACTGAACATCTGTGGAGTGGAAAGGACTCAGGGCCTCAAAACACGGGTTGTTTTATTCTGTTTGAGGTTGTTTACTTGATCTGACCATTATAAGTCAACGATTTTTGGAAAGGACAGTGTATATGTACAGAATGTGGCATAATGTGCAAGTGGTCTCTCCTTGACCTTTGAAGAAGATTTTCTAGGACGTGATGATGAATGATGATGATGATGAATATAACGAGAAGGACAATAATAAAGAGGAATCTTTCTTGAGTAACAAAAAGGAGCTGCACTGTACTGCTACATATTCTTCCAAAGCCCCTCACCCTCACTCCCCAAACTCAAGTCTAGCCAGAGTCCGCTTGGAGGTAATGAGACTTGGAAATGCAGAACTCCACAGCAGTAAACACGACGTCTTTGTATATCTGCAAATATCACAATGTTCTTCCATAGCTTATCATTATTTAAATATTAGGATTAAAATAACTATTGTAAAAATATGAAGAAATAATCAAAATAATCCTAAAGCATCCAAGATTGTTTTAAAAATCTATTTCTATGTAGTGACATAAATTTAAATTTCCAAAAAATAATAATGAATAGCAATTTTCCTTATGAAGTACATATTTCTTTAAAAATAAATTAACCAGATTCTTTAAATAACAAACACCCTTAGCACGTTTAGGACTCAATTCAACTTAAATTTCACCCATGTTCTCAAGGATACACGTAAACTATTACAAGCATATTCTCAGGGTCAGCTCTGCAAAAATACTTTCTAAAAAAATTAGCTAGTTATTCAGATGGAATTTCTACAGATGCCAAACATTTGAAAGCATCTGAATGATTGATTCCATTTTTCATTTTTTATCTGAATGTTCTTGCTTTTTGTAGAGTGGATATTGCCATACTATATATCAGTTTCTCAAAACTGAGTGCATTTTAAAAGATGGAGGAAATTATAATTACCAAACCCCTGCATATGAGACTATTCTTTCACAAACCTGCTAATCATAAGGGTTCAAATAAAAGTCAAAAATGTAAAGAGCTCTTTTACTTCTTGTACATACAAATTATATCAGAAATGAAGCTGGACCCAATGAAAGCTACAAATTTGGAATTGATATAAATTTGTTTCTACTATTTTCTATCACTCTAATTTCAACATGCTGACAACAAAAATGGAATTTCTTCATACTGTGGTATGTACATGAACTTCATCATTAGAAATTTCATCAAGATTTGAGTAAGAGCACAGTCAGGAAGTAAGAAGCACTGTCAACCACTTTAAATAGGACCTCAATTAATTTTAGCAAAAAAGTCCCTTGAAAACTGTTTATTGCTATCAACTCAACTAGGAATGCTTTTAAAATTACACCGATCAATTCCAGGTTGTTCCAACACAGATCTCCACGAGACTGGTTACATTCTCATTAATGCCGTGGTTATTGATGACATTTAGTCAGGGCCTGCCTGAAGAAAGTCTGGTAACCAAGATTCTGAATAATGTAAGCTGTATTTACTTTCTGCTATTTATGTCCAGCTACTACTTCATAAAATAAATGCAATACGATATTAAAACCAAGTGCCACGTTTAAAGGTGCTGTCTTCTCTCAGACTCAAATGCTCCCACTGTGTGGGGAGAAAATAATCCCCCATTGCCATTGACTTAAACCCCATTGTACAAGATATTGTTCACATTTCTGCCGCAACACTGTTAGAATATGCTCATTGCTCCTTCTTGGATTTTTTTTTTTTTTTTTTTTTTTTTTTTTGCGTTACGCGGGCCTCTCACTGTTGTGGACTCCCCCGTTGTGGAGCACAGGCTCCAGACACGCAGGCTCAGCGGCCATGGCTCACAGGCCTAGCCGCTCTGCGGCATGTGGGATCTTCCCGGACCGGGACACGAACCCATGTCCCCTGCATCGGCAGGCGGACTCTCAACCACTGCGCCACCAGGGAAGCCCTTGGATCATTTTTAATGTGTGTTTTTGTAAATATGCAGAATGGTTACCTATGAAATAAAACCATATGATACATTAGCAGGACTCATACCTGCAACATGCAGCTTTTCAGTAATGTCCAGGAGTAAAGAAGAAGCAGGACAACGGGGAAGGGGTATCATGCCAGGTAAGGACACGGCGTCGAGGAGGCGAGAATGAAACCAGGAGACCTCAGCCTCTTCAGGTCTTTAAAGCCTCTGAAAAGGATCCATAATAGGGCATAATAATTATATGACTGTGGCCATTCGTTTATAGATAGAGGAAAAAAAGATAGGAATAAAATGGATCTTTTCTGGATATGGGAAAGTGGGACCAGCACATGGGTTACAAAAATTCTGAATCCACGTGCTGCCAGCAATGGAAGAGTAAACATGAAGTCTGCTAGAGACACGAGTACGAAAGATTGTAAAATGCTAAGCCGTTCAAGAAATATCCACCAATACCGCTCAAAACTGTGAAGAAAAAATAGTGAATTTCAATTTGAACATATACAGAGGGAAAATAAGCCGAAGTGTGCCTGAGGCACGTCATCAATTTTTAGCCACTCAGCAGCAGAGCCTGGGTCCTGAGAGAGGGGTACCCATGCACTTAAGGGGCAGAGGCGACAGCTAAACTCGGTCCAACACCATAGTCAGCAGGAGGGTGGCAGGTGCAGTGATGATGCTTTGACAAACTTGTCGTGGCAACTCCACTATGACAGGTTCTAAGACAGACAACAAAAAACGTTGCCATATAAGGACAAAAGCAGGATGCAGAAAGGACAGAGGCCAGGTGAGTATTTGGTCAAAGGCAACGGACACGAATCGTGTGAAAACCCAACACTGCCTGTTGCTTAGTTACAGAGACTTCCGCATCCTTTGTCTAAAAAGACTTGCAGATGAAGGAGTAAGAGGCAAGAATTTAAGGGACTAGTCTTGGCCTCAGCGACTGTGCCAAAGTGAGAGCAGATCCGCTGCCTGCCTGGTTTCCTGTGACTCCAAAGCCAACCCAGGGTGCCTCGTGCTAGATTCCAGCAGAAGAAGACAAAGACAGGCACGTTTGGGCGTCTCTGAATCATGCTTATGTCGAACTAAAGAAAGTATTTTAATGAAAAGCAAACTTATGGAACTCACTGCCACGACATGAGGCATAAACTACAGACATAAACCTGTCCAAAGGCATCTGTGAGGAATCACTCCAACATTTATAAACAACCTCAGGGATGACGCAGCAAAATCGGGAAGTCAGAGGACAACCTGAATTTGGCATCACCGAGCCTTCCTAACTGTTCCCCAGAACGCAGAGCTGGAGGGATCTGGAGTCCTTTTCGGGGGTTCTAGTTTTGTGCTCTCCTTGCAAAGCTCTGAACCTGGCACACAGGTGGACAGGGCCACACCCAGTGCCGTCCACCTGCGCACAGGTCCTCAGCCACAGGCTCGCCTCGGAGAAGAGCTGCATCCACAGGCCCAGCAGCAAAAAGCAGTCAGGTGTGCGACTGCCCTCTGTCCCACACAGAGTAGGATAAAGGTAGGATAAGGCTTTTATTTAAACTTTTGTTTTGTATTTGTTTTATTTTGCCTATTTTTTCTAAGTAATCTAATATTACCTCTTAAGCCAAGTATTGAGAACATACTTTGCACACTGCGGTCAGTATTCCTAAATCTGCCGAGAACTATGTCAGCACGTGATGGGCACAAGACCAGTATTCGCTGAATGGATGGATGAATTAACATATGGAAGCTAAAGCTTACGTTTCTTCTTTTCACTGTTTGTTTTTTTTGTTTGTTTTTTGTTTTTTGTTTTTTTTTTTTTTGGCGGTACGCGGGCCTCTCACTGTTGTGGCCTCTCCCATTGCGGAGCACAGGCTCTGGACATGCAGGCTTAGCGGCCATAGCTCATGGGCCCAGCCGCTCCGCCACATGTGGGATCTTCCCGGACCGGGGCACGAACCTGTGTCCTCTGCATCAGCAGGCGGACTCTCAACCACTGCGCCACCAGGGAAGCCCCATTCACTGTATTTTTAAATGCACACATGGAACCTTGCCTCACTGGGAATGCTGATCTCAGGGTGAAACATTCAAGAAAAAGAGCCAGTTCTCTCAGGCAGCGGCAACTTTCTCTCCTCTCCAACCTCATCTCCATGTCCTCTCTCTGGGCTTCTTCCTTTTTTCACTATTACTGCAAAATGGCTGCTTCCATTCTTTAAATTTGAGTTCAAATGACACCTCTTCAGAGGAGACTTCTCCAGCCACCTAGTGAAATGTAGGTTCCCCTCTACCCCTTGTCATCCCACCTCTCTCTCAGCATTTCTTTCTTCCCTTCTTCTGCACTCTTTGTAACTTGCTAGTTTTTATTCAGTCTTCTATTAGCTGGCATAAGAATGGCACTGGGCAGGGACCTGGTGCAGCGCTTGACGCGCACAGAAGGTCCACGGCTCTGTGGAAGGACGGCAGCTGCCTGGAGGGAGGGGGGAGTGAGGGAGTGAATGTTAGGCCCCCTCACTGGTCCATCTGCCGCTGGCAAACCCTCTGGGCCCATCCTCCACATCCACATCCAGAGCTATCTACGTAAAATACAAATCTGAGCACCCATGGTCACTTATTACAGATCACAGGAGAGAGTCCACAGAGCTCAGAATGGCCTCTTCTCTTTTCATTTCTCCCTTACACTCTGCTCCAGAGAGGAACTCCTCAGATGTTCCCAATACGCGATGATCTTTTACACTGAGATACCCTCTCCCTCCTCATCCCCCTCCCTCCATAAACCACCTGGCTCCAGCCCGACACGTGCACTCCATCCGCCCTGGTCTCACTAACTGACACGCTCGTCACCCCAACAAACACCGAGTCTTAGAGGCAGAAATCCTCACCTGTGCATCCTGCACATCTACCGGCTCACAGCAGCCGCAGCTGAATGTGTGAGTTCAAGTTTCTCTGCATGAATTCACCCTTCCTTGGTAGAAGTGTAGAACTGTTTCTGTTTGATGTCACTGAAACTGAGTTCTATCAGGACCAGGAATCAGCCTGTATGTGATGGGTACTGAGTATACCAGATCCTCTTTGTCTAATGGATTGCATTATAAAAGTGGCAAAAATATTAGAGAAAGCAGTACTGCCATGTTCAAATGTCCCCATGATTATAAGCAAGGGTTAGGTGAGCAAAAAATAGACCATTCTTAACAATTCATATCTCTAGCCAACCGTACATATCTATCACCTTCACTTAGGAGTAGACTGTGTGCTGCCTCGGATTCAGCAGTAGCCCTCACCCAGTGGTCTGAGTGCTGGCTGGTCACATGGACAGTTAATACTTCAGGATATTTCAGTCCACTTTCTAACTATAGATTTTCCATGCAGCTGTGAACAAGTCACAAAATGCTGCTGCCCCAGACACTCTGTAGGATTTCGATGATGCTCTCTTTTACGGCATATTGTAAGAGATGATGAAATATAGAAAAAAAAGACTTTTAGGACAGTACACACTAAGAAAGACTTAGACATTTTTTATCATTTAAAAAAAAATTTAGACACTGTACTAAAAGGTTAACATACATTATCTTGTTTTAATACTCACAAAACTCCTGCAGTAACAGATTCTTGTCATGTCCGTTTTAGACATGAAGAAACGGGGTTCAAAGGGGAATCTCACCCAGGTTCACACACTGGGGAGTGGAAATCAGACCGGAGCCCGTGTTCTCCTCCACCCTCCTTGGCTTTTTAGTCAGCAGAGCTGTTCCCACCTACTTTCTTACGGTCCAGACTCCCATGGCTCTGTGCTCCCACCTTGGACTTGTATATGCACATCTCTCATCCCAACAAGACAACACCCCATCATTCAAGTGCATTTCAAATATCACTTTGCCTACAAAGTCTTATGAGATAGCTTCAAATGGCTATCATCTTTTCTTATTAACAGTATATTGGTCATGACTTTAACGTATGATCAGATACTTTCTAAAGAGATGGTCTATGTTCAAGTCGTCTTTGTAATTCTACAACACTGGTTTTCATAGAACAGGTGCCTGATAAGTATTTAAGTGATGTTTTATGAGCATCTGTCAGAAAAAAATACATAAGATAATATCTTTGTCTTTTCGAAAATTTTACTTTGCGTGCACAATGTTCCCTGCGTGATACTAAGCACTGGCGATATAAAATAGCTCCTGGCTGCCAAAATATGATCGTCTAATGGAAGATACAGAAAAGTAATGCAGGATATCTCGGAAACTAAGTGGAGTGAGTGAGGTTGGTGCCGTGATAGGAAGAAGCAAGGATGCAAGCCTCAGGGAGGTGGGGGCAGGGTGCTCCCAGAGGATCTGGTGTCTGAGTTGGGAGTAAGGATGAGTTATTCAGTGAAAGCCAGGAGCAGAAGGATGTGGTTCTAGACAAAAAGAGCTGTTTGGGTGAAGGTCCAGGGGGCAAGAATTTACGAACAGCTCCGCATGGCCGAAGCACAGATCTTGAGACTGGGGTTCCCTTCAGGGAGGCCAGCGAGCCTTGCAGTCCTGCCTGTCTGCCCCGAGCCTGGCACTTGGCTGCACAGGGCTGGCTGCTGGCACACACTCCGCCCTGTCCCGCTGTCCACAAGAGGGGCTAGGGTCCCAGACTCTTGGCTAGGGGTTAAGAGTTGTTTCTTCCTGAATTGCTTAAGGGAAAGAAAACATAACATGTATTAGTTTTCTGAAGAGAGCCTGACCCTCCTACTCACATTGATCTGAACCCACCCCTTGCGAGAGGACAAGCTGAGTGTTTGGCGGGGTCCTGACCACGGGAACTGGGCAGGAGTGCCATGTTCCAGCTCCTGGCCTGCTCCACCACTTCTCCCAGGCCAGATGCAGAGAACCCAGTGGTGATTTCAGATCCCAAGAAAGACAGAGCCTGAGTGACAGCAGGAAGAGACCATTCCCCTCCACATATTAGACCAGGACTTGAGAGAAATAAAGTTTTATTGCATTAAGCCACTAAAATGTACGGACTGCTTGTTACAGGGGTTATCTTAACCTAAAAAGCACTACTTGGTTTGGGAATATCTTTGGAATATGGCACCTTTTCGGCACATTGGAAGTGCCTACATGACCCCAATCAGTACATGAGTCTCCTTTGATCAGGATATTTGATCTCCTGCAGAAAAAAAAAAATCCAGAAAATATATTGATGTGGGTATGTCGTATTGTTCCTCAGCATGGCTATACTTTGTATGATATTCCCATGGGCAAATCTGACTGTTTGTAAATTTGAGATGGGCTTTTTACCAAATAAATAGGAGGGTCTTTTTTTTATGTGTTGATGCAGGGTGTGTACATTTCAATTTACTCTCATTGTTGCCATCAAAGAGGGCCAGACTGGAGCCTCAAAGGACAGATAAGTGTCACCAAGCCTCAAGACATCTTCCCCAGTTGGATTTTGTAACTGAACCAGTTCCAAGGAACAAGGTAAAGTCCACGCTCCCTTTAAGCCTTTTGCCTCTGAGGAGAACTCTTCAGCTTGGCCCTGGGACAAAAATCCAAGCAAGAGTCAGTCAGTCATGCTCAGCGTGTCCCTAGCCTGTACACAGCCTTCGGCCTCTATCGTTTCTGGACCAGCGTGCAATGTGGTTCTGCAAATTCAGAAGCATGTATCGAGGAGTGAAAAGGGGGTGGGTGAGCTACATATCCTTAGAGTAGTGTGCTCCCTCTCATATCTGAGGGAAAGAACTAGGTGAAAGCTGTATTTCGTTAATCCAGATACACTACGAGGTAGTGTTGTTACTTATAAAGGGTTACATGTATTACTGATACATTTATACTGAGAAGGTCAGTCCTGTTAGAAAGCTTGTCTTCCTAAATGTTTTATACAGTTTCTAGGACATTCCTAGCATACTAACATCATATTAATAGTGAAAATAACAGAGCTGATAAAAGTTAAACATTAAGCAATATTTCTTCTTTTTTAAAATTAATTAATTAATTTATTTATGGCTGTATTAGGTCTTCGTTTCTGTGCGAGGGCTTTCTCTAGTTGTGGCAAGCGGGGGCCACTCTTCATCGCGGTGCGCGGGCCTCTCACTATCACAGCCTCTCTTGTTGCAGAGCACAGGCTCCAGACGCGCAGGCTCAGTAACTGTGGCTCACGGGCCCAGCCGCTCCGCGGCATGTGGGATTTTCCCAGACCAGGGCGCGAACCCGCATTCCCTGCATTGGCAGGCAGACTCCCAACCACTGCGCCACCAGGGAAGCCCAAGCAATATTTCTTTATAGCACATGTTATCCTTTATGAAAGGCAATTGTTTTCTCTCTAATAAGAGTTTAGTTAGATTATTAAATGATCAACATAATGGTTGAACAAATGTAACAACTCATTTTATTTAAAAAATTTTTAAAACATCTTTATTGGAGTATAATTGTTTTACCATCTTAAAACTTATAGTTCATTAATATATATCTACTTTAGAAGTCTTTGAAGTCAGTTAATTGTCATCTCAAATAAAATATATTCCTTTTGGGAGGGAAAGAGTAAATTGATTGTAGTTGAAACATGGGAGTTTTACAGTGTTTATAAATTTAAAAAAAAAACCTTTTTCATCTGACAACATAGATCTACAGTATAAGTAAGTTAAACACAGCTTTTCCCTCTTTGGTTAGTTTTCTTTCTATGATCCAATATAGTTTTCTCAAAATACTAAATCAAATCTAGAAAAATACACCATTAGTTATTTTTTTACCAATAATGCTAGAATATAGTTTGTTGTGTAATTTTCTCATTTATCTTTTTTGGGCACTTCATAGTAGAAAGTTATTCGCTTTCTAAAGGAGGGAATTAAATTACTTAATATGAATATGTCACCTCTTCTTGCCTGAAAACAGATGTGAAACTCATAATGATTATTTCAGTGAATTACCCTCAGCTTTTTGTAGGAAACTTGCATTATGCTGTTTTTAAACTTTGTTGGTAACAATCATAGAATTATATAGCTTTAGACTTCAGAAACCATCCAGTCCAACCACCATTTTGCACAAAAGATAGTGGAGAGTCTAAGCGATTTGCAGCTACAACTTGAAAGTTGTGCACTTGAAAAGTTGAAAAAGTTGAAAAAGTCTGTAAAAAAGTCTCAAACTGAAGGCACTTACAGTCATTTCAGCACAGAGCTTTGCAAAAACGGATGAACTAACACATGAACTGTCTGATCCTCAAATGCCAGATCTCATGAATCTAAAGACTGACCAAGTACCAGTTTTTGTTTGTTTGTTTGTTTGTTTGTTTGTTTGCGGTACACAGGCCTCTCACTGTTGTGGCCTCTCCCGTTGCGGAGCACAGGCTCCAGACGTGCAGGCTCAGCGGCCATGGCTCACGGGCCCAGCCGCTCCACGGCATGTGGGATCTTCCCGGACCGGGGCACGAACCCGTGTCCCCTGCACCGGCAGGCGGACTCTCAACCACTGCGCCACCAGGGAAGCCCCAAGTACCAGTTTTGTCGCTGTTGTTTGTACATCTAAAGATCTAATAAGCTGGGCTGAAGTGTTGGCATATATATAATTGGGTGGTAGAAGGAGTCATTCAAAGAATCCATGTGTCTGTCCCGTTAAAAACTGCAAAATATAAAAAGGATAATAGTGCTTACTAACAAGACTTCTTTGCTTGGTGGGGCAGTGGAAGATAGTTCTTACTGGTATTTTTTAGAAAAAAATATCTAGCTTTTGATATGGTAAGATACTATTTAGAAAGAAAGATTATTTGTAAATTTGAAATAATATGTGATTGGGCTAATTTCTTTTCTTTTTTTCACTGCAGCAAGATGTTTTTCCAAAAACAGATTCACACCAAAATATTTGACAATAGCAGCGTCACATGCTTCCATTATGCCGGAAAGGTTCCGGCGCAGACAGTACCCGGGCTGCCTGAGGGATGCTGGTGAGTGCTGGCGGAGAAAGACTTGTCACTAGGCGGTGCTCTCCCAAGAGGAGCTTAAACTTCCATTTACACACAGAAAGGGGAAAGGGAAAAGGAAAAATATCTCATTTTATCTGCTTAAGAGCAGCTTGATATGAATGTTTACTGTTTCTAGAGTCTATCTTGACAGAAACATTCACATTTTAGTCATATTGCTTGTGGGGGGCGGGGAACCTCCCTGAGAAATCAAACCATCTCCTTTAAACACATACCCTTAAAAGGTGCGTGTGTGGAAGGGGCTGGACTTGGATGCTCACAGTTTTGTATCTTTCGTCTCTGTTCTATTTACCCCACCTGACTCTGCCAAACACTCCTGTCTTCCTGAGGAAACAGACCGAGGGAAGGGTGGGAGAGGGAGAGACGGAGAGACAGAGGCTCGGCGCGGGCCCTGCCTGGGGCGTCGAGGCCGCCAGCGCCGCGCCCGCATCATCCTCGGCATCCGTGCCATCCACCCACTGTGCGCTGCCCGGCTAATGGCTGAGGCTTTTAATTCTGGTCCCCACGCTCCCTTTCGGGTATTGAACTGAGAACACCTTTCTCAGTCAGATCGCCGACTTGGAGGATGTCCAGCGCCTGCCCAGAAAGCGCCAATAAAATGGGAAAGTGCGCAATTGATTGATAATACATTTTACAAGAAAAAAAAATTAAAGGAGATAAATTGTTGAACTCTCACAAATGTGCCTGCCTACATCCAAAGAACCAAAACTTTCTGAAAGAGTCGGGCCTGGAGGGAGGTGACCCGGGAGCGCTCCCGCGGGCGTTTCCGGGGAAAGGGAGCGAGAGAACCTGGGGAGCAGGTGGGCGCTGACGGTCCAGAGCGCTGTCCTCGTGCGTGGGTCCGCGGGCTGGGGGGGGAGGGTGTGGCGGGGGAGGGGTGCTGCCGGTGTCCTGCCTGGCAGCTCTGCCCCGAGGTGCCCAGCCCTAACCCAGCCCCTGCCCTCCGGGCTGCCCGCCCAGGACCAGCCTCGGGCAAAGCGGACCTCGGCCCCAGAGTGGTCCCCAGCCTCGCCGGCAGGTCCCCCCAAAACGCACAGACTCCAGTTGACTTATTAAATGCCGAGGCAATCAGGCAGCTCCTTTTTTAATAGCCCAAGATCTACATTTAGACAAAAACAGATCCGAGTTCCTGGTAAAGGCGTTTCTTCTCATCCTGTCACAAGTGACAGGAACGGAGGGAAATAGACTGAAGGAGAGAAGGGGGGGGTGAATGGGAGGGACAAAGGGGAGGAGGAGGGAGATGGGATGAAGGGGGAAGAGGCAGGAGAGGGGAAATGGGGGAGGTGGGAGGGGAGGGGACAGGGGAGGGAGACCGACAGGGCGGGTAGAGATGGAGCAGAGAGGAAATGGGGGAGGTGGGGGGGATGCGGGAGGGGGGCTGGAGGGGGGAAGTGGGGGAGCTGGGGGAGGAGACGGGGGAGACTCGGAGGGGGAGCTGGAGGGGGTGGGGAGAGGGGAGACAGACGGGATGCGGAGACATGGGAGGAGTTGTTGGCGGGGGGGCGGGGGGGTGTCTGACGAAGATCCGCGCGGGTATACGAACACTTCAGCGGCTTCTAATTAAAGCCCCGCGCCGGGCCCTCGGGGACCCGCCTGACGTCGGCGGCTGCGGGGATAAGAGGCGCCCCGAGGTCCGAGGCCGGACTCTGCCGGTGCGCACCCCAGGCAAGTGCGGGTTCCCAGCTCGGAGCTGCCGAGGCACCGCGTCCCCTTCCCCGCGCGTCCAGTGCGCTCCGCCGGCCCGGGCGCCGCCGGGCATGGAGTAGCAAGCGGGGCGCGCGGCTCTGGGGCGCGCGGACAGACGCCCGGACAGACGCCAGAGGACGCCCGCGGCTCCGGGGCGCGGGGACAGGTAACCCGGCCAGGCTCCTGCGCGCAGGTGGCCCCGCGGGCGGCGCCGGGCAGGTGTGGGCCGGGCCCCTTCCCCGGGAGCCAAGGGTTTTCCAGAACCTGGCCCAGCGGGCGGCCGGGGCGAGGGTCCCGGCGCGGGAGCTCCTCGGTGGGGATCGGGGACAGCGGGGGGAGGGGGCGACCGCCACACAAAGGCGCTGCTGGAAACTTGAGCGCGGCCGCTCCCCGAGGGAGATGGGTGTGGGCCCGACCCTCCGAGCGGCCGCCGCCGCCCCGCTCGGCGTGTAAAGGGGACGGAAAGTTGTGGCGACGCGTTGAGCCGCGGGGCGCCGGCGATGCGCCATTTCCAGGAAAGTTCGGAGGCCGGCGGCGGGGGCGGGACGCGGGCGCAAGGCGGCCAGGGCCCGTGCCGCCCGCGCGCGGAGAGCGGGCGCACCCTAAGGCTTACTCTCAGCATCAGCGCGTGGGACCTCGGGGAGGGCGAGTCCTCGTGGAGACCGCGGCCCAGCCTCTCGCTGCCGGGCCCCCGCCCGCCCTCCAGGCCTGGGACGGCGCGGCGCGTCCCTCCAACTGGGTTGGCGGGCATTCTCTGGGTCCGCAGGGCCGGGGCGCGCGGACCGAGGGGAGTGGCCTCTCCCGCCCTCCCCGCTCCCCCCGCCGACTGGCTGTCCGGGTCTCCCCGCACCCCTGTCCCTGCAGTGAGCCGAGCTCCGGGAGCGCGTCGGATCCGCCCAGCCTGGCCGAGCGCAGGATGCGCGGACCAGGGCGCCCCCTCCTCCTGGGGCTGCTGCTCGTGCTGGGGGCGGCGGGGCCCGGCCGGGGGGTCGCGGAGACCCGGGAGGCCGCGGACAGGCAGACGCTGCTGCAGCTCATCGTGGAGATCGTCCAGGAGCTCAGGAAGTACCACTCGGGGGAGTCCAAGAGGCTGCAGCTCTCGGGCCGGCAGGACTACACCCCGGGCCGCAGGGAGGTCTCGGACTACGGGGCTTACCCGGAGGAGCAGAGAGTGGGTGAGTGTCCCCGCCGCGTGGCTGTGTAGGCGGAGTGGACCGCTCCCCAAGGCCTCCCGGGTGTGTGCGGTGTTGACGGCAGGTCCGCCTGTCCTGTCTCAGGAGACGCTAGAAGAACTAGTACTTGCTTGGAAATAGAACTGTCTTTGAGAACACATACGTATTTTTAAAATACAAATACATTTTGACTGTTAAAAAAACTGGGAAATATTTTTTTTAGAGAAGGAAATAGGAATTCCATGAACGATGCCTGGCAGATAACGTAACTATCCCTCATCCACTTCTAAGACGTGTGAGTTGTTACTTGGTCAGTCATTTCAGCATAGAACTGTCATCTGTTATTTTGGAAATGGAAATATTTTCAGCAAAGCAGTTTCAACTGAGCCAGAAATTCCCATTCCCCCCCACCCCCCATGGCAGAGCTTTCCCAGCGTGGCTGCCCCTTGGGAAATTACCAAGGAAAGCATGCAAGCTTTTAATGCTTTCATGACACAATTAGGTCAAATATGATAAGGTCAGTTTTCTATAGACTGACTAAAGTTAGTTGTAAATGAAGACTGACATTTAGGAGATGTCTAAGCCTTGCAAGTAAGATTCTTATGGAAATGCTCCCTCTTCAGATGAGAATTGGTGGTGGTGTGACCACGTGCCATCGCATTTCTAGTGCAGAACAGGTGAGTGAACATGAATCCAGATGACTGAAAAAAAAAATAATAATAAGGCTGAAGTCAGAAAGGATGTCAGTCAGGTTAGTTACCAACACTAACTAGGTGCTGTGCCGGTACAGTCTTCCCCTGGGAATTGTACCTTTATCTCATCCAACCAGGTTAATGTCTGTTTCCATGCATTCACACCAGCCTTCATAACAAGTGGTTTTGACAGCAACTACCCCTTTTTCTAAATATATACCTAGAAGAATATATACCTAAAGCAAATTTTTTGTTTGAAGTATGAGATCAGGTTTTCTTCCTAGAACTCTGAGAGGTTGTTGAATTTTTTTTTTTTTTTTTTTTTTTTTTTGGTACGCGGGCCTCTCTCACTGTTGTGGCCTCTCCCGTTGCGGAGCACAGGCTCCGGACGCGCAGGCTCAGCGGCCATGGCTCACGGGCCCAGCTGCTCCGTGGCACGTGGGATCTTCCCCGACCGGAGCACGAACCCGCGTCCCCTGCATCGGCAGGCGAACTCCCAACCACTGCGCCACCAGGGAAGCCCGAGGTTGTTGAATTTGATTCCCAAGCTCTTCAAGATGAAAGTGTCTACAAGTGATTTATTCACTGGAAGATAACTGTCACACACACACACACACACACACACACACACACCTACCTTTCTTTTCCTATAACTTTACAGTCCCTGCCTCTATCCTAGTGGTGGAGACTGGACATTAATACCGGAGTTTGGAGGACAGTTAATATGATTTGAGGAAAATGTGCCCTATCACCCGTCTTCACATTGTCACGTACTGCAATCGTGGGGCTGCTGTGTTCAGGGCAGAATTTCCGGTAACTTTAAACATTCACTTCGGATCACATGAAAACATGCTTCTTTCAGGCAATTTAATAATCAACTTACTTTCCCTCAAACAGAAATTGTTCCTCGAGATCTAAGGATGAAAGACAAGTTTCTGAAACATCTTACAGGTAAGCTTTCCACGCATTACTTCGCCGCTCCCCAGCTCCTGGCATCCCGCAGCCCTCACAATCTGTTTCTTCTTCCACGTTCCAGGTCCTCTTTATTTCAGCCCAAAGTGCAGCAAACACTTCCACAGACTTTACCACAACACCCGAGACTGCACCATCCCCACCTGTAAGTGACCGCATCCAACTCGCTTTAGAAATGCCAGTACAGTGTAGACGAGACTTCAGGCCCCTCCACCTAGGTGAACAGGCCCCTGCCTTCTGTAACCCAGGTTTGCTAATATTACTCCCTGCTGACTATGCAGACAGGGGCTGGGGTGAGTAGACCGCTTAAGAAGATAACCGCAGGCAGCAGCTAGTGGAACATGGTTTACAGTCATTGGAATGAATCGGCTCTTGGAAGGGGCTGGCCTCTTCCACGCACTTTGCCGAATTCTGGTCTGATGCCAGTCCTTGTATCCACTCAACTCTGACAGTGGAACAAATGTTTCAAATGAGTTGCTAAAATGACCACTGCAGGGTGTACGGTAACTATGGTTGGCCCTGGGCCATCCCCACTGCCCTGGCCAGAGACTTTTTGTTTCCACCGGTAATTATAACCCCATCACCCAGGAATTTTACTGCTATTTCAAAATCCTGCTCTTCTGCTTGGCTTCATCACTAATTCAGACATGCAGGTGCCCTTTTCTGTCTGGCTCTCAGCTGTAACTTTCTGGTTTATACACAACAAAGTGCACTTCATTTTCCCTCAAAAGTGCTTCCTGTGCTCTTCACAAAACAGAGAGTGCTGACAAGTAACTTATTAGCTAGAGTGACATCTGCTAGAGCCCTACACCAATTTTTTTTGTGTGTAGGGATCACAAATTTCCTTCCATTTAAGGCTCACAGGAGGGCAGTTGTACAAATAAGCCAGGTCTCTTAGGAGCTGCTTTCAGGACTGTCCCAAGGGGCAGCAAACCAGACCTGCCTGTCCTGCTCAAAACAATAACCCCCTTTCCATGAAGGGGAAGCTGCTCTGTGCAGGC
This sequence comes from Mesoplodon mirus, assembly GCF_964341445.2. Taxonomy (NCBI): domain Eukaryota; kingdom Metazoa; phylum Chordata; class Mammalia; order Artiodactyla; family Ziphiidae; genus Mesoplodon; species Mesoplodon mirus. The sequence goes on along the minus strand of NC_138990.1, from coordinate 24,981,779 downwards.
AGCAGCATCCCTTTATGGAGCTCCTTGTCTCGCACGTCCGCAAACATGGCAGGCAGACAGGGAGCCCCTTCAGGAGGGAGCTGGGGTGGTCCCGGTCAAAGCTACCACGGGGACAGTGGCATGAGTCAACGGGTGGCACCGTGTCCCAGAAGCTCCATGCTCCAGTCTCACCCTCTCATCCAGGCCACGTGGACCTGGGACACCTCACCTCCCTCTTTCCTTCCTCTGAAATGGAATCACCTTCTGTTTGAGAATTACTAACCTGCTTCTAGGGGTCAGAGAACCTTCTTTTTGTTTCAATGTGTATATATTTTTATGTTAAATCTTGTTTTACAATAATAGAATCATAGATTCTAAATTTGAAAGTGACCCTTAGGGTCATTGCTTGAATCCTTTCATTCACGGGCAAGGAGACAGACAAGGCACTTAGGCTGCGTGTGCCCCATCGCAGACGCCGCAGGTGCCACCCACATTGCTGCCTCCTTTGCTGAGTGGGCCGCCACCAAGCTCCTAGTCACCCGTAAGGTGAGGTGGTGGGCCCAGGACCGGTCAGAAATGCCCCTGGGCCTGGAAGCAGATCTGTGCCCTGGACAAGTGGCTGCTGTGTGGGTCCCACCTCTCTCAGCCCATAAAGAGCTGCAGAGCCAACCTGGCCACTTCTGTGCTGCTCAAGGCTGCATACGACAGTTCCCAGAATCCTGGCCGTTAGACAGAAGGAACCACAGACCTTCTCACTCAAGGTGTGGTCCTGGGGTGAGCTCCTGGGAAGAGCAGGACTTTTGAGTCCACCACACCTGCTGAGCAAAGTCTGCACCTTAAGGGGACCCCAGGTGGACATCAGGGTGGAGAACATGTGGCCCAGTGGGGTCATGGTCGCCCTCAGGATCTCAGGGTGTGTGGCAAATGCCAGTATCTCCTTTGAGCTCCTACAGTCCGCTGCTTCCACGTGTGGTCTCTTTAGGAAAACCACATCCTAAAACACATGGCCCATCTGAAGAAGAGCAGAAAAGCCAGGAATCCTGATGACCCTGCTTCCAGCTGTCAGATAATTTTTTCCTTTGAGCCCAAACTATTACGTCCTCCAGATATTTAGCGGGTGTGTTTTTAGAAGACTTAGGTGCTTGCCTGACAAACATGCTGGGCATATTTATTGCTGTCAATTTACTCATTCACTCAGAATTTCAGCTAAGAGTATGAATTCTTCCATCTTTAAGTAGGATTTTGTGACTCTTGAGAAGTGAACTTCATATTGAGGAATCCCTTCATGGGCGTGATTGCTGTGTCCTCTGAGGCAGCACCTATGAGACTAATGAAATAGGAAACCATATGAGACACCTAGGAAAACCAGTCTGCGCTCAGAAATCAGCTCTTGCTTCCCTCCATTGTCCAGCCAGGTTTTTTTGCTCTGGTACTTGGCTGTTGACCCACTGTCTTCAGAATTTCTGTGCGGAAGTCTTTGTGTTATGATTAACTCAAGAGGGGACTCGGCCTGCACGTGACCTAGAAGTTAAGTAACACGGGGCACGGGAAGACCGAACTCTAGGAAGCAAAACGAAAGCTGTTTTAATGAGCCCAGCAGCTACTGCGAGAAGAAAACAGGCAGAGAGCAGCCGCGTGGGAGACTCTGCATCCCCACTTCCCACAGCCTCCCAGTTACATCATTTAACTTCTGTCACGTGATGCTAAAGGCCCCGAGGCACCATAAATTATTAAATCAACAACTTCGAGCCACGATTGCAGATGACAGTCTATGTATTGTTTCCAAGGAATTCAGAATATTTAAAGGAATGAATGGCTTTAGCAGTTGCTATGCTTGTTTAAAATGAATGCTATTCATTTAAGTCGTTGAGGTAGCTGACGAGGGTCTGTGATTTATTTCCCTTGTAGACTATAAGAGATGCGCCCGGCTTCTTACTCGGCTGGCTGTCAGTCCGATGTGCATGGAGGGATAAGGTAAGCTGACAGCCCCGTCGCTGTGGCCCACACACCAAAGACTGGATGCATTTGGGACATGAAAAATTCATGGGAGTTTAGAGACAGTCATTCTTCGGGTAAAGTAGACTTACTCTGAGCAAGGTTGACAGAACACTCAAAATAGCTCTAGATACTGTGGCCAGCGGTAAACACACAGCCCCCCAGGCAGCCCCTGAGACCTGGTCGCAGGAGGACACGCTGGCCGAGCGCACGTTAACCTGCACACAGCCCACTGGCTACTGACTTCGGTGCGTGACATGGTGTGTATCTGCCCACCCACTTCTAGGCTTTCATTCAAACATTCATAAACGAGTATATGACTAACCACGTCCATGCAAATTTTAGCGACATATCTGGCAAATGTTTGCATTGAATTCTGTCATTATACCAATACACTTATAAAGAATAGCTAAGAATAGGTATCCTCTTTAAATGTTTCTATCAAAGTTATTTTTTCAAAGCCTAAATATAAATACACATTGAGTTTATGAGCTACACTTTTTACCTTGGGCTCTTGAGGGCTGACATGTAACACACAACGCTGTCAGCAAGAGTCAAGGGATGGGCTGAAAGGTTTTATTTTCCTGAGACAAATGCCATCGATTCCAGCCACAAACTATAACTTCACAACTGGAGACTAGCCGTGTGTCCTGGGTGCTATAGGCACAGCCAGATGCCGGGTCTGCCTTGCAGTCAGATGGCTGCCCCTTCGTCTCCTGTAAGTGGAGGAGGGGTGCTTACCGTGGCGAAGGCTGCGCTCAACAATGTCTGCACAGACGCTCGGGGTCAGCCGGGCAGTGGGTGCTGCCCTGAGCTGCGTCCTTAGCGCTGCTTCTTCCCATCAGAAGTCCCACTCGCAAATGGGGGTTCAGTGAAACAAGTGGTTAGGGGAGGGTATCATCCCACATCTCCCACAAGCTCACTGAAACTTGTATAACACTTTCTATGTGGGGGAAGTGAAAGCACAGTTTTTAATGCCAAAGCTGAGAAATTCCTCCACCTTCACTTCTCATCTGAATGCTGTCCAGTTTCTCTTCCACTGCCCACGTGGCAAACAGAAAACTTCTTATTTTTAAAGCAATGAATGGATTCTTGTAAGTCTCCCAAAGTACCTGCCCGGGGAGATGAGAATGTTGCTTTTATTAAGCATTTCTTTATAGTTAAAGCATCACTGTTTCCAAAGATGAACCAGGCACATCCTTGGAAAACAACTGCCATCTACTCACAAGTGGGAGACCAGATGCCCAGTGTCCACATCCACCGGAACAACCGCTCAGGCCACAGGCTTCCTGTCTCTGTGCCTGCGAGCTAACCCCGTGCTTCCCCACAGTCGTTCCCCAAAGACTGCTCTCCTGCAGAGACAGCTCCCCGGAGCGAAAAGCCCAGAGTAATGGTACCCAGGAGCCTACACTTCCGTGGAACTGCTCCCGAGCATGGGCCTGCCTCTGCGCTGTCTCAGGACGGGCACGCCAGGGCTTTCCCAACACAACACAGAGACCCACGTCACACTGGTCACCACCGTCAGTAACCGTGTTCACTTTTGTCAAGAAGTGGGTAGTTTAAAATACAGATAGTTCTGCTAAAATAATTTCATAACATTTTAAAAGATTAATTGCTTCCAACTCCCGAAGTTCTAAATCGCAGTAGCAAAGTCGTAACTGGTTGGTGACGACGCAGACAGTCAAGGGTTTCTGTGTACCCTGACATCCCAGAGGGCAGAGCACACATCCTGCGTTAGCAGCAGGTTTTCCTTAAGTGGCGCAAGCTGCGTCCACATACCTTTCTTCTGCTGCCCTAACACATGAAGATGTCAGGAAAAGCTGCAGAGTAAGACTCCTCTTCCTACTCCAGACCAGAGCCTCAACTTCTTAAAGGCTAAGTCTGAAAGAAGTGGGTCTTTAGAGGGGTCCGAGCACAGGGACCCTCCACACTTGTGGTCTCAGAGCAGAGCCCGAGCCCGAGCCCTTTGCTCCTTCTTGCTGAAACTCATGACCTGATCTCCTCGAGCCAAAGAGAAGCTGTAGCTTCCCAGCCATCCTCTCACACAGCAAGAGAGCCTCTCAAACACACCCCTTCATTACCTGGACCTGCTGCTCCAGTAAGTTAAAAGCCTGAGCCCTGGAATATTTTCAGAGAAACGGAGTTTTGAGTAACAAGTATCCAGCTCATTCTACAAAATGCAGCCTAATCTGAGCAACCCAGGATTGCCCCAAAATCAGTGTGGACTGAACTACTGAGGACTTGACGGCAGACACATCAACACTGAGCACTGTTCTTCAGATCCTAACAAGCATTTTCTTCATTTGTGATGATTTTCATCCCTTTAGCACAGCAGGCCCATGACGACTGAGGACTGAGTTACTTTCCAGAATAAAATAGACACACATTTTGGCACACAGGGAAACATTCAGGCTGTAATTCCTCATATCTATGCACACATTATGTTACATGTAATCTAATGTATAGGTCTTCCAGAATCAATAAGCAACTGTGAATCATTCTCTGAAACCAAATGTGTTTGTTTCGCAGTGAGCAGAGCACGGTGTAGCAGCAGCGGCCGAGGAACCGTGAGAAGTGCCTTGGAGACCAACGGGACAGAACCCACTGCCTTCTGGACACACCCCATGAACAGAGATTTATTTTTGCAGACAGACTCTTCCATAATTCCTTTACCTTGAGTTTCGTATGCTGACACCGTCTGTGGACACAGAGTCAGTAAATGGGTGTGCCCGACAGCAATGCTTGCCACTGGTCATTTTAGAAAACAGGAGAATGCTCCACATTTGATGTGTCATGCTGTGAAATGGCAGAGAGATATCTCATTTTCCTGATTAGGTGATGTCACAAATATTTCTTTAGAAGCATAAGCAGAATCAGCAGAATCTAAAACTATATTTTCATATAGCATATGGTATTATTTAATATTTTATTACTTTTACAATTAAATGCCCAGAGTATCATTTGGAATTGCATGAAAAATTAAAAAAAAAAAAGAGAGAGAAAAGAACTTCGGTTGTGGAGACATTGGAGGGTAAATCTGTGCACATGCTCAGGCTAATTTCATTTGTCCTTTGTATAATAAATGTAAAATGTAATATAGTATCCAGATACTGTGCAATATGTAAATACTGTAAATAAAATGCAAGTAATAAATGAAGTGTTTGTTATAATGAAGTCTTCAAAGTGACTCTTTACTTCTGAACAAGTTCATCGTTGGGAATTCATGATTTACAAATCTTTTGAAAAGACTGAAATACTGGCAGGATATCACAGAATATAAAAGGCATAAATAAATAAAATGAGAAAGCTATGAATTCTTGTAAGGGACATCAGCATTTTTTAAAGAGAGTGGCACTATATGACGGTGACATATTTCTTAACGTACGTGCTTTGGTAGCGAGTATTTCAAATAAGGTTGCATCCATATTTCCTGTATGACTTTGTAATGGAAACACTAAACTCCGTATTTCCTGTATGACCTTGTAATGGAAACGCTAAACTAAGAGGGACCTTAAGACTTCCAAAAAGCTCCAGATTTTTACAGGTAGACATATTTTGAATAAATCTGACTGGATCTAATTTTTAAGACAAGTGAATTCAGCAATGAGGTTTTCTGATCATATGACCCCTAGTCTGGATACAGCCTAAGGACAAAGTCAACTTAGGAGTCCTAGGATTTGTCTGAGGATCTGTATTTAAGACATATATGTAAATATTAAAGAAAACAAACTATAGAGATTTATTTATCAACATAAAGAAACAGAAAATAAGAAATTCCCTGACTTTGAGAGTATTAAGCAATTGCTGAACGATTAGGGCCCTAGGCTGTAATTTCTGAAGTGCTTTACTTTCCTGTTTCCTAGTTGCAAGTAGACTTTTTCCCTCAATTCTTTAGAGCTACCATTATCAAATTCTCAATCCACCCAGCCTCCCACGTTTCAGGATAAGCCCTCATGGAGCAATCCCGCAGGCCGCCACACACACGCCTGGCCAGTCTTCTTGCCGTGGCCTCCCCAGTGCCCCTGAGTCTGCCACCCCCGGTGGCCTGGTGGGAAAGATGCCTTGCTCATCCCTCAGGCCCGGGTGAGTTCAGGACTGAAGGTCCCCCATCTGGGACCCCTGTGATACTGAGGACTAGAAGCCGTTCCTCTGAACTCCCCCTGCTTCTGAGCCACGGTCACTCAGACTGATCTGTGACTCAGAGTCCTCCCAGGACTTCGGGTCATCAACGATGAACTGGGGTGAAGACCAGGAGTGGAGAAAAGCTGTCCCTCATCTAGCCATCCACAGGGGTCTGCCTTGGGGTGCTGGCCCCAAGGAGGAGAACCCACACTCCACTGAAGATGGGGGCGCAGGCAAGGCCACTGTGGCTGCAGGGCTGCCAGCTCCTTTCATGAACAGATTACTTAAGTGGAAGCAACGTGCTTACTTAGGCACTTACACTGCTTAGGGTGCTGCCCGGCACGGAGCAGACGGGCACACATCACACAGCATCCAAAAGGGACAGTGGAGGCAATGCTTTCTGATTCTTCTCCACCTGTCAGTAAAAAAACAGGCAGACACCAAACTTGTACTTAGTTGTACTTTTGTAATTTCCCCAGTTTATTTGAAAACAATCTTTTCTGACATATATTCATAAGAATTTTAGATCAGTTATCTCCAAGTGCACAGAAATTACCTATATTTGCCTATAATCTAAGCACTGATAAAAGAATACTTAACATATCAATATTTATGCATTCCAACATAAAATGACTTTTTCCCACTTATTATTTTTTTCCCACTTAAGCTGATCTATATTTGACATTCAGGTTACTCACATGCATGTAAAAGCAGACGTGGTCCCCACACTGACCCTAAGGTAAACCAGCACACAAGTGTCCTTCTTCCCAGACATAATCACATTTCCAGAGGCAAAGTGGTTCAAACAGGAACACATAAGCTGACTTCCTTATGAAATCAACTAGACAGACACAAACTAAGGAGTGAAGGTGCTGAAGATTAGTCACACAAACCTTCCTCCTTCCTGTCCTGTAAATGCGTAAGTGTGCACTGTGCGTGTGTATGAACACTTCTCGCCAACGTCACTGGACACCAGGCCCTGGCATCAGGAGGCAGTGCAGGGCAGGGGCCCTGTCCGCACAGAGGGAAGAGGTCGTGCAGATTCTTGGAAGTGCCAATGGGCTCCGATGCTGACGAGCCTTACAGTGATGTGTTGCTTCATTATGTTCTATTTTGCTGCTCTACTACTTTGTTTGTGCCACTATTTTTGTAACTGGGGCAAAGCGGGAGGTTCAACTAGTCTAAGAACACTAACCCCATAAACTGTCTGAATCAAAATTTGTTATTTATTCGTCCACCAAATGCAACAACTGATTTCCATCTACAGTTATTTTCTAAGGTAAGAAACAGTGAGTCAACTGAAAAAAGGGCTGCGGCTTTGGCTAGGGAATGGTGACACTGTGACACCTGACTGAGAACGCAGGCCTGCGGGAACAAGCCTGGGCCGCAGCAGGACTGGACCCGGGTCAGCGAACCTTCTCCAGGAAGGCTCTGCAGCACCGCACACACTGTTGGTAGACGGTCTCAAAGTCAGCGTCGTTACCCTGAAAAGACAGGGAAAAGGAAGAGCAACAAAGCCTGCGTGAGGAAAAGGCCCTTTGGGAGCCTGCCTCCGACTCCCGACGTCAGGGCCCACAGACAGGCTGGTCTTACATTATCCCTACCCGTGAACCGCAGGATGGAAGTGAGAACCATACTTACATAATAAGGGTCTTCAATGATGAACTGTTTCTGTGGATCGTAGCTCCCAAGTAGTTCAATTTTCGCTCTGCAGTTTTTAACTTGATTACTTTTCCTATTCAAATCTCTGTAAAATTGAAACATGAACTTAAGTTTTCTAATCTATGGTTTCAAGTTAACTGGGACATCTGCTAGGGTTTTATGAAGCATCCATATCAAAATCCAGCAAAGTGACCTGATTTAAAGAGGAAATCAAACACTTGGCAGCTCTGTACGGCCCTCCGTGGGGCTGCAGTCATGGGGCTCTGTCTCTCAGGGAAGGGAGCTCGCAACAGCAGGGGATTTACACAAAATGTACAGCTTTGAGTCAGACGATAATTAGCATTCTCCTGACAAGGTGACAGAATGGAACGCAAAAAAGCCATGAGAACAAAGTCCCAGAGGGCGGGAGGTTCCACGCTAAGGTGTCCTGACGGTCATCCTTGCACCTACTCCACTGCCTAGGGGGGCTCCACTCCCATCTCCCACCTCAGCTTTCTCACTGAGCTTCATGTGGACTGTTCCCGCATTTGGTTACCAAATCTCTATGGGAGACAACAGAGTCTAACGGGAAACCCGCGAGGCCTCAGAGCACAGACCCTCCCCAGGAAGCAACCGAGGCTGAAACGTGACGGGCAGGTGGGAGCAGGGGTGGCTCGGGCTGCACCACCAAGTGCCAACCACGTCTGGACATTTCATTAATAGGGTGCCACACAGAGTTCTCTAACAAGACACTGTTGATGATACGGATGAGCTATTCTATAAGTGAGAAAAATGAGGACGAAACAAAACTAACAAGTGAAAAACAAAAATAGACAATCTATGTATTTTAACGCAGTTCGTGATTAACGAAAACCTAGGTAAGCCTGTTGCGTCCGTACCTGTCCACCCTACAATAGTGACTAAAGGAAAGAGTTTCTGTTAATCAAACACATGCAACATTTACGGGTTAGCAGTGAAGCAAGACAGTGTGGTCCCGTGCTCACACCGAAGGCTCATCTCTGTCCTCTCGGTGAGGGCAGACACCAAGGGCCCTGCAGGCGGACTGCTGAGGCATCTCACTCAGCAAGACCTATTGTGTGACAGGCAGCACGGTGCCCATCTTGCAACTGGCGCATGGTCTGCTCATACATTCCCTTTGGTCACCTAGCCCGAGTCTGCCTCTATATTTGTAAAATACATCATATTCATTTATCTTTGCGTGGTCACGTTGTATCATATTGTTTGTTAGGTTTAATTTTAATACATGAAGCCCATAATACAAGTAAGCCCACCTCTGACTTCACGAGGAGAGGCCCAGGAAAATGCTCTCATCATTGGTTACCAATGCCTGGCTGAAGAAATGCCACACCAGGTTCCTTGTTGCCCAGATCCATGTCCCCTGAGGTCAAACGCACATGTGAGGCGATAGGGCACGGTGGTGAGTGTGACTCATGACTCACAGAGCACAGGCTAAAATTCCAACACACCCACCAATGAATCTGTGAACTTGGGCAAGTAACGTAACCTCTCTGTGCCTCGAATTCCTCTTTGATAAGGCGGAGCAACAGTGCAAACCTTCAGAGGAAGCGCTTTGGTGTGCACAGCACATTATATGCACCATGCTTAGCCATTTTTATCTAATACCTTAATCTGACAGTTCTTGTTTTTTAAATTGATTAAGGCAATCAACAATTTAAATGAACTAAAACGTCTTCTTTTTTGTTAGTCTTTTTTTGGGGGTTGCTGTGAGGCAGCTGTAAGGGGGAATAAGATGAGAAACACAATAAAACACCATGCTGGCCGTGAATCATTATAGCAATAACAAACTCATTCTCCTGCAAGACAAAGCATCACCTTATATATCAGACTTTTCCTTATCAAAGGGTGTGTCTCAGTGTAAACAGATCTATGAGACTTCAATTCTAAATTATTCTCTGGATTTCTTACTATTCTAAATAAGTACTTCTACATGTTGTGACCATCATTATATATTACAAGTTTAAGGTACTAGAAAAGTCATTTTGGACAACAATCTGCTTAGCCTATTACTGAACTGAGTTGAAGAGAAATACCCTTTAAAAATACGATTACCTCAGGTTGCTTTCATCCATACATAGCATATAATCAAAAGTGGCAAAGTCTTCTTTGGTAACCTAAAAGTAAATGAGAAGTGAGAACATAATGTTTACGTTTAGACCAATCGAGCCTAGAGGATCCAAAACAGAACCTTAAAAAAAAAAAACGATACTTGAATCTGCTACTCACCAATTAAGTTATAGATCAATTAAGGTACTTTAAAGTAAAACAGTTAACCTGATTTCCTAAAATTGTATTGCAAATAAACTTTATTTTATACAGTTCCCTAGAATAATCATAAAATAGTATAATATGTGGATGCAAAGTTTATACTTCATCTTCGACTTCTTAGAAACAAAGTATAGTTCAGTTAACTTATTAAACTGTCCCGTATCTGAGCCCTATTTTTCACTCGACACGTACTCATCCTCAGCCCCCGTGACATGTAGCAACCGCAGCACTGATGGCTGCCCTCGTGGGGCTTCCCTCCTACGCAGGGTGGGCAGCTCGCAGGAGCGACAGCGCCTCACAGGAAAACAGAGCAGAGAAGATGGCAGAGAGGAAGATAACAGTTCGGGCAGGGTGGTCAGGCTCACTAGAAAGAAACACATGAGTAACTGAATCTCTGGGTCTTCTCTATTCTGACTAAATATCCGTAACTTGGACGTGACACAGAAGAGAGTGCCACTCAATATTTTTACTAATTCTAACCTAAACTTTGCACTGTTTTCTGACATAATTCATAAGCATAAGCTCACTAAAATATAAACAAAAAACTCTCATGATTTTTTACTAGTATAAGTAATGACAGAATAAGAAAGGAACAACTATATTCAATGTTAATAACCTATAAGGGAAAAGAATTGGAAAAAGAATATATATATATATATGTAATATATATATATATAACTGAATCACTCTGCTGTACACCTGAAACTAACACAGCACTGTAAATTAACTATACTTCAATTTAAAAAATGGTAGGCAGGTAGGAAGGAAGGGAAACATGCCGTAATCAAGGATGGAAATAATTTCTAAGAATGCTTTCAATACTCATCTTCATCACTAAAAAAATCCTCTAAAATATAGTGGCACAATGAAACTACAAAGATTTTGAATACCTGGTTAAACAGAGTAGTGACACTCTACTATAATCAGCGCTGCAAAAGAACCATAAATATACTCACTATTCTGTTAAAAATAATAAATTTTGGCTCTTCGTGTGCACTTGCATTAATTTTTAGTGTAGCACATTAATAAAGTACTGGGACCAAATTTTGCTAACATTCCCAAGGTACTAGCTTGTTTTAAAATCTATTAGAACAAATATTACAAGTTATTTCCCCAAATTAGTTGTCTGAGAAATGTCCTGAGATTAAATATTAAACATTGTTTTTAATTTTGGAATGACTGCAATTGCAGATCCTAAGAAAGACTTAGTAACTGACAGCTACATGTAGCTACATGATGTTTAGATGTTAAAATGACTGTGGAAGAAAAGGAACAGCTATAATTAACATCTTATAAAGAATGCATGGTAAAGGATTTCCGCTTGCAGCTATAAATGAAATAGCTTGTGGCAAAACAACCCTATTGCCAGAAAAAAAGTAGAAAACGCCCATGAAAACTAAACACTTCTGCACAATCATTAACGTGCTCCCATGACAGCCAGGCTCAGAAAGGCCAAAATCCCAGCCACGTGCACAGGACCAGGTACGCAAACTGGCGGGCCCTCTGCTGCTACAGATAAGCCTGGCTACCTGAGAGGGCTGACTGGCCACAAAGGGCAGCTGGCATCTTGCTCCCACCCTCAAGAGGACTTGCTGACCCTGGGCCCTGGCTAGAGCTCGGAAGAGAGATCTCAAACTTCCTGGATGCAGAAATTTTTAACTCTTAAAAATTATTTAGGCCTTCCCGCTAAACAACTTGTTACTTAGGGTTATATTTATTGTACCAATATTCACCAAAGCTATTAAAAGTGAAATTTTTATAACACTTATTATTCACTTAAAAATAATAAAAATTCCTTACCTGTTATTATAACATTTTATAAATGAAAAACAGCTCTACTTTCCACACTGAAACTTAGGGAGGAGAGTGGCACTGTTTTACATTTTTGCAAATCTCTTTAATGTCTGCTTACTCAAGGCAGACAGTTCTCCTGTGTGCTTCTGCATTTGATCTGCTGAAATATGCAAAACCAGCCTCACACAAGTATGTAGCTTAAAAGCAGTATTTTAACAGCCATTGTGTAACTGTGGATATTTTCTGATGCAACCCCAAAGCTCATCAGCAGTGGTTCCTTACAGGTTATTTGCAAAATGCAGAACATGAAAACATATGAGCAAACTTCTCCTACTCTGTCCAAGCTCACTGGTTATGGTTAGTCTGACCCTTTGAATGGATCCCTGACTCACACATTTTGACCTCACGGGCCTAGGGGTCCCTGGAACCCACTTTGGGGACTGTGCTTTAGACTCTCACAGGAGGGGCTGTTAGCAATGTCTGAGGACATCGTGATTGTCACGATGGGGGATTAAAGGGGTGCTCAGCATCGCGTGGGTCAAACCATCCAGCCTCCCAGGTCACGAGAAGCCTGCGCAGAAGGCCGCTGATGGAAGGCAGAAGCACCAAAGGGCCAGTGGGCAACCTCACCGGCTGGAGATGCTGGAGGTGAAGCTGGTACCCACACGTTTTCTCCTCAGAGCATCTACCAAGTTCCTAAACTATTCAGAGAAAGAAGCCAAGAGGACAAGTGGAAGGCCACATGCAGCAGACTCAGTGAGGAAGGAAGAACTACTTCAGAAGCTGCCAAACAGGAACAGCCCTGTGTGCCGAACGCCTCCCCAGCAGGTGGGGCTCCTGGAAGTTCACCCGAGAGGGGCCCGTCCAGCACAGCCCAAGCCCCACGAGGCAGGTCCAGAAACCAATCAGCTCCAAACCAATCCCTGCCCTACCGAAGCGGAGCCATCTGGGGGCGAAGGTCCTTCACCCAAAGCTTCTACATTGTTTATACATCATGCTCAGCATTTAATCGAAACTAGCAAGCATACCAAGCAATACAACAAAGAGGAAAAGAAAAAAAAAGCAGACTCACAGATGACCCAGGTATTAGTTACTAGACTTTATTTAAAATAACTGTGATCGGAATTGTTCAAGAAAATATAGGGCAAGATGTAGAATTTCACCAGAGAGCTGGAATCAATTTAAAAGATCAAATAAAACTTAAAGAATTAAATAAAGTAACAGACACTAAATATTCAATAAATAGAGGCTTATGGACTGTTTGAAAACATAGAAAGATTTGTACGTCACAAAACAGATCAGTAGAAAAATCTGACTGAAAAACAGAGTGAAAAGGATGGAGAAAGTAGAAAAAGCACAAGAAATTTATGTTTAAAATACATTTAGGTTGAATCTCAGAAGAATGAGGGGAAGAAAAATATACAAAGATGACAGCCCAGAATCTTCCAGCACTGATGAAAATCATCAAGACACAAATTCAGGAAGTGAATCTGACCACATAAAACTGCTGGTAACTACACACCAAAGAAAAACTAAAGACAGCAGAAGAAAATGACAGCAACTGCAGGAAACAACAAGAAGACAATGGATTAGATGAATCCTTCCAAACAGTTAAAGCAGAAATACCATCATTGTTTGACAAGTTTTTTAACAGAAGAGGGAAAAAACATTAGCCAACTTGTTTCATGAGGCTGCTCGACCCTGACACAGTGTGTGATGCCAGGTGTGTATCCACCCCTGACACAGTGTGTGATGCAGGGTGTGTATCCAACGGAACTGCACACATACAAAAATATTCAGTGGAGCTCAGCCCCAAACTAGAAACAACCCTAGTGCTCATCAAGAGTGGAAGTGATAAATAAACTGTAGCCTAACTGTAAAATGATACTGAGTCCACAAATGAAGATGACTAAAGCTTTGCTATGAGCAACAGTACGGAGAATCTCACAAAGGAAAATGCTGACAGAAGTATACACACTATAGGATTCCGCCGCCATAAGGTTAAAAAGGTAGACGGCATTTTGAGTGGGGACCTCTGGGGTAGAGGGAGTAGGACTGGTCGTGCCGGAAGATGCACTGAGCACCCTGACATCTGTGTATGTGTCAAATAAAGTTTACTGAAAAGGGAAAGAATGTATGATAAAGTAAACATCCCCACAGAACTAACCGGATGTGAGAGTTCACATACTCCAGAGAAATGATTACACGCGCTAAAAAGAAAAAAGTACCCCTTAATGTATTTTGTCTATAAAACCCAGGTTTAACAGAAATATTAGAATAGTTCTCATACAAATTGTGATACTCACTAAAGAGGAAATCTGTAAACATTAGAAAATGCTAAAAAGTAACAGAGATCTCACGTGATACTGACATATCCTACTAGGACTTCCAAATTTTTAAAAAAATCATTGTTGAGAAAATTTTCTTAAAAGCAACAAGAAAAAGAAAAAGAAAATAGATCATGTGGAAGTACTACTTCTAAAACTGGTAATAATTTCATAAGCAGTAACTTTCTAGCTTTGTTTTTTTAAGGCATGTGTATTTAAAATATTTCATTTGTACCCACTTTTATTATAAACTTAGTGTAGGAAAAATAATCTGATCTTAAAAATAGAAAACATGGAAGTATGATTGCTCATAATTCTGAAGGTCTACTCAAAATAAATCTACATTATTTAAAAAACAGAAAGTAGAAATTGGCAAGGTATGCAAAACCCTGAAGAGATCAGAATGGACAAATGATATAAAAAATGTTTAATCTCCAATGAAAATTCCACTTAAGGGTCCTTAAAATAGTTAATTTAAATAGGAAATTGTTAACATGCAGAGTCAACTGATGTAGCCAGAAACTAGTTCACAGATCTCAGTTATCTAAGTCAAAAATAATGTGTGTATTACTAATTTCTGAGACATTATTAACATATTAAAAGTGTTTCTATAGTAATTTTGTTTTGTGAATTTTCTGGCTCACACCTCAACAAATAAACCTGTAATTAAATCCAAGTTCTACCACTTTGCAGCTGCATAACCTTCAATAAGTCATTTATTTTCTCTCCAGAACTGTTTCTTGACCTGCAAAATGTGTTTACCAACCACTCCTTTCCGTAACTGATAAAAATTGAGAACGACCAAAGTTTAAAATATGATGTTATATGGCAAAGCAATCTGCAAAGTTTTAAATAGAGACAAAATTTAGTATAACAGTGACTAAGGAATCTTTATCCAGTCTTGCAAAAAGTTCTGATCCAAGCACTAATACTAAATTATAGTTCTCCCACTGCCATCCATACTTACAAACATGCAATATATTTGACAACTGATTTTCAAAATATTTGGCTTCTCACTTTGAAGGCCTCAAAAGCTCATCTGACACTAAGCCATGACCTCTCCTGGCCTATAGAGACTACATTTTGTTAGGATGGATACAAAAGGAAGTTAGCAGATTTTAGCGAGGTTTTTAAAAAATCCAATTGAATCTCCACAAAATAATCATATTGATAAAAATAGCAGTCCCTTTAGAACAACACGCTAGTCAGAAACGAAGCGTGTTTCTGTAGCAGCTGGTCCCCGTGGTTACAGAAGGTGCCAGCACGAGCACCCACAGCAGCTCCTAGACTGGGAGGGACTGGACGGGCCGCCTACAGACCCCGACGTCTCACCACGAATGCTGCCATGAAAACCTCAGCACCCCACCTCCCGCGGTTCCACGGGAGTCTAGAACCCTGTAGCCCAATAACGTGGCCTCCAGACCAAGTGGCTACTTAAATGAGTTACAATTTAAAGTTCAGCCTCCATCACACTGGCCATATCTCGAAAGTGCAAAAGCCACATGCAGCTGGTGGCTTCCACCCTGGAGAGCAGATAAGGCACCATCCTCCTCGCAGGACGTTCTGCTGGGCCACATTCCAGAACCGAAACCCAGAAGTACTACTGGTGTGCAAGATATGCATCCATAATAATATCAGCATTACCCTGTATTTCTAAGGCACTTCACAGTTGGCAATATGTTTCTGTATTTATAACAGAAATTTATTCTAGCAACCACCTAGTAATGGAAGCAGACTAAGTCACTATGCCTTAAATGTTTAAAGACCTCACAGATAAAAAAAAAGGTGATGACAACTCAGGTCTTCCAGCTCTTAGCCAGGGCTCTCTCAACCATGCATTTTTTTTTTCTAGTCCCAGCTCATTTCCACTTTTTTTTTTTTTTTTACATCTTATTGGAGTATAATTGCTTTACAATGGTGTGTTAGTTTCTGCTTTATAACAAAGTGAATCAGTTATACATATACGTATGTTCCCATACCTCTTCCCTCTTGCGTCTCCCTTCCTCCCACCCTCCCTATCCCACCCCTCTAGGTGGTCAGAAAGCACCGAGCTGATCTCCCTGTGCTATGCGGCTGCTTCCCACTAGCTATCTATTTTACGTTTGTCAACCATGCATTTTAATAAGTCAACTCAAAGACCATGCAAACCTTTCAGAACTGTGGAACCAGAATGGGTGTATTGTGGCTGGTTAGGCCAACCCTAAATAAACACACTCAAACACACTCACTACACATAAGTCTGGTTAAGCCTCTCACCACCTCTCAGGTTATGGGATCAACGTATTAGAAATTAAACAAGGTCTCTTCTACCTGTCTTGCTTTATGGGCTGTGTTAATGCCATGATTTCTTAGGCAGCTCACAGCTCTTGGATCTGGCGACCGGCCCACGTTCCAGTCAGAAACAGCGCCACTGTCAATGACCCACTGCAACACAAAACACACAAGTGCACCTTCAAGGTCAAGTACGGTACCTGCCGGGCAACGTGATTCATGGGGATACCATGCCTCTTCATGCAAGCCTGCCCCCGATAATCAGGAGGGTTTCCTAGTTCATACGTGGACGTTGCTGCACTGTCTATCCTCCACTGCAGGAGAAAAAAAGAATTTTTTTTCACAATTTTCTGCCCCAAAGCCATTCAGGTTGGCCTCTTTAAGGTAGTGAAGAGTACTTACAATATCTGAAATGTTTTGATCAGTTACAAGTTTCCTGAAAACTGCTTCTGCGATGGGTGATCGACAGATGTTACCTTAAAAAGAAGGAGGGGGCAGAGAGTGAGCACCTGGTTTGAGGGAAGCAAGGTGCTCTTCTCTGAGGTGACCGTCCTGCCAGCACATGGCAGAACCTGGGGGAACAGCTGACCCAACCCTGCTCAATGATTTCACACCAACTGTCCAAGTACTCAAAGTACAAATGACAAAGACATCAGAAATCAGAACACTTATGAGCAACATCATCGTTTTTCAGGTTGCTATCACTGACCCAGAAGCGAGTCGTGAAATCAACAAAGTGGGTCGCAACCAGCCTATTTTAAAATGAAATACAACAGAATAGAGTTTAAAATATGTATTTTCAAGTACTGCACATAATAAAGATGGCTATTGTTTCATAAAACACACAAGCAAATGTATTTAGGCCTAAGAGTAATTCCACAGACTTCTACCGCAGGACCTGTGCGGAGCCCTTGCTTGAGTGCTGTGGGCCCAGAAGTCAGCCAGCTGGGGTAGGGATGGTCCTCCAGGCTGTCCAGTCTGCCCAGAACTTACAGCAGCTACAAGTTCACAGAGCCCCAGAGCCACCCTCACTTCAAACCAGCTGAACCTTCCAGGTTCAATATTTCTCCAGAAGGATTGCAGAATTCAGGAAAATGCTATACTTATGATTATAGTTTTATTATCACAAAAAGATACAGAGCAGAACCAGCCAAAGTCAGAGAGCACAGCAAAGATTCTGGAAGAGTTCCAAATAGGACACTTTCTGGTCCTTGGGGACGTGTCACATTCCCGGCACCCATGTGTGACAGTACTCAGCGTACTGCCAATCCAGGGCACCTCCCAGAGCTCCAGTGCCAAGGATTTATCGGGGTTTCATAAATAAGCCTAACGGATTGAATCTCTGGCCTGTGGTTGGACTCAGTGTCCAGCCCCTTCCCCTCCCACATGTGGCTCGCAGCTTCCACCCCGAGTTACCTCCTCAGCATAAGCTGTGTAGGGCCATCCCTGAATCACAAAACACTCCTGTCACTCTGAGGGAATTCCGAGGGGTTTGAAGGTTACCTCCCAGCAGCCAGGACAGAGGCAAGACCTCTCATTAAATTGGGTCAAATTCCTTACTACACAGGGGAAGATAAAAGACAGAAAATCTTCCCTCAAAATATTTCTACCACGTGCCAAGCAATGTATTTATGGGAGATACGGAATTAGCTGTAATAAAAACAAGAAAACAAATGCTGATAGACAAGCAATATACTACAGGAGCACGGGAAAAGATTCTAAAAAGCATAAAGAATAAGAAAATTTCTTATGAGAAAAAAAGAAAGAACAATTAGGGCTGGTCTTTAAAGGATGAAGAGTATTTAAATACTGGTTAATTGTAGGAAAAAGGTAATCTGACACCACTATGTTCTCTCTCATCTCCCACTGTGTTGGCTGGGACACAATTAACAGCACACATTCTTTCGACCTTTAAAACATTAAACACTTAATAATCTTGCCAAAATAAGGAGTTCCGGTCTTTTCTGCTATTACCCTTCCCAATGGTATACATCTGGCACTTCCCTGCACTACAGTCTGAAAAAGGTCCAAATAAACGCTTTGAAGGAATAAAACTTTTGTTTCAGAAATGTACTGTTGTTACTGTCCTGCATACAGACTACCAAGTGAAATGGCAAACAGCAACCTCAAATACCCCAGAACTCCATGTCTCACCCCCTCCACCGGCAAAGCTCTGGTCCAACACACAAACTCTCTCTGAACTGTGGGTCTCCCTCCTGTGGCCCTCACCCCTTCTCAGTCCAATCTCAACACAACAGCTGAAGGCTTCTTTTTAAACTTCCCACCTCTGCTCAAAATCCTCCAATGGCTTAACTCGCTCAGTGAGCCCAAGTCCTCACACGGTCTCACCAGATCTGTCCACCACAGAACCTAAATGTGGGTCTGAAAACTAGGGCTCAGGACCCACCAGCTTTGTATATAGTTCTCAATGTTAAAAATAATTTTTTACATTTTTAAACAGTTGAAAAATACTCAGAAGTAGAATATCTTGAGAATATTACATAGAATTCAAATCCCAGTGTCCATACACAATTACAGCCAAGCATAATCATTTACGTATTGGCTAGGGCTGCTTTTGCACTACACCTTTGGTATGGCCTACAAAGCACAAAATATTTGTTCTCTGGCTCTTTACATAAGGAGTTTGCAGACTCCTGCCCCAGAACACTCACTGTATGTGAGGAAGTAACTTCTCCCCTATGTACCAAGAACAGTACTACTTATGTATCCACTGGGAACTGAGAAAACAGTCACATTATCTCTGGGTCCTCAGGTACAGAGGAGTGTCTGACTGAGAAGGTACTAGGTCACCAGGCCCAGAACTTCAGCTTCCCGGCCGTTTCTTGAACATGGCCAGCACCCTCACTTCAAAATCTTTCACCTGCCTTCCTCTGGGTCCAGAGTGCTTTTCCAAAATACCCTACACTTGCTTCCTCATCTCCTTCAAGTCTTTGCTCAAATGTCACCTTCTCGGTAAGGCCTCCCCTGAACAGCCTACTTACAGTCGCACTCCCCTTCCTCTCCCCCTTTCCTGCCTTACTGTCCTAACCAAATACTTGATTGTTGATGATATGAGATGCCCAACCTGAGCTGAACTGCCCTTTAAAAAAATGTGTTGAAGCTGTCAGTCAGCCTTCAGCGGAGAGCTTAAAAATCAAATGATGCCTACTGTCAAAGTGAAACAAGGAGGCCTTTTACTTTTCCCCTCATAGAAATTCAGTTCTGCAAATACCTAGTGTGCATATTTTGTCTTAAAGCTGGAAATACAAAGAAAAATAAGGGACAGTTATTGCCTTCAAGAGGGCTAAATCTAGCTATAATCTCAGGAGGCTATCAAGTTAATTATAATAAAGTTTGTGTGAGGAAAGGTGTCTATAAAGGGTCATGGGAACAACTACCTCTACCTAGAGGATCTGGAAAAAGTAAAGAAGGGAATACTTGGGTCTGACCTTTTAGAAAGGCTTTCCAGGCAAAATGCAAAATGGGTTCCCAGAAAGAAGCACACAATGGAAGGCACACTGAGCATCTGAAGTGCTGGGGAACAGGGAGTCCAGAGGGTGTGTGGGTAGGAAACGGTAAAGGGGGTAAAGTGGGAAACGCTGAGCACACTTCTGTGGTCTTCTTTAAGGGTGCACCTAAAGAGGAGTGGAAGGAAATGCAGACTCATCGGAAGGTTTTAAGTCACTGGACTATTGACCATATAGGCCTTCCTCTCCGGGGAATTAAGGCGATGGGGTGGAAGCACTGAGGTGCCCTATCAAAGGAAAAATCCTGAAAGCTAAAGGGAAAGTGAGCTCTATTTTAAGTAAGGGAGGCTAACTGTTGAAATCCTAAAAATGAAAATAATTCTGAGCTGGAAGGTACCTGAAGAATTAAAGATAAAAAATACCTTCATTTTCACGTAGAGGAATATTGGCATATGGAGCTGTTACATAGCAACCTAGGGAATCATGTCTCCCTGGTTTGGCTTTTACAATCAAGAAATCCTAAACCTTTGCACTTCCCCTGCCTTTAGGTCAGATCCATTTGTGAGCATGCGCCGAGGAAACATGCCAGCAAACCAGTGTTGTCATGGGTTTCGGCGCATCAGGAGGCCCTTAAAGGACAGATCAGTCCAGTGGCCTTGAGTCTATCTGATGAAGGGGAAAAAGGGATTCTAGGCAAGTGCAATGCCAGGAACCCTGGCTTGGAGTACAGGTGCTGCAGGTGAGAAGGGAACCGGGCTTGGAGAAAGGACTGTACAGAAGCTAGAGGTCGAGGCTTGCATAGAGGACTTCAGCAGGTGACAGGGGATCCGACTCGGAGACAGGACTGAACAGAGGACCCCGCTTGGAGAAAGAACCGGGCACGTCAATGACACGCCGCCTGCAGAGCTGCCCAGGCAACTGCGCCGCGCTGACGGAGAGCGCGGCGCCCCATGCCACCCTCGGGTCTCCCCTCTCCGGCCTCCTCCGCATCACCGTTCCTGGTCCAGCGGCGCAGCCCAGAGCGCACGAAGCCCTCCCCAGCCCTCCAGGAAAGTCAAAGTGGGGCTAGATCGGCGCTGTCTCACCCAGACACACGAACAGCACTGACTTGGTCACCTGTTCGGCCATCTTCCCGCACTCATAGAGGCGCTCACTAATCACGTCGGAACGTTTCTGGCGCGGCGCATGCGCATCGCGAGGGGCCCGCTCCGCGCGCCCGCGTAGTCCTGCCCCGGCCCCACCCGGAGCGAGAGTGCAGTCTCGCGCTTGCGCAGTCTGGCCCCAGAGCCGCCCGCGGGAGGCGGAGCCGAGAGCCACCCCGAGGGCGGGGGTTGGGGCTCGAGGAGGGGAGGGATGGGGCGGGACCAAGAGCCACCTGGAAGGGGAGGGGCCCAATGGGGGAGAGCTGGGGTCACGCGGCTCTGCGGAGTCACCACCCGAGGGCAGGAGAGGGCGTAGCCCCGAGCCCCGGGGTTTTGGGGGCCACAGACTGAAGCCAGAGAGACGGGGCCTGATGGGTCCCCGAGTGTCCTCAGAGAGTAGGGAGTCAGTCCTGGGATTCAGGTGAGCGCCCGCCACCTGGGCCGCGCGGCCGAAGGTGAGGCCCGCGATCAGGGGCTGGGCGGGGTCCGCAAGGGCACCTCCTGGTACCCCGAGACCCCCGCCCCCAGTGCCCGGGTCGGAACCACTGCGCAAGGTCCGCTCTGCGGCAGGACGGCCGCTGGGCTGCCCAGTTGTCGAAGATGGGCTGCTTCAGCAGCCGCCCTGGGACCGGTGAGGGCGAGCGCACACCTCCCTTAGCTGCTGTTTTTGTCCTGCGAATATGTGTAAAGTAGCTGCTTTGCCCTGGAAAAGCGGGTGTTTACCTGCTCCCTCACCTGTCTCAGGTGTGCACCTCGCTAGACCGGTCCCTGCGCTGGGAGGCGGAGCCGAGCGGGGAGGGCCCCTCCTCTTCCTGGGTAGGTGTCGGCAGCTCCAGGGGCGCCGGAACGGACCAGGCTCGGGGTCGCAAGTGAGTACGCGTGTCGGTGACGCCGCGGAACCTCACCTGGAAGCGGGACCACCCCTTACGCTTTACAGAAGTTTTGCTGGGGAGTGTACATCTTTGGTGAGAGAGGTAGAAACGGTGTCTTTGGGATTTTTTTTGCTGTTGCGCATCTATTAACACTTAGTTATCCCACAACTGTCAAAAGTTAAGAGGAGCCAGCTCCCTGGACTCTCCACAAATGCGGTTGTGATTCAGGTTTAGCCCCAGTTGATTCAGTTCACAGAATGGCTCTTCTCGTCTTTAATTTTAGCGATTATCATTCACTTCATTTGTAAATATCTAATATTTGAAAAGCCAAGTATTAGTCACTATCTTTTTTCGTTCCCGTCTGTTTCAGTGGGGGACATGCTGGACCTTTGTTAGAAGGTTTGGCTTCAGCCTGCGCCTGGCTCGCGCAGCAGGAGTCAGAAGGCTGCCATTGTTTGCGGGCTCCCCAGGTGTAAGTGCCAGGCCCTCCGCACCTCACCTGGCCCTGCCTGTGATCAGCCACAGTTCCGGGGAACCTCTTGGGGCAGAGTGGCCGCCTCCCTGGTGCTGTGAGCGCTGGACCTTGGACCTCTTTCCTTTACTGTGGTGGTTTTTCCTTGTGTGATGAAATAGGAAACTGCTCTAAACAGGTAGATGACCATAAGGTAATGAGATTTACCCTGCTAGCTGGAAATGTGTCATTTTCACTTCATCTCAACAAATAGTTCTGTGTCACCACTGCTGCTGAGTTGGAGAGAATGACACAGACAGGGGACCCCTGCCCACAGAGAGAAGGAATCTGATGGCCCCAGAATGTTCTACCAAAGGGGAGGAGGTTTTCAGGTTTTCTTTTGTATACAGAACATGCGTGTCCTGCATTTTTGTCCTCATGAGAGTTTTTATTGAGGTGTGGGAGATGCCTGAATTAATAATGGGTTAGTCAGAAACTCTGCACACACGCACCTCAGAGAAATAACAAGTCTCCATGGTGCTGTTTAGTTCTTTGTGTGGCCTGCTATTGGAATACCTGCGCAGTGACCAGCTGGAGGTTAAAATCAGTTGTTACTTCCATCCTGTTTATCATGCATAAACTAAGGAGAATTGGTTATCTGGTTTACAAATGTTCTATTTAAACAAAATTTCTTTAAAATGAGTTAATACTATCCCTCATCTTTTGTAAGATTAAAGAAAAACATTTAAAAGAAATCTGTGCTCATCAAGAGTGATTTGATGCTTTTATTCCATTTAGGAAATTTTCTCAGGGGCTTTCTCACTGTTTAGAAAGAAGGATATGGTGTTTGGAAAGAGAACGCTGACAAGTCAAGGGGATGTTGCTGCCGTGTCGCTGAGTGACCGGTGGTCACAGACGTCTCTCTACAAGTTGCCTTATGTGCAAGTGTCATGATAAGACATCATCCTGTGCAGTTTAAGACCTAAACACACTGAATTTTTATTTTCTTTGGGAGGAGTCCATTTTTCACAGTCACTGATCAGACTAATGTGGCATGTGTAGTTCTGCTCTGAGCCAGGATCACTCTTCAGTTTGAGCAAAAGTAAAGTGGTATAAGTCAAGGGTCTCCTTATGTTGGAAGTTATGGTTCTTGTCACTCCATACTCTCTGTCCCCTGTCTGAATCCTGTGGTCAGGGGAACAAGAAAAGAGGCACAGGCCACGGTAATGTTTGGGGCTCAAATCATCAGTTTAGTTTGAAGTTTGGATTAGAAGGTTAATGACCTGACCAGAGAGACCAGTTTTGATTTCTAGAACTGACAGACTTTGTCTCCTTAAGACAAAGGAAGCAGTTAAATGCAGGCCACAGAGAGATAAGAATTAGTTTAAGAAACAGTGGTGTCCACCTAGAGGGGTGGGGTAGGGAGGGTGGGAGGGAGACAGAGGGAGGAGATATGGGGATGTATCTATATGTATAGCTGATTCACTTTGTTATACAGCAGAAACTAACACACCATTGTAAAGCAATTATACTCCAAAAAAGATGTTAAAAAAAAAAAAAGAAACAATGGCCATAGTTATCACGTGGTAGTGTCTGAGATGATAACGTCCTAATAAAGCTAAACTCAATATTTCAAAGGCTTTCAAAAGATTACATAGATATATAAAGTTTCTTTTACTTTAGCTAAGGTTTATAGCCAAAGTAATAATTAATAAAAAATTTCCTATAGGTAGCCCTCTCATAATTGACTCCATTAAGGAAAATAATATATTAGATGCTTGTTGACCAGAGGGAAAGTTTGGGAAGCCCTTGAAGTCTTAAAATGGTGAGGTGTTGGGAGGGGGCCTTTCCTCTCCCTGCTTTCATTCTAGACTGGAGGGCTAGACTGGAAACTAGTCAGATTTCGCCCCCCAGGTGGCAGTTTACTCCAAATAGTATTCTAATGTCACCGTGGCCCCCAGTCACCCCAGCCCTGACTTTATTGCCCTATGACCAATATGGGAATTATTTCTACATCTTAAGCTCATTTCAAGCTTTTGAGGTTTCCAAAGTAAAAATTTTCTCAGTATTAAAAAAAAATCCTCTTAATTAAAAAAAAAAGTCTTAGTATGGAAATTTTCAAATATTTCAGTTACTTTTTAAAGAAAACTTTACATCTGTTTTCTTGGCTTGAGGTTTGGCATCCATCCTTCTCTTAGGAGTAAACTCAAATATTTATAGATGATTTGCTTTGCCTTGGAATTCAAGAGACTTAAGAATTTTATGAATGCTGAGATGCAAACCATGACAATAATGACCTTATCTTCACAACTTCAGCAATATAATGATATCAGCATTCTGAACAGACCATGCCCCTCTGCCTAATGGTACAGCAGAGGAAAAGTGGATGAGCCGTGACTTGATGCTGAGGACAGGAATTGAGGCTTGTCTCTAAATCGTTGTTATTATTTGTTGGCTCTGACAGAAAAAATTCACCATTATACAACTATGACCTGGCAATATGCTCATATTAGAAATGTAATAGGATCTGTACTATTCAAACAAATGAGCCAGGTTCTTCTGGAATTCAGCTGAATGTGAAGGTGTCCTCACCATGACCAGCCTTGTGACACCCAGCTCGCAGTGACACAGGGCTGTGTCTAGCACTCAGGCTTAGTGATTGAGCTTTGTGGTCTGCAGGCATCCCGGGCTGCATGTGAATTCCCCAGTCCAGTAGCTTTCCTTCCCATGTTTATAAAAGAGGCTCTGACCTTCCCTACACAGGATGTTTGCAATAGTGACTCTCAACTGTGGAATTTGCTTATTTAACTGGTTTAATTCTGCTTGGTTGATGGAGTTCAAAGTAGAAGGTCTTTTGGGGGTAAGGTTTATGTATCATTTACTAAGCTTTAGTTGCACGTGCCAGAAAATCTGATCCAAATTGGCTTTAGCAGAAAAGGATTTTACTGGTCCATGTGACTGAAGAGTCCAGAGCTGCTTGTGGCACCAGCTGTGGCCCAGCCCTGGGCTCAAGCAGTGCCGGCAGAGCCCAGGTTCTCTCTCCAACTCTAGTCAAGCGCTCCTCGGCATGGCTGTGCTCTCAGGCTCTCCCCAATGGTGACAAAACCTTGCAGCAAGTCCAGACAGAAGTGCCTGTGAAAGAGGCAGTTCCGGCAGCTCCCACACAAGCCCTTGGTCAGATGCTGATGTGGATCAGCCTTGGTTCCAAAGCTCTGCTGTAGCACAAGGAGGGCACTGGGTCTAATTCTGCAAATGGGTCCCCTTCAGGTGCGGCGCGGTGGAAACAGACACACTGTGCTGGTTCCAAAACCAGAGGCATAGATGCTCAGTAGGAAAAGCAACCAATTTCCACTGACATTTATTGATTCAAGTCAATGCGATGTACTGACACCTGGATGTATGAAGAGGGCTCTGCAGGGGCACAAAGCTTTGTAAAAAGCACTGCTTCTGGCCTGTAAGGATTGCAGCTGAGTGGTGGACAGCTGTGTGGGTATGAGTCTCAAATCACAAGCTCGAGTGCCGGAAATGTAAGCATTCTATTGAGTCCTCGTTTTCAGCCACGTCTCAGAGTGGGAGTTGAGAAGAAGCGTCAGGTGTATGCCGTATCTGCCCACTCAGGTTTGCTTCTGGGTCTTCAGTTATCATTAGCTCTGAAGCTGGGCCCTGCTGCACTCACAAGGTCCTGACATCCCAGCTCTGATGGAACAACGGCAGAGTTTCCTGCAAGCAGAGAGCTGGCTCTCCCGTGCCTTCTGGGCTGAAGGGGTCTTAGTAGGGTGAGCACCACTTGGCAGTGGGGCTGCTTGAGGCTTTTTAGACCAGTGTGCTTGTTGGTCTCCTTACACTCAGATCTCCTTAGTTTGGGGTTTGGTTTGGTTTGGTTTTGTCCTCCCTTTCCTGTGACAACCTAGAAAGGACTATTTTAAGGTACTATGCCATCAACTTGTACCACGCTTCCCTCTCACCCTCCTCTCTCTCAAGATCTAAGAAATGTTACAGAGTCTGAGAGTCAGGGAACCTTTGCTCTTACTCAGCACACATTCTTCTAAACCCACTGGATTTTCTATGTAAATGAGCCTTTCCTAGTCCTCACAGGGTTTTGATCTTTAATTCCTAAAAGCAACAAATGCTTTATTCATTTAACAAATATTTATTGGGCACTTACTATATGTGATTATGGTGTGTGTTGGAGATATTACAGTTAATAAAATAGTCAATGTGCTTAACCTCATGGCACTTACATTCTAGAGAGGGAGATTAGGTTAGAACGATTAGATTAGATAGATAGACAGATAGACAGGGTAGATAAAAGCCATGCTGTAGACTAAATATGGTGGAAAAACTTTGAGGCATGTTATCAATGAGATATTACTTAGAGTATTTCTTTGGAGAAATGACCATAGGAGTTCAAGACTGGAAACAGAGAAACCACAGAGGAGGCTGCTGAACAGACACCACAAGAACGGATATTCCCTGGGCCAGACTGGTGGCAGGGGAGTGGGTGAGATGTAATCAAATTCTGAGCATGTTGAAGGTCTATACTCCAGTAGGGTGTGCTGGTGGATTGGCACTGGGAATGAGAGAGATATGGAAGTCACAGTTGACCCAGGTTTTGAGTGTGAGCTCCCTGATGGATGAAACCTACCTGGAGAGGAAACTCAGGGAGCAGGCTGGAGACGAGGTTAGGGCATCACAGTTAAGTCTAAACGTGATTAATTTGAGATGCTTACTTGGATACTTGATTTCAAGGTCCAATCAGTAATTGATACGGTGAGTCTGGCATTTAGGGAAAGGTTAAAGAATAGATCAAGCTTGGAGGATTATCAGATATAAATGGTGCTTAAAGTCACAGGACCTGAGGTGTGAGTGTGAATAGGAAAGGTGGAGCCTTGGGGAAGCTGAGAGGACCCTGAAAGGGCTGGCCTCCACTTCTTCACTCCTTCTCGGAGGCTGTCGATGGGAAAAAAATGCACAATGTGAGAGTTGTGAGTTAAGTTTTATTGGGGGCAAAATGAGGACTGTAGCCCGGGAGACAGCCTCTCAGACAGTGCTGAGGAACTGCTCTGAAGAGATGGGGTGGGCAGGCCAGTATACACGTGATTTCGGTGAAGGGGGTACATGTAATCAAGCACACATTTTGGCAGAAGTTCGCTGCCAGTCACAAGCAGATGTCTCTATCAATGATTTTAGTGCTTTTCTAGATAGGAGAAAATGCGAGAAGCTGTGCTCTTAAAATCTTCTTCTGAAAATATCTAAGTATCTGAAGGCCTGTTCTGCCAGTTCTTTCCAGAGCACAGAGGGCTTCGTTCCTGAGCTCCGTCCTGAGCTCCTTTCAGGGTGTGTTAAAGGTCAGCGACTGCAGTGACCTAATCTTTGTAGAGTCAGATGGCAAGTGACAATTTTCAGTTGGCAAGACAAACGAAGGCAGTGTTAGCAACCTTGGCACTGCTGGGTCCTCTGGGACCTCTCCCACAAGACATGGTGGCAGGCGTCTTCCTTGCTTCTTGGGTCATCCGTTGTTTTGTGAGGCCCAGGTGGTAAAGCTCTGCTCAGCTGCCCCAGGAAGGGATGGCCCCGGGGTGGGGGAATCTTGCCAAATCTCAGGTCTGGTCTGAGATTTAAGTTAGTCATGGTTTCAAGTAGAAGCAGTGTTTAAAGTTGATTTTGAAGAATGAGTGGAATTTTAAGAGGTCAGAGGTTGGCATTTTTTTTCCTCTAGGGCCAGACAGCCTGTATATCAGGTTTTGGGGGCCAAGAGGAAAACTGAGGCTATGTATCGACACTTATGCAACAAGAGAGAAAACAATCTTCCACAAATTTTTACTGATAAAAACTGAATTATAATAATAATTGAGAACTTTTTTTGTAATCCAAGTCTACTGATGGGTAGAGTGGGATTCTCTTTATGGGAGAACGTTTTCACCTTGAGTTCACTATTTAGCGCCCCTCATCACGATAGATCACAAATGTTCAGCTATCAATGCTGATCTAGGATGGGATTTTACCTGTTTCATCTTTGAAAGTGTGCTCACACACAAAATATTCTTCTTTTGATTCATTTTTTTTCAACCAGCCGTGCCCATGGGAGAACAGGGCATGGCTGGATGTGCCGAGTCCTCAGGGCCTCTGAGCTCCCGACGCCCCTTCGGTACGTGCTCTGGGAGGGGCGGTGGGGCTCCTGTAAGGGGCTGACGCCGAGCTCCCTCAGGGAGTAGTGAGAGGCCATCTGGCGAGCCCGTTTGGCCAGAGGCCTGGGAAAGCCCTCTCGGAGTCCTCTCCACAGCCCCCCGCACTGAGAAACCAGAGGCCCCACTGCTCTGAGGACTCCTGCCCCTGCCGCCCCCAGAGGGAGCCCAGCCTGGTGGAGGGCAGCTGTCCGCCGTCCTCGGGCTGAGCGACAGGTTCTCCAAGGAGGGCTGCATCTACTCACATTTCCCCCCCGAGGACTGTCCCTCAGCCAAGGGCGCCACACAGAGTGAATAACTCCCACAGTGAATATCCCCTCTTTGACCCGCTGTGTGCATCCCACCTGCCATTGGACTCTGCCTGCTATACCTATTCCAGGTGAACAGGGCGGTTACGGCCAGAGGCATAACTCGGGCGCAATGAGGAAGGCACAGGAAGGGGCCTATAACATGAAGTTTTCAGGCACGTGCTAATAGGAGCACTTGGTACAGCAAAGATCTATCTTTTTATCCATTTTAACATTTAATAAAAAGGCAAAACTACTGCTTTGCTTTTAGAAGGACCTGCAAGTAGTCTATTAGGAATGCTATGTAATCAAAGAGAAAGATACTGACATATGGTATGTTATACTTTATGTGTTTTTACCCAGTTATCTACCTCCCCAAACTAATTAAGTGATTAGAATGTATATAAAACAAGTCTAGTCCTAGGTTAGGAAATAAAAATTACAGATTCTTCTCCATCTTTCTTCTGCAGCAAATACCATGGAGAGATGAGAAATAATTTTTAAACATAATAAGTAGGGTTATGTCAGCTGCAGCAACAAGCCCCCAAATCTCGATTTCTTAGCACAAGAAGAGTTGTGGTGGGCAGCTTCCCCTGTGTTCTGATCCAGGTGTCTCCATCCCTCCCACTGTGGCTGTATCCTGGAGACCCCTTCAGGCAGCCAGTGGTAGGAAAGGGAGGGTGCAGAAAACCCTCCTTCTCACTATTTGGGCGTAGAAGCAACATCCATTACTGTCTCTTGGCAGCCGCTCCCGGGGCCAGAGCTGTGCTGACGCGGGAAGCACACGAGTGTGTGGGAAACTAGCTAACACAGCAGACCCCCTGCATGCGACTTGTTCATTCCATAAAGAGTAAGGTTACATCATCTTAGATCCCAACAGAAATTAAGAAAACAAAGGCCTCAGCTAGTCCTACGCCAGGTATCAAAGCATGTGCGTTACAAATGGACAGTGCACGTTAGTCGGTTTTCTAGTCGCACTCCGGTTGCCTTGCTGATCGCCAGCTCGGTACCTCCTTTGTAGCGATCCAGCGCAGAAGAGGCGGGCTCCCATCGCGTCTGTTCACACCGGTTGTGGTTTTCGGAAGCTGTCAATTGTGTCAATACCATATTGGAAACTTGGAAATGCCCCCTACCATGCACACTTTTTCTTGATCACTGTGGAATACCAAAGCCAATTGTATGTCATTAGCCTGCTACTGACATTAGTCAAGTCATGATTAACAGCTACTTCCATAAAATGTACTTTAAAGGCCGAAATATCTACATAAATATGTTCACTTGGAATTTTTCTAGGTTGTATTTTTTCTAAGACCTTCTAAATCCAGACTGTATAACCAAAGCATTGATAATAGGAAAAGTTTAAAGACCACTAGTAAATCGACATAATTTTAAATGGATGTTTTAAGATTCCTTCCCTATTTAAAAATTATGTGCTTCTGAGAATTTTTCTGTGTTCATCTTTGTGTTTCATATTCACCATCGCAAGTGAAAGTAGAGAACCAAGAGTATCAGCCTTTCTGTATGTCAGTACCATCGTCAAAATGGGACAGTGTGATTTTAAACAAATACATGATCGAGAAGATGAAGAGCAACTTTATGTTAGTTCCTAAAAGTTCAAAATTCAGAATTGTCAGTGGTATACAAATGCATATAATAACAACTGAATATTTAGTGTATAGCCACTCACCAAATCCCTGTCCTTTGAATTATGTGTGTGTGTGTGTGTGTGTGCGCACACGCTCCCACATGTGTGGGGGAGGGGAGGCTATGTGTGCTCTCTTGTTTGTGTAAAACATAAGGGTACACTTTTCACTTTTCTACACCTCTTCATGCAAGACATGTTGTTGGCTGTGAGAGGTCAGATTTTAAACAAAAGACAACTTATGGGGTAATTATTCATAATATACATATTTTTTTACAGCTGGATTCATATGTTTCCACTAATATATTAACTATTTAATAGTACAGGATTCAACTTATGCTGAACAATCTTTGTTCTGTAATAGTTCAGACATACAAAGGACTATTGAGAATAACAATTTTTACATCCGTGACTTACTATGCACAGCCTAAGGGGAAAAAGTACAAGTTTCCAGTAAGCTTCCTATATAAGCCTTCCCCAGGGCCACCCCACCCCCAAGTCAAATATCATTTTACTTTATTTTTATATATAAATATTTGTATAACATTTATGTAAATGCTTACATAAATGTGTGATACCCTATATATCTTTATGCAACTTGTTTTTGCTGTCAATATTATTCACATTTTGCCATGTTGATACAGTAGATCTAGTTTATCTGAAGTTCTGTATAGAATACAATTTTAATACTACACCAAACTAGATATATCCGTCCTCCTCTTGAGGGACGTTTGTCTCCTGTTTGAATGTATTTATTTCTTTGTGCTGTTAAAAGCCCTGCCTCGGTGGGTGGCTGGGCTCAACAAGTTACCACAGACTGGTCGGCTTACAACAGACACGCCCTCTCCCACCTGGAGGCTGCCCGTGGGGTGTCAGCTGGGCTGCGCTTGGAGGCACGCACCCCTCTAAGAGTCCTGACTTCTCTCTCCCAACTCCTGGGGTCCCAGTGCTCCTGGGCTTGTGGCTGCACGGTCCAGCCTCTGCCTCTGTGACCACGTTGCCTTCCCCTCCTCTCTGCATCTTCCCCTTTCTGTCTCCTTAAGGACTTAGGGGCCGCCTGGGTAGTCGAGAACGATTAACTTAATTACGTCTGCAAAGACCCTGTTTCCAAATAAGGTCCCTTTCACAGGGTCCAGGTAGACGTGAATTTGGGAGCCACCATTCAGCCGGGCAGCCAGTGCCTCTGAGCACGTCCAGGAGTAGAATTGGTGGGTCATCTCCAGCTATCCTCAGAACAGCTCCCACAGCAGCTGCACTTACTCACGTCCCCACCAATGGGACAGAGGCTTCCCTATGTGCCCCTGCACAACCTACACATGCTCATTGGCAGGCTTTTTTAAATTTCCGTCAACCTAAAGGACAAGAAATGGTAATGCATTATGGTCTAGCTTTGCATGTCCCTGGCTTCTAGGGAGTTTGATCAACTTTTCATATATTTATTGGCCATGGAGGTTTCCTCTTCTGTGGATTAACTAATTGAACACTTTGCCCCATTTTCTATAGTGATTTCATATTTTTATTGATATTAAAAGATCTTTATATATTCTGGGTGTGGTACATATATACAATGGAATATTACTCAGCCATAAAAAAGAATGAAATCATGCCATTTGCAGCAACATGGATGGACTTCGAGACTGTCATACTGAGTGAAGTAAGTCAGACAAAGAGACAAATATATGATATCACTTATATGTGGAATCTAAGAAAAGGGTACAAATGAACTTATCTATAAAACAGAAAAAGTTACAGATGTAGAAAACAAACTTATGGTTACCAGGGGTTGGGGGGAAGGATAAACTGGGAGATTGGGATTGACATATGCACACTACTATATATAAGACACATAACTAATAAGCACCTACTGTATAGTACAGGGAACTCTACTCAATACTCTGTAATGGCCTATATGGGAAAAGACTCTAAAAAAGAGTAGATATATGTATATGTATAACTGATTCACTTTGCTGTACACCAGAAACTAACACAACATTGTAAATCAACTATACTCCAATAAAAATTTTTTTAAAAAAAGAAAGAAATGGAAGAAGCAAAATGTCCAGAACTAAAGAAGGATTTAAGAATTCAACTTCAAGAATCCTAAATTTTAAATAACAAAAGAAAAAGTAGAAGATACTAAAGATATGATAGAAATACAAATTGAAAAATTCAAATTGATTCATAATTATAATAAATCAATTAACCATAAATCATGTCAATCATAATAAACATAAATAAGTTTAAAATTTCTATATTAAAAAATAAAAGATCTTTAGATATTCTGGATCCTAAATCTCTGTCACCTAAGTTTATGACAAATATCTTCCAATCTGTGGCTTATATTTTTATTTTTTAAATGTATGTTGATACAACTTTTTAAACTTTAATGTAGTTGAATGTATCTGTAGTTTCCCGTTATTGTTGTGCCTTGTTTGTAGCATTCCTCCATCCTCAAATCATAAAGATATTCCCTATTCTTTTTATTCTAAAAGTACTAAGTTTTGCTTTTAATATTCAGGCATTCAGTTACATTGAGTTTGTGTGTGTGTGTATGATGTGATATTGTAATCTAATTTTATTTTGTTTTCCTTTGAATGACCTAAAGTCCCAGAATAATTTATTAATCTACCATGTTATCTCTGTCATATATTTTTAAATATATGAGTATATATATATATATGAATATTCCTTTCTTGCTTTTGTCATGAAGGTAGAATTTTTAATTAAGTACTGTGGATTATTCAATAAATTGTGTTGTATATTTTTAAAATATTAGGTTCTTACTTCATATCCTATACCAATGCAAGTTTGAGGAGGATCAAATATTTAATGTAAAATAAAAGCTCTGGAAGAAGAAAATTTAGAATAATACTTGTATAATTTTTTTCTTAAAGGCCTTTAGTCACAATAATAGAAAGGTGATAATGGTAGAAGGCTCAGAGAGATATTGCCATATAAATAAAAACAAATACTGAAAAACTATACATAAAAGTATAAAAACAAGAAGCTGAGATACAAACTTGTGAAATGATTAAAATTATAGACAAAAGGAGTATGGCACCAGAAAAATAAGCAAAGAACATGAACAGAAAATATGCAAAATAAAATGTAAACAAACAAAAAAAATTCGCTAGTATTCAGATTAAATCAAATAAAAATTTCTCATCCTTTCTGATGTGCACACTTTGCCTCGACCAACTTCCCTAGTAACAGTACGAATTTTTTTATGGTAATACCCAGTGGTTCTAAGGTTGGATAGTAATTTTAGAAGGTGATTTGATAATGGAATAAAAAACTAGACATTTTTGATTTTTTTCAGTCATTAATTCCAACTCCTAAGATTCTCTCAAGATAATTACCATCGAACAGTGGTATCACTAAAAACTAAAAATGGAAATAATCTACTTGTTTAGCAATAGGAACCAACTGAAGCACACACTAAAATGCAGACAGTAGTATTGGTGAGTATTAGTAGTAGGGATGCCTTTTTTCTTCAATATTTGTGTATCTATATCTTTCCTTTATTTTTACAATGCACTTATGCCATAATTTCTGGTGGTTAAAAAATATAGAAAAATTTTCAGGGACTTCCCTGGTGGTCCAGTGGTTAAGACTCCATGCTTCCAGTTCTGGGGGCGTGGGTTCAATCCCTGGTCGGGGAGCTAGGATCCGACATGCCACGCGGTGCAGCCAAAAAAAGAAAAAACAATTTTTCCTCATAGTTTGGCCTTTTGCACTATGAATTTGAAAAGTAATTCTCCCATAATTTCTGGTTCTTTTATAGTATGACTTTTGAGGTGTTTTTTTTTTTTTTGCGGTACGCGGGCCTCTCACTACTGTGGCCTCTCCCGTTGTGGAGCACAGGCTCTGGATGCGCAGGCTCAGCGGCCATGGCTCACGGGCCCAGCCACTCCGCGGCATGTGGGATCTCCCTGGACTGGAGCACGAACCCGTGTCCCCTGCATTGGCAGGCGGACTCTCAACCACTGCGCCACCAGGGAAACCCTGACTTTTGGTATTTTAAATCATCAATGCATTTGGAGTTTATTGTTATGTAATGTGAAACTGTGGATGACTTTTTTCCCCCAAAGGACCACTATTTATTGTGTACAACAGCTTTTCCACAATGATTTGAGGTGCAATATTTATCGTATATTAAATTAATTTATATATTTGGGCCAATTTCTGAATTTTTTAATGGATTATTTTATATATATAAATTTATTTTATTTTACTTATTTTTTTTTGGCTGCGTTGGGTCTTCATTGCTGTGCGCAGGCTCTCTCTAGTTGCGGCGAGTCAGGGCTACTCTTCGTTGCGGTGTGCAGGCTTCTCATTGTGGTGGCTTCTCGTTGGGAGCACGGGCTCTAGGAATGTGGGCTTCAGTAGTTGTGGCACGTGAGCTCAGTAGTTGTGGCTTGCGGGCTCTAGAGTGCAGGCTCAGTAGTTGTGGTGCATGGGCTTAGTTGCTCTGCAGCATGTGGGACCTTCCCAGACCAGGGCTCGAACCTGTTTCTCCTGCATTGGCAGGCGGATTCTTAACCACGGTGCCACCAGGGAAGCCCTGAATTTTCTATTTTGTGAAATTGATTTTTCTGTCTGTATTTACATCACTAAGAGGTAAATTATTGAGGCTTTATAATATGTTAAACCAGAGCTTATCCCCTTCATTCTTCTTCTTTCACACATTTTCTTCTAGCTTTTCTTGCTTATTTTTCCATATGAGTTTGGGAACTACTTTGTTTAATAGTTAGACACTTGTTAGACTTAAAAGAGAATATGAATTTGATTTCATTTTTCAAAAAGTAGAAAAACCATCATAAGAAAATTGAAAAGATAAATGGCAAAGAAGAAATCAATGTTTGTAACTCATATTCTAGAAAAAAAAAGGTTTATTCCCTTAATATACAAATCAATAAGGAACAGAGAAATAGCCTCCATAAATGGGCAAGAAATTAAAAAAAAAAGATTTGACAGAAATGGAAAGATATTCAATATTACTCCTCATAAAAAACAAAAGTACACTGAGAGCTTCATGACAAAGAAACTGGTACTGGAATTGCCACTTGCCGTAAACAACCAGAAATTGGGGAGAACATATGGAGCATCTGTTTTCATGTTGGACAACAGGCGAGTGGGTCTAGGATCCCAGAGGAGACGGGAAATTGAGGTAAAGTCCACAATTGCCCGTTTTTCGGCCTGGAGCACTTTCCAAGCTGCAGCACAGGGAGGGAAGCCCACCGTGGCATGGATTTGTTCTGAATGGGAGAGACAAATTGAGTTTGGAGAGGATGAGCAACTGGAGTTTACAGAGCAGATTCCCAGAGGAGAGTGAATCAGAGACGGAAGGAGCTCAAGAAATCTGCAGAGGGACCCGTGAGTCCTTGGCTGAGCAGGAAGCGTTGTGTGAAGGGGACACTTTCAGGGCAGGGCAAAGAACGACTCTCAGGAAGCTGTGAGGCAAACAGTCCTCAGAGTTTATGCAGCATTGGGAGCAGTGGTTCCAACCAGCCGAATGAGAGAGTGTGTCACATCCGAGGACATTCAGGAGAGAGCCCAGAGTCACGTGGTAACTGCAGGCCTGGCACCGAAGACTACACACTCCAAGCAAAACATAAAAGCAAACCTTGGAAGGACTGAGCTGATCTGCAAGTGACTCCCTGGTGCCAGTACAAACGCAGCAACACTGTTTAAAGAAGACAACAAGATCTAGATCCTCACCATGGCAGTGTTCATAGCTCTAGCAACCACCAAATTTCACTAGCAATGGGCAGAAACAGTAAAACATAACCCATAACTAGGAGAAAAGTCAGTCAAAAACAGACCCAGAAAGGGCAGAGATGATGCAATCATCAGACAAGGATATAAAAACACTTTTTAAAATATGCTCAAGGATTGAAAGAACAACAAAAACACAATGAGGATAGAACTGGAAAGAATGAAAAACAACCAGTGGAACTTTCAGGGCTGAAAACACAATCTTTGCAATGAAAAATTCATCTGATGGTCGGAACAGCAGGATTTATATTGAAGCCTCTTGATTTCTTTGACTCTTCTGGTTCCTTGTCCTGTGATAAAGGAATGATCCATCCCACATACTTCAGAGCTGGAAAGATTATGTGAGCATTGCTAAGATGAATAAACCTTCCTCTGAGTTTATGAATACCCAACGAATGCTGAAAACATAGAATGCTATACAGGTGCAAATGTTCATTAATTGAAGTAATCACTCAATTCCTGAGTCTACTAGAATTTTACTAATAAGGAAAATCTGTGCAGACAGGTCAAACATTTTCAACAAAATAGTCAAATATATTAAATTTTATATTATCTGTTATAGACAGTAGTAAAATACATCTTTTGTTCATTCTTAACATTTTAATATTTTTTGTTAATATTGTGGTGAGTTAATTACAGGGAAAAGATACATAATTGGGAGACTGGACCAGATTTTAAGATCCTTTAGAATTCCATGATTTTATAATTTCTGAGATTTTGAGAGTTTAGGGTTTCCCAGTCTCAGTGAATTTAATTTACTAGGAAAATAGAGATGAAATGATCAATAAATAAGGATTTTCAATTTATTTCCTTTGCCTGGTAGGATACAATTTGATAATGCTTAATTGTGTATGAAAAAATGAAATTACAGCAAATTTCTAACTTCTATTTAGTAGATCTCTTCATTAAAATCATTTTTTTAAATCTTTCAGTGAATAACCCTATACCTTCCAATTTGAAATCTGAAGCAAAAAAGGCTGCTAAAATTCTAAGAGAATTCACAGAAATAACTTCCAGAAATGGACCTGATAAGATCATTCCTGGTAGGTAATAAAATCTATACTTTTCACTTCTACATCTGCTCTGTTCCTTAACTTACCTTCTCAAACCTCGACTTCACACAGGTCCTCAGACCACCTTTCTCCTCTAAGCCCGTCTTCCCAGCTGGTGTCCTGGGCAGCCTCCCTCTCCCACCCGCCTTGTAAGACTCCCTCTCCTCCTCCCCTTTGCAGGGCCCATGGCCCTAAGTACCCTGTGTCCTTTTCCACTTCCACTTTCCTCAAACTCACAGGTCCTTGTCCTCAATTTCTGAGGACTTTTGCAAACTCATCTTGCTAACTCACTAGCTAATCTCATAAATAAATTTTAATTTTCTGTTTTTTTTCTTTCTAGGTAAGATAGTTATACTTTATAGTGGTTTAAGAAGACTAATCGGTGATTCCCAGCACAGCTACACATCTGTATTCCCTGGGTCATTAAAGTGCAGTTCCTAAACTCCCCCTGCACCCCGACCTGCTGAATCAGACCCTGGGAGCAGCGTGGCCAGGATTACAAATTTTATCACGTCTCTAATGTAATTCTCCTGTAGTCAGGCTGACCACACAAGACCTGGTCCAGAGGAAAGCCTTTGGGAACCACTGTCTGTTCATTACTACTACCAGTTATTTCTAAGAGGTGTTTCCGAGAATACCTACCTGATGCAAAG
Source organism: Mesoplodon mirus (assembly GCF_964341445.2). Lineage (NCBI taxonomy): Eukaryota > Metazoa > Chordata > Mammalia > Artiodactyla > Ziphiidae > Mesoplodon > Mesoplodon mirus. The sequence continues at coordinate 24,943,814 of NC_138990.1, read as the reverse complement.
ACACTCATATGCAGACTAGTTTAGGCAGCTGCGGGCTAATTTCCCTCTTAGTGCAAAACTCTCATCCTGCATTAGAGAAACCAGTTTAATTTCTTAAGCCAGATTTTCTGAAGTTATTTAACAGACCTTTAAGGGTTGTAAAAATTTCTAATTTGTTGTTGTTATAGTAATAATATTAAGTGTTGTTATTTTGGCCCAGCCACTCCTCCCATCTTAAGAAAACAGCGCTTCATAGAGCCTTGCTACTCGAAGGCAGATGACCACATCTGGGCATCACCTGGGAGCTTGTTAGAAATGCAGGACCTCAGGCTCGACTCCAGCCTGATGAATCAGAATCTGCATTTTTCACAAAATCTCCAGTGAGTTACATGCACGTACAAGTTAGAGAAGCACTGTGTAACACTTGAAGAAAATTCAACCAGAAGAACTCAATTTTCTTTAGCTCTATTCTGAAGCAGAAGACAAGACATTTCTCAATATACAGCAGCATCTACATACATGTCAGGCTAGCCCAATTTACAGATAAGCTGTATTTCCTACCATAAAAACATTTGGGTATTGATTTTTTCTCGTGGATTTTGTCCAGCAAAATTCTGCCTTGACTTTATTCTGCTTCCAGTCAAGGGCCACCCGACTCCCTTTCACTGGGTGTAGCTCAGAAAATGAAAACCCGTTTACACAGCAGCCTGAATAAGGGAAGTCCCGCAGGGGTGCGGGCTGTGTGTCTGATGGAAGCCAGAGAGGCCACAGCTGCCAGATGACCAAGCCTCATCTTTCCTTGGGATGAGGAGGGAGGGCCCATTACGCGCACATTAAAGCTAGGGAGGTGTATTATGTGATAGGAGATAAAATCTAAAAAATATTTTAAAACAAAATGCCCAGACCTTTAGACTTTCTTAGGCTGTGAGTTCACAGTCCTTTGGTGTGAGGGGCTCTGAGAAGTAAGTGAAACTCAATTTAGAGAGTAAATCTGCAATCAGAGCATCTACTTTACAAATGAAGAGCCAATTGGACAGTTATTTAGGGGTTATTGGTATTTTAATGTCCCTGAATCTGGGTGGATAAGATATAAAAACACACCTGACATTTGAACTATGTTCATTTTAAAAATATACTTCTGTTATACCTAATGTTTCTGAATAGAGGCAATACCCACTGTAAAAGCACTGAGAATGGCGTGTGAGGATATTCTACCAACAAGTGTTGTATAAACAAACCTATCTGATGTATAATGAAGCTGTCAACATCAGTACCATGTGTCACACCCTTTAGAACACAAGCTAAGGCACACTTAGTTGATGACCAGCAGAGAGAAGAGAGCTTTACTTCTAAACCTTGTTTAAGTACCAAGAGCTCCAGGAATGGTCTGTGTGTTACCCTCCTCGTGCTCTTGGTTGAATCGTCTCTGAGAGTCTGTTATTAATTTAAACTTTGAAATGGTGTGCATAAGTGTATTAGAAATTTAGTGTTTCCTAGGGACACCCACAAAGCCTTTCTTGTGTATTTGAGTACACTGTCTGGTTTGACTTCCTTGACAGAATATTTGACTAAAATGATGATAAATTAAACTACCTTAAAAGTAACATTGGGATCCAAGAATAATTTCCAATGTTTAGGCTTCCTTTGTTATTTGAAAGATGTACTATTGTGTAAGTAAATCCACAGACTAGTAAGGCACTGTGTTTAGTGGGTACCTAAGTTAATAACCTTCCTTTTATGTAACAAACTTCCCTGAAATGTGAATAAACCAATATTTTGTAAATTGAATTATATTTTCAGTGCACTGGTAGTTATGTGTTATTCCAATACTGATCAGATCACTTTATAAAGTCAAAAAACTTTTTAAAGTGGCAAAATCATTTAATTTTCCTGGTTTTGAATCCAGATTTTCATATTAATAGCAGCTGAACTCAACAATGTGGCTCTAAGTTCCAACGTCCTGCTGCACACTGCGTGTCAGTCACTTTGGAAGTCTCTCCTTAATACTATGTAGGTCTTAATTTCTTTGAAAATACTTTTATAACTTTTAAAATTATAAATTATGTTGTAAATTAATTGAAATCTCCAAATTATTTGTCCTGCTACTAGATATCAGTACAGTCTCAACCCAGTGTCTCATTTCTTGTGTCCATTGCAGGATCCTGAGCACCTGCCCTGTCGGGTTAGGGCCACCAAAGGCTTCAGGCTTCTCTGTCCTGGGGCGGTTTCCTCGCAGTTCCCTGTGCTGCTGAGGCGAGGGAGGCCCTGGTCCCGGGAAGCAAACCTGCATGCACAGGCCTGCTGAGCTGTCACCTGCCCAGTGCTCACCTGTCTTCATCTTTTGCAGCACACGTCATTGCCAAAGCCAAGGGCCTGGTGGTCCTGTCTGCGATAAAAGCTGGGTTTCTGGTCACTGCGAGAGGTGGCAGTGGGATCGTGCTGGCGCGCCTTCCAGATGGAAGTAAGCTAGCGTCCCTTCACTGGGAGGGGCGGAGAATCCTCGTCCCTTTTTTGTTCTGTTTCCACTGTGAACAGGTTTTATAGGGAGAGAGACAGGTTTTCCGGTGCCGCCTGGACTACCTTCCTCGGGCCGCTCCCTCCGTTTTCTCCATGGTCAGCCAACCCGTGAGACTCAGAATATCAGAAGAGGGGGCCCCCGTCTTTACACACTTTGTTGTCCTTCCATGGAGCATATACTAAACATTGACATTGTATTTCTGTTGTTACATGTGCATTCTTATTCCTCAGCTTCACCTTACAGTTGCTTTCTTTTGTTTTATGGAAGCTTTTTTCCCCCATTGTTCCTGTTCGAGATCTTAAAAACTGAAACATTTTAAAGAATATCCCCAGGGCAGAATCAAATTACAATCCGTATAATTTGGTTTTACTTTCTCGGGCGAAATCTAATACTTGCTTTTTCAGACATGACATCAAAATATGTTTGCTTGAATCCCAAGAGCCAACATATATAATACTTAAAATGTGTGTAGGTGTGTCATAACCAACTAAAAGGCTTTTATATGAATTTAACATTTGCTGTTCAGTTATATAATTGAACACATTTTTCTGTTAATAGCTCTTTTTAGTGTAGATAATTTAATTTTATTTTGAGGGAGAACATGGGCCATCCACTGACAGGAGATACATCGGCATTTGGGGGGCGCACGGCCCCAGAACTTGAGTCAGCGGGATTTGTTGTCCCCTGTGAGGTGTCCCCACAGCAAACGTGAGTTTGCCCCTGAGGTTGTGGCTCAGATTCCATAGCTCTGGGCTTGGCTACGAAACAAAAAATGACAACATTCTCTTCTTCTCAAGAAAAGAAGCATTACCCAAATTTTCATGGGCAGATTCCCAGCAGTACAACCAGACAAGTAGGCACACTCAAATCGAGTCCACCGTGAGATGCACTCTGAGTCTGCAAGGAGCCCCCAGCCCTGCAGGTCCGAATGGTCATGGACCGGTGACTGTCAGAAAAGGGGGGGGAGCCGTCGACACCTGGGGCTCCTATCAGAACCTCAGGTGGACCTTCCTACTGGGTTAGATACCTAAGTTTCTGTCCCCCATCTTCCCAAGTAGCTGCTGGTCACTCTGCAGAGGGTAATATAAAAGCCACCCAGTGGGGCACAGCAAATCCCCAGACCCTGGCCAGGTGGGCAGTTTTTAAACAGGGACAGTCCCTAACATAGGAAGTGGAAAATAACTTTGAGATTATGAGACATTAATTTCTGTAATCAAAACCCCTCTAAGCCCAGATAGATTAGTTCTGGGTATATTCAAGCACTAGCCTGTCATCTAGAATACATGATAGCAAGAAAAATTAGGCTTAGGTAGCTACTGAGCGTTTTCAGAAAGTACTTCATCTAGACTATCCCACCCACCCCCCAATTATTTTTTTCTAGACTTGTTTAACACAATTGTGTCTAGATCAGGAAAAATAGGCACACAATAATCCTGAAATGTACCATATCATGGCAAATGGAATTATTGTACTTAGTTTCCAAATGTAAGGATATGTATCTTGTTAGAATTTTAATAATCTTGAATTTATAACCTATGTCTTGTGCTTCTACTAGGCACAAAGTGTGTCAAAACAGTTTTTGCCCTCCAGGATTTACAATAGAAATGGTTTAGTATTATGCTACCCTTAGAACTGATTATAATAAAATCTTTTGAATCCATTTGCTCTCTTATATCTATGACAAAATACTAACAAAAGACTAGAATTCCAGCTCAATTATTTTGTAAAACATTATGAATACTGATGGTTGTAATTATCAAGTGCTATGTATATTTAATTGGTGAGAATTCAATAGTTTGGTATTAGGCATGTTTGTAGGGAAAGATTAGAAAACATAGACTTGTGAGTTTATGAGGCTCATAATGAATACCTAACACCTTTCAAACCTTTTTAACTTAAAAAATTATATATATTTATTAAAGAACATTTAAAAACATACGCAAAAATGCCAAAATCTCATCATTTTAAGAAGAAGCACTATTAATTCACAGTTTAGCATTTTTCCTCCCCATATTTATGTGCCAAGGAGTGTTAATCTTAGAGTAAATGTTGGTTTGTTTTTATTAGAATGGTCTGCACCTTCGGCCATCGGGATAGCTGGGCTTGGTGGAGGATTTGAACTAGGAATAGAGGTGAGTGGGTGATGTGTGTACATACAATTGCCCTATTCTCTAAAAGCAACTGATAAATGAAAGTTGGGTGATCGCCTACTGTTCTTGTTTAACCACCTATGGAAATTGTTCCCTTTTATTTTCTTGACTCTCTACCTGAAGCTGTGTAATGTTTATAATTTTTCTCCTTTTCCTTCATTGAGAGTAGAGTTTCTTTCATTCACCATCTCATCTGTTTCCATCTTTAGCACATCTGTAGAACACTTATTCTCAGATCTGACAAACTACAATTGGCAGTTTATGGCTTCTGATTGCAGAGTCATGGGTGCAAACAGCTCAATGCCATGTATCAACATTTGTGGCAAAATCCATTTTGGTATCCCTAATGTTCAAACTACTTCCAACTTTTTAAGTAAAGATTGACTTTGTATTGTTTCATTTTACAACTTTGCTGCTAATGATTACGGTTTCTATCAAATGGACTAGAAATTATACCAGTACACACTTGTTTACAGAGGTCTCTCCCACAGGGAGCATCTGCATGATATCAATCTTTCGTCTGCTGCTTTATTGCTAAGTGATTGGTAAATCAAATCTCCTAATATTCCCAAATCATTTTCTTCTCAAATTTCAGTCCATTTCTTCCTGAACTATCCTTTTATGAATTTGCTCTGTTGCCATAGTTTTAAATGCCCTTGGCCTTATTAGGAGGAACTATTTCCACTACTGATTTTCATTTTTATTTGACCTTTACTTGCTGCTGCATAAATTTGTGATATAAAAAGAGGAACATATTTTAGTTTTGCTATCATGACTGCCTTTTGGTTTTATATTCAACCAAATCATGGCCTTCAGAAACATCGCACTCGTGTGGAAAGCGTATTTTCAGCATCTGTTTTGCACCCCTGCTCACACCTCCTGGCACTGTACCCAGGTGTCCCTCATCACTGCCCTCTGACCCCAGGCTTTGGGGCTCCATCTCAAAGAGCATTTGCTTATATTTGCCATTTGTGGAAACTGTGAATGCAACTTACCCTCGTGGCTGTATAGAAATTAACTCTGGAATTCCATTTAAATACCTTACATGGAAGATAAGTATTAACTTTTAAAAACATCCACTTCAAGTAGAGATTAGAAGACTATCCTAGGAGTTTGTGCCTCTTCAATATGACCTGGCTTTGCTTCCCTGAGTGTGGCTGTAAGGTTAGAGCTGTCGGTCACTTTTCAGTGCTAATGAGAGGCTGTGCTGGTTCCCCAGGAAGCATCTCAGACCTGGCCAGAAACATGCAGTTTCTGGGTGCAGCTCTGACCCAGGAAGAGCGAGGGAGCTTGGGGGTCGGCGGCCGTGCGCCCGCGGAGCTCCTGCGGCTAGATGCTCTTGTCGCTCCAGCTCCAGTTCCAATGAAGTGCAGCAGGCCCGTGGCCGACTCAGGCAGCAGGACCCACGCCCTCGAGTCTGCAGCCCCCCCCAGGCTGCCTGGGCTCCTCTCTGGCGTTCTTCTTCCGCCAGACGCTTGCTCCTAGCGGAATGGGGTGCTCGGCACATGCTCCAGTCTGGAGATTTTCTTGCCTGGCCCTTACCTAGGTTGTGAGTCCTTCATACCTGTGTCCTCAGACTGGCCAAGTATCAAGCTCAAGTAGACGCCCAAAATAAGTCTGTTTCTTTAAAGCACTGGCATCATCGGTTCAAACTATTAAATGTTTGTTGAATAATTTAATTATCTGCCATTCTGTTTTGGAATGGAATAATTAGCAATAATGGCTAACATTCTCATAAAACTCTCACATGCCCTCTCAGAGAATCATTTCCATACCGTAGCCATGCTGAGTGGCCGTTGCTGCCATTGTTGTGTAGATAACTGAGTTACGTGACGTCTCCAGCCAGAGAATGACAGGCTGGCCCTTCAGAGGGAGGCCTCTGGCTTCCATGGGTGCTTGGGTGAGTCTCCTCGCTGCTAGTGCCCCCTCTGCTTCTAACTGTAACTCCCACCCATATAACACGCCGTGGATTTCAGGGCACGGATGAGGTAGGCAGGGCGCGTGTGATTATTTTCAATGCACAGAGATGCTAAGCATCTTGCAGAGGTGGTGTGTGGTCGTCTCTAATTGGTTTCACTGGAGACAGAGCCTGAGACAGGGCTCGTGGTGCACGTGACTTACTGAGCAAATGTTCTGGGTTGGGGGAAAACTATAAGGGGCTAAGGGAAGCAGGACAGAGAAGGGGAAGGGTCCAAGCAAGGCCGTGGTTCCAGGTAAACTCGCCCTGGTCTGATGACAGGAGGAGAAGGCAGGTCTTACGACAGAGGCAACGGGGCTGGCGTTTGGGGTCCGCTGCTCTCGCCACCTGGCAGCACGTGGGTGTGGCGTGTGGTGGCAGGGCTGGAGGGGACTGCAGCGCCCCCCGTGGTGGGACCAGACCCCTCTCCTGAGCCCAGGACCCCCTGTGAGCTTCCGCGCCCCTGCTGCCTCCCCCAGGTGGCGACCCCTTCATTACACGTGGAATGCGTACTTGACTATCAGGAAGTCTAGTTTTAGCTCCGCTTTGGAATCTAGACCAGGTTACGGTTCTGAAGGTATGTGAAGTTAGGGATGTGTACAGAATCTGTAGGCCTTCAGGAGCTTGGGCATTAGTTAAATATAGATTATGGCACTGGTCCACTCATGAGAACTGCTGAGAATTCCCAAGGTTGTATAACTCACACACACCCACCAAACACAACAAATGAAAGATTTAAAAGTCAGTGGAGTAAGGAAAGATAATGCTAAGACTTGGTTTAAACACCATTAATATTTTCTTTCCAGGACAATTATAGCAGAGCCCAGAGGTCTGAAAACCCTGGTACCTTGGATTATCCAATTGTTCGTTGTTTACCAAAAGCCAGAATCCACACTGGGCCATCAAGTCAGATCAACCTCGCTTTCACCCAAGATTGTAATGTGAGAAAAATGACTCCGCTTTTTCCAGGAGAATTTGGATGAACTCTTTTACTTTAATGATGAGGAAGGCATCTAGGCTTAAGTGGAGAAACTACAGTTAGAGATCAGGGTTCAATTTCTAAGTCCCCTAAGATTGCTGTGCAAGGGGAGGATCTGTTGGTGTGAGGAGAGGAAGCGGATGGGAACTCCTCAAATTTGGGTTGAACGTTGAGGCTGATGATGCCACGTACTGAGAGTATGAAAGCTTACTGCCCACAGGATGAGGCTTTCTGGGGAGTGAGACAGACTCCCGAGCAGAATGGCTTGAGAGATGGGAAAGAAGACCCTTCTATGGAGGGTAGGGGTGGGGCTGGGGGACGGGTCTCACTAGAACCACAGGAGGGAGCCCTGGGCTTCCTCGCCAGGTTGTCTGGATTTGGGGCTTGAAAGCTGTTGTTTCATTACAGGACGACAGCATCAGAGACTCGGTGGCTTGGGTTCAAGGTGGGTAAACACCTGAGAGGGAGATGGGACAGTGCCGTGTTGGGGACAGGGTGTCAGGGGACGAGAAGCCCTCCGGTTCCTGAGAACATTTCTCCCCCAGCTTTTCCTGCATGATAGTTGTATTTTTTTAATTCTTTTTAAAGAATTGAGTTTAATTGTAAAACTCACATTTTATTTACAGTTAATTGTATCTTAATGCAATCTTATTAAGAAGCCTTTATCAAATTCTTAAATGTCTGTCTTAACTGTTTATTTGCTCCATTGCTCCAGTTTTCTTTCTGGGAATCTGTTTTGCTTTTTATTCTAAGCTGTGGAAATAAATCAAGAGCCGTTGGCAGTACTGCTGCTCTTCAAACTGTGCTGCTTTGGACATGGTTCTCTACTTAGTCATGTCACCAAAGAACACAGGATTATCTTACTCTTATTTCAGGAGAACTGAATTGAGACTAGACATAAAATTAAAGGATTAATTTATTTTCTTTATTGACTCATATAGTTGTGCCTTACTTAACTATCCTAAGACGTACCAAGTAGAAGGAGACATAACAACTAGAGTATCCACAAGGTCACGGTTGGAAACTTATACTATCTGTGTATACTCCAAGCATTACGCAAAGTAATTTCATATATGTTATCTTAAAAAGTATATAAGATTTGGTTATGTAATCAGTGGCAAAATTGCTTAACTTTGCATGAGAAACGCTAAATAATTCTGTATCATTCAACACCATGATCCTCAGAAATTGTCCATGTATAAAATGGAATTAACAGTTGACATGAGTCTCAGTGATATGTTTTGCATGCGTCAATTAGCTGGCATATTTGGTCTGTCCTATGGAACTTGAGTGTATTTTTTCATGAAGGGATTCAAATTAAACTGTATCAGAAATTCCACTAGGCCCTTCCAAGTGCAATCACATTTGGTAATAATCAGATTCTTCTGTCAGATGAAAACAAAGATTTGAAAAATTTAAAGAATAATATAAATGAAGTCATCTTTTAAACATTAATCTGCTTGGCCTTTGCATATTTTATTGAGATGTGGTAAATATGCCAGGGTTTACAAATGATTTCAACTCATCTTTCAAGCAACGCTAGATTTGTATATATGCATATATACATGTATATACATATACCTATATGATTATATATACTTAGAAATCTGGTTACTATTATACCCATTTTACAGAGGAGATTGGGGCTTTGAGCCACTCAATCATTTGCCCAAGGTCACACAATATGCCAGGGGCAGAAGTGGAATTAACACCCAAATGGTTTCCATTTTGAGCCCAGATTCCCAGCGCCAGGCCCTCAGGCCTTCCGTTCTCTGGCACTTGACACACGTGCTTGACCTCCACGTGGTTCAGGGGGCAGGTCCTGCTGTGGACTTTAACCATGAAAAGGCCAAATGGAGCCAAAATGCTGCAGATGGCCCGGTGCTGTGAAGAGGAGCTGGGTTGAAAGTCTGGCCTCCCCAGCCGGCGCCTCTCCTCTGCGGTCGTGGGGTGAGGGGCCGTGGCCTGGGCACCCTGCGCGGCCTCACCGGGTGTCCCGCCCCAGCAGAGGCGAGTCTGAAGAACACGCCCTGTCTACAGCGATCCGCCCAGAGCGTGGAGACTCGCTCCAGCTTTGCTTTTACTTGGAGGATTAACCATGGTAATAGGCATAAAATCTTCCTCCTGGTGTTCTGCGCTTTTGGGCGGCTTCTGCTCGGGGGTCGCGTGGACCTGCAGGGGCGCCGGTGGGGACCAGACTCGGGCCCGCGGACTTTCCAACCTGTGTGTGACCTTTTCACGTGTCACTAGGACACGTCACTCAGCCTCACTAACCCGCGAGGCTGCAGAGAAGAAGAAGTCGATGCCCGGAGACCTCACACCACGTGCTCGATGCACAGTGAGTGCCCGGAGGCCTGTGCTCTGATTCCCGGTGGGAAGGTTAGCTGCTCACATCGATGCTCAGCTGAAAATACAGCACGACTCTGCTTGCATACTTTCTTTGGCTGCATTGAAAGTCTTGCTACATTACATATCGTATGTTGAGTTTTAGTAAACATATTTTAAATAATATTTAGACATAATTATTTTAAAATAAATGGCTGTCTACATTTCAGGTATCGGATTTGGTAATAATTTTGAATTATGACAGAGCAGTAGAAGCTTTTGCAAAAGGTGGTAACCTAACACTTGGAGGGAATTTGACCGTGGCAGTTGGGCCCTTGGGAAGGTGAGCACTCTGAAATCCCTTTTGAGCAGCTCTTGGATAGTGAAGCCTTTAAAACTATATTGTTTTCCATTAAGAGAAACGAATTAAAATGACAGAAGTTTATGATTTACACGTGTCCCAGAGGATTTGAGGCTGCTTACAAATAAGAAATATACAAAACACAGCCATTGTGATAAAATCTGAAGCTAAAACACACAAAAAGAAATTAAATATTTCAGAAATGCAGGCTGTTGTATCTACAGGAATCAACATAAAATTTACCTTTAAGCTTTGAAGGAGCCAGGTCGAGTCAATTTTAATTCACTGAGAAAGGACAGCGTTGATCAGGGAAAAAAAGGGTTTTTTTCAAACTAAATTATGAAAAATTGAAATGGAAGTGTTTTACTTGAGTGATGCTTACAATACTTAAAGTGTATTTCCTTCTCTATTAATCAATAACTATTCTTGAGTTAATTGAGCAATTAAATATTTTAACCCCAGACTGTTTATAGAAGTTGCTCAGTAAAATCATTTTAAAATGTTTCTAAGTTCCATGAAAATACCCACTGTAAAAAGAACCACAGTCTTTTACTCTTGAGGTATGTTTCCCTGTTTTAGTGAAGGAAGACAATATGGGAAAATATCAGCTGTACGTGTGTTCTCCACATGCATCACACTGTGCTACAGCCACCTTACCTTCTATGTACTTGCCATGAACTGTCCGTCCTCTAGACCACTTTGAACACACCTAGCTTAGGCCAGCAGGAAGTAAAATATGTAAAAATGATTGAAGTTGGGGATGGGGTTGGTGGTGTGATGAATTGGGAGATTGGGATTGATGTATATATATATATATATATATATATATATATATATATATATATATATATATATATATATACTAATATGTATAAAATAGATAACTAATAGGAACCTGCTGTATAAAAGAATAAATAAATCAAATAAAATTTAAAAAAAGAGAAAACCCTATGGACGTGACCTCATTAGATATTCAATAAATAATATTCCCCCCCCCAAAAAAAAAATGATTGAAGTAAGTGCAGAGCAAGATCCTTCTTTTGGGTTAGAAGTACAGTGCCAAACAGTCATCTTTAAGTGAAGATGCTCACAGTTCTGTGATGCAAAGCCTTCTGTTTTGCAGGAATTTAGAAGGAGATGTCTCCCTAAGAAGCTCAGCTGCTGTCTTTACTTACTGCAAGTCAAGAGGCCTCTTCGCTGGCATATCTTTAGAAGGTAGCTGTTTGATTGAGAGGAAAGAAACTAACCGAAAGTAAGTGCAAGGCAAATAATTTTAATTGATTTGAAGAACGTGCGATGAGAAAATAATACTTTGTAGATTCATGTCGTTCTTAAGAGAGTACAGAGTACCTTTGTACAGGCAAGTCTGTTGGCACCGTTTTTCCAACAGCATTTGCTCACTTTATGTCTCTGCATCACATTTCGGTAATTCCTGCAATATTTCAAACGTTTTCATTATTACTACATTGGCTATGGTGATCTGTGATCAGTGACCTTTGGTGTTACTATGGTTATTGTTTGGGGCACCAGGAACTGCACCCCTATAGGATGGAGAACTTAATCAGTAAATGTGTGTGTATTCTGATGGCTCCTCAGACTGGCTCTTTCCACTCACCACCCCCCCTGCCCCCAAGTTTCTGTCCCCCTCCTCAGGCCTCCCGATTCCCTTAGACACAACAATATTGAAATTAATAACCCTACAAAGACCTCCAAGTGTTCAAGTGAAAAGAAGAGTTGCACGTCTCTTACTTTAAATCAAGAGCTAGAAATGACCGAGCTTAGTGAGGAAGGCATGTCAAAGCCAAGATGGGCCGAAAGATAGGTCTCTTGTGCCAAACCGTTAGGCAAGCTGTGATTGCAAAGGAAACGTTCTTGAAGGAAATTACAAGTGCTCCTCCAGTGAACACACAAATGATAAGAAGGCGAAACAGCCTTATTACTGATATGGAGAAAGTTTTAGTGGTTTGGATTGAAGACCAAACCAGCCACAACATTGCCTTCAGCCAAAGCCTCATCCAGAGCAAGGCCCTAATTCTTTTTAATTCTGTTCAGGCTGAGGTGAGGAAGCTGCAGAAGAAAAGTGTGAAGCTAGCAGAGGGGGACTCCTGAGGCTGAAGGGATGCAGCCGTCTCCATAACATCAAAGTGCAGCGTTCCTCAGGAGAGGCTTCCTACTGTTAGGCTCAGCCTTTGTCTTTCTTCCATAAGATAGAGACCAATTTTGATTTAAAAAACGCAAGATTTGGAAGTATCCTAACAGGTGACGAGGAACTTCCACTTTAAACTGGCATCTGGCTAATTTTTCCCAAAACTGCTCTTCTGTATTTCCACGAAAATATGTCTAATTGCCCAGAAAAAGATAAAAAGCTAAGACTGAGAGGACTAATTCTAGAACCTGGCAGGAATCCCACTAATAGTGACCCTGACAGGGCTGGCCCTGCTGGTGGTGGACACACGTCTGCCGCTTACAGCAGACTTGAGAGAAGTTAAGTACCAAGTCTGCGGTGCCTGTTTACCCAGAATCCCACAGCACATGCAGAAACGTTCGGTGCAGACCTCAACAACCAGAAAGTAGGAGGAATCGGGGGGAAAGTAAGGTTAGCAGAACTCTCCTTCTTGAAAAGTCAAGAGAAATGTTTTTACTTCTGGTTTTATTAATTTGAGAAATTTAAGAATGCTTTTAGAAATTTGTGATTCTAGGCCTTTGGAAGATTTTCCAACTAAAGTTTACCTAAATCCTGGATAAACTAAAACAAATATACTTCTTAATCAGTTGCAGGGCTTCTAAACATGTAAGGCAAATCCTTACATAATTTTGGTACAAGTAAACATTTTAAGGAGACTATATGTTAGCACCACTTTTATAAGAAACTTAAAAAGTAAAAACCTATAAAGATGCATAGGTATGTGATTGTAATTATATGTGTATTAGTGTTTATACAAATATATGTTTATTATATGCATTTGTATATAAATATTCTATATATGTTTTTATGTATAAATGTATGTATATGTGATGTGCTTTTATATAATTGGGAAAAGGATATAAATATCAGACCATTTATGGTGATTGCCTCTAGAGGTGAGCTTGGAGAGGTGAATTTAGAGGCTTTAACATGGGTTATGGCTTGTAGTTAGTGTTTGAAAAGTAGTATCTATGAAGTGCTATATGTGAGTAAATCACACACACATACACACGTGTGTGTCCTACATTTAACTCTAGAAAAGATCTATGTCTGCAAAAGAAATATTCTTAATATATTTCTTATTAGATTTTATTGCCAAGACATTCGAGCTTATGACATTTTATTTGGAGATATACCACGGCCTACTGAAGCAGAAGATCTTTATGAAATTCTTGATTCTTTTACTGAAAAGTATGAAAATGAAGGACAACGAATCAATGCAAGAAAAGCAGCACGGGAGAAGAAGAAGGCTTCTGTAATAATGCTTGGTTTTTATATTTTTCTTAGTAGCCACAGAAAATTTCTTTATATAGAACATTCTATCCTTGATATCAGGTTTCTAATAACCTACTACACTTCCCTTGTAATTTCATTAACATAAAGTTCTTGTGAAAATGTCATAAAACCTTGCCAGTCATCTATGCAAATTTCAGGAAGAAACATGGTTTTCCATGATTGCATTTCTGTAAGGATAGAACTTTATAATATTAATTAATAATACTAATAACTGCCGCTAGCCCAGGGCCTTGACGTGCAGAGGGTTTTGTGCGCCTCGTTCAACTAGTTCCGCACCTTTCGGAGCTGCGTGGCCCTTTCGGGGTCAGTGCATCGCTTTGTTCCACCTGCGCGGTGGAGCGCCGGGATGAGGGAAGCTTCCGGTTATAGACGCGTGTCCCCTGCCATCACCCGCTTGTTGTCCAGTTCAACCAGATGTGGCCCAGAGCAGTACGTGTGCTCTGTTAATGAGTGCATAGGATAACGTTTGCCGTGTACACCCATCAGGGGTGGGGCGGGGGGAAAGCCTTATATGCTCCTAAGTAAAAACAGTATTAAAATCACGTGCATTTTTTATTGTTGTTGTTCCTCCCAGGCTAAAGAATTGCCTTCAAAACCATTGTCAAGACCACAGCAATCGTCTGCAGAAGTACAGCTGAATTCTGGCTCTCAGAGTAAATATTTGTGTTGCAATTCAAATACATTTATAATTAAGTAATCGTGAAATATTATTAAGAAATCAAGCTACATTTAATGATAGATCTAAAGTCATTACTTTAGCGTCAAATAGAAGAACTAACGAGTATTAAAGAGAGAAAAACAAATGCTCAGCCTCTTCTAAACACACAAGGCAAATTCTCATTCCTGTAATTTGTGAAAATGTCTATTCTCATTCAGAAAATGCTTTTCCCAATTGACAAAGTGATTTATCTTTAAAGTTTTTCTTTTTTTGTCATTTCTTCCAAAGACAATTATCCTGCTAATTTGAAATGGAAACAAATAAGTCTATTTTTCTCATATACACATAGATGTATATTTCCGAATATTAATTTGACCATACATTCTTGGGAGCTCAGGGTTTCATAAGGTGGTTTTAAAATAGGATAAATTCGTGAAGCAGCAGGTTTTTGGCCTTTACACCTCTTTCCGTCACTCATTTTTATGACAGTCACTCTTGGAATTCTGCGTTTCATGTATAGAGGTTACCAGTAAATAGCAATATATTAAAGTAGACAATGTCGCTTGTAATAATTAACTGTTCTGCAAGTGGCTTTGGACTGGCTTTTGAGAGCACAGTGATGAATCTAACTTGTCTCCTCCTTTAAAGAACTTTCCTTCTAGGAGCAGAGATATCACAGGTGGAAAAGTAACTGCAATCACTGGAAGGAAGTACAGTTGACCCTTGAATAGTGCAGAGGTTAGGGACGCCAACCCCTCATGCAGTCAAAAATCCATATATAACTTCTGACTCCCCCAAATAGCCCATTGCTGACTGGAAGCCTTACTGATAACATGAACAGTTGATTAACACGTATTTTGTATGTTATATGTGTTACATACTATATTCTTATATCAAGTAAGCTAGAAAAATATTAAGAAAATCATAAGGAAAAGAAAATACATTGATCATACTGTACTGTATTTATTTATACCATAAGTTTACATTGTCTGTTTACAAGATGAATTGTCTGTCAGTACGTACATCAATATTGTCTTATATGATACAAAAAAACTGTAAATGTTATATGTATTACTAACACTAGACATAAAAAATGAAAAGATAATAGAAAAAGAAATTCGTATTTACAGGTATAATGATTCATGCATTGATAAAGAAGAAGCAGCAATATGACTGCTTCACGGTAGCCTAGCCTATACACTAATGAATGAAAAGTTATGAAATTTTTATGGCACACAGTATGACAGCCATATTGATAATACAGTATTAGAAACATTGTTACACTTTTTTAAAACCACTTACATGTGATGAAGACTGATAGTTTCTCTAATTATGAGAGAGAGAGAGAGAGAGAGAGAGAGGCATACAGTACAGCAATGTAATTCTTTGAAAGCCAAGTTATAAAACAGTGAGAAAACTAACACATTATTAATTTTGTATTAAACATGACTCACCTTATGCCTGTGTGAGGATAGGCTATCCACTTCGATACACGTCTTGCCCATGATGTTCCGCACGATGAACACTTAGGCGATGATGGCGATAACACAAAGACGTCCCGTACAATTATTAGATTTTCACATGCGGACATTCACACATACACCACAGAAAAGTTTATTAACTGAACAGCATGATGGTTATTTACTATTCATTAAGTGGAGGTGGATCATCATAAAGGTCTTCATCCTCATGCTCACGTTGAGCAGGCTGAGGAGGAAGAGGGTTCGTCTCAGGGGTGGCAGAGGTGGGGGAGGGGCGTGGGGAAGGGGAAGCAGGAGAGGCAGGCACACTCAGTGTCACTCGATGGAAATACATCGTAATTTCTGTCTGACATTTTTGCTTTTTCATTTCTCTAAACATGGGTCTATAGGATCCCAGTCCTTCCACTGTTTGCTTTAGTTTCAGTGCCTGCATCGTACACGTTAAAAGCAGGCTTGAATAATCAGAACCCTCTTCCGGATTGTCTGGTGTCAGCTTGTTTCTGGCACTACTTCTTTGTCTTCTTCCTCATCGACTGGCACTGGTTCAGAACCTCTCATCTCCATCTAGTCGTTTTTTGTTAATGCCTCCGGTGTGGTGTCTATTAGCTTTTGAAATTCTCCAAGATCCGTATCTTGAAACCCTTCACAGCAACCCCCGCCCCCATCTATTTTGCCATATCTACAATCTATTTCATGATTTCCTTGATTGGCTCTGTTGTAAATCCTCTGAAGTCATGCACGACATCTGGAACAGTTTTCTCCAGCAGGAGTTTATTGTTTCAGGATTGATGGCTTTCATG
Organism: Mesoplodon mirus; assembly: GCF_964341445.2. Taxonomy (NCBI): domain Eukaryota; kingdom Metazoa; phylum Chordata; class Mammalia; order Artiodactyla; family Ziphiidae; genus Mesoplodon; species Mesoplodon mirus. The sequence continues at coordinate 24,927,125 of NC_138990.1, read as the reverse complement.
ACTTTTCCTATAAGAAATAGCATCTTCAGTGGCGTAATCCTTCCAGACTTCCATAATGTTCTCTTTATAGGCGTTTTCTTCCATAGCATCAACAGTTCTTTCCATAGAGTACCATGTGTGATGAGAGCCTTTAAAGGTCTTGATGATCCCCTGATCTAGAGGCTGGAAATAGAGACGTTGTGTTTGAGGCCAAGTGCACAACTTGGTGGTCTACTCATGGAGTTGAACTCACGGGGTTCTGGGGGGCCAGGGGCATTGTCCAATATCAAAAGAACTTTAAAAAGCAGTCCCTTACTGGCAAGATACTTCCTGATTTCAGGGACCAATCCAGAAAAAGGGTTCTCATGGTCCAGGCCTTCTTTTTGTACAACCAAAAGATGGGCAGCTTGCGTTTATCTTTTCCCTCCTAGGTTTGGGGTTTAGCAGTTCTATAGATGATGGCAGTTCTGATCATAAACTCCACTGCCTATGCACAAAAGAACAGAGTTGGTCTATCCCTTCCTGCCTTAAATCCTGATGCTCACTTCTCTTCCTTCCTAATAAATGTCCTTGGTTGCATTTTTCTCTCCCAGAATAGGGTAGTTTCATCTGCATTAAAAACTTGTTCAGGCAGATGTCCTATCTCCTCAATGATTTCTTTAATGGCTTCTGGGAACTTGTCTGCTGCCTCTTGGTCACCAGAAGATGCTTCTGTTATCTTGACAGTATTTAAGCAGATAATTCACTAAAATGATCAAGCCAGCCTTTGCTGGTATTTAATTCTCCAGCCTTAGATCCTTCACCTTCTTTTTGCTTTAAGCTCTCATATAATGACTTTGCTTTCTCTTGAATCATATTAGAGTCGATAGCAATCCTGCACCCACATAAAAACTGCATTTTTAATACAAGATAAAAAAGTTTCTCACAGGGCCTCCCTGGTGGCGCAGTGGTTGAGAGTCCGCCTGCCGATGCAGGGGATACGGGTTCGTGCCCCGGTCTGGGAGGATCCCATATGCCGCGGAGCGGCTGGGCCCGTGAGCCATGGCCACTGAGCCTGTGCGTCCGGAGCCTGTGCTCCGCAAGGGGAGAGGCCACAACAGTGAGAGGCCCGCGTACAGCAAAAAAAAAAAAAAAAAAGTTTCTCACAAAAGATGCAAGGTTTATGTGCCTGTCGGTGTAGCTGCAGCAACAGCTTCATGAATTTCCTTTTCTTTAAAAAAAAATTTTTTTTTGATGTGGACCATTTTTAAAGTCTTTATTGAATTTGTTACAATATCGTTTCTGCTTTATGTTTTGGTTTTTTGGCCACAAGGCATGTGGGATCTTAGCTCCCCAACCAGGGATCCAACCCGCAACCCCTGCATTGGAAGGTGAAGTCTTAACCACTGGACTGCCAGGGAAGTCCCTCCTTTTCATTTTTTACAACGGTTCTTACACTGAATTTATTTACGTTGGAATAGTGGGGAGCTGCAGCTGCAGACTTCGATTTACAGTCTACATCAAGCAGTTCAGCTTTTGCTTGTAATGACTTTTCTCTGCTTCTTGGAAGCACGTCCAGGACCACTAGTAGCACTTTGTATGGGTCCCATAGTGTTATTCAAGGTTTACATCGTCCCCAAAACGTAAGAACAACGATTCAGTTTGAAATATGGATGTTAATGTTGGTATAGTTAGTTAAGTCTGATGAGCAGTAAATACTTTGTAGATTGGGTGATTTACTTTTTTTTTTTTTTTTTTTTTTTTGCTTTCAACAAAGCTGAAGAGAGACTTAATGGTGCTGTTATCTGAATTTATAATAAGAATAGTAATTAATATTATCATTATATATTATTTTAAAAATCACATAGCTACTTATCACCAAAATAAAAAATTATAATAGTAATAATTTATTATTTCATAAGTAATATTTTATTATTGCTATTGTTTGATGATAGATCACTATGCGATTTTTTTTTACCTCTATCTTAGAAGGGACGTAAAAAATTCTGTTACATTCCTATAAAATATCTCTTTCTTGCCCTCTCTAGTTTTTATAACAACCAGCTTTCTTAACACCTAACACCTATATCTTTAAAAAAGAACACTGAAATACAATTTAATGTTGAAACTATGTCATTCCAGAAATAATAGTCATCCTGTGTATATGAACTAATTTTTAAATTGTCCACTTATTGAGATGCATTTCAAATAACCTTTTACTTTCCTGTTTAGTAAATTAACAAATTCATACTATATTTAAAGTTTTGATCAATGTGTGCTAATAATGATTATGATAACTCAATCTATAAGAAATTATTTAATAGATGATCGTGTTACATAAAATAAAATTTTAAAAGTAAATTTATGTACAAATTTGTGTTGTAGAAACTTACATAAAGTACAATATTAATACATTGCTAGAAAATCTTTGGGACAAATTAAATGAAAATATGATTTAACGGTTAAAAATTAAAAACATCTTGTTGATTTTCTTTAATGAATGCTGATGGGTTCAGATCACTATCATATTTAGATCCTTTTATCCAAAAAGGGAGTGATATGAATGTTTAAGTAATTGATATTGAAATATGCTAAAAAGTACACCCTTAAGCTTACAGTTAACAATTTTAGGTATCAATTTAAAAACATACAAGTGAATACTTGCTGTTTAAAAATTACTTCAGATGTTAAGCAAGCAAGAATGTCTGAAAATCACTGGCTTGGGGATTATAAATTTTCTTATTCAGGTATTTTCTGGAAAAAGAGTTGTCTGTGTTTTTCCTGAATGTGTAATTGCAAGGCCATGAGTTGTAGTTTATGTGCGTCTGGTCATACGGATATCAGACATTTACCATCTGCCTTACGTTTGGTCTATTTTCAGGTAGAAAATAGGAATACCTGAGGAATATTCAGGTACTCCTCTTGATTTAAAGATGATAAAATAATGATATTTCTATCAGAGTGATTTAAAATATTTACTTAACGAGAACAAGCTTTGACATTCTTGGGTATTTTATATACTATATACTAATAAGTTTTCTAAATGTTCCCCCTCTTTTATTTATCTATTTACTTTTTTTCAGGTAACAGAAATGAATATAATCTCTATCCTGAACTTTCCAGCTACCGTGAGAGAGTCGGTAAGTAAAAATATCTCTGTTTTAAAAATGATTCATAACCATCTTATAATTACAAACTTCCTAATTAATCTAGCAGGTTGTGAAAATATCTGGGAAGTTGTTTAGCACTGCTTCTTTGATTTATGGGATATCCACGTTATCTTGAGAAGCACTTCATTTAAAACATGCTCTGCACAGTTAGAATGATTAAACTCGATAAGGTCAACAGACAGGCTGGACTTGCTTGGGGAAGGGGACCCATCGGGACCTGAGGGATAAGGGATATTAGCTACAGTTGAGCAGAGGCTGTGGTCCACCCCCACCCTCCCAATGTGGATCCCCCCCAAGAAGGCCTTGGCAAAGTGACTCTGGGAAGTAGGGTTCCTTTTTTTCAGATTTCTCTAAAGCCTGTACCTGTAGTATAGATGCCTAATAAATATTAGAAATATCTCTTAAAAAGCAATAATGGGGCTTCCCTGGTGGCGCAGTGGTTGGGAGTCCGCCTGCCGATGCAGGGGACACGGGTTCGTGCCCCAGTCTGGGAAGATCCCGCATGCCGCGGAGCCGCTAGGCCCGTGAGCCATGGCCACTGAGCCTGCGTGTCCAGAGCCTGTGCTCCAGAACGGGAGAGGCCACAACAGTGAGAGGCCCGTGTACCGCAAAAAAACAAAACAAAACAAAGCAATAATGGAAAATGTCTAATAAGAAGAAACAAAACCCTAACTGGGCTCTGGAGACAGAGGCTCCGACTTACAGCCAATACTCTCATTCACTGGCTGTGTGATCCAAACACAATGTTACTTCCCATGGTTGGGTGGTTGGTTGGGTTTTGCTTTTATATTTGAGGGTAGGACAAGTTAAGTGGTAAAAACAGTACATAATAAGTTAATATAAATATTAATTTATTTTAGTTCTTTCTCAAAATATAAGAGATTCTGAAGAAGAAAATGTAAGGAAAGATTTAAAGTCTATTTAAAAAATAAATCTTACTTTACATTACCGTATGAAATGGTTAAATTCATACCAAGGACTTCCTTACACCTGGTCTATCAGGCTTGCAGGGAAAAGTCACAACCCACAGTCCTGAGGCTCGAGTTGAAAACACATTTGAGCAGGACATCTGGCTCCCCACAGCCTGTCCCATGCCCACAGGTGAGCTGCAATTTTGCACGGGCATAACGGTAATTCTCCAGATTGTACGTACTTTTGCTTTGCACCCTTTGGAAGCTCCAAACCACCTAGTCATCTGGCCTCTCGGTGAAACAAGCCTTGAGCGTCCACAGCCCCGTTTACTGGGGTGGTTTGTAACTGAAGGTCTGTACCTCCTCGGTCAGCCTCCATCATCATCTTCTCATCCACCCTACGACTGTCAGTAACACTTTGGGCACAGTGGACAGCTCTCTATTGTGGGACTGTGCTGTGCGGGTTTTAGCAGTACCCATGGACTAAGCCCACTCGATGCCAGTAGTACCCCCTCCCCAGGTGTGACAACCACAAATGCCCCAGACTTTGCCTTTTGAGAACCGCTGGTCTGGTGGCCTCACCTGGTAGCCTCATCCGGCTCACTTGCCATTGACCCTTACACTCCTACAGAGGACGTGGTCACCAAAGTTATAGACGCCACATGTAGCCTGGAGGGACATAGGTGCTAGGATCAAGTCAGCCACCCAGCTCATCACTGCAGTAAATGTGAAACAAAACCAAAGCTGTGTTCTCTTATTTCTGGTTGCTTCTTGAAGGGGACCTTCCAAAGGCTGAGATTCTTCTTCTGAGTCATGTCTTGGGCCAGATGTGTTGGCTACATATGGGTTACATTATGCAGGCTCCGCTGAGAAGTAAAATAGCAGCATCCCGTGGACGCAGACTTGCTAATTATGAGCCTCAGAGCAGCTGCCAATCACCAAAGCTGATTGTAATCTGTTTCCTGTTAAGCATAGCCCTGATTTGGGAGAGAAAAATAACCTCTATTTGAATTAAACTTGAATATTTTGATGAAAGTGGTCAATTGCTTCAGAGATCCTCCAGATTTTTTTTGAGCGCAGGAATATAAAACTTGAAGGCATATATTGCTCAGAAGGAAGGCGTCTGTGAACACTGGCTGCTGTAGTGACCCAGTGCGCTTTGTGTCCATGGTTTCCAGTGTGGTCTCCCTTCCTGGAAGAACATATCTCCTTGGCTCACCTTTTCTAATGAAGTATTTTGTGGGCATTAAACTTCTCCTTTTGGAAATTATCACAAATATTTACAGTAAAGAGGAACTTTCAGTCATTTTTAGCTTATTGAAGAACAAGCTAGCAGCAGGGCATGGCACTGGCCTGTGAACTGGTCCCTCCTGGGAGCACCTGCCCTTACTCGGGCCCGGCTCACTCCTTTGTTTTCATGTGAATGAACTTTGCCAACAACCCCTCAACTCCCAACTGTCCTACACTCTTCCCAGGAGGTAGAGGGATTTGCCTGACTGGTGAGTTGGGTGAGGAGTTTGGCACTCCTCTGTCTGCCTCTCTTAGCCACATTCTTCACTAGCTCTACCAGCCATGACACCTCCCTCTCTGCCTCACCTCTGTTCGAAACTCGAGTGGGAAGAGGAACGTTGACTGTTGGCCTCCTCAAACCCAGCAGCACCGCCTTGTCCTCTGCTGCAACTCAGTACCATCTGCTTTGCCCTTATACCCATCTTTCCCATTATCTTATTTGGAAACCACAATTCAGAGGCAGGGATCGAACCAAGTCTGTGACCCCCTCTGTCTTTTCTTTAGGTCATAATATCTTTCTTCCTCTAATTTATTCATCATAAAATATATTTCTAAAACTGCTAAAAACAAATTCAGTTATCAGTGATTACCAGGGGTCCTCAGCATCGGATATTCTTATTATTTGTACAGTCTGGATAACTCAGTGATGCAGGAAAATATACTAGTTCTCCTTGAAAATCTGCCTAACAAAAGCAAAATGCACTGATGAATCTAAGTTCAGTCTGTTGAATGCAATTTAAGACTCATATGGTTGCTGAGGACCCTGGGGTATAATCTCAATAGTGATTAAGATTGTCTGGAGAAAGACTTCCGAGATTCAAATCTCACCCCCTTGGGCAAATCACTTAACATCTGCAAGTCTCAGGTTCATATTCTGTGAAGTGGGGATGAGGGAGCTGCCTCCTAGGGAGTGAGGAACGAGGGTGCTCATCACAGTGCCCGGCTCAGGGAACAGGAGCTGCTCTTATCATAGCCACACTGAATGACACCTGTTATCATGGTGATCACCATTCCTATGCATCTTTGATTTTGTGTACAAAATGTGTACATGTATGGCAGCTAAGATGGCTATGGCTTCCAGAACATTCTCTGATATTCACAAGCACTCTTTTTTTATGTGCTTCTTTCTATTATCCGAAATGTCTGGGAGACAAGAGGGGGAGGAGGAGTTACTCGAGGGTTCTCATTAATTAAGTTCAGTTAATTGAGATTGAGCTTTATATATGGAGGTTATAAATGTAATTATTGATAGAGGAAAATAGCTTTCAGAATGATTTTTTTCTTTAACATTAACTTACATTCTTCTGATCTAATCACAATGAGGCATGGCATTTCTGCACGTCCCATCTCAATGTAGTATTATAGCTACTTTTCAAAGTACATAGTAATGACTGTTCACTCATATGTGTTAGTAGTCATTTAACTGGTTTTGATTTTATCCAGACTATATCAAAATTTTATTCTTTTAATGACACACTTTTAATCTTATTTCTTAAAATTAACAGGTTAAAAGTAAATACAGTATAAAATATAAAAATATACAGAACTTTTCTGTTTTATAGAAAAAAATTGTACCAGTAATATTGCTGATATAATTATACTCGTTATTATTAAAGTTATTTCTTTAGGAGAACTCAACTACATGGCACATGCTTTATTGAAAGAACTGTAGCACCATCTTGTGTGAGATACACATTCAGTGCTTCAGTAAATGTAGTTTAACTAGAGTGTTGACTATTTTCATTTCTTACTAATAGGCCAAGGTCACTTTATTTTTTCTTATTATAGTATTATAGGCTCAAATAAGTAACTGGATTTAGAATTTGGTTATTTATATTTTCAGTACATCTGTACTAAGATGCATTTAACAAGCATCTAATTGCACAAAATTATATGAAACATAGAAATACCAAATTCCATGTAGCTGAGTACCCAGAAAGTATCTGTTTCTTTATATTTCTTATGATGCTATACAGTTTGTAATATTTAATGTCTTTTACTCATGTTACCCACTCAATTCTCAAGGTATTTTTTTTCCCAATATGGGTTGAAGTTCTGGTTAAATATATGTCGACATGCTTCTTGATGTGCTAATTTGAATTTCATCTCTCTTTTGAGAGAAAGGAGCAAGTAAGTACAGAAATGAAAACAGCCATAAAAGCCTGGGGAAAAGAAGTGTCTACTGATGAAACAGCAAATGCATCCGAGCTGTAATCCTCATTATCAATGACCACAGAGCACGATTTTTAAGTTGAATCTTTTATGATACAATCAAGTGCATAAATATCAGCTTTTATCTAATAGCTATAATTCATTGAAGCTACCATGACTATTCTATTGAAATTGGAAAAACAATAATATTATCTTATAGTTTAGTCAAAATTTAAACAATTATAACCACAAATATTTGCCAAACACATATTTAAGTACATAGCAATATGCAGTTTGACTTGTGTGGATTTAGGAAATGTTATTACCAAATATTTGCTCTTTACAAAGAAGAAAAGCGTAAGTTTAATAAAGTGATGAAAATCACACAGACCATGTGCTGTGAGTTCTGCTGGCCTCCAACATCAGAATACCAAGCCCTGAGTTGTTAATTTATATCTTACCTACACATCCAGTTTTTCTCATAAAAATGTGAATAAATACTTTTTTCTTGTTTTAGGCAATTTGAACCAATCTATAGAAGTGACAGCACTATATTCTTTTGAAGGACAACAGCCAGGAGATTTGAATTTTCAAGCTGGAGACAGAATCACAGTTACATCAAAAACAGATTCACATTTTGATTGGTGGGAAGGAAATCTTCGAGGTCAAACTGGCATTTTTCCAGCCAACTATGTTACCATGAATTAAAGTTTATATTATTTTCTTCTTTGAGGATTACAAAAAAAAATATTACTACACTGGCAGGATTTACTATTCAGTTAAACAATGTTTAGTATAAGTTTAAAAACACTTCTGTTTATTCCGTAAACTTATCCAGTATGTAAAAGATTTTGTTTATCTATCTATATATATATATAGTTACATATCTTTAAATACTTTCCACTTATTTTTATCACATATACTATTTAATAGTTTAATATCCTCCAATTTATATGGTCACATTTCTTTTGTGTTCATTTTCAAACATCACTAAACATTTGATTTGGCTAGGTATATGATGACTTTATTTTATCTGGAGAATCTTAAGGATAGGGGCATGAATACCAATTTATATATTTGCAAAGTGACTAGAAAAGAATACATTGGCTTAAATAGTGTATTAAGCAATACTTAGAGTTGTAGGTATTAACTAGAATATTAATCCTTAAAAATTATCTCTATACCTTCAAAAATTATATGTAAGAAACACACTATGACAAAGAAATTCAACCACTATGCATTAAAAAATGATGACGTCTGTTAACTTTCTTTCTTTATGAGGTTACGCTTGTTCATGGGTAGCAGTAAAATAAAGTTATGTTGATATGGTTCCATTGTCCCTAAATAAATGTTTTTTAAATGCTAAGTTAACGTCTTGATTTTGTTTTTCTTATTTTCTTTTTGTAAAGTAACCAGAGGTCTGTGGTTGGTCTGGATGTTAAAACCCACCTCCATGACTATGCTACTGACCTCTTTTTTTCAGCTTTATTAATATATAATTGACAAATAAAGTTGTAAAATATTTAAAGGGTACAACATGATGCTTTGAAATACATATGCATTGTGAAAGGATCCCCACTTAGTTAATTAACACATCCGTCGTCTCACATATTTACTTTTTTGTGGGTGTGAGAACACTTAAGTTCTACTCTCTCAGCAAAATTCAATTGTATGATGCAATATCATCAACCATAGTCACCATGCTGTACACTAGATCCCCAGAACATATTCCTCTTAGAAACTGGAAGTTTGTATTATTTGACCAACATCTCAATTTCCCCCACCTCCTGACCCCTGGTAATCACCAATCAACTCTCTGTTTCTAGGAGTTTAGCTTTTTTAGCTTCCCATATGAGATCATACACTATTTGTCTTTCTCTGACTGACTTATTTCACTTAGCATAATACCCTCAAGTTCCATCCATATTGTTGCAAATTCCAGGATTTTCTGCTTTTATTTATATACACCACATTTTCTTAGTCCATTCATCCATTGATGGACACTTAGGATTTTCTACATATAATAACATGCCATCTGCAAACAGAGATAACCTTACTTCTTCCTTTCCAATTTGTATGCTTTTCATTTCTTTTTCTTGCCTAATTGCTCTGGCTAGGGCTTCCAGTACTATGCTGAATAGAAGTGGTGACAGTGGACATCCTGATCTTGGAGGGAAAGTTTTCACATTTTCACCATTGAGTATGATGTTATCTGTGGACTGGACATATATGAGCATGTTGTTTAATATCCACATATTTGTGAATTTTCCAGTTTTCTTCTTATAGTAGATTTCTAGTTTCATATCACTGTGGTCAGAAAAGATGCTTGATGTGACTTCAACATTAAATTTATAAAGACCTGTTTTGCACCTAACATAGGCTCTATCCTGGAGAATGTTCCATGTGGACTTGAGAAGAATGTGTATTCTGCTGATATTGGTCTAACGTTATTTAAAGACAATGTTTCTTTATTGATTTTCTGTCTGGACGATCTATCTATTGGTGAAAGTGGGGTATCAAAGTACCCCACTATTATTATATTGCTGTCTATTTCTGCTTTTAGGTCTATTAATATTTGCTTTATATATTTAGGTGCTCCTATGTTGGGCACATAAATAATTACAAATGTCATTGCCTCTTGTTGAATTGACCACTTTATCAGTATATAATGACATTCTTTGTTCTTATGACAGTATTTGGCTTAAAGTCTATTTTTTCTGATATAAGTATAGCTACCTCTGCTTTCTTTTGGTTTCCATTCATGTGGAATATCTTTTTCCATCCCTTCACTTTCAGTCTGCATGTGTCCTTAAAGCTGAAGTGAGTCTCTTGTAGGCAGCATATAGTTGAGTCTTTTTATTTTTAATCCATTCAGCCAGTCTATGTCTTTTGATTAGAGAATTTAGTCTATTTACACTTAAAGTAATAATTGGTAGGTACAGACTTACTATTGCCACTTTGTTCATTGTTTTCTGGTTGTTCTGTGATTCCTTTGTTCCTATATTCCCCTATTGCACTCATTCTTTGTGATTTGATACTCTTCTGTAGTGGTATGCTTAGATTCCTTTCTCTTCATCTTTTGTGTATCTACTGTAGATTTTTGCTTTGTGGTTACCATGAGGGATTACATAAAACATCTTATATTTATAACAGTCTGTTTTAGGTTGATAACTTAGCACACGTATTAAAGCTCTGCATTTTTACTCTCCCCCCTCCATTTTGTTATTAATGTTACAATTTATCTCTTTTACTTGTGTGTACATCAACAAGTTCTTGTAATTATAGTTATTTTAATGCTTTGTTATTTAACCTTCACACTAGATTTACAAGTGATTTAACCACCACCACAATTACAACAGTAGAGTGTTCTGAATTTAACTCTAGCCCTAGACTTCTGTCACAGCTTCCAGTTTTGATTCCTTGCTTCCACACAGCAGCCAAACGATCCTTATGCTCCAGATTTTTATTCTGCTTTGTGTTCTTATAGACTTACATTTTATACATACATGTGTTGACTTTTTTATAACATAATTCTTAAGACATGGAAAAAGAATGAAGACTCGCATTATCATCACCCAGCAAGAAATAAAACACTCTTCCCAATCTCCCTCCCTTTCTAACTCAAAGGTAATCATCATCCTGAATTAGCTGTTTATTAATTCCATATATTTCTTTACACTTTTATTACATATGTATGTGTCCCTAAGCCCTATGTGGTATTGTCTTGCATACTTGTAAGCTTACAAAGTTTAAACTTTTAAACTTATAAAAATTATACTGTGAATGCACTCATTTGCAATGGGATTATCATAAATTATGATGTATACATTCAAGGAATTAAAAGACAGGGTGGAGAATTTCAGCAGAAACTTGACATACAGGAGAGAAATGAAAAAAAATTGGAATTGAAAAATAGAATAAACCAAGAACACAATAAGTGGATTTAACAGTAATTTAGACATAACAAAAAGAGAATCGTTGAACTGAAGTTAGTTCTAAAGCATAGTGAGTTGAAAAAATTGAAAATACAGGAAAGATTTGTCTGCTCATTTTTCCACACTGATGGGATTACAAGACTTTATGGTATTTTTTAAATGTAGCAAGTTAAGCAATTCTTCTCACTTTTTTTTTTTTTTGCAGGTTTTCCTGGCTGTTCTTTTAGTTTATTTTCATGTGTGAATTTAAGAATCAACTTAACCATCTCCAGATAAATGACTTACTATTTTTTCAGTGGGATTGTGTTAAATTATATTAATAATTATATATATATAATGTAAGGAAATATATAAAATATATATAAATATATATATATAATGTAAGGAAAATTGTCATCCTTATGATGTTCATTTGTCCAAAGCAAGGATAATGGATGTCTTTCTATATGTCCAAGTCTAATGTTGTTTTTAGAAGTGTTTTAAAGTTCTCACATGATATTTGCATATTTCCTGTTAAGGTTACGTCTCGGCACTTCATCATTTTTGTGGATATCTTAGTTTTGCATCTACCTACTTTAAATATCTCATCATCTCATTTTTTTACATGCTTCCTGTTTCACCAAAGGTCCTTGAGGAGAAGACCAAGTTTTATTCAACTTTGTATTTTCAGTGCCCAGCAAAATGCTCTGTTACTGAATGAATTTCCCTTTCTCCATTGAGGAAAAAAAGAGAAGACTCAAGAAAATTAAACAGTTTGCCAAGGGTTACGGACTGTTAAAAAGAACTAGAACTTAAAATACACTCTTCTGAGTCTACAGAAACAGTCTATATTTAGTGGAATTAAACAAAATCCTCCAACCATTATTCATATATCATATTTGTTTTACACTTAAGACTTCACTAGTAGTCAGCTTTTGTAAAAAAGACAATTTTTTTTCTCATCCAAGATGTTCATCATGAACATTTCTTCAATATTACCTACAATTAGGAAATTTTATTAAGAGGTTCAATTAGAATTAAAAATACTTAAAAAAAAAAAGCTAGAGGCCTAAACACCTTTTGAGTTTTGTCTTTTGTCATCTAGAGTATTTTCTGTACACTCTCTCTTCAATTTCAGTATTCTCATTTTCCTGTCTATTTAAGTACCTCATTAATTTATGGTCACATTGAGTGGCCTGGGCTTTGAGAGTCAACATCCTGTGCTGTCAGGGCTGCATTTACAAAAGTCAGCAGTAAATTTTAACAACTAGCCCCCCAAGTGTTTCCAACATCACCAGGCTTCTTCTTTGTGAAGATGTGTCCCAATGTGGTTTTACCTTACTGCTTCTAGGAAAGGTAAAATGAGGCCACGGGGTTTCCTGAAAACACGTGTGACAGAGTAGCCAACTCACTCAGACCAGAGAGAGACAGCAGGCAGGAAAACGTTGAAAGCACAGCCCACTGTCAGACAGTTAGGACGGCTGAGCCCTAAGCACTGGACACTGAAAGGCAGATCTCCCTGCCTCAGAATGGGGCGCATTTTAAATCTGTCATAGAGAATTTATGAGATGGTCCCTCTTCCCAAAAGCTTGAAATGTAAAGATCGGCCTTGGTCAGATCCCTCAGTGCTTGGCATGGTTTTGTGGGTAAACATCGTGCTCAGCCAGTTACCTGCTCTAACAGCTTAGAAATTCACTCCCGAAGACACTGGCTTGGCAGGGCTCCAAGGAGGCCTGCATGAGCAAAGAGCCAAGCGCTTGGCACCTCATACGTGTTCAGTATTAGCTCATCCTTCCCGGGACAGTACTGGCCGTTTTCACAGAACACCTGTGTTATGGTGCATCCTGTTTTCCATGCAAAAGTCATGCACAGATTCTTTTTTTCTTAGCTAAATTGAAAATTGAGTAAGTGATCCTTACGTTGCATAATGAAAAACCTTGCACTTACCAGCAGAAGGTAGTCCATCATTCTAGAACCTCCCCTGCAATCAGATCTGCCCTAAAAGTAATGATAAAAATCAACAGGGCAATGCTTTCTACTATGGATATAACAATTTATTTCATGGCTTATAAATTAAAATAAATTTTACAGAACTACAAAGAAAATCCAGCCCATTCATTACAATAAAACAAAATTGTAACAAGTGTACCACATTAATGCAAGATGTTAAAAACAAGGAAAACTGGGGGTGGAGGTGATGGGGACTTGGGAATTCTCCATACTAGGGGCTCCTTTCCTTCTGTAAACCCAAAACCTGCTCAAACAGTAAAGTCTTAATTTAAAAATAACATGAAATCAACCCATTTGATCTTATAACTTAATCCACTCATAAGTAAATTGTAACAGCTGAGGAAAATATAATTTCTATTTTTATATGACAGTATTAGCCCTTGTTTTCAAGATTCAAACATCACTATAATTATAGCATGTAATTTAAACCTTTCAAGAAAATTAGAAGTTACAGGCTGAGGATATTCTGGGAGAAGACATACCACTTTTTTCTTTCTCATAGGCAAGAGCTCCTGAAGGCCACATGAACAAAAGCATGGATTTTCAAAGAATGTTCAATTCCATGTGAAATTGGATCAATAATAGAATTTGAGTCTTGGTAAATTTTTATCATAGCCATGTAACAAGCTTTTGGGATGATTAAATGAGCTAATGGATGTGAAAACTCTGGAAACCTCCAAGGAGAGCAGCAGCAGGGCAGGGTTGGAAGCACTGGCTTCTTCCTCGGGAGGGGGTGGCGGGGGGTCCTCGTCCACACACACTACCCCTGAGGGCCAACACTCTTGAGCTCTATGACAAATATAAGTCGGATCCGAGGTAGGGAAAAATGTTTGGAACACTTTAAAAGGCTATTTCCCACAGCATAAGGAAGATGCAAAAGGTCATGAATGTCTAGTTTTTAATTTAACACGTATTCGAAGAATGTTCAACTGAGAGTTCCCACTGAACTCATCTAGGAGCTAATTGATGACTACTTTGGGGTGGGGAAGAAATGCACGTGCAAACACAGTGGTGATTTCGGTCATCCCTGTGAAGATGGGGCTCATCTAGTGGGCAGAGCCCATGTTCCCCTAGTGATGCTGGCAAAAAGTCTGTCCTGGATGAGATTCTTCTGTAACAGGAGAGTGAGACCAGCAGTTAAGACTGCAGGCTCTGGATCCAGCCTCCATGACTGGGACCTCAGACAACTTATTTAATCTTTCTGTGCCTTAGTTGCCTTATCACTGACAGTCACATGAAGCACTTAGAACAGTGCCCAATACGTGAAAAGCTCAATAAATATTAGCACTTCTTTGCAACCAGAAGAATGTCTGACACACTGGCTTAACCAGCTTTTTCAAGTAATCTCTTGTACTCGCAGTTTAGATAAGCTATGTCAAAAAGGGAAGAAACAGGGGCTTCCATGGTGGCGCAGTGGTTGAGAGTCCGCCTGCCGATGCAGGCGACACGGGTTCGTGCCCTGGTCTGGGAAGATCCCACATGCCGCGGAGCAGCTGGGCCCGTGAGCCATGGCCGCTGAGCCTGCGCGCCCGGAGCCTGTGCTCCGCAACGGGAGGGGCCGCAGCAGTGAGAGGCCCGCGTACCGCAAAAAAAAAAAAAAAAAAAAAGGGAAGAAACAATTCTCTTCTGCTCCAGAATGTGTACTGGTGATGGGACCAGCTCCTTAGACGCAGACGGGGATGTTTCCTCTAGGTTTGGTATTCACAATACCTCCTCAAAACGAAATTCTGCTAAGCCCGGGTCCTCCATGGGGCTCATTCCTGTAGGTTCCTCCTGCCACCTGCTGGGTGAGCCCCCAAAGGAATGAGGCTTCAGCACAAACAGCCTCACACCTGGCTCTGTTGGAAGGAGCCCCTCCCCCTCCTGTTTTCCGCCCTTGGGCTGATTCCAGCTGCAGGGTGGGGAGGACTCTTCAAGGCTAAAAGCGTGGGCGGTTTTTCTTTGCTTTTTGGGAGCTTCCCTCATTAATGGGTCAAATATGAGTTATGCTGAAGATTTAACATGACGGTTAAAAATCGTCAGTTATGGTAAGAACAGGATACTGCAATCTCAATTTTAAAGAAAGTCATATAAAACATTTCAAATTTGAGCTTCACGAATATTTTCTCAAGCCAGGTGGCAGTAGTAAGTGAAAAAATAGACCTTTTATGCGCTCTTTCAAGACATTATGAAATAGTTTAACACAGCAAAAGAACAATCCATTGCTCTAGAAGTCTTTTGGAAACAAAAGTATTTTTAAAAATGGTTACTTTCTTAATTTTCGTTGTAAACTAATGAGAAATTAATGAGAAGTAGTGGTAAAATAATTGTGATTTTTTTCAAACACATGAGTCAGTATTTGGAGAATGGTTTAACATTGATTTTCTTAAATAAAACATTGATTTTCTTAAATAAAACCTTACCTTTATCTTAGAGTAAATGACATCTACTCAAAATATATTTGTTACTAACTCTTCATAAATCACCATTTTTTCTCACTTGGGAAATATCTAAGTTTTCATTTTGTAAAACCCGATAGCTATATTAAGATATGTTTAATTGTTTTTATTTATAAAAAGTGATCTTTTTTTTGAACTCAGGCTTACATATAAATATTTCCTGTTTTTATTTATGTCAAATGATACCAATTTTCCATTTAAGATGCCAATACAAGATTTCCTTTTGAAAAGTGTTAAGTAACAGGGAAGATGGCTTTCTGATGTGGTAAAAAAAAAACTTGTGAAATTCTATATAAGTGACTGATGTTTGAGGAACAGTACCTTAGGAGATATAGGCACCCACTTTTAAGAAATGTGGCAAATGTCTGCTTCCTCTTAAACCTAGAATTTCACGAAAAAGATGCTGTTACTGCAGTAGAATTGTTTAGAGAGAATTTGTAAAAACGAATGACATAGATCATTGTGAAAGTCAGGTTCCATGTTTGATCTCCAGTCTACAAAACAAACAATGCAATGTACAGTCAATGAAACACATTACTGATTTAATTTCACTTAAGTTAAATTGGGGGGAGGGGCATAAAATAAACACAATCTGAGAAATGCAATACTACAGACTAATGTTAATGTTATGGAAAATTGGAATAATAATTGCCCTTCCTGACCTTATTTCTACTCAAGATTTTCATTAGCGTGTTGGATTTCACTATAAAGGTCTTGGTTATCACATTCTTAGATTAAGCAAATTTGGCAGGGATTACAAATATGTAAAGAGACAGTTCAGTATATAAATGTGTTTACAACCTAGAGTAAAAGGGCAAATCTAATATAATCCAACTACAATAAACACAAGAGTCAGCATCTTCTTCCCCTCTGCATAGCCCATTCCCCGGGTTGAATAAATAAAAGTGGCAAAGGAATAGTTTTAAAAAGCAAACATGGCAGTTTAAGAATTTCCATACTCTTAATTCACAGTCTATCTGCAGCAAGATATTGGGTTGGCCAAAATGTTACTGAAAAACCCAAATGAACCTTTTGGTCAACCCAATATCTATCTTAGGCAAAGGAAAGGAAGGAAATCTGTCTTTTCAAAAGACGGTTTTCTCCTCTTGGGACCTGAGAAAAATGGGCCAGCCTGACACTCTCTCCCTGGTTTGATCCTGAAGTGTCCTTCGGAATGTGAGAGTGTGATTAAGTGACTAACGTCAGCATGGATGCTGATGAAGTAAACCACACAGGTAAAAGCATGTGGGAGTGTCGGGCATTTCTGGGGGGCAGCCAGGAGAAGATGGGCATGTCTGACTTGGAATCATCTGGAGTTGGACAGGTTTTGTGCTTGTCTGGAATCCAATCTCTGTTATAGTATTTTTGGAAATGCCTCTCTATGTACAAGAACACAAATGAACATCTAAGGTCCCATGATGTTGACATTCACCTCCAGGCAGCAGTTTCCAGTAAATTTAACAGCAGTGTTTGGAGATCACCATGTAAATAAAGCATCATTTTAAACTGCATCAAAGAACATGAAAGTGACATAAAATGAGAGGAGAAACCACAGAATGAACCTAACTGTGTTGCAGGTGAGTCACTGGAAGGGGAAGGAAGGAAAAGTGCTAACCAAACTTTAACAGGATTTTGACTGAAAAAAAAAAAAACTTAAAATTATGCACTAGTCCTACACTATAGTCAGTAAATGTGTTCAGTGGTGTGGGGTAGCAATCATAACTCTGTGAGCGCTAGGACTGAACAAACAGGAAAACCCTGTTTCTCATCCTCAGGAAAAAAAGTTACAAGTACAGCAGGGAATAAGGCGAGAATGAGCCCTTGGTTTGGGATTAGAATCAGAGGCATCCCCATGAGCGCATGGTCTTTAATATGCATACAGATAAATGGACACAGAATGTCCACACCGTGCATTTCCAGCTCTGTTCCCTGAGAGAGCCCAGGAGCCATGGCACCCTGGTTGTCATGAACTCACCCAGCACCCCCCCCCCAAGATCCTGGCTTTGAAACACCATTAAAATACCATCTAAATATCAATAGAAGAATTGGCTGATCCCGGGGTTGGGGGCAGGGAAAATACAAGATGAGCCTGGGAAATCTGTGGGATCAGAAAGTAAGGAAGTGCTGAGAAAGGGTCTGCGGATGTGGGGAGGGCCAGGTATGCACTGGGGAGAGCTCCCAGTGACCTGAGCTTGAATAATATGAGCAAAAAAATAATAATAATGAAAACTTTCTATTATAACCCAGAAAACAAACACCCAGAGTCGATACTGATATAAATAATTGAATAAGTAAGTAAATGGGGAAGAAGGGCAGGTCTTCCTCAGGGAAGATTCTAATCAGTAACATGAAAAGAATCAAGAAACTATAAAATCGCCATTAGAACACTACACCGATCATTCTTGCAGGCCAGATCCACTCACTGATGCAAAATTAGGGGCAAGGGATTCATACATATCTTCAAAGTGTCTCCCCAAGATCTTTGATTAAAAGGGATAAACGGTAACCTTACAATGGAGAAGCCCAGTAGATAGTACTTCAGCCAAGTGACCAGGGCTAACACCATCAATAATAACATTGAGAAGCAGTCTGCAAAGTGCCTGAGCAAACTCTCCAAAAGCACTTTCTCGGTGTGAAAGACGGGGAGACTGAGAAATGTTAGAGGTTGAAGGAGAGCAAGGAGACAGATTCCTGGAACAACAAAGGACATCGATGGAAAAACATGAAATCCAAATAAAGTCTGCAGTTAATCGTTTTGATAACTGATAAGATATTAACATTGGTAGGAGATGGGTGAAATGTATGTGGAAAATCTATGCAGTATTTTTGCAAATTTTCTGTAAGTCTAAAATTATGTTAAAATAAAAAAGTATACAATTGCAATTGACTTTTGTACATGAAGAATTTTTTTTAAGTTTTGCACGTTTTTAAGTGTTGCTTGAGTATGCCTTTAAGGCCCGAGTCTCTCTATTTGGCATTCTTAAGGGTTAGGGCTAAATTTCTGTGCTTGGCTAGGTTGTTATTGTATTTGGCTTTTCTGTATGTTTTTATGTGCACATTTACATTATTTCATAATTGTGTTTTTATTATCATAGCAGAGCAAACAGTGCTGTCTGTCTTCAGACACAGCTCTTGTGGGACTACATAAGCAAAGGATGGAAAGTGGAAACCAAGGAAGGAGACTTTGCCTGAAGCAAGGGGTCCTTCTTGCTTAGCTTAGCAGGTCACCTGGTGGTCCTAGGGCTGCTGTGCTCATGTAGGAAGTGAGATTTCTGGGAAAGCTTCCCGGACTTTGACATTAGTTTGAAACAAAAGAAATCAGTCCTGAGTGATTTCTCTTTCCTTTCTCAGTCTGGACAAAGCTGTGCTGTGAACACACTGCTCCTTGACCAGCTTGTTCTGCCAGTAGTTTCCAGACGTCACCTGGTTTTCACGTATGGCTAAGGTTCAGGTTCAGATAAACTCTGTGGGGCCAGTTTAGTATCTGATAGACTGATCCCTCCATCAAATACCCCCAAATCCTTACTGGTTACAGTGTAAATTCAAAGGACTTGTGTCATACTAAGAAAAGAGTGATTAAAGAATTTAGTTAAAAACAAACAAAATTTTAAAATCTCATGTAATTATTTTATATTCACAAAGGTGAGCAATGTTTTGTTTTTTTCTTTAGCATGTCGAATTGTCCACACTTTCACTTAAGTCAAATAAAAATATTACATGTGTATTTCAGTCCTCATGGTTTACCAGGTACTTTCCAGACCATTCTCTCATTTAATCCTCACAGCTGAATGAAGATAGTACCATTGTGCAAATATTAGTGGTGAAGAAACTGGGTGTCCTGCCCAACATCACACTGCTAGTAAGTGGCAGACCCAGAGCTCCAAATTGGTGGCTGTGCTGGTTCCAAGCTTACATGGAGGCTCCAGTCAGCCCTGAGACTGTGGGGAAACCAGCTGTGTCACTGATGGCTCTCAACCATCTACAGGTATGGACCTTTCTACCATATCCTGTCTGGGTCCTGAGTCTGAAGTAATTTATATAGAGTCACATAAATTTTAAGTCAATGTGATATGCTAGAATTAGACTGCTGAGCACAGTGGTAAATATGAGACCTGGACTCGACTGCCTACAAGCTCTATGATTTATGGAGAGGACTTTCCGCCTTTGAACCTCAGGCTTCCCATCTGTAAAAAAGGTATGAAATAAGATAGTGCATGTAAGTGATTTCATTGAGTGCTGGGCATTTAGGAAATGCTCAATAAGCATTACTGAAGTATTATTACTATTGTCACATAAAGTTTGCAACTTGAACTGGCGATCACCGTTGATCAATATGTGTAAACCCAACTGGGAGCTCGGATGTCAGCCACCCGTAGAGCCGGCGTGCTTTATTTAGCTCTTGCCACTTTCTGGCACGATCATCAGTAGACATGATCATCAAGGAACATGAAAGTAGGAGGTCCTTGAGCATCACACAGGGTTGTTAATTCAGGAATCACTGCACCCAAGGGTTTTGTGGATACCATCTGCTTCTAACTGTAGTTTCTGACGCATGTTCATTGAAGACTGAACCTACCTCTAATGCACACTGTATTCTCTATGCCTGTTTCCATCTCCGTATGTCCCTGATAGGACGGGGCTTTGTTGTTGCACCCTCGGAGCTTAGCCCACTAACAGACCTGCACTAACTGCCAGTTAATAAATGGAAGTTGGGTAAGACTTGCAATTCCCATGTTAAAATTTTGTGCCTATATATATAATAAGACCACTTTCTAATGAAATCTATGCTAGTCTATTATGTTAAATGCCTATTTGACCATCTATACATCCAATCAATATGTGTTTATTGAATATTGTGTGCCAGACACCATTCAAGGCAGAGAATAAAAAAGACAAATATCCCCGTGCTTCTGTAATGGTGTGAGAATTATTACTGTACTGTGCAAAATAGGAGGTTCTAGCACTCTTGTCACTCATCAGGGTCTAGAAAAATAGCACAAGGATGCATTAGAAGCAGTGTTTGGTAAAACGACTCTTTCTGATGCCATACTATGAAATAAAACTGAAAGTCATCCAGGTTGCATGAAATCTTCTCAGATCACCTCCTTCCTGCCCCAGACGCCTTGAAGCCAGGTGTTTCCCACAGCCAAAACACAAGCCTGCCGGATAACAGTCTTTCCTGTCTGCTCCTGACGCGCAGTCCGTGTCTCGCTCATCTTCTCTCCTCAGGTCTATCACAGAGCACACGTCAGGTCGGCAAAGGCCCAACCCAACTGAAGTAAGTCTGTAGCTTGCATTCTTGCACTCTTGCAAAGCAGTTGAAAACAAAATTAAGGCAGAAAAAGACATAAATACATATGGGTGTAAGTTTGAGGAACTCAAAAATGATCAACAGACTAGAAAGGCTAACTTTTAGTCAGTGTTTTGGATTTTTATCCCCCTAATTATTCTAAAATGGTCACATTGCTTTATTCCTTCACAATAGGCACAAAAAAGAGGAGGAATGCCTCCTTTTACAGACCTTGGTTGTTCTGAGATGCACCCATCTCTCCAAAAGAAACCCTTGATCTGAATTTATTTTTCTAATTACATGCACGTTATCTAAAAGAAACAAAGAACGTGAGAAAGGATAAAGTTTAAAATAAACTTTAAACTGTGGGAATGCAGACAACACAGCTGGAGAGAAGAGAATGACAGGGAGGGCTGCTTAATGTCTGTGCTGCAATATACTCACCCCAGCAAGATGACCCACACCATGCATACTGGAACCAAGGATGCAAGAAATAAGATAAATTAATTTTACTTTTAAATATTTCATGAGTTTCAAAGTACGTGAAGACCAGGGAAAAGCCAGCTACTGTTGGCCATGTAGGTAATAACATTTAACTTTTAAAGGCCCATCGTGGTTCAATATTATTTTATTTACAGCCATATGAACATTATATTTATTAGTGTTGAGAAACTCTGAAATATGACACAGCCGTTACAATTATGATTATGACAACTAAATAACAACTCAGAAAAGTGCTTACAATATATTGTTCAGAGAAAATTAGGATACACAGTTTTACATGCGTTATGACGAAGTGAAATGTATACATGTTTGGAGGTTGGAAGGGAAAGTACAGGTGAACACAGGCTGTGTGTCAGGGTGCTGAGGTCATGAAGTAAAATTTTTCTTTGTCTAACGTTTTATATCATGTTTTATTTTCTTAATAACAGCTAAAAAAGATTTCAAGTAGAAATTAATTTTTTTCCAAAGGGTAAAAATAAACACAACCAGGATATTAGTTTGCTCTTTTTTGTTCTGGTGTACCTTTGCCAGACAAGCTAGAATTTCTGTCTTAGCACCTCCACAGAGATTATAATTACAGTGTCAGTCCTGAGGAGAGAACTTCCCATGAGGTTACACGGTCAACCCTGTAGAAGCCAGGTAGGTTCATTGCAATGTGGATGGGTTACTGTGTCACTTAGGTTCTGAAAGTCACCTGGGCAGCCATCCGCATCAGTACACATACCTAGAGAGTACGTTTCCTGTTTAAGTCACTAGAAGTAAATTGTCTCTTACTGAATAAGAGTAACTGTGAATATGTAGCAACTGTTCCCCTGTTCCCCGTCTGGGTGACAACGGAGGGGTAGCCCTTGCTTGGACCTCCCTGCTGCCCACTGCCCGGGTCTGCCCTGGGGTGGCTGCAGCAGTTAAGTTGGGTCCACTTGGTCCAGGTTTTTAACTCTCAACAATATTTGAAGTGTTTCTTAAATACAGTACTTTAAAAATGCTATAAAATATTTAGTTGAAAAAGGTTGAGTTCATACTATATGCATGCAGGCACAAACCACATAATTCTAGAAACAAGGTGATTAAAGTCCTTAAGTTTCTGTTTCCCAGGCAGTTACAATGATTTCACTAAGGCTCCCACGTTCCATGGAATAGAAGTTCTATTTTCAGTTTAATTCTTCTCCCAGGAAGAAGTTCTCAGTATTGTGAGCTAAATACTGCTGTGATTGGTAATAAGGGACCTGAGGTAAGAATTGAACAACACTGTAGCATAGGGAACGCCATACAAAATTGAACACTGGATACAGAATGAAATCCATCCTGGACAAAAATTATTTCTAACTACTGATGATGCTGCACTTTGCCCAGCCCTGGGCTCCTGGCATAGAGCAAACGTTAGGCATCCCCACTTTGTGTTCTGAGAAAGGACCGACTGCAAAGAACACCTTCCCCACACCTGAGATGAGACCCCCTTGTTCACCAGCGACAAGACCACTTGTCCACGTTCCCGTTCTTTGTCCCATAAACGGTTAGCTGAACTGCTTTGTCGCCACTGCTGCAGGAAGCACACCTGTCGGCTTGTTAGCCAAACTTTGGCTAAGATTCTCTCATCCCTGTGGCCCCTGAACTTGGACCCTCCCTTGAGCATTAAAATGAGGAATGCCCCCCTCACTGCCTCTCTGCGGAACAGCTGACCTCTGACCTCCTGCCATCAGGCTTGCCACACCCGTCTTCTTATCCTTGTCCACTCCTCCCCAGAAAGACCAAGACTCGTCTGCCCAGGCTGGAGATGCTTGAAAATCTCACGGTCAGAACCTCCCCTCCATTGTCATGAAGTCCCCTCCTCGAGGTTTATTTGATCTGATGCCGCACTGGTTGAGAATTACACTAAGTTCTTAACTACAATGAACAATAGCAAAGAGGGCTCACTGTCTGTGATGTGGTGACTTATGGACCAGGGAGCCAGGAAAAACAGAAACAAATGAGACTTTGGAAAACTTACAGCTGAGGACATAGACAAATAAAGCAAGCCTTGGAGTCTAATCTGCAAGAATAGGCAAGTCTTGATTGGCTCAGGACAATGCTAATTCTTGGTGGCCAGAAGTATGCGATTTCACAGGGCTCACATGGCAGGAAGTGGACATGGCCTTTGTAAATTCAGGTCCTCTGAAAGGGGACAACTAGAGTGCTTGAAAAGCAAATCAACCTTGGAGAAATACTTAGCTCTCTTTGAATCCTGGTGGAGGGAAAACAGGATAAAAGAAAAAAAAGTCACTCCAGAGTCTTCCTGAGCACAACGCTTCAGTTTGGGGTTTCAGTCCACATGCCTCTGTGATCCCCAAACCCTAATTCTAAAATGTAAAGGCCAGGGCTAGATAGGGCAAATACACATCCTCTTTGGGACAAAGGGATTTAAGGATGGCCTGGGTTTTAGGGCCATATAGGCCAAGATCCAAAATTTCAGGCCTTTACAAGATATTTTGGTAGAAGAGTGACAGTCAGATGTACTCTGATGTCAGGGAGTGGTGGCCAAAAAGGGGCTACAGAGGAATGATTGTGGAACTCTAGCTTCCAAATGGCTTGGATGTTGAAGGTGAGAGCAAGGGAAGAAGGGGGTCCATTTGCTCGACGGGGGACTTGCAGCTCTCCTTTGGCTGTGTAAATTCTCGTGTGCCTCGTAGACATCCAAGGGGGTGCTCTTAAGTGAGACTTGTGTCTGCAGACCTAAAGCCCAAAGAAGGCTAACATCTACCTGTGGAACACGCATTTACCTAAAGAAGAATACAAAAGAGGAGGAGGGAGACCGGGTCCTGGGAGAGCTCTGTGAGGGGCAGAGCAGAAAGACGGGGGCTATGAGTAGCCAGCAAATTTGGGAAAAGCAAGAAGATTTAATGAAATAAAAACCAAGGGAGGACTTCCCTGGTGGCGCAGTGGTTAAGAATCTGCCTGCCAATGCAGGGGACACGGGTTCAAGCCCTAGTCTGGGAAGATCCCACATGCCACAGAGAGGCTAAGCCCGTGCACCACAACTACTGAGCCTGTGCTCTAGAGCCCATGAGCCAAACTACTGAAGCCCACGTGCCTAGAGCCCGTGCTCCGCAACAAGAGAAGCCACCACCATGAGAAGCCCGTGCACCACAACGAAGAGTAGCCCCGACTCACCGCAACTAGAGAAAGCCCACACACAGCAATGAAGACCCAATGCAGCCAAAAAATAAATAATAAATAAATAACTAAATTTAAAAAAATAACAAGAGAAAAATAATAGTTAAAATGAGAGGCACTGGTCAGGAGGACCAGAGCTACTGGGATGACAAGTGAGGTGGAGACAGAGGAGAGCCCCTGGAGGTTGGTGTGGAAGTCAGTGACAGTCTAGACCACAGTCCTCCCAGGGGCTGGTACAAGCCAGAGCCCCCTGGAGTGGGGTGAGGGCAGGATGAAGGGAACTGCGCGGAGGGAGGCCCGGTGGGGAGGCAGGTGAAGAGTCCTCTGTGAAGGTGGCGGAGAAAAGCGCAGAAGTGGAGCATGTGGACAGCAATGGTGCCTACAGGGCCTGGAGGGGACACCTGAAGGTTGGGGCTTCGAGAAGGTGGCCTTTGATATGTTCAGACACGTCCAGTTACTGTCTCAGGGTGAAAGGCACACTGTGCTCAGAAATAGTCGGGCTGGTAGGCTTGGGCTCAGAAGACCAGGGCTTTCCCATCTCTGATCTCATGTAGCTCAGTCTCTACATGAGACGTGGGAGGTTCAGGAGAAAAGCAAAAGCACAAAGTGGCCACTGTGGGGACTCGGCGTCGTTTCCAGGTGGCCCGCAGGGCGGACTGAGAAGCATGGTCTGAGGCTAAAGGGGCCCATCTCCAGGCCTGGGGTCACCCTGGGCTCTGTGGGGCAGACCCAGAGTGGCGGCCACGGCTCCGGGCCGAAGCGCAGGTCAGGCAAACACGCGGGACAACCCCAGGGAAGGACGCGCACCTGCCCGGATGTCCCAGACAACGGACACAAGGTGCTGGTGTGGTTTACTTTCAGAGTTGTCACCTGACTTGTTCAATTCGGCGCTGATTCTTTGGTTCTGTATTATTTGCAAGATTCCCCTTCAGGGGCCAGCTCCTTCTTAGAAGGGGCTTAGAGGCCAGTTTAAGAGCAGACAGTGAGAAAAGACGATAAAAGGGGTGGGAGGACACTCTTTGAGAGGAGAGATGCCAGGCTTCTCTCTGGTACTGAAGACAAACTGTGTGTGTATTTTCCCCAAGAGAGTCGGGAAGAGGGAAGGATGCATGGAGAGGAGACACCCTGAGAGACAAAGAGAAACTCACTCAGGTGCGTGGTTGGTTCAGATCCTATTATTACAAGTCCTTCAAATATGCTTTGGTCAGTAGAAAACACTGTGACTACCTGTAATATTATTTATTTAAATATATGGGCATATGGAAATGTATCTCAATAAAATAATTCAAAGGGAGAATGAAATTATAATAAAAGTTACTCATTGTATTATGAATCATAATGTAATCTAAACGTCCAACAGTAGCACTGAGTGTAAGAGGATCACATATAGTCACTCTATAGGATATTGTACAGCATCCAAATAAAATCTAAATATGGAGCAACACATTATAACATACACAGTATAATAGAAGTGAAATAAGCACCATACCAGAATATTTTTTCTAAGCAATGATGAAAGTGAGGTAAACATGATTATACCTATGAACAAGAACTGGAAAAGTGTGTCGGAAAATGCTAACAAATGACTTGTTAGGGTAGGGAGAATGTCAGTGAAAAAAAAAAGGATTCTGAGTTTGTTCATTTTTTACGGTCTTGTTTCTGCATGAGATGATCTTTGAAGCTCCGCCCACACCCGCTCTGGTTCACCACAGGCGCATGTCGTGAAGACAGAGGCTCGATGGGGATAGTCACACAGGCGTGCATGTATCTATGTCTACAGACGGGTCCTGGTGAGACCACCGTGGACGTGCCAGGTCCTGGTCCCTGAGGAGGAGTGCTCCTGCTGTCACCGGCTGGTAACTCCTGCTTGGCCTGACTCTGGTCTTTGGAGCCCACGGTGAGAGTCTGTCCTGTGGGCCCCGATCTTCCCTGTCTGCTGCCTCTCCTGTGTGCCCAGGGCCTGTCTCGGTTCACAATTAACTTCTATTTATTTTGCTCTCTATCAGATATAGGTTGTGAGCTAGTAATAAAAAATACATTTTAAGAATTGGTTTTTTTAAATCAACCTTCTCCTCAGGCTTATGGTGAGTTATTGGTTATGGGAAGATGTCTAGCTAGGCCATAGTGGGGCCAAGACAATGTAAAATTGGAAGGGTAAAAAAATTCTAAAATAACCCTCTCTTTCTTTACCTCCCCCAAAGCTAGAAAATTTTAGGAGCCAGGTGCTTTCAGAAGGGAAATAATGTCCCAGGGAGGACTTTTTGCAACTTTGAGGAACAGACCTTTGCCTCGTGGCCTCTTTATAGCTGCTCTGAGCTTTGGGTGAAGGGAACGTCCTGAAAGGAGCTTCTGTAGGCAGCTGGAAAGACCTTGACCTCCAGACCTTGGGGGAGGTTAAGAGTCAAAATTCCCTGCAGAGCCCTGCTGGTCCAGACACAGGCAGAAGGCGCCGACATGGCTGGTGGGCTTCAGTGCAGTGCTTCTCAGACAACGGGAGCTGACCACAAATGGGGGGTGAGAGGCAGAGAGTCCTGGCTTATGATACAGCCAAACAAGTAAGGTTTTACAGCTGATTTTCCAGGAGCGAAGTAGACAATCCCAAGCTCTACCAAGGAGCAGGGAGCAGAGGCCAGGTGAGGGCTAGTGGAGCAGCACAAAGGCCTGGTGGGGGGGTGGGCAGGGACTGAGGAAGCTCTTTCTCCACGGAGAAAGACCACTGGGTGTTCTGGAAAAGTCTAGACGTTGTCCTGTGTGAAAGGGACTCTCATGCCCTGCTGGTGAGAGGGCCAATTGTGGCCACTTTGCTAAACAGTGTGGCAGCCACTCCTACATGTCCGCCCAGGAAAGGCGAAAGCTTAGGGCCCCACAGAGTCTGAATGCAAATGTCAGCTTTACCTATAACCGCCCCAAGCTGGAAGCAATCCAGAGTTTCTCACTGACAAACAAGCTGCGATACATACACTCAACGGAATGTTGTGTAGCAATAAAAAGCAGTGAAATATTGATTCACATAGCAAAGAAAAAAAGAAAAGACAGGGCCTCCCTGGTGGCGCAGTGGTTGAGAGTCCGCCTGCCGATGCAGGGGATACGGGTTCGTGCCCCGGTCTGGGAGGATCCCATATGCCGCGGAGCGGCTGGGCCCGTGAGCCATGGCCGCTGGGCCTGCGCATTCGGAGCCTGTGCTCCGCAACGGGAGAGGCCACAACAGTGAGAGGCCCGCATACCGCAAAAAAAAAAAAAAAGAAAGAAAAGAAAAGACACAGGGAGGGAAGTCCAAGACCCTCTGGATAAATAGACATCAATAATGACAGAATGTGGGGCAATGGTCACCTCAGGGCACCCTCCCTGGTCTGAACGGATTTCCGACCTTTTGGTTACAGTGGAGGAATTGCTAAGTGTATTCAAGCAGCCAGAGACTCTTGCTGTGGTGAAATGGGAAAGCACAGCTGTAGGGTTCAGAAAGGCTTGAACTCACCCTCACAAGCAGTGATGTGACCTCAGGCAGCTGCCTCACCTGCTCTGAGACCCAGGTTTCTTCCTGGGCTGTCCTAGGCATTCAGTAGGTGTTTCTTCCCTCCCTCTCAGCTCTCTCACTGAGAAAATAGTGCCATATTTCCTTTACTTTTCTTCTATCATAATTATAGCAACACTTACTTTCTCTCCAACTTAACTCTCTGATATTTTCACCAATCATAAATCCAGCCACTTGCAGCCCATCCACCTGCTGCTGGGAGCATCTTGCCAAGCGGGCTGCTGCCCTGCAGCAAGTGAACAAGAGTGGTTCTGTGAGCTACAGCAGGTGAGAAAGTGCTGACGGGGTGTGGCTGGGGGTTTTGCAGGGAGGCTGATAGAAATAGGAAAGTGCAAGTGGTAACAGCAAATCCACAGATGTGGGTTGTGGGGCAGACCTCAGAGGTTCCTCAGTTTAGCTGGTAGTTCTTTGACCCAGGGTCACAAAGCTTCTACCAGCCTGAGTAATTGTGTCCTATGCCTTTTAAAAATTTTAGATTTTATTTCGGATTGTGGGTACAATCACATTACATTAAATTTGGCATCATAGACATTTCTGAATGTCCAGTTCAGTGGTGTTAAGAGCATGTATATTGTTGGGCCACACATCCCTAGACGTCTTCATCTTGCAAAACAGAAACTCTGTACCCATTAAACACTAACTCCCCACTCTCCTCCCCCAGCTCTCAGCAAACACTTTTCTACTTTCTGTTTCTTTGATTCTTTCTGTTTTATTGTTTTTACTTTAGATTCCTCATACCAGTGGAATCACACAGCATTTGCCTTTATGCTGAGTGAGATAAGCCAGTCACAAAAGACCCTCAAAGTTCATCCATGTTGCAGCATGTGTCAGAATTTCCTCCTTTTTTAAGGTTAAATAATATTCCATCTAGTGTGTATACATTTTCTTTATTCATTCATCTTCCAATGGAAACTTACGTTGCTTCCACCTCTTGTCTGCTGTGGATAAACCTGTAATGAACGGACATGGACGTGAGATCCTGTTCGAGTTCTTGCAGGGATAACTCCAGAAGTGGGATTGCTGGAAAATGGTCAGCAAATGGTTTGAAGCCAACATGGAGATACAATTTGTTCAGAAAACAACTAGCTTAGTATTATTCCAATTATATTTGATATGTGTACTGTACTCTAAGAATATAAATATAAAACATCTCTCTCAAGACCACTTATAAATAGTCTTAAAAAAATAAACTCTCCGTATAATTGCTCTTCAATTTTGGCATGCACACATATTCTTTAAAAATGACAACAGAATCTCTCCTTTTAATTTTTCCCTGGTGTCCACTTTAACAAATTAAGTCTGTAGTTTACCAAAAATTGTTTAACACAGCTGACATGTCTTCTTAACTGCATTAATTATTAAAGAAAATATCAAATAAGTCATCATCTCTTTCCTACAAGGTAATGGAGTATCGTATACATATTACTGTATATTTTTAGCATATATGCACATGACTTAATACTTTTACAGATCAATTTGGAAATATATAATAGTATTAATAAAAGAAGATTGTTTCTTCCAAGTCTGAAATGAATTAAATAATTATTGCATTGCTATTTTTATACTCTGCTTTTTAGATTTTAGCATTTCTCCATTTTAAAAAAATCCCTGAACATAATTTTAATTATTACATAATATTCCATTTTTCTCCACTTGCTAAATAATTTCTTGTTGTTATACATATGGATTATTTCCAGCTTTTCACTGTCGTATACATCTTTGTATATAAAGTTTTCTTGTAGCACTCATTTGCCCAGAGAAATTTCTAAAATACTAAGTCATAGGCTGTATTTCAACACTTTTGATATATATTAACAACTGTTTCTTTAACAAGTTGCACACATTTGTTCAACATCAATATAAATAAGTACTTCCAATATGACATGTTTCCAAAAAATCACAGAGGCATGCTGCTTATAGAATTATATAGGTATGCATTTAAAGATGAATACATTTTTGTTTATAAAAGTAGAGATGCTAAGCAAAGAAGTAGTTGAAATAGCTAACATCCACATGTTTCCCAGAGGCTTTTTTAGATTTTCCAAATGAAAACTAAATAACTATTTAAAAAGTAAACAGTCCAATGCTTTTGTCTTATACAATTTTTCTTTATTTAGGCAAGTCAGGTTTCTTTCTTAATAGCTATTCTTACTCTGGACATGATATGATATGTTGACCACAGGATTCCATATGCAGATAACACACTCATAACTAATCAAAAATATAGGCTCACTTGTTTTTGCTTTCAAACATAATTTCTTTTTTCTTTTATTTAAAAAATTTTTATTATTGAGATATAATTGACATATAACATTGTATTAGTTTCAGGTGTACAAGGTAATGCTTGAACATTTGTACACGTTGTGAAATGACCACCACAATAAGTCTGAGTACCATCTGTCACCTTGCATAGTTACAAATCGTTTTTCTTTTTCTTTTTTTCCTTGTGATGAGGGCTTCGGTTGTGTATTTCTGTTTATTCTCACAACTTTGTTAATCACCACTTTTATAATTTTAACTATTCTCTTCCTAAACTGATCTTTTATATTGGCCTTAGGGTTTATTTTTTATTTTTATATAAGTTGAAATAATTGTAAGAATACTATAAAAAACTTCACCCTTTTTCTCCAGTTGTTTACATTTTGCTTCATTTGCTTATTATTTTATAGATCTTTATTTGCCTTTATATGTGCATATTATTTTTTCTGGACCATCTGAGAATAAGTTGGAGACAGTAGACCACTTTATCCTTAGATACTCAGGCGGATATTTCTTAAAAGTGAGAATTCATGATGGAGGAATAGATTTATCTAATGCTATATAACAAATTACACCAAAACTTACTTGACTGAAACAGCAAACACTTCTGTGCCTTAGGGATCCAGGGTGACATGGCTGGGTCTCCCGCTCTCGCATCATCAGCCGGGGCTGCGCTCTCATTTGAAGGCTTGGCTGAGGCGTGCATGGCTTTCGCACTTGCCCCATGGCTGTTGTCAGGGTTTGATTCCATGGACTGTTGGACTGGGGACCTCAGCTCCTTGTGGCTGTTTGCCCGAGGCCACCCTCAGCTCTTAGCCACGTGGGACTCTGCACAGGGCAGCACAAAACGTGACAGCCGGCCTGCATCAGAGCATCCAGAGGCAAGAACAAGAGTGCAACAGCAAGGAGGAGCTCAGAGACTTTCAGATGCCTCTGCTGGAAGCATGTCCCATCACTTCCTCCACATTATGTTTATTAGAAGTGGGTCACCAGTTCAACCCACCCTCACGGGAGGACTTTGCACAGAAGCATGGGTACCAGGAGACATGATCATTGCGGGGGCACCTCAGGGCTGCCTACCACAAGAAAGATTTGATCAATTCTGACCACCCATCTCTACAGAGCTTCCAAAAGTTGAATAACTCTTCTGAAGCTGAATGCCACAGCACATCTTCCCAATCAGTTTGATTATGTGTGCTTTATGTTACAAAAAGCAACAAAAACTAATAATACTTTCACATATTTATAATAGAAACACATTTCTATTGATGAGCTATTTAACTGGAGTCTTAATTTCCCTTAGAATAGTTCACATTCATGGTCCTGGAGGAATTGGAACACAAATCGTCCTCCTAACAGTTTCCCTTCCCCAGTGAAGAGCACTGAATATTTGGAAACAATTAAATAATTTGCACATTTTCTTTAAAAGAGATATCATCCTGTTTGTTTTCCTGTAAATACGCAAAGGAAGTTTTATACGACTCAGCTACGCAGGCTCCCTGATTGCCTCTCTACCTCGTCTTCAGCTAGATCAATATGTCAGCTGCGTGGCTGAAAGGGCAGCATGTCCCTGTGTGGGGAACAAGAGTGGGCCCGGGACAGGGACCTCTGGGCAGCACTGTCTCCCACTGAACACGGGCTCCCTGAGGGCCTGCCCGGGACTCACCTCCATAAACACACTCACGTTCCTGAGATAGATGATGTCTCTCGGTTTGGGGCTGTGCCCACTTATTCCTTTCCATTTTTTCCTCTTAGTCTAAAAGCGTTTAGGGAAACCTTCAGCTAGGCCCAGTGGGCCAAAGGAATAAGATGCCGTCCCTGTATTTAACTTGCTCCTAAGGCCAGCAGGGTAAACGAGGGATGCTTACAAATAACTGAGCTGTGGGATGAAAATGTGCGCAGAAGGTCACCTTTCATCGAGAGGCACAGAAGTGAAGACCCGTGAGATTCGGCGGTCCGTCAGGAGTGACTGCCTGCTCCGGTGAGCCCTGGTTTTCTGCCGCCCTCGTGCGCCCTGTCCCTCATCTGGGACAATGCCCCGCTCTCTGAAATTCTCGCGCCTTCCGTCTCTACCTTATACAGCACCCAGCACTGAACAGACCAGCGCACCGACTCCCCTTTCTGGTTCAAACAATGCTCTAGGCACTTCACCAGGCCACACATTTCACCCACACGTCAGCCCTAAGACACAGATATTGTTATTTTTCTTTAACTAGAAGAAAACTGAAGTTTAAAAAAGTATGTCCACATCTTCTTTATCCATTCATCTGTCGATGGACACTTAGGTTGCTTCCATGTCCTGGCTATTGTAAATAGAGCTGCAATGCACACCACTGTGAAGCAATTATACTTCAATAAAGATGTTTAAAAAAAAAAAAAGTATGTCCAAACTCTGAAACCCAGTGCCTTTCCACTTTCCTCTCAAAGCCCAGTTACTTCCTGATGGACACGCTCTGTTGCCAGACTCAATAAGCAATAAACCCAGAGTCTCCACAACTTTCTTCTCTGAATCAGAGCCCTCTAGCAAGATAGGCTTTTTGCAAATTTTACTGCAGTAGAGGTATCTGGGGCCTTTGCCAGATCACAATGCCAAAGCTAAAGGTGGTCTTTTCTCTGTAATACAAGCATTAAGGCATTTATGACTCAGGAATGAAAACTTAATCTGGCATAGCCTAGGCATTTGAGCTCCCAGACCCAGAAGGATTTGTTTTTTGCAGGAGCTGACTAACTCTGCCTTGATCATGGCCTGCAGGAATGCAATACCCCGAAAACAGACCATAACATTTTAGAGAATTTTGTTTACATGACACTAACCCCCAAATGACCTTAAATTCTAAATAAAAGTTCAATAGGCAATTTGTATAAGAAGCTTGTTTTTAAAGAAAATAAATTAGATGACAGGTTTATTATACATATTACAAACTAGACTGGTGAACATTTTTCTCAACATTTAAAAATGTGTAATTAAGACCTTTCAGTACATAAAGCTTACATAACAGAATCTAGCAGAAATCTATAAAATCTAAACACATTTCTAAAAGAAGAGATGGTGCCACATAGATTTATATGCCGAGGCTTCCAGGGAGGCTGCCCTGTGTGGAGACATGCATGTTCTCTTTAACCGTCTCAACATTTTGTGTCCAAGACAGTCTTAGCTCACAGGAATTTTCAAAGCACATTTGTCGGCCTGCATTCTGTGGCATTTGGCAAGTGAGACTTGTTTAATATAAGGTGTCAATAAAGCCAAGGTTACGGTATCTAAAAATAATCGACACTGATCCCCAGGACTGCATATTCAGTTAGTTTGCCCTGTGCCCTGTGCTTGGATCCATTCCACCAGGGTCCAGAATCCTATGCAATGGCACCTCTTTTTTTCCAAAAGAAGAAAGAGGCAGCCTGAGGCTTTAGGTGACTTGCTGATGTTCACAAAGTTTAGAAGAGGAAGAGCAAAGACCTTGTTCTATTGTTTTTATTATTCAGGATGGGAGTGTCAAGTGCAGTTGAAGTCACCGTCATCAATAACCCAACACGCCTTAGGTTACAAAGGCTCTCTGCTAAAACTGAATGTTTTTTTTTTCTTGGGAGTCACACAGTTTCAACTTGTTTTATTTTTACACATTTCCTAAACAGATCATTTGAAAGATCAAAGAGGTCTGTATTCACGCGGAATGAAAACTCTGAAGAGGGTAGGCAAGAGCACAGCTTTTGTTACCATCCCAAGGGTGTGATGTGGCTTCATTGTATTACACAAAAGACAAGCAGTGTCACTTCACCTTGGAGAATCTGAGCTAGCCAGAACTGACTCTTAGCGGTGACTTGCCCCTTTATTCTAGGAGGTGCTAAGGTTATCCAGGACAACGTAGTATTGATATTTTTGGTCACACTGGGGGGTGTATGTGAAGAGCGTGGATGTCTCCAGCCATCGACGCAGGGAATGAAACAGGCCGGTGTTTATTCGAGGTGCTACACAAGAGTCACTGATCTTTCTCTGTGGAGGGATCCATCCTTTGAGCAGAGGTTTGCAAGTGGGGAGGGAATGGGGAATTCCTGTGAACTTCAGTGGTGCTGCATAGACAGAGGAGGTGATGTTTTATGTCTTGATAAAACATCAGGGCTTTGATCTCATCTGACATCTCAGCCTCTCACTGCTCCTCTAAGGCTGCAGCAAAATGCTCACTACATGAAGCTATGACTCAGCTGTGTTTTCTGGTTTGCAGTGATGTCTGTAATACCCCTTGACTGTTTATACTTTATTGGGACTAGGAGGTACTAAAAGTTCCACTCCAGGCACTGTATCTATCCAAACACTTGTACATTCTCTCTCTCTCTCTCTCTCTCTCTCTCTCTCTCTCTCTCTCTCTCACAGCTGTTCTCTTTTCCTAGAGGCTGTGTGAGAAAATGAAAAGGAAATCAGTTCTGATGAAACGCAGAGGCGTCTTTTGGTTCTAAAGGGAGCTGAGTTGAATTCAGCAAGCACACGGCCATCAGTGTGTGAATGGGATTCAGTTCTAGACAAGATGAGATTGCCAGTAGAGACAAGTCACCCTGCACCAGCCGCCTAGGTAACTTGTTTGACCTTTGCTTGGACAGCTCACCACATGTGTGCATGAACACGTGATATGCACTCATGTGTGAATAGTGTACAAAAGACTATGCACACACTTGTATATTCATATGCATGTGTGCACTTGTGTGAGTGCACGTGTATGCATAACATTCATGTCTGTATATATGTGCATGCATGTGCACATGCATGTATGTGTGTGCAAGCTCATGCATGCCTTGTGCTTGATGTGCATGCTTGTGCATGTGCCCACATGTATATATGTGCCCGTGTGTGTTTGTACATATTTCTATGTGTTTGTGTGAATATGTTTGTGCATGTGTGGCACATGCATGTGTGTGTGGCACATTTGCTAATTTAGCCTGCAGATATCTGACAAGAGTCAACCTTTCCTATATTTTTATGTGGGTATAAATTCATTTTAATTCCTTAACATGAACATTTGTGCAGTTATCTGGGTCATTCCTTCCCAGTGAAGGTTTAATTGCTTCACATCTGGAATATGTCAAGTTTATCCTTCTTGGGATCAGTGTCATAAATGTTCTCCCCTTGGGTCAGTTCAAGAGTCTGCTGCCAACATGATGCTCTCTGGTCACATGGGTTCACATGAGTTCTGACTCCATGGACATATGTTCCTGGGGTTAAGGCTTCCTTCTTTTACCTCCGTTTACATATCATCCTTTCCTCCGCTCTTTTCCCTCTGCCTCTGTCTCATGTTCTTCCCAGGGTCTCATCTGGGCTGACTTCTTTTGGACAATGGAAGCAGAGGCCACGGAGTCAGTCAGCCTGACTTCTGGTCCCATCTCCACTCTCTTGCCCAATTAAAGCTGTGTCCCAGAGGAGGCTTCATTTTATTTGGTCTTGGATTTCTCAACAGTTAACAATATTTGGGTATATTAATATAATTACAGGTTTGTTTAAAGAACAAACAAGACAGTATATGTCAGTCATTTTGTAAACTTTAAGCTCAGATCTTGCTTTCTTTATTTAATTATAAAATCCTCCACTCCTTGCTTCTTCCTTGATTGCTGGCCTGGATATTGAATTAATTCTATCCTTTCTATTTAAAAAAGTTATTATGTGTGAAATTGCTGATATTAGACTATTTTCACCTCTAAGAATGTCACTTTCACGTGGTTTATCCTACTAATTAAAAATATAGCAAAGTGATACATTTGCATTGTCTAAAACCTAAACAGGGCCAGTAGATGACAACATAAAAATGCTGTTTGTGTCTCATTTCGCTAGGGGGTCAGTTTCTCAAGAATAAGCATATCTGCTCGTTTACTTTTATCTCTTTTTCACCTGGAGATCGTTTCCCTTAAATTTCTGGTGATGTTTTACTTCCTGTTCACATTTAACAGTGTCACTTCAAAAAGGTGAATGGAATCTACATTGTCATTAGTAAGGTTGGTCATTAGCAAGCGGCTTTCTTTGGGATGATTTGATAGGGAGTACTCACTATGTTGAAATTTCCCAAATATTAGAAAGGGTTGTCTTTGGTCTAGACTTTTCCCTTTCTCTAGAGGAAAATCCCTCCTCTCCTCTCGGAAGGAGGGTGCATGGTTGCTGGTGTTTTCCTCACTGGTGGCAGGGAGAATGGGTGTGCCGGGAGGGTTGAGGTGAGGTACTGAGGGTCCACCATTCCAGCTACAGATTTTAATAAATCCCTCTGTTTTCAGAGTGCTGCCTCTACTCTGGATGCCTTGAATCTCAGCATCCAGAGCTCCTCCCCACACGTGTGGACTGTGGTTTCCTTCACTCTGTGTGAGCTCCAAGTCAGTTTTTGTCTTCTGCTGATCACTCCTCCACCCCCTATGATGGAGATACTGTGATAACAATGCTTTCTTGGAAGGAAAGGCTATTATGGGTGAGTACTTGGTCCACCATCTTTAATCTGGAAGGCTTTCTCCTCTAACTAATAGCAAAGATTGAGAAAATATGCAGTAACTCAACTTTGGGGACAATTTGAACATCTTGAGGCACCAACTTATTGTGTTTCCTGAAACTGGTGATAAGAGAATAGTTAATTATTTAGCTTCTGCTTTGTCTTAAATATATTGTGCCAGGTTTTTGGTATTATTCACCCTCAGAAAGTACAAATCAAATTTTGATATAACGTTTTCTTGGAAGAAATTACTTAAACTACTCTTTAATGCCATACTAACAGTGTCACCAAATCTTTATTTGAGACAAAATTGATTCCTTTCTCTATATAAATTTTTCTCCATATAAAGATATTGTACTTTGAAAAAAACATATTATTTGGGAATTCTGATGTCTTTATTGGTTTTCTTGAAGTTTTTTGATAAGACAGAATGACCTGATATCATATCCCTATGGAACATCTAGCTGTGCGTACCGGAGGAATGGGAAATTTTTAGAGGAAAACAAGGACAGGGTGGTAATTGTCACTGTTACCCTTTCACAGAGGCGTAACCTGAGGCTCAGAAATTTTTCAACTGGAATTGAAACTAGCATCTGATTCTATATTTTATAGTTGAGTGTTCATTCTCTTATACCACATGGTATTCCATCCTTTTGAATTTCTTTGCCAAGGCTGACTAGTTATGAGCGTCAGCCCTCATGCGCTAAGCAGGCATTCATGTCTCTTATCTTCTGTTGGTGTGCGGTGTGCAAGTAAACTTGAGAGGAGTCTGACGGCCACCTCCCCGTGTTTGTCACGTGGGTCTGCACTGTGGCCTTAGTCCTCTGCGTCCTGGGCTGTATCCTCGACAGTCTCGTGGCGCCGCCCGGTGGCCGAGGTCCACCCCGCAGCGCCACCCCGTCTCGGGAAAGGGAAGACTCCAGGACCCCGTCCTGTCCTGTTCTATCAGAATCCTCCATCTCCAGAGAAATGGGATCCCACATGCAGACAAATTATCTGATTCAGTTAGTGAGATCTGAGAGGCTGAATACCTCTGACGTCATCAGAGCCAGTAGTTTTCAAAATGCGTGAGGGAACTCCAAGGAGCTTCATAAACTACAAACTTTATATTTAAATTCCAGTTTAACCACTGTATTTCCTCCATTTCTTGGCATGCTTTTTCATGTTTTAATATTTTTGAAGTCAGGTCACACCTTACAGTTGCTGCAGTGAGGTCTCTGATCTCTGGGGAAAAGTATCAATTCGTGAGTGGTGAAGGTTCAGTTAACAGGACCTCAGCATCATGAACGTCCAGTTTACAATCATTAAACTATTCCACATGTTTAAATGCAAGAGGATCATATTTCTTTCTTTGTAGAAGTCAAATTAGATCTAGCAGAAGCTCCCATATATCAGGATGCGGAAAACTCCTGTTCACAGAGTTTTGTCTTCTGCACCAGAGCACTGGACACTTGGGCAACCTGAAGAAACCCAGTAGCACCTTATTCCTCCCCCTCCAGGCTATTGTCTCAAGTGCTGGTCCTTCACAGGGCGGGGGAAGGGGGCAGCTGCCCCTGGTCTCCTGGGAGGGGTGCTCCTCA
Organism: Mesoplodon mirus; assembly: GCF_964341445.2. NCBI lineage: Eukaryota > Metazoa > Chordata > Mammalia > Artiodactyla > Ziphiidae > Mesoplodon > Mesoplodon mirus. The sequence goes on along the minus strand of NC_138990.1, from coordinate 24,888,516 downwards.
GAGGACTTCACAGCAGTCCGATACTGGTGGCACTTTTCTCCTTAAACTGTGTTCTGAATTATATTTTGTCTCAGGGTGGTCTTCCTGTCTCTTGTCCTTACTCTGGCTTCACATGACCTTGACCCATTAGAGCGATAGCCTTGCTTCTATGTATCATTTTGAACGTTGTCCCCTCGATTAAAACTTCATTCCAGTATTGGAGCCAATAGAAAAATTAACTAAATAGTTCTTCCATTTCTATATCCACTATCGCTGATAGTTTGTGTTTTTTATAGTTATTTAATTGTCATGCTAATGGACTTTTTTTCCTTCAGTTTACCCACCTGAAATAATTCCAGCCCACAGAATAAAACACAGAATATTTTGGCAGGTGTTGGGTTAATTTCTGTAACTTTTCTTGATATAAATTGAACGTGCATTGTTTTGCTTTCCACATTTTCTTTCATATAATATCTGGATAATGCTTTTCTGGTCAATAACCCTGTGATGGTTAATTTTATGTGTCAACTTGAGGCCAAGAGGTACCCAGATTAAACGTTACTTGCGGGGTGTCTGTGAGGGTGTCTCTGGCTGAGATGAGCACTTGGATCAGTGGAGTCAGTCAAGCAGTGGCCTTCCCTCCACAGTGGGCATCATCCAGTCGGTTGATGATGTTTCCATAACCCAGAAGGAAAAGCAGAGGGAGGAGGGTTCACCCCTCTGCTTCCTGGCCACCTGTACCTGGCAGGGTAGGGACCTCTCTTTAACAAGAACACGCAGGGCAGAGTCGGCAGCACCCTTGACCAGGGCAGGAGCAAGGGGTGTGAGAGCCCTGCACTGAAAAGGAATTACTGTCAGTATTTGGCAGGATTTCTTCTAGGATAAGCTTTTTAGTCTATTTTGTCTTCTGCTTTCTTGTTTGAACGTTATGCTATACACACTTTTCATATATCAAAAGTATTAATGACACTTATTGGCTAAGTCAAATCTCATTTAACCAAAACATACAATTTATTTAAACCAGTTCCTTATTTGGGAGGCTTTTAATAATTTTATTTCTTCTTCACTTTTTTTTGTCTTGTATATCTCCAGATAAATATGTTTAAACAAATTTGATCATTTAATTTGGATAGATACTGTGAAGTGGAATTAATAAGACAAAGAATATGAACTTTTTAATAGTTCAAATGTATGTTGCTGCCTTTCTCATCATATAAATATAGCACCATTGTATGTATGGTGCATCACTAAAGTATTGACAATATTGCTTTCTCATTTTTTAAAATTCATAATTTGTAAATATTTTATTCTCATTTTTATTAATTATTTATAAATATATAGGTTCTATGTTTCTAAAAAACTATGCTGCCCAGTGTTACAGTGTTTATAGATTATTCCTAATTACAAGTACCTGACTTGGAGGTTACTGTCTGGAGAATTTAACCTTGAGGTCCTTAATGGATGCTACAGTCACTCTATATTGTTATAATATTATATAAAAATATAAGTATATTTATAGCCACCGGTGCTATCCTCATTTGTGAAGCTGTCTCTCCTTCACTTTGGTGGTCCTGTGAGTTATCAGCACCACGTGGTAGGTTTGGTTTAGCACGGTGACTGTCATTGGAACCCTGTGTAGCCCTGCTCTCCTAGTCGATACCATACCATCTTCTTCAGTTAACCTTCCAGCATCCAGCCACAGGATGGCATCATGAGCTGGGAAACAAGCTAACTCATTGGTTTCTGATCACTGCGTTTTCAGGTTAAGAGTAGGCTTAAATTCTATTCAATAAATGCACAGATCTGCGAACATTAACTCAGAGGGAAAAGTAGCATGCTTGCTAGAAGGAGTTGACCTTATTTTAATAGAACCAGTAGCAATGTTCTGGGCCACTATAAGCCACTGGCTTGATATAAATTAACCAAAGAATTCTTTAGTGTATGGTTTAATCATTCCAACTGTCCAGAAGTCCGGGGATGATAAGGAGTATGGTAAGTTACAGGTATTTATAGGGTTTTAGAGAGCCCTAAGTTACCATAGAAACAAAATGGCTTCCCCTATTGGATTCTAGATGGTTAGGATGATACAATTCATTAAGAATTGGGATGATATAATTCAGTAAGACCTTGATCACCATGTCAGCATTTGTTTTAGCCATTGAGAATACTTTCTTACCTTCTGATGACAGAATTTCTAGGAAGTCCATTTCCACCAAGTCCCAAATGGCCCCAGTGGGCTTCCATGCCTTAGAATAGATGTTCTTCATAAATAATTTTTCTGACAAACAGCACTCCTTTATGTCATTTCCTGAATTAATTGACCCTGTTACAAGTGTGGTAAGAGTCCAAGATTTCCAGTATATACTTTTGTTCAAATGAGTTTGCTGGCATGAAAAAACCACCGGAGCAGGTAACAGCCAGGATGGGGATAACTCCATCAGGCACCCTCATTTTCCTGTGGCATCTGTAGCTCCTCTCAGTTTCCAAATTTCTAGTCCTGGGAGGGCTGCACACTGCTGCAACTGTCAACTGGAGCCCTGGGCAGAAGTAATGGGGCTTCAGTTTCCCCAGTTCAAACTTTATTAGCCCTGTTTGCGGTTTGGTTCTCAAATTCATGTCCTCCGGCTATTTCATCTTGTTCTCCAGGATGGACTACAGAAATCTGTTAGGTAGGAAACTGCAATGACTCTGATAAACCAGCAACTTTCTAGGTGATACCTTAGTTCCCATTGACGTTGGAAGGCCTCTGTTTTTTCAAATGTGGCCCATGGCATGACAGTCCCCAAATGTACATCAACCATCAGCAAGGGCGGGTTTTCACTTTAAGACCAGTGGCTAATTCAGCAGTTTGCATAACAGCTGTGCTGACTTTATGTTTGGCAGAGCATAAGCCCCCAAAACCACGAGGACTGACTTTCCCTGTGTGTCTCTCATGGATAAGCACTGTCAAGTCAGCACTGGGACTGGGAACATCAGAAGAGCCAGACGGAGGGTGAGCATCTCCCTGAAGGGGAGCTTTTTGTAAGTTATTTTCATATGTTACATTCTTGAGATCATAATTTTCTACTATTTTGAACACTGTCATTTTCAGTCTTTAACTAAACATATTCCATATTTCTATAAAGTCCTGTATCTGTGGACCATAACTAAATAAAAAGTCTTATGAGAACTAAATGTGGTAAGTCTCCACATGTATGTACTATGAAGCTATAAATGGTGCACAGAGGTTAGGGTGCCCCCTCTAGTTCTGGCCCTAATGAATGGGTGGCGAGTGTTAACGGGTGCAAACAGGATTTTCTCTGGGTTTCTCACTTCCTAGTGCCCCTTCTTGCTTCAACGCCCATATTACAGAGTCCTTTGGTGTTTAATATCATTTATTCAACACTGTACTTATTCAAGCAAATTATGTAAGTACACACATGTAGGCCGTCGGTCTTCTGCAGAATGCCTTACTTCTGCAAAGTGCAGTCTCCGTGGCTATGTGCACGGCCATGCACAGCTCTGACTCTCTGCCCTGAGCTGTTCCTCCTCCTCTTCTTCCCAGGAGGCTTGCTGTCCCCCTGCTCTGGGAAGTACCCTTTCTTGTTTGCTAACAGATTGAAACAGGCCCTGTTGTTAGCATCATGACACTTGCACCAAATGGCTGTAGCTGTAAGTACGACTAGGATTTTCCCATTTACACATTTTATGTCTAAAATCTTGAGGCTTTACAAGGTTATGATATTGCAAGTTGATCTTCCTCACTTCCTTCAAAGACTAAACAAAGCGCAGTGCTTTGTTGTGCTTTTACAATGAGGAGGGAGGGGCATGGTTGCCACATCACCTGAGAACCTCTACTGAAGGCTTTGCACCTACAGGTGTCGGGCACCGTTTCTGCCTCCCTTGAGAAGTTCCTAGTCTAAGTCATCTGAGCCCAAGTGTCCCCTTTCTCATGTTCCTGAACAAGACAAACGTAGGGAGATATTTTTAATCACCCACATCCAAACAACTCCTTTGAGTAGCTAATTTGGAATTATTGCAGCTTAGTTTAGAAAATATAGATTCTAGCATTAATATTCCTGGGTATTTGGAACAGGAAGCAATGCTGAGATGGTGACAGAAGCCCAGGGACAAGGCAATCAGTGGTAAGATCAGAGAACTGGGTTCCCGTTTAGAATTCTCCCTGCAATGCTGCAGCTGCGCCCTGCGATGCCTATCAGGCCTGGTCCCAGGCTTGTCTGGTAGCTCTAGGGCCAAGTCCCACAGGTTGATGCAGAGTTGCTCTTGAGACCATTTATCCTAATGAACTGTGCTATCCTACCAAGCAAGTCCTGACCCCATCATCACACAGCTTTTAAGCACATCCTTAGCATATGCGTCATGCGTTGAGCATTAAGAACAGATAATGTTAACGTATCAGCAGTGGGTCTCACTGGACACTCCACTTCACGTGCAGCATGAAGCCACTCAGTTCTAAGTGTGTTTCTTCACATGAATGCCCTACAAGTGAATTTTATTTCTACTCACAGATTTCTGTGCTTTGAGATGATTCCAGGTGAATAGAAGCACAGAATCTCTATGATTAAAAAAAAAAAGTCTTAGAACATTAATGAAAAAAGATAAATGTTCAAATGTTGTGGAAAGCACAAATATCTATGCAAACACTAGCGTCATCATTATGAGTGCTGTCGTCATCGAAACTCACCTCTTTTCAGCCCTCTGGTAGATTGAGCGTTCCAAGTCCCTAATTCAAGTTACTTTTCTAAACTAAGAATAAGAGGAGACTCAGAAAACACAAGGAGTACTAGAGATTTTGACCAGATCATGACATTTTGACTGGTTACTTCTCATTGCCTTTGAAAAGTAATTTGGGCAACACATAGACCAATGGTTCTCAAACTGGCTACATATTAGAATTATCCTGGGAACTTGAAAGAATAATAATGCCCAGTTCCCTTTCAAAGTCCTCTTACCATTTTAATAGGTATTATTTGAAACCCATCAGTCAAGTAATTCTAGAAATTTTAAGTAGGAAGAAATTATGAAGAAAATCTGATTCAATTCCCTCCATTAATAGATGAGAGTCAAGGGATTTGCCAAAGTCCTATAATGATTTAGAGACAAAGCTTGGTCTAGAATCCAAGTGAGTTTGCCCTTAATCAATTGTTCCCCGAGAAGCAGTATCTTTTGCGCAAGCTTTTAGCAGAAATCTCTTTCTTTTCGCTTTCTAAGTTCTAGGCTATTCACAATGTTAACCAAATATTAGTTAGGAGGAACCCTCTATTGATATAAGAGCAATTGCTTTTATCTCTTGGTAAAAGAGGTCATCTCTGGGAACTTGGCACAACCTTCTTTCAACTAAGAAACCTCTTTAAAAATGGCAATAAAGTCATTGATGGAAAATATGGGCTTCCTGGTTAAATTCTATAAGTCACACAGCCTGTGGTCATTTATATCTGCTGCCCTTGGCTTACACTTGGGCGCCTGCCAAGTGGGTTGTTCCACAGTAGAAATTCCTTCAGGATTTTGTCTTGTTTTCTTCTCTGTAGCCCATAATATCTATCTCAATGCCGAACACATAATGAGTCACAATTTATCATCTCTCTTGTGCCTGACTCTATGATAGGTTTTCAGGTCATAACCATGAATAAGACAAGGTGGATATACGTATATCTATAACTGATTAACTTTGCTGTACACCTGAAATTAACATAATATTGTAAATCAACTATAGTTCAATTTAAAAAGGTTAGAGTCCAGTGCATTCAATAAACAATTATTGACTTGAAGTAATTTAATTTCACTGCTTAGGGCTTGAATTCTTATACTTCCAGTTCCTATCAGTGTTCCTTTGAGCAAGTCATACAAATGGTCTCAGCTTCAGTTTTCTTGTAACTCATAGCAGCTAATGGATATTTTTCAATATCTAAGTGCTTTATTTATTTTTACTCACTTATCACATCAGCTCTATGAGGTGGGGGGCAGCAGTATAATTATCCCTACCTTACAGATGAAGAAACCAAGAATCCTAGGGGTTTTTTTGTTTTGGTTTGGTTTGGTTTGGGGTTTTTTTTTGGTTGCTTCGGGTCTTAGTTGCAGTATGTGGGATCTTTGTTGAGGCATGCGGGATCTTTCTTTGTGGTGAGCGGGCGCTTTGTTGCAGTGCATGGGTTTCTCTCTTGTTGTGGCACGTGGGATCCTAGTTCCCCGACCAGGCAGATTCTTCACCACTGGACCACCAGGGAAGTCCCAAGCATCCAAGTTTTAAGCAAGTGAAAGAGGCAGAATTTGAATGCTCTATGCTTCTAATCACTGTTATACTGCCTTGAAATGGGTGTATTCAAAGAGCAACAAAAGGTCACTGTGGGCATGAAATGAACTAATTTATATTAAGTGCCAAGCGGAGTGCCTACCTATATAGAAATCATTCAATAATATTATTACGATTATTATGATGATTATTTGACGATGCAAATAACGCTTCCTAGTCACTAAAGATTTCCTCTGAAATCTTATTTTATTCACCATGAAGGAGCCTTTGGTTCTGACCACCTTTCATCAGAATAATTCCTCCTCCCGCATTGCCCAATCTTTTGGTGTCCTACTTCAGTCTTAGTACTAAACAGCATAGGAGATTTGAGGACAGTCCTCAAAGGGAACTGTCGAGTCCACACTTGCGAAATGATATATAATAATAATTATTATTAAGCGTGTCATATAGTAAATACTCAATGAATATTTGATATTTTTAAAAATTACAGTGTCATTTATTTCAATTATGTGCATCATGGCATAAAGATAGCCTAACGTTTATCAGGAGGTTGGATGATAAACATATGAAACAAACCCATAGTAGAATAGGGTACATCCATTAAAATGTAACAAAGTAGATTCATATTTATTTATACCAGACCTTTCAACGGTATACTTTAAGTTAAAAAGCAGATCACCCAACATCCCTTTTCGTATAATCTCATTTTTATCCAATTGTATATTTTATGTAAGATTTAATAAAAAGAAGCTTAGAAAAATTACTCATTCAAATGTTAGTGATGTTTGCCTCTTAGGTTGTGGACTTAAGATGCCTTATATTTTCCTCTCTACAATTTCTGTATTGCTCATTTTTTCTATATTAGTATGTATTATATTTATAATTAGGAAAATAAAGCTATATTACTCTGAAAAAATAAGAAAAAATATTTCTAATTAAAAAAGAAAAATGTTATAGGAGTAAATATAATGAGATGAAAGAGGAGCATAGTCATAACAATCTTTAGCTATGTTTAGTTTTTAGACAGGAAATTAGACTTTAGCTTTCAATCTCTTTGAGCAGACAAAATCTTGGTCCAAATGAAAACACCTAAAAATGCAACGAAGCCCACACTGCACTCGAGCAAGCTTCAGACTTCATAGGAATTCCAACGGGCACATGTGTCGTCAGGATATTCAAGTGATAAAGCTGATACAAAGCACTTCTCTGCTGATGCACAGCACAGCACAGGTGCTTGGAAGATGCGGCTGGCTGTCACAGAGAGCCATCTGCTGGAGGAGCAGAGAATCTCTCATCTACGAACCTGTAACCAGGTGAGCAGCCTGGAAATGTTGAGATGGTGCCATGGCCTTCGCTCATGTCACAAGAGCTGTCGCCTTCTTCTTATGACTTGAGAAGCAGGTGTTTCGTTTGTATTTTAATGTGAGCTGAAGAGAGAAAAAGAAGATAGGTCCAGAGGCTTCGTTGGAAGAAGTCCTTGGCAGGTGCATGTTGGACTAGTGTCAAGGGTAGTTCTGGGATGACAGTTATCTCCTGACGTTTGAGAGGAGTCACCTGCAGAAATGTGGGCCCTATCTTGCCTTATGTGCTTTAGTATTTGGACTTAAAATTCCCCAGAGTGTTGACTCAGCACTGACTTCATTTACTGAGTGTTTGGAAGCCACATTGTAACATGTTGGCTGACCAGTAGGATCCTTTCCAAAAAAATGACCATCTAAAATGTATTTTCATGGGAGATTACACCTTCTGGCTTATAAATGCAAATATCTTAAGTGATAATCTTCATGGTTGAAAATTGTAGGTCTTATGCATCCTTACAGGAAAAAAAATGTGCTCTAGGAGTGAAAACTTTGCAAGCTGATTTTAAAATAGGTTGGCAGCTGACATAAAATTTCAACACAGCTTTAATCAAAAAATATGTGCTAACAAATTGGCAGGGAAACTTGAAGTGAATAAGTCCAATGAACATGACAAGCAGACCACAAGCTGCAGCTCCTGTGGCTAGAGCTCTGAAGACCAGCTACCCAAAATTTCAGTCCCCTTAAGGGGCACATAGGAAGCCAACCTTTCCACCTGAAGAAACAGAAGGCAGCCAGTTTATGATGCCTTATTAGTTTGGCTTTTCTGGACAGGGCCGTCTTATCAGCTCAGTATTTCTATGGGCTGCTTTTGTGTTTAGGTAAATGGACATTTTTCTATGCTTTTGTACACATTTTGCTTATATGTCACATTTCTAAGGAGTGGACATCATACCTCTGACTCCAGGGTTACAACTATACAATAATTCCCTTTCATCAGACCAATGTTTCTATGATTATCGGCAATTGCCTTTAGCTCACAGAATAGTTCACAGACACGCAAGAAAAATATCAAGGAACCTGGCTCTAATTTTAAACTCAGTAAACGTCCTGTTCCTACATGTCCACAGCAATGGATTTTGATCACCAGAATTAAAGGTGCAAACAATTCCAGATAGTTCTTGGTTTCCAAATCACCACTGGCCTCGGTTAAAATAAATATGGATGTTCTTCCTTCTATTAATAAACTCCCTATCCTAATGTGTTAGGTATAGAGTGGGGAACCTAGAAGTGGTGAACAGATTTAACTACTATGATACTGGAAGAAGTGGCTCATATTTCAAATCCTGGAAGAGTTTTCCTGGAGTCAGGATTGGTAAACTCCAGGAGCAAAATACTGAGCTCGGGGTATGTCTACCTCTGATTGGTTCATCCTTCAACCTGTACAAGAGGCAGAGTGGTTCCTTCTACCATTTTTTTAAACCTTCCAGGAGGCCACATCCTGCATGTCTTTCCTTTCAACTCTCCACTGGACTGTGGGTTCTTTAGGGTACTTATCCCTAAAGATGTTGGAGCATAACCTCCCACTCAGATGTGGGCCGTATATGATGACTTCCTTCAAAGAATGTGTATGGAAAGGGGGGAAATATTAACTTTAAGTGAAGAAACCCAATAAACATGACCTCAGCCAGGTGATGTAGGTTCACATCAATGAGACGTTGTAGTGACTGGGTGCACTCTTGGTATGATGTGATGAAAATTACACTTTACCTCTGTGGTCTTCCTCCCAAACCACATAATCCCAATTTAATAACGCAAAAAGGGCATACAGATTCTAATTAAAGGGGATTACACAAAATGCCTGACCAGCACTCCTTAGTACTACAAGGTCATGAAAACAAGGAAAGCCTGAGAAACAGTCACAACCAAGAGAAGCTTAAGAAGAAATTATTACTAAGTAATTTGATATTCTGGCAGGATCTTGGAACAGGACATTAAGAAAAAACTAAGCAAATCTAAATAAGGTGTGAACTTTAGTTAATAATGATGTATCAACATTTGTTCATTGATTGTGATAAATATACCGCTAGCGTAAGATGTTAATAATAGGAGAAATTGGATATGCGGTATACGAAAACTCTCTGTACTGTCTCTACAATTTTTATAAATCAAAATCTATTCTAAAATTAAAATGTTATTGAACAATCTTCGCATACATGTAGTTGCTCTAGTACATCCCTTTAAAAAGCACCTTTGGGAGCGACATCAGCAAGGCCCCCGCACGCTGCACCCAGGTGAACACAGCTGATGGGGCTGCCCAGCGGCCAAGTGCCGTGTCTCCCTCCATGCAGCTTCCCGACTGGGGTCTGGAGACACGGCTGCAGTGAGACCTGCTCCCCAGTGGCTGCGGCACCCGCTCTCCTGCACTGGGGTACCACAGTGCCGCACCATCTGTACTGCTGCTCCCGGCCCCCCGGGTTCTGAGTCAGCCCATGACCCTCCGTCCCTGGGGCCACCTGTTGCCGCATCTCACACCCTGGGCCGGGCCACGGCTCTGCCTTGCCAACCCTGGGCCCATGCTGTCGCTGTGTCCCACACCCCACTGGGACCCAGGGCCCAGCTCTACTGGTGATCTGCATACTCTCACACCTCACACTCAGGCGCCACCACCATGGCAACTGTCCCTGTGCTGAAAGATCCAGACCCACAGAAGTTCCCGGACTTGGCTCTGCTGCCCCTCTGAGCCCTGGTACGCCAGACCCAGTGCCAAGAGGGATCCCTTGGCTAGAACTTCCCCACATGGGAAAAGAACAAGAGAACACAGCAGCCTTTGCCACCCAAGCTATTGTAGACACCCACAAGACCCCAAAGCCTGGGCCACTGAGACCCCTGCAGTGTTCGCCAACATATACTTTGGCCAACGGAGCCATACAAAGACTTCATATGCCATTGCGCCCTCCCCAGGACCGGGGATGCTGTACCCCTCCCAGCTGGTGCCCTCTCTTTCCCCACCAAACACCGTCCCAAAGGGCCTGAGGAAGGGACTGCTCCCTCGGGTGCACAGATGTGAGAAGACCATTGTTACAGGGGCGATGAGGACTGGATATTAGTTGTCACTACTGCATGATGCCTTTGACCTGCTCTGATGACAGACCCTTTACACCCACAAATGAAGGAATGCAGAGAGTGAATCCCACCGACATGCCCACAAATATGCCAACACCTTTGCAATGACAGAAAGTCAAAAACACTTGAAAAGTTACGCCAGAAGGAGACCAGGAGTTCTTCCTGTTCCGTAAGCTGTAGAAATGGGAAACAAACCTGTTAAGTTCTAGTCGTGAATCATTCTTGTCTGGGAATTCAGCCACTGGCACCGTCTTTCTTGGGGAGGGAAGGAGACTCCATCCGCGGTCAGTAAATATTCCCTCTGAAGTGGATGGTGGAGGAGAACTCTCCTTGCCTGAGTGTAAACATCAGGACTGTTTCAGGTTCATTAAGCCATTGCTCTAGCTTTTAAGCAAACGTAGCCCTCACTCGTTATATAAACCTTATGCCAGAAAAAAGTCTCATTCCAGCAGGTGGAACATAAATGCCAAGCCAGAGGGACCAGAAGAGACCAGGCAAATACAAAATTAAACATAGTTGTTTGGGAACCAACATTTCAAACCATGGGATGTTAGGCCGTCTACTGACGTCTATTAAACGAAACATCTGTTAACAGGTTGTTAGCAGAGTGTGACAAAGAGTAGTTACACTTCATTGCCATGGTATAAAATGAAACCTGACTTGATTATTTTTACACTGTTGAGCTCTGCCCCACATTCTCTGAGACTGCAGGAGAGAGACCGTCTCCTTGCCTGGGAGAGGGAGCTGCAGCAGTGTGACCCGCACCCCAGGGGCAGAGACTGTAAATGTCTGCAGCTCTCTGCCGCCCCCAAGCCCATCACAGAAGCATTCTGAGTCCTACATCCTGACTTCTGGGTTACACACGCACATGCGCATGTGACACAGAGGACTTTTTGGTGGAAACCGTCAGCATCTGCATTAGCACCTGGCTCCTTCCTTGTCAGGAGCAAAGAATCTTTATCTGAACAGTGTGTGAAATAAGTGCTCCAGAATCTGACAGACTTGGTTTGGATCCTGGCTCACCATTTAAAATGAACTGTGTGATTTTCGTTACAAAAAAAATCTCATGAAAATGCCACTGTTATCTCTAGGGGTCCCATACTTAAAATAAATCAACAATGCGTGGGGCACTAGTATATATAAAATAGATAACTAATAAGAACTTACTGTATAGCACAGGGAACTCTACTCAATAATGTGTAATGGCCTATATGAGAAAATAATCTGAAAAAAGAGTGGATATACGTATATGTATAACTGATTCACTTTGCTGTACAACTGAAACTAACACAACATTGTAAATCAGCCCAATAAAAATTTTTTTTAAAAAGCTTAAAGGAAAAAAAAAAAGAATAAATGCAAAACAACAACAGCAATGCATGGGGAAAAGCAAAGCAAATTTCACCTTATGCTACAGTGTCAGAAGTTTAGTTACCAGAGTGTTTGTTAAGCTAATTAATAATGAGTGTTCTTACTGCCTCTGTGCTCATCACTGTGCTAACCAGAAGAGATAGAGCATATAAACAAAATCAAACATGACCTTTTCTTCATACATGAAGAAAGGGCAGCTAAAGTTCTGGTACATTCTTAATTCTGATCTTTGGCTGTCCTATTTATTTTTCAAAAGTGGAAAAAAATCTTGCTGACCAAATGTTATTATCTTTCTATTCAATACATGGTAAAGAATACGTTTAATATTTCATTTCACTTATTCAACAAATATAATTCTAATTCAACTTAAGTTTATGCTGGTCTTAATTCTAACCTACTTCCTTTCCCTGAAAACATCATGAAAGGACAGTTTTGCTGGTCAGCACAATGTATTACATTTGGAGTATTAGGAGTTATAGTTTTCTTGGTTTTATATTAGAAAGTTAAAGTTTAAAAGCTGTCTGAAAAATAGAAAATTGATTTATGCCATAATTCTCTATGCCCTGTTGAATATGAGTTGCTTTAACGTCAAAAATGAAAAAGTGAACAAAGTAGGGTTGCAGTAGCTGAGAACTCAGAGCTAGTGGGCTGGCCCAGGGCATGTGCTCTCTCCAAAGCCCAGAGATTTATTCAGTACACACAGCAGGGCTCCATAAACCTCTGACACCACTGTCTGGTCTCTGCAGTGAAGGAAAGGAGTAACCAAGGACTTTTTTAAAAGGTAAAATATCCCCTTTGAATATAATACTCAGTAATGGGTTTGAGTTAGAAAAAATAACTTTTCCCAAATTTTAATGTATTTTGCATATTCTACCAAGATCCTAGAGCAAATGGTTTCACAGTGAAAGGGTGCTGGCCCTGCCATCAGGGAGACTTGGGCCTGAAGCCCCGCTCTGCCACTTAGAGCTAAGTGACCTTGGCAAGTGACACTCTGAACTTGTTTCCTGACCTGCAAATCAACAAATAGAATACCTAATAAATTATAGTTGGAGGATTGAATGAGATAAGGTATGTAAACCAGCTGGCACGTAGTGAATGCTCAGTAAATGGTATACTAATTACCATTGATGTTTACACATTTTACCATTTTTTAATTCTGTATAATGTACATAAAATTTATCTTACAAGTGCCTTCTTTGTCTTCCAAGTTTCTGAGGATGAAAATATGATGATTAACTTAAGAGAAAAAATAGTTCTTGAATAGTATTGGCCTAAATCAAAGTAATTTATATCAAATAATATATAATCTTTCACTCAGGGGAATCAGGGTTATGTTAAACCTGACTCATAGAGGCTAATAAACAGGGGAGGAGGTTTAAGTCACTAAATGGTCTTACCTTTAGTAAGGTCTTACCTTTAGTAAAGTCTTACCTTTAGTAAGGTCTGCTTATTTTATTCAAACTATATTACAAATGTGTTTTTTAAATAAAAATGGTATTTGCCAAAATGCTAGAATCTACTGAATTTCCTGTTTGTTCCTGGGGCATTCTTTAGTGCAACAACTCTTTCAACAAGTTCTAAAGGATAAGACATTTTCAGTCCTGGGACTTAAAAAAATACTGTTCACCTAATAAAAATATAGAGTTGAAAAGCTTTTTAAGTCAGATATCCAGATGTTTTGTCTACATAAATGTAAACAGTTAACAATTTGGAAACATCCCCATATCTGAGGGAATTTTTTTTTTTTTTTAGTGTTTAGTTTCCATTAGATTCTTTGGATTAACATAGAAATGATAAATGATTAATGTCAGTGAGGAACATTTAAAATTTTGGTCCTGCCTTACTAGGTGGTACTGGTTCTTGTATCACATTTGAGTTGCTTTCAGGAAACCAGAAAAGGTATTAATTTTGCTAATTTCTTAGCAGTTCCAAGTAAGCCTGAAAGTCAAGATGAATTAAGGATGAAGAGTCTCTTGGTATTTGGATAAGTTGACGGTCAACCTGTGAGTCATTACTTAAAATACACACCAATTACATGTGCGTACAACCAGCTTCCCCAACAAACACAGCCTCTTCCATTTCCCCTAATTTTAAGAATTTCTGTTAATGTGACATCTTGGCACAGCCAGCGTTGGTTTTTTGTCAGCTCATCAGTAACCTTGACCTTGGAAAAGTTATACTATTTCTCTGTGAACGCTCTCTGACAAAAAGAAAAGGAAACAAAACTTCTTGAAACATTATATGCCCAGTCAGATCACCAAGCAAAAAGCTTACAGTGGTTTTCCTAAGAATTTACAACCAGGTGGCTCAAGTCACTAACTTAATAGGACTGTAAAACTGTCAGCATTATGCAAATACTTCGCAAAGGATGTTAAACAATATACAGTTTTTCGTTAGTTCACCAATTTCCAACCTATTACACTGCTGTGTCAGCACAAGGATCACAAGAAGACAATAACAGAAGAGTCTTTTGCAGAAACAAAATGCTAGATTAACAGAACTAAATATTGTATTTTTTAAGTCAATTTCCTTTTCCTTGGAGGCTCACTGACTGTTATTTATTTGAACTACTAATCAGTCATGACATGCAGCACAAGCTGCCTATAGTTTCTGACCACAAAGAAATCATGTTAACAATTGGGGCGGGGGGAGGGGGGGTGCTTTAAAATTTCCTGAAAAGTGTCAATATAACTTACATGGCAAGTATGAGTCTGATAATTTAGTTTATGGGGACCCTTTACTGTCAGTATTTAGTGAAACATGATAATGCAATTTGTATAAGTAAGTGTTCAGATATCTGTTCTGTATTTAATTTGGAAACAGTTGTCCAGGTAAAAGGCCAATGGAAACAACTGTAATAAAGCTAGTTATGTGGCTGCAGTGCAACCACTGTAATACAGAAACTGGGCCAAGTGATGTGCAGTGAAGATCTCACTTCATCTTTCCAACAATGCTATAAGGTAGATACTGTTATTATCCTAATGTTTCATGTATGGAAACTGAGACACAGAAAAATTCAGTAGCCTGAGTCCAGAGGCATCACTCTTAATCTCTAAACTATGCCCTCTCTACCTGTGTATCTGGGCCAAGAGAAAGCAGATGCTGCTCTAATTCTTTCTCTGCATCCTCAATGTTTGTACCCCCAATGTCATGCCACGAGTGGTATTTCAAGGAAAGAATGAAGACTGTGTTATTGGAACCTGATATATTAGGGTTGGCACTTTGGTACTGAGCAACAATTTTCTCCTACTTAAGTGATGCACTGCGACTGTACACAGTGACAAAGTAGAAATCATATCCCAGGGAAGGAGCCCATGGTCTCAATTATAGTACCCAGATTTTAAATAAAGAATTCTCCAAGTTCTTTTAAAAATTTAGAAAAATTGCTTCTGAACCGAAGCAATATTAGCAAATAGTATATGTAAACAAACTGTACCTGGTTACAATCTAGTCTTTTCTGTCTGATCGTGAACTAGTGGTTCTGGTTCCCTCTAACCTTCTCCTGGTCTGTGAAACTCACCTTGAATTCTGTTGTGAAGTGCTACCTGCTCCTCGGGTTTCTGTGTGATCCTGGGAGTTCATGCCATCTTGCCACAAGACATGTTGCAGCAATTTGTCATCCCATTCAACATATCCGCTCAACTGCTTAAAGTCGGTGCTTGTGGATACCCTCACTTAAGGAATCGCTCAGATGACAGAGGGCTTTCACGATCTCCTCCTGGAGCCCTTGGAACAACCCTCCACAGGCTTCAGCCTACAGAAAAGAGAAGATCCAGTGGGTAGGGAAGAAGTGGAGAAGGAGGAGAGGGTAGGGAGGAAGGAAAAGCAGAGCCACCAGTGGAAGTCAGTGCGGCTTCCTTTCCCAGGCCTGAGTCTAGGGCACCGCGGTGATCAGAAGAGCCCTCCGCAGCCCCAAGCATTCAGGATGGCTTAGGGCTTCTCCCAGTTCTCACCACCCAGGCTGCTAGGCCTCCCTCAGGGGTGCTGTGTCTTACTAGCGGCTCATCTGCCCTCCCGGAAGGCAGGAGGGCAGATGAGTAGATGTAGTCCTTGTGGAATCCCACAGCAGAGATGCTTGGCCCCCAGTGTCCTAGAGGGTATCTTTAATTTCAGATTTTACCTTAGAAAACCTCTCCCTGTGTCTTCCACCTGTGTCCTGAGAAAAGAGAAGCCATATCACAATAACCCTTCACTCTGAGTGCTTTGGAGGATTAGGGTCACTCATCTACTTAAGATCCGACAAAGCCTGTGATTCCCCAGAGTCCTTGTCTGACCTCGAAAACCTTGGTGATGCGCGCCACAGCCGGCCTCATCGACCCCATTTCTCCCACCCGTACCCCTTGCTGAGGGCCCCCGGCCACACCAGCTCCTGTGGCCTTCACTTCGGCCCCCCTTACTGCTCACAGGAGCCCTCCTCCCTCTCCCAGCGGCCTTTTCTAACTCCCCTACTGAAAATGACAGCCTAGACCGTCAGGATCGGTCTCCTCACCCTAACTCACTCTTCCTCACAGCACTTATAACACTGACATTGTATACACTTTACTTTTTCTTCCTCCAAAAGGAAGTAAGATCCTTGACGGTGAGGGCTTTACTCTGATTTGCTCAGTGTGTGTCTTGGTGCCTATACATCAAGTATCTGATGAATGACCGCAAAGATGACTGGATTAACTCTTTGTGTCTGCTATTTTTGTTTGAGTTTCTCACTCAAGATGACTCCTTCTGAAGGCCCCTGAAGCTCTCCTCTATGCCACTGCCCAACACTATAAATGCACGTGAGGATAAAATTCTGCCACCTCAGCTGACACATTTGGACATGTCTGAATCCCAGTAAGAGCAGTAGTTGAGTTTTTGCCCCTGAGCTCTCAAGCCACATGCAAGATGCCACACATCATCCTAGTAGATTTTCTCAGATATGTCTAAATCCTGCCTAGATGAGAGGTGAGAACTTTTCTATATTTTGCTTAGAATTTGAAAATTTGTAACCACTTTTAAAAAATCTTAAATGTGGTAACATAAAACTCTACTTTTAAGCAATGTCCTCTCCCTTTATATTTTTAACTGAAAGTTGCTGTTACCATCTTAAATTTTTAAATTTAAGAACTTAAAATTAGAAAATTCTGTCAACCTTTGAAAAATTCACAACTCAAAACAATCATTCCTCCTAGGTTTTTATGAAAAACAAATGAAATGATATGTTCACACAGAGACAGTTTTGTAATTCAAAATAATAATAGCAACAATGTATTTTTTCTACACAGCTTTAGTTTACTTAGTTCAACGTTTTCCTAATTCATTAATTTCTTCTTCTGCCTTTAGTAATACCTTTCTTTTGCTTTCTTTTGATTGTTTCTTGGTTTTCTTTCTAACTTCTCAAATTGCTTGTTTAATATTTTTATTTTTTTAGACGTGAGTATTGATACAAAATTTCTTCTTGTAACTGCTTCATTTGGTCCTACAGATTCAGATATTATACTATGCTGTCATTGTTACTTTCAAGGAAATATGAAATTTCAGTTATTTAATAGCATTTTTTTTTGCTATATTCAGGTGACTGGACCTTTTTTATATTCTTATTTTATTATTAATTTCTAGTTTTAGTACATCACTGTTGGAGAAGCTTATGTTTTTATTTATTGAGGTTTTGTGTTCTATGATGTACCAGTTTTAAGGATGCTTTCATTATTTGAAATACAATGTATTCTTTTTCATCAGGGGCCTGAATTTAATATATCCATAAGAACTATATTATTGATTATGTAATGTTCTTAATATGTCTTGAACTGAGAGAGGCTTAGTCTGATGTTTCTATATTTACTTTATTGTTTCTATTTTTCCTTGTAGCCTTTGTAGTTTCTAGTTTGTGAAAGTTGTTGCTTTATTAATTCTTTTTATTTTCTCCAGCTTTATTGAGATATAATTTATATATAACATTGTGTACTTTAATACACCATCACAGCCCCTGGCAACCATTATTCTACTCTCTGTTTGTATGAGTTCGGCTTTTTTAAAATTCCACATATAAGTGATATAAATACAACGTTTGTCTTTATTTGGCCTGTTTCACTTAGCATGATGCCCTCAAGGTTCATCCATATTGTCACAAATGGCAGAATTTCCTTCTCTCTCCTCGTTGAATAATGTTCTACTGTGTATGAGATATATCTATGTCTCATATCTTCTTTATCCATTCACCCATCAATGGACATTTATGTTGTTTCCATATCTTGGCTATTGTGACTAATGCTGCAATGAATCCAGGAGTGCAGATATCCCTTCAAGATCATGATTTCAGATCCTTTGGACATTAACTTAGAAATGTGATTGCTTGGATCATACAGTAGTTTTGATTTTTTGAGCAACCTCCATACTGTTTTCCATGGAGGCTTCACCATTTACATTTCTACCAACTGTATACAAGGGTTCCAATTTCTACATCATCACCAACACTTCTTTTAATAATAACCATCCAAACAGGTGTGAGGTGATGTCTCATTATGCTTTTGATTTTGATTTCCCTGATAATTGGTGATAGTGAACATCTTTTCATATACCAGTTGACTATTTGTAGGTCTTCTTTGGATAATGTCCCTCAATAGGTGTGTCTGATATTTCTTTCTAACTTGACTCAGATCATGACTCTTTGACAAGCATCAGAGAAGTGATGCTTATGTACTTCTCAGTGCATCCTGTGGGGTGGCACATGATTTCAATTTGTCCCATCACAGTTTATGTTAACTTTGACTGCCTATTGAACGTCATGTCTGCTAAACTTCTCCACAGCAAAGTTGCTATTTTTTGCTTTAGGGCAATAAGTATAAAATAATCAGCCTGTAATCTTCAAAACTGTCATGTTCTAGAAAACAAGGCTATAAAAGACAAGGAAAGGCAGGGATTCTTGAATATGAGAAGAAAATAACATGTATTTTATTTAACTGACTCCTTTTTGCCCACCACTATATAAACCCATTCCCAGTGAATACAATGATTTCACTAAGCAGTGTATTGGGGATTTTATTTTAGAATAGAAAATAGCCTAATATATATGCATGTTTAATGAGTACTTTGAAGCTAGGCCTTGTAAAAAATTTTTAATTCTTTGTTTTCATACAACTGTAGATTTTTGACTCTGAAGACGTGATAATGGTTCACAGATATTCATAGAGAGATGTCTTCATCCTATACATGTGGGAAATAATCTGAAGAAGTTAAGCTTCATGCTCCATAACCAACAAAAATATAAATCATTTGTACTCCTGAAGAAACTGTTATTATCATTAATAAAAGGTGCTAAGATAAAAAAATATTTGAACAATATATACATGGGTGTACCTTTTCTAAAAAGCAGCAGCTGTCAACAGCATTTACAACATAAGAACTTTCAAATTGTTTTGGCATTAGATAAAGAATATTAATTGTTATTTTCTGTCTTAAGCCTCCCCAGGTTCTAGAGGATTTCATCAATTATGTTTATAGTTTCTTGCTTCAGGGCTCCCTCATAACTAGTAGCTTTGGATTTCGGGGTCTTCCCTACTAGAAAATCTTCCACAGATGCACACACCTTTTTGACATTCTCTGACTCTGCTCTGTTTCCTCAATGTGGCCATTAGTCCTGCCTCCTTCATATGTGAACAAGTGGTTGAAGTTAAAGGAGAAATGGCTGCAAAAGACCAACAAGCCACGGCCCAGACTCTCCCCACTTGAACTTTCTTGGACCTGGATTCCCTGAACCCTGATACCCTGATACTACATTCACATCACGCATCTGTTACTCAGGGCTTGTTCTTCCTGACTTGGGTTTCTCCACAACAGTTTCACTCTGCTTGCCTCTGGCTTTGGCGACTTGACACTTTCTCCAGGTGTGGTTTTAGCTTGTACTTTACCAGGGACTGTCCACACTTGCACTTTGCCTGTGATCTATCCCTACCTCAAGCTGATTCTGTTCATGTACTTAAACATTAGCTTCAACAATACTCTCTGATCCAACTACCCCAGCTCCTTCTTGGGCATCCAAACCCCAAAGGCTGTAATGTGAGCCCTACAACACTCTTTATTCACCTACTCACTGAGTAATCTTTCTTTCTTCATGTCATAACTTCAAGCTCAACTTTAACTGGTGCTTGAAATGCCTTCTACCAATGTGACCAATAACTTTTTTTATTTGCAGAGTATTGTATTTTACAAAATGCTTTCACATGTCTTTGTGAGGTAGGCGTGATATGGTTTATCATCTGTCCTGAAGACAGTAGAAGTGCAATTCTGAGAAGCTAAACAATTTCTTCAAAGGCATGCAGCTCATGACAGACAGAGTAAGGGCCAGGGCCCCAATTTTTTGCTTCAAGCCTTGCTCTTCCATTAAGGCATAGTTGCCTAGGTTGTATTGCTTTTCTAGGTCAAAGCGACAGTGCAGGGCACCATTCAACCTTATGGAATTATGAATCAGAATAGGTGCTGTTTACATATGTTACTCATACTAGCAAAAGCATTTTTAGACTTTGGTTCCCACAACCAGACAATGTTTCCCCTCCCCCCCCCCAAGATTCTGTTCAATTGTCTTTACACTAAACAGAGGCAGTTAGAAAAGTTAAAGGCAACTTATTTTTATTAGATGACATCCCTGGAGAGACAGCAGCATGCATATTGGTATCACACAGCCTTTGGAATAAGAAAGACATCAGTTTGAATCCTGCCTCTTGAACCAACTAGCTATTTAATCTCATGCTGTTTAATCTCAGTTTCCTCATTTGTAAATCTGGAATATTAGTATTTGGTACATAGTGCCTAGTATATATCAGGTGTCCAATTATCATTTGATAAATAATATATAAATATTTTACAAGTGTTCTTAAACTGAGAGGTGTGTGTGTGTGTGTGTGTGTGTGTGTGTGTGTTGTTAGCTAAGTCAAGAAACAATGGTGATGCACATGAAGGACCTGGATCATAATAGGTTCTCTACAATTTTTTGGCTTTATGTGATCCTAGGATGTGAAAGGGGCTCAGAGAATGGGAAAGGCAAAAGGCCATACATTCTCTCAATTTTAGAGTTAAAAGATAATCTGAGCAATTTTCAAATTAATCCTTTTACTTTACAGATAAAGTTTATTACTAATGTTGGTAAGAGGCAAGTAAAAGAAAAATTAAAGAGGTCTCAACCACTAAAGTTTATAATAGTTGATCCTCACAACCACCCTGGGAGTTGGTAGATCAGATATTAAAATCACCATTTATAGATGAGAAATAAGCACTCTGGGGAGTTAAATAATTAGCCAAAAGTCTCACCTGGGAGATGCAGGGACAGGTCTCAATCTTTGTTCTTTGACCTTAAGATCCATTGCTCTTTCTATAGTCATTATTTTTTAAGTAAAGAAACATTGGTTACTTTCACCCTTGGCAATAATTCTATGTCATTAGGGTTGACATATATCTATTGTTATTTGTTATTATGTCTTGTTCTTCTTACTTATATAATATTCATGATAATATCTATCTTTAAATAAAATAGGAAGAAAGAAAAATGCACTACTTTGCCTTTCTGCCAGGAGGAAGCTCAGAGGGTCTGTAGACAATAAATGTTTTCTGAAGGCAGTAGTTGGAATATACGCATGTTCTTCTCTTGTTTTGATTAGTGCCTAATGGTTTTCCACTTCAGGTTTCTTCAGAATATCCTCAAACACTAATAACTAATAACAGAACAGGCGGCACTCCTTGTTGGAAGTGCTGGGAAGGCTGGCCTGGTGTTTAGTAATTACAAGATGCAGCCAGCACGGACTTAGGAAGCAGGCACCAGGAAGCAATCACATTTAAATCCAGAAAGATCTGCTCAGTCATGACCTCAGTTGCAATAATTCTTGAACTGAAAGTTACAGCCTTAATGCTAGTAGGGATATATGCCTTTGTTTTTCTTAACCTTGTATTGTAGTGCTTTCCCTGCAAGCAAGTGAGATTCTTAAGAAAAATTTAGCATAATTTTCTTCTTCTTTTTCTTTTTTTTAACATCTTTATTGGAGTATAATCACTTTACAATGGTGTGTTAGTTTCTGCTTTATAACAAAGTGAATCAGTTATACATATACATATATCCCCATATCCCCTCCCTCTTGCATCTCCCTCCCATCCTCCCTATCCCACTCCTCTAGGTGGTCACAAAGCACTGAGCTGATCTCCCTGTGCTATGCGACTGCTTCCCACTAGTTATCTATTTTACATTTGGTAGTGTATATATGTCCATGCCACTCTCTCACTTTGTCCCAGCTTACCCTTCCCCCTCCCCGTGTCCTCAAGTCCATTCTCTACATTTGCGTCTTTATTTCTGTCCTGCCCCAAGGTTTTTCAGAACCTTTCTTTTTATTTTTTTTTAGATTCCATATATATGTGTTAGCATACGGTATTTGTTTTTCTCTTTCTGACTTACTTCACTCTGTATGACAGACTCTAGGTCTATCCACTTCACTACAAATAACTCAATTTCATTTCTTTTTATGGCCGAGTAATATTCCATTGTATATATGTGCCACATCTTTATCCATTCATCTGTTGATGGACACTTAGGTTGCTTCCATGTCCTCGCTATTGTAAATAGAGCTAGCATAATTTTCTTTAAGAGAAAAACTTTGAGGAGCCATGCTGTAAAAATGCAGTAGAAGAGTGATTAGACTATAAATGTTTAGAGTGAAAAAAGAAGCAGCAGCTTGGTTTCTGGCCTTAACACAAACTAAATGAAATTGGACAAATTGTTGAGCCACTCTTGGTTGAATACTCCCCTACTGAAAATAATAACTGTTACACAAGAGTATAACATAGATAAAATTTGCAAAGGTAAGTTAGAGGAACTTTTTAAAATATGAAGCAATTTATGAAGAACTTACAGCATCTTCTCTGATGTTACCTCTTTTATATCTGGAGGCCCTCTTATCATCCTCATGTTACAGATAGGGAGGTCCACCCCAATGTTCCACAGCAAGTTACATCAAAGTCAGAAGAAGAGTGCAAGTATCTTAACCATGGGGTTATAGATTAGCTACCAATATGGTCAAATAAAGAAAATATGTTTTATATGCTTTTTTTTTTTTAATTTTTTGCCTTATAACAAATTTAATCAGTTATACATATACATATGTTTCCATATCCTCTCCCTTTTGCGTCTCCCTCCCACCCTCCCTATCCCACCCCTCCAGGCGGTCACAAAGCACCGAGCTGATCTCCCTGTGCTATGCGGCTGCTTCCCACTAGCTATCTACCTTACGTTTGGTAGTGTATATATGTCCATGCCGCTCTTTCACTTTGTCACAGCTTACACTTCCCCCTCCCCATATCCTCAAGTCCATTCTCTAGTAGGTCTGTGTCTTTATTCCTGTCTTACCCCTATGTTCTTCATGACATTTTTTTTTCTTAAATTCCATATATATGTGTTAGCATACAGTATTTGTCTTTCTCTTTCTGACTTACTTCACTCTGTATGACAGACTCTAGGTCTATCCACCTCATTACAAATAGCTCAATTTCATTTCTTTTTATGGCTGAGTAATATTCCATTGTATATATGTGCCACATCTTCTTTATCCATTCATCCGATGATGGACACTTAGGTTGTTTCCATCTCCGGGCTATTGTAAATAGGGCTGCTATGAACATTTTGGTACATGTCTCTTTTTGAATTATGGTTTTCTCAGGGTATATGCCCAGTAGTGGGATTGCTGGGTCATATGGTAGTTCTATTTGTAGTTTTTTAAGGAACCTCCATACCGTTCTCCATAGCGGCTGTACCAATTCACATTCCCACCAGCAGTGCAAGAGTGTTCCCTTTTTTCCACACCCTCTCCAGCATTTATTGTTTCTAGATTTTTGGATGATGGCCATTCTGACTGGTGTGAGATGATATCTCATTGTAGTTTTGATTTGCATTTCTCTAATGAGTAAAGATGTTGAGCATCCTTTCATGTGTTTGTTGGCAGTCTGTATATCTTCTGTGGAGAAATGTCTATTTAGGTCTTCTGCCCATTTTTGGATTGGGTTGTTTGGGTTTTTGTTATTGAGCTGCATGAGCTGCTTATAAATTTTGGAGATTAATCCTTTGTCAGTTGCTTCATTTGCAAATATTTTCTCCCATTCTGAGGGTTGTCTTTTGGTCTTGTTTATGGTTTCCTTTGCTGTGCAAAAGCTTTGAAGTTTCATTAGGTCCCATGTGTTTATTTTTGTCTTTATTTCCATTTCTCTAGGAGGTGGGTCAAAAAGGATCTTGCTGTGATTTATGTCATAGAGTGTTCTGCCTATGTTTTCCTCTAAGAGTTTGAGAGTGTCTGGCCTTACATTTAGGTCTTTAATCCATTTTGAGCTTATTTTTGTGTATGGTGTTAGGGAGTGATCTAATCTCATACTTTTACATGTCCCTATCCAGTTTTCCCAGCACCACTTATTGAAGAGACTGTCCTTTCTCCACTGTACATTCCTGCCTCCTTTATCAAAGATAAGGTGACCATATGTCCGTGGGTTTAACTCTGGGCTTTCTATCCTGTTCCATTGATCTATCTTTCTGTTTTTGTGCCAGTACCATACTGTCTTGATTACTGTAGCTTTGTAGTATAGTCTGAAGTCAGGGAGCCTGATTCCTCCAGCTCCATTTTTTGTTCTCAAGATTGCTTTGGCTATTCGGGGTCTTTTGTGTTTCCATACAAATTGTGAAATTTTTTGTTCTAGTTCTGTGAAAAATGCCAGTGGTAGTTTGATAGGGATTGCATTGAATCTGTAGATTGCTTTGGGTAGTAGAGTCATTTTCACAATGTTGATTCTTCCAATCCAAGAACATGGTACATCTCTCCATCTATTTGTATCATCTTTAATTTCTTTCATCAGTGTCTTATAATTTTCTGCATACAGGTCTTTTGTCTCCTTAGGTAGGTTTATTCCTAGATATTTTATTCTTTTTGTTGCAATGGTAAATGGGAGTGTTTCCTTGATTTCACTTTCAGATTTTTCATCATTAGTATATAGGAATGCCAGAGATTTCTGTGCATTAATTTTGTATCCTGCAACTTGACCAAATTCATTGATTAACTCTAGTAGTTTTCTGGTAGCATCTTTAGGATTCACTATGTATAGTATCATGTCATCTGCAAACAGTGACAGCTTTACTTCTTCTTTTCCGATTTGGATTCCTTTTATTTCCTTTTCTTCTCTGATTGCTGTGGCTAAAACTTCCAAAACTAGGTTGAATAAGAGTGGTGAGAGTGGGCAACCTTGTCTTGTTCCTGATCTTAGTGGAAATGGTTTCAGTTTTTCACCATTGAGGACGATGCTGGCTGTGGGTTTGTCATATATGGCCTTTATTATGTTGAGGAAAGTTCCCTCTATGCCTACTTTCTGCAGGGTTTTTATCATAAATGGGTGTTGAATTTTGTCGAAAGCTTTCTCTGCATCTATTGAGATGATCATATGGTTTTTCTCCTTCAATTTGTTAATATGGTGTATCACGTTGATTGATTTGCGTATATTGAAGAATCCTTGCATTCCTGGAATAAACCCCACTTGATCATGGTGTATGATCCTTTTAATGTGCTGTTGGATTCTGTTTGCTAGTATTTTGTTGAGGATTTTTGCATCTATGTTCATCAGTGATATTGGCCTGTAGTTTTCTTTCTTTGTGACATCCTTGTCTGGTTTTGGTATCAAGGTGATGGTGGCCTCGTAGAATGAGTTTGGGAGTGTTCCTCCCTCTGCTATATTTTGGAAGAGTTTCAGAAGGATAGGTGTTAGCTCCTCTCTAAATGCTTGATAGAATTCGCCTGTGAAGCCATCTGGTCCTGGGCTTTTGTTTGTTGGAAGATTTTTTATCACAGTTTCAATTTCAGTGCTTGTGATTGGTCTATTCATATTTTCTATTTCTTCCTTCTTCAGTCTTGGCAGGTTGTGCATTTCTAAGAATTTGTCCATTTCTTCCAGGTTGTCCATTTTATTGGCATAGAGTTGCTTGTAGTAATCTCTCATGACCCTTTGTATTTCTGCAGTGTCAGTTGTTACTTCTCCTTTTTCATTTCTAATTCTGTTGATTTGAGTCTTCTCCCTCTTTTTCTTGATGAGTCTGGCTAATGGTTTATCAATTTTGTTTATCTTCTCAAAGAACCAGCTTTTAGTTTTATTGATCTTTGCTATCGTTTCCTTCATTTCTTTTTCATTTATTTCTGAGCTGATTTTTATGATTTCTTTCCTTCTGCTAACTTTGGGATGTTTTTGTTCTTCTTTCTCTAATTGCTTTAGGTGCAAGGTTAGGTTGTTTATTCGAGATGTTTCCTGTTTCTTAAGGTGGGATTGTATTGCTATAAACTTCCCTCTTAGAACTGCTTTTGCTGCATCCCATAGGTTTTGGGTCGTCGTGTCTCCATTGTCATTTGTTTCTAGGTATTTTTTAATTTCCTCTTTGATTTCTTCAGTGATCACTTCGTTATTAAGTAGTGTATTGTTTAGCCTCCATGTGTTTGTATTTTTTACAGCTCTTTTCCTGTAATTGATGTCTAGTCTCATAGCATTGTGGTTGGAAAAGATACTTGATACAATTTCAATTTTCTTAAATTTACCAAGGCTTGATTTGTGACCCAAGATATGATCTATCCTGGAGAATGTTCCATGAGCACTTGAGAAAAATGTGTATTCTGTTGTTTTTGGATGGAATGTCCTATAAATATCAATTAAGTCCATCTTGTTTAATGTATCATTTAAAGCTTGTGTTTCCTTATTTATTTTCATTTTGGATGATCTGTCCATTGGTGAAAGTGGGGTGTTAAAGTCCCCTACTATGATTGTGTTACTGTCGATTTCTCCTTTTATGGCTGTTAGTATTTGCCTTATGTATTGAGGTGCTCCTATGTTTGGTGCATAAATATTTACAATTGTTATATCTTCTTCTTGGATCGATCCCTTGATCATTATGTAGTGTCCTTCTTTGTCTCTTGTAATAGTCTTTATTTTAAAGTCTATTTTGTCTGATATGAGAATTGCTACTCCAGCTTTCTTTTGGTTTCCATTTGCATGGAGTATCTTTTTCCATCCCCTTACTTTCAGTCTGTATGTGTCTCTAGGTCTGAAGTGGGTCTCTTGTAGACAGCATATATATGGGTCTTGTTTTTGTATCCATTCAGCCACTCTGTGTCTTTTGGTGGGAGCATTTAGTCCATTTACATTTAAGGTAATTATTGATATGTATGTTCCTGTTCCCATTTTCTTAATTGTTTTGGGTTCGTTATTGTAGGTCTTTTACTTCTGTTGTGTTTCTTGCCTAAAGAAGTTCCTTTAGCATTTGTTGTAAAGCTGGTTTGGTGGTGCTGAACTCTCTCAGCTTTTGCTTGTCTGTAAACGTTTTAATTTCTCCATCAAATCTGAATGAGATCCTTGCTGGGTAGAGTAATCTTGGTTGCAGGTTTTTCTCCTTCATCACTTTAATTATGTCCTGCCACTCCCTTCTGGCTTGTAGAGTTTCTGCTGAGAGATCAGCTGTTATCCTGATGGGGATTCCCTTGTGTGTTATTTGTTGTTTTTGCCTTGCTGCTTTTAATATGATTTCTTTGTGTTTAATTTTTGACAGTTTGATTAATATGTGTCTTGGCGTATTTCTCCTTGGATTTATTCTGTATGGGACTCTCTGTGCCTCCTGGACTTGATTAACTATTTCCTTTCCCATATTAGGGAAGTTTTCAACTATAATCTCTTCAAATATTTTCTCAGTCCCTTTCTTTTTCTCTTCTTCTTCTGGAACCCCTATAATTCGAATGTTGGTGCGTTTAATGTTGTCCCAGAGGTCTCTGAGACTGTCCTCTGTTCTTTTCATTCTTTTTTCTTTATTTTGCTCTGCCGCAGTTATTTCCACTATTTTATCTTCCACCTCACTTATCCGTTCTTCTGCCTCAGTTATTCTGCTATTGATCCCATCTAGAGTATTTTTTATTTCATGTATTGTGTTTTTAATCGATGCTTGATTCATCTTTAGTTCTTCTAGGTCCTTGTTAACTGTTTCTTGCATTTTGTCTATTCTATTTCCAAGATTTTGGATCTGGGAAATAGAATCTTGGATCATCTTTACCATCATTATTCTGAATTCTTTTTCAGGTAGACTGCCTATTACCTCTTCATTTGTTAGGTCGGGTGGGTTTTTATCTTGCTCCTTCTCCTGCTGTGTGTTTTTCTGCCTTCTCATTTTGCTTATGTTACTGTGTTTGGGGTCTCCTTCTTGCAGGCTGCAGATTCGTAGTTCCCGTTGTTTTTGGTGTATGTCCCCAGTGGCTAAGGTTGATTTAGTGGGTTGTGTAGGCTTCCTGGTGGAGGGGACTAGTGCCTGTGTTCTGGTGGATGAGGCTGGATCTTGTCTTTCTGGTGGGCAGGTCCACGTCTGGTGGTGTGTTTTGGGGTGTCTGCAGACTTTTTATGAGTTTAGGCCACCTCTCTGCTAATGGGTGGCGTTGTGTTCCTGTCTTGCTAGTTGTTTGGCTTAGGGTGTCCAGCACTGTAGCTTGCTGGTCGTTGAGTGAAGCTGGGTGCTGGTGTTGAGATGGAGATCTCTGGAAGATTTCTGCCGTTTGATATTATGTGGAGCTGGGAGGTCTCTTGTGGACCAGTGTCCTGAAGTTGGCTCTCCCACCTCAGAGGCACAGCACTGACTCCGGGCTCCTCAATTTGGGATGATGTGTTGTCTATTCATGTATTCCACAGATGCAGGGTACATCAAGTTGATTGTGGAGCTTTAATCCGCTGCTTCTGAGGCTGCTGGGAGAGGTTTCCCTTTCTCTTCTTTGTTCTCACAGCTCCTGGGTCTCAGCTTTGGATTTGGCCCCGCCTCTGCGTGTAGGTCGCCGGAGGGCGTCTGTTCTTCGCTCAGACAGGACAGGGTTAAAGGAGCAGCCTCTTCGGGGACTCTGGCTCACTCAGGCCGGGCGGGAGGGAGGGGCACGGAGTGCGGGGCGAGCCTGCAGCGGCAGAGGTCGGCGTGACGTTGCACCAGCCCGAGGCGCGCCGTGCGTTCTCCCAGGGAAGCCGCCCTTGGATCCCGGGACCCCGGCAGTGGCGGGCTGCACAGGCTCCCGGAAGGGCGATGTGGGCAGTGACCTGCGCTCGCACACAGGCTTCTTGGCGGTGGCAGCAGCAGCCCCAGCGTCCCACGCCCGTCTCTGGGCTCCGCGCTTTCAGTCGCGACTCGCGCCCGTCTGTGGAGCCCCTTTAAGCAGCGCTCTTAATCCCCTCTCCTCGCGCACCAGGAAACCAAGAGGGAAGAAAAAGTCTCTTGCCTCTTCGGCAGCTCCAGAGTTTTCCTGGACTCCCTCCCGGCTAGCTGTGGCGCATTAGCCCCCTTCAGGCTGAGTTCTCGCCGCCAGCCCCAGTCCTCTCCCTGCGCTCTGACCGAAGCCCGAGCCTCAGCTTCCAGCGCTGCGCGCCCCAGCGGGCGAGCAGACAAGCCTCTCGGGCTGGTGAGTGCCGCTCGGCACCGATCCTCTGTGTGGGGATCTCTCCGCTTTGCCCTACCCAGGTATGTGGGGGGTTTCTTGCCTTTTGGGAGGTCTGGGGTCTTCTGCCAGCGTTCAGTAGGTGTTCTGTAGGAGTTGTTCCACGTGTAGCTGTATTTCTGGTGTATCCGTGGGGAGGAAGGTGATCTCCGCGTCTTACTCTTCCGCCATCTTACCCGGAAGTCTATATGCTTTTGAAGCAAATTTCCTGCGGAAAGTTAGCTGAGTATTGAAATTGTCCTCTACACGTCATTTCTTTTTACATCTTCACAGATTAGATACATAACATGAAATTGAGGGCAGAGAAAGGTTAAAGACTACAACATGGTCACACACCAAGTTGCAAGCAGGCCTTTTAAAAATCATATATAAAGAATTATTAAGAAAGTAAAAACATGTATCCTGGAGAATTGTGATAATCTGTCTGATTGTTTTCTTCAATCTTTAACTGATTGCTTCTGGAGTTAATTTAAAAATTGAGGAAAATTAACTATTATTTCAATAGTACTTGGAGAAGAAGAAAAAACTTCCATTTGAATGTGAGGTCAAAAAGTGCACCTACTACTGTCTAGTGGACAAGTCTAAACCCCTTAATTCCCAGCATTATGAGAGGGACTTTTTTTTCTTTTTTTGCGGTACACGGGCCTCTCACTGCTGTGGCCTCTCCCGTTGCGGAGCACAGGCTCCGGTCGTGCAGGCTCAGTGGCCATGGCTCACGGGCCCAGCCGCTCCGCGGCATGTGGGATCCTACCGGACCGGGGCACGAACCCGTGTCCCCTGCATTGGCAGGCGGACTCTCAACCACTGCGCCACCAGGGAGCCCTATGAGAGGGACTTTTAAATGACACAGCGCGAAAGGGGTGTGAACCCTGAGAGAAAAGCCACGCCATGCATCCCAAAGCTGGCCTGCTGATCTGCTGCTGTACAGATCAGCACCAGGCAGGAGGAAGACAAAAACAAGAGCCCTGGGTGATCACATCTGAACAGACAGAACATAAACCTTGTCCAAACCACAAAAGCCCAGCTGGTCTGAGTGACGGCTACACAGCTACGTCAGCCCAGCCTCCCACCTCCTGCTAAGACTTGTTGAGACCCCCCCAGTCGTAAAACTGCCTGGATCCCCCGAGCCTCTATCCCAGAGCAGAGCCCTGCTTCCTCACACTCTCCCCCAGATTACTGAACACCAGCCAAATCTGGTAGGGTCCTTCCTAACACCCTCTTGGCAGAAGCCCCAAGGTCCTCTTGTGGTTGGTCTCTTCTCTTTAATGAGTAATAATTTGTGCCTTAATCATGCTCAGGACATGTCATACAGGAGATGACCTTTCATTTCTTGGTCTGAGTGGTGGTCACATTAGTGTTCATGTAATGATTCATTAAACCACACACTTATGTTGTATGAACTTTCTCACATGTGTATAATACTTAGTAATTAAAATTATTTTTTAATTCTGCATTGGATACAGGCATATGTTTTTTAGCCCAGGAATAAAATATTCCCTTCTGTCAACTTACTGGGCAAGATCATACATATATCAATAATGAATATATTTTTAAATCCTAGAAACGTAAGCCTCATGCTTAGACTTTAATAGAGTGGGATAAAAAGAAGTGCAATAGACCAATATTCCAAAATGTAGTAATAGTTTACATCAACACAAACATTCCCGTCTTTGTTTTCTCAGGTCAAATGCATTTGAACTACCAAATTCATCAAAAGGAGTAAAGGACATGAGCCCACATGCATTTCAAGCAGTGGGGGAGACACTGAGGACTTATTTTTCACATTGGAGGAAATGCCAAGAATGCCTAAGATTGGGTGTTTCGGACCAGGGACAGGAACTCAACATCAGGCAAACTTGGAGGGACCCGGCCTGGGGGAGACTTGGCTCTCTTCCATGTGTGCTTCTAAGTCCCACTGAAGGCAGCTCCATCAACACTCAGCAGCCAATGGAGTCAAGACCAGAGTGGAGGATCAAAGGATGCCTTTATGGGTCACCCCTAGAGGCGTACACGTCACTCTGTCCATATTCTGTTGACTGGGACTCAGTCACTTGGGTTCAGCATGCAAGATGGGCTGGTGAATGTAGTCCTCATGCACAGCAACTTTTCAGCTAAACATTTGCACTACAGAGGGAGCACACATCTTTGGTGGAGGGCTCTCCACCTACCCATCCCTGCCCTATATGAGTGAGAAATGTGACTTCTGTTATGTGAAGCCACTGTAAGTTCGTTTGTTTGTTTTTCAGTATCTCAATTTGTGTTTCCTTCTTAACTGATACCACGGAGAACATTCCATACCTCAGAGGGATAGCCACCAACTACCAGTTGTCTATTATCAAAATTTGGAAGTAGGGGGAAAGAAGATAAAGCAGCAGAGAAGTAACAAAAGTGGGTCTTTAAAGAGACCAGGCCATATGAGGCTGAGAACAAGCTCCTTCATTTATCAAAGAAGAATAGCACACCTACCATGAACAAGGTGGTATACTAAAAGCTTTCTCTTTCTTGCAAAACCTATTTAATCCTCAAATAGCTTAGAGGCTACTTGCCTATCCCCATGCAGCTAAAGCAGAGGAAGGGTACTCAGTACTCCTCAGTACTCCTCAGCTAGCAAGTCAGAGTCAGGATTAAACCAGCCGTATGGCCGCAGATCCCCTGCTCTGGGCTTTGCGCGTTGCTGCCTCAGGGAACAGGGCTCACCGACTTAGGAGATTCTGAGAGTAAGTGAGGAATCATCTCCAAGGCAGTCGAAGGGTTGGCATCAGGCTGAGATGACCAAACACCCAAAATGCTGAGGGAGCTCAGAGACAAGGAATCCTGCATTTCTTCAAATGTGATGGGTGGACGGTACTGTCTCTGACTTTAAAACTCTCCATTTTGCCCTTTCCCAACTGTCCCCCCCTTTTTTTCTTTTGGAAGGAGAGAGAGATTACTATTGATTCATTTACCCAAAATAGAGCATTAAAGAGGAACATAAGCCAAATCTATTTTCTATTTTTCTGATACTATTATATTCAATCACCTCATTTTAAGGTACTTATTCAAAATTCCTAACTAATACCTTTCCACTATGAATCACTGAGATGCAACCAAAGGGCATTTTATTCTTCATGACTCAAATTGAATGATTTCTATTCCAAAACCTAGTAGAAAAATAATATTATGTTGACAGCATGCTAACCAGAAAGCTTCTTCAGGTGTCTCCATAATACCAACAGATATGTAGTAAACTATCATGCAATTTTAACTCAGATGAAACAGAACTCCCAACAAGACAGCTTTTGGAGGGTTTTATTGGATTTGCTTTGGATTGATCAGAATTTGTAGAGTAAAGGGGTTCTCCATGACCAAAGACCCCAAAACAGTCCAAAGCTGTTTTATCCCTTTTTGCCAACTAGTTACCTTTTCCTCCTTCCCTTAGCAAAGTCTTCAGTGGATTTCCAGAGAGTTTTCCAGAGCTTCTGTTTCTCTCTTCAGCTGAGGCTGTGCTGTTTGACACCGAGGCTACAGTGGCTGCATGGAAATGAGGTGGGCCAAGAAAAGGGCAGCCAGGCTGAGGCCCACAGCCAAGAGTTTCTGCAGGAAAAGGAGGGACAGAGCCTCTGGGAACAAACTGATGGGAACTAATTGTCAAATATGGAAACATCCCAAATGGAGGGAAATTAGAAATAAGTCAGTGCTGAGACAGCACACTGATGTTTGAATCAATCGCCTCAGCATGCTCTTTCCAGTGTTAGATTCATTCACTCAGGACTTTGCAATTAATGATGAGTGATACTTCACTGGGATCTGAAAGTCCAAATATTCTGCTAGCACCCACTTCTGGTCCTGGAAACCAAGGCAGAAATGCTTTATTACCGGCCAGGACTAGTCCCAAAACCCAATGTAGCATCCTGGACACTTGGCTTGATTAAATGCAGAAATAGTGAATTGCCTTTTGTCTGGGACACAGGTTGTCCAATAGCTTATGCCAGCGTCCCCCAAACTCCTGCACTATGGAATGCTGTCTCAAATGATGACACACACAGGCAAAGCCCCGATAACCCAGACTGAAGAAGGCAGGGAGAGGTGGGAGGAGGAAACAGAGAGAAACCTTGATCTGCCTGCTATAGAAATGTTTCAGTTCACACTGAGATGGTAAAGAGAATTTCTGCAGATCCTGGAAGGTCCATATTCTCACTGAGTCACCACTGATCTGCTTTTCTGCTGCTTTAGGGAAGTATGACATTTCCAAAGCTCTTGTGTTGCTGCAGCCCATTACAGATGGGGCAGTGACTCACCCTCTTCACACAACACACACAGTATCCCACATATGCGGGAGGACTTGGTTTTATTTCCCAGTGGACCGATGACTATTGTTCCTCTGCTTCCATCTCTCAGTGGTCTTCTGTCCAGCTTCGGACCACCAAGGATAGTTGAATGCTTCTCTGGAGAAATCAGCTTCAATTGCCATCCTCACCTTGACTCACTTCCCTACAGCAAAATTATAAAAGCCCTTTAGTGCTCCAGCTGATCCTCAGTAAGTTTTGTTTGTTAAGTTTCCCAGGTGATAGTTCCTCAGTTTTATTTTTTCAGGCTTAGGAAGTTTTGTTAGTGTAATGATTGAAATTGTGTTGACAGGAGTTAAGTATTCAAGTGTGATGTGGTCAGTTGATCATGTGGGAGTTTCCTTGAGCTGATGCTGCTGCTTGTCCTGCTTTGCCACCTGGAGCTTTGCCACCTGAAATATGCCCCCAAGGGAAGATTTTTAAATGTTTAGAGAAATTTGAATTTCTGGTTAAATAGGGAAATAGGCAACGTGGGACTTCCCTGGTGGTGCAGTGGTTAAGAATCCTCCTGCCAATGCAGGGGCCACGGGTTCAAGCCCTGGTCTGGGAAGATCCCACATGCTACGGAGCAACTAAGCCCGTGCGCCGCAACTACTTAGCCTGTGTGCCACAACTACGGAAGCCCGTGCGCCTAGAGCCTGTTCTCTGCAACAAGAGAAGCCACCACAATGAAAAGCCCGTGCACCAAAATGAAGAGTAGCCCCTGCTCGCCTCAACTAGAGAAAGCCCGCATGCAGCAACGAAGACCCAAAGCAGCCAAAAATAAATAAATAAATAAATAAATTTAAAAAGAAGAAAATAGGCATTATTTTAAAAAAAAAAGAAAATAGGCAATGTGATTGGCTGTTGGTTTTGGCACGTGATGAGCACCCGTTGCTTGGTGCAAAGACTGGAAACCCTAGAGATCATAAAAATTGCCACTTTTCTACCCCACCTTCTACCTGGACAGTCCTTGATAGTCTTTAAGTTTCTAGGGTCCAGCAGTCTGTCTCTGATCAATGCCAGCTGCTCAGACTCTGCACTCCTAGTCCAGAATAGTGACATGGCAACCCAGAGCACCAGCCTACCAAGACGGTGTCTACATGGGCATCAGAAGGACTAAAGCATGCTAGGACTTGCCTCGCTTCCCCACAGGGCCAGGGACTTCAAGGCTGTCTGTGTCATGAGTAAAATCTATCTGGCAGCACATTCGTTTGTAAGACATTGCCTTTGGGGGCTTGGTGTGTGGCGGGGAGGGGTGCAGGCAACCAGCCAGAATGCTCAGAACTTTCCACAGAAGAGACTGGTGTCCCAGTACCTTCCCTGATGAAGCCCTAAGACAGGTTATTCCAGCCCTTTATAGTTACTCACATTTATACTCTCACACAGACACATTCTTGGGCCCTGGGGGATTTGTTGCCTTTTTTACATTTTACAGTTGGCTCTGTAACTGTTTTTGCATGAAAGAAGACTGCACAATGATCACTGAGGCCAGAGCCGATGTTTTTGCATCGATTATGACCTCTTAACAACCTCAAATGTGCTGTGAAAGAGCCACATCAATTGTTATAACTTTATTCTAGTTTTTAATAAAGTAAGGATGAAATAATGCATGTGGAGACTTCACTATCGACCATTTTAATTTCCCTGAAAACCAGAAGTGTGAACTGTGGTAGGTTATCTGTACTCATGGTACAATCTTCAACTCTTACTGTTCCCATGCCCCCAGGCCGCCAGTGCTATGCACTGTGTCTGTGAGTATCCATGCTTTACCGTGATTAGTTAATTGCTCTTCACCTTATGCTATTCTGGTTACAAAAGGCTGCGCAGGAGCACTCTACTTTGGGATAGCAGGGAAACCTGTACAAGATATGCAATCCCTCTGTACATACACACATATCTTTCTGCTAACGTTGGAATTATAACGGGAATACAATATACCCGTCGTGAGGCAGAGGAGTGAGGAGGCAGCGGGAATAGCAAGGGCTTCTCAGACCCCTGACTGCTCCGGGGTCAGCTAACATTCTATCAGCCAAAGTGAGTCACATGACCAGCTGAGGTCGAAGCGGGGGAGGGGTCTCTGCCCTGGAAGACAGGGGTTGCAAAATGGCAAAGTAAAGGGCGCCAGAAAAGTGAGGGTTGAAGGGTTGTGCCATGAGTCCAGGCCACTCGCCTCAGTGCCCGCTTCTGGCTTTGCTAGAGATTAAAATGGTTCATGGAGAAGAGTCGTCGTGTATCTGATTGCATCCTTGTCTCATCAAAAACTTGAATAAAGTCCTAATGATTGATGTGGCTCTTTCGTGATACATGGATGCAAATTCCCCATCACTGGAGCCCGAGGGTACCCCGGGACAGAAAAGATTGAGTTCTTAGGATAAAAACCGGTACCAGTCTGCTTACCTGGAATACAAAATTGATGGCTTTAACAAATTCCCTATAGACTTTCGTACCCCAGGTGTCCTATGGGAAGCTGCCAGGGAAACAGCACCCACACTCCCTCGGCTGCCTTCACCCAGCACACTTTGTAGCTTAAGGAGCCCCGGGTTTGAGGGAAAGAGGATATGTGTGGGTAAACGGGAAAAGAATTCATTAGAGGAAGAGGAAAAGCTGTCGACTATGTCAGAGCCTTTTCTACACATTGCCCTTCACCACCCCTACGAAGCCATACTAGGAAGGTAGACTTATCCCATGCCATACATCCAGGCCATGTAACTAGTAGCTGGCAGAGCCAGGATCCGGTTCCAGACTTCCTGGTTTTAAAACCAGTGCCCTTCCCCATACCTGGTTGATTCACAATCAGAATCTACTCTATGGTCTGGTCCAGACACTGGAGCAGGCATGCCCATGCAGCTATTTCTCCTGGTCTATCATGTCCTAGATCTTTAAGAAAACAAATTTCTGAAAATGAATAAACTTCCTTCTTAAAGTACAAAATAAATTATTAAACTTTTCATTTATCTCAGAAAGTGTATCTTTGTAGAGGTAATTTATTATTTACCTTCCTGTTTAATTAATATCCAGTTCTTAGGCATCAGTTTTGGAAACTTCCTAATCCCTTTGATTCAGAGGGGATGTAATGCTGCTCAGGTGTGACACTACTAACCCTCCACTGTGTCACAGGAGGCTGCGTCCTGCGGCCGCGCCCAGAGCAAACACACACCCCTGCCTCCCCGGCTGCCCCTCATTGTTTGGCACAAGTGTGGACAAAGTAATTAGGTGCCCTGATATCGGTCTTTAGGGTTGTAACTCTCACCTCCCCTCAGAACAAGTTCAGGTAACGTGTGAACTGCCAGTCGATCACGTGAAATCATATTTATTGAAGATTAACATCTGCACAAAGCCTCTACGTCTTTATAGAGAGAATTATAAACATGTGACTACAATTTGACACCAATGTTTTTTTCCACTCAGGTTAAAATGTCACTATTTGAAGTATTAAACTCAAGATTAAGCACACTAGGCTCTTGTTAAGAAAGAACAACTGTGTCACTTTATCATCTTGACTGGCTTCCCATAATATTCCTGAGGAGTCTTTGTGTTTTTGCTTCAGTGCCCGTCAGGGAGCTGTGGGATAATGTTTCAGCTCTGGAACTTCTGAGGGCCTTGGGCAGGCGCGTGGATCTCATCTCTCCACGGCTGGGTTGAGGCAGGTTTCCCCTCTGCCCTCCCCTCTCAGCCCATATGCCCCCTGAGCCTTCACATCCACAGGACCCGGAGTTTTCTGCTCCAGGACCTATGACTCAGCTGCCTCTTTTGTACTAGGAAGTCTCTGTTCCCTGTTTCTTGTTTTCTGATGAACTTCAAAGCTGCCTTAGAGTGATTGTGAGAAAAAGGATGGAACACTAGTGAGAGTTCAAAAAAGGGGACCAAAGTGATTCATACTGATGACTGAATGGTACGGGAAAACTTAAAAGCAAGTTATTAAAAGGAAAGTTTTCTCCTTATTATATAAACAGGATATTGATCCTTTTCTTTCCAAAAGTGTGTGAATACCAGCAAGAGGAAATAGGCTTAAATTAAAGCAGAGACACTGTAGTAGTCTAGAGAAAGGACGTTCATCTTTCCATAACCAACGTGGGTTCCAGTGATGTCCGGCTCTGTGTGAGGCAGCACGTAGAAAACACAGCTCCTGACGTATAGGAAGCATTGAACAAATGCATTATCTTGTCAGATTTTTCAGCATTAAAAGGGCTTTTATACTGAATTATCTTGTTCTTTGTGAACAAGGCCTATGTGTCAGAGTTTTGCAGAACATTGACTGATGCTTTATGACACATATGTGCAAGCACAAATCTAGCTCTCCAGTGAGTTTGAAAGTTACATGGCAACCAAAATTAAGTGGATTTCTTTAGTGTAGAAGATGTTTAAAATGTTATTGTGAAATGTTAGGCCTACAAAGGATAATTTAAGAGGCAATTTCCGAAGCTTACCTCATGACAAAACCTGTTTCCCTGGGCGTTCCTATAAACATCTCCTCCAAGAGTTCTGTAGACCACTTGGGAAAACACTTTTCTTCCTGGAGTCGGGGGCTTAAATAAAAAGTCTCTTTTAAAATATGACTTTAAGTTAGGACCCAAGAAAATTAGACTACTCTAATTTATTTAGGGCTCCACTATTTTGTCACTCTCCTAACCAGAGACATTTGGTGAGCCCTGTCTCCTAGCATTTCAAACCTCACCCCTGCCTGGCCTTCAAGGCCCCCTCCAAACTTGCCCTGCCACCTTTAGCCATCATCATTCCCCACAACTTGTCCAGGGCCTCCTTCTACTGCGTCAGATTTACTATACCAGAAACGCTGACCTCTGCAACTAGCCAAGCAGGCATCCAGCAAATTTTAGAGCAAATCAGATGGAAGTCAACAGGAAAAAAAATTGCATATAGTGACTGCATCTTGAGTAAATGCCTTAGTAAAATCCAAGAACTCTCTGTAATTAGTAGTAAACCCTAGACAGGAGCAAGTGTACAGCCGAGACTGCACAGAGCAATGACCACAACACACACAGGAGGATTTTCTGTGTCCAGAAGAAACAGCCTCCAAACCAGAGCAGTGTCCCCAGCTGCCCTGAAAGGGCAGTTACGGAGCAGAGCATGAAGGAATTGCTGTCTGACGTCAGTATCCACTTGATGTAATTTTGCATGCAAACCTTGGAACCTACCAGTCTGTATCCTTCTCACTGCAGATTGCTTTCAGTTATTCTCAACAGAACCTATATTCTTCCTCAGAAATTCCCAAGCTAAAGAACTACTTATGGGGTGTTATATGTAACACCTGGACTGCATGTGACTGACTTCTATAGTAAAAATGTCTTGTCAAAGATGTATAGAGTGAGGTCAGCTGTGCTTTGTTACAGAATTGTCTCAACTAGGCTTTCTTCTGTCTGGTTGTCTGTCCTGTCCTGCTCCCATCACAATGGGTTCACAGAATGCTGGCTGAAAGCACAGGAATCCAATCCTCTGGATAAGCTAATACAGCTATAAAGTTGATCACCACTTTCCATTTGGATTTTCAAAATATTGAAATAGTTTATAGATCCCTTGTGTTACGTTTGAGGATCTCAAATATCCTGGGCATTTGGGTTAGAAATCCCTCTTCTAGTGGATGTATTGTTAACAGGCCCAAGGCAGCGCTCAGCGCCCTCCTGCACACCCCCATTTAGCTGTTGCTGAATATGCAGATACTCCTTTACCAGCTTTTCTGTTGGTTCATATGGCTTCTTCCTGCTTTTCCCCAGCTCTCTACCTCCTTCCCCAGATTATATCCACAGAAGAGGTAAAGTTTATTTAACTTAAAGACCTATGTAAGAAAACGATTGATTGTTGAAAGGGTTTTGTCATTCTTGACAAGTCTTTACAAGAGGAATGAGTCACATAGAGCTTAGCAAATAACAGCATGCCAGAGTCAGATCAGAGAGCAGAATTTGGATTTTTGTTTTGTATTAAGTAGCTGTTTTAAGGGAGCCTTTCTGTGAATCTTTGGTGAGGAAGTTTGTTATCCTGAGAACTAGAAAACTATAAGCAACATCATTCTTCAGACCTACATATGCTTTCTTCACAGGTCATAATGGTAGAGCTGAACAGGCCTGACATATCACCTAGGTCAACCTCCTCATTTTAAAAATGGGAAATTGAGCCCAGTAGAAGTTAATTAATTTACATAAAGACACAATTGGTTTGAACTGGCAGCATAACTAGAGTGACTATCCTAACTAAGATTTTTGGTTAAGTAAAGGGGCGGGATTAATAATTATGTCAGAATAATAGGTATAAATTTGGACTGTTCCAGGCAAACAAAGATCCATGGTCCCCCTAACTGTAATTAGATCTTCTGCAACTTATAGTCAGCCTACCCTAACACCGATTAGTACAAATAGTAAGAAAATTTTTTTGTGCAATGGTTTTATTGAAAAAAAAGTGGTTTTTGATGGAGAAAATAATTTATCTTTTGTTTCACAAACTCTATTCGAAAAAATTATTCTAATGTATATGCAATGAACTATAATAAATCCTGAATCCACCTTCATTGGCATTACTGTAATATTATAACTTTGCATTATTATAACAAGAACACAACAAAGCACTTAAGTAATAATGTCATTTTTCAAATTCCTCAGATTGAATAAGAGAAGGCAAAGAACCCATTCATCACCCATTCATCAAAGATTTATATTTTAATGACTTTGAAAGTTAATTTAGCTTTCATATTAGATTCAGAGATTGGCCATTATCTATATGTAGAAACATGTGTCAAGGTTTATAAACAAAAATATGGCTACTGTAATTAAACTTCTGATTATGGAGTGAAAGTAAATCATAAAAATATATTGTTATAATAAAAATCTGAGTGATGCACTTTAATGACTTATTGAAAGAAGTAACTGAAAAGCAGAGATGTCAATAATTGACCAAGAAAATACAGATACAAATCAACTGACAAACTTCTATTCGTTACTTAATGAATGCAGATAACTCTGCTAGTTAGGGATTCAATTATGGAAAAATAAAGTTCTGGTCTTGAGGAACCTACATAATGTTGATTAGAAAACATATTGCATATAGTTTTAAAAACAGTACACCTGACAGTGCCAGACAGACTCTGAGCCCTGTGAGTAGGGCTGCTGGATAATTTCAGAGGGAGAGCAAGGACAAAGAGCAGAAGGGATGGAGCTGGACTGCAGGGGTGTGTGGCTGGAAGCAGAGATCACTAAGGAGGTTTGGTTGAGCTGCAGGGAAACACCCAACAACAGCAGGGGCCCCAAGTATCAGCTTGCAGGGCTTAGGCTAAACCAGGCAGTGGTTTGGAACCAGTGTATTCGTGCCTTGTAAGTTTAAGCATACTAGGTACCATGGGCAGTATTGATTCATTTTGTTTTGTTTCATTTCTGTGTTACATTTAGAATGAGAAAAAATAAACTTTAAAAATAATAGATATGGAAATAACTTCAGTCTCTCCTACTGGTTAGATATTAAACCATCTCCCCCAAATAAGTGTCATCTTTTCATTATAATCTTTGTGAAATATTTAAAGAAGAACCATGTCAAAACTTCCCTAATTTGATCAGCTTCTTGCATTGATGGCTTTTTGACTATGGGAAGGTATTTTTGGTAATTTTTACTTGACATTCTGTCTGTTGGAATGAAAGCCAGTAGTTTTATTTTAAGTTAACTTTATGCACTCAGCTGAGGATATTTAATTTTAAAGCCATAGTCTGGCCATGGGTAGGCAGGAGAGAGAGCTCATCTGCATAGCACCATTCATGCCTTGGTTTCTAGTGTCTACTCATTACTTCTCCTAAAGAGCATTCAACAAGGCACTTACATGTCCCACGGCAGAGAATGTTTACCTTTCTGGCTTGGGGGCAGCTTTACAATAACAGTTACACTCCAGCACATTTCTGTAGACACTTGAACTGCCCATAGCACCACCAATATCAAATTCAATTCAAAGGGGAAAAAAGTTAGTAAATGATGCATGGACATCTTATACTCAAGGTTTATTCTTCTTAAATAATAGAGAAAGAAAGAAAGAAAAAGAAAGAAGACAACAATACCTCCTGGAAATTTGATAAGTTTCACCTGTTAAAGAACTTCCTAAGACCCTTGCCAGAGTTATTGTAACCAAATTGAGATGTGAACATCGGATACCATCTGTGATTTTGTCTGTGTGTTGCTGTAACAAACTAGTCAGGTTTCAACAGTTGGGGTTCATCTAAGTTTTGAGGGTTTTGTGGTGGCTTTTTTTTGCTTAACTGACTTGATTACTGTGTTTAGAAAACAATAAGATTCAATCTTATGCTTCAAAATGTGGTTTAGTCTTAATTTAGTTAAATGTATTTATCTAGAGTATATCAGGTATTTCTAATCTTCAAGAGAAACCAGAACCAGTATCTTTATTTAGTTTTAAATATTCTACTTTGAACTTCTTCTGTGGAGTCTGTTAACACTACCCTCAACAGGAAGGAGGGTAGAGTGTATGCTGAGGCTGGGGAGAGGTTGTTTTATGGTTTGTCTTCTTTTGTTTGACTTCTTACTTTATTCCACTATTTTCTCTCTGGAGTTAACAGTCCCCTTCCAGGCTTGGCTCTTGTCACTCTCACCTCCCCAGGTACTTTAGCCAGCCAGCCACCTCCTCTTTTTTTTAATGCTTATTTGTAGATATGTTTGTTTGTTTTCTTAGTCACTGCCATAATTAAAGAAAGTGAATCTCCACTCAATCTTTTTTGTTAACGGCGTTGTTTTTATTTATTTATTTTTGTTTTGTTTTTGTTTCGTTTTAACTTTTTATATTATATTGGAGTATAGTCGATTGACAATGTTGTGATAGTTTCAGGGGCACAGCAAAGCAAATCAGCCATTCTCCCTCAAACTCCCCATCAATCCAGGCTGCCACATATCACTGAGCAGAGTTCCCCGTGCCCTACAGCAGGTGCTTGTTTTTTATCCACTTTAAATAGAGCCGTGTGGACATGTCCGTCCCAAACTCCCTGTCCCTTCCCCTCACCATGCCCCCAGCCACCTCCTCTTTATACGCACCTTCGGTGGTCTTTGCCTCGTTTTTACAGTATGTTCACCTCTCACAGGCCAAAGCAGCGTCTTTCTTTTGGCCACCTTTTCAGGTTATTATCATTCTATTTTTCCCCACCACCAGATGTCCCCCTTTGAAAATGACAGTCAACTGTCTCAGGTTGAAGCCTTTGTCTCAGTTCCCTGTAGCAGGGAACTTTCACCCCAATCTCTTCATGCTGAAATTCTATTTGTAACATCCAACTCAGCTACCACTACCTCAAAGTTACCATAATAGTTACACTCCAACACGTTTTTAGACACTCGAACTGTCGCATCATCATCAATATCAACTGCAACTGAGGAAAAAAGAAAACTAGTAGATGATACATCAGCACTTTATAGCAAAGGCTTATTCTGAGAGCAAGAAACAGTGAGAAAAAGTGAGATTTACATATTTTTATGTTTGTTTTAAATATTTTTTTTCTAAAAACAAACATTGCAGCTATAGTTGAAGCCCCTGTCCCATTCTTCCCCTCCTCTGAGGAAACTTCTGTGGTAAATTTGGTATACATTCATACCACATTTTAATATTCTTTTTATAGTTATATATGCAGAATAGCATATTCTATTCTTTTTAATTTATTTAGATACCAAAATGTACATAACATTCTGTAATTTACTTTCTACTCAAATAAGAGATTCATACAAAAAAAATGAATACAATCCTTAACTTTAAACATTTATTTTAATGCAGAATAAACTATTTGTAAGTCTATGGTTTATAACCAAAATACTCTTTCTTAAGAGGAGTGTTAGAATGTTTATGATAACAGCCTTGCTCACACATGTCCATTTAGCTCCTAATGTCTGCAGGAAAAGACTTCCAGCTCTCTTTTTGCTCACTCAGTTTGGATTTTTGGCCCACTTATTTACCCAGGATCCCGCCTAGGTTCCTGGAGGCTGCCTCAGGCACAGGGAGGGTGTGTGGCA
The DNA here is from genome assembly GCF_964341445.2 of Mesoplodon mirus. Classification (NCBI taxonomy): domain Eukaryota; kingdom Metazoa; phylum Chordata; class Mammalia; order Artiodactyla; family Ziphiidae; genus Mesoplodon; species Mesoplodon mirus. Next base: position 24,844,718 of record NC_138990.1, on the reverse strand, counting down.
GGTGGATTTCTGGTTGTCATCTGTCTATACTCATCTACTGAACTGTGCTTGCTCCCTCTGACCTCTGGTCGTCCATCCATGTCGCTCTTTGCTGAGTCCTGTTCCCCACCAGTAGGGGTCCAGGTCCAGCTCTGAGGCGCTGCACTACGATGCATGTCCCCTGCCAAGAGATGGTCTCTAGGGATGACCTCTGCTTTCAGAGCTCAAGCCTATCATGACATTTGTCTCATCCTTGCCAATTTCCAGAGCTCAGCTGCGGGGAGAAAGGCAGCATCATGACACCCACCATTATCAATATCTACTCACTTCTAATTTCCTTTCTGATACTTCTTCCAATCTGGTCCAGGAGATTTTGATCTAGTCTGGAGGTAGAAAGGAGCCAGGAAAGTTTACCCTTACAACATCGTGTGCTGCCCTGAATAAGCTTTATTGTCTTTGAGCTGAGTTTATTTCACTTCCTCCCCATTCACCCCTTTATCCAGGGCTGAGCTGCTGATCCCCAAATGCCAGGAAATATCTTCTTGAATCTATATTTCTTTTGTCATCCACCTTCTTCTGAAGCACAGAGCAGAGAATAACCTAGATGCTCCTAAATAGGAAAAGGAAATACTGGAAAAGCCTTTAATATTTTCAAATATTATCATGTCATATGTAGTTCAATGCAATAAATTTCCAATAAAAAACAGCCATATTGTTACAATGAGAGGATAGGCATATTATAAACGAATATGTTTCCAAAGTCCCTTTATAAATAAACTTAAGGGAACTCCAAATATACCTTCTTACAGAAAAAACAGTATAAACAGTTGATATCATGGATAATCCACCACAACCACTATTTAACCTATAAGTAGATGAAACTGTGTCAATTTCAGCTGTGTCGGAAACAAATAGAACTACCATATTAATAGTGTGGTGCTGGTTGGACGGTGTAAGCCACTGCACTAGTAATAGCACCGGAACTATTAATTGTTTAATAAACATTTATTTGTTTGTTTATTTATTTATTGGCCGCGTTGGGTCTTCTTTGCAGCACATGGGCTTTCTCTAGTTGAGGCGACCGGGGGCTACTCTTCATTGTGGTGCACAGTCTTCTTGTTGTGGTGGCTTCTCTTGTTGCGGAGCACGGGCTCTAGGCGTGCAGGCTTCAGTAGTTGTGGTGCACGGGCTCAGTAGCTGTGGCTCGTGGGCTCTGGAGTGCAGGCTCAGTAGTTGTGGTGCACGGGCTTAGTTGCTCCACGGCATGTGGGATCTTCCCGGACCAGGGCTCAAACCCGTGTCCCCTGCACTGGCAGGCGGATTCTTAACCACTGTGCCATCAGGGGAGCCCTGGAACTATTATTAAGTAGTATGATTTCGAGTAATGTGTCTATGGGGGGAATGTCTCACTACAGCAGGGTGGTTATGCTTTTCCTATTCTCTTAATTTATTCTCAGGATAGAATTAGCTAATAAATTTTAAATTAGGTGTTGAAAAGTCAGGGAGCCCCTATAACTAAACACAACACAGAACAAAATGCATAATAAATAAATTTTCATTTTTCCTGATTGTTCATATATTGAAACAAAACAAGCTTAATTAGAAGAGGATGGATTGGCACAGGAACACTGGTAAGCATTTGGAAAGTCACTTATGGGCATCTAACTTTCCCTTACTTTTCTACTAATCACATGTTTAAAATATTTATTTAGTCATTCAAAAATTATTAAGTAATTTGAGTCAACCTATCACAAAATTCTGCTCTGTTCTACAATAAAAGCTTGTGTTTGAAGAACCCTCTCTATTTTCCAAAGCCCTTTCTATGTATACTACTTAATTTTATTTTTATAATGACCCTGTAAAAGATAAAAGGCAGGTATTATTATTCCATTTTACTGATGAGGAAACTGAGACTCAAAAAAAATTAAGTGATGTGAACACATTCATTCAGTTATTTATGGAAATACCTAGAATTAGGACTTAAGTTTTATAATTTTAACTATAATGTTCTCTCTTTTAAACCGTATATATTAAATACATAACCCAGATTATACACACATTCACACATTGATGAGCGTGTACATATATTAGGAAGGCAGAAGGATCCCTTAATTTTTTTTTTTTTTTTTTTTTTTTTTTTTTTTTTTTTCCGTACGCGGGCCTCTCACTGTTGTGGCCTCTCCCGTTGCGGAGCACAGGCTCCGGACGCGCAGGCTCAGCGGCCATGGCTCACGGGCCCAGCCGCTCCGCGGCATATGGGATCCTCCCAGACCGGGGCACGAACCCGTATCCCCTGCATCGGCAGGCGGACTCTCAACCACTGCGCCACCAGGGAGGCCCTGGATCCCTTAATTTTTATCTGAACCATCTTGCATTACAAGGCATTAACCTTATCAATGCTTTCCATGTGCACTTATAAAACACTTTATTTATATATTTTCATTTTAGTTAACTTCAAATTAAAGACTATCCCCCAGAGGAATTTTAATAATTTACCACCAATAGTTGATAAATATTGCAAAAAACAGCTAGGAATCAAAATACTTTGTATCATAATCATTTTGCAGAGTTTTAAGTGACTGATAAATTCAAAGATAGAGTCTCCATGTTTATTGGCTCACAAATTGAGAGAGGAAGACATATTGCCAAATTTATTCCAATAATAAATAAATTTTTAAAATATACAAACCTTCTATTACAACATTTATTAAAGTAGTCCAGCACTATTTTAATCAAACAAATGTTTATGACCATTATGTGAATAAATGTTGTAGCCAGAGTCTGTCACAGGAAAAGTGAATGAGCACATTGGTGAAGTGTATTGCTGTTTACAAATCTGATCCAAAGATAATTAAATGATATGCTTCTGAGTAATTGTGGTTATTTGTACATAAATGTGTTTATAACTCATGTATTATTTTAAAATCAACAGTTATTCCTCTCAGAAAACAAACTCAGCAAACACTTTGGTCATTAAGGCAGAAAAGCTAACATTAAATCAACTTGAAAAGAGATACATACATTAAAGTATGGCTTATGCTTTTTTTTATTATTATCATTGTTTGTTGCTGTATCTTTGGTAGCTGGAACAGTGTTCTGCATACAGTGAGGGCTAGTAAATATTTATTATGTTCTAGAATGTACTCAGAAGCTGAAGTACTGGAGTAACTGACACACCTATTTATTTATTCACTTATTTATATTACTATTTTAATTTTTGAATTATTAAACATATTTTGAGATAAAAAAGATAGATTCACATGCTGATGTAAGAAAAAATACAGTGATATCCAGCGCGCCGTTCACTCATTTTTCCCCAATGGTGATATTTGCAAAACTGTAATAAAATATCACAACCAGGATATTGACATGCATACAGTGAAGATACATTTTTATCATGTCTCACATTGTCCTCTTATAGTTAGACCCACTTCTCTCCTACTTCTTTCCTAAGCCCTGGGACCACTAATTTGTTCTTCATTTCTATAACTTTGTCATTGTGATAAAGCTATACAAATAAAACCATACAGTATGTAAACTTTTGGGATGGGCTTTTCTTCAACATAATTCACTATAGATTCATCCAAGTTGGGTGTATCAGTTCATTCCTTTCTATTGCTGAGTGATGTTCCATAATATGATTGTACCACAGTTCTTGCTTTTTTCCACTTTTTTATTGTGGTAAAATATGTATTGTTATGTGTATAACATGACAATTACCATCTTAACCATTTTAAGTGTTCAGTTCAGTGGTTTTAAATGCATTCACTTTGTTGTGCAACCATCACCACCATCCATCTCCATAACTCTTTCCATCTCGTAAAACTGAAGCCCTACCATTAAACAATAACTCCCCAGAATCCTCTCCCCTAGCCCATGGCAACCACCATTATACTTTCTGTCTCTATAATTTTGACTACTCTAGGTACCTCATGTAAGTGGAGTCACACTGTAGTTGTCTTTTTGTGACGGGCTTATTTCACTTGGCATAATGTCCTCAAGCTTCACACGCGTTGCAGTGTATTGCAAAATTTTCTTCATTTTTAAGGCTGAATGATATTCTCTTGCATGTATATACTTTTTTTGCATATTCATTCATCTGTTGATGGACACTTGGGTTGCTTCAACATTTTAGCTATTGTGAATAATGCTACTATGAACATGGTGTACAAATACTCTTCCAGATCTTGCTTTCAATTCTTTTGGATATATAACCAGAAGTGGAATTGTTGGAACATAGAGTAATTCTATTTTTAAGTTTCTGATGAAGGCCATGCTGTTTCCCACAGCAGTTTCATCATTCTACATTCCCACCAAGAGAGCATAAGAGTCCCAATTTCTCCAGATCTTTACCTGCACTTGTTTTCTGGACTTCCTTCCTTCCTTCTTTCCTTCCTTCCTTGTAGCTATCCTAATGGGTGTGAGGTGGTATTTCTTTGCACTTTTGATTTACATTTTCCTAATGATTACTGATGTTGAACATTTCTTCATGTGCTTATTGGCCATTTGTGTAATCATTTTTTGGAGAAATGTCTGAATCCTTTGTCCACTTTTGAATTGGGTTTTTGTTTTTGTGTTGTTGAGTTTTGGGAGTTCTCTATGTATTCTGACTATTAATCCTGTATCAGATACATGATTAGCAAATATTTTCTCCCATTCTATGGGTTGCCATTTTACTCTGTGGATAACTGTCTTTGATGCACACATTTTCAAACATTTTCATGAAGTGCAATCTATTTTTGTTGTTGTTGTTTCCTGTGCCTTTGGTGTCATACCCAAGAAAACATTGCCAAATCCAATGTCATAAAGTTTTGTCCTATATCTTCTTCTAAGATTTGTATTGTGTTAAGGCTTATATTTAGGTTCTTGATCCAATTTGAGTTAATTTTTGTATATTGGCGTTCGGTAAAAGTCCAACTTCATCCTGTTGCATGTGGATATCGTTTTCCCAGCACCATTTGTTGCAAAGACTGTCCCTTCCCTATTGACTGGTCTTGGCACCCTTGTAAAAATTCATTTGACCATATATGTGAGGGCTTATTTTCAGACTCTCTATTCTATTCCATTGGTCTTTATACCTGTCTTTATGCCAATGCCACACTCTTTTGATTTAGCTTGGTAGTAAGTTATTAAATCAGGAGTGTAAGTCCTCCAGTTTTGTTCTTCTTTTTCAAGTTTGCTTTTGCTATTTGGGGTCCCTTGAGATTTTATATGAATTTTAGGACAGTTTTTTTTCTATTTCTGCAAAAGTGTCATGGGGATTTTCATAGGGATCACATTCAATCTGTAGATCGTTTTGGGTAGTACTGGCTTTTTAACAAGATTAAGTCTTGCAAACCATTAACATGGGATGTATTTCAATTTATTTATGTCTTCTTTCATTTCTTTCAGTGGCATTTTGTAGTTTTCATACAAGTCTTTTACCTCCTTGTTTAAGTTAATTCCTAAGTATTTTACTCTTTTGGGGGGACACTATAGTGAATGCAATTGTTTTGTAAGTTTTGTTTTAGATTGATCATTGTTAGTGTATAGAAATGTCATTGATTTTTCTGTGTTGACCTGTATCCTCCTACTTTACTGAATTTTTTTCATTGTAATAGTTTTTCTTCCAGAATCTTCAGAGTTTACTACATATAATATCATATCATCTGCAAACAGAGGAAAATTTACCTCTTTCTTTCCAATTTGTATGGCTTTTGTGTATTTTTCTTGCCAAATTACTCTGGCTTGAAGTTTCAGTTCTACATTGAATAGAAGTGGTGAAAGCACACATCCTTGCCTTGTTTCTAATCTTAGAGAAAAAGCTTTCAGTCTCTCACCACTGAGCATAATGTTCATTCTAGTTTTTTCACATATGACTTTTATTATGTTGAAGTCATTTCCTTCTATTCCTAGTTTGTTGAGTGTTTTTATCATGACATGAAAGGATGCTGCATTTTGTCAAGTGTCTTTTCTGCATCAATTGAGATGACCATGTGTGTTTTTTTCTCTTCATTCTGTTGATATGACATATTACATTGATTGATTTTCATATGTTGAACCACCTTTACATTCCAGGAATAAATCCCACTTGGTTATGGTGGATGATCCTTTCAATATGCTGGTGAATTATGCTTGCTAGTATTTTGTTAAGCATTTTTGCATCATTGTTGATAAGAGATAAGGATCTGTAGATTTCTTGTGTTGTCTCTGTCTAGCTTTGGTATCAGGGTAATGCAGGCCTTATAGAATGAGTTAGGAAGTGTTCCCTACTCTTCACTTTTTGGGAAAAGGTTAAGACGGATTGGTATTAGTTCTTCTTTAAAAGTTTGGTCAGTGAATAATCAGGTTCAAGGCTTTTCTTTAATGGGAGACATTTGATTACTGATTCAATCTCCTACTAGTTATAGGGCTATTTGGATTTTTTGTTTCTTCATGATTTAGTCTTGGGAGGTTTTATGTTTCTAGAAATTTATTCAAGACTGCCACTATATTTGTCCTATTTTTAAAATTTCACATACATCATGATCATTTCCCATTCCATAAAATATCCTGTGCAAACATGACTGTAAATGGTTGTGTAATACTCCATCCCACAAGTATGTCATACATTATCTTTCTTCCTGTTGTTGAATGTAGGTTGATTTCAACTGTTTGTCTGCAACAAATATCCTCATTCTGTGCACACATCTCTTTTTAGTTCCTTAGGATATATTCCTTGGAATAGAGTTCCTGGATCATTGGGTCTGTAAGCATTATTTCCTGCTCTGACCAAGTCTTTTGAGATGATGCCGAAGAGGAAATTAGGCTCAAAGTCTAAGCTACCAGTTGAGCAATGATATCAATTTATTTAGAAAATTTTCTTGTCAGTATCTTATTACTCCAGTTAGTTATCTGCTTAATGGATAGAAAATTATGGATATAAATATAATTAGCTTTAATAGCAATAAATCTTAAATACTTTAGTTTTTATTATGTTCAGTACTCATATGTGAATTCACGAACATTATTTAAAATGTGATAAACCACTAGTCATAACCATCATAATCAAAACATTTATTTATTGAAAATTTGATCTGTACCAGACATAGTGCTAAGCCCTTTATATGCATAATCTCATTAACAAATGCCCTAACAGGTGGATGTAAGGAGCTCTAGTTTACAGAGGAGCAACCAGAGTTATTGAGAAGTCCAACCTGACAGCCTCTCCAGAAGCTAGAGCAGAGACCTAAGCCTAGGTCTTTCTTTAACATTCATTTAGTGCTCACTACAAAGCAATGAATGTTCTAAGCTATAAAAATGAGGATTTTTACAAATAACAAAACAAAGACCCTGAGAGGTTTGTTATCTGTCCAAGAACATAGCTAATAAATGGTGGACCCAGGCTCAGACAAATTCTGGATATCCTATCCTTAGGAGTTCTCCCTCTCTGACCTGCTGCAATTGCATTTGAAGTGCAAAGGAGGAAAAGGAGCCACGTTGGGCTAAGCAATTAAGAAGACTTTCTTTCTCTGACTGACAATAGACCAGGCCGCCTGAGCAGAGAAAAGGCTGGACTTTGGGCTCCCACATGGTCCCCCTCCACCAGTAGTATCCTATTGTGGGAAACAGTGTGTCCAACCCAGGAGCCGGCACCGGCTCCATCTCTCTCTCTCTCACCCTCAGGACCACAGTCATCTTTTCGCATCAGTGTGGCATTTTCTGGTCACACTAACTGGGTAGTCCGATTCTCAGGAGACCTGGTTTCTTGTGCTTCTGTCACTGACGACAGGATTTGACCTCACGGAAACTCAAGGTGCAAAGACGCATTTGGCACCTGCTGCGATCCTGGGCGGTTGGTGGTCAGTAGGCGCCAGTTTGCCAAACCTGTTGGAAATCATTCAGCTGCTGCTCCTGCTGACTCACCACAAGCCCCCTCTTGGTGCCCACTGGCATTTCTGGAAACATACTCAGACCCAGACCTAAGGCACCTTCCTGTCTGCAGCCCACCGGCTGCTGTGTTGCCCTGCACCAGGCGCACTCAACCACAACTTTGAAAGGTCAGCCTGTCTTTGTGTCGGCCTTAACATGAGATAACGTGGACATTTCACTCATCTGGCAGATATTTTTAGTCCTTTGTCCAACTTTTGAAAGAATGGAATTTTGGAAATGTTTCGCCTTAGACTTTTAGCATTCCTAGGCTGATCCACTACCCCGGTGAGCCCGTGGTTTCCCCGCTGCACTGATTACGGTAAAAACAGGAGTCATTCTGGGAATTTGTTCAGGTTTTTTTCCAAATCCACTGAGCCTCGCCTCCGACAACACTGCTCTCCGGCGAGTCCCGGCACCAGGTGCTCCGGTCTGGTTAGGCCCCCCGTAGGCCGCCTGACGGAGTCTGGACGCAGTCCAGGTCCCTACCCCGTTCCTGGGTTCTTTCTACCTAACACATAGACTGACCTGTTCTGCGACGCGTTTCCTTTCCTTTTTTATAGACTTTTCTTTCTGACAGTTAAGAGTAGTGCTCAGGTAGAGATTTAGGAAATTAAAGAGTCAGAAGTTTCCAAACACGCTGAGGTCACTTTAAGGATTCAAAGGACACGAGACACCTGCCGGGGGCGGGGGTGGGGAGCCCGTGAGCCGCTCTGCCCTCCCCCAGTCCGGAAATGCCAGCGTCCAACGGGGACCCGAGGCACTCCGAGGCTGGGAGGAGGCGGTGGATACCTGGGTCTGAACCAACTCGGTCCCTCCCCGTTCCTCTGCCCTGTGGCGCAGACTGGCCCTCCCAGCTCCGGAGCGCCGGGCGAGCGCGCGCAGCCCCCTGGGGGAAGGTCCGCCCGCAGTCCTACCGGCTACTGGCTGCCCGGAGCTAGCGTGGGCGGGGACGGGGACCCGGGAACCGGGCGCGCGGTGAGGGGCGGGGGCGGGAACAGGCGGGGAGGAGCCGGAGGGGCGGGGACCGAGGCAACTAGCCAATCCGCGCGGACTCGGGTTCGCCCAGGCTCCCGACTGGCCGGCGGGAACGGGGGAGCTGCTCCCCACCCCTCGCGGACTTCGGAATTGGCTGGCGGCCTGACGGGCGCCGCGGCCGTAGCGCGTTTCCGCAGTTTGTTGAGCTCCGAGGATGCGCGCCCTGCCAGCCCTGGACGCGCCCCCGAGCGAGCTCCTCCTGTCCCGGGACTCCGGGGCCCCCCGGGCCCGGGACGCGGCGGGGCCGACGCGCAGGAGCGCGGTGGAAAGGCTGGCAGCCGACCGCTCCAAGTACGTGCGGGGCCCGCCGGGAGCCGGCCCAGGCCCGGCTGGCGAGGGCAGCAGCCCCAGGGCGAGCGAAGGGCAGGCGGGCGACTCTCGGCTCCAGGCGCGCGTCCCCGGTCCGGTGGCGCGCAGGGCCATAGCGCGGAAGCCGCTGAGGCCGGACTCGCTGGTTATCTACCGACAGAAATGCGAGTTCGTCCGAGGGTCGGGAGCCGACAGCCCCAGGGGAGGCCTGGTGAAGAAGCTCTTACCGAGGCCGGGCAAGGACAAGACGCCGGGGTCCCCCGGCACGTCCCGGATGGGAGAGGAGGGCGGGGCCGGGGCCCAGGAGGCCACCCCGACCGAGCCCGGCCCAGTCGCGGCTCCCGCGGTGCCAGGGCCCTCCGCGCCCCCGGTCCCCGCCCCGCCGGTGAGGGCGCCCTCCAGAGTTCCGGCTGCGCCCCGGGGTCCGGAGCTGCTCGGGGCGAGGCACAGGGGACTGCAGCGCTCGCAGTCCGACCTCAGCTCGCGCTACTCCGCGTCCTTGGCCGAATGTGACACCTTCTTCCAGTACTGCGGCCTGGAGCCCGAGGTGGTGGAGGCGCTCGGGCGGGAGAACTTCTCCGCCGGGTCGGACCTCGTCGCCCTCAAGGTCCGCAGCGTGAGCGTCGCCACCTCCGACAGTGGCTTCTCCCGGCACAGCGGTGGCGACGAGGGGCTGCAGGAGGGAGAGCTGACGGAGCAGGTGCCCAGCACCACCTCGGTGGTCGAGAGGAACGCCCGCATCATCAAGTGGCTGTACACCTGTAAGAAGGCCAAGGAGACCCCCGGCCAGGGGCTGCAGGGCCCGGCGTGACCGCTGCGCCCCGGGAGACCCGGACCGAGGTTTGCGTCCAGAGAGGCCGGGAGGGGTGTGTGTGTGGCGTGCCCGTGAGGGCTTGGGGAGTGACCGAGCCAGGCAGATCCAGCCTTCTCAAGTAGCGAGGGACCCTAGCGATAGAGACGCAGAGGCTCCTGCGTCAGAGTGGCCTCTGCTGAAGAGCAGAAGGGCCGCCAGGCCAGGTCCCCGCAGGGCCTGCACCAGTTCTTTTGAGTGTGCGGTTTCTGGCTGCCTGGAAAGGTAATTGTGCACACTAACACCATCCCAGTTGGTCTATTATTGTGAAAAGTGGAGAAATTGGGATTATTAATGCTCAGGAAGTGGTTTTACACCTCAGCAGTTATCCTGATTTGAACATAGCCTGAGAGCCCCAGTTACTGTGGGCATCCAGAGCTTTGATGTGAGTTGACCGGTCAGCCTGTGGCCCTGGGGTGGGGCTGCCATCTCCCCTCCAGCAGAAAGGAAGGCTCTGCACTTCCTGGAGGCCTTTACCCAAGTGGGAGGGAGGAGAACTTCTCTACAGGATCTTGTCAGCAGTTTGACATTAATTTAGCTCAGAGATCTGTATTTGGCTAAATTTTGTTCAAATTGTTTTGAGACCTTCGTGCGGTGAGCCGCTGCAGCAGCTTAGTTCACAAGAAGGAGCTTCAGGGCTTCCCTGGTGGCGCAGTGGTTGAGAGTCCACCTGCCGATGCAGGGGACACGGGTTCGTGCCCCGGTCCGGGAGGATCCCACATGCCGCGGAGCGGCTGGGCCCGTGAGCCATGGCTGCTGAGCCTGCGCGTCTGGAGCCTGTGCTCCACAACGGGAGAGGCCACAACAGTGAGAGGCCCGCATACCGCAAAAAAAAAAAAAAAAAAAAAAAAAAAAGAAGGAGCTTCAGTTTGTTGAACTGGGAGCTGGACGAGATCGTAACTAGCATCTTAGAGTTCTACTTGGCAGTATTCTGTATTTTATTTGCCTCTGATGATAATTTGGGAGGTAAATTTCTTCCCCTTGGACATCAGTAGCTCAGGGTTGATCGCAAGAAGTTCTTTTTCCCTGAGGAACTAAGGAATGCTTATCCTCACTGTCACCTCTGTGGAGAGGGCACTTCCAGGGGTGGTGAAGAGAGGAGGGAAGGTACTTTTTCAGGGTTCTCTTTGGGAGCCAAGATTTTAAACATTACAACATCTTGTTTTCTCTGACCCTGCACTGACAACTTGCTACAGGTGTTTGTGAAATTCACGTGGTGGAAGTAATTTTTCTGCCGTTGAGATGACTAATTGAACACACAGTATCAGTCTTCATCATGGTGAGAAGTCTGCCACAGACATGATGCACACAGCTCACCTGTGTCTGAGGCCTGGAAAAAGCCTAACTTCCCCTAGTGGCCATGGTCTTGGTACGGTTGTGACAATTCGCAAAAACAGAGGAGTTCATTGTTTCTCTTGAACTCAGAAGGGTCATGACTTAAGTGCTCCCTTGTAGTTCATTGAGGATTATTGCATTTCCACTAGGCTGAATCCCCAAGGAATGTATATAGGCAGTCAGAATTTAAACTAAAAGCACACATTAACTTGTACTTTTCACCGGTTGTCTTGGGAACCGAGATGAGTGAATGCTGGCCAGGGTTAGGGTTGGCCATGAACACCCTGACGTGGAGGAAGGAAGCTGCAGGGGCCGGCATGTCCCAGAGGGATGTTGTGTAGGATGGAGCTCTCAGTGAGGAGTGGGGAGTGCTTCTGGTAGCAACCACTCCCGCACTTCTAGCTTGGGCTCCCATTGTCCATAAAACGAAGGCAGATAGCAGATGCTTTCCAACCTCTACGCTTTATGATTCCATATAGTCAGTAATCTGTATGCCTGTGTTGCACGACTGTAACCCAGAAAAGGAAGACAAAAAAACTGTCGTCTGTTGTGGAATGTAAAAAGTAACCTTATAAATGAGCCCCTTCCAGGTGGCCAGAGTGCACTGTACTTTATGCAAAGAGTATAGGCAAAATTGGTGGTGCAAATAGTGCTGAAGTAACATAATGGTGCACAAACACACCAAAATAAAACCTGACACCAAAAATATAAAAGCACTCTCCTCCGATCCATCGAAACCCAGCCCCACGCTCACCCGCAGTGCTCCAGTGTGAAAGCCTGAGGGGGAGTTTAGGATTCAGTCCATGAAGTAACTTTCCAAATAACCTTTCCTTTTAGGTCTGAGTCTGTGAAAGATTTAAGAAGGTTGGTTAGCCTGTAAGAACTTTCACTTTCATGACAGAGAAGTAGTTGAGGCAAGAGTGAAAGCGACACAGGTTTAGGAAACTGCCCAGGGTGAGCCTCTGCAGGAGAACAGAGGTTCACTCACTCACCCTCTCCCTCCCTCTACGTAACTCTGTTTGTTCAAGTGGGGGACGGTGTCACCTGTATCCTGAACTGTTTCATATTACTGCTCAGAGAAGGGAGATGGAATTGACACGGAACCTGCCCAATTTGCTGTATGTCATTGGCAATCACCAGCACTGTAAAGATTTTCTCTACAAATTTACTCTCCTAGACCCAAAACAGCTCAGGTTATTTGAGCTTCCACCCAGGACACCTAAGGGCTGGCTGCTCGGAGAATTGTGAGGAAGTAATGCATGTCCTTTCTCCAGCTCACTGGGACTGGGATGATGTCTGCCCATGATCACGGCCCCTCAACTTGCCATTCACAGACACGAAGTCCCCTCTGAAGAAGAGCCAGGAGAGAGCTTAGACCCTTCGCCTTCATTGGTGAGGGTCTTCCGGCAGCTTGAACAAAATGCAGCTGACCTTTTCTCACAGGATTACCTGCCCGAGATTAATTCCATAACTTCTGGAAGCTGTGGAAGCAAGACTACAAGGTGTAATTTTTCTCTAGTTTATCAGGACATTTGTGTTGGAGTCCGTACGGATTCATTTTAAGATTTCATGAAAAATTCAGAAAATTTGAGATGAACAAATATATGCTTTCTAAGTGAAAAAAGAAAACATTTTTTATGGAGGTTTTTGTCTCCTTGCTAGATAGAGATATTATAAAGTAAAATAAAAATAGCCCATCCAGAATTAAATAAAAGGCTCACAAATTTATTACCCCATGGAGTAAAAATATTTGCTTTCCAAAACTGAGAATATCAGAGCTGGAGAATGACTTGTAGAATCTGCATGCAGTCCCACTGGGATCCATTAGTGATAGATAGTTACACGTGGATAATTTTGGTATTCTGTTTCCCAGTGTATAATTCCTGAAAACTGCTCTATCTTTTGCACAGATATATGTTACTGATTTTAATATTGTTATAAAAGAATGGTAACTTGTCCTTTGAATTAATTAGGGATAAACATTGTTCGGTTTTAAGGCAAAAATCTCAGACATTGCCAGCTCTCTTCACATTTCTCTTTGATAGATGTGGGGCAACTGAAAGCTAGGGGGTAGAACTGTCTCACCATCTGCAAAGATGCCATGGGGAGATAGTGCAAACAAACTGGGGCACTCCTGACTTTCTGCTTCTTTCTTTTTTGACTAGATGGGAAGCTCTGTAGTCACCAACTAAGAGTGCATTTTAGGTAAACGAGTGGCTTGAGCTGTAATAAGGCTACCTACTCTGTCTTCAGGCCAGCCCCTGGGCCTTTCAGAGAGATTGGTGTTTGAAAGCGAAGAATCTGTTTGCCTCTAAAAATTTATTTGTACTGCTTGCTTTGTGTTCTGTTTTGTTGTCCAGCTCTGTGCTAGTGGGCACTGGCCTTACCAATCAACATTCAAATAAATTTTTCTTTACTGCCCCAGAAAAAGGCCTGCAGGGAGATGGATGCAGAGAAACCAGATGATAGCTGCTTTTGCTACTGATTTCTTTTCAAAATTTAAAATGTGCAAAGGAGATGTTTAAAATGCAGAAAATATCACAAAACCAAAACTGCAGGGACCAGACTTTGTAGTTCAATGCTTGGCTTTATAACTTTTGCCTAGACTGGTGTTGATTCACAGCTTTTTCCTTATTCCTCAGGAAGCAAGCCTTCCCGACAGTGGGGACTCCTTGAAGTACGTCTGGATGATTGGGACCCCAGGGCCATCCTCACGGCCAGGTTTTGTCCAGTGTACCCAGGTGTCCATATGATTGCTGTTTTCCCAGGAATAAAGCACACCGTTGAAGAAGCCTAAGCAATTTCAGAAGGTTTGAAGTGTTATGGAGAAGATGGGAACATAGAACTTGGAAATGAGCTGAGTTATAACTGTTATGACACAGCTGTAGCTCTGGAAGATATTTTCTTATGTTAGGTGGACCTATCCTTGCTTCCAGAGAGCAGCAGAAGAGGGAAAAGCTGCTTGGAAATATTTTCAAGGGCATCTTTTTGAGTGGCTTGCTGATAAAAAGGCACAATGATACATTTTAATGATACCTAAATTAATTTTAAAAAGAAAAAAAGGCAAAGAGCATGAAAAGCAAACATGAATGCCACGGTATTTACTTCTTCAATCATATTGGATGGATTGGCACCATTTAAATCAAAGTTCTATGATCATAAGAAGTTATATTCTACACAAATACTATGGCTGACAAAGAGCAAACACATGCCCCCGTGTGCATACTCACGCGTGGACCTCAATTTCTAAGCACCACTGCACTGTAAACTACAGTGAATTCCCAAACTGCAACTGATCATCTTATGAAATGAATCAGAAAGCACTTTTAAAACCACTTGAGAGCTGCAAGGCCATTCTGTGAACACCACTCTTGTTGGGTTGTAGCCATGCACAGGTACCATTAAAAGATAAAGAGCTGAAATACTGCTAGGAAACCTTTTATTGTACCTGGACAGTTCCTTGAGAGCTGGCAGAAGAATATTGGAGCTTCCTTCCTTCAGATCAACAGCAGTGGTCCTCTTCTGCAGCACCATTTAGAATGGGCCTCCATGGTTCTCTTGTTCCCAGCTTCCAAAAGGATAAAAAGCCTCGGTTTAGACAGAACATGGACTCATGACATGTGACGTGCCCTGCTCTCTGGTCTAATTCACACACCCACCTATCAGGCAGTCATTCCAAACTTGGCAACTTCACCCTTCTCTGAAAAGGGTGTGTTTGAGACAAGGGTTAGCCTCTGGGTGTCGGTAAGCAGTTACTGTGACCCTAAATCTGAACCAGCTCATGGCACTCAGAGTAGATTTCAGATTCAGAAACTTTTGAGAGGAATTTTCTATCGATGATGACAACCCAAAGAAAATTTGTCACCTGGTCAAAGCTTACAATGTTTTGTCAAAATATGTCCCTTCAAGAATAAAATTATTAGAAGAATTGGGAGGAGAGAGAAATAGGTTTCTCCATGGTAAAATATTTTATAAACCAATTTTGATATATTCATGTATTTGTTTAATATTGTATTCTATTTTTGTAACTGTTTTACTGTGAGAATAGGTCCTTGAGTTACTTAAATATTTATTTTTATATAGTTATTGGTCTTCAAATAGTTTTCCTACACTTCGTATGGTTTTTGTTTTTATCAGGATAATTTTAAATCATTCTCTCCTTGGTTATCTTTTTGTATGTTATTTAATTGAATTTCAAAATTTGACCGTAAGCAGAGGGTTCACTACTCTATAAAGTGCTCCGTACTCTAGGGATTTGTTCTTAAGTAAAACACAGATGCGCGTTTGGGGAGGCTCTGTTGGCTGATGGATGTACCTCTGTCAATGTAGTCTCTAGAAAGACAAAGATTCCCTGCTCTAAGAAATGTTTCCCTTTTGTTTTTTTTAAAATGCTGCTGTTTTGCTGTTCACTGGATTACACTTAGAAGATAATGTCAAAGATGAAAGGAGTTTTTTTTTTTTTTTTTTTGTGGTACGCGGGCCTCTCACTGCCATGGCCTCTCCCGTTGCGGAGCACAGGCTCCGGATGCGCAGGCTCAGCGGCCATGGCTTACGGGCCCAGCCACTCCGCAGCACGTGGGAACCTCCCAGAACGGGGCACGAACCCGTGTCCCCTGCATCGGCAGGCAGACTCTCAACCACTGCGCCACCAGGGAAGCCTGAGAGTTTTCTTTAAAGGACCTTTTCATATATGCAGTTCCCTTGTTTACACATTCCATTAATTTTATATGTGAATGCTTTAAGTAAAATTCTTATGTGCCTTTCTATTGTCAGAATAGGATGAACCGAAACCTGAGATCAAAATGGTGCGGACTCTACCATCCATGTAATAGATGAAAAAGAGAAAAACAAATTGGTTACCATTTAAAAGCACCAAGATTTTTGAGAAGCATTTGCACTTCAGTGGAGGTGACTCCTGGAAGGAGCTGTCAGGAACAGGGTATCCCCAGACCCCAGCAGGATGGGTTAAGGCTCCCTCTTGTCTGTTCAGATTCATGCCTAAGCTCCGGGCCTGAGTGTGTGGTTGGAGGCCAGAGGTCCTTTCCTAACTGAATTACCCCAATTTGCTGAGTGACTTTGAGAAAATCAAACTTTGTAGCTCAATCTGAATGAAAAAGCTTGTAATTGCTTTTCACTATTGCTACAAAATAGTTTCTTTTGTTCACAAAAGAATAGCTTCTCAGGTAATATGATTAAGCACAATGGAGAGAAAAAAATATTGATACAGCATGGAAAATATCTTGATAGTATCTATTTCATTAATACATGGGTACAGGTCAGCAATGCCTCAGAGTGAAAGGTATTTATGTAACTGGAAAGTTTCCTCACTATATACTGATGCATATAGTTTCTAAACCGCTGGTCACTGACACTGGATACAAAGAAGGCTTTATCAAACGTTGCCCTTTTCAGTGGGTTAAAGGTGCAGTGCTGTAGTTGGTGATTCCATAAAATATCAGGCCCAGACAATTGTTATGGCTGTTTCTGAATAGAGTTCATTTTTTCTGCACACTACTTGTGACATGAGTGCAGTATTGTATATTCTGTATCAAAGAAATAAAGTATTTTTTTTCATTTTTAGTATTACTTTATGAATTTGTACAATGTGAAAAAACTGAAGCAAGAGTGTGCTTATTATAATTACTCAAATCTTTGGCTTTCTCCCTTTTTTCTTAATATCATCTCAGCAGATTATCAGTAGAAATGAGGAGCGCATTCTAAAACTTGACCCAGGAGAGCTGCATGGTGTCTGAAGTCTCCAGTTCTCCCTGGAGATGGAATGCAATAAAAATAGTTTGAATATTTAGCACGTTGGTTTTCTTTGTTTCATCAGTCTTTTGTTTAAATTTCTTTTCTTCATGGTTTATTAATATTATCATTGTAAACTGGGTCCAAAGATAAAAATGAGAGTGTAGTTTGTAACCTTTCCCGTTAGTTAACTCCTTCATGAAGGCGGACTCTACGTACAGCAGGTTTGCTCTCTGTATCTGCTGGTACTGGAGAGGTAGGCCTGAGCCAGTGGGGAAGTCCAGTCTCTAAATTGCTGATCCGGCTGAGCCAAGCCAGCTTCTTTTTCAGTCCTGCCACATCAGCCACTGCTTATGCACAAATCCACACAAGCATCTAAAGACAGGCTTCTTGAGGAGAATAGTTTACCCTGTATTTCCACGAAGGCCATGGACAAGCCCCCAGGGACTGTAGAAACTCTCTGATTGTAACTGTTCAGAAACTGTCCAGACATTGTGCTCTGTGGCTTCCATCACAGAATCCAACAGCAGCTGTCATTGTCTTCCTTCAGGTAAACATGAGTTCTCACCTTTCTGTTTCCCTTTTTGAAAACTCAATAAGACAGAAGCAATGAAGTGATGCACAGTGGTTAGATGTTTCAACTTTGCTTGCACTTTTTGTGATGAGATAAATTAATTTATATAATAGTTAAATGTTCCAGGTTGGAAATACCAAGCAAGAAGGAAACTGAATTCTCAACCAGGAGCTTATAACTCTGGTCGTGGAAGTAGGAAGGAACAGTTCCTGGGGAGAAAATACAGAAACACCAGGCAATGTGCTCCTATCCAGTAATATTTTCCTCATTTTCTCTGCTACAATGACCCCAATCCTACAATTGTCATCTTTGTGTTATCTCCTTGAAAATTGTCATTAAAATTGAAATGCTTTCTGAAGGGGAGAATGTATTAAACCATTGATAACTATTCATCCTTCAGTCAAAACAGAATATTGATGTCTTTAGAAAGTGAGAACCTGAGCCACAGAAACAGATATGGAAAGACTGGAATCTTGGCTTTAGTATATAGCCTGTGGGATACTCAATTTTGAGCTTAAGTAGGACTCTTACTACAAGTGCCAGAATGGAAATTACGGTATCCACTAAATGCATACCCTGCTGTTGAAACACTCATGGTCCTGAGCAGTAGCGGCTATAATCAAGGACAACCCACTGATGACAGGAAGCAGATTCACCCACGTTCATGTATTGAGGAGCCAGGCACCGCAGTAGGCACTGGGGCTCCCCGGGCGCCCTGCCATGAGTGGCGTGTGTTCTAGGAGGAAGGTCAGATACTCATTAAAGGGTAGATAGGCCGGCAGTTAGATGACAGACGTGGGAAACACGCAGATGGAAGGTGGGGGAGGGGATAAAGCGGAGTAAAGTCGAGCAGACAGAAGTGAGCCGCACCATGAGCCAGACTCACGGATTTCAATACGACCCTTCGTTTGGTAGTTTTTATTTATTGGCCAATGTGTCTGAACCATAGATGGAACCCAACGTCCAAATCATATAAAAAGAGTCAAGCTACTGGGAAATAAAACATGCAAGTTACGAATGGTTTATTTTAATCCCTGGAGGCCCTTCATGCTTCAAATTCATGTGAAGTCTAAATTGAATAAAAAGCAGAACGCATTACAAATGGGGCCTCGGGGCTCGGTCTGTATCCAGTCAGAACGGTGTTGGTAAAGGGCTGTGTGGCTTTCCTGGCTCTTAGAGGAAGTCCTCTTTTCAAGTAGAATAAAAAGTCAAGATAGCAAAGAAGCGGTGACTGCCAGAGGTCGGAGCAGGCCCGCTCTCACGAAGGGGCCGTGTTTTCTCTGGTGGCCTCTGAGGCTGTGTCGAAGACACGCCCTTGGAGGTAAACAGCTGGGTGCGGGCCGGGCCTCCTCTGCTTGGCAGTCAGGACTGCAGCACCCGCAGTCTGGAAAGGGGTGCATCCGAAGTGCCAGTAGAGAGCTCTCAGGCCGCTTCCTTGCAGGTGTCAGTCAGGCACCAGAGAGAATGTCCGTGCAGCATCTGCTGAGGTGGGCAGGGACCCGGGACCACAGACCCTCAAAGCTGGAAGGGATGTTAGGATTTGTGTACCACCGCCCCAGCCTCCAGCAGGTGGACGCCCCTGCGTCTGTCCAGGCTCCTTCCCAGCCCTGCCCTGGTTGCTGAACCTGAGCAGGGCAACCAGCTGTCCCTGTTTGGCGGGAACTTTCTGGTGTCCTCGGAGAATCTTCAGTATCCAGCCAGCTGGGAAGATGGGACAGCCTAAGAGGGCACCTTGATTAATACACATCTCCATGCCAAGTTCTCAATTTCACTTTAATTCCCACTCTGAGGAAATCAATGCCCAAACTACCATGAGCACATGAGAACTCGAAGTTCGTGGCATTAAGGGTTTGGCATTTTCACTCTTGCCTTAAGTTAGGGCGGCTTAGGTAGAGTGTTTCCTGTCTGGTGGGGAAGGTCATGTGGTGAAGATAAAGAAGGGTTAGATGCTTCTCTGGTGTTAGCCCTGTTCCTGGGAGCGCCCAGCTCCCTGGAAGAAGCTGGTCAGCACAGCCCAGGAGGGAGCCTGCACTTCCTGGGCACCTGCACCAGGAGCAGGACGAAGCGCTCACCTTGGTTATTCCACCTTAGCCTCACACCAATCTATCAGGATCACCATTTTAACCTGTGAGGTAGCTGAGGTGTGGAGAGATTTAGTAGCTGCTCGGGTCAGAGAACTAATATGCTGGAGAAGTACGAGTATGAACCTAAATCTGCCTGGTTCCAAAAGCAGCCGTATTCTCTCTTTTAAGAAGTAAATGAGAGCCAGAATGCTTGGAGAATTTCATAACTTCTCAAGGGCGCAGAGTGATTCAACAGATCAAAACCTAAGCAGGATTCTGATCCAAGCAGCCACTCACGCATTACCTGACTGCCCCCATTTCCGTCTGCTGAGCGGCTCCGGTGAGGGTGGCGACACTGCCTCAACGTCTCACACGCTGAGACGGCTAAGGGCAGCGTGCACATGTCCACACTATGGGACAGGCTCTCATGGTGTAGGGTATGTTGGTCATTTTACATGGGATGGCATGTGCCTTAGAAACAGAGTCTAAAATAAAGAGAAAATCAGAGGGGGAGCAAGCAAGCTGTGCCAGAAGAGCTTGGGACAGTGAGGCAAAATGCCAAACTGGGTGACGGCCCACCTGCTGCATCACAAGCTCCACGAACGAGTGTTGCGAATCCAGAGTGCATCCACCTCATGTACATCACAGAATTCCAATGCCAGATAAGAAGCTCAAGGCCTTCTGGATCGTCTCAGCGAAGTCTGGCAGAACCATGATTATTGCAGGGGCTACCCAGCAACTTTTAGGTAAATGAGAAATGGCCATAGTTGTAAAAGGAGGAGGACGAACTCCTTTAAAGCCACTTTGGAGTCCTGGGAACTTCGGCATGTCTTTTGGTTTGTGAAGTTTTTTCAGCAATAGTAAAAGAGAAGAGCAAGATATGCACTAAGTCTCGAGTGCGTTTTAAAGCCACGGCCCACAGCCAACAGTCAACATTTTCCCCATGCAGGTAGAGGCAGAAGGAAGCCTGAGTCACCTTTTCCTGTTGCCTCTGGGCTGAGTGAACTCAGACTTGAAGGCACAGGAAGTCGTTGCACCCACTCTGCCAGCATCCTCAGGATTGCTCACCCAATACTAACCCTGGTCACAGGATGTACTTATGTGGTCAGCGTAGTAAACCCGCAGTGGTCCATGTCAGGAACCCTGTCAGAGAGCTACAGGGCCTTTTCCAAGGAACACTTTCTAATAAAAATGCATTTGCAGGAGAGATTAAACTCTGAGCTCTGAAAGAGCGAACGTGAGCGCTGTCCAGACAGTAGAGTGGGAGCTCATTGAAACAGAGGCTTGTAGAAGGCAAGTGCCTCTGGAGCAACTTGGAGAGCAGTAAACCATCTCTCAGTTTCCTTTTTATTAAAAGGTAAATGGGCAATTTAGAGAGTGAAGAATGTTTTTAAAGGCACTTATGCAGAGGGGACACTGAATAGTTATTATTACTCTCATATTAGTCCCCTAATGATTCAATATATATTTATCATCACTCAATAATTTGTCTAAATATTTATGACCAGTTTATATATTCAAGCTGCCATCACTTGGTATCATTGTTTTTTTTCTTTTCTGGAGTTCTTCGGGTTTCACAGCTCTGGAACGTGGGATTTGCTAATCGGCTCTGTGTTTAGCTAGCCATTTCCCTGTGTAGAACCTACTTCCAGCAGAAGGGGAATCAGTGGTGATAGGTCCAGTGGGTGTATAAAGTTCTCTCACCACCATGGTTTAGTAAAGAAAGAGTGGGCTAGAATTTCAAAACAGAGAACAAGAAAGAAAGCAAACACATTTTTCTGGTCTAGAGAAAGCACCAAAACTGCACTAGGAAATTCTGAAAAAGTATTGTGGGATTTTTCTGATCATTTAGTGAAATATCTGGAAGCTATGAAGGAATATTAATGGCAAAGCACAGCTACTTTGAACTTATCTAGAAGTTTTAAGTTTACTAGGCTCTCTTGATATTTATTTTCTTATTTGATCTTCACAAACATCTTTGAGGTAGTCGGGGCAAGTATTGCTACTGCTTCTGTTTTGCAGAGGAGGAAAGAGTCAAGTTACTGACACCTCCATTTAATGATATAATTGGCCTGCAGTTGTGGAGGAGTTATAGAGAATCTATTAGCCTCACTAAATGGTTAAGTGAATCATTCAAGAACTTATCTGAGGACTTCCGGGGAAGATGGCGGAAGAGTAAGACGCGGAGATCACCTTCCTCCCCACAGATACACCAGAAATACAGCTACACGTGGAACAACTCCTACAGAACACCTACTGTACGCTGGCAGAAGACCTCAGACCTCCCAAAAGGCAAGAAACTCCCCACGTACCTGGGTAGGGCAAAGCGGAGAGATTCCCGCGCAGAGGATCAGTGCCAGCCGGCACTCACCAGCCCGAGAGACTTGTCTGCTCGCCCGCCGGGGCGGGCGGCGCTGGGAGCTGAGGCTCAGGCTTCAGTCGGACTGCAGGGAGAGGACTGGAGTTGGCAGCGTGAACACAGCCTGAAGGGGCTAATGCGCCACAGCTAGCCGGGAGGGAGTCCGGGAAAAAGTTTGGACCTGCCGAAGAGGCAAGAGACTTTTTCTTCCCTCTTTATTTCCTGGTGCGCGAGGAGAGGGGATTAAGAGCGCTGCTTGGAGGAGCTCCAGAGACGGGTGCAAGCCGCGGCTGAAAGCGCGGACCCCAGAGACGGGCGTGGGACGCTGGGGCTGCTGCCGCCGCCGCGAGGCCTGTGTGCGAGCGCAGGTCACTGTCCACGCCCCCCCCCTCCACGGAGCCTGTGCAACCCGTCACTGCCGGGGTCCCGGGATCCAGGGAAGGCTTCCCTGCGAGAACGCACGGCGCGCCTCGAGCTGGTGCAACGTCACGCCAGCCTCTGCCGCTGCAGGCTCCACCCGCACTCCGTGCCCCTCCCTGCCCCACGGCCTGAGTGAGCCAGAGTCCCCGAACCGGCTGCTCCTTTAACCCTGTCCTGTCTGAGCGAAGAACAGATGCCCTCCAGCGACCTACACGGAGAGGTGGGGCCAAATCCAAAGCTGAGACACGGGAGCTGTGAGAACAAAGAAGAGAAAGGGAAATCTCTCCCAGCAGCCTCAGAAGCAGCGGATTAAAGCTCCACAATCAACTTGATGTAACCTGCATCTGTGGAATACATGAATAGACAATGAATGATCCCAAATTGAGGAGCCAGGAGTCAGTGCTGTGCCTCTGAGGTGGGAGAGCCAACTTCGGGACACTGGTCCACAAGAGACCTCCCAGCTCCACATAATATCAAACGGCGAAAATCTTCCAGAGATCTCCATCTCAACACCAGCACCCAACTTCACTCAACGACCAGCAAGCTACAGTGCTGGACACCCTATGCCAAACAACTAGCAAGACAGGAACACAACCCCACCCATTAGCAGAGAGGCTGCCTAAAAACATAAAAAGTCCAGAGACACCCCAAAATACACCACCAGACGTGGACCTGTCCACCAGAAAGACAAGATCCAGCCTCAACCGCCAGAACACAGGCACTAGTCCCCTCCACCAGGAAGCCTACACAACCCACTGAACCAACCTTAGCCACTGGGGACAGACACCAAAAACAATGGGAACTACGAACCTGCAGCCTGCAAAAGGAGACCCCAAACACAGGAACATAAGCAAAATGAGAAGACAGAAGAACACACAGCAGGAGAAGGAGCAAGATAAAAACCCACCAGACCTAACAAATGAAGAGGAAATAGGCAGTCTACCTGAAAAAGAATTCAGAATAATGATAGTAAAGATGATCCAAGATTCTATTTCCAAGATCCAAAATCTTGGAAATAGAATAGACAAAATGCAAGAAACAGTTAACAAGGACCTAGAAGAACTAAAGATGAATCAAGCATCGATTAAAAACACAATAAATGAAATGAAAGATACTCTAGATGGGATCAATAGCAGAATAACTGAGGCAGAAGAATGGATAAGTGACGTGGAAGATAAAATAGTGGAAATAACTACTGCAGAGCAGAATAAAGAAAAAAGAATGAAAATAATTGAGGACAGTCTCAGAGACCTCTGGGACAACATTAAATGCACCAACATTCGAATTATAGGGGTTCCAGAAGAAGAAGAGAAAAAGAAAGGGACTGAGAAAATATTTGAAGAGATTATAGTTGGAAACTTCCCTAATATAGGAAAGGAAATAGTTAATCAAGTCCAGGAGGCACAGAGAGTCCCATACAGAATAAATCCAAGGAGAAACATGCCAAGACACATATTGATCAAACTGTCAAAAATTAAACACAAAGAAATCATATTAAAAGCAGCAAGGGAAAAACAACACATAACACACAAGGGAATCCCCATCAGGTTAACAGCTGATCTCTCAGCAGAAACTCTATAAGCCAGAAGGGAGTGGCAGGACATAATTAAACTGATGAAGGACAAAAACCTGCAACCAAGACTACTCTACCCAGCAAGGATCTCATTCAGATTTGATGCAGAAATTAAAATCTTTACAGACAAGCAAAAGCTGAGAGAGTTCAGCACCACCAAACCAGCTTTACAACAAATGCTAAAGGAACTTCTCTAGGCAAGAAACACAACAGAAGGAAAATACCTACAATAACAAACCCAAAACAATTAAGGAAATGGGAATAGGAACATACATATCAATAATTACCTTAAATGTAAATGGACTAAATGCTCCCACCAAAAGACACAGATTGGCTGCATGGATACAAAAACAAGACCCATATATATGCTATCTACAAGAGACCCACTTCAGACCTAGAGACATACAGATTGAAAGTAAGGGGATGGAAAAAGATATTCCATGCAAATGGAAATCAAAAGAAAGCTGGAGTAGCAATTCTTATATCAGACAAAATAGACTTTAAAATAAAGACTACTAGAAGAGACAAAGAAGGACACTACATAATGATCAAGGGATTGATCCAAGAAGAAGATATAACAATTGTAAATATTTATGCACCCAACATAGGAGCACCTCAATACATAAGGCAAATACTAACAGCCATAAAAGGGGAAATTGACAGTAACACACGCATAGTAGGGGACTTTAACACCTCACTTTCACCAATGGACAGATCATCCAAAATGAAAATAAATAAGGAAACACAAGCTTTAAATGATACATTAAACAAGATGGACTTAATTGATATTTATAGGACATTCCATCCAAAAACAACAGAATACACATTTTTCTCAAGTGCTCATGGAACATTCTCCAGGATAGATCATATCCTGGGTCAGAAATCAAGCCTTGGGAAATTTAAGAAAATTGAAATTGTATCAAGTATCTTTTCCGACCACAATGCTATGAGACTAGACATCAATTACGGGAAAAGATCTGTAAAAAATACAAACACATGGAGGCTAAACAATACACTACTCAATAACGAAGTGATCACTGAAGAAATCAAAGAGGAAATCCAAAAATACCTAGAAACAAATGACAATGGAGACACGACGACCCAAAACCTATGGGATGCAGCAAAAGCAGTTCTAAGGGGGAAGTTTATAGCAATACAATCCCATCTTAAGAAACAGGAAACATCTCAGGTAAACAACCTGACCCTGGACCTAAAGCAATTAGACAAAGAAGAACAAAAAAACCCCAAAGTTAGCAGAAGGAAAGAAATCATAAAGATCAGATCAGAAATAAATGAAAAAGAAATGAAGGAAACGATAGAAAAGATCAACAAACTAAAAGCTGGTTCTTTGAGAAGATAAACAAAATTGATAAACCATTAGCCAGACTCATCAAGAAAAAAAGGGAGAAGACTCAAATCAATAGAATTAGAAATGAAAAAGGAGAAGTAACAACTGACACTGCAGAAATACAAAAGATCATGAGAGATTACTACAAGCAACTCTATGCCAATAAAATGGACAACCTGGAAGAAATGGACAAATTCTTAGAAATGCACCACCTGCCAAGACTGAATCAGGAAGAAATAGAAAATATGAATAGACCAATCATAAGCACTGAAATTGAAACTGTGATTAAAAATCTTCCAACAAACAAAAGCCCAGGACCAGATGGCTTCACAGGCGAATTCTATCAAACATTTAGAGAAGAGCTAATACCTATCCTCCTCAAACTCTTCCAAAATATAGCAGAGGGAGGAGCACTCCCAAACTCATTCTACGAGGCCACCATCACCTTGATACCAAAACCAGACAAGGATGTCACAAAGAAAGAAAACTACAGGCCAATATCACCGATGAACATAGATGCAAAAATCCTCAACAAAATACTAGCAAACAGAATCCAACAGCACATTAAAAGGATCATACACCATGATCAAGTGGGGTTTATTCCAGGAATTCAAGGATTCTTCAATATACGCAAATCAATCAATGTGATACACCATATTAACAAATTGAAGGAGAAAAACCATATGATCATCTCAATAGATGCAGAGAAAGCTTTCGACAAAATTCAACACCCATTTATGATAAAAACCCTGCAGAAAGTAGGCATAGAGGGAACTTTCCTCAACATAATAAAGGCCATATATGACAAACCCACAGCCAACATCATCCTCAATGGTGAAAAACTGAAACCATTTCCACTAAGATCAGGAACAAGACAAGGCTGCCCACTCTCACCACTCTTTGTCAACTTAGTTTTGGAAGTTTTAGCCACAGCAATCAGAGAAGAAAATGAAATAAAAGGAATCCAAATTGGAAAAGAAGAAGTAAAGCTGTCACTGTTTGCAGATGACATGATACTATACATAGAGAATCCTAAAGATGCTACCAGAAATCTACTAGAGCTAATCAATGAATTTGGTAAAGTAGCAGGATACAAAATTAATGCACAGAAATCTCTGGCATTCCTGTACACTAATGATGAAGAATCTGAAAGTGAAATCAAGAAAACACTCCCATTTACCATTGCAACAAAAAGAATAAAATATCTAGGAATAAACCTACCTAAGGAGACAAAAGACCTGTATGCAGAAAATTATAAGACACTGATGAAAGAAATTAAAGATGATACAAATAGATGGAGAGATATACCATGCTCCTGGATTGGAAGAATCAATATTGTGAAAATGACTCTACTACCCAAAGCAATCTACAGATTCAATGCAATCCCTATCAAACTACCACTGGCATTTTTCACAGAACTAGAACAAAAAATTTAAAAATTTGTTTGGAAAAACAAAAGACCCCGAATAGCCAAAGCAATCTTGAGAACGAAAAACAGAGCTGGAGGAATCAGGCTCCCTGACTTCAGACTATACTACAAAGCTACAGTAATCAAGACAGTGTGGTACTGGCACAAAAACAGAAAGATAGATCAATGGAACAGGATAGAAAGCCCAGAGATAAACCCATGCACATATGGTCACCTTATCTTTGATAAAGGAGGCAGGAATGTACAGTGGAGAAAGGACAACCTCTTCAATAAGTGGTGCTGGGAAAACTGGACGGGGACATGTAAAAGTATGAGATTAGATAATTCCCTAACACCATACACAAAAATAAGCTCAAAATGGATTAAAGACCTAAATGTAAGGCCAGAAACTATCAAACTCTTAGAGGAAAACATAAGCAGAACACTCTATGACATAAATCACAGCAAGATCTTTTTGGACCCACCTCCTAGAGAAATGGAAATAAAAACAAAGATAAACAAATGGGACCTAATGAAACTTCAAAGCTTTTGCACAGCAAAGGAAACCATAAACAAGACCAAAAGACAACCCTCAGAATGGGAGAAAATATTTGACAATGAAGCAAGTGACAAAGGATTAATCTCCAAAATTTATAAGCAGCTCATGCAGCTCAATAGCAAAAAAACAACCCAATCCAAAAATGGGCAGAAGACTTAAATAGGCATTTCTCCAAAGAAGATATACAGACTGCCAACAAACACATGAAAGAATGCTCAACATCATTAATCATTAGAGAAATGCAAATCAAAACTACAATGAGATATCATCTCACACCAGTCAGAATGGCCATCATCAAGAAATCTAGAAACAATAAATGCTGGAGAGGGTGTGGAGAAAAGGGAACACTCTTGCACTGCTGGTGGGAATGTGAATTGGTACAGCCACTATGGAGAACAGTATGGAGGTTCCTTAAAAAACTAAAAATAGAACTACCATATGACCCAGCAATCCCACTACTAGGCATATACCCTGAGAAAACCATAATTCAAAAAGAGACATGTACCAAAATGTTCATTGCAGCTCTATTCACAATAGCCCAGAGATGGAAACAACCTAAGTGTCCATCATCAGATGAATGGATAAAGAAGATGTGGCACATATATACAATGGAATATTACTCAGCCATAAAAAGAAACGAAACTGAGCTATTTGTAATGAGGTGGATAGACCTAGAGTCTGTCATACAGAGTGAAGTAAGTCAGAAAGAGAAAGACAAATACCGTATGCTAACACATATATATGGAATTTTAAAAAAAATGTCATGAAGAACCTAGGGGTAAAACGGGAATAAAGACACAGACCTACTTGAGAATGGACTTGAGGATATGGGGAGCGGGAAGGGTAAGCTGTGACAAAGCGAAAGAGAGGCATGGACATATATACACTACCAAACGTAAGGTAGATAGATAGTGGGAAGCAGCCGTAGATAGATAGTGGGAAGCAGCCGCAGAGCACAGGGAGGTCAGCTCGGTGCTTTGTGACCACCTGGAGGGGTGGGATAGGGAGGGTGGGAGGGAGGGAGACGCAAGAGGGAAGGGATGGGGGAACAGATGTATATGCATGACTGATTCACTTTGTTATAAAGCAGAAAGTAATAAAAAAAAAAAGAAAGAAAAGTCTTGTTATGACGGTGGCTATAACTTCTCCTGATCTAAATCTGTAGTAAACTCTACGTGAAATGAAAAAAAAAAAAGAACTTATCTGAGGCATCTCTGCTTTGTGTCTTGGCCGCTGGGTTTTCCTAGAGCTTTCTGTTAAAAACCCCTATAGCTTTCTCATGAGATTCTCCACTAATTACCTTATCCAATTCAGTGAGAGACCCGATTAACTTTTCAAATTCATCCTTTTGCATAAAACCTTTTGTATATTGAGTGCAGTGTGTGTGTGCATATGTTTGTTCCATTTTGACATGTTTGTTCTCTTGTCTGCTCTGATTGGTCACACATGCACATAGCAGGTTGGGTGTCATACACACAAATAGCTTTTTACCCTTAGTGGAAGGAAAGCCTACGCCACATTATTTTAAGCCTAGATTATTCTTCACATCTGCAGAGCATATTTACAAGGGTCTTCACATACACTGCCATCTCATTTAAAATGCTGCTCCCCTGTGGCATAGCTAGAGTGGAAATAATTGACCTGTTTTCAGATAGACTTGGAAGAAATGGACTGATTTTCCGGATGTTGCCAAATTGAAGCTTCCAGTCCTCATACTCCATAAACTCTCTGCAACCAAAATTTTAGGGTGTGATCTGGTTTTTTGTTTGTTTTGTTATTCCAGTTCTGATAATAGTTCCTTTCTTATATTCAGAGTTTCTAGAAATAAATATCTTAAAATACATAATATTGCATGAGAGTTTACAATCTAAAATCCAACACTTCATACTCTACTTCCTACTCTGACGTCTCTTCATTTCTGATCAGAGAACATTTTTCTATTTACAGCAAAGTAGAACACTTGATCATAAAAACGGTTCAAAGATATTGTTACTAATTAGTCACAAGATTTCAAAATCACCTTCCATTATGGGGCTTCACTGGCTTGCTCGGAAGACCACACACTTGGTAAGGTATGCATCCCACGTGGACAAAACCTGTAGGCAGAGGCTGACTGTTTTCTCTGTTCAACAGTTTTATAATCTGTAAACAACAATTGCTGTAAAGCCAGCCATTCTTCATGAGACAAACTGTGCATCTTTAGTTTTTCAGACAATTTTAGATCCTTGATTTCATCATACAAAGAAAAGAGAACCACCTAAATCAAAGGACATGGAGGATGGTTGGAGAATCTTTCTTGCACCAAAAGACATTCCTGCCGGCTTCTCAAGAGCACCACGTTTTAGGTATTTACATTACTCACAATTATACAACACAACCGTTTACGGGTGAATGTTTCTCTGATTTGGAGAGTTCATCTATGACTCTGTAAATTCTCCTTGTTATACCTGGAGTAGTGTGGTGCAAGTTTGCCTACTTTGTTTTATACCTAATATTAAATATTAGCATAGTTGGTTAGTGAACATACCAATCAGAAAGAGCTGGTTAATGAATCCAAGAGTAGCTTCATTAGGTGTGACCCCGCGTTTGCAATTGCCTGGTATCGTAAAGCTCCATTACACTGTTGCCCTTGGTTTCTGTTCACAGGGTTTCAAGTCCTCTCCTCTTCATTGTCCTTCAAGACATCCTCTATCATGTCCATTGTATGCTTATCTGAAGCTCTATAGCTCTGTCTTCACTTCTGTGTTCACAGCAGGATTTAAAGACAAAAGTTTATAAAATGCAAGTATAAATCTAAGTTGTGAGGAAAGAAACTAAATCATTCCCTTTAGAGTCGTTGCTAGTTCTGTTTTTTAAAAAAATCATCACTTAGAAATATTACTGGATTTGTTCCACCTAGGAATGCCAATTCTTTGTGTTATTTTATATCTCTTAGCAAAAGTTATGGGGAGTCCTCTTCACTCCTTTGAAATGCAGAAAGGAAAATGCCCAACAATTAGACTTCAGTGTGATCTTCTAGAAGTTACTCAAAAAATTCCTAGTGTGTCCTCCCATGAGCTTCCAATTTCTAATTCTCATTCAGTTTCATCTCTTCTCACTCGCTGAGGTCTATTTGACATATTTTGGCACTTTTCAAGTGTGTTGTTTGTATCCAGAGTACCCACACTGTGTACTTCTTAAGATTCCCCAGTGAAAGCATCTAGGAAAATTGTACCAGCCTAGGGCTTCATCGCTAGGACTTGAACCTCACTTAGAAGCATGGGTTATTACAATTTAAGAGCTCAAAAACAATATTTCCCAAGGCCGAGATCTTTATTTAATGTTAGGACAACTCAAAACAAGACCTGCCCCATAAAGTATTTGGAAAATGATTAATCAGCATTGTACACACCCAGATTTCTGTTTATTCCTTTTATTAAAAGCAAAAGGGATTAACTACTTTTGTGAGCCATTTATCCCCTTTGTAACTGGGCCAATATGCATCCGTAGTATTGCTTTGTCATTATAGTTTATTCTCTTCCTTTTCATTCTGAAGTGTACTTCTACGTAGATGAGAATAGTGTATTTTATTTTTCTCAGACCTGTGGGCTCTCCAGTTCATTTCCCTGAATTGATTATCAGCCAGAAGAGGTAAACTGTCATTGACAGGCCTTTTACCCCCCTGGTACTCCTCAGTTGACAGTTAAAGTTAAAATCTGAATTTGAAGAATAGGAAAGCCTAAAAAAATTAATGATTTACTGAAATCAGAGGCAGATATGTATATTTATACAAAGGTGTTCTCATCCTCAAGGAATAAGCTTGGGTTCCCTGATGAGAGATGTTCATGGAAAACCAGATACAATTAGAAGGAGCCTAGGTTAAATCCAAGTCCTACTTGATAAACTGCCTGGATATACTGTATCCTCATTAAAATTGCCAAGAAACAGTCCCTCTCTCTTGTGGCATCCAGGCTCTTTAGCTGATTTTTGGTTTCCATCCCTGGTGTCTTCTTGATCCCCCTCACTGGTCAATGCATATTGCACTTGGATGTCTCCTCTTCTAAGCTGGAACTTGCAAGCACTACTGTGAAGATATTTGATGGAGGGACACTCTGAGGCTGAGATTGCAAAGGCAATAATGTTGAACAGTCAGTATGAGTAACGGCAAAAGGAGACTTGCGGGCTGTCAAGGCCCCAGGAGCTGCCATAGTAAGGTGCCCCAGCTAGAGGCCCCTGGTGTTCTTCGGCCCATCACCATCCTTTACACAGCTCTGTTTGGTTACAGTTATTACCATCACATCATTCCATCAGTAGGTGAAAATGGAGGCTTGCTGAGTGAAGCAGGTGGCCTATGGTCACACAGCTACTGATCCACAGAACCATGTTTAGATCCAGACCCTCTCACTCCAGATTGGTGATGCCCAGCCACAGTCATGAACTGCTTCTGAGTCCAAAAGGATCAATGGGAATTAGTTTTCATGGAAGAGGAGGGTTGCATTTGAGGCAGAGAGAATAACGTTTCCAAAGGCTGATAGGCATGGGATCCTCTAGCACATGCAGAGTGTGACAAATAACTTAGTATAATTAGAAGCCAATGGGTGAAGTGACCCAAGATCAAACAATTATCCAAACTGATACTGACACTGCTCTGACTCTCAGGTTAAGACTGAAACCTGCTGTGGGCAGTGTGTGTGTGTGTGTTTGAACATGCATGTGTACGTGCATGTGTGTGCACTGAGGGGAGAGTACACTGAATAAAGAGATGGAATGTGGCATGATTGCAGAATAAGACTGATTGAGGAAGAATCTTCCAAAAACAGGATCGCAGCTGCTGAGTCTGCTTTATTTGTCCCACTGGGCCAGTTACAGGATCATCCACCATCTCAGGAAATAACTGTTTTGTGGTGAATCATTTCTGGTAGATGCTCAATAAATAATGGATTCAGACTTTATCTTAACTTTCCTCCATCAACATCCCTGTCCCCGCCTTTTCCCCATGTTCACCTGGCAAAAGGTGCAGAAGGAGAGTTAAAATAAATATGCAGAATTAGGAGATAGCTCTTTATTGACTCTCTGAGAGAGGCCCTGAGAAGCCCCAAGTGTCACCACACCCTTAAGTAAGTAAAACTGCTGAATCAGTGAGAATAAGCTCTCTCTCCCCTCCACCCAGTGTTCTCAGCCAGCCCCGTAGCACGCTTGGTTCTCGAATGCCAAGGTCTTCCTATACCTCCAGCTTGTTTGCATGCTCTATTACCATCAGCAAAGAACTTCTCTTTAACTAGGAGAGCCCTGATCAGGTTTCTGCCAATCAGCTACTCTGAACAGGACTGTACAAGCCCAGACTAGATCCAAGTAATTAATGGGAGGCGGTAAAATAATTAAGGAATAAATCACAATAGGCAGTGTTGCCTCAGGGGCCAGGTGGGAAAAAAAGGAGTTATTTATTTCCTCAAGGAGTTCAAGTGGCCCCATTACTCCTTAATCTGCTAATCTCCAGGTAAAACTGTGGGGTTAGTACCTCCCACTTCCATGAAGATAAGGCAGTGTGTACAAAGAGGGTCTGCACTGAGGTGGAACTCCAAGGACTCTTAGCAACTTTTTTTGTGTATGTTTGCTACTTTACTGAGTTGGACACATGCAATGGAGTTTCAATGTGACTCCATTGTGTGGGGCTGAAAGCACTCTGATAAATCAAAACACAAGTGTAGTACTTAAGAGTACCGGGTATAAAGACTTGGAAAACTAATCTAGTTTGAAAACACTCTGATTTGGCTAAATTCCAATTGGTAGTGGAAAGTTATGTCACAGTAGGTGAGCAGCTGCTCTGGTTTGCCCAGGACTGTCCTGGATATTTGGGATGATTGGCCACCCAGACGGACACAGTCAAGAATGTACTGATAGCATATAGTATAATGACTATAGTTAACAATACTGGATTGTATATTTGAAAGTTGATAAGATTGTAGATCTTAAAACTTCTTATCATAAGAAAAAAAATATAATATGTGAGGTGATGGACATCAACTAAATTTATGGTGGTGATCATTCTGCAATGTATACAAATATAAAATCATTATGTTGTACACAAACTTGTACAATGTTATATGTCAATCATAGCTCAATAAAACTGGGAAAAAACCAGAGTTAAATTAAAAGTATGAATTTAATTTAAATTAAATTTAAATTAGAACACTGATTTTATTACAGAAAAAGCTCCTAACCTAGAAAATAGTGTTCCTTGGAAATTAGAACTAAAATTGAGTGAACAGAAAGAAACCAACTTATGGAGGCCTTAGGTGATAGGACTTGTCTCACCTGTGAGCAAGATGTGGGGCTGGACCAATCACTGCCAGCGTTGAATGTTACCTAGGACAGGCAGAAGTTAAGTAAACAGTCCACTGTTTCCTTTGTGGGTCATTGTTTCTTTCATTTTCACTTCTGACTCTGATCTAAAGCTGGAAGAGTTACCAGTTCAATTGTCACTGTTAGTATAGTAAAACTCTACAATTATTCAATGAATAGGATCCAAAAAATTCACCTGTGTGAAATATGGAGTCTTGTCTTTGCAAGGTAAATGAAAAGTAATTTGCTGTTCATCATTACCATGACAAAAAGCACAAAAATAACAACACTAAAACTTATGCTGTTTACAACTGCATTACATCTGAAGTAATCAAGCGCTAGTCCCTTTCTAGCCACCCCTTCCCCCAAAGATGAGGACTTTAGCCATCCCCACATGAGCAGAATGGCTGGATGGAGGATGGGAGACAACAGTGTTATATCTAAATTCCATCACAAGAGGTTTTACTGCTTTTCTACTTTTGTAGATGAAAGAAGACTGAGCACTAGATGACTGTGACCAAGCCAGTTCACCACTCTGGGCTTCATTACATTTCATTTGTAAAATAGGAAATTAGAATGAGTCGTTTAAATCATTTTTCAAAGAGAATCCTTATTTAGAAAATAAATGAAACTGGTGCACTGCTGATTGAAGGGGGCTGGGAGTGCAGCCCATCCCTTAGTCCCTAGCCCCTCAACCATGGCTATGCTCCTTCAGATTGAAACAGCAGCACTTCCACATCTGAAATCTGAGATTTGAGCCATGTTAGGCACTTCTCTACACTCATTCTATTATGGTTTAATATTTAATTAAAAGACACACATTGTGTTTACTCATTACACAAGTTTGCCTCCATCCACCAGGCTGTCGAAGACTCAACCCTTCATTTCTAAGAATTACATCCCATTTCCTGGAGCCTGTTCCCTTTGGCTCCACTGTCAACTTGTCACCTGCGGCTGGGGGAGAGATGTGCTCAGAAGTTAAAGATGTATTGGGCGAAGCTTTGCATGGTCCAGATTGGCAGTGGGCCAGGCAGTGAGGAGACTCAGCCACTGTGGGCCTGAGACCCACACGTGTGGTGCTACTACAGAACTACCTGCCTCAGTGTGTAGACACACTATATTCCAAAGTCTGCAAATCACAGAAACAAAAGTACTTTACAGTTCTATGTGCTCATCCAGAAAGAGATGTCCTCCTAATCCCCACATTTGAGGCACCTGTGTTAAATCAAGATGACAGTGCAAAAATGAGGAGAGACCAGAACCAGGTCTGCTGCTGCCACTGTGTTCAGCCACTCGCCATCCATGCTGCTTCAGGATTGTCCTCACCTGTGTGACAGGAGGGCAAAGAGAAATGAGGTGTTAGCTGTGCTACCTACTGCTCACAGCCAGCCAGCAAATGCTGGGTTTAAAAAAGCTCAGGCAGGAGATCTTGATCATTAGCTATGACGAGGGCTGGCAGGGGAGCGTGTTCATTTCTAATTTACCAATGCATAATATGAGATGTTAAAGTTTGAAATGTGGTGATTTTTTCCTCTCACAAAATGTTTCTTTAAAAAAAAGCCCTCTTATCTTAGGTGCCAGTGACATTAGCTATGACCCTGATAATTTGAGAAAATTTTGAAAATGAGCTATGTGAACCAATAGCTTCAAAAGTGACACTTAGATAAATAATGTCTTTCTATATAAAAGTAAAACCATTGCTTAAGTGGGCAACATTCTTGTCTCTCAGTGAGTTAATAGAATGGCTGTCTGGATACACTGTGGCCATAGGAACTTGCTGGACTCCTGGAGGGCAGGAAAATGCGCTTCTGAGGTATCCTGGTGCGTTTGAAATCCACAAATGGCAGAAGTGCTCCTGGCTTTTGGACCCTAGATCAAAACCCGTGAGTCATCACTCTTGATCCCACTCAAAGTCTTCTTTCTCCAGAATTTCCAGGTGGAAAGGTCCATAAAAAGCATGATGTAGATAATTTTAAAGGTTATTAGAACATGTTTCTCTTCAAAGACTGACCTCAGTGTCTATAGGCAGTGCTTCTTTTCTTGCTGAATAGCTGATAAAACGTGCCTTTCAACAAAAGGCACACTACAGCACATGTTTTTCTTCTATACCCTTTACCTCAACGATATTCCCATTACTTCTGAAAGCTCCTTTCAGTCCAATCTTGTCAACACAGCTGATACTTAGCAAGGAACTGTTGCATTCCAGGTTCCAGAAAACTAAATGTTTTGTGTGCTTGTTATTATTCATCAGATACAACTGACAAGGCCATGAGAAAGTGTTACTCATGCTGCGACTTAAGCTGAGAAACACCAAGTGACCTCCCAGGGCCACACAGCTGCTAGGGGCAGAATCATGGCTTAGACCTGGATCTCAATAGCTGCCGAACACAGAAATGAACTAGGCTCAAGAACCTACTCAAGCCAACCATTCTCTTCCTAAGGAAAATCTTCATGTGAATTTTAAACTTCAAACACTTTTAGAGTGGCAGGCAGGAATCTAGAGCTGAACCATGCATGAGCACACCAGCTTGTTACTGCTGCCCCCGCAATCTCTGACGTGTTCCTGCACAGAAGAAAGAAACAGACATAAAGAGGTGCAGTGAGTGCCCAGACTGTTTAGGAGACACTGGGGTGGCAGACAGACATGTCTGAGGTGGGAACACATGGGCTGCCTCTTCAAGAGTAAAGAAGGAATTTGTCCCAGAACAGAAAGGTATTTGGAGTTAGAGTACAATGCCCAGAATGAGTGAGAGATTATATCACATTTGGGGGCTGCTATTCCATAGGTATGGCTACAAGGAAAGTGACAAGAAAGAGTGGAAACAACTGAGGCTGGATGTGAAGGTAGGGCTAAAATGATGGAAAACCTGCACAGAACAGGTGTTGGAGCAAAGACAAGTCCTGAAGTAAGGCCTGCTCCCACCTACTACACGCAGTTCCCTGCTAAAAGATGTGTGATCCATAGGCTCTGCAATAGCACAGCTACTTTGTAACCAGACGTATTCAATACAAAGGAAAATAATGTCTTGGAAATGGTGCAACTGGGCAATTCTGGAAGCACTGAAAACCACCTTTACTAAGTAAGACAACATGAAAATAGAAACTTAGAAAACCTATCTATTAAGTAGATAACTTCAGTGTCAGAGATCTAAGAAGAGTTTCAGCAGCTCATAATTCTACCATGATCTCTCCCCAAGCACAAATCATACAGAAAGATGCTTTTGTAATCACAGCTTTTTCTTCTATTTTTGGTGGTGATGGGAGTATGGGGGTGGGCGGGTGCTTCAAGTCCACCGAATGTTTCAACTTTATTGTTTCTCCTCTTCTGTGATTTTTGAACACAGCAGCCTTTGTCAGTTCAAACACTATGAGTTTTCTCTTTTTTAAGTAAAAATTTATAATAAACTTTCAACTAAAAATGCAACAAATCTGAAACTTTGTATTCTGCAGAAGCAAGACGGACAAAGATGCCCTTGTGTTCACTTTTTCTTGCAGCAGCCTTCATCTTGTACACAGCCCCAATGCACACAGCCACTTCTCTGTGGGCTAAACCCAGAGAATTTTTACCTACAACAATCAGATAAGAAAAAGAAATAAAAGGAATCTAAATCGGAAAAGAAGAAGTTAAGCTGTCACTGTTTGCCACTAGATGACATGATACTACATATAGAGAATCCTAAAGGTGCTACCAGAAACCTACTAGAGTTAATCAATGAATTTTGTAAGGCTGCAGGATACAAAATTAATGTACAGATATCTCTTTCATTCCCATACACTAAAGATGAAAAGTCTGAAAGAGAAATTAAGGAAACACTCCCATTTACTCATGCAACAAAAAGAATAAAATACCTAGGAATAAATCTACCTAAGGAGACAAAAGACTTTTACTCAGAAAACTATAAGACACCGATGAAAGAAATCAAAGATGACACAAACAGGTGGAGAGATATACCATGTTCTTGGATTGGAAGAATCAACATTGTGAAATGACTATACTACAGAAAGCAATCTACAAATTCAATGCAATCCCTATCAAACTACCAATGGCATCTTCCAGAAAACTACAACAAATTATTTCCCAATTTGTATGGAAACACAAAAGACCCCGAACAGCCAAAGCAATCTTGAGAAGAAAAACGGAGCTGGAGTAATCAGGATCCCTGACTTCAGACTATACTACAAAGCTACAGTAATCAACACAGTATGGTACTGGCACAAAAACAGAAATATAGATAGATGGAACAGGAGAGAAAGCCCAGAGGTAAACCCATACACATATGGTCACCTTATTTTTGATAAAGGAGGCAAGAATTTACAATGGAGAAATCACGGCCTCTTCAGTAAGTGATGCTGGGAAAACTGGACAGCTACAAGTAAAAGAATGAAATTAGAAGATTCCCTAACACCATACACAAAAATAAACTCAAAATGGATTAAAGACTTAATGTAAACCAGACACTATAAAATTCTTAGAGGAAAACATGGGCAGAACACTCTATGACGTCAATCAGAGCAAGATCCTTTTTGACCCACCTCCTAGAGAAGTGGAAATAAAAACAAAAATAAAAACATGGGACCTAATGAGACTTCAAAGCTTTTGCACAGCAAAGGAAAACGTAAACAAGACGAAAAGACAACCCCCAGAATGGGAGAAAATATTTGCCAATGAAGCAACTGACAGAGGATTAATCTCCAAACTTTACAAGCAGCCCATGCAGCTCAATATCAAAGAAACAAACAACCCAATCCGTAAATGGGCAGAAGACCTATTAGACATTCCTCCAAAGAAGATATACAGATTGCCAGGAAACACATGAAAGAATGCTCAACATCACTGATCATTAGAGAAATGCAAATCAAAATTATAATGAGGTATTATCCCACACAGGTAAGAATGGCCATCATTCAAAAAATCTACAAACAATAAATGCTGCAGAGGTGTGGAGAAAAGGGAACCCTCTTGCACGGTTGGTGGGAATGTAAATTGACACACAGCCACTATGGAGAACAGTATGGAGCTTCCTTAAAAAACTAAAAATAGAACTACCGTATGACACAGCAATCCCACTACTGGGCATATACCTGGAGAAAACCATAATTCAAAAAGAGTCACGTTCCACAGTGTTCATTGCAACTCTATTTGCAATAGCCAGGACATGGAAGCAACCTAAGTGTCCATCAACTGATGAATGGATAAAGAAGATTTTGCACATCTTCAATATAAAATGGAATATTATCAGCCATAAAAAGAAACTAAATTGAGTTATTTATAGTGAGGCGGATGGACCTAGAGTCTGTCATACAGAGTGAAGTAAGTCAGAAAGACAAAAACAAATACTGTATGCTAACACATATATATGGAATCTAAAAAAAGAGAAAAAAATGGTTGGGAAGAAACTACGGGCAGGCAGGAATACAGACGCAGACGTAGAGAATGGACTTGAGGACATGGGGAGGGGGAAGGGTAAGCTGGGACGAAGTGAGAGAGTGGCGTGGACTTATATATACTACCAAATGTAAAATAGATAGCTAGTAGGAAATAGCTGCATAGCACGGGGAGATCAGCTTAGTGCTTTGTGACCACTTAGAGGGGTGGGATAGGGAAGGTGGGAGGGAGACGCAAGAGGGAGGAGAAATCGGGATATATGTATATGTATAGCTGATTCACTTTGTTATACAGCAGAAACTAACACACCATTGTAAAGCAATTATAGTCCAATAAAGATGCTATAAATAAATAAATAAAATAATTTATACCTCCCCCAAATTAAATATTTTTAAAAATAAATAAATAAAATAGAGTACTCAATAACATGGTAACTCTAAACCTAAGTATTTTCAATACTACAGCAAATGTAAATGGATTAATGTCTCCTATTAAAGTGTAATTTTTTATATTATGTGCAACTAAAATTTTTTCCCAATATACAGGTAAAATAAAAGAATTACATTAGAAAGGAGAAAACATTCCATGTATTTAAAAACAGTAAAACGATAAGCATATAATATGCATCTTAGATAAAGTAGTGTTTAAGTTCAGAACAATTTGTCATTACTATAACTAGTATTATTATCCCAATTTCTTAAAAATATTTCAATACTTTTTCTATTTGAAAAAATATTTTAATATTATTTCCTTTGCTCTTTTGTGGTCTAATACATGGTAAGTATTTAGCTGCTAACATAACTTAAAAATATATGTTGTTTTTTTACAGCCAAACAAAACTGAATCAAGAAGAAATAGATAACTTGAACAGACTGATCACTAAAAGCAAAACAGAATCTGTAATTTACAAAAACTCCCTACCAACAAAAATCCAGGATCAGATGGTTTCACAGGCAAATTCTACCAAATATACAAAGCAAAACTTACACTGATTCTTCTCAAACTCTTTGAAAAGATTGAAGAGTAAGGAATACATCCAATGACATTCTATGAAGCCACCATCACCCTGATATCAAAACCAGATGGGGGGGACTTCCCTGGTGGCACCGTGGTTAAGAATCCATCTGCCAATGCAGGGGACATAGGTTCAAGCCCTGATCCGGGAAGATCCCACATGCCGTGGAGCAACTAAGCCTGTGTGCCACAACTACTGAGCCTGTGCTCTACAGCCCACAAGCCACAACTACTGAGCCTGATAGCCACAACTACTGAAGCCCACGCACCTAGAGCCCATGCTCTGCAAAAAGGAAGCCAGTGCAGTGAACAGCTCGCACACCACAACGAAGAGTAACCCCCACGCGCCACAACTAGAGAGAGCCCGTGCACAGCAACGAACACCCAATACATCCAAAAATAAATAAAGAAAGAAATTTACTGAAAAAAAAAACCACAGATGGGGACTTTTCTGGTGGTCCTGCAGTTAAGATTTCGCCTTCCAGTACAGGGGGTGTGGGTTCAATCCCTAGTGGTGGAGCTAAGATCCCACATGCCTCACAAGTAAGAAACCAAAACATAAAACAGAAGCAACAATGTAACAAATTCAATAAAGACAAAAAAAAAAAAAAAAAAAAAACACAGAGAAAGACACTACCAAAAAAGAAAACTGCAGGCCAATATCTCTGATAAATATGGATGCAAAAATTCTCAACTGAATATTAGAAAACTGAATCCAACAACACATAAGAGGATCATACACCATGATCAAATTTGATTCAACCCCGTGTCACAAAGTTGTTTCAACATATGCAAATCAATCAACATGATACACTCCATCAACAAAGGAAAAACACAAAACAAATGATCATCTCAATAGATGCCGAAAAAGCATTTGAGAAACTTCAACATCCATTCATGATAAAAACGCTTACCAAAATGGGTATAAAGGAAACATATCTCAACATAATAAAAGCTATTTATGACAAACCCACAGCCAATATAATACTCAATGTTCATGACAAAATATCAAAGAAGCATGGAAAAGTGATGGAGGAGATGGAGAAACTTCTCAGTGTGCAGATGCAGGATCAACATCAGTGCTAAATCCTGCTCAGATTAATGGTGACTCAAGAGAAAGCTAAAAGCCTTTATGAAGACTTGAAGAAGAAACACGGGAAAGAATCAGAAGGCATATTTTTTAATGCCAGCCATGGCTGTTTTCATCGGTTCAAGGGTAGAGCCAACCTCAACAAGGTAAAAGTAAGTGGAGAGGCAGCAGGTGCAGATAGGGTAGCTGTCCAGGAACTTCCTGAAACACTTTGAGAAATTACTGATAATGGTGTGCATTTACCCAACCAGGTGTTTAATGTGGATGAGACACAACTGTACTGGAAGAGGATGCCAGACCGAAGTTACATCAGTAAGAAGGAAAAGTTGATGCCGGGCTGTAAAGCAGCAACGGATAGGCTAACTGTTGTTTGGTGGCAATTCTTCCAGTGATATGAAGCTGAAGCCTCTCTTAGTTCATCATTCAGAGAACCCAAGAACCCTTAAAAACATAGCGAATGACTCTCTTCCTATTGTGTGGAAGCATAACCCCAAATCCTGGATTACACAGGCCACGATCCAGGACTGGTTTTGCCACCACTTTATCCCAGATGTAGAGAAATATTGCTCCGAGAAGGACGTCCCAGAAAAACATTCTTTTGCTGCTCGACAATGCTCTGGGCCACCCCCCATTCATGGATGACTTTTCCCAACGTCAAAGTAGTGCATCTGTCACCGAATACTGCATTGCTCATCCATCCTATGGACCAGGGAGTTATAGCAACTTTCAAGAAATATTATTTATGTCACACTTTTTGTGAGGCAGTAAAGGTAAGTGACAAATCAGGAAGAACCTAGGGACAACTTTGGAAGGACTATAACATCTACAAGGCCATAAAAAACATTGGCTTTGCATGGTGTGAGTGTATGGTGGTCACCATGAATGGGGTTTGGAAGAACCTTTGCCCACAGTTTGTTCATGATGTTTGTGGATTTGAGAAGGTAGATCAGAAGTCTGAAGAGGTCTTCAGCAATGTAGTGACCCTCAGCGAGAAGCTGGAGCTAGATCTTCAAGAGGACAATTTCATTGAACTCCTTGCTGTGCAACATGAGGAGCTTACTGATGGAATTGGAGGTGCAGAGAAAGGATGAAGAGGGACAGGAGGAAGAAGAAGTAACTGAAGAACTGAAGAGATTCACGACACAGGAAATGGCAAGGGAATCTTCTAAATTTGAGGAGGCACTGTAAGTTTTTGAGGCACAGGGCTCGAACCTACAATGGTACCCAAAGGTGGCAGCAGCCATTCAGAATGCAAACCAGTGCTACCGTGTCATCATCTATGATGAGAAGAAACGAGCTACAACCCAGACATCAATGGAGCATTTTTTCAAGAGGGTAG
Organism: Mesoplodon mirus; assembly: GCF_964341445.2. Classification (NCBI taxonomy): domain Eukaryota; kingdom Metazoa; phylum Chordata; class Mammalia; order Artiodactyla; family Ziphiidae; genus Mesoplodon; species Mesoplodon mirus. The sequence goes on along the minus strand of NC_138990.1, from coordinate 24,802,118 downwards.
ATAGAATTAAATCCAGCAAGGAACCAGAACCTGTGTCATCAATGTCAGGTATGAGTGAAATTGGAGCTTGCCCCCTCTCTCCCACTGCTGATAATCCTTCACCTCTACCATCTCCCACCTCCTCTCCCTCCTCCAATCAGTAACTCTTCTCGCCTGTTCCCTTGATGCCAGCCCCAGTATCCCAGCTGTTGTACTGTATTACTGTACTTTTCAAGTTACTGTACTGTAAGGCTAAAAATGTTTTCTTTGTTTTTGTGTTTGCTTCTTATGTATTGTTTCTGTGAAAAGTATTATAAACCTATTACGGTACAATACCGTATAGCCGACTGTGTAACCTGGGTAGCTCGGCTAACTTTGTTGGACTTACAAACAAATTGGACTTACAAACGCACTCTTGGAACACACCTTGTTCATATGTAGGGGACTTACAGTAAAAGCAAAAAAGAAACAGGAACTAATGAAACTTATAAGCTTTTGCACAGCAAAGGAAACCATAATCAAAATGAAAATACAACCTATGGGCTGGGAGAAAATACTAGCAAATGATGAGACTGACAACGGCTTAATTTACAAACTATACAAAGAGCTCATACAACTCAATAACAATAGAACAAATAACTCAATGGAAAAATGGGTAGAAGACCTAAATAAACATTTCTCTAAAGAAGACATACAGATAGCCAATAGGCACATGAAAAGATGCTAATCATCACTAATTATTAGAGAAATGCAAATCCAAATTACAATGAGGTATCACTTCACACTGATCAGAATGGCCATCATTAAAAAAATCTACAATTAACAAATGCTGGATGGGGTATAGAGAAAAGGGAACCCTTCTACACTGTTGGTGGCCATGTAAGTTGGTGCAGTCACTATGGAAAACAGTATGGAGGTTCCTCAAAAAAACTATAAAGAGAGTTGCCATATGATCTAGCAATCCCACTTGTGGACATATATCTAGACAAAACTATAATTCAAAAAAATATATAAAACCCTATGTTCATAGCAGCACTATTTATAATAGCCAAGACATGGAAACAACCTAAATGTTCTTTGAAAAATGAATGTATAAAGAAAGTGTGGTATACGTATACAATAGATATTACTCAGACATAAAAAAGAATGAAATAATGCCATTTGCTGCAACATGGATGGACATAGAGATGATACTAATGATACTAATGATAGTGAAGTAAGTCAGAAAGAGAAAGGAAAATACCATATAATATCACTTACATGTGGAATCGAAAACAGGACACAAATGAACATGTCAGCAAAACAGAAACAAACACACAGATATAGAAAACAGAGTTGTGGTTGCCAAGGAGAGAGTGATGGAAAGATTGGGAGTTTCAGAATAGCAGAAGCAAACTATTCTCCATAGGATGGACAAGCCACAAAGCCCTACTGTATAGCAGAGGAAACTATATTCAGTACCCTGTGATAAACCATAATGGAAAAGAATATATATATATATATGTATATATATATATATATGAATGAATCACTTTGCTGCACAGCAGAAATTAATACAATAATGTATAAAGGCTGCAGAGGGTGTGGAGAAAAGGGAACCCTCCTGCACTGTTGGTGGGAATGTAAACTGATACAGCCACTATGGAGAACAATATGGAGGTTCCTTAAAAGCTAAAAATAGAACTACCATATGACCCAGCAATCCCACTACTGGGCATATACCCGGAGAAAACCATAATTCAAAAAGATACATGTACCACAATGTTCACTGTAGCACTATTTACAATAGCCAGGACATAGAACCAACCTAAATGTCCATCGACAGATGAATATAGAAAGAAGATGTGGCCTATATATACAATGGAGTATTACTCAGCCATAAAAAGGAACAAAATTGAGTTATTTGTAGTGAGGTTGTTGGACCTAGAGTCTGTCATACAGAGTGAAGTACGTCAGAAAGAGAAAAACAAATACCGTACATGAACACATACATATGGGATTCAGAAAAATGGTACTGATGAACCTAGTGACAGGGCAGGAATAAAGACACAGATGTAGAGAACGGACTTCAGGACACAGGGCTGAAGGGGAGACAGGGACGTAGTGAGAGAGTAGCACTGACATATATAGACGACCAAATGTAAAAGAGCTAGTGGTAAGCTGCCGCATAGCACAGGGAGATCAGCTCGGTGCTGTATGTCCCCCACAGGGGTGGGATAGGGAGTCTGGGAGGGAGCCTCAAGACGGGGGGATATGGGGATATATGTATACATATAGGTGATTCACTTTGTTGTAAAGCAGAAACTAATACAGTGTTATAAAGCAATTATACTCTAATAAACATGTATTTTAAAATACCACAACGTTGTAAATCAACTACACTAGAAAATATTTCTTAAGTGAAAAAGATTTTTTGAATGTAAGTTTTATTGTGTGTGTGTACCACAGGTTCAATATATATGAATTATGTCAAATTGATTACATTGTTTTTCAAAATAAAGAATTTTTGAAATTCTACATCAGCTGCATAATATAAATGCAGAAAAACTATATTATTTTTTTCTAAAGTTCAGAAATAGACCTTTTGCTCAATCGGTATACTATAAACCACTAACTGTTAAAAAGGGATTCGTGACCTCTTCCTTCCAAAAAAATATTTCTGCACTCACACAAGTTTAATAGAATGTTCCGCCATGAACTGGCTTCCCACCTTAGAGACACGAGATTTGCATCCTGAAATCTCTTTCTTGCAAAAATGTCCAATTAGCATCCTAGCATTATAGAAAAGAAATGCTTTTTTCCATCTCAAATTACATACAACTTTATCAAGACATCATGTATCTTTTCTTTTTTCCACACACACAGACTGCATTTTTTTACAAGAGAAAAATCAGCTGACACCAAGCATTGTAAATGGATGACCACAGCAAAAGCAACAATGATTGTAATTCCCAAACACGAAACACACTCGTACTATTGTCATAATATTGACATTCAGTCCAGGAATCCTCCACCGTAACAGCTCCTTTATTTTGCAGTGAAAGACATCATGGTTTTGTTTTGTTTTGTTTTGTTTGCGGTATGCGGGCCTATCACTGTTGTGGGCTCTCCCATTGTGGAGCACAGGATCCGGACGTGCAGGCTCAGCGGCCATGGCTCACGGGCCTAGCCGCTTCGTGGCATGTGGGATCTTCCTGGACGGGGGCACGAACCCGTGTCCCCTGCATCGGCAGGCGGACTCTCAACCACTGCACCACCAGGGAAGCCCTACATCAGCCCGACATCATATATATTGAAATTATCAGCACTCACCTGAGATCTTCAAAAATCAACAGAAACATAATTTTGTGCTCTCTTTCATTTATTCTGGTTCTAAGTGGTCATTTCTAAACGAAAGTATTTAAGTATGTTAACGTCATCTTATAACATCATGTTTCAAATGACTACCGTCTCTCCAAAGATGCAATATGAGGAACTCGTAAGTAGGCTCTCCAAAGTTTTACTCTCTGAATCTGTATTACACTTCTGCTGAAATTCACACTGTTCATTATTCTCTGAGAATATTCTTTTTCTTGTATGTCCATCTCACATGCTCTTTCATTTCATGAAGTTTTTCCCTACAATTTTATGCCTAGTTTATTTCTAAGAAAATGCATTATTCCAGATTGATATTTATAGACACAAAGACTTCTATATAATTCTCTGAGAGTTTCAAGAACTCCTTATTCTTTTTTTTTAAATACCTAGATTCTGAAGCTCTCCACAAAGCATTACTAAAATTGTATTTACATAAGTATCTACATATTAATCACACATTAATGCGTTTACAATTGTATTATGCTTTATTGCTAATTTTGGAGCATAAACGTAGCTGTCTTATTTACCACCCTCTTGGAAATAACTTTAACATTTGCACTTAGGACTTGAAAGAGAATGGATAAATAAAAACCTGAAGAATATGCAAATACAATTTATATATTTCTCATAAAATTAGGTGATTATCTAACCTTTATCCAGAAAAAAGAAGAGCCCACATACTCTGCAGTCATGATACTCGAGAATGTGTGGTCCTCCAGCAGGAAAACATGCAGTAATCCACGTGGCAGAGTTTACCTGTGACCAGCTGGGGTTAGTGTCCTATGCATTCCTTACATGCAACATATCAGGAGTGGCCAAAGTGAATTTGTCAGTTGTGGCAATAAGTATAATGAAGATTTGTAGCAGGTCATGCTCATATATGCAGCACAGGTACAATCAACATTTGCTACATTGTATGTAGATCTAAATCTGTATCTGTTACCTTGTCTTTAACGAGGAAATGTCAGAACTGACTTACCAAAAAAAAGTGTTTTGTTTGTTTGTTTCTTTTAATTACAGTCACGGTGAGTAAGACATAGCTCAGAACAACTAATGTGACTTAGTGATTCTCTCATCAGGAAATGCAGTTTCTACTTCCCTGTTTATTCTCCACATCTTGTAGTAAGTTAAGTTTCAGTGAAAGATAAATCTACAGGCTGAAAAGAAAAGAAAACTTACATGTGTTGATAAGATCATTCTGACAGGTTTTACCACGTATGTCAGTGTTTCTGGTGATGGACACAAGCTAGAGCTCCCTACTCTGACATTTTCACTGATGTCATTCCCCTTGATCCTCAATTTGAAAGTGGATAAAAATGTTTTCTATGTTTTCTTCTTTAAGAAATTAAATAAAGAATGCTGTCTAGACATGATCCTCTAATGACTTTCAGTCAGCGGTCATCAAGAGAAGAAAAGCACAGAATCTCATCCCCACAGAAGGGTGACATTCGGTCAGGTAAGAAAATTCTCCCCAAAATCAGAGCTTCATCTTTAACATTCAATCAAAGGCTTTCACAGGTTCTTCATACTCTGCCCTCAGCCTTACCATATGGGATTGGCTCTGAGAATCTCACACCAGATGACTGACAAACATGTCATAGTACACTGATCTGGGACCAGATCCTGCCTCTCTTAATGATCTCCCGCAGGGACATTGCAATATTCTAGGATATTTCCTGGAGCCCTCTACTCTATACAGGTACACTTCCAAGTAGAAACAGAAGCTTTGATTCTCACTGGGACCCCTGCTCTGTCCAACCAACCTCTCTAGAAATATGATGTTCTAATCTCTCCTGATCAGAACATTTCACGGTCTCTCCCTGTGCTAATTTAGTAAAGGTAAAAGAGAAACAAGAAAGGGCAAACTATGCAGGGAGCAATATATAAGATTCCTTTACTTAATGTATTTATCTGATATACACAAATATTGAGAAATATAGATTCATTTCATAATGGTCAAGAAAAGAGGAGGAGGAACCTCCATGCCAACAGTATATATAAATTGGAATCAATCCTGCATAAGCTGCAGTTAAAGCTTAGCTACGAGGTACTAACTCTTCTCATAAAGAAGCAATAGTTCTCCATCATTTGAAGCACACTGAGGACTCAGACAGCTGGACGCTGAGGGTGTAGTCTCCTTACTCGAATTCTGTGCCTGCATCACAGAGCAATGAAATATTCCCAAAGAATTATTAAGGATGAGGTGGGGAGCCGAAATAAAAAAGATGAAACCACAGTCTGCCCTACCATCCGTTCTGCTGGATATTACCACCATCTTGGCCCAGTATGACCTTCCCACTTTTCTCTGGGCCTCCCTACTTCCCACCTCCATCCTCTCATTATATCTTATCTACACTTGGAAACGACTCTAGTTTTTCCACTGATCTTCATCAACAAGCAATCCAAATAGCAACTGTGTATATAACTCCTTAGAAACCTCAGGTCTGACTCAGTAATACATGACCTTCGAAGTCAAAAGTTTTCCTAATTCCCTTTATTATTATTTTTTCCAATTTCCATGTACTTACACTCTCAGGACCTCCACTGTTCTCAGATTCGTCTTCCCTGCAAAATCTGTCAACCTAGACATAGACTTAAGTACCACCCTCTAATTATCTCCTAGGGAATCCAGTTTTTAAAAAAGCCTCAACAAGCCTTATGGACTTTAGTAAAGACTCTTTAAGATAACCCATGGGAGATAGCAGTACACCCACAGATATCTATTTAATGCACCTTCAGAGTAATTTTTTTTTTTTATAAAGTCTCTTCTGGCCAGTGAAGACTCTCGCCTCTTCTTCAACATATGCAGTGTCTCACCCTTCTGATTACTCTCTGCTCTATCCCAGGTCCACTCCCTTTCCTGATACTACATTCTTTCCCAATTTTGTATGTTGGTAAAATCAAATAACATAAAATATAACATGTTAGTTATTATAAAATGCACCGTTCAGTGATATTAAATACATTCATATTATTGGGCAATCAACATCGCCATTTATCTTTCTAATTCTTTTCTAAGTTTTAAAACTGTAACTCTATATCCTTTAAACATAACTTTCCTTTTTGTTCCATAACCACCTGAAAAGCATCATTACCCTCCCAATTTCTATGGTTTTGACTACACTAAGTACCCCATAAAATTGAAATAAGTAGTTGCATTGTTATGACTCACTAAAAGTCACAAAAATGGCATATTTGGTAGCTAAATTTCCTCAGGATTCATCCATGTTGTAGCATATTCCTAGATCTTTTCCTTCTTAACACTGAATAATATTGTATTATATGGGTATACCACACTTTGCTTATCCAGGAACTAGTGGATGAACATTTAGGTTGCTTTCATATTTTAGCTACTGTGATTATTACTGCTCTAAACACTGGAGTACAAATATTACTTTAAGACCTTGATTTCAATTCCTTTGGGTATACCTCATAGTACAATTCCTGGATCATGTAGTAATTCTATTTTTCAATATCTGAAAAATTGCCATACTCTTTTGCAAAGCAGCTGTATCATTCTACATTCCCACTGACAGAGCACAACGCTTCCAACTCCCTCACATCCTCACCAATACTTGTTTTCTGCTTGTGTATGTGTGTGTGTGCTTGTGTGTGTATGCATGCACACAAATATATAAACATGCATTTAGTGATATGGAGCATCTATTCAAGTGCTTAGTCATTTGTACCTCTTTTTGAGGAACCATCTATTCAAGTCTTTTATCCATTTTTGAATCAGGGTGTTTGCTTCTTGTTGAGTTGTAGGAGTTCTCTGTATATTCTGAATAGAAATCTCTTGTCACATAGATGGCTTTCAAATGTTTTCTCCCATCTTGTGGGTTGCCATTTTATTCTGTTTACATTCCTTTGATACACATTTTTTAAAATATGTACTGCAAATTGTTTATTTTTTTGTTAGCTGTACTTTTGTTGTTCCTTCGTTTCATATTGAGGAAATCACTGCCAAATACAATGTCATGAAGCTCTTGTCCTGTGTCTTCTTTTAAGACTTTTTATTTTATTAGGTCTTATATTTAGTTTTTTGATATGTTTTCATTAATTTTTGCATATGATGTTAGGTAAGGGTCCATCTTCCTTCTTTTGCATGTTGACAACAAGACTTCTCAGCATCATTTGTTGAAAATACTATCCTTTCTACTTTGAAAAGACTTGGCAACTTGTCAAAAACCATTTGGCCATATATCAGGGTTTATTTTTGGGTGTTCTATTCTATTCTATTGGTCTTGAATAAGGGAGAAAATAGTATAACCCATCCAGGTTGATGAAGAACATAAAGAAAGACCAGGACTGATAATTAGGAGGGCAATATAAAAGAGCAGGGAGTAAAAGACAGTGTGAGAGAAGATTTTGTACTTGCAAGTTCATGGAAATATGATCATGTTAAATCACTAAACGCCTGACTTTGAACAATACCGTAAATGTGCTAGCAAGAAACGTTAACACTTACCCATCTCTGGAAAATATAGTATGGGCATAAAGATAAACTACACACAAATATATTAAAAAGGGAAGGGTTTTCATGGTGTGAGAATATTGTGGGATTTGAAATACAATTTACTTCTGTTTTACCATCGTCTCTAAAATTTATCAAAGTGTGTATACAAGCAATTCCAATTCTGGTAATGTGCTTGACAGGTTTAATATGAACTTCAGCAGACCAGTAAATGTACATTCATAGTAGGACTCTTCCCTAATCCAAAAAACAAAACACAAAAACTGGAAAGACTAGAGTTCACTTTGTCAACACACACACCGATGCAGCGATGGTTAACGGTCCAAAAAAAGAAGGTGAGCATGGGTGCAAGAGGTTAATCCCCAAGCTGGTGTGGGGTGCAGAGTTTGAGGGTAACACAGGTAGAAAAGGCTTTTGTCCTATCCTTGATTTTTGAGGTATGGAAATTCACAGGTCACTACCTTCATTTCAAAATGAATGAATGCACTATTCACTTTTATTAAAACAGGAGAAGTAAACATGAGTGATAATAAATTTCAAACTGTCACTAGTCAAATAAGATACTAAGAAAAATTAAATAATATGATTTAAGAATGAAGTGGAGAAATTGTCCAAGATGGCAGCATTCAAAGACCCAGAGCCTGATGCCTCTCATGGGCACACCAAAGTCACAACTGTTTACAGAACAGCAATTGATGAAAAAGGCCGGGACCTACCATAAAAGATGTTTTAGAGCTAAAGATACAAGGAAGGCACCTCGGCAAGACAGGAAGGAAGGGCAAAATCTCAACAGAGCCAAGACCCATCCCCCAGGTGGGTGGCCCACAAATGGGAGAATAATTACAATTTCTGAGGTGCACCCAGGTAGCAAGGGGTATGAACCCAACATCAGGCTCCCAAGCCCAGGGACCCTGTGCTGGAAAGAAGAGTTCCTAGAAAGTTGGGCTTTGAAGACCAGTGGTGCTTACTTTCCAGAGAGCCAGAGGGTTGTGGGAAATAGAGATTCCACACTTAAAAGATGCTCACAGGGCTTCCCTGGTGGCTCAGTGGTTGAGAGTCCACCTGCTGATGCAGGGGACACAGGTTCGTGCCCCGTTCCGGGAGGATCCAACATGCCGCAGAGCGGCTGGGCCCGTGAGCCATGGCCGTTGAGCCTGCGCGTCCGGAGCCTGTGCTCCGCAACGGGAGAGGCCACAACAGTGAGAGGCCCGCGTACCGCAAAAAAAAAAAAAAAAAAAAAAATGCTCACAAAATCCCACATGACCCAAGAATCAGAACAGAAGCAGTCATTTAAACGGATCCTAGGTCACACCTACCTCCTGATCTTGGATAATCTCCCAGAGAGTCCAGAGGCAACTACAGCACAGCCTCAGGGACATAGACACCGGCAGCAGCCATCTGGGGGAGCTCCTTCTACCTCGTGGCCACTGGTACCAGCAAGCATAATTTCAGAATCCTCCCTCTATCCTTTTAGCCTCAGGGCCTAGCCCTACCCATTTCCACCAGACTATAGACACAAGTACTAGGATGCTGCAGGCCAAGCAACTAACTGAGCAGGGGCATAGTCCCATCCACCAGCAAACAGGCTGCCTTCAGACCCTCTCAATGCACAGCTGCCGCTGGACATGGGCCCAGCCACCAAAAGCCCCAGGACCAGCCTCCACACCTAAGTGGAGAGGCACCAGCCCCAGAGTCCCTGGCCCCTCTGACAAGTGAGCCTGCTCTGGCCTTGAAATCAGTCTCACCGTCGGCAGGTGATTACTGCACAGGGACTGGATGGAGCTTGGACCTACCCAACAGCAAACCTGCTCTAGCAGTGGGATCAGCCTCATACACCAACAGGCACACACCAGCTCCAGGAATACCACAGCCCAGCAGCCTGTGTGACCAGAACACTCACTTGCAGGCCAGAAGCAGCCATGGACTCACTTGGGTCTTGACCCTGCCCATCAGAATGAGAGCACAAGATTAGGGATACCCCAGACCCTGCAGATAGCTGTGTCAGGAACAGTGATCCAAAACCAACTCTGAGACTCCTGGGCCCTGCAGCCAGAACTCAGGACCTGTGTCTTCCTCCCAGTAGCCAGCATCACCGCAGTGACTGGGCACTAGCCCTGATATCACCTGGACTGCAATTCTACCCATAAGTGAACCAGCACTAGATTTGGTGTCCCCCAGAGTTGTGCAGCCAGCTGCCTTATGATTTAGCCTCACCAAGCAGCACAGACAGCTTCCATACAAGCCAGAGTCTGGCAAACAAGCAGTCTGGGGGCAGCCAAGCCTACCAGACCACCCACAGTAGTCACCCCACCACAACAGAAGAGCCCAAGTAGCCCACATAGGGGGTACACCTAGAACATATAGTTCTAGTGACCAGGGGACAGTGGGCTGCTGGGATACATAGGACCTCTCCTACAAAAGGCCACTTCTCGAAGGTCAGGAAATGTAACGAACCTACTACATACATAGCAATAAAAACAGCAAGTTAAGAAAAATGAGGTGACACAGAAACATGATCCAAATGAGGGAACAAGATAAGAACTCAGAAGAAGATCTAAGTGAAGTGGAGATAGCCAATCTCCTCAAAATATAGTTCAAGGTAATGACTATAAAGATGATCAAAGAACTCAGAAGAATGGATGACCAGAGCAGGAAGTTAGAATTTTTTAAAAAAGAGTTAGACCATTAAAGAACAACAAAACAGAGATGAGGAATACAATAACTGAAATGAAAAATACACTAAAAGGAAACTACTGTAGACTAAATGACACAGAGGAATGAATCAGAAAACTGAAGGACAGAGTACTGGCAATCACTGAAGATGAACTGTAAAACAATAGATTAAAATGAAATGAAGAAAGTTGAACAGACATGTGAAACATCAAGTGTACTAATATTTGCATTATACTGGTCCCAGAAGCAAAAAGGAAAGAGAAAGCAGTGTAGAGCATACCTGAAGACATAAGAGCTGAAAACTTCCGTAACCTGGGAAAGAAAACAGACATCCAAGTCCAGTAAACACAGTAAGGCCAAAACAGGATCAACCCAAAGAGGACCACACCAAGACTCATTGTAATTAAAATGGCAAAAAAATAAAGATAAAAAGACACTATTAAAAGGAGCAAAGGAAAAGCAACAAGTTACAAACAGGAGAACTTGCATTAAGTTCTCAGCTGACTTTTCAGGATAACCTCTGCATGCCAGAAGGGAGTGGCATGGTATATTTAAAGTCATGAAAGGGAAAAGCCTATAACCAAACATACTCTACCCAGCAAGGCTCTCCTTCAGATTTGATGGTGAGATCTAAAGTTTTACAGAGAAGCAAAACTAAAAGAGCTCAGCATCGCCAAACCAGCTTTATGAGAAATCTTAAAGGGGCTTTTCTCAGTGAAAAAGAAAAGACCACGACTGAAACATAAAAATTAGGAAAGGAAACTTACTAAAGGAAAAACCTCATTGGATAAGGCAAATATTCAACAAAGGCAGTAAATCAACCATGTACACAGCTAACAGGAAGGATGAAAGAAAACAGTAATAAAATCATCTATATTCACAGTAAGAAGTTAAGGGACACACAAAACAAGTAGATGTAAAATATAAGGTCAAATTCAGTAACTGTGGGGGAGCAGAGTAACAATGCAGGGTTGTTAGTGTCCACGTGAAACTAAGAGCTCAGCAACTTAAATAATCACACACACACACACACACGCACAACTGAAAGAAATCCAAACATCATATTAAAGAGAGTCCTCACATCACAGATGAATAGGGGAAGAAAGGAACAGTGAAGAAATTAAAGAGGGATTCTAAAAATACCCAAGAGAAATGAAAATGAACACACAGTGATCCAAAATCTATAGGACACAGCCAACGCAGTTCACAGGGGGAAGTTATAGTGATACAAGCTTATTCTTATGAAATAAGAAAAATATCAAATAAACAACCTAACATTACACCTGAAGGAATTAGAAAAAGAAGAAAAAAACAAAACTCAAAGCTGTCAGAAAGAAAAAAATTAAGAAAACAATACCATATGCAATCACACCAAAAAGAATAAGATACCTAGGAACAAACACACCTAAGCAAGTAAAAGACATGTACTCAGAAATCTATCAGCCATTGGTGAAAGAAGTTGAAGGCAACAGAAAAAGATGAGAAAATATAGCAGGTGCATGGACTGGAAGAATTAATACTGTTTAAATAACAATACTGCCAAAGACAATCTACAGATTTAATGCAATCCCTATCAGAATACCAAAGCATTTTCATAGAACTTGAAAAAGTAATTTTAAAATTTGTATAGAAACACAAAGACCCCAAATAGCCAAACAATCTTGAGAAAGAACAGAGCTGGAGGCATCAGGCACCTTGACTTCAGATTATACTGCAAAGCGACAGTAATCAAAGAGCATCGGACCGGAGCAAAAACAGACACAAAGATCACTGGAATAGAATAGAGATCCCAGAAATAAGCCCACACACGTATATTTAATTGATTTATAACAAAGCAGGCAATATGGAGAAAGAACTGTCTCTTCAATAAGTGGTACTAGGAAAACTGGTCAGCTACATGGAAAAGAATAAAATTAGAGTATTTTAGCACACCGTATATAAAATTAACGCAAAACTGAATAAAGACCTAAATGTAGGACCATAAAACCCCGAGAGGAAAATACAGAACATTCTTCAACATAAATGATAGCAACAGTTTTGCGTTCAGTCTACTAAGGCAAATGAAACAAAAGCAAAAATAAACAAATGGGACTTCACTAAACTTAAAAGATTTTGCACAGCAAAGGAAACCAAAGACAAAATGAAAAGACAACCTGCTGAAGGAGAGACAATATTTGCACATGCTAAGAGGTTAACACCAAAAAGATGACCAAGCAAGGGTTCATATCTAAACTACAGAAACAGCACATACAACTCAATATCAGAACTGCACCCAAAATATTTTTTTAAAAAATGAGAAGACTTAAATAGACATTTTTCCAAGGAAAAAATACAGATAGACAGCCAGAATGCACAAAGATGCTAAACATAGCTAATCGGCAATAAAATGCAAATCAAAACTATGAGATATATCACCTCAGTCTTGTCAGAATGGCTGTCATCAACAAGGTCACAAATAACAAAGGTTAGTGAGGATGTGGAGAAAGGGAAACTCTTGTAAACTCTTGATGTGAATGTGAAGTAGTGCAGCTACTGTGGAAAGAAGAATGGAGGTTCCACATAAAACTAAAAATAGAACTACCATAATATCCAGCAATTTCCCTCTTGGGTATATCAGAAGAAAACAAAAACACTATTTTAAAAAAAAATAACTGCACATCAATGTTCATAACAGTGTTATTTGCCATAGCCAAGATATAGAGTCAAACTAAGTGTTCATCAGTAGGTTAGGGGATAAAAAATGATATTTATGATGACTTCAGCAAAAAAGGAAATGTTGCTATTTGCAATAACATGGATGGACTTGGAGGGTATTATGCTTAGTAAAATAAGCCGCAGAGAAAACAAGCCTGGTAGGTTATCACTTACACGTGCATCTAAAACACTGAATACAACAACGACAATGAAACAGACTCACAGATTAAAGAACAGACTAGTGGTTACCAGCAGCGAGAGACAGGGCGGAGCAGCAAAATAGTGGTAGGAGGTTCTGAGGAAGAATCCACTCTGTATAAAATCAATAACCTACAGTGACGTTCTGTATAGCCTGGGGAATAGAGCCACTCTTTTATAATAAGTATAAATGGAGAAGAACCTAAACATTTATGAGTCACTATGTTGTACCTCTGAAACTAATATAATAATGCAAATTAACTATAGATCAATAAAATATAAAGTAAGAAACAATAAAGGGGAGACAGATTATTAGATAGAAATCAATTAAATAAACACAAGTTTTGGAAATCAAGGAATTAAAAAACAACATGTAAGACAACATTGGCCTTTAAAGTGTACGATCTATTCATTTAAAAGAAATCATTTAAGGGGTGAAAAATGGTACCCATTCTCACAATTTTGTATATCTAGGATAAATTATTATCTACAAAAATATGTTACAAATGTTCACTCAAAAAGAGAAAATTTGGATTAACCCACTTTAGTATACAAATTTAATATCAAAGTCTCTATGTAACATTGATGTGAACAAGTTCTGTTAGCCACTTCTAGTTTCTTTGTGATGTAAAATCTTTTAAAGCATAAAAATCAGCCTTTCTACATCATCCCATTAGACATACATAGAAGCTAAAAGAAATGAGAAGACAGAACAATCAACCAGGAAGGTGAATTTACTGAGAAACAGTCATTCGTTCTCCCTCCTCCTTTGCTTTTCCTCCTTTTCCAGGTCTCTTTCGGTTCCAATCAAGAGAAGTCTTGAGAATTCTGAGAATATTTCTTTGAGGGCTTCAAATCACCATACCTACGTCCTCTGCCACAACTACACACACGGGAACAAAAATAAACCTCTGCTATCTACTCATGTAGGAGAGATTCATGCAAAGTAAACTCCTACATGGAGACCAACAGGTGAGTTTTCTACCTGTTCTTTATAATGTCCTTCCATTATAGTAAATCCCACACATTATGAGGCAGAAGGGGTTATGTGAGCTCTTCCTTGAAGTCAAAAACCTTGCATTCATTTCAAGTACCTGGTGATCATAGGGTACAGCCAGGGAAGGTGCCATCACCCTCGGGGGGGGGCGGTGAATGGGCTTCCGCAACCATGCACCTCCTGATGAACAGATTCTGAAGAAACAAAGGGCAGTCACACCGCAGCCAGCCTGTCAGACTGTCGGGCCACTGGGCAACCCCACCAGTCTGGAAGTGCCCCATAAGTTGCTCAAAGCAAAACTCTGCCCCCTCGTGAAGCCAGGCAATTTGGGCCAGAGAGTCAGAGGAGACCGGTAATCAACTCCTCCTCTCTGCTCACCTCCTTGGGGTTACAGCAACCCCATCTCCAAACCCAACTCTGATCCTGGAGTGCCAAGGTGGGAGCGCAGGTGGGCTCTGCCGGTGCTTCAGCGCCTTCTGGGAAGCCCCCTAGTTTGAATATGATTTGAGTTTGATCCTGAGAAACCATCAGAACTTCCCACCAGAGATAAATGAGGAGATTCTGGCCTTTATTAGTGCGCACGGTGAGCCCGGTCGTCCTGGCTGTACTTGCCAACCCTCCTATTTTACGCACCTATGTTTATCCACCTTCCTCCCTGTGAGTACCTTTGACTAACCCTGAGCTCAGACTCCTGACCTATTACAGTGACTTTTTCAGTCTTTCTTTAAAAATGTACAGGTAGGGCTTCTCTGGTGGCGCAGTGGTTGAGAGTCCGCCTGCAATGCGGGGGACACAGGTTCATGCCCCAGTATGGGAGGATCCCACGTGCCGCGGAGCGGCTAGGCCTATGAGCCATGGCCGCTGAGCCTGTGCGTCCGGAGCCTGTGCTCCACGATGAGAGAAACCACAACAGTGAGCGGCCCGTGTACCGCAAAAAAAAAAAAAAAAGGGACAGGTAATAAAATGAATTTAACCTAGAAGCAGCAGCTCAGTAAGGGAAATAAAATCATCAGAAGTTATCTAATCACAGCCACAGCCCTCCAGGGCCCTGTCTTATCTGCTGGGGCATAAGAATGGGACCTTCCTAAACTTGAAGGGCATCCAGTCAAATAAGTTGATTACGCTCACCTCTGGCTCTTGGAGGGATAGCTAGGCAGTCTACCCGGTGTATACTGACTGCAAAACACGGTCATGGTTTTGAAACACCTATGCTCCAGGAAAGATTTTTGTGGTGCATGGGGAAGGTTTCTTTTTGACATCAAGCAAAAAATAAGTCACCAAGCTCTCTGAGCACAGGGCTTCTTAAGAGGGAAGTAGAAAGAAGGAATGGGCAGAAAACATGATCTCTCTCCTCGGAAGTGCAGGACGTTTTTCCAAAAGAGTAGGATTTAGTCTCAGTTTAAGGTGAACACCTTTAAGTAGCTGGGACAGCTCCAAACCGCAGTTTAGGGAATGAGTGCTCCAAAAGAACAGTGCTTTACAAGTCCTGGCAAGGCAGCAAGAGGATGAAGAGTTGGTTTTGCATAGTTTTGAACACAGGAGTAAAGAAACAGGCATCTCTGACTAAAAGGGCCTGAGATCCTATGGCATCAATGGGTCAGTCAGTTGCAGGGGGCAGGGGGTGTGGGGGGCGATATTTCTCTCTCAACGTCTCCCAGGGCAGCCACCCCTCCCTACCCCACCCCCCTACTCCCTTCACCCTTCCTCCCTCCACTGTTGGGTCCCCAGGGACAGCACTTCTTAAGCTGGAGCGCTCAAGCACCATCTCTGCAGTCTGGATTCTTCCTGGAGCCTGGCAAGTTCTGGGACAGGAAGCCAGGTCTGCAAGGCCGCTGGGGTGCAGTCAGCCCTGGAGGTCTGGAGGGGAAATGGAGCCCTGAAGCCCACCCACGTCCTTGAAGCCGAGGGAGGAACACATCCTTCTAACAGTACTTCTCAGGGGTCAGCATGCTCCCCACCCGACGGTGATCCATACTCACTTGAGGCAACAAGGACTGCCTCTAACTGGCCCCCTCGATTGCGCCTTAAGGGTCCTCGCACATGTGTGATAGCGCAGGCCCTGGATCTCTTTAGTCAGCCTAGGCCAGTGCTGCCGGGGCCCCTCCAGTCCCATCCCCCAGCCCCTCCCTCTGGGACTGTATCTAATAGAAGACAGAGCACAGAGGAATTGGCTAAATCAAGGGACCTGGGAGCCTGGGTATGAGTTTGAAGACCGAGAACCTAAGGCACAATTACATATTATTGGAGACTCTTGTGGGGTGTGTGGGGTGAGGTTAGGAGGCTGAGAGGCTGAGTCGACCTGGTGAGTCCAGCCCCAGGACACCACACAGCCCCGTCCCCCCTTCCCTGCCATCAGACAAGGGGTGCCGCAACTCCAGCCGGGACTCTGCACTTCCCCCTCCCTGATTCTCCTCCAGAAGAGCAGGTGGTCCCGCTCTGAGGGCAGCGGCAAGACAACGGACCAAGTCCCCCCGCACTAAGGCGCTACCGGAAGCTCTTCCTGCACAGCAGTGCCGGCTTGGAGCAAACCCGAGAACCGCCAAAGTTGGTCTCGTCCTGCAGCGGAGGGACGCAGGGTTTAAGCCAGCTGCCCTGGCTTTAAAGCAATCAGCACCCCCTTTAGGTCAGGTGACCCGACTTTAAATCCCTGTGTGCCCCTCAAGCCTGCAACTTAAGAAGTTGGGAACTTCACTTTGATCCCAGCACCTCACATAGCTGAAGGCACACTAGTCACCCCCAAGCCTGGCTTAGAGGCAGGATATAAGGTAAGGGGATGGGCGTGCACTCACGGTGATGAGGGTGCACTTCATGTACCAGAAGGGTCCAGGCACCCTGGGGTACAGCTACCAGTGCACGGTACAGCAGCTCCCTGGCAAAGCTGGCGAGGCCCAGGGAGAGCAGGCACACCCATGCGTGCAGAGGTTCCAGGACGGGAGCTGGGGCACAGCCAGCCGGGAGGGTGTGAAAGTGGAGGATCTGAGCCTTTTGTGAAAGGCAGACACAGAGGATGGATGAGAAACAAAGACCAGATGAAATATGGATTTGAAAAACACACCCTGCTCTTGAAATTGGGGTGGGGGGCACCCCAGACTTGAGACTTCTTACTCCCCAGTACCTAGTGCTTTGGCCTTTGCCCAATTACTTATAAAATTTACTGATACTATCTAACCCATAGAATACCGCATTTGTAGTGGTATTGCATGTTAATGTTTCTATAGTGGAAAAATCTTTTCTACAAGAAACATGTACACTATCTGAAATCAATTAAAACCCCTCTTTATAAAGTACTATATTGGACTTCCCCAGTGGCGCAGTGGTTAAGAATATGCCTGCCAACGCAGGGGACATGGGTTCGAGCCCTGGTCAGGGAAGATCTCACATGCTGCGGAGCAGCTATGCCCATGCGCCACAACTAGTGAACCTGCAGGCCACAACTACTGAAGCCCGTGGGCCTAGAGCCGGTGTTCCACAACAAGCGCAGCAAGAGAAGCCACTGCAATGAGAAGCCCGCGCACCACAACAAAGAGTAGCCCCCGCTCGCCGCAACTGGAGAAAGCCCGCGCACAGCAACGAAGACCCAATACAGCAAATAATTAATTAATTAATTAATTAATTATTTTTTAAAAGTACTATATCCTTCTGTACAACTTCTCTGGGAAGAACAGAGATGGCGTGGGAGAGTGAGAAAGACCAATATTTAGTGCACATCTCTCATGCAGGTGCTCTGCTGGCTCAGATACATGTATCCCCACTTTACAAAGGAGGAAATAATCTCAGAGAGGTTTAGTAATTTTCCCAAAGCCAAACAGCTATTGAGTGGCAGAACCAAGATCTGAACCAAGTCTGTTACCTCCAAAGCCCAAGTCCTCATCACAACAAAACTCAATTAATATTTACATTTATCTAATTACTTTGCAACCTGGGGAGTTCTTGGCACAACCCTGAATAAGAGTGAGAAAGAAAGAAATAGCATTGTTCCTACAGTCAGCCAAAATATTTGGAGCAGTGGCTAGATGCCTGGTCCTTTTTGGGATTCAGCAGTGATCCACGACAGGAAGAGTCCTGCTTTCATGAACCATGTAGTGGGGAGGAGAGACGGGTGCAACTTGGGTGAGGGATTTCACCTTGCTGGGCCTCTGTTTTCTCATCTGGAAAATGGGATGGGTGTTCCTCATTTTCCGGGATTGTCCGGCTGGACATTCTCTGATTCCATAAGAAGCATTTGTTTTCCTGTTTCTTTAAAATTCATTCAAGCCATGAGCCGTGATGAATGTTGTTAGCTGCTCCCCAAATCACTCTACTCCCACTCTTTTCCTGTGATCAGGTCTTTCCCGAAACATGACTCACAATCAGTCAAGTCACAGAACCTAAGGGGCACCCAGCAGAAAAATACCAACCCTTGCTTCTCAGGAGCTCTGCGGTCTACCCGCCAGGTAAACTTAACTCACCTGGGACAAGGTGGCCATCCCTGGTTTCACATCAACATGATGTCAGGCACAAACCTCCTTTTCTTCCATTTGGTCTTTAAGTTACTTGTTGAAACAACTGTACAAATATGACAAAGGTATAAAATCAGGCATCTTCTGCCCCCAGCGCCTACTAATACATGATGTTCTGCCACTTTAAGGATAAAGATAGAACATTTCAACATTCTGCTGCCCTCATTATTTGTCATTTTTGTTGATATTTCTATTGAAGACATCTTTCAATATTTTAACAATGGAACATTTATTTAGGTTGCTCCAGACCCAGCCTTTAGTGGTAAGGGATTTGTTGTTATATTTCTATTATGTTTCCTTTAAAGACCATTATCCTATTTAAATGGATTAAGTCAATTCTATAGGCATGTATCTTATGATATTCATGAAGTTAATCCATAGAGGGCAGTGGTACAATTGATCACACTTGAGAACCTCCAGTGGCACAGTTAAGTGTACATATTATCTACGTGTAAACCGAAGTACATGCCGAGTGAGATTCTCCTACCCTCTTCACTCTGTGCCCCTCAAGCCTGTGAGAAATGGAATATTTCTTGCCATCTCAGTAAACAAAGGATGTCACAGTCATCAGCCCTTGCAGCCCTCCAGTGTGAGCCGCGAGCCCTGAGGATCTCAGGATATGCAAATACAGAATGCAGGCCCCAGAGCGCTGAGGTGCATATGAAAGGAAGGAATTCAGGGAGCCCAGCCTCTGGCATCTCCGCAAACAAAGAAAAGCGCTGCATTCCTCACGTTGGGAGAGCCGGTTTGCCTTAGTTAACAATCACCTGCTGATGGTCCCCATTACCTGCGCCAGTGCCCTGCCCTGTCCCCTCCCCCCGGTCCTTTAGCTCAGGGAGGAAGGAGGGCAGAGGGACTCCGCTGAATAAGGGGCCTGCGAGCCTCGGGAGGAGTTTTTAGCCGCTTTCCCCGCAGTCGGGGGGAGGCGCGCTGACGCTGCAGCCGGGCCCTGCGCCTCCCTTGTCCCGTTTCCCCTCAGGACACTCAGGCCGACCCCCTCCCCACGCCCCCCAGGCCCCGCGAGCCAGGCCGAGGGCAGGGGCGAGAGGAGGGACCGAAGTTCCCGGGACCAGACGCTGGGGGCCGCCCTTTCTGCACAGCAGCGGCGGGTGGCGGCGAACCCCTGCCCCTCAGAAGCTGGTCTTGCCCTGCCGCCAGGGCACCGTACCAGGCGGAGGGTCGGCGCCCACTTACCCGGCCCGCCGTCCGCATGACTGTCGCGGCTTCGGCCTCCGGGGCCCCTCCAGAGCCGGCAGCGTCAGTGAGGCCGCCCTCGCCGCGGGCTCCGGGGCAGTTCCGTGAAGGCGGAGGGAAGAGACCCCGAGCCGGGAGCTCCAGCTCTGCGGAAACGCGGGCTCCGTTCTGGGCGCAGTGGGTGGGACCGCTCTGCCCCGAGGCCTTCTGGGAGGGACGGAGGCGCCGGGGGAGGGAGCCGCCAGGAGCGCAGGGCCCCGTCGGGGGTCCTGGAGGGGCGGCCCGGCCTGAGGGCCCCGCCCACTGTGACCGCAGCCCAGGCATTTTTCCTGGAGTCCTACACTACAAAGTTAGAAAGATACACGGTCTATAGTAAATATTCACAAATGATTGTTGCTGCTGTGCTTACTATCCTATTAAAGGTGTAAAATCCATAAAACACTTTAAGTTCAAAATTAAATATGAATTTTTACCTTTCTAATTATGTCTCTGCTATTCACAATTGTCGTTAATGAATCAGAGACTGTGGCATCACTAGTTAAAAGTGAGCTTGTTAAAAAAATAGAACTCAGGCCCACCGGACCTACTGAATCACAATCTGAACTTTTACAATCTCCCCAGTGTACTTGTGTACCCATGAATAGTTGAAAGGTACATTTCTACCTCGACACGTCTTTTCTGTCTGAGAAATACACACATTTTATCCAATTTGATATAAATAAAACACTCAAAAATGCATATGCCTGTGTTGAAACCATCATTTTATCATTTCTTTTCCAGATAAGTATAGTCTCTATACTGGTTTTGTGGATCACATGCCACACTCTTTTCTTGTAGTTAGAAATAAGATAAAGAAACTTACTTTGTAAAAAAAAAAATATATATATATATATATATATATTAGTGGGTAATTGAAGACACTCTTCTAAATTAAAACCAGTTCTCTTAACTTGCTCTTTTCTTCTTGGGTCACATTATGAACTCTTCCCGTGGCCACACGGTATGTGTACTTTTAATTTCAGGGACTGCTGACATTCCAGGATATGGCCCTAGTTTTCTCTCAAGAGGACAGGCAATGCCTGGACCAAGATCAGTGGGAACTGTCCAGGTATGTGATGTTAGACAAGTATAGGAACCTGCTCTCCTCGGATGAGGATACCTTCCTTCCAGAATTCCTTATCCAACCACAGGGTTTAGAGTCCTTCATTTGTAGAATGTCTCCTGGAATCTTCTGCTTCCTACAATAGGGTTCCAGATTGCAACGTTTCAGGAAAGATTGGGAGTTTGTGGGTATAATTTATCTTATTCTTTTAACATTGCAGCCTCCCTCAGCCGCATAGCACAGGGAGACCAGCTCAGTGCTTTGTGACCACCTAGAGGGGTGGGATAGGGAGGGTGGGAGGGAGGGAGATGCAAGAGGGAAGAAATATGGGAACATATGCTTATGTATAATTGACTCACTTTGTTATAAAGCAGAAAATAACACATCATTGTAAAGGAATTATACTCCAATAAAGATGTTAAAAAATAATAAAAATAATAAAATAAAATTGCAGCCTCCCTTTTAATATACTTTGTAACTGCTTGGGCTGTGTCTATATGAACTGTGTACTATATGCTTCTGTCACAGTCCTTACAATATTTTATTGTCTTATTTTCTGTAACAATTCTCCATGGATTCTTTGGGCTTAAGGTATACTAAAAGGGAGACTGTGATTCTGGGACTTCCCTGGTGATGAAGTGGTTAAGAATTCACCTGCCAATGCAGGGGACACAGGTTCGATCCCTGGTCTGGGAAGATCCCACTTGCCACAGAGCAACTAAGCCAGTGGGCTACAACTACTGAGCCTGTGTGCCACAACTACTGAAGCTGGTGCGCCTTGGGCCCGTGTGCCATTTATTTTTTGGAGAAGCAACCACCTCTGAGTGATCAAAATTTAGACCAACTAGTCAAAATGCTTTATCACCTGTTCTAAAACACTGATCAACAGAACAAGTTTTACTAGGGATAACAGTGTAATTGTATTCTGGAGTTCATAGCGGCAATATGGTTTATGACCTTGATACTGGATCACGACATTTCAATGGTATAACTGCTTTTAATTGTTCAACGATTAAAGTCTCACGTGATCTGAGTTCAGACTGGAGTCATCCTGGTTGCTTTCTGTCTATTGCAGATTTCTGCCAGTAGGAAAGGACAAGAGCATTACGGCTTACTTTACAAAATGTCTGGAAACTAAATGATGATATAATCTACATTCAATTAATTTATACATACCCTACTGTAGAACCATGTTTGTTAAGGTGGCAGAGCCTGGTAATTATGTAAAACTGAAACCTTTATCTGCACTGGTTCAAGTCCTCTTCCTAAGAATATGTTTATAATCAACATTCTTTCACAAATGACCCAATTTAATTCACCATAGCATTCCTCATATTAATTAAATGGAAAATCCTAGGCTATATACAAATCCAGAAAGGGCCAACAATCCTCAGCCCCCATGGATGATTACAAACCATTGCTGAGGCATACAAATTACTTATTAAAGAACCACTATGTCCATCAACATCATCAATTTATATATTATTGCCCCAATGCTAACCTTAACCCTGGCTCTCAAAACATGAATTCCTCTTCCCATATCTTACCCACTAATTAATATAAATGTTGGCATATTATTTATATTAGCCATATCACACCTAGCCACTTATTCCATTCTCAGATCTGGATGAGCTTCACATTCAAAATACTCACTCACTGGAGCCCTAGGGACAGTAGCACACACAACCTCATATGAAGTAATGCAGCAGTTATTCTATTCTCAGTCGTACTGATAAATGGATCATTTACACTTTCAACAGTAATTATTACACGAGAACGCCTATGACTAGTTTTCTCCTGACCCCTACCCAGAATTTGATTATCTCCGCGGTAGCAGAAATCCAATGAAACCCCACTTGAGTTAACAGAAGTAAAATCAAAACCTGTATATGTCTTCAATGTAGAAAATGTAGCAGGCCCATTCACCCCGTACTTCCTAGAGAATATGTTAATTTCCTTATAATAAACGTTTCCACAACAATCTATTTTGGGGAGCATTCGACAATCCGTAGGTGCCAGAATTATAGATTCTTTCATCTTGTGAATATAGTTTTTTTTTAAAATAATTTTTTATAGTTTTACTGCCTTTAAACAAAATGTACTCCATTGCTGTGGAATATTCCTTCATAGGAGCGTGCATGGTTCATTTCTGCATCTGCTTGTGATGGTCTTCAGGTTCTCTCAGGTTTGGCTCCTGTGGCTGCAGAGTCCATGTCCGTGTGTCCTGGTGCAGGGCTGGGGGGTGTGTGTTCAGCTGGGAGGAACACTGTGGGTCTGTGTGCATGGACTTCGCTCTCTGAGGCCCGATTGTTTCAGAAGTGGTTGCACCCCCCGCTGCGCACCAGGCTTTCCATTGCTCCACATCCTGCTGATATTTGATACTGTGTCTTCACGTCTGCCATTCTGGTAGGTGTGTGCACAGTAGTTTTCTTACGGTTTTAATCCCTCGGTTGTTAGTGAAGTTGTGCATCTTGTGTTATTCACGGACTACTTCCTGTTGTTGTTTTTTTTAAGTTTTAAAAATTGTGGTCCAATACACAAAACATAAACTTTACTATCTTAACCATTTTTAAGTGCACATTTCAGGGTCCAGAAGTAATTCGCACTGTTGTGCAAACTTGACCGCCATCGCCCTCCAGAATTTTTTCATCCTGCAAAATTGAAACAGTCCCCATTAAACACTCAGTCACCATTGTCCCTCCCTCAGCCCCTGGCACTCACCATCCTACTTTCTGTCTCTATGTTTCCGACTGCTCTAGGGGCCTTGTATGAATGGATCAAGCACTGTTTGTTTGTGTCTAGCTTACATCACTGAGCATTAATGCCCTCAAGGTTCATCCCTGCTGCAGCCTGTGTCAGAATTGCCTTCCCTTTTAGGCTGAATAACATTCCCTTGTATTGATGGACCATGTTTTTCTTCTCCATTCATCCATTAGTGGACACATGTACTATCTACATTCATTTCTCCTGTCATAATATTTGTGGAATAACGTCAGAAAGTCCTATGAATCAAAAGTCATTTGCCATTAACTTTTTCCTTAAACTTTTTATTGTGAAAAACATCAAAGCTAAGAAAAGGGAAAAATACATGTCAGCTTCACTTGTGTTCAGGACTTAATGCTTTACGGACTCACTTTATGGATTCACTTTATTCCCTGTGTGTGTGCTATGTACATGCGTGTGCATGTGCCTGTTTGCATACCTATGCTGTGCATGTGCATAGGTATGTGCACTTGCACACGTTCGTTAGTGTGCACTTGCTCACATTAGTGTGTGCATGGGCATATGCGTGCATGTGTGTTCATATGCTAGTGTGTGAATATATTTGTGCTGTGCACCTACATACGTTTGTGTGTGTGCTATGCCCGCCTGTGTGCACAACTGTGTGTTTGCTGGAACCACTTGCAGATATATCCACACGCAGCTGCTCTAACAGTCTTGCGTAGCCACGTAAAGGTCACAGATCTCAGGGATTTAAATGGATGGAGCAGGATGTCCTGACACAGAGTCTGTCTTCCAATGACTGTCACGGTCTCAGTAACATCCTTCACACCTTCCTTAAGCCCCATTCAGGGTCCAGTTTAGACACCCATTACATTCAGTCACCTGCCCCAGGTCCCCTAAAGCTACAATGTCACAGTTGGAGAGGCCGGCCAAGGCTGGGGATGCCCCTCCTGTTGGCCTGGCCTCCAGGCCCTGCACTTGGCTCCTGTGTTCCCATCTCTCAGCCAGGCCCCGACTTGGATGGGGCCGCCACCTCTTTCCTCACAGTGTCCCATCACCCAGTCAAGGGGGTTCATTCTCCCAAAGTCAGCATCAGGAGTGGGGGCGTGACAGTCCCCACTGGGTCTCCTTCATGTGAGACCTTGTCCTTTTGAAAGAGCAGGCGCCCTGCCCTCGGGGGTGGGGGCTGGGGGGTGACATGCGGCCCACGATGGGCAGGCGGGTCACCAGGTGGGGCGAGCCAGTGTGCAAGGAGCTCCGCGGTGGGTTCTCCTCTCCAACAGCTTCTGTGCCCCTACCTCTCCCCGTGACTCCCCTCGAAGACAGCGCGGTGCCCGGGACGGGAGCCATGGGAGCCGTCAGCCACCGCCCCCTCTACACACACCCACACGCACACGCACACACACACACACACGCACATGCACATGCACACGCTGCAGGGAAGCAGGACCTGAGTGCAGGGCTCTCAGCGGCCCTGAGCGCCCCGCCCGGAATCGGCCAGTGGAATGGACAGACCGGATCTCCCGGCCCGGACCATGCAGGACTGTCCTGCCTGGGTTCCAGTGCGGCCGCCTCCTTCTGGAAGCTTGGGAGGCTGGAATCAGGCCACTTCTTGTCTGTCCTGGCAACAGACGGGGCTGCACTCTCAGAAGTTCATGGCTCACCCATGGATCCTGACCATCAGGTGGCCAGAGAAACTGGTAACATTTCTGTTTTGCCTGTTGAAATGTTTAATGACAAAGATTTTGTTCAGTTTCCTGATGTGGGTGTCCAAAGATGAGAGACCCATGTGTGTGATCTGTACCTCCTATGAGATCAGCCATAAGCTAGTTTAAACATGGTCAAGTTCTGTCTACATGGTAGATTTAGACCTCTGCATGTCCTTTCTACTGATTATGTTCAGAGCTGACCATGTGTTGTCTATAAGAAGAAGATTTAGGCCTGACCATGTTCTGTGTACGCTAGGACTATGGGAACCTGGGTAGAAACCCGGCCTGGCCTCAGGACTGGGAAGCTCCGTGCCTGCATCTGAAGGTGAGTGCTTAAATGTCTGGGGTCTGGAACTGAGGTGGGCTTCTCTAAGTAACAACCTCTCTTCTGAGTGTGGTTACTTGGTCCTCCCAAGGGTCAGTGCTCTGGTCGGGGCCTTAGTCTTAATCCCTGTAAGGTTCACCTTCCCTGGGGCTCGTGGAGAATCCACAGGAGGGCTACCTGGCAATAATTCCAATTCACCAGCACGTGCATGGTGCGTAGGGAGGCAGGTTTAGCTGGTGAATTGATTGCAGGGCACGCAGATCGGGCAAAAGCCCGATGGGTAACAGCTGAGGCTGCTGCTGAGTTCTCCTTCCATTCTACCGTCCCTACTCAGAAGCGTCCAGAGCTGCCCCTCTGCTTTCAGCCCTGCTGTCCTGTGAATTATCTCAACAAGCATGTGAGACAAGAAAGGACTGAGCCTGCCAGAACCAAGTAGTGTGTTCAACTTTAGCATGAAAGCTTTAAAAACAGGTAAAATCAACAGAATCAAACTGAAAAGAGGAGGACTTCTCTGGGACAAGTGTGGGGAGAGGAGACCCACCTGCCACATTCTCCCATCCCAGGAAGCCCCAGGAACACAGCTTGTTTCCACGTGAGGGGAGCCACCAGCAGAGCCATGGTGTCCTGACCAAGGGGACATGTCACCCCAGGTGCAGGGTCTGGGGAGGTGAGGTCACCCTGGAGACTGTGCACGTGTGAGCCCAGTTGGGGGAGTCTGGGGAGGGCGGTTCACCCTGGGACTGTGGACATGTGACTCAGGTGGAGAGGTCTGGGTAGGAGGGGTCACCTGTTGAGAGAGAACGTGTGACTTTAGGTGCAGGGTCTAGGGAGGTGGGGTCACCGTGGTGAGTGTGGACATGCGACCCCAGGTAAAGGGTGTGGGGACTGTGTGGCTCTCACCACATCTGCATGGGTCAGGATCACATGTACGGGGAGAGCCCATATGTGCTCTTTGCCTGCAGTGTGTCTTTTCCCCTTTGAGATTTCCAACCTCTGCATTAAGGGTGTTGACCTGATTAACCTGTGGTACCTTTTCTTCTCTTAGTCTTCTCACATTCATGTGAGGTCAGGCATGTTTGAGTGGGTTGCTGCTCTGTGTTCTGGTGAGTGACAATGCTTGGTGGTATCATATTAATAACATATCATATCATATGTCTAATCTATGGGGGTCACCACTGCCTGGGTCCCCCTGGACAGAGGTCAGGTGAGCACAGACTAGCCCCCCCTAAGAATGGTCTCCCATGTGCCATGTGAGGGTACCGTGATGGCCCCTAAGGTAGGGGACTGTGTCTGGGCCTCCGACATCTGTGATGAAGGGGAGTCGAAAAGGAATCACAGTGAACAAGACATTATTTTAAGAATTTATTTTAAGTGAAATAAAACACACGTCACATACCCTTTACCATCTTCACCATTTTAAGTGCACGTTTCTGAGGCATCAGATCTATTCACTTTCTCGTGGAGCCATCACCACCATTCCTAAGACTTTTCATCTTGCAAAACCAAAGTTCCACAACCACGAACGTCTCACTCCCCATTCTCTCCCACTGCCCCTGGCACCAATATCCACTTCAGTCCCTGAGTTGTGGACTCCAGGGCACCCACTGGAGTGGAATACTGCCGTGTTTGCTGAGGGGTCACTTTGGAAGAGCTGACTTTCAGCCTGAAGCTCTGCCTGTTTGCATCTGAAGAATCTGCATTTAAGGAGAGGGTGTATGAGGAAGGGGCTGTATGAGGGACAAAGGTGTCTGGGGTGCAGATGAGCCAGGACCTGACCAGCTGCCTTTTGGGTCCTCTGGATCCATCTCTTGGTCTGTGCCTCATCTGCATCATCACTGTTCCCGCTGGCACCCCTGGGGTGTTGTCTGAGTGAGATTCCCCTGGTGCCCCTGCTCTCCTCCCCTCCTCCTGCTGGTTGGGGAGGAAACTGCTTGCTGTGGGGTCTTTACTCCTGAGGCAGGAAGGACCCTGCAGCGTGGACCTGCAGAGTGTGGGTGTGGTCCCAACAGCATGGGACCCACATAGGACACAGCATTGGGGCGTGACAAGTGCTAGGGATGCCTCATCACTGACAGGGAATGTTGCCAAGATGCTGCTCGGGAGGGCGTGGTGGGTGGCCTGGGACCCCAGAGGCCCCATTCCTATCCTGGAGCTTGGAGGGTGCATCCCCATGGGCTCCAGATTCACCCCATATCTCAGCCATATCCCTCTGTCCTGTCTTTGACCTCAGGAAAACGAGCTCTCTTGTCCACAACATAGGCCTGGTCCTGTCTGTATTAGGATTCTTTAATTTAGGCGTCCTGGGATAGCAGCTCTTTTTAGGCCTGAGAAGGAACAGCTCAGGAGTGTACAACAATTTCAGATGAAACTAATATTCAATGACTATCTCTATAGTGCTAGGTTGTTGACTTCTATTAATCACTATTCTCCTGGTTTTAGCTCTGATGTGGGGATTACAGAGCAGTCAACATTTAAATCTTCTTAATCTGTGTATTTGTAGCATCAGTATCATTACTGACCCATAGTTTTTATGCTTTGGGAAGAGTTATTGATTTCATGTATCATGTAAAGGATTCACAATGATGATAGAGCAGCTAAGATTACAATAATGGCTGGTAAAATGTTCAAATTTTCTCTACCTGTGCATCTATTGTCCATATATGAGTTAGTTTAATTGTCAATATTAGTGAAATAATATAGAAGACTAGAGAACTTCTTTTAAAAATCACTATTAATGTGTGTGATGAAAATGTAAAAGTTCTTCCATAATCGGTGATGTATCTTGAGAGCTTAGATGAAATTGATATGCCTTCGTGATATACACTATTTTAGCCTATGATTTCACTTTGAAAATTTTACATCACTTTTTACTTTTATCTCATTTATTGAGAAAGACATAATTGTTATGCTGTTGGCTTCAAACTGCTTGAAAAGGACTTGAGTCCTACCTTATTTTACATTT
This sequence comes from Mesoplodon mirus, assembly GCF_964341445.2. Taxonomy (NCBI): domain Eukaryota; kingdom Metazoa; phylum Chordata; class Mammalia; order Artiodactyla; family Ziphiidae; genus Mesoplodon; species Mesoplodon mirus. The sequence continues at coordinate 24,773,231 of NC_138990.1, read as the reverse complement.
ACATAGGTAGGACTTCAAATATAGGATATGGTGGAGGGCATCCGTGCAACCATTCTAGGTTAGGAGCAGCAGTTTCCACTGCTGAGACTTCTCGTTTGGACACAAATGGTTTTCACAGTATGAAGATTATTAGCATTACTGCTGCTACTGAGACGAATGAGCCTAAAGACAAAATATTTCATGTTGTGTGTGCCTCAGAGGAATGTAGTAACCTCCCTGAGAGGCCAAGAAAGTGCTGCAGGAAGTCATATTTACTACTACAAATATACCCGTGAAGTGAGTTTTGCTACTGCTGAGTTAACTGTGTAACCTGAGAATAGTGGGAATCAGTGTAGGAAGTCTCCTATAATAGTGAAGACTGCTCCCATGGACACTACGTCATGGAAGTGTGCTACTACATAGTATGTATCCTGGAGGACAATGTCTGGGGATGAGTTGGCTAAGATGATTCCTGTCAAACCACCTACTGTAAAAAGGAAAATAAAGCCTAAAACTCATAATAGAGTGGGATCTCATATAATATTACCTCCGTGAAGAGTTGCTAATCAGGGACTTCCCTGGTGATGCAGTGGTAAAGAATTGGCCTGCCAATATAGGTGAAACAGGTTTGATCCCCGGTCCAGGAAGATTCCACATGCCGCGGAGCAAAAAGCCCGTGCACCACAACTACTGAGCCTGCCCTCTAGAGCCCGTGAGCCACAACTACTGAAGGCCACATGCCTAGAGCCTGTGCTCTGCAACAAGAGAAGCCACTGCCATGAGAAGCCTGCACATGGCGACGAAGAGTAGCTCCCGCTCACCGCAACGAGAGAAAGCCGGTGCGCAGCAACGAAGACCCAACGCAGCCAAAAATAAAAAAATAAAAAAATTAAATAAAGAGTTTCTAATCGGCTAGATACTTTTACTCCTGTAGGGATAGAAGTAATTATGGTAGCTGATGCAAAGTATGCTACTGAGTCGACAGCTATCCTTATGGTAAATATAAGATGGGCCCACAGAGAAATCCTAAAAGGCCAGTGGACATGACTCATAATATTCCCAAATAGCTGAAAGGCAGTTTTTGTCCTAAATCGTATGTAATGATATGTGAAATTATAACAAACCCTGGTAGGCCATGAATACACACACTTCAGGGTGACCAAAGAATCAAACTAGGTGTTGCTATAGGATTCGGTTTCCTCCTGCAGGGTCAAAGAATGTAGTGTTGAGATTTCTATCTCTTAACAGTCTGGCAATTCTGGCTGCTTGGACTGAGAGTGGTAATTATAGTAATATGGCTATAGTTAGGGAAGACTAAACAAATAATGGTGTTTGGTATTGGGATTTGACTGCTGGTTTTGGATTAAAGACTATAGTAATACAAGAAATAGCACGAAGAATTGAAGAGACACCTGCTAAAGGTAAGGAGGAAATGGTTAGGTCGACAGAGGCTCCTGCATGGGCCAGATTGCAGGCTACAGCTGAATATACAGTTCCGCTTCTACCAGAACCAGCTTCTACTGTTGGTGATATGAGTAGGAGTAAGAATGATGGGGGAAGTAGTCAAAAGTTTACATGATTTATTTGGGGAAATGCTACCTCAGGTGTCCCAGTTATTAGTGGCCCAAGTCAGTTTCTGAACCCTGCAGTGTAATGGGTTCAACTACAAAGAGAATTATTACAAGTGCAGGGACTGTTACGACTACGTTAAAGACTTGGGCATCTCCAAGCAGCGCTCCAGGTTAGCATAGCTCAGCCAGGATTAATATCCTCAAGGCGCTGCCTGCTACTCCAGCTCAAGCACCAAATAGTAAATATAAAACACCGATATCTTTGTGATTTGTTGAAAATAATCAGCAGTGTATGAACAGAGGTAAAATGACTTGAGCTCGCATTAGACTGTAAACGTAAAGACAGAGATGGAGCCCTCTGCTCTTGTCCCGTTTCACTGTAGATCTAGATGGGGTCAATGCAGGTTTCATCACAGCCCCTGAACGAATTTTGTAACAGTTTCTCCTTGGTTTTTTTTTTTTTGTAATTTATTTTTATAATGGGGTATAGCTGATTTTCAATGCTGCTGCACATCCACTTGATTCACTTACAGAGAGACATCCATAAATTCTTTTTCAGATTCTTACCAGTCGTATATATTCTTTTATGGTGACTAGAGTGTGCCCAGTCTAGTTTTTTGAGCTGTAGAGTAGGTCTTGTCAATTACCTATTTGGTCTTTGGAACCCTATCTGTGCTCATTTCAACCCTCTGGTTTATGCCTCGCCCCACCCCACCTTTCCCCTTTAGCAGCCTTAAGTTTGTTTTCTAAATGTGTGACTCTCTTTTGTAATTTAGTTCATGTGTAGCCATTTTTAGATTCCACCTATAAGTGATATCTTATGCTAAGTGTCTTTTTGTGTCTGACTTATGTCACTTAGAATGATTGTACCTAAGTTCACCTGAGTTGCTGCAACTGGCCTTATTTCATTGATTTCATGACTGGGTAATATTCCATTATACATAAGTACCATATCTTCTTTATCCATTTTTTCCTTCCAAGGACATTTATATTGTTTCTAAGTCGAGGCTCCTGCAAAGGGCTGCACTAACAGTTGAAGTGCCTGTGTCCTATGGATTCATGGTTCTCCCGAGATGTACACCCCGGAGTGGAAGTGCTGTGTGCTCTGTAGCTCTATTGTTTTTAATTAATTAAGTTTTTTGGCCTGTGTTGGGTCTTTGTTATTGCACGTGGGCTTTCTGTAGTTGCAGCAAGTTGGGGCTACTCTTCGGTGAAGTGCATGGGCTTCTCATTTCAGTGGCTTCTCTTCTTGCAGAGCATGGGCTCTAGGCTTCGGGCTTCAGTAGTTGTGGTGCACGGGCTTAGTTGCTCCGCAGCATGTGTTATCTTTCTGGACCAGGGCTCGAACCCATGTCCTCTGCATTGGCAGTTGGATTCTTAACCACCGCGCCCCCAGGCAAGTCCCTATAGCTCTGTCTGTATTTCTGGCATGGTATGACATGGCTGTTTTGATAAGTACTTTATTTTCTAGTAAATTTCAAGTGTATAAAAAACTTTAAATAGCAGTATAAAGTTTTCCACATTCACAAAATACTCCAGTTTGTTTTACCCTGTGAGAGTAGGAGGGCCACTCTCCCAGGGAACGAGCACATAACCCCCAAATGAGGAATAATTATGGTTTCCACATTATAATCCTATCTACAGACCTGCTTCAACTTTCACCAGCTGCCCCAGCTTTGTGGAAATGTATTTTTCTATTCGAATCCAGTTTTGTTTCCTTGGAACCATCACTGGGGCTTTTCCTCACTTAACAAACCTTGCTGGGTTTAAAGTGTACAAGATGAGCATGATCTGGGTGGTTTTTCTGTATGGCTTCTTTCACTTAGGATGTTTTCAGTGTTTATCCACATTGTAACATTGATCATTATTTCATTCATTTTTTCCATTGTGATTAAAAACACATAACATTTACCATTTAAATCATTCTTTAAAAACTTTTTAACAATTATTTTATTTTATTTTCTATTTTTTGGCTGTGTCGGGTCTTTGTTGCTGCACGCAGGCTTTCTCTAGTTGCGGCGAGCGGGACTACTCTTCGTTGCTGTGTGCAGGCTTCTCATTGCGGTGGCTTCTCTTGTTACGGAGCACGGGCTCTAGGCGCACAGGTTTCAGTAGTTGTGGCACGAGGGCTCAGTAGCTGTGGCTCGCGGGCTTAGTTGCTCTGCAGCATGTGGGATCTTCCAGGACCAGTGCTTGAACTCGTGTCCCCTGCATTGGCAGGCAGATTCTTAACCACTGTGCCATGGGGAAAGCCCCATTTAAACCATTTGTAAGTACACAGTTCTGTGGCATTAATTACATTCACATTGTTGTAAAAATATCCTCACCATCCATCTCAAGAGCTTTATTTTCCCCATGTGAAACCGTAACCATTAAACACGAACTCATCTCAACCCCTGGCAACCTTATTCTACTTTGTCTTTGAGTTTGACTTATCTGGATACCTCATACTAGTGGAATCATAGAACATTTGTCCTTTTTGTGTCTGGCTGGTTTCACTTAGCATAATGACTTCAAGGTTCATCCACATTGTAGCATGTGTGAGAATTACCTTAGTTTTAAAGGTTGAATCATATTCCATTGTGTATATACTACACTGTACTTATCCATTCATCTGTTGAAGGATGTGTTGTGTTGCTTCCACCTTTTGGATATTGTGAATAACGTTGCTATGAATATGGGGTACAAATGTCTGTTCCAGCCCTTGCTTTCTAATATTCTGGGTGTACACCCTGGAGTGGAATCAAGGGATCACATCCATGTTTTTTAGGAGCCACCATACAGTTTTCCACAGTGGCTGTATAATTTTACTTTATTCCTTTATATGACAGAATAATGTAGCTTATGAATCTACCTTATTTTGCTTATCCGTTTACCTGCTGATGGACATTTAAATCTTTTCTACCCTGGGCTATTGTGAACAGTGCTGCTATGAATAATTGGTGTACAAGTTTTTGTTTGAATGCCTGTTTTCCATTTTTTTGGTATATATCTAGGAGTGGAGTTGTTGAACCACATGGTAATTATATTTTATATTTTTAAGTAAATGGTAAAGGTTTGTACGCATAGACTGCACCATTGTGCATCTCCACAAGTAACTTTTAAGGGTTCCAATTTCTCTGCATTGCTGCCATTTGTTATTTTTATTTATATATTTTAAAATTGATTTTAAAGTTTATTTTTATTCTAGTGTGTGTGAAGGGGCATCACACTGTGGCTTTCATTTGCATTTTCATCATGACTACTGACGTTTGACATCTTTCCATGTCCTTGTTGACCATTTGTATGTCTTGCCTGGAGAGCAGTCCATGCAGCCATTTGTCTGTTTCAAAAATGCTGTTGTCTTTGTGTTGATGAGTTGGAAAAGTCCTGGGTATATTCTAGGTAAAGAGTCTTATCAGATATAGAATGTGCCAATATTGTCTTCCATTCTGTGGGCTGTCTTCTTCCTTTCTGGATAGACTCTTTTGATGCACAAAGGTTTGTAATTTTGAGGAAATCCAATTTATCTATTTTTTTCTTTCATTTCTTATGCTTTACTGTCAAATCTAAGAAACCATTGCTAAATTCATGGTCAGGAAGATTTAATTCCTTGGTTTATTTGAGAGTTCATACAGTCATCCCTCGGTACCCACTAGGCCAGGCTTTAGGCCTAGGTTTGAGTCAGTGTGAGGGTTCAGGGGTCACAGTTTAGGGTTAGGGGTCATTGTTGGAGCATCCTGGTAGAGGGCTGTGGCTAAAGGGTCGGGGGTTAGAGTTTAGGGGTCGGGGCAAGGGTCTAGGGGTCTGGGGCTAGGGTTGTTAGGGGGTTACGGTTAGAGGTTAGGGTTCTTAGGGTAAAGGTTAGAGTTAGGTTTAAGCACAATTGGCCCTCATTGCCCTCCCCTCTCTTTCTCTCTGAAGCCTCCAGAATGGATAGGACTTGCCCAGGGTCAAACAGGAGTCAGGGAGCTGAGGTCAATAACTGGTTTTCTGGCATCCCTTCCCCCCAGTCCTGGGCTCTGAGAGAAGAATGAAATGTCTGTTCTTGTCTCGGACTGTTTCTTATCCAACTCAACCTCTGTCAAGGATTGGGGAGGGTGTCAGAAGTCATGCATGGTTTCCTTCTGCCCTCCTACCTGGGAAAGGTGATGCTGGCCCTACTCTGCCTGGGCAGCCCCAGGTTCCAGCACAGCCAGGACAGGAGGGCACTCAGCGGACACGTGTGGATTTATACAGGACTGGGGGCAGTGACCTGCCAGCCCCCAGATGCCGCCTTCTTAAGGGCTGGTGGGGCCCTCCTGGCCCTGGAGGCATCCTTTGTTCCATCTGAGTGGGCATGAATAGATGATCAAGTCTCAGGCAGGACAGCCTTTGACCTCTGACTATCCAGGCAGGCATCTGTGGTCCTCTAGCTCAGTCCAGCCTGGGCATTGTCAGGCCCTCATGTACAGTTACGGAGCTGACCATGATGCTGGGCAATTCAAGAGCTACCTGGGCAGTGTAGACATTTCTTTGAGAAGTTTCAACTACTAACATGCATGTGGCTGAGAAAAAGGCCTCCCGCTCACAGCCTCATAGGCTGCCAAGAGAAGTAATAATCCTCTAAACATTGGAGTGTGTCCCTGACACAACACCCATACAGTAGACCATGGCCCTGCAATCCTTTGTCCTTTCAGTCGTTAGAAACTTTTGACATGCATATTCATTAAGAATCAAAGATATGGAAGCACCTGGACCGCCCAGTGGGAGGTTTACACTGACACTGCCATTGTCTTGGAGAGCCATATGCATCCATGTGGCCTCTGGAAGCCTGCCAATTATGGGTTCCATGGCATGGAATAATTCTTGAGCCTCCCGTTACTTCATTGCACAAGAGTTTCCTTACCACCCTAGCATTTGGTTTCTTCCCTTAGAAAAGGAGAGAGAAGAAACTGGAAAAGGAGCAGTATTGTTTTTCAGGGATGGGTAGTTAATATGGCCAGGGAGATGGCATAACTCACGGGATCCCACATCTCAGGGGCAGGAATGAGGTCTGTGGGTCTTCTGAGGGCACATGGGCTGTTCTGGGCCAGCCTCTGAGATGTGAGGACCTGATGCCCAAGGAAAGAGACTTGAGTTTACCACCACCAATGATCCTGACTTTTCAGCAAGTGAAAGAACTTCTTGCAGTCTTGGGAGGGGCAGTAAGAGCACTGGATACATAGCTGCAGCCCCTGACCTTAAGTGAACCCCTTTCTTCCTTTTGTGTCAGATTCTGTGCTGTGCAGTGAGCTGTCATTGACTTAGAATCTGTTGCTTTCTCCCAGCGAACATCTGTTCTCAGGCCCAAGTGCCTCAGTTTTCCTTTGGGAATTACATCTCACCTGCTTCCAGTCCAAACAGTTGCAGAAGGACGACCCCATGTTCCACCCAGCTCGAAGAAGGGTTTACAACCCACATCTAGCCAGTCCCATTTTCCATCTTCTGGTGTTGGGTCAAGGATGAGAATGTAACCCAAGCCAGATCAAAGGCGTTTAAAACCATGACTTTTTGGAATCCAAGAAAAGGAGAAACTCTTTCTCGGAAAATGGATGGTGAGTGGTTGTCAGCCTAGAACTGCTGTTGGCCCAAGGGCAGTGAGAGAGCCTGTGCCTGTGAATGGGGTCCCCCAAAGGCACTGAGCGGGACAAAGATTTGGAGAGAAGCAAGATCACACTGAGACAGTGTGAGCCGCTGGACCTGCCAGGTCCAAACCCATTCTTCAACTTGTCACTTGCAAGTATTAATGTATTTCTACCCTTACAATAAATACTAATTTATTTTACTTCCGTAAGTGTGTCCAGTCGCTGGGAAAAGAAAAAGCCCTGGTTGATACATCTGAGTCAATAATCCCTGATCCTTCCTCAGGTGTCCTCACTGGGTAGGCGTGGCTGGGGGAGGTGAAGACACTGGGTGGGGTCATATACTAGGGGAGCTGCCAGACATCTCTGTCCCTGCTCCTTCCCTGTCCCAGGAGAGGGAAACCCTGGAAGAGTGATAGGATAACCAGTAGAGGAAGAGGTTACTCAGTGATTAATTGGCCTTTTTGTGTTTTCCTTAATTTAGGGACCATTTTGGTAATGTGTTTTTACAAAGAAATCCCCCTTTTCCTCTAGGTTTCCAGTTTGTTACAGTAGGTTTCTCTTATTTGACGTTTACTTTTTCCTGTCTAATTTTCTACAGAATCATGACAAATAATGAACAAATACTGATACTTTACTATTAACTGAAGTCCCTATTCACGTTCCCTTTGTTATACCTTTCCTTGTTCCAGGGTCTCAAAGGACATGGGGTCATCATGTCTGTTTAGTATCTTCTGGGCTCTGACAGTTGCTCAGACTCTCCTTGTTTCCATGACCTTGACAGTGTGGAGGAGGACTGTTCAGGTATTTTATAGACTGCCGGGCACTGGGATTTGCTTGGTGTTTTTGTCGTGGTTAGACTTGGCTTTGAAAAAGCAGATCACAGAGGTGAAGTGCTTCCTCTTCACTATATATCAAGAGGACAGGCTCTTAAGGAAACTTCTCACTTATATTCTTAACTTTGGTCACCTAGCTGATGTAGTGTTTGTCAAGTTTTCCCACAGGTTAATTTTTTTCCCATGTCCATCCTGTGTGTCTTATTTAGGAGGAAGTCATAATGCAGAAGCCACACTTGAGGAGAGAGGGGTTACAGCTGAGTGTCTATATGAATTGTTTAGAAGCTTTGTGCATAGGAGATTTCTATTTAACACCATTCATCGAAAACTATGTAATTTATTTTTACCAGTTTGGACACGTGAATGATTACTGTAAACTTTTGTTTATAATCCAGCACTACATTATTAGACTGCTTAGTTCATTCTTGCTTTGGCTGTTGAGAGCTTTTTCCATTTGCTCCTGTTTTCATTTTACATAATTTTCCTTTTGTGGGTTTTTAAAATTTTGGGTACTTCTTTACTTTCTGATATTTTAAGATTACGCTGCTTCATATATTTACTGTCTCAGTCCTAGCATCAGCCCTTTCTTCAAAGAGCCCTTGTTCCTTTTATTAGAGAATGGTATTAAAAACTTACATGTGGGAGCTAAATATGCTCAGCTGACAGTACATAGAAATACATGCATGTATCCCAGCCTATGCATATACACATAATTATAAAGATATCCATGTGGAACTATGTGTAGGCTGAAGATAGTTTATACCGATGTCTCCAACCAGATCTGTTATGACATGGATATCGTAACCTTTTCCCTTTGTTTGACTGTAACATCCCACTCCAGTGGTAAGAAACCTGGCTTCCACCATTTGTCATTTATTAAATTCAGTGCTTGTTCCATTCGATTACTGATATAGTAGTTTCAGTACTGTTAGCTACTACCCCGCATGGGAAAGAACTTAGAGTCCACTGTGTATGTATGGCTCATTTTGTCTTTGGCCTACAGATTCTGTACATTTCCAAAGTTAACTTAGGTCAGCCCATTTGTCCCACTACCAACAGTGAGTTTTTCCATACATTTCTGAAACAGTTAGATTCTTTGTTACATTCTGTATTCCAGGCTTTGACACTCCCATATCCTAAGTAGCTAAGTTTGAATAGATTGTAAATTAATTGTTGTGTTGTAAAAATCTGTGGGTGTAGACAAATGCATAGTGACAGGTATTCACCACTAAAGTATCATATGGACTATTTCTACCACATATTCCTTAAACTGTTTACCAGTGTCAGTTTTACCTTTTCTAGAATGTCATATAAATGAGGTCATACAGTGTGTAGCACTTCAGACTGGATTCTTTCACTTAGCAATGTACGTGTTAGTTGCATCTATATCTATCTATATATATTTGCATGGGTTGATGATCCATTCCTTTATATCTCTGAATACTATTGCACTGCATGTATATGAGAGGAAAAATAATTTTCCCTCTACACTTCTATGTTCTTTATTGAGATCTCCCTTGTAATGAAAAAGAGACGAACTGGAGAAAACAATCAGAAGTTTAATATATACCATGCATACCTCCTGTATACTTGAAAGATACCCAGGAAAACTGAGTCACTCCCTGAAATGGCCCAAGCCATTACCTTAAATGCTATCTTCTGCTGAGAACAAAAGAAAGATGTTAGGGAATGGAGGAAGCCATTTAAGGGATGTTATTAGTCAAAGCCCAGTAAACAAGGGTATGGTTGTTACACAGATTTACATCTAGGCCTATTTCATTGACAAGCTTTTTTTTTTTTTAAAAACATTTATTTATTTGGCTGCACTGGGTCTTAGTTGCAGCCTGTGTAATCTTTAGTGGCGGCATGCAGGCCCTTAATTGCAGCATGTGGGATCTAGTTCCCTGACCAGGGATTGAACCCTGGTCCCCTGCATTGGGAGTGTGGAGTCTTAACCCCTGGACCAGCAGGGAAGTCCCAACAAACTTTTCTTGATATTTAGTCATCTTTCAATTCCTGGTCCAAAGAGGGACATACCCTTACAAATGGAGATATCCTTAATAAATGGAAATTTACCTCCTAAAAGGCATTTTCTACTTTATTTATTTATTTATTTTTTTGCGGTATGCGGGCCTCTCACTGTTGTGGCCTCTCCCGTTGCGGAGCACAGGCTCTGGACGTGCAGGCTCAGCGGCCATGGCTCATGGGCCCAACCACTCCGCGGCATGTGGGATCTTCCCACACTAGGGCACGAACCCGTGTCCCCTGCATCGGCAGGCAGACTCTCAACCACTGTGCCACCAGGGAAGCCATCTACTTGGTTTTGAAAGATTCTCCTGGGTCTACTGTTTCTTAAATTAATCAGTCCAAAATAATCCTTTTGTCAAATGGGCATATTTTGGGGTGGTGTATTCTGCTCCCCTTGACATGTATGTGCCCTAATTCGCTTATGAATTCATCTACAGAAGGACATCCTGATATCTTAAGTTTTTAGCCATTATGAATAGAGCTGCTGTGCATTACTTGATGCTAGTTTTGGTTTGAACACAGTTTTTCAAAGCAGTTGTCTAAATACAAGAGGTACACTTCTTGGATCCTAAGGTGAGACTTTTTAGATTTGGAAAAAACTGCCAAACTGTCTTCCAAAGTTGGTTGTACATGCATTCCACCAGCATCTTGAGTATATTCTTGTATGCTTATTTACTGCCTGTTTATCTTCCTGGGCTAGGTGTGTGTTTCAATCTTTACTAAATTTTAATGGCGCTGTTGGCATAATTTGAGTACAAATCCTTTAACAGATATGCGTTTTGGGAATAGTTTCTTGCAGTTTGTGGTTTGTCTTCCTGTTTTCTGAATAAGGTCACCAGACCCAAAGTCATGTAGATTATCTTTTTTTGTCTAGGATTTTTATAGTTTGGTGATTTAAATTTGTCTATGGGCAATTTTGAGTGAATTTTGGTTTAAGTTGTAATGTTTGTGTCTACATTCATTTCATTACATATGGTTTGTAATTAATTGCTCCTTAACCAATTTTAGAGAAGATACAGTGAGACACTTGGCTCCATTTCAGTTTGGATTTCCAAACTTAGTATATACAGCAGAACTGCCTTCCGGATGAGGCCTCTGGGTTTGTGAGTGCGGCACTCCCGGCACTTTTCTCACGTCCCACAGGGGGCGCCAAACCAACCTGTCTGACCCTGGGGGCACAGGTGCACCCTGCCCACAGACTTTGCTCTGTGACAAGCAGACGGGAGCTTTGTCTTCTGTCAGGGCTTAGGTTTCTGGAACATGAGGCATTGTCCACACTGACAGGAGCTGGGTTTTCTCAGGAGCCACTGGTGAGGAGACTCTGCAAGAGGAAAAAATGAGCAAGTGTGGAGAATCTTCCTGTGCAACTGACTGCTGGCTGGGTGGGGTGCATCTTCAGGGGACTCAGGAGAGAAAGAGTTTAATGTGGAATACTGTGTGCTTTTAGTTAGCTTTATATGCAGTGTAGATGGTGACCACTGTCGTTCTTTGGAGTCCGGTGTCTAGTTTTCCAGGCACTGGTTGTTGATGGCTTTAGGTAGAATAAACATTTTTTTACAACTTTATTGGAGTATAATTGCTTTACAGTGGTGTGTTAGCTTCTGCTTTATAACAAAGTGAATCGGTAAAACATATACATATGTTCCCATATCTCTTCCCTCTTGCGTCTCCCTCCCTCCCACCCTCCCTATCCCACCCCTCTAGGTGGTCACAAAGCACCAAGCTGATCTCCCTGTGCTACGCGGCTGCTTCCCACTAGCTATCTATTTTACGTTTGGTAGTGTATATATGTCCATGCCACTCTCTCACTTTGTCACAGCTTACCCTTCCCCCTCCCCATATCCTCAAGTCCATTCTCTAGTAGGTCTGTGTCTTTATTCCTGTCTTACCCCTAGGTTCTTCATGACATTTTTTTCCTTAAATTCCATATATATGTGTCAGCATACGGTATTTGTCTTTCTCTTTCTGACTGACTTCACTCTGTATGACAGACTCTAGCTCCATCCACCTCATTACAAATAACTCAATTTCGTTTCTTTTTGTGGCTGAGTAATATTCCATTGTATATATGAGCCACATCTTCTTTATCCATTCATCTGATGATGGACACTTAGGTTGATTCCATCTCCTGGCTATTGTAAATAGAGCTGCAGTGAACATTTTGGTACATGACTCTTTTTGAATTATGGTTTTCTCAGGGTATATGCCCAGTAGTTGGATTGCTGGGTCAGGTGGTAGTTCTGTTTGTAGTTATTTAAGGAACCTCCATACTGCTCGCCATAGTGGCTGTGCCGATCCACATTCCCACCAGCAGTGCAAGAGTGTTCCCTTTTCTCCACATCCTCTGCAGCATTTACTGTGTCTAGATTTTTTGATGATGGCCATTCTGACTGGTGTGAGGTGATACCTCATTCTAGTTTTGATTTGCATTTCTCTAATCATTAATGATGTTGAGCATTCTTTCGTGTGTTTGTTGGCAGTCTGTATATCTTCTTTGGAGAAATGTCTATTTAGGTCTTCTGCCCATTTTTGGATTGGGTTGTTTGTTTTTTTGTTATTGAGCTGCATGAGCTGCTTGTAAATTTTGGAGATTAATCCTTTGTCAGTTGCTTCATTTGCAAATATTTTCTCCCATTCTGAGGGTTGTCTTTTCATCTTGTTTATGGTTTCCTTTGCTGTGCAAAAGCTTTGAAGTTTCATTAGGTCCCATTTGTTTGTTTTTGTTTTTATTTCCATTTCTCTAGGCGGTGGGTCAGAAAGGATCTTGATGTGATTTATGTCATAGAGTGTTCTGCCTATGTTTTTCCCCTAAGAGTTTGATAGTTTCTGGCCTTACCTTTAGGTCTTTAGTCCATTTTGAGCTTATTTTTGTGTATGGTGTTAGGGAGTGATCTAATCTCCTACTTTTACACGTACCTGTCCAGTTTTCCCAGCACCACTTATTGAAGAGGTTGTCCTTTCTCCACTGTACATTCCTGCCACTTTATCAAAGATAAGGTGACCATATGTGCGTGGGTCTGTTATTATAGGTCTTTTCCTTCTCTTGTGTTTCTTGCCTAGAGAAGATCCTTTAGCATTTGTTGTAAAGCTGGTTTGGTGGTGCTGAACTCTCTCAGCTTTTGCTTGTCTGTGAAGGTTTTAATTTCTCCATCCAATCTGAATGAGATCCTTGCTGGGTAGAGTAATCTTGGCTGTAGGTTGTTCTCCTTCATCACTTTAAATATGTCCTGCCAGTCCCTTCTGGCTTGCAGAGTTTCTGCTGAAAGATCAGCTGTTAACCTTATGGGGATTCCCTTGTGTGTTATTTGTTGTTTTTCCCTTGCTGCTTTTAATATGTTTTCTTTGCATTTAATTTTTGACAGTTTGATTAATATGTGTCTTGGCATGTTTCTCCTTGGATTTATCCTGTATGGTACTCTCTGTGCTTCCTGGACTTGATTAACTATTTCCTTTCCCATATTAGGGAAGTTTTCAACTATAATCTCTTCAAATATTTTCTCAGTCCCTTTCCTTTTCTCTTCTTCTTCTGGAACCCCTATAATTCAAATGTTGGTGCGTTTAATGTTGTCCCAGAGGTCTCTGAGACTGTCCTCAGTTCTTTTCATTCTTTTTTCTCTATTCTGCTCTGCAGTAGTTATTTCCACTATTGTATCTTCCAGGTCACTTATCCGTTCTTCTGCCTCAGTTATTCTGCTATTGATCCCTTCTAGAGTATTTTTTTTTTTTTTTTTTTTTTTTGTGATACGCGGGCCTCTCACTGCTGTGGCCTCTCCCGTTGAGGAGCACAGGCTCCGGATGCACAGGCTCAGCGGCCATGGCTCTCGGGCCTAGCCGCTCCGCGGCATGTGGGATCTTCCCGGACCGGGTCATGAACCCGTGTCCCCTGCATTGGCAGGCAGACTCTCAACCACTGCGCCACCAGGGAAGCCCTAGAGTATTTTTAATTTCATTTATTGTGTTGTTCATCGTTGCTTGTTTCATCTTTAGTTCTTCTAGGTCCTTGTTAAATGTTTCTTGCATTTTCTCTATTCCATTTCCAAGATTTTGGATCATCTTTACTATCATTATTCTGAATTCTTTTTCAGGGAGACTGCCTATTTCCTCTTCATTTGTTAGGTCTGGTGGGTTTTCATCTTGCTCCTTCATCTGCTGTGTGTTTTTCTGTCTTCTCATTTTGCTTCTCTTACTGTGTTTGGGGGTCTCCTTTTCGCAGGCTGCAGGTTCGTAGTTCCCGTCGTTTTTGGTGTCTGTCCCCAGTGGCTAAAGTTGGTTCAGTGGGTTGTGTAGGCTTCCTGGTGGAGGGTGCCTGTGTTCTGGTGGATGAGGCTGGATCTTGTCTTTCTGGTGGGCAGGTCCACGTCTGGTGGTGTGTTTTGGGGTGTCTTGGACTTATTATGATTTTAGGCAGCCTCTCTGCTAATGGGTGGGGTTGTGTTCCTGTCTTGCTAGTTGTTTGGCATAGGGAGTCCAGCACTGTAGCTTGCTGGTCATTGAGATAAGCTGGGTGTTGGTGTTGAGATGGAGATCTCTGGGAGATTTTCGCCGTTGGATATTACGTGGAGCTCGGAGGTCTCTTTTGGACCCGTGTCCTGAAGTTGGCTCTCCCACCTCAGAGGCACAGCACTGACTCCTGGCTGCAGCACCAAGAGCCTTTCATCCACACGGCTCAGAATAAAAGGGAGAAAAAGTAGAAAGAAAGAAAGAAAGAAAGAAAGAAAGAAAGAAAGAAAGAAAGAGGATAAAAGAAAATAAAGTAAGGTCAAATAAAATAAAGTTATTAAAATAAAGAATTATTAAGAAAAAATTTTTTAAGTAAGAAAAACAAAACCCCCAAAAAACGGGCGGATAGAACCCTAGGACAAATGGTGAAAGCAAAGGTATACAGACAAAATCTCACACAGAAGCATACACGTACACACTCACAAAAAGAGGGAAAGGGGAAAAAAATCATAAATCTTGCTCTCAAAGTCCACCTCCTCAATTTGGGATGATTCGTTGTCTCTTCAGGTATTCCACAGACGCAGGGTACATCAAGTTGATTGCGGAGCTTTAATCCGCTGCTTCTGAGGCTGCTGGGAGAGATTCCCCTTTGTCTTCTTTGTTCGCACAGCTCCCGGGGCTCAGCTTTGGATTCGGCCCCGCCTCTGCGTGTAGGTCGCCGGAGGACGTCTGTTCTTCGCTCAGACAGGACGGGGTTAAAGGAGCCGCTGATTCGGGCGCTCTGGCTCCCTCAGGCCGCGGGGGAGGGAGGGGCACGGAGGCGGGGCGAGCGTGCGTCGGCGGAGGCCGCCGTGACGTTGCGTCAGCACGAGGCGCGCCCGTGCGTTCTCCCGGGGATGTTGTCTGTGGAGCCCGGGACCGTGGCGGTGGCGGGCAGCACAGGCTCCCGGGAGGGGAGGTGTGGAGAGTGACCTGCGCTCGCACACGGGCTTCTTGGTGGCGGCGGCAGCAGCCCCAGCGTCCCACGCCCGTCTCTGGGGTCCGCGCTTTGAGCCGCGCCTCGCGCCCGTCCCTGGAGCTCCTTTCAGCGGCGCTCTGAATCCCCTCTCCTCACGCACCAGGAAACAAAGAGGGAAGGAAAAGTCTCTTGCCTCTTCGGCAGCTCCAGACTGTTCCCCGGACTCCCTCCCGGCCGGCCGTGGCGCACTAACCCCCTTCAGGCTGTGTTCACGCCGCCAGTGCGCTCTGACTGAAGCCCGAGCCTCAGCTCCCAGCCCCGCCCGCCCCGGCGGGTGAGGAGACAAACCTCTCGGGCTGGTGGGGGGCGGTCGGCACCGGTCCTCTGTGCGGGAATCTCTCTGCTTTGCCCTCCGTACCCCTGTGGCTGCGGTCTCCTCCGCGGCTCCGAAGCTTTCCCCCTCCGCCACCCGCAGTCTCCGCCCGCGAAGGGGCTCCTAGTGTGTGGAAACCGTTTCTCCTTCATGGCTCCCTCCCACTGGTGCAGGTCCCGGCCCTATCCTTTTGTCTCTGTTTATTCTGTTTTCTTTTGCCCTACCCAGGTACGTGGGGAGTTTCTTTTCTTTCTTTCTTTTTTTTTTTTTTCGGTACACGGGCCTCTCACTGTTGTGGCCTCTCCCGTTGCGGAGCACAGGCTCCGGACGCGCAGGCTCAGCGGCCATGGCTCACGGGCCCAGCCGTTCCGTGGCACGTGGGATCTTCCCGGCCCGGGGCACGAACCCGTGTCCCCTGCATCGGCAGGCGGACTCTGAACCACTGCGCCACCAGGGAAGCCCCGTGGGGAGTTTCTTGCCTTTTGGGAGGTCTGAGGTCTTCTGCCAGCGTTCAGTAGGTGTTCTGTAGGGGTGGTTCCACGTGTAGCTGTATTTCTGATGTATCTGTGGAGAGGAAGGTATTAACTACCTTCATTTAGTTGCACAAACAAGTTAACTAACATGTGTACCTCCTGTGTGCATGGCAGATACCCAGGAAATTGAGTAACACCCTGAAACGGCCCAAGACATCACCTTAAATACCGTATTCATCTGAAAGGGAAAAAAAGGAAGGCTATAGTTGTTTCCGTCTACATTCATTTGATTGTGTATGGTTTCCAATTGATGTTGTATAACTAGTTGTGGAGAAGTCATGGGATAGGTGGCTTCATTTCAGTTTGAATTTCCAAATTTAGTGGATTCTGCAGGCTTGTTACAAGGTTTACAAGCTTCATATTGGATCAGGACATCCCCTGGTGTAACTGGTATTCACGGTTTGTTCAACAGTTAAAGGTCTGTGTGATATGAGTTCATCCGGGAGTAATCCAGGTTAGTTTCTGTTATACATTTGTCCCAGGATGAAAGGACAAGAGAACTAAGACCTAATTTATAAAAGCGCCTTCAAACTAATTGATACTGAAGTATAGTTAAGCTACAATGTTGTGTTAATTTCTGCTGCACAGCAAAGTGATTCATATATACGTACATACATATGTACATATTTTTCATATTCTTTTCCATTATGGTTCATTACAGGGTATTGAATACAGTTCCCTGTGCTGTACAGGAAGACCTTATGTATCCATCCTATATCTAATAATTTGCATCTACTAACACCAAACTCCCAATCCATCCCACTCCCCTGTCTTCCCCTTGACAACCACAAGTCTGTTTTCTATATTTGTGAGTCTGTTTTTGTTCTGTAGATAGGTTCATTTGGGTCTCACTTTATAATCCACATATAAGTGATATCATATGGTATTTGTTGTTCTCTGTCTGACTTACTTCACTTTGTATGATAATCTCTAGGTCCATCCATGTAGCTGCAAGTGGCATTATTTCATTCTGTTTTATGGCTGAGTAATATTCCGTTGTATATATGTACCACATCTTCTATATCCATTCCTCTGCTGAGGGACATTCAGGTTGCTTCCATGTCTTGGCTATTGTGAATAGTGCTGCTGTGAATGCTGGGGTGCATGTATCTTTTCGAATTATAGTTCTGTCTGGATATGTGCCCAGGAGTGGGATTGCTGGGTCATATGGTAATTCTAGTTTTAGTTTTTGAGGACCCTCCATACTGTTTTCCACAGTGGCTGCATCAATTTACATTCCCACCAGTAGTGTAGTAGGGTTCCCTTTTCTCCACACCCCTTCCAGCATTTCTTTCTAGACATTCTAATGATGGCCATTCTGACCACTGTGAGGTGATAACTCACTGTAGTTTTGATTTGCGTTCTCTAATAATTAGCGATGTGGAGCATCTTTTCATGTGCCTATTGGCTATCTGTATGTCTTTGGAGAAATGTCTGTTTAGACCTTCTGCTTATTTTTTGATTTTTTTTTCTTTTTTGAGCTGTATGAGCCGTTTGTATATTTTAGAATTAAGACCTTGTTGGTCGCATCATTTGCAGGTATTTTCTCCCAAACGGTTAGCACAGGTAGTGGAACAACTGGATACCCACATGCAGAAGAGTAAAGTTGGACCCTTACCTCCCCCCACCCCATATACAAAATCAACACAAGATGGACCAAAGGCCTAGGCGCAAGAGGCAAAATTATAAAACTCGTAGAAGAAAACATGAGAGTAGATCTTCATGACCTTGGATTTGGTCATGATATCTTAGATCTACCGAAAGCACAAGCAACAAAAGACAAAATAGATGAATTAGACTTCCTCAAAATGAAAAGGAGTTGTGTATGAAAGGAGCAAGGAATAAGATAATCCACCATCCAAAATGGCACAGGATGTTTGCAAACCATGTATCTGATAAAGGACTGTATGTAGCCCACCGGCCAAGCCCCCGGTGGTCCAGTGGAGTGTCTGTGCGGCCCCTCCTGTCCTCGGTGATCAGGGAATTTCAGGCCCCACGGCACCCGAGGGGTGGTCACTGGTCATCCTCGGCACCCTCAAGGAGTGAGTGAGTGCTGGATGGTTTTGAGCCCCGATGCACTCCCATTACTGCCCTCAAAGGCTGAAGCCTTCAGCATGCCTCCAGAAGGACACAGAGTATTTGCAAGTCTTTGAGAGCCAAGAGAACAGTCTTCACTTTTCTGAAAAGGGCATCTTACTATCTCACAGCATGACCATTTTCAATCTGGCTCTCGGGGTGCCCTCCCACCTTCTTTATTTCTCTGAGAGTGGCCATGGTGGTTTGGCTGTCCCCAGTCCCCACACCAGGTGACAAGGCCAGTGGGGCCAGATCCTGGTGGTCCTTAGCTTCGTTGGAGATTAACCCAGACCCTCGGCCTGCGATTGAACGGGGATGCCCCTGCTTCTCCCCATCACCGATTCTCATCTCCTCCTCTATCTCTTTTCCTCTTGCTTTTCAGTCCCAGATTTACCTGATGGTCACCACTCACAGCTCCCGCAGAGCCCAGAGATTTCTCCTTGAAGGAAAGGTTCTGGAAAATCAGAGGGATAAATAAAGGATGCAGCTGATTCCCACCTTGTGCTGACACCCAAGAGGGTGAGGAGAGTGAGTGTTTTCTCATTAGAATTTTAAATCCTGCAAGTAATAGATCATTGGGGGTGGGGGGCATCCGGTGTTTTCCTGCTCATTCTAATAATGTCATTCCTGAATTTTTATGTGGTAAGTAATTTATATTATTTATCAGTAATTTGATTATTGATATAATCAAATTATTATCAAATTATCCTGAGGGGGATATCCATTTAAAAAATGTTAGAGGTAACTCCAAGGGATTTACAACAAACAAGGACACAGAACCCGTTCTCCAGACACTGGCTGAGAAATTCCTACCCTGAGCCGCAGTCCCCTGGAGGGCGGAGTGGCCATGACTCTCCTCCCACAGGTGAGCCTACACAGGCACATCCCACGTGGGACCACTGCATCGCAGAATCTTAGAGTGGCCAATGGCAGGCAGCTGGCCAGAGATGCGGACAAGAGAAAACTGCCCAGCAGCCTGGGACAACCCCGGGGTGAGGCCTTAGGAAGGGCCAGTGTCAGAGCCTCAGAGGTAACCTGAAGAGAGTTCAGGCTGTTAAGGACATCGTCAGAGATGCACTTAGGGACATATTCAGGGCCTTAGTTGTGGACAGGATCAGGGCATTATTTAGTGACAGCTGAGACTATAGGGGACAGCATCAGGGCCTAAGTTAGGGACAGTGTCAGTGCTTCAGTTAGAGAGAACGTGAGAGCCTTAGCTAGACACAGTTTGGGCTGTTACTTAGGGGTATCTTCAGGGCCTTAGAGCCAGCATCGTGGCCATAATTAGAACCAGTGTGAGGGCGTTAGGTAGGGCCAAAACTGTGGTGTTAGTTAGGGAAAGAGGTCATTAGTTACAGTGTCAGGGTTTTAGGTGGGGACAGCGGCAAGTCCTTAGTTAAGAAGAGTGTCAGGGCCTCACTTAGGGGCAGCGTCAGGATGTTAGGGAGAGTCGGGACATTAGAATTTCAGATTCTGAGGTAGAGACAGCATCCGGGCCTTAGTTAGGAAGAGTGTCTGGGCCTTGGTGAGGGACAGGGTCAGGACAACGGTGAGGGACATCTAAGACTATTAGGGACATCGTCAAGGCCTTAGATTGGGCCAGCATCAGGGCTGTGGTGTCGACCAGTGTCAGGGCATTAATGAGGGACAAAATGAGGGTGTTAGTTAGGAAAAGAGTCAGGTCATTAGTTACAGACAGTTTTAGGGCCTCAGGTAGAATGGGCATCAAGGCCTTAGTTAGGAAGAGCAACAGGGCCTCAGTTAGGTTCCGCATCAGGACGTTAGTTAGGGCCAGCAATGGGGCCTTAGTTAGGGACAGTGTTGTCAGGCCCTCAGAGATCACTTGAGGGCCTTCGTAAGAGACAGTTCAGGCCGTTAGTTAGGGACACTTCAGAGACTTTCTTGGGGATATATTCAGGGCCTTAGTAATAGAATCAGGGTGTTATTTTGTCACCGCTTAGGCACTAAAGGACAGCATCAAAGCCTCAGGGAGGGTGTCAGCGTCCTAGGGATAGTGTTAGGGACTTTGTAAGTTATAGCTTAGGCCATTAGCTAGGGACAGTGTCAGGGGCTTATTAAGGGCAGTGTCAGAGACTTCATGAGGGACATCTTCAGGGCCTTAGTTATGGACAGGATCAGGTCCATACTTGGGACCAGTGTCAGGCCGTTATTTAGGGGCAGTGTCAGGGCCTTCTGTAGAAACAGCGTCATACAGGTGTGAATGTCCATGTTGCCTTGCAAAGATACTTTCTAGGAATTGAAAGCAATGAGGAATGAACAAGTAGCAACAAGGTGCAGGATTTTGCCAAAGAATCATTTTTTTTTAACATCTTTATTGGAGTCTAATTGCTTTACAATGGTGTGTTAGTTTCTGCTTTATAACAGAGTGAATCAGTTATACATATACATATGTCCCCATATCTCTTCCCTCTTGCGTCTCCCTCCCTCCCACCCTCCCTATCCCACCCCTCTAGGTGGTCACAAAGCACCAAGCTGATCTCCCTGTGCTACGCGGCTGCTTCCCACTAGCTATCTATTTTACGTTTGGTAGTGTATACATGTCCATGCCACTCTCTCACTTTGTCACAGCTTACCCTTCCCCCTCCCCATATCCTCAAGTCCATTCTCTAGTAGGTCTGTGTCTTTATTCCTGTCTTAACCCTAGGTTCTTCATGACATTTTTTTCCCTTAAATTCCATATATATGTGTCAGCATACGGTATGTGTCTTTCTCTTTCTGACTGACTTCACTCTGTATGACATACTCTAGCTCCATCCACCTCATTACAAATAGCTCAATTTCGTTTCTTTTTGTGGCTGAGTAATATTCCATTGTATATATGTGCCACGTCTTCTTTATCCATTCATCCGATGATGGACACTTAGGTTGTTTCCATCTCCGGGCTATTGTAAATAGAGCTGCAGTGAACATTTTGGTACATGACTCTTTTTGAATTATGGTTTTCTCAGGGTATATGCCCAGTAGTTGGATTGCTGGGTCAGGTGGTAGTTCTGTTTGTAGTTATTTAAGGAACCTCCATACTGCTCGCCATAGTGGCTGTGCCGATTCACATTCCCACCAGCAGTGCAAGAGTGTTCCCTTTTCTCCACATCCTCTGCAGCATTTACTGTGTCTAGATTTTTTGATGATGGCCATTCTGACTGGTGTGAGGTGATACCTCATTCTAGTTTTGATTTGCATTTCTCTAATCATTAATGATGTTGAGCATTCTTTCGTGTGTTTGTTGGCAGTCTGTATATCTTCTTTGGAGAAATGTCTATTTAGGTCTTCTGCCCATTTTTGGATTGGGTTGTTTGTTTTTTTGTTATTGAGCTGCATGAGCTGCTTGTAAATTTTGGAGATTAATCCTTTGTCAGTTGCTTCATTTGCAAATATTTTCTCCCATTCTGAGGGTTGTCTTTTCATCTTGTTTATGGTTTCCTTTGCTGTGCAAAAGCTTTGAAGTTTCATTAGGTCCCATTTGTTTGTTTTTGTTTTTATTTCCATTTCTCTAGGCGGTGGGTCAGAAAGGATCTTGATGTGATTTATGTCATAGAGTGTTCTGCCTATGTTTTTCCCCTAAGAGTTTGATAGTTTCTGGCCTTACCTTTAGGTCTTTAGTCCATTTTGAGCTTATTTTTGTGTATGGTGTTAGGGAGTGATCTAATCTCCTACTTTTACACGTACCTGTCCAGTTTTCCCAGCACCACTTATTGAAGAGGCTGTCCTTTCTCCACTGTACATTCCTGCCACTTTATCAAAGATAAGGTGACCATATGTGCGTGGGTCTGTTATTATAGGTCTTTTCCTTCTCTTGTGTTTCTTGCCTAGAGAAGATCCTTTAGCATTTGTTGTAAAGCTGGTTTGGTGGTGCTGAACTCTCTCAGCTTTTGCTTGTCTGTGAAGGTTTTAATTTCTCCATCCAATCTGAATGAGATCCTTGCTGGGTAGAGTAATCTTGGCTGTAGGTTGTTCTCCTTCATCACTTTAAATATGTCCTGCCAGTCCCTTCTGGCTTGCAGAGTTTCTGCTGAAAGATCAGCTGTTAACCTTATGGGGATTCCCTTGTGTGTTATTTGTTGTTTTTCCCTTGCTGCTTTTAATATGTTTTCTTTGCATTTAATTTTTGACAGTTTGATTAATATGTGTCTTGGCATGTTTCTCCTTGGATTTATCCTGTATGGTACTCTCTGTGCTTCCTGGACTTGATTAACTATTTCCTTTCCCATATTAGGGAAGTTTTCAACTATAATCTCTTCAAATATTTTCTCAGTCCCTTTCCTTTTCTCTTCTTCTTCTGGAACCCCTATAATTCAAATGTTGGTGCGTTTAATGTTGTCCCAGAGGTCTCTGAGACTGTCCTCAGTTCTTTTCATTCTTTTTTCTCTATTCTGCTCTGCAGTAGTTATTTCCACTATTGTATCTTCCAGGTCACTTATCCGTTCTTCTGCCTCAGTTATTCTGCTATTGATCCCTTCTAGAGTATTTTTTTTTTTTTTTTTTTTTTTTTTGTGATACGCGGGCCTCTCACTGCTGTGGCCTCTCCCGTTGAGGAGCACAGGCTCCGGATGCACAGGCTCAGCGGCCATGGCTCTCGGGCCTAGCCGCTCCGCGGCATGTGGGATCTTCCCGGACCGGGTCATGAACCCGTGTCCCCTGCATTGGCAGGCAGACTCTCAACCACTGCGCCACCAGGGAAGCCCTAGAGTATTTTTAATTTCATTTATTGTGTTGTTCATCGTTGCTTGTTTCATCTTTAGTTCTTCTAGGTCCTTGTTAAATGTTTCTTGCATTTTCTCTATTCCATTTCCAAGATTTTGGATCATCTTTACTATCATTATTCTGAATTCTTTTTCAGGGAGACTGCCTATTTCCTCTTCATTTGTTAGGTCTGGTGGGTTTTCATCTTGCTCCTTCATCTGCTGTGTGTTTTTCTGTCTTCTCATTTTGCTTCTCTTACTGTGTTTGGGGGTCTCCTTTTCGCAGGCTGCAGGTTCGTAGTTCCCGTCGTTTTTGGTGTCTGTCCCCAGTGGCTAAAGTTGGTTCAGTGGGTTGTGTAGGCTTCCTGGTGGAGGGTGCCTGTGTTCTGGTGGATGAGGCTGGATCTTGTCTTTCTGGTGGGCAGGTCCACGTCTGGTGGTGTGTTTTGGGGTGTCTTGGACTTATTATGATTTTAGGCAGCCTCTCTGCTAATGGGTGGGGTTGTGTTCCTGTCTTGCTAGTTGTTTGGCATAGGGAGTCCAGCACTGTAGCTTGCTGGTCATTGAGATAAGCTGGGTGTTGGTGTTGAGATGGAGATCTCTGGGAGATTTTCGCCGTTGGATATTACGTGGAGCTCGGAGGTCTCTTTTGGACCCGTGTCCTGAAGTTGGCTCTCCCACCTCAGAGGCACAGCACTGACTCCTGGCTGCAGCACCAAGAGCCTTTCATCCACACGGCTCAGAATAAAAGGGAGAAAAAGTAGAAAGAAAGAAAGAAAGAAAGAAAGAAAGAGGATAAAAGAAAATAAAGTAAGGTCAAATAAAATAAAGTTATTAAAATAAAGAATTATTAAGAAAAAATTTTTTAAGTAAGAAAAACAAAACCCCCAAAAAACGGGCGGATAGAACCCTAGGACAAATGGTGAAAGCAAAGGTATACAGACAAAATCTCACACAGAAGCATACACGTACACACTCACAAAAAGAGGGAAAGGGGAAAAAAATCATAAATCTTGCTCTCAAAGTCCACCTCCTCAATTTGGGATGATTCGTTGTCTCTTCAGGTATTCCACAGACGCAGGGTACATCAAGTTGATTGCGGAGCTTTAATCCGCTGCTTCTGAGGCTGCTGGGAGAGATTCCCCTTTGTCTTCTTTGTTCGCACAGCTCCCGGGGCTCAGCTTTGGATTCGGCCCCGCCTCTGCGTGTAGGTCGCCGGAGGACGTCTGTTCTTCGCTCAGACAGGACGGGGTTAAAGGAGCCGCTGATTCGGGCGCTCTGGCTCCCTCAGGCCGCGGGGGAGGGAGGGGCACGGAGGCGGGGCGAGCGTGCGTCGGCGGAGGCCGCCGTGACGTTGCGTCAGCACGAGGCGCGCCCGTGCGTTCTCCCGGGGATGTTGTCTGTGGAGCCCGGGACCGTGGCGGTGGCGGGCAGCACAGGCTCCCGGGAGGGGAGGTGTGGAGAGTGACCTGCGCTCGCACACGGGCTTCTTGGTGGCGGCGGCAGCAGCCCCAGCGTCCCACGCCCGTCTCTGGGGTCCGCGCTTTGAGCCGCGCCTCGCGCCCGTCCCTGGAGCTCCTTTCAGCGGCGCTCTGAATCCCCTCTCCTCACGCACCAGGAAACAAAGAGGGAAGGAAAAGTCTCTTGCCTCTTCGGCAGCTCCAGACTGTTCCCCGGACTCCCTCCCGGCCGGCCGTGGCGCACTAACCCCCTTCAGGCTGTGTTCACGCCGCCAGTGCGCTCTGACTGAAGCCCGAGCCTCAGCTCCCAGCCCCGCCCGCCCCGGCGGGTGAGGAGAACAAGCCTCTCGGGCTGGTGGGGGGCGGTCGGCACCGGTCCTCTGTGCGGGAATCTCTCTGCTTTGCCCTCCGTACCCCTGTGGCTGCGGTCTCCTCCGCGGCTCCGAAGCTTTCCCCCTCCGCCACCCGCAGTCTCCGCCCGCGAAGGGGCTCCTAGTGTGTGGAAACCGTTTCTCCTTCATGGCTCCCTCCCACTGGTGCAGGTCCCGGCCCTATCCTTTTGTCTCTGTTTATTCTGTTTTCTTTTGCCCTACCCAGGTACGTGGGGAGTTTCTTTTCTTTCTTTCTTTTTTTTTTTTTTCGGTACACGGGCCTCTCACTGTTGTGGCCTCTCCCGTTGCGGAGCACAGGCTCCGGACGCGCAGGCTCAGCGGCCATGGCTCACGGGCCCAGCCGTTCCGTGGCACGTGGGATCTTCCCGGCCCGGGGCACGAACCCGTGTCCCCTGCATCGGCAGGCGGACTCTGAACCACTGCGCCACCAGGGAAGCCCCGTGGGGAGTTTCTTGCCTTTTGGGAGGTCTGAGGTCTTCTGCCAGCGTTCAGTAGGTGTTCTGTAGGGGTGGTTCCACGTGTAGCTGTATTTCTGATGTATCTGTGGAGAGGAAGGTATTAACTACCTTCATTTAGTTGCACAAACAAGTTAACTAACATGTGTACCTCCTGTGTGCATGGCAGATACCCAGGAAATTGAGTAACACCCTGAAACGGCCCAAGACATCACCTTAAATACCGTATTCATCTGAAAGGGAAAAAAAGGAAGGCTATAGTTGTTTCCGTCTACATTCATTTGATTGTGTATGGTTTCCAATTGATGTTGTATAACTAGTTGTGGAGAAGTCATGGGATAGGTGGCTTCATTTCAGTTTGAATTTCCAAATTTAGTGGATTCTGCAGGCTTGTTACAAGGTTTACAAGCTTCATATTGGATCAGGACATCCCCTGGTGTAACTGGTATTCACGGTTTGTTCAACAGTTAAAGGTCTGTGTGATATGAGTTCATCCGGGAGTAATCCAGGTTAGTTTCTGTTATACATTTGTCCCAGGATGAAAGGACAAGAGAACTAAGACCTAATTTATAAAAGCGCCTTCAAACTAATTGATACTGAAGTATAGTTAAGCTACAATGTTGTGTTAATTTCTGCTGCACAGCAAAGTGATTCATATATACGTACATACATATGTACATATTTTTCATATTCTTTTCCATTATGGTTCATTACAGGGTATTGAATACAGTTCCCTGTGCTGTACAGGAAGACCTTATGTATCCATCCTATATCTAATAATTTGCATCTACTAACACCAAACTCCCAATCCATCCCACTCCCCTGTCTTCCCCTTGACAACCACAAGTCTGTTTTCTATATTTGTGAGTCTGTTTTTGTTCTGTAGATAGGTTCATTTGGGTCTCACTTTATAATCCACATATAAGTGATATCATATGGTATTTGTTGTTCTCTGTCTGACTTACTTCACTTTGTATGATAATCTCTAGGTCCATCCATGTAGCTGCAAGTGGCATTATTTCATTCTGTTTTATGGCTGAGTAATATTCCGTTGTATATATGTACCACATCTTCTATATCCATTCCTCTGCTGAGGGACATTCAGGTTGCTTCCATGTCTTGGCTATTGTGAATAGTGCTGCTGTGAATGCTGGGGTGCATGTATCTTTTCGAATTATAGTTCTGTCTGGATATGTGCCCAGGAGTGGGATTGCTGGGTCATATGGTAATTCTAGTTTTAGTTTTTGAGGACCCTCCATACTGTTTTCCACAGTGGCTGCATCAATTTACATTCCCACCAGTAGTGTAGTAGGGTTCCCTTTTCTCCACACCCCTTCCAGCATTTCTTTCTAGACATTCTAATGATGGCCATTCTGACCACTGTGAGGTGATAACTCACTGTAGTTTTGATTTGCGTTCTCTAATAATTAGCGATGTGGAGCATCTCCTCATGTGCCTATTGGCTATCTGTATGTCTTTGGAGAAATGTCTGTTTAGACCTTCTGCTTATTTTTTGATGTTTTTTTTCTTTTTTGAGCTGTATGAGCCGTTTGTATATTTTAGAATTAAGACCTTGTTGGTCGCATCATTTGCAGGTATTTTCTCCCAAACGGTTAGCACAGGTAGTGGAACAACTGGATACCCACATGCAGAAGAGTAAAGTTGGACCCTTACCTCCCCCCACCCCATATACAAAATCAACACAAGATGGACCAAAGGCCTAGGCGCAAGAGGCAAAATTATAAAACTCGTAGAAGAAAACATGAGAGTAGATCTTCATGACCTTGGATTTGGTCATGATATCTTAGATCTACCGAAAGCACAAGCAACAAAAGACAAAATAGATGAATTAGACTTCCTCAAAATGAAAAGGAGTTGTGTATGAAAGGAGCAAGGAATAAGATAATCCACCATCCAAAATGGCACAGGATGTTTGCAAACCATGTATCTGATAAAGGACTGTATGTAGCCCACCGGCCAAGCCCCCGGTGGTCCAGTGGAGTGTCTGTGCGGCCCCTCCTGTCCTCGGTGATCAGGGAATTTCAGGCCCCACGGCACCCGAGGGGTGGTCACTGGTCATCCTCGGCACCCTCAAGGAGTGAGTGAGTGCTGGATGGTTTTGAGCCCCGATGCACTCCCATTACTGCCCTCAAAGGCTGAAGCCTTCAGCATGCCTCCAGAAGGACACAGAGTATTTGCAAGTCTTTGAGAGCCAAGAGAACAGTCTTCACTTTTCTGAAAAGGGCATCTTACTATCTCACAGCATGACCATTTTCAATCTGGCTCTCGGGGTGCCCTCCCACCTTCTTTATTTCTCTGAGAGTGGCCATGGTGGTTTGGCTGTCCCCAGTCCCCACACCAGGTGACAAGGCCAGTGGGGCCAGATCCTGGTGGTCCTTAGCTTCGTTGGAGATTAACCCAGACCCTCGGCCTGCGATTGAACGGGGATGCCCCTGCTTCTCCCCATCACCGATTCTCATCTCCTCCTCTATCTCTTTTCCTCTTGCTTTTCAGTCCCAGATTTACCTGATGGTCACCACTCACAGCTCCCGCAGAGCCCAGAGATTTCTCCTTGAAGGAAAGGTTCTGGAAAATCAGAGGGATAAATAAAGGATGCAGCTGATTCCCACCTTGTGCTGACACCCAAGAGGGTGAGGAGAGTGAGTGTTTTCTCATTAGAATTTTAAATCCTGCAAGTAATAGATCATTGGGGGTGGGGGGCATCCGGTGTTTTCCTGCTCATTCTAATAATGTCATTCCTGAATTTTTATGTGGTAAGTAATTTATATTATTTATCAGTAATTTGATTATTGATATAATCAAATTATTATCAAATTATCCTGAGGGGGATATCCATTTAAAAAATGTTAGAGGTAACTCCAAGGGATTTACAACAAACAAGGACACAGAACCCGTTCTCCAGACACTGGCTGAGAAATTCCTACCCTGAGCCGCAGTCCCCTGGAGGGCGGAGTGGCCATGACTCTCCTCCCACAGGTGAGCCTACACAGGCACATCCCACGTGGGACCACTGCATCGCAGAATCTTAGAGTGGCCAATGGCAGGCAGCTGGCCAGAGATGCGGACAAGAGAAAACTGCCCAGCAGCCTGGGACAACCCCGGGGTGAGGCCTTAGGAAGGGCCAGTGTCAGAGCCTCAGAGGTAACCTGAAGAGAGTTCAGGCTGTTAAGGACATCGTCAGAGATGCACTTAGGGACATATTCAGGGCCTTAGTTGTGGACAGGATCAGGGCATTATTTAGTGACAGCTGAGACTGTAGGGGACAGCATCAGGGCCTAAGTTAGGGACAGTGTCAGTGCTTCAGTTAGAGAGAACGTGAGAGCCTTAGCTAGACACAGTTTGGGCTGTTACTTAGGGGTATCTTCAGGGCCTTAGAGCCAGCATCGTGGCCATAATTAGAACCAGTGTGAGGGCGTTAGGTAGGGCCAAAACTGTGGTGTTAGTTAGGGAAAGAGGTCATTAGTTACAGTGTCAGGGTTTTAGGTGGGGACAGCGGCAAGTCCTTAGTTAAGAAGAGTGTCAGGGCCTCACTTAGGGGCAGCGTCAGGATGTTAGGGAGAGTCGGGACATTAGAATTTCAGATTCTGAGGTAGAGACAGCATCCGGGCCTTAGTTAGGAAGAGTGTCTGGGCCTTGGTGAGGGACAGGGTCAGGACAACGGTGAGGGACATCTAAGACTATTAGGGACATCGTCAAGGCCTTAGATTGGGCCAGCATCAGGGCTGTGGTGTCGACCAGTGTCAGGGCATTAATGAGGGACAAAATGAGGGTGTTAGTTAGGAAAAGAGTCAGGTCATTAGTTACAGACAGTTTTAGGGCCTCAGGTAGAATGGGCATCAAGGCCTTAGTTAGGAAGAGCAACAGGGCCTCAGTTAGGTTCCGCATCAGGACGTTAGTTAGGGCCAGCAATGGGGCCTTAGTTAGGGACAGTGTTGTCAGGCCCTCAGAGATCACTTGAGGGCCTTCGTAAGAGACAGTTCAGGCCGTTAGTTAGGGACACTTCAGAGACTTTCTTGGGGATATATTCAGGGCCTTAGTAATAGAATCAGGGTGTTATTTTGTCACCGCTTAGGCACTAAAGGACAGCATCAAAGCCTCAGGGAGGGTGTCAGCGTCCTAGGGATAGTGTTAGGGACTTTGTAAGTTATAGCTTAGGCCATTAGCTAGGGACAGTGTCAGGGGCTTATTAAGGGCAGTGTCAGAGACTTCATGAGGGACATCTTCAGGGCCTTAGTTATGGACAGGATCAGGTCCATACTTGGGACCAGTGTCAGGCCGTTATTTAGGGGCAGTGTCAGGGCCTTCTGTAGAAACAGCGTCATACAGGTGTGAATGTCCATGTTGCCTTGCAAAGATACTTTCTAGGAATTGAAAGCAATGAGGAATGAACAAGTAGCAACAAGGTGCAGGATTTTGCCAAAGAATCATTTTTTTTTAACATCTTTATTGGAGTCTAATTGCTTTACAATGGTGTGTTAGTTTCTGCTTTATAACAGAGTGAATCAGTTATACATATACATATGTCCCCATATCTCTTCCCTCTTGCGTCTCCCTCCCTCCCACCCTCCCTATCCCACCCCTCTAGGTGGTCACAAAGCACCAAGCTGATCTCCCTGTGCTACGCGGCTGCTTCCCACTAGCTATCTATTTTACGTTTGGTAGTGTATACATGTCCATGCCACTCTCTCACTTTGTCACAGCTTACCCTTCCCCCTCCCCATATCCTCAAGTCCATTCTCTAGTAGGTCTGTGTCTTTATTCCTGTCTTAACCCTAGGTTCTTCATGACATTTTTTTCCCTTAAATTCCATATATATGTGTCAGCATACGGTATGTGTCTTTCTCTTTCTGACTGACTTCACTCTGTATGACATACTCTAGCTCCATCCACCTCATTACAAATAGCTCAATTTCGTTTCTTTTTGTGGCTGAGTAATATTCCATTGTATATATGTGCCACGTCTTCTTTATCCATTCATCCGATGATGGACACTTAGGTTGTTTCCATCTCCGGGCTATTGTAAATAGAGCTGCAGTGAACATTTTGGTACATGACTCTTTTTGAATTATGGTTTTCTCAGGGTATATGCCCAGTAGTTGGATTGCTGGGTCAGGTGGTAGTTCTGTTTGTAGTTATTTAAGGAACCTCCATACTGCTCGCCATAGTGGCTGTGCCGATTCACATTCCCACCAGCAGTGCAAGAGTGTTCCCTTTTCTCCACATCCTCTGCAGCATTTACTGTGTCTAGATTTTTTGATGATGGCCATTCTGACTGGTGTGAGGTGATACCTCATTCTAGTTTTGATTTGCATTTCTCTAATCATTAATGATGTTGAGCATTCTTTCGTGTGTTTGTTGGCAGTCTGTATATCTTCTTTGGAGAAATGTCTATTTAGGTCTTCTGCCCATTTTTGGATTGGGTTGTTTGTTTTTTTGTTATTGAGCTGCATGAGCTGCTTGTAAATTTTGGAGATTAATCCTTTGTCAGTTGCTTCATTTGCAAATATTTTCTCCCATTCTGAGGGTTGTCTTTTCATCTTGTTTATGGTTTCCTTTGCTGTGCAAAAGCTTTGAAGTTTCATTAGGTCCCATTTGTTTGTTTTTGTTTTTATTTCCATTTCTCTAGGCGGTGGGTCAGAAAGGATCTTGATGTGATTTATGTCATAGAGTGTTCTGCCTATGTTTTTCCCCTAAGAGTTTGATAGTTTCTGGCCTTACCTTTAGGTCTTTAGTCCATTTTGAGCTTATTTTTGTGTATGGTGTTAGGGAGTGATCTAATCTCCTACTTTTACACGTACCTGTCCAGTTTTCCCAGCACCACTTATTGAAGAGGCTGTCCTTTCTCCACTGTACATTCCTGCCACTTTATCAAAGATAAGGTGACCATATGTGCGTGGGTCTGTTATTATAGGTCTTTTCCTTCTCTTGTGTTTCTTGCCTAGAGAAGATCCTTTAGCATTTGTTGTAAAGCTGGTTTGGTGGTGCTGAACTCTCTCAGCTTTTGCTTGTCTGTGAAGGTTTTAATTTCTCCATCCAATCTGAATGAGATCCTTGCTGGGTAGAGTAATCTTGGCTGTAGGTTGTTCTCCTTCATCACTTTAAATATGTCCTGCCAGTCCCTTCTGGCTTGCAGAGTTTCTGCTGAAAGATCAGCTGTTAACCTTATGGGGATTCCCTTGTGTGTTATTTGTTGTTTTTCCCTTGCTGCTTTTAATATGTTTTCTTTGCATTTAATTTTTGACAGTTTGATTAATATGTGTCTTGGCATGTTTCTCCTTGGATTTATCCTGTATGGTACTCTCTGTGCTTCCTGGACTTGATTAACTATTTCCTTTCCCATATTAGGGAAGTTTTCAACTATAATCTCTTCAAATATTTTCTCAGTCCCTTTCCTTTTCTCTTCTTCTTCTGGAACCCCTATAATTCAAATGTTGGTGCGTTTAATGTTGTCCCAGAGGTCTCTGAGACTGTCCTCAGTTCTTTTCATTCTTTTTTCTCTATTCTGCTCTGCAGTAGTTATTTCCACTATTGTATCTTCCAGGTCACTTATCCGTTCTTCTGCCTCAGTTATTCTGCTATTGATCCCTTCTAGAGTATTTTTTTTTTTTTTTTTTTTTTTTTTTGTGATACGCGGGCCTCTCACTGCTGTGGCCTCTCCCGTTGAGGAGCACAGGCTCCGGATGCACAGGCTCAGCGGCCATGGCTCTCGGGCCTAGCCGCTCCGCGGCATGTGGGATCTTCCCGGACCGGGTCATGAACCCGTGTCCCCTGCATTGGCAGGCAGACTCTCAACCACTGCGCCACCAGGGAAGCCCTAGAGTATTTTTAATTTCATTTATTGTGTTGTTCATCGTTGCTTGTTTCATCTTTAGTTCTTCTAGGTCCTTGTTAAATGTTTCTTGCATTTTCTCTATTCCATTTCCAAGATTTTGGATCATCTTTACTATCATTATTCTGAATTCTTTTTCAGGGAGACTGCCTATTTCCTCTTCATTTGTTAGGTCTGGTGGGTTTTCATCTTGCTCCTTCATCTGCTGTGTGTTTTTCTGTCTTCTCATTTTGCTTCTCTTACTGTGCTTGGGGGTCTCCTTTTTGCAGGCTGCAGGTTCGTAGTTCCCGTCGTTTTTGGTGTCTGTCCCCAGTGGCTAAAGTTGGTTCAGTGGGTTGTGTAGGCTTCCTGGTGGAGGGTGCCTGTGTTCTGGTGGATGAGGCTGGATCTTGTCTTTCTGGTGGGCAGGTCCACGTCTGGTGGTGTGTTTTGGGGTGTCTTGGACTTATTATGATTTTAGGCAGCCTCTCTGCTAATGGGTGGGGTTGTGTTCCTGTCTTGCTAGTTGTTTGGCATAGGGAGTCCAGCACTGTAGCTTGCTGGTCATTGAGATAAGCTGGGTGTTGGTGTTGAGATGGAGATCTCTGGGAGATTTTCGCCGTTGGATATTACGTGGAGCTCGGAGGTCTCTTTTGGACCCGTGTCCTGAAGTTGGCTCTCCCACCTCAGAGGCACAGCACTGACTCCTGGCTGCAGCACCAAGAGCCTTTCATCCACACGGCTCAGAATAAAAGGGAGAAAAAGTAGAAAGAAAGAAAGAAAGAAAGAAAGAAAGAAAGAAAGAGGATAAAAGAAAATAAAGTAAGGTCAAATAAAATAAAGTTATTAAAATAAAGAATTATTAAGAAAAAATTTTTTAAGTAAGAAAAACAAAACCCCCAAAAAACGGGCGGATAGAACCCTAGGACAAATGGTGAAAGCAAAGGTATACAGACAAAATCTCACACAGAAGCATACACGTACACACTCACAAAAAGAGGGAAAGGGGAAAAAAATCATAAATCTTGCTCTCAAAGTCCACCTCCTCAATTTGGGATGATTCGTTGTCTCTTCAGGTATTCCACAGACGCAGGGTACATCAAGTTGATTGCGGAGCTTTAATCCGCTGCTTCTGAGGCTGCTGGGAGAGATTCCCCTTTGTCTTCTTTGTTCGCACAGCTCCCGGGGCTCAGCTTTGGATTCGGCCCCGCCTCTGCGTGTAGGTCGCCGGAGGACGTCTGTTCTTCGCTCAGACAGGACGGGGTTAAAGGAGCCGCTGATTCGGGCGCTCTGGCTCCCTCAGGCCGCGGGGGAGGGAGGGGCACGGAGGCGGGGCGAGCGTGCGTCGGCGGAGGCCGGCGTGACGTTGCGTCAGCACGAGGCGCGCCCGTGCGTTCTCCCGGGGATGTTGTCTGTGGAGCCCGGGACCGTGGCGGTGGCGGGCAGCACAGGCTCCCGGGAGGGGAGGTGTGGAGAGTGACCTGCGCTCGCACACGGGCTTCTTGGTGGCGGCGGCAGCAGCCCCAGCGTCCCACGCCCGTCTCTGGGGTCCGCGCTTTGAGCCGCGCCTCGCGCCCGTCCCTGGAGCTCCTTTCAGCGGCGCTCTGAATCCCCTCTCCTCACGCACCAGGAAACAAAGAGGGAAGGAAAAGTCTCTTGCCTCTTCGGCAGCTCCAGACTGTTCCCCGGACTCCCTCCCGGCCGGCCGTGGCGCACTAACCCCCTTCAGGCTGTGTTCACGCCGCCAGTGCGCTCTGACTGAAGCCCGAGCCTCAGCTCCCAGCCCCGCCCGCCCCGGCGGGTGAGGAGAACAAGCCTCTCGGGCTGGTGGGGGGCGGTCGGCACCGGTCCTCTGTGCGGGAATCTCTCTGCTTTGCCCTCCGTACCCCTGTGGCTGCGGTCTCCTCCGCGGCTCCGAAGCTTTCCCCCTCCGCCACCCGCAGTCTCCGCCCGCGAAGGGGCTCCTAGTGTGTGGAAACCGTTTCTCCTTCATGGCTCCCTCCCACTGGTGCAGGTCCCGGCCCTATCCTTTTGTCTCTGTTTATTCTGTTTTCTTTTGCCCTACCCAGGTACGTGGGGAGTTTCTTTTCTTTCTTTCTTTTTTTTTTTTTTCGGTACACGGGCCTCTCACTGTTGTGGCCTCTCCCGTTGCGGAGCACAGGCTCCGGACGCGCAGGCTCAGCGGCCATGGCTCACGGGCCCAGCCGTTCCGTGGCACGTGGGATCTTCCCGGCCCGGGGCACGAACCCGTGTCCCCTGCATCGGCAGGCGGACTCTGAACCACTGCGCCACCAGGGAAGCCCCGTGGGGAGTTTCTTGCCTTTTGGGAGGTCTGAGGTCTTCTGCCAGCGTTCAGTAGGTGTTCTGTAGGGGTGGTTCCACGTGTAGCTGTATTTCTGATGTATCTGTGGAGAGGAAGGTATTAACTACCTTCATTTAGTTGCACAAACAAGTTAACTAACATGTGTACCTCCTGTGTGCATGGCAGATACCCAGGAAATTGAGTAACACCCTGAAACGGCCCAAGACATCACCTTAAATACCGTATTCATCTGAAAGGGAAAAAAAGGAAGGCTATAGTTGTTTCCGTCTACATTCATTTGATTGTGTATGGTTTCCAATTGATGTTGTATAACTAGTTGTGGAGAAGTCATGGGATAGGTGGCTTCATTTCAGTTTGAATTTCCAAATTTAGTGGATTCTGCAGGCTTGTTACAAGGTTTACAAGCTTCATATTGGATCAGGACATCCCCTGGTGTAACTGGTATTCACGGTTTGTTCAACAGTTAAAGGTCTGTGTGATATGAGTTCATCCGGGAGTAATCCAGGTTAGTTTCTGTTATACATTTGTCCCAGGATGAAAGGACAAGAGAACTAAGACCTAATTTATAAAAGCGCCTTCAAACTAATTGATACTGAAGTATAGTTAAGCTACAATGTTGTGTTAATTTCTGCTGCACAGCAAAGTGATTCATATATACGTACATACATATGTACATATTTTTCATATTCTTTTCCATTATGGTTCATTACAGGGTATTGAATACAGTTCCCTGTGCTGTACAGGAAGACCTTATGTATCCATCCTATATCTAATAATTTGCATCTACTAACACCAAACTCCCAATCCATCCCACTCCCCTGTCTTCCCCTTGACAACCACAAGTCTGTTTTCTATATTTGTGAGTCTGTTTTTGTTCTGTAGATAGGTTCATTTGGGTCTCACTTTATAATCCACATATAAGTGATATCATATGGTATTTGTTGTTCTCTGTCTGACTTACTTCACTTTGTATGATAATCTCTAGGTCCATCCATGTAGCTGCAAGTGGCATTATTTCATTCTGTTTTATGGCTGAGTAATATTCCGTTGTATATATGTACCACATCTTCTATATCCATTCCTCTGCTGAGGGACATTCAGGTTGCTTCCATGTCTTGGCTATTGTGAATAGTGCTGCTGTGAATGCTGGGGTGCATGTATCTTTTCGAATTATAGTTCTGTCTGGATATGTGCCCAGGAGTGGGATTGCTGGGTCATATGGTAATTCTAGTTTTAGTTTTTGAGGACCCTCCATACTGTTTTCCACAGTGGCTGCATCAATTTACATTCCCACCAGTAGTGTAGTAGGGTTCCCTTTTCTCCACACCCCTTCCAGCATTTCTTTCTAGACATTCTAATGATGGCCATTCTGACCACTGTGAGGTGATAACTCACTGTAGTTTTGATTTGCGTTCTCTAATAATTAGCGATGTGGAGCATCTCCTCATGTGCCTATTGGCTATCTGTATGTCTTTGGAGAAATGTCTGTTTAGACCTTCTGCTTATTTTTTGATGTTTTTTTTCTTTTTTGAGCTGTATGAGCCGTTTGTATATTTTAGAATTAAGACCTTGTTGGTCGCATCATTTGCAGGTATTTTCTCCCAAACGGTTAGCACAGGTAGTGGAACAACTGGATACCCACATGCAGAAGAGTAAAGTTGGACCCTTACCTCCCCCCACCCCACATACAAAATCAACACAAGATGGACCAAAGGCCTAGGCGCAAGAGGCAAAATTATAAAACTCGTAGAAGAAAACATGAGAGTAAATCTCCATGACCTTGGATTTGGTCATGATATCTTAGATCTACCAAAAGCACAAGCAACAAAAGACAAAATAGATGAATTAGACTTCCTCAAAATGAAAAGGAGTTGTGTATGAAAGGAGCAAGGAATAAGATAATCCACCATCCAAAATGGCACAGGATGTTTGCAAACCATGTATCTGATAAAGGACTGTATGTAGCCCACCGGCCAAGCCCCCGGTGGTCCAGTGGAGTGTCTGTGCGGCCCCTCCTGTCCTCGGTGATCAGGGAATTTCAGGCCCCACGGCACCCGAGGGGTGGTCACTGGTCATCCTCGGCACCCTCAAGGAGTGAGTGAGTGCTGGATGGTTTTGAGCCCCGATGCACTCCCATTACTGCCCTCAAAGGCTGAAGCCTTCAGCATGCCTCCAGAAGGACACAGAGTATTTGCAAGTCTTTGAGAGCCAAGAGAACAGTCTTCACTTTTCTGAAAAGGGCATCTTACTATCTCACAGCATGACCATTTTCAATCTGGCTCTCGGGGTGCCCTCCCACCTTCTTTATTTCTCTGAGAGTGGCCATGGTGGTTTGGCTGTCCCCAGTCCCCACACCAGGTGACAAGGCCAGTGGGGCCAGATCCTGGTGGTCCTTAGCTTCGTTGGAGATTAACCCAGACCCTCGGCCTGCGATTGAACGGGGATGCCCCTGCTTCTCCCCATCACCGATTCTCATCTCCTCCTCTATCTCTTTTCCTCTTGCTTTTCAGTCCCAGATTTACCTGATGGTCACCACTCACAGCTCCCGCAGAGCCCAGAGATTTCTCCTTGAAGGAAAGGTTCTGGAAAATCAGAGGGATAAATAAAGGATGCAGCTGATTCCCACCTTGTGCTGACACCCAAGAGGGTGAGGAGAGTGAGTGTTTTCTCATTAGAATTTTAAATCCTGCAAGTAATAGATCATTGGGGGTGGGGGGCATCCGGTGTTTTCCTGCTCATTCTAATAATGTCATTCCTGAATTTTTATGTGGTAAGTAATTTATATTATTTATCAGTAATTTGATTATTGATATAATCAAATTATTATCAAATTATCCTGAGGGGGATATCCATTTAAAAAATGTTAGAGGTAACTCCAAGGGATTTACAACAAACAAGGACACAGAACCCGTTCTCCAGACACTGGCTGAGAAATTCCTACCCTGAGCCGCAGTCCCCTGGAGGGCGGAGTGGCCATGACTCTCCTCCCACAGGTGAGCCTACACAGGCACATCCCACGTGGGACCACTGCATCGCAGAATCTTAGAGTGGCCAATGGCAGGCAGCTGGCCAGAGATGCGGACAAGAGAAAACTGCCCAGCAGCCTGGGACAACCCCGGGGTGAGGCCTTAGGAAGGGCCAGTGTCAGAGCCTCAGAGGTAACCTGAAGAGAGTTCAGGCTGTTAAGGACATCGTCAGAGATGCACTTAGGGACATATTCAGGGCCTTAGTTGTGGACAGGATCAGGGCATTATTTAGTGACAGCTGAGACTGTAGGGGACAGCATCAGGGCCTAAGTTAGGGACAGTGTCAGTG
Source organism: Mesoplodon mirus (assembly GCF_964341445.2). NCBI lineage: Eukaryota > Metazoa > Chordata > Mammalia > Artiodactyla > Ziphiidae > Mesoplodon > Mesoplodon mirus. The sequence goes on along the minus strand of NC_138990.1, from coordinate 24,735,381 downwards.
CTTCAGTTAGAGAGAACGTGAGAGCCTTAGCTAGACACAGTTTGGGCTGTTACTTAGGGGTATCTTCAGGGCCTTAGAGCCAGCATCGTGGCCATAATTAGAACCAGTGTGAGGGCGTTAGGTAGGGCCAAAACTGTGGTGTTAGTTAGGGAAAGAGGTCATTAGTTACAGTGTCAGGGTTTTAGGTGGGGACAGCGGCAAGTCCTTAGTTAAGAAGAGTGTCAGGGCCTCACTTAGGGGCAGCGTCAGGATGTTAGGGAGAGTCGGGACATTAGAATTTCAGATTCTGAGGTAGAGACAGCATCCGGGCCTTAGTTAGGAAGAGTGTCTGGGCCTTGGTGAGGGACAGGGTCAGGACAACGGTGAGGGACATCTAAGACTATTAGGGACATCGTCAAGGCCTTAGATTGGGCCAGCATCAGGGCTGTGGTGTCGACCAGTGTCAGGGCATTAATGAGGGACAAAATGAGGGTGTTAGTTAGGAAAAGAGTCAGGTCATTAGTTACAGACAGTTTTAGGGCCTCAGGTAGAATGGGCATCAAGGCCTTAGTTAGGAAGAGCAACAGGGCCTCAGTTAGGTTCCGCATCAGGACGTTAGTTAGGGCCAGCAATGGGGCCTTAGTTAGGGACAGTGTTGTCAGGCCCTCAGAGATCACTTGAGGGCCTTCGTAAGAGACAGTTCAGGCCGTTAGTTAGGGACACTTCAGAGACTTTCTTGGGGATATATTCAGGGCCTTAGTAATAGAATCAGGGTGTTATTTTGTCACCGCTTAGGCACTAAAGGACAGCATCAAAGCCTCAGGGAGGGTGTCAGCGTCCTAGGGATAGTGTTAGGGACTTTGTAAGTTATAGCTTAGGCCATTAGCTAGGGACAGTGTCAGGGGCTTATTAAGGGCAGTGTCAGAGACTTCATGAGGGACATCTTCAGGGCCTTAGTTATGGACAGGATCAGGTCCATACTTGGGACCAGTGTCAGGCCGTTATTTAGGGGCAGTGTCAGGGCCTTCTGTAGAAACAGCGTCATACAGGTGTGAATGTCCATGTTGCCTTGCAAAGATACTTTCTAGGAATTGAAAGCAATGAGGAATGAACAAGTAGCAACAAGGTGCAGGATTTTGCCAAAGAATCATTTTTTTTTAACATCTTTATTGGAGTCTAATTGCTTTACAATGGTGTGTTAGTTTCTGCTTTATAACAGAGTGAATCAGTTATACATATACATATGTCCCCATATCTCTTCCCTCTTGCGTCTCCCTCCCTCCCACCCTCCCTATCCCACCCCTCTAGGTGGTCACAAAGCACCAAGCTGATCTCCCTGTGCTACGCGGCTGCTTCCCACTAGCTATCTATTTTACGTTTGGTAGTGTATACATGTCCATGCCACTCTCTCACTTTGTCACAGCTTACCCTTCCCCCTCCCCATATCCTCAAGTCCATTCTCTAGTAGGTCTGTGTCTTTATTCCTGTCTTAACCCTAGGTTCTTCATGACATTTTTTTCCCTTAAATTCCATATATATGTGTCAGCATACGGTATGTGTCTTTCTCTTTCTGACTGACTTCACTCTGTATGACATACTCTAGCTCCATCCACCTCATTACAAATAGCTCAATTTCGTTTCTTTTTGTGGCTGAGTAATATTCCATTGTATATATGTGCCACGTCTTCTTTATCCATTCATCCGATGATGGACACTTAGGTTGTTTCCATCTCCGGGCTATTGTAAATAGAGCTGCAGTGAACATTTTGGTACATGACTCTTTTTGAATTATGGTTTTCTCAGGGTATATGCCCAGTAGTTGGATTGCTGGGTCAGGTGGTAGTTCTGTTTGTAGTTATTTAAGGAACCTCCATACTGCTCGCCATAGTGGCTGTGCCGATTCACATTCCCACCAGCAGTGCAAGAGTGTTCCCTTTTCTCCACATCCTCTGCAGCATTTACTGTGTCTAGATTTTTTGATGATGGCCATTCTGACTGGTGTGAGGTGATACCTCATTCTAGTTTTGATTTGCATTTCTCTAATCATTAATGATGTTGAGCATTCTTTCGTGTGTTTGTTGGCAGTCTGTATATCTTCTTTGGAGAAATGTCTATTTAGGTCTTCTGCCCATTTTTGGATTGGGTTGTTTGTTTTTTTGTTATTGAGCTGCATGAGCTGCTTGTAAATTTTGGAGATTAATCCTTTGTCAGTTGCTTCATTTGCAAATATTTTCTCCCATTCTGAGGGTTGTCTTTTCATCTTGTTTATGGTTTCCTTTGCTGTGCAAAAGCTTTGAAGTTTCATTAGGTCCCATTTGTTTGTTTTTGTTTTTATTTCCATTTCTCTAGGCGGTGGGTCAGAAAGGATCTTGATGTGATTTATGTCATAGAGTGTTCTGCCTATGTTTTTCCCCTAAGAGTTTGATAGTTTCTGGCCTTACCTTTAGGTCTTTAGTCCATTTTGAGCTTATTTTTGTGTATGGTGTTAGGGAGTGATCTAATCTCCTACTTTTACACGTACCTGTCCAGTTTTCCCAGCACCACTTATTGAAGAGGCTGTCCTTTCTCCACTGTACATTCCTGCCACTTTATCAAAGATAAGGTGACCATATGTGCGTGGGTCTGTTATTATAGGTCTTTTCCTTCTCTTGTGTTTCTTGCCTAGAGAAGATCCTTTAGCATTTGTTGTAAAGCTGGTTTGGTGGTGCTGAACTCTCTCAGCTTTTGCTTGTCTGTGAAGGTTTTAATTTCTCCATCCAATCTGAATGAGATCCTTGCTGGGTAGAGTAATCTTGGCTGTAGGTTGTTCTCCTTCATCACTTTAAATATGTCCTGCCAGTCCCTTCTGGCTTGCAGAGTTTCTGCTGAAAGATCAGCTGTTAACCTTATGGGGATTCCCTTGTGTGTTATTTGTTGTTTTTCCCTTGCTGCTTTTAATATGTTTTCTTTGCATTTAATTTTTGACAGTTTGATTAATATGTGTCTTGGCATGTTTCTCCTTGGATTTATCCTGTATGGTACTCTCTGTGCTTCCTGGACTTGATTAACTATTTCCTTTCCCATATTAGGGAAGTTTTCAACTATAATCTCTTCAAATATTTTCTCAGTCCCTTTCCTTTTCTCTTCTTCTTCTGGAACCCCTATAATTCAAATGTTGGTGCATTTAATGTTGTCCCAGAGGTCTCTGAGACTGTCCTCAGTTCTTTTCATTCTTTTTTCTCTATTCTGCTCTGCAGTAGTTATTTCCACTATTGTATCTTCCAGGTCACTTATCCGTTCTTCTGCCTCAGTTATTCTGCTATTGATCCCTTCTAGAGTATTTTTTTTTTTTTTTTTTTTTTTTTTTGTGATACGCGGGCCTCTCACTGCTGTGGCCTCTCCCGTTGAGGAGCACAGGCTCCGGATGCACAGGCTCAGCGGCCATGGCTCTCGGGCCTAGCCGCTCCGCGGCATGTGGGATCTTCCCGGACCGGGTCATGAACCCGTGTCCCCTGCATTGGCAGGCAGACTCTCAACCACTGCGCCACCAGGGAAGCCCTAGAGTATTTTTAATTTCATTTATTGTGTTGTTCATCGTTGCTTGTTTCATCTTTAGTTCTTCTAGGTCCTTGTTAAATGTTTCTTGCATTTTCTCTATTCCATTTCCAAGATTTTGGATCATCTTTACTATCATTATTCTGAATTCTTTTTCAGGGAGACTGCCTATTTCCTCTTCATTTGTTAGGTCTGGTGGGTTTTCATCTTGCTCCTTCATCTGCTGTGTGTTTTTCTGTCTTCTCATTTTGCTTCTCTTACTGTGTTTGGGGGTCTCCTTTTCGCAGGCTGCAGGTTCGTAGTTCCCGTCGTTTTTGGTGTCTGTCCCCAGTGGCTAAAGTTGGTTCAGTGGGTTGTGTAGGCTTCCTGGTGGAGGGTGCCTGTGTTCTGGTGGATGAGGCTGGATCTTGTCTTTCTGGTGGGCAGGTCCACGTCTGGTGGTGTGTTTTGGGGTGTCTTGGACTTATTATGATTTTAGGCAGCCTCTCTGCTAATGGGTGGGGTTGTGTTCCTGTCTTGCTAGTTGTTTGGCATAGGGAGTCCAGCACTGTAGCTTGCTGGTCATTGAGATAAGCTGGGTGTTGGTGTTGAGATGGAGATCTCTGGGAGATTTTCGCCGTTGGATATTACGTGGAGCTCGGAGGTCTCTTTTGGACCCGTGTCCTGAAGTTGGCTCTCCCACCTCAGAGGCACAGCACTGACTCCTGGCTGCAGCACCAAGAGCCTTTCATCCACACGGCTCAGAATAAAAGGGAGAAAAAGTAGAAAGAAAGAAAGAAAGAAAGAAAGAAAGAAAGAAAGAGGATAAAAGAAAATAAAGTAAGGTCAAATAAAATAAAGTTATTAAAATAAAGAATTATTAAGAAAAAATTTTTTAAGTAAGAAAAACAAAACCCCCAAAAAACGGGCGGATAGAACCCTAGGACAAATGGTGAAAGCAAAGGTATACAGACAAAATCTCACACAGAAGCATACACGTACACACTCACAAAAAGAGGGAAAGGGGAAAAAAATCATAAATCTTGCTCTCAAAGTCCACCTCCTCAATTTGGGATGATTCGTTGTCTCTTCAGGTATTCCACAGACGCAGGGTACATCAAGTTGATTGCGGAGCTTTAATCCGCTGCTTCTGAGGCTGCTGGGAGAGATTCCCCTTTGTCTTCTTTGTTCGCACAGCTCCCGGGGCTCAGCTTTGGATTCGGCCCCGCCTCTGCGTGTAGGTCGCCGGAGGACGTCTGTTCTTCGCTCAGACAGGACGGGGTTAAAGGAGCCGCTGATTCGGGCGCTCTGGCTCCCTCAGGCCGCGGGGGAGGGAGGGGCACGGAGGCGGGGCGAGCGTGCGTCGGCGGAGGCCGCCGTGACGTTGCGTCAGCACGAGGCGCGCCCGTGCGTTCTCCCGGGGATGTTGTCTGTGGAGCCCGGGACCGTGGCGGTGGCGGGCAGCACAGGCTCCCGGGAGGGGAGGTGTGGAGAGTGACCTGCGCTCGCACACGGGCTTCTTGGTGGCGGCGGCAGCAGCCCCAGCGTCCCACGCCCGTCTCTGGGGTCCGCGCTTTGAGCCGCGCCTCGCGCCCGTCCCTGGAGCTCCTTTCAGCGGCGCTCTGTCTGAATCCCCTCTCCTCACGCACCAGGAAACAAAGAGGGAAGGAAAAGTCTCTTGCCTCTTCGGCAGCTCCAGACTGTTCCCCGGACTCCCTCCCGGCCGGCCGTGGCGCACTAACCCCCTTCAGGCTGTGTTCACGCCGCCAGTGCGCTCTGACTGAAGCCCGAGCCTCAGCTCCCAGCCCCGCCCGCCCCGGCGGGTGAGGAGACAAACCTCTCGGGCTGGTGGGGGGCGGTCGGCACCGGTCCTCTGTGCGGGAATCTCTCTGCTTTGCCCTCCGTACCCCTGTGGCTGCGGTCTCCTCCGCGGCTCCGAAGCTTTCCCCCTCCGCCACCCGCAGTCTCCGCCCGCGAAGGGGCTCCTAGTGTGTGGAAACCGTTTCTCCTTCATGGCTCCCTCCCACTGGTGCAGGTCCCGGCCCTATCCTTTTGTCTCTGTTTATTCTGTTTTCTTTTGCCCTACCCAGGTACGTGGGGAGTTTCTTTTCTTTCTTTCTTTTTTTTTTTTTTCGGTACACGGGCCTCTCACTGTTGTGGCCTCTCCCGTTGCGGAGCACAGGCTCCGGACGCGCAGGCTCAGCGGCCATGGCTCACGGGCCCAGCCGTTCCGTGGCACGTGGGATCTTCCCGGCCCGGGGCACGAACCCGTGTCCCCTGCATCGGCAGGCGGACTCTGAACCACTGCGCCACCAGGGAAGCCCCGTGGGGAGTTTCTTGCCTTTTGGGAGGTCTGAGGTCTTCTGCCAGCGTTCAGTAGGTGTTCTGTAGGGGTGGTTCCACGTGTAGCTGTATTTCTGATGTATCTGTGGAGAGGAAGGTATTAACTACCTTCATTTAGTTGCACAAACAAGTTAACTAACATGTGTACCTCCTGTGTGCATGGCAGATACCCAGGAAATTGAGTAACACCCTGAAACGGCCCAAGACATCACCTTAAATACCGTATTCATCTGAAAGGGAAAAAAAGGAAGGCTATAGTTGTTTCCGTCTACATTCATTTGATTGTGTATGGTTTCCAATTGATGTTGTATAACTAGTTGTGGAGAAGTCATGGGATAGGTGGCTTCATTTCAGTTTGAATTTCCAAATTTAGTGGATTCTGCAGGCTTGTTACAAGGTTTACAAGCTTCATATTGGATCAGGACATCCCCTGGTGTAACTGGTATTCACGGTTTGTTCAACAGTTAAAGGTCTGTGTGATATGAGTTCATCCGGGAGTAATCCAGGTTAGTTTCTGTTATACATTTGTCCCAGGATGAAAGGACAAGAGAACTAAGACCTAATTTATAAAAGCGCCTTCAAACTAATTGATACTGAAGTATAGTTAAGCTACAATGTTGTGTTAATTTCTGCTGCACAGCAAAGTGATTCATATATACGTACATACATATGTACATATTTTTCATATTCTTTTCCATTATGGTTCATTACAGGGTATTGAATACAGTTCCCTGTGCTGTACAGGAAGACCTTATGTATCCATCCTATATCTAATAATTTGCATCTACTAACACCAAACTCCCAATCCATCCCACTCCCCTGTCTTCCCCTTGACAACCACAAGTCTGTTTTCTATATTTGTGAGTCTGTTTTTGTTCTGTAGATAGGTTCATTTGGGTCTCACTTTATAATCCACATATAAGTGATATCATATGGTATTTGTTGTTCTCTGTCTGACTTACTTCACTTTGTATGATAATCTCTAGGTCCATCCATGTAGCTGCAAGTGGCATTATTTCATTCTGTTTTATGGCTGAGTAATATTCCGTTGTATATATGTACCACATCTTCTATATCCATTCCTCTGCTGAGGGACATTCAGGTTGCTTCCATGTCTTGGCTATTGTGAATAGTGCTGCTGTGAATGCTGGGGTGCATGTATCTTTTCGAATTATAGTTCTGTCTGGATATGTGCCCAGGAGTGGGATTGCTGGGTCATATGGTAATTCTAGTTTTAGTTTTTGAGGACCCTCCATACTGTTTTCCACAGTGGCTGCATCAATTTACATTCCCACCAGTAGTGTAGTAGGGTTCCCTTTTCTCCACACCCCTTCCAGCATTTCTTTCTAGACATTCTAATGATGGCCATTCTGACCACTGTGAGGTGATAACTCACTGTAGTTTTGATTTGCGTTCTCTAATAATTAGCGATGTGGAGCATCTCCTCATGTGCCTATTGGCTATCTGTATGTCTTTGGAGAAATGTCTGTTTAGACCTTCTGCTTATTTTTTGATGTTTTTTTTCTTTTTTGAGCTGTATGAGCCGTTTGTATATTTTAGAATTAAGACCTTGTTGGTCGCATCATTTGCAGGTATTTTCTCCCAAACGGTTAGCACAGGTAGTGGAACAACTGGATACCCACATGCAGAAGAGTAAAGTTGGACCCTTACCTCCCCCCACCCCACATACAAAATCAACACAAGATGGACCAAAGGCCTAGGCGCAAGAGGCAAAATTATAAAACTCGTAGAAGAAAACATGAGAGTAAATCTCCATGACCTTGGATTTGGTCATGATATCTTAGATCTACCAAAAGCACAAGCAACAAAAGACAAAATAGATGAATTAGACTTCCTCAAAATGAAAAGGAGTTGTGTATGAAAGGAGCAAGGAATAAGATAATCCACCATCCAAAATGGCACAGGATGTTTGCAAACCATGTATCTGATAAAGGACTGTATGTAGCCCACCGGCCAAGCCCCCGGTGGTCCAGTGGAGTGTCTGTGCGGCCCCTCCTGTCCTCGGTGATCAGGGAATTTCAGGCCCCACGGCACCCGAGGGGTGGTCACTGGTCATCCTCGGCACCCTCAAGGAGTGAGTGAGTGCTGGATGGTTTTGAGCCCCGATGCACTCCCATTACTGCCCTCAAAGGCTGAAGCCTTCAGCATGCCTCCAGAAGGACACAGAGTATTTGCAAGTCTTTGAGAGCCAAGAGAACAGTCTTCACTTTTCTGAAAAGGGCATCTTACTATCTCACAGCATGACCATTTTCAATCTGGCTCTCGGGGTGCCCTCCCACCTTCTTTATTTCTCTGAGAGTGGCCATGGTGGTTTGGCTGTCCCCAGTCCCCACACCAGGTGACAAGGCCAGTGGGGCCAGATCCTGGTGGTCCTTAGCTTCGTTGGAGATTAACCCAGACCCTCGGCCTGCGATTGAACGGGGATGCCCCTGCTTCTCCCCATCACCGATTCTCATCTCCTCCTCTATCTCTTTTCCTCTTGCTTTTCAGTCCCAGATTTACCTGATGGTCACCACTCACAGCTCCCGCAGAGCCCAGAGATTTCTCCTTGAAGGAAAGGTTCTGGAAAATCAGAGGGATAAATAAAGGATGCAGCTGATTCCCACCTTGTGCTGACACCCAAGAGGGTGAGGAGAGTGAGTGTTTTCTCATTAGAATTTTAAATCCTGCAAGTAATAGATCATTGGGGGTGGGGGGCATCCGGTGTTTTCCTGCTCATTCTAATAATGTCATTCCTGAATTTTTATGTGGTAAGTAATTTATATTATTTATCAGTAATTTGATTATTGATATAATCAAATTATTATCAAATTATCCTGAGGGGGATATCCATTTAAAAAATGTTAGAGGTAACTCCAAGGGATTTACAACAAACAAGGACACAGAACCCGTTCTCCAGACACTGGCTGAGAAATTCCTACCCTGAGCCGCAGTCCCCTGGAGGGCGGAGTGGCCATGACTCTCCTCCCACAGGTGAGCCTACACAGGCACATCCCACGTGGGACCACTGCATCGCAGAATCTTAGAGTGGCCAATGGCAGGCAGCTGGCCAGAGATGCGGACAAGAGAAAACTGCCCAGCAGCCTGGGACAACCCCGGGGTGAGGCCTTAGGAAGGGCCAGTGTCAGAGCCTCAGAGGTAACCTGAAGAGAGTTCAGGCTGTTAAGGACATCGTCAGAGATGCACTTAGGGACATATTCAGGGCCTTAGTTGTGGACAGGATCAGGGCATTATTTAGTGACAGCTGAGACTGTAGGGGACAGCATCAGGGCCTAAGTTAGGGACAGTGTCAGTGCTTCAGTTAGAGAGAACGTGAGAGCCTTAGCTAGACACAGTTTGGGCTGTTACTTAGGGGTATCTTCAGGGCCTTAGAGCCAGCATCGTGGCCATAATTAGAACCAGTGTGAGGGCGTTAGGTAGGGCCAAAACTGTGGTGTTAGTTAGGGAAAGAGGTCATTAGTTACAGTGTCAGGGTTTTAGGTGGGGACAGCGGCAAGTCCTTAGTTAAGAAGAGTGTCAGGGCCTCACTTAGGGGCAGCGTCAGGATGTTAGGGAGAGTCGGGACATTAGAATTTCAGATTCTGAGGTAGAGACAGCATCCGGGCCTTAGTTAGGAAGAGTGTCTGGGCCTTGGTGAGGGACAGGGTCAGGACAACGGTGAGGGACATCTAAGACTATTAGGGACATCGTCAAGGCCTTAGATTGGGCCAGCATCAGGGCTGTGGTGTCGACCAGTGTCAGGGCATTAATGAGGGACAAAATGAGGGTGTTAGTTAGGAAAAGAGTCAGGTCATTAGTTACAGACAGTTTTAGGGCCTCAGGTAGAATGGGCATCAAGGCCTTAGTTAGGAAGAGCAACAGGGCCTCAGTTAGGTTCCGCATCAGGACGTTAGTTAGGGCCAGCAATGGGGCCTTAGTTAGGGACAGTGTTGTCAGGCCCTCAGAGATCACTTGAGGGCCTTCGTAAGAGACAGTTCAGGCCGTTAGTTAGGGACACTTCAGAGACTTTCTTGGGGATATATTCAGGGCCTTAGTAATAGAATCAGGGTGTTATTTTGTCACCGCTTAGGCACTAAAGGACAGCATCAAAGCCTCAGGGAGGGTGTCAGCGTCCTAGGGATAGTGTTAGGGACTTTGTAAGTTATAGCTTAGGCCATTAGCTAGGGACAGTGTCAGGGGCTTATTAAGGGCAGTGTCAGAGACTTCATGAGGGACATCTTCAGGGCCTTAGTTATGGACAGGATCAGGTCCATACTTGGGACCAGTGTCAGGCCGTTATTTAGGGGCAGTGTCAGGGCCTTCTGTAGAAACAGCGTCATACAGGTGTGAATGTCCATGTTGCCTTGCAAAGATACTTTCTAGGAATTGAAAGCAATGAGGAATGAACAAGTAGCAACAAGGTGCAGGATTTTGCCAAAGAATCATTTTTTTTTAACATCTTTATTGGAGTCTAATTGCTTTACAATGGTGTGTTAGTTTCTGCTTTATAACAGAGTGAATCAGTTATACATATACATATGTCCCCATATCTCTTCCCTCTTGCGTCTCCCTCCCTCCCACCCTCCCTATCCCACCCCTCTAGGTGGTCACAAAGCACCAAGCTGATCTCCCTGTGCTACGCGGCTGCTTCCCACTAGCTATCTATTTTACGTTTGGTAGTGTATACATGTCCATGCCACTCTCTCACTTTGTCACAGCTTACCCTTCCCCCTCCCCATATCCTCAAGTCCATTCTCTAGTAGGTCTGTGTCTTTATTCCTGTCTTAACCCTAGGTTCTTCATGACATTTTTTTCCCTTAAATTCCATATATATGTGTCAGCATACGGTATGTGTCTTTCTCTTTCTGACTGACTTCACTCTGTATGACATACTCTAGCTCCATCCACCTCATTACAAATAGCTCAATTTCGTTTCTTTTTGTGGCTGAGTAATATTCCATTGTATATATGTGCCACGTCTTCTTTATCCATTCATCCGATGATGGACACTTAGGTTGTTTCCATCTCCGGGCTATTGTAAATAGAGCTGCAGTGAACATTTTGGTACATGACTCTTTTTGAATTATGGTTTTCTCAGGGTATATGCCCAGTAGTTGGATTGCTGGGTCAGGTGGTAGTTCTGTTTGTAGTTATTTAAGGAACCTCCATACTGCTCGCCATAGTGGCTGTGCCGATTCACATTCCCACCAGCAGTGCAAGAGTGTTCCCTTTTCTCCACATCCTCTGCAGCATTTACTGTGTCTAGATTTTTTGATGATGGCCATTCTGACTGGTGTGAGGTGATACCTCATTCTAGTTTTGATTTGCATTTCTCTAATCATTAATGATGTTGAGCATTCTTTCGTGTGTTTGTTGGCAGTCTGTATATCTTCTTTGGAGAAATGTCTATTTAGGTCTTCTGCCCATTTTTGGATTGGGTTGTTTGTTTTTTTGTTATTGAGCTGCATGAGCTGCTTGTAAATTTTGGAGATTAATCCTTTGTCAGTTGCTTCATTTGCAAATATTTTCTCCCATTCTGAGGGTTGTCTTTTCATCTTGTTTATGGTTTCCTTTGCTGTGCAAAAGCTTTGAAGTTTCATTAGGTCCCATTTGTTTGTTTTTGTTTTTATTTCCATTTCTCTAGGCGGTGGGTCAGAAAGGATCTTGATGTGATTTATGTCATAGAGTGTTCTGCCTATGTTTTTCCCCTAAGAGTTTGATAGTTTCTGGCCTTACCTTTAGGTCTTTAGTCCATTTTGAGCTTATTTTTGTGTATGGTGTTAGGGAGTGATCTAATCTCCTACTTTTACACGTACCTGTCCAGTTTTCCCAGCACCACTTATTGAAGAGGCTGTCCTTTCTCCACTGTACATTCCTGCCACTTTATCAAAGATAAGGTGACCATATGTGCGTGGGTCTGTTATTATAGGTCTTTTCCTTCTCTTGTGTTTCTTGCCTAGAGAAGATCCTTTAGCATTTGTTGTAAAGCTGGTTTGGTGGTGCTGAACTCTCTCAGCTTTTGCTTGTCTGTGAAGGTTTTAATTTCTCCATCCAATCTGAATGAGATCCTTGCTGGGTAGAGTAATCTTGGCTGTAGGTTGTTCTCCTTCATCACTTTAAATATGTCCTGCCAGTCCCTTCTGGCTTGCAGAGTTTCTGCTGAAAGATCAGCTGTTAACCTTATGGGGATTCCCTTGTGTGTTATTTGTTGTTTTTCCCTTGCTGCTTTTAATATGTTTTCTTTGCATTTAATTTTTGACAGTTTGATTAATATGTGTCTTGGCATGTTTCTCCTTGGATTTATCCTGTATGGTACTCTCTGTGCTTCCTGGACTTGATTAACTATTTCCTTTCCCATATTAGGGAAGTTTTCAACTATAATCTCTTCAAATATTTTCTCAGTCCCTTTCCTTTTCTCTTCTTCTTCTGGAACCCCTATAATTCAAATGTTGGTGCATTTAATGTTGTCCCAGAGGTCTCTGAGACTGTCCTCAGTTCTTTTCATTCTTTTTTCTCTATTCTGCTCTGCAGTAGTTATTTCCACTATTGTATCTTCCAGGTCACTTATCCGTTCTTCTGCCTCAGTTATTCTGCTATTGATCCCTTCTAGAGTATTTTTTTTTTTTTTTTTTTTTTTTTTTGTGATACGCGGGCCTCTCACTGCTGTGGCCTCTCCCGTTGAGGAGCACAGGCTCCGGATGCACAGGCTCAGCGGCCATGGCTCTCGGGCCTAGCCGCTCCGCGGCATGTGGGATCTTCCCGGACCGGGTCATGAACCCGTGTCCCCTGCATTGGCAGGCAGACTCTCAACCACTGCGCCACCAGGGAAGCCCTAGAGTATTTTTAATTTCATTTATTGTGTTGTTCATCGTTGCTTGTTTCATCTTTAGTTCTTCTAGGTCCTTGTTAAATGTTTCTTGCATTTTCTCTATTCCATTTCCAAGATTTTGGATCATCTTTACTATCATTATTCTGAATTCTTTTTCAGGGAGACTGCCTATTTCCTCTTCATTTGTTAGGTCTGGTGGGTTTTCATCTTGCTCCTTCATCTGCTGTGTGTTTTTCTGTCTTCTCATTTTGCTTCTCTTACTGTGTTTGGGGGTCTCCTTTTCGCAGGCTGCAGGTTCGTAGTTCCCGTCGTTTTTGGTGTCTGTCCCCAGTGGCTAAAGTTGGTTCAGTGGGTTGTGTAGGCTTCCTGGTGGAGGGTGCCTGTGTTCTGGTGGATGAGGCTGGATCTTGTCTTTCTGGTGGGCAGGTCCACGTCTGGTGGTGTGTTTTGGGGTGTCTTGGACTTATTATGATTTTAGGCAGCCTCTCTGCTAATGGGTGGGGTTGTGTTCCTGTCTTGCTAGTTGTTTGGCATAGGGAGTCCAGCACTGTAGCTTGCTGGTCATTGAGATAAGCTGGGTGTTGGTGTTGAGATGGAGATCTCTGGGAGATTTTCGCCGTTGGATATTACGTGGAGCTCGGAGGTCTCTTTTGGACCCGTGTCCTGAAGTTGGCTCTCCCACCTCAGAGGCACAGCACTGACTCCTGGCTGCAGCACCAAGAGCCTTTCATCCACACGGCTCAGAATAAAAGGGAGAAAAAGTAGAAAGAAAGAAAGAAAGAAAGAAAGAAAGAAAGAAAGAGGATAAAAGAAAATAAAGTAAGGTCAAATAAAATAAAGTTATTAAAATAAAGAATTATTAAGAAAAAATTTTTTAAGTAAGAAAAACAAAACCCCCAAAAAACGGGCGGATAGAACCCTAGGACAAATGGTGAAAGCAAAGGTATACAGACAAAATCTCACACAGAAGCATACACGTACACACTCACAAAAAGAGGGAAAGGGGAAAAAAATCATAAATCTTGCTCTCAAAGTCCACCTCCTCAATTTGGGATGATTCGTTGTCTCTTCAGGTATTCCACAGACGCAGGGTACATCAAGTTGATTGCGGAGCTTTAATCCGCTGCTTCTGAGGCTGCTGGGAGAGATTCCCCTTTGTCTTCTTTGTTCGCACAGCTCCCGGGGCTCAGCTTTGGATTCGGCCCCGCCTCTGCGTGTAGGTCGCCGGAGGACGTCTGTTCTTCGCTCAGACAGGACGGGGTTAAAGGAGCCGCTGATTCGGGCGCTCTGGCTCCCTCAGGCCGCGGGGGAGGGAGGGGCACGGAGGCGGGGCGAGCGTGCGTCGGCGGAGGCCGCCGTGACGTTGCGTCAGCACGAGGCGCGCCCGTGCGTTCTCCCGGGGATGTTGTCTGTGGAGCCCGGGACCGTGGCGGTGGCGGGCAGCACAGGCTCCCGGGAGGGGAGGTGTGGAGAGTGACCTGCGCTCGCACACGGGCTTCTTGGTGGCGGCGGCAGCAGCCCCAGCGTCCCACGCCCGTCTCTGGGGTCCGCGCTTTGAGCCGCGCCTCGCGCCCGTCCCTGGAGCTCCTTTCAGCGGCGCTCTGTCTGAATCCCCTCTCCTCACGCACCAGGAAACAAAGAGGGAAGGAAAAGTCTCTTGCCTCTTCGGCAGCTCCAGACTGTTCCCCGGACTCCCTCCCGGCCGGCCGTGGCGCACTAACCCCCTTCAGGCTGTGTTCACGCCGCCAGTGCGCTCTGACTGAAGCCCGAGCCTCAGCTCCCAGCCCCGCCCGCCCCGGCGGGTGAGGAGACAAACCTCTCGGGCTGGTGGGGGGCGGTCGGCACCGGTCCTCTGTGCGGGAATCTCTCTGCTTTGCCCTCCGTACCCCTGTGGCTGCGGTCTCCTCCGCGGCTCCGAAGCTTTCCCCCTCCGCCACCCGCAGTCTCCGCCCGCGAAGGGGCTCCTAGTGTGTGGAAACCGTTTCTCCTTCATGGCTCCCTCCCACTGGTGCAGGTCCCGGCCCTATCCTTTTGTCTCTGTTTATTCTGTTTTCTTTTGCCCTACCCAGGTACGTGGGGAGTTTCTTTTCTTTCTTTCTTTTTTTTTTTTTTCGGTACACGGGCCTCTCACTGTTGTGGCCTCTCCCGTTGCGGAGCACAGGCTCCGGACGCGCAGGCTCAGCGGCCATGGCTCACGGGCCCAGCCGTTCCGTGGCACGTGGGATCTTCCCGGCCCGGGGCACGAACCCGTGTCCCCTGCATCGGCAGGCGGACTCTGAACCACTGCGCCACCAGGGAAGCCCCGTGGGGAGTTTCTTGCCTTTTGGGAGGTCTGAGGTCTTCTGCCAGCGTTCAGTAGGTGTTCTGTAGGGGTGGTTCCACGTGTAGCTGTATTTCTGATGTATCTGTGGAGAGGAAGGTATTAACTACCTTCATTTAGTTGCACAAACAAGTTAACTAACATGTGTACCTCCTGTGTGCATGGCAGATACCCAGGAAATTGAGTAACACCCTGAAACGGCCCAAGACATCACCTTAAATACCGTATTCATCTGAAAGGGAAAAAAAGGAAGGCTATAGTTGTTTCCGTCTACATTCATTTGATTGTGTATGGTTTCCAATTGATGTTGTATAACTAGTTGTGGAGAAGTCATGGGATAGGTGGCTTCATTTCAGTTTGAATTTCCAAATTTAGTGGATTCTGCAGGCTTGTTACAAGGTTTACAAGCTTCATATTGGATCAGGACATCCCCTGGTGTAACTGGTATTCACGGTTTGTTCAACAGTTAAAGGTCTGTGTGATATGAGTTCATCCGGGAGTAATCCAGGTTAGTTTCTGTTATACATTTGTCCCAGGATGAAAGGACAAGAGAACTAAGACCTAATTTATAAAAGCGCCTTCAAACTAATTGATACTGAAGTATAGTTAAGCTACAATGTTGTGTTAATTTCTGCTGCACAGCAAAGTGATTCATATATACGTACATACATATGTACATATTTTTCATATTCTTTTCCATTATGGTTCATTACAGGGTATTGAATACAGTTCCCTGTGCTGTACAGGAAGACCTTATGTATCCATCCTATATCTAATAATTTGCATCTACTAACACCAAACTCCCAATCCATCCCACTCCCCTGTCTTCCCCTTGACAACCACAAGTCTGTTTTCTATATTTGTGAGTCTGTTTTTGTTCTGTAGATAGGTTCATTTGGGTCTCACTTTATAATCCACATATAAGTGATATCATATGGTATTTGTTGTTCTCTGTCTGACTTACTTCACTTTGTATGATAATCTCTAGGTCCATCCATGTAGCTGCAAGTGGCATTATTTCATTCTGTTTTATGGCTGAGTAATATTCCGTTGTATATATGTACCACATCTTCTATATCCATTCCTCTGCTGAGGGACATTCAGGTTGCTTCCATGTCTTGGCTATTGTGAATAGTGCTGCTGTGAATGCTGGGGTGCATGTATCTTTTCGAATTATAGTTCTGTCTGGATATGTGCCCAGGAGTGGGATTGCTGGGTCATATGGTAATTCTAGTTTTAGTTTTTGAGGACCCTCCATACTGTTTTCCACAGTGGCTGCATCAATTTACATTCCCACCAGTAGTGTAGTAGGGTTCCCTTTTCTCCACACCCCTTCCAGCATTTCTTTCTAGACATTCTAATGATGGCCATTCTGACCACTATGAGGTGATAACTCACTGTAGTTTTGATTTGCGTTCTCTAATAATTAGCGATGTGGAGCATCTCCTCATGTGCCTATTGGCTATCTGTATGTCTTTGGAGAAATGTCTGTTTAGACCTTCTGCTTATTTTTTGATGTTTTTTTTCTTTTTTGAGCTGTATGAGCCGTTTGTATATTTTAGAATTAAGACCTTGTTGGTCGCATCATTTGCAGGTATTTTCTCCCAAACGGTTAGCACAGGTAGTGGAACAACTGGATACCCACATGCAGAAGAGTAAAGTTGGACCCTTACCTCCCCCCACCCCATATACAAAATCAACACAAGATGGACCAAAGGCCTAGGCGCAAGAGGCAAAATTATAAAACTCGTAGAAGAAAACATGAGAGTAGATCTTCATGACCTTGGATTTGGTCATGATATCTTAGATCTACCGAAAGCACAAGCAACAAAAGACAAAATAGATGAATTAGACTTCCTCAAAATGAAAAGGAGTTGTGTATGAAAGGAGCAAGGAATAAGATAATCCACCATCCAAAATGGCACAGGATGTTTGCAAACCATGTATCTGATAAAGGACTGTATGTAGCCCACCGGCCAAGCCCCCGGTGGTCCAGTGGAGTGTCTGTGCGGCCCCTCCTGTCCTCGGTGATCAGGGAATTTCAGGCCCCACGGCACCCGAGGGGTGGTCACTGGTCATCCTCGGCACCCTCAAGGAGTGAGTGAGTGCTGGATGGTTTTGAGCCCCGATGCACTCCCATTACTGCCCTCAAAGGCTGAAGCCTTCAGCATGCCTCCAGAAGGACACAGAGTATTTGCAAGTCTTTGAGAGCCAAGAGAACAGTCTTCACTTTTCTGAAAAGGGCATCTTACTATCTCACAGCATGACCATTTTCAATCTGGCTCTCGGGGTGCCCTCCCACCTTCTTTATTTCTCTGAGAGTGGCCATGGTGGTTTGGCTGTCCCCAGTCCCCACACCAGGTGACAAGGCCAGTGGGGCCAGATCCTGGTGGTCCTTAGCTTCGTTGGAGATTAACCCAGACCCTCGGCCTGCGATTGAACGGGGATGCCCCTGCTTCTCCCCATCACCGATTCTCATCTCCTCCTCTATCTCTTTTCCTCTTGCTTTTCAGTCCCAGATTTACCTGATGGTCACCACTCACAGCTCCCGCAGAGCCCAGAGATTTCTCCTTGAAGGAAAGGTTCTGGAAAATCAGAGGGATAAATAAAGGATGCAGCTGATTCCCACCTTGTGCTGACACCCAAGAGGGTGAGGAGAGTGAGTGTTTTCTCATTAGAATTTTAAATCCTGCAAGTAATAGATCATTGGGGGTGGGGGGCATCCGGTGTTTTCCTGCTCATTCTAATAATGTCATTCCTGAATTTTTATGTGGTAAGTAATTTATATTATTTATCAGTAATTTGATTATTGATATAATCAAATTATTATCAAATTATCCTGAGGGGGATATCCATTTAAAAAATGTTAGAGGTAACTCCAAGGGATTTACAACAAACAAGGACACAGAACCCGTTCTCCAGACACTGGCTGAGAAATTCCTACCCTGAGCCGCAGTCCCCTGGAGGGCGGAGTGGCCATGACTCTCCTCCCACAGGTGAGCCTACACAGGCACATCCCACGTGGGACCACTGCATCGCAGAATCTTAGAGTGGCCAATGGCAGGCAGCTGGCCAGAGATGCGGACAAGAGAAAACTGCCCAGCAGCCTGGGACAACCCCGGGGTGAGGCCTTAGGAAGGGCCAGTGTCAGAGCCTCAGAGGTAACCTGAAGAGAGTTCAGGCTGTTAAGGACATCGTCAGAGATGCACTTAGGGACATATTCAGGGCCTTAGTTGTGGACAGGATCAGGGCATTATTTAGTGATAGCTGAGACTATAGGGGACAGCATCAGGGCCTGATACTGTCCCTAACAAAGTCCCTAACCCTATGCCTGACTCAGGCCCTGACAGTGTACCTAACAGAAGGCCCGGACGCCAGTCCTAACCAAGACCCTGACACTGTGCCTAACAAAGGCTCTGATGGTAGTGCTAACCAAGGCCCTGACACAGTCCCAAAGTTGGGCCTGAGACTACGGCTGACTCAGGCCATGACACGATACCTAACCAAGGCTCTGATGCTAGTCCTAACTAAGGCCCTGACACTGTCCTAATTTATGCCCTGACACTACACTGAACGCAGACCCTGACACTGTTCCTAAGAGAGGCAATGATTCTATTCCTAACTCAGTCCCTGACACTACTCCAAGCTCAGGCCCTGACACGATACCTAATGAAGGCTCTGATGCTAAACCTAACTAAGTCTCTGACACTAATCCTAAATAAGGCCTTGACAGTACTCCTAACTAAGCCCCTGACACTGACCCTAACTAAGGCCTTGACACTACTCGTAAATCAGGCCCCGACACGATAATGAAGAAAGGCTCTGATGCTCGTTGAAAATAAGGTCCTGACACTGTCCGTAACTAAGGCCTTGACACTATTCCTAACTAAGGGCCTAGCCCTAGCCCCAGCCCCAGCCCCAGCCCTAGCCCCAGGCCCAGCCCTAGCCCTAGCCCTATCCCCAGCCACAGCCCCAGTCCTAACCCCGGCTTCAGGCCCAACCCCAGCCCCTGATGCTGATCCTACAGAGGCCCTTATGCTCCTCCTAGGCCTTGCCCTGACAGTGTCCTTAACTCAGGCCTTGACACTACTACTAACTCAGGCCCTGTCATTATACCTAACGAAAGCTCTGATGATAAACCTAACTAAGGCCCTGACAGTGACACTAACTAAGTCCTTGACACCATTCCTAACTAAGGTCCCAGTCCTAGCCAGACCCCTAGCCCCAGCTCCAGCCCTAGCCCAAGCCCCAGCCCCAGGCGTAGCCCCAGCCGAAGCCGCAGTCCCAGCCCTAGCCCCAACCCCAGCCCTAGCCCCAGCCCCAGCCCTAGCCCCTGATGCTGATCCTATAGAGGCCCTTATGATCCTCCTAGACCTTCCCCTGACAATGTGGTAATTAAGGCCTTGAAACTATTTCTAACTAAGGCCCCAGGTCCAGCCCCAGCCGCAGCCCCAGCCCCTGATGCTGATCCTATAGAGGCCTTTATGCTCCTTCTAGGCCTTGCCCTGACACTGTCCTTAACTCAGGCCTTGATACTACTACTAACTCAGGCCGTGATACTGTCCCTAACTAAGGCCCTGACAGTGTCCCTGTCTAAGGGACTGAATGTCCTCCTAACTCTGGCCCTGCCATTTATTCATAAAAAAAGCTCTGACGCTCGTCCTAACCGAGCCCCTGAGACTGTCCCTTACTAAGGCCCTGACGCTACTTCTACCTCAGGCCCTGTCATTATACCTAACGAAAGCTCTGATGCTAACCCTAACTAAGGCCCTGACAGTGACACTAACTAAGGCCTAGACACTCTTCCTAACTAAGGGCCTAACCCTAGCCCCAGCCCCAGCCTCAGCCCCAGCCCCAGTCCAGACCCAACCCCAGACCGAGCCCCAGCCTCTGATGCTTATCCTACAAAGGCCCTTATGCTTCTCCTAGGCCTTGCCCTGACACTGTCCTTAACTCAGGCCTTGACACTACTACTAACTCAGGCCGTGATACTGTCCCTAACTAAGGCCCTGACAGTGTCCCTATGTAAGGGCCTGAATCTCCTCCTAACTCTGGCCCTGCCATTATACATAAAAAAAGCTCTGACGCTCGTCCTAACCGAAGCCCCGACACTGTCCCTCACTAAGGCCCTGACAGTACTTGTAACAAATGCCCTGACATTATACCTAACGTAGGCTCTGATGCTAACCCTAACTAAGGCCTTCACACTCTTCCTAACTAAGGGCGTAGCCCTAGCCCTAGCCCTAGCCAGAGCCCCAGCCCCACCCCCACCCCCAGGCCCAGCCCCCACCCCTGATCCTACAGAGGCCCTTATGCTCCTCCTAGGCTTTTCCCTGACAGTGTCCTTAACTAAGGCCTTGACACTATTTCTAAGGAAGTCCCCAGCCCCAGGCCCAGCCCAGCCCTAGCCCCAGGCCTACCTCCAATCCCAGCCCCAGCCCCAGGCCCAGCCCTAGCCCCAGCCCCAGCCCCAGCCCCAGCCCCAGCCCCAAACCCTTCCCCAGCCCCAGCCTCTGATGCTTATCCTCCAAAGGCCCTTATGCTACTCCTAGGCCTTGCCCTGACACTTCCTTTAAGTCAGGCTTTGACACTACTCCTAGCTCAGGCCGTGATACTGTCCCTAAGTATGGCTCAGACAGTGTCCCTAAATAAGGGCCTGACTCTCCTCCTAACTGTGGCCCTGCCATTATACATAAAAAAGGCTCTGACGCTCGTCCTAATCGAGGGCCTGACACTGTCCCTCACTAAGGCCCTGACACTAATTCTAACTCAGGGCCACATTATACCTAACGAAGGCTCTGATGCTAACCCTAACTATGGCCCTGACAGTGACCCTAACTAAGGCCTTGACACTATTCCTAACTAAGGGCCTAGCCCTAGCCCCAGCCCCAGCCCCAGCCCCAGCCCCAGCCCTAGCCCCAGGCCCAGCCCTAGCCCTAGCCCCAGCCAGAGCCCCAGTCCTAGCCCCGGCTTCAGGCCCAACCCCAGCCCCTGATGCTGATCCTACAGAGGCCCTTATGCTCCTCCTAGGCCTTGCCCTGACACTGTCCTTAACTCAGGCCTTGACACTACTACTAACTCAGGCCGTGATACTGTCCCTAACTAAGGCCCTGACAGTGTCCCTGTCTAAGGGACTGAATGTCCTCCTAACTCTGGCCCTGCCATTTATTCATAAAAAAAGCTCTGACGCTCGTCCTAACCGAGCCCCTGAGACTGTCCCTTACTAAGGCCCTGACGCTACTTCTACCTCAGGCCCTGTCATTATACCTAACGAAAGCTCTGATGCTAACCCTAACTAAGGCCCTGACAGTGACACTAACTAAGGCCTAGACACTCTTCCTAACTAAGGGCCTAACCCTAGCCCCAGCCCCAGCACCAGCCCCAGCTCCAGCCCCAGCCCCAGTCCCAGACCCAACCCCAGACTAAGCCCCAGCCTCTGATGCTTATCCTACAAAGGCCCTTATGCTTCTCCTAGGCCTTGCCCTGACACTGTCCTTAACTCAGGCCTTGACACTACTACTAACTCAGGCCGTGATACTGTCCTTAACTAAGGCCCTGACAGTGTCCCTATGTAAGGGCCTGAATCTCCTCCTAACTCTGGCCCTGCCATTATATATAAAAAAAGCTCTGACGCTCGTCCTAACCGAAGCCCCGACACTGTCCCTCACTAAGGCCCTGACAGTACTTGTAACTCATGCCCTGACATTATACCTAACGTAGGCTCTGATGCTAACCCTAACTAAGGCCTTCACACTCGTCCTAACTAAGGGCGTACCCCTAGCCGTAGCCCTAGCCGTAGCCCCAGCCCCAGCCCCAGGCCCAGCCTCCACCCCTGATCCTACAGAGGCCCTTATGCTCCTCCTAGGCTTTACCCTGACAGTGTCCTTAACTAAGGCCTTGACACTATTTCTAACTAAGGCCCCAGCCCCAGGCCCAGCCCCAGCCCTAGCCCCAGGCCTACCTCCAGTCCCAGCCCCAGCCCCAGCCCTAGCCCCAGCCCCAGCCCCAGACCCAGACCCAGCCCCAACACCCGCCCCAGCCCCAGCCTCTGATGCTTATCCTCCAAAGGCCCTTATGCTACTCCTAGGCCTTGCCCTGACACTGTCCTTTAAGTCAGGCCTTGACACTACTCCTAGCTCAGGCCGTGATACTGTCCCTAAGTACGGCTCTGACAGTGTCCCTAACTAAGGGCCTGACTCTCCTCCTAACTGTGGCCCTGCCATTATACATAAAAAAGGCTCTGACGCTCGTCCTAATCGAGGGCCTGACACTGTCCCTCACTAAGGCCGTGACACTAATTCTAACTCAGGGCCACATTATACCTAACGAAGGCTCTGATGCTAACCCTAACTATGGCCCTGACCGTGACCCTAACTAAGGCCTTGACACTATTCCTAACTAAGGGCCTAGCCCTAGCCCCAGCCCCAGCCCCAGCCCCAGCCCCAGCCCTAGCCCCAGGCCCAGCCCTAGCCCTAGCCCTAGCCCCAGCCAGAGCCCCAGTCCTAGCCCCGGCTTCAGGCCCAACCCCAGCCCCTGATGCTGATCCTACAGAGGCCCTTATGATCCTCCTAGACCTTCCCCTGACAATGTGGTAATTAAGGCCTTGAAACTATTTCTAACTAAGGCCCCAGGTCCAGCCCCAGCCGCAGCCCCAGCCCCTGATGCTGATCCTATAGAGGCCTTCATGCTCCTCTTAGGCCTTGCCCTGACACTGTCCTTAAGTAAGGCCTTGACCCTATTCCTAACTAAGGGCCTAGCCCTAAACCTAGCCCCAGCCCCAGCCCCAGCCCTAGCCCCAGCCCTAGGCCCAGTCCCAGCCCCAGCCCTAGCCCTAGCCCCAGCCAGAGCCCCAGTCCTAGCCCCGGCTTCAGGCCCAACCCCAGCCCCTGATGCTGATTCTACAGAGGCCCTTATGATCCTCCTAGACCTTCCCCTGACAATGTGGTAATTAAGGCCTTGAAACTATTTCTAACTAAGGCCCCAGGTCCAGCCCCAGCTGTAGCCCCAGCCCCTGATGGTGATCCTATAGAGGCCTTTATGCTCCTCCTAGGCCTTGCCCTGACACTGTCCTTAAGTAAGGCCTTGACCCTATTCCTAACTAAGGGCCTAGCCCTAAACCTAGCCCCAGCCCCAGCCGCAGCCCTAGCCCCAGCCCTAGGCCCAGTCCCAGCCCCAGCCCTAGCCCCAGCCCCAGCCAGAGCCCCAGTCCTAGCCCCGGCTTCAGGCCCAACCCCAGCCCCTGATGCTGATCCTACAGAGGCCCTTATGATCCTCCTAGACCTTCCCCTGACAATGTGGTAATTAAGGCCTTGAAACTATTTCTAACTAAGGCCCCAGGTCCAGCCCCAGCCGCAGCCCCAGCCCCTGATGCTGATCCTATAGAGGCCTTTATGCTCCTCCTAGGCCTTGCCCTGACACTGTCCTTAAGTAAGGCCTTGACCCTATTCCTAACTAAGGGCCTAGCCCTAAACCTAGCCCCAGCCCCAGCCCCAGCCCTAGCCCCAGCCCTAGGCCCAGTCCCAGCCCCAGCCCTAGCCCTAGCCCCAGCCAGAGCCCCAGTCCTAGCCCCGGCTTCAGGCCCAACCCCAGCCCCTGATGCTGATCCTACAGAGGCCCTTATGATCCTCCTAGACCTTCCCCTGACAATGTGGTAATTAAGGCCTTGAAACTATTTCTAACTAAGGCCCCAGGTCCAGCCCCAGCCGCAGCCCCAGCCCCTGATGCTGATCCTATAGAGGCCTTTATGCTCCTCCTAGGCCTTGCCCTGACACTGTCCTTAAGTAAGGCCTTGACCCTATTCCTAACTAAGGGCCTAGCCCTAACCCTAGCCCCAGCCCCAGCCCCAGCCCTAGCCCCAGCCCTAGGCCCAGTCTCACTCCTAGCCTCAGCCCCAGCCCCAGCCCCAGCCCCAGCCCCAACCCTAGCCTCAGCCCCAACCGTAGCCTTAGCCTCAGTCCCAGGTCCAGCCCCAGCCCCAGCCCCAGCTCCAGCCCTAGCCCTAGCCCCAGCCCCAGCCCCAGCCCTAGCCCCAGCCCCAGGCCCAACCCAAGCCTCTGATGCTGATCCTACAGAGGCCCTTATGCTCCTCCTAGGCTTTTCCCTGACAGTGTCCTTAACTAAGGCCTTGACACTATTTCTAACTAAGGCCCCAGCCCCAGCGCCAGCCCCAGCGCAGCCCCAGCCCCAGGCCCAGCCCCAGCCCTAGCCCCAGGCCTACCTCCTGTCCCAGCCCCAGCCCCAACCCCCGCCCCAGCCCCAGCCTCTGATGCTTATCCTCCAAAGGCCCTTATGCTACTCCTAGGACTTGCCCTGACACTGTCCTTTAAGTCAGGCCTTGACACTACTCCTAGCTAAGGCCGTGATACTGTCCCTAAGTACGGCTCTGACAGTGTCCCTAACTAAGGGCCTGACTCTCCTCCTAACTGTGGCCCTGCCATTATACATAAAAAAGGCTCTGACGCTCGTCCTAATCGAGGGCCTGACACTGTCCCTCACTAAGGCCGTGACACTAATTCTAACTCAAGGCCACATTATACCTAACGAAGGCTCTGATGCTAACCTTAACTATGGCCCTGACCGTGACCCTAACTAAGGCCTTGACACTATTCCTAACTAAGGGCCTAGCCCTAGCCCCAGCCCCAGCCCCAGCCCCAGCCCCAGCCCTAGCCCCAGGACCAGCCCTAGCCCTAGCCCTATCCCCAGCCACAGCCCCAGTCCTAGCCCCGGCTTCAGGCCGAACCCCAGCCCCTGATGCTGATCCTATAGAGGCCTTCATGCTCCTCTTAGGCCTTGCCCTGACACTGTCCTTAAGTAAGGCCTTGACCCTATTCCTAACTAAGGGCCTAGCCCTAAACCTAGCCCCAGCCCCAGCCCCAGCCCTAGCCCCAGCCCTAGGCCCAGTCCCAGCCCCAGCCCTAGCCCTAGCCCCAGCCAGAGCCCCAGTCCTAGCCCCGGCTTCAGGCCCAACCCCAGCCCCTGATGCTGATCCTACAGAGGCCCTTATGATCCTCCTAGACCTTCCCCTGACAATGTGGTAATTAAGGCCTTGAAACTATTTCTAACTAAGGCCCCAGGTCCAGCCCCAGCCGCAGCCCCAGCCCCTGATGCTGATCCTATAGAGGCCTTTATGGTCCTCCTAGGCCTTGCCCTGACACTGTCCTTAAGTAAGGCCTTGACCCTATTCCTAACTAAGGGCCTAGCCCTAAACCTAGCCCCAGCCCCAGCCGCAGCCCTAGCCCCAGCCCTAGGCCCAGTCCCAGCCCCAGCCCTAGCCCTAGCCCCAGCCAGAGCCCCAGTCCTAGCCCCGGCTTCAGGCCCAACCCTAGCCCCTGATGCTGATCCTACAGAGGCCCTTATGATCCTCCTAGACCTTCCCCTGACAATGTGGTAATTAAGGCCTTGAAACTATTTCTAACTAAGGCCCCAGGTCCAGCCCCAGCCGCAGCCCCAGCCCCTGATGCTGATCCTATAGAGGCCTTTATGGTCCTCCTAGGCCTTGCCCTGACACTGTCCTTAAGTAAGGCCTTGACCCTATTCCTAACTAAGGGCCTAGCCCTAAACCTAGCCCCAGCCCCAGCCCCAGCCCTAGCCCCAGCCCTAGGCCCAGTCTCAGTCCTAGCCTCAGCCCCAGCCCCAGCCCCAGCCCCAACCCTAGCCTCAGCCCCAGCCCTAGCCTTAGCCTCAGTCCCATGTCCAGCCCCAGCCCCAGCCCCAGCCCCAGCTCCAGCCCTAGCCCTAGCCACAGCCACAGCCCCAGCCCTAGCCCCAGCCCCAGGCCCAACCCCAGCCTCTGATGCTGATCCTACAGAGGCCCTTATGCTCCTCCTAGGCTTTTCCCTGACAGTGTCCTTAACTAAGGCCTTGACACTATTTCTAACTAAGGCCCCAGCCCCAGCGCCAGCCCCAGCGCAGCCCCAGCCCCAGGCCCAGCCCCAGCCCTAGCCCCAGGCCTACCTCCTGTCCCAGCCCCAGCCCCAACCCCCGCCCCAGCCCCAGCCTCTGATGCTTATCCTCCAAAGGCCCTTATGCTACTCCTAGGACTTGCCCTGACACTGTCCTTTAAGTCAGGCCTTGACACTACTCCTAGCTAAGGCCGTGATACTGTCCCTAAGTACGGCTCTGACAGTGTCCCTAACTATGGGCCTGACTCTCCTCCTAACTGTGGCCCTGCCATTATACATAAAAAAGGCTCTGACGCTCGTCCTAATCGAGGGCCTGACACTGTCCCTCACTAAGGCCGTGATACTAATTCTAACTCAAGGCCACATTATACCTAACGAAGGCTCTGATGCTAACCTTAACTATGGCCCTGACCGTGACCCTAACTAAGGCCTTGACACTATTCCTAGCTAAGGGCCTAGCCCTAGCCCCAGCCCCAGCCCCAGCCCCAGCCCTAGCCCCAGGCCCAGCCCTAGCCCTAGCCCTATCCCCAGCCACAGCCCCAGTCCTAGCCCCTGCTTCAGGCCCAACCCCAGCCCCTGATGCTGATCCTACAGAGGCCCTTATGCTCCTCCTAGGCCTTGCCCTGACACTGTCCTTAACTCAGGCCTTGACACTACTACTAACTCAGGCCCTGTCATTATACCTAACGAAAGCTCTGATGATAAACCTAACTAAGGCCCTGACAGTGACACTAACTAAGTCCTTGACACCATTCCTAACTAAGGTCCCAGTCCTAGCCAGACCCCTAGCCCCAGCTCCAGCCCTAGCCCAAGCCCCAGCCCCAGGCCTAGCCCCAGCCGAAGCCGCAGTCCCAGCCCTAGCCCCAACCCCAGCCCTAGCCCCAGCCCCAGCCCTAGCCCCTGATGCTGATCCTATAGAGGCCCTTATGATCCTCCTAGACCTTCCCCTGACAATGTGGTAATTAAGGCCTTGAAACTATTTCTAACTAAGGCCCCAGGTCCAGCCCCAGCCGCAGCCCCAGCCCCTGATGCTGATCCTATAGAGGCCTGTATGCTCCTCCTAGGCCTTGCCCTGACACTGTCCTTAAGTAAGGCCTTGACCCTATTCCTAACTAAGGGCCTAGCCCTAAACCTAGCCCCAGCCCCAGCCCCAGCCCTAGGCCCAGTCCCAGTCCCAGCCTCAGCCCCAGCCGCAGCCCCAGCCCTAGCCTTAGCCCCAGCCCCAGCCCCAGCCCCAGCCCCAGCCCCAGCCCTAGCCCCAGCCCCGGGCCCAACCCTAGCCTCTGATGCTGATCCTACAGAGGCCCTTATGTTCCTCCTAGGCCTTGCCCTGACACTGTCCTTAACTCAGGCCTTGACACTACTACTAACTCAGGCCGTGATACTGTCCCTAACTAAGGCCCTGACAGTGTCCCTGTCTAAGGGACTGAATGTCCTCCTAACTCTGGCCCTGCCATTTATTCATAAAAAAAGCTCTGACGCTCGTCCTAACCGAGCCCCTGAGACTGTCCCTTACTAAGGCCCTGACACTACTTCTACCTTAGGCCCTGTCATTATACCTAATGAAAGCTCTGATGCTAACCCTAACTAAGGCCCTGACAGTGACACTAACTAAGGCCTAGACACTCTTCCTAACTAAGGGCCTAACCCTAGCCCCAGCCCCAGCACCAGCCCCAGCCCCAGCCCCAGACCGAGCCCCAGCCTCTGATGCTTATCCTACAAAGGCCCTTATGCTCCTCCTAGGCCTTGCCCTGACACTGTCCTTAACTCAGGCCTTGACACTACTACTAACTCAGGCCGTGATACTGTCCCTAACTAAGGCCCTGACAGTGTCCCTATGTAAGGGCCTGAATCTCCTCCTAACTCTGGCCCTGCCATTATACATAAAAAAAGCTCTGACGCTCGTCCTAACCGAAGCCCCGACACTGTCCCTCACTAAGGCCCTGACAATACTTGTAACTCATGCCCTGACATTATACCTAACGTAGGCTCTGATGATAAACCCTAACTAAGGCCTTCACACTCGTCCTATCTAAGGGCGTAGCCGTAGCCCTAGCCCTAGCCGTAGCCCCAGCCCCAGGCCCAGCCCCCAGCCCTGATCCTACAGAGGCCCTTATGCTCCTCCTAGGCTTTTCCCTGACAGTGTCCTTAACTAAGGCCTTGACACTATTTCTAACTAAGGCCCCAGCCCCAGCTCAGCCCCAGCCCCAGGCGCAGCCCCAGCCCTAGCCCCAGGCCTACCTCCAGTCCCAGCCCCAGCCCCAGCCCCAGCCCCAGCCCCAGCCCCAACCCCCGCCCCAGCCCCAGCCTCTGATGCTTATCCTCCAAAGGCCCTTATGCTTCTCCTAGGCCTTGCCCTGACACTGTCCTTAACTCAGGCCTTGACACTACTCCTAGCTCAGGCCGTGATACTGTCCCTAAGTACGGCTCTGACAGTGTCCCTAACTAAGGGCCTGAGTCTCCTCCTAACTGTGGCCCTGCCATTATACATAAAAAAGGCTCCGACGCTCGTCATAATCGAGAGCCTGACACTGTCCCTCACTAAGACCCTGACACTAATTCTAACTCAGGGCCACATTATACCTAACGAAGGCTCTGATGCTAACCCTAACTATGGCCCTGACCATGACCCTAACTAAGGCCTTGACACTATTCCTAACTAAGGGCCTAGCCCTAGCCCCAGCCCCATCCCCAGCCCCAGCCCCAGCCCTAGCCCCAGGCCCAGCCCTAGCCCTAGCCCCAGCCCCAGCCCCAGTCCTAGCCCTGGCTTCAGGCCCAAACCCAGCCCCTGATGCTGATCGTACAGAGGCCCTTATGCTCCTCCTAGGCCTTGCCCTGACACTGTCCTTAACTCAGGCCTTGACACTACTACTAACTCAGGCCCTGTCATTATACCTAACGAAAGCTCTGATGATAAACCTAACTAAGGCCCTGACAGTGACACTAACTAAGTCCTTGACACCATTCCTAACTAAGGCCCCAGTCCTAGCCAGACCCCTAGCCCCAGCTCCAGCCCTAGCCCAAGCCCCAGCCCCAGGCCTAGCCCCAGCCGCAGCCGCAGTCCCAGCCCTAGCCCCAACCCCAGCCCTAGCCCCAGCCCCAGCCCTAGCCCCTGATGCTGATCCTATAGAGGCCCTTATGATCCTCCTAGACCTTCCCCTGACAATGTGGTAATTAAGGCCTTGAAACTATTTCTAACTAAGGCCCCAGGTCCAGCCCCAGCCGCAGCCCCAGCCCCTGATGCTGATCCTATAGAGGCCTTTATGCTCCTTCTAGGCCTTGCCCTGACACTGTCCTTAACTCAGGCCTTGATACTACTACTAACTCAGGCCGTGATACTGTCCCTAACTAAGGCCCTGACAGTGTCCCTGTCTAAGGGACTGAATGTCCTCCTAACTCTGGCCCTGCCATTTATTCATAAAAAAAGCTCTGACGCTCGTCCTAACCGAGCCCCTGAGACTGTCCCTTACTAAGGCCCTGACGCTACTTCTACCTCAGGCCCTGTCATTA
Source organism: Mesoplodon mirus (assembly GCF_964341445.2). Classification (NCBI taxonomy): domain Eukaryota; kingdom Metazoa; phylum Chordata; class Mammalia; order Artiodactyla; family Ziphiidae; genus Mesoplodon; species Mesoplodon mirus. The sequence continues at coordinate 24,705,986 of NC_138990.1, read as the reverse complement.
TACCTAACGAAAGCTCTGATGCTAACCCTAACTAAGGCCCTGACAGTGACACTAACTAAGGCCTAGACACTCTTCCTAACTAAGGGCCTAACCCTAGCCCCAGCCCCAGCCTCAGCCCCAGCCCCAGTCCAGACCCAACCCCAGACCGAGCCCCAGCCTCTGATGCTTATCCTACAAAGGCCCTTATGCTTCTCCTAGGCCTTGCCCTGACACTGTCCTTAACTCAGGCCTTGACACTACTACTAACTCAGGCCGTGATACTGTCCCTAACTAAGGCCCGGACAGTGTCCCTATGTAAGGGCCTGAATCTCCTCCTAACTCTGGCCCTGCCATTATACATAAAAAAAGCTCTGACGCTCGTCCTAACCGAAGCCCCGACACTGTCCCTCACTAAGGCCCTGACAGTACTTGTAACTCATGCCCTGACATACCAAACGTAGGCTCTGATGCTAACCCTAACTAAGGCCTTCACACTCTTCCTAACTAAGGGCGTAGCCCTAGCCCTAGCCCAAGCCCCAGCCCCAGCCCCACCCCCAGGCCCAGCCCCCACCCCTGATCCTACAGAGGCCCTTATGCTCCTCCTAGGCTTTTCCCTGACAGTGTCCTTAACTAAGGCCTTGACACTATTTCTAACTAAGGCCCCAGCCCCAGGCCCAGCCCAGCCCTAGCCCCAGGCCTACCTCCAGTCCCAGCCCCAGCCCCAGCCCCAGCCCTAGCCCCAGCCCCAGCCCCAGCCCCAACCCCTTCCCCAGCCCCAGCCTCTGATGCTTATCCTCCAAAGGCCCTTATGCTACTCCTAGGCCTTGCCCTGACACTTCCTTTAAGTCAGGCTTTGACACTACTCCTAGCTCAGGCCGTGATACTGTCCCTAAGTATGGCTCTGACAGTGTCCCTAACTAAGGGCCTGACTCTCCTCCTAACTGTGGCCCTGCCATTATACATAAAAAAGGCTCTGACGCTCATCCTAATCGAGGGCCTGACACTGTCCCTCACTAAGGCCCTGACACTAATTCTAACTCAGGGCCACATTATACCTAACGAAGGCTCTGATGCTAACCCTAACTATGGCCCTGACCGTGACCCTAACTAAGGCCTTGACACTATTCCTAACTAAGGGCCTAGCCCCAGCCCCAGCCCCAGCCCCAGCCCCAGCCCCAGGCCCAGCCCTAGCCCTAGCCCCAGCCAGAGCCCCAGTCCTAGCTCCGGCTTCAGGCCCAACCCCAGCCCCTGATGCTGATCCTACAGAGGCCCTTATGCTCCTCCTAGGCCTTGCCCTGACACTGTCCTTAACTCAGGCCTTGACACTACTACTTACTCAGGCCGTGATACTGTCCCTAACTAAGGCCCTGACAGTGTCCCTGTCTAAGGGACTGAATGTCCTCCTAACTCTGGCCCTGCCATTTATTCATAAAAAAAGCTCTGACGCTCGTCCTAACCGAGCCCCTGAGACTGTCCCTTACTAAGGCCCTGACGCTACTTCTACCTCAGGCCCTGTCATTATACCTAACGAAAGCTCTGATGCTAACCCTAACTAAGGCCCTGACAGTGACACTAACTAAGGCCTAGACACTCTTCCTAACTAAGGGCCTAACCCTAGCCCCAGCCCCAGCACCAGCCCCAGCCCCAGCCCCAGTCCCAGACCCAACCCCAGACCGAGCCCCAGCCTCTGATGCTTATCCTACAAAGGCCCTTATGCTTCTCCTAGGCCTTGCCCTGACACTGTCCTTAACTCAGGCCTTGACACTACTACTAACTCAGGCCGTGATACTGTCCTTAACTAAGGCCCTGACAGTGTCCCTATGTAAGGGCCTGAATCTCCTCCTAACTCTGGCCCTGCCATTATATATAAAAAAAGCTCTCACGCTCGTCCTAACCGAAGCCCCGACACTGTCCCTCACTAAGGCCCTGACAGTACTTGTAACTCATGCCCTGACATTATACCTAATGTAGGCTCTGATGCTAACCCTAACTAAGGCCTTCACACTCTTCCTAACTAAGGGCGTAGCCCTAGCCCTAGCCCTAGCCATAGCCCCAGCCCCAGCCCCAGGCCCAGCCCCAGCCCTAGCCCCAGGCCTACCTCCAGTCCCAGCCCCAGCCCCAGCCCCAGCCCCAGCCCCAGACCCAAACCCAGACCCAGCCCCAACACCCGCCCCAGCCTCTGATGCTTATCCTCCAAAGGCCCTTATGCTACTCCTAGGCCTTGCCCTGACACTGTCCTTTAAGTCTGGCCTTGACACTACTCCTAGCTCAGGCCGTGATACTGTCCCTAAGTACGGCTCTGACAGTGTCCCTAACTAAGGGCCTGACTCTCCTCCTAACTGTGGCCCTGCCATTATACATAAAAAAGGCTCTGACGCTCGTCCTAATCGAGGGCCTGACACTGTCCCTCACTAAGGCCCTGACACTAATTCTAACTCAGGGCCACATTATACCTAACGAAGGCTCTGATGCTAACCCTAACTATGGCCCTGACCGTGACCCTAACTAAGCCCTTGACACTATTCCTAACTAAGGGCCTAGCCCTAGCCCCAACCCCAGCCCCAGCCCCAGCCCTAGCCCCAGGCCCAGCCCTAGCCCTAGCCCCAACCAGAGCCCCAGTCCTAGCCCCGGCTTCAGGCCCAACCCCAGCCCCTGACGCTGATCCTACAGAGGCCCTTATGATCGTCCTAGACCTTCCCCTGACAATGTGGTAATTAAGGCCTTGAAACTATTTCTAACTAAGGCCCCAGGTCCAGCCCCAGCCGCAGCCCCAGCCCCTGATGCTGATCCTATAGAGGCCTTCATGCTCCTCCTAGGCCTTGCCCTGACACTGTCCTTAAGTAAGGCCTTGACCCTATTCCTAACTAAGGGCCTAGCCCTAAACCTAGCCCCAGCCCCAGCCCCAGCCCTAGCCCCAGCCCTAGGCCCAGTCCCAGCCCCAGCCCTAGCCCTAGCCCCAGCCGGAGCCCCAGTCCTAGCCCCGGCTTCAGGCCCAACCCCAGCCCCTGATGCTGATCCTACAGAGGCCCTTATGATCCTCCTAGACCTTCCCCTGACAATGTGGTAATTAAGGCCTTGAAACTATTTCTAACTAAGGCCCCAGGTCCAGCCCCAGCCGCAGCCCCAGCCCCTGATGCTGATCCTATAGAGGCCTTTATGCTCCTCCTAGGCCTTGCCCTGACACTGTCCTTAAGTAAGGCCTTGACCCTATTCCTAACTAAGGGCCTAGCCCTAAACGTAGCCCCAGCCCCAGCCCCAGCCCTAGCCCCAGCCCTAGGCCCAGTCTCAGTCCTAGCCTCAGCCCCAGCCCCAGCCCCAGCCCCAGCCCTAGCCCCAGGCCCAGCCCTAGCCCTAGCCCCAGCCCCAGCCCCAGTCCTAGCCCTGGCTTCAGGCCCAAACCCAGCCCCTGATGCTGATCCTACAGAGGCCCTTATGATCCTCCTAGACCTTCCCGTGACAATGTGGTAATTAAGGCCTTGAAACTATTTCTAACTAAGGCCCCAGGTCCAGCCCCAGCCGCAGCCCCAGCCCCTGATGCTGATCCTATAGAGGCCTTTATGCTCCTCCTAGGCCTTGCCCTGACACTGTCCTTAAGTAAGGCCTTGACCCTATTCCTAACTAAGGGCCTAGCCCTAAACCTAGCCCCAGCCGCAGCCGCAGCCCTAGCCCCAGCCCTAGGCCCAGTCCCAGCCCCAGCCCTAGCCCTAGCCCCAGCCAGAGCCCCAGTCCTAGCCCCGGCTTCAGGCCCAACCCTAGCCCCTGATGCTGATCCTACAGAGGCCCTTATGATCCTCCTAGACCTTCCCCTGACAATGTGGTAATTAAGGCCTTGAAACTATTTCTAACTAAGGCCCCAGGTCCAGCCCCAGCCGCAGCCCCAGCCCCTGATGCTGATCCTATAGAGGCCTTTATGGTCCTCCTAGGCCTTGCCCTGACACTGTCCTTAAGTAAGGCCTTGACCCTATTCCTAACTAAGGGCCTAGCCCTAAACCTAGCCCCAGCCCCAGCCCCAGCCCTAGCCCCAGCCCTAGGCCCAGTCTCAGTCCTAGCCTCAGCCCCAGCCCCAGCCCCAGCCCCAACCCTAGCCTCAGCCCCAGCCCTAGCCTTAGCCTCAGTCCCAGGTCCAGCCCCAGCCCCAGCCCCAGCCCCAGCTCCAGCCCTAGCCCTAGCCCCAGCCACAGCCCCAGCCCTAGCCCCAGCCCCAGGCCCAACCCCAGCCTCTGATGCTGATCCTACAGAGGCCCTTATGCTCCTCCTAGGCTTTTCCCTGACAGTGTCCTTAACTAAGGCCTTGACACTATTTCTAACTAAGGCCCCAGCCCCAGCGCCAGCCCCAGCGCAGCCCCAGCCCCAGGCCCAGCCCCAGCCCTAGCCCCAGGCCTACCTCCTGTCCCAGCCCCAGCCCCAACCCCCGCCCCAGCCCCAGCCTCTGATGCTTATCCTCCAAAGGCCCTTATGCTACTCCTAGGCCTTGCCCTGACACTGTCCTTTAAGTCAGGCCTTGACACTACTCCTAGCTCAGGCCGTGATACTGTCCCTAAGTACGGCTCTGACAGTGTCCCTAACTAAGGGCCTGACTCTCCTCCTAACTGTGGCCCTGCCATTATACATAAAAAAGGCTCTGACGCTCGTCCTAATCGAGGGCCTGACACTGTCCCTCACTAAGGCCGTGACACTAATTCTAACTCAGGGCCACATTATACCTAACGAAGGCTCTGATGCTAACCTTAACTATGGCCCTGACCGTGACCCTAACTAAGGCCTTGACACTATTCCTAACTAAGGGCCTAGCCCTAGCCCCAGCCCCAGCCCCAGCCCCAGCCCTAGCCCCAGGCCCAGCCCTAGCCCTAGCCCTATCCCCAGCCACAGCCCCAGTCCTAGCCCCGGCTTCAGGCCCAACCCCAGCCCCTGATGCTGATCCTACAGAGGCCCTTATGCTCCTCCTAGGCCTTGCCCTGACACTGTCCTTAACTCAGGCCTTGACACTACTACTAACTCAGGCCCTGTCATTATACCTAACGAAAGCTCTGATGATAAACCTAACTAAGGCCCTGACAGTGACACTAACTAAGTCCTTGACACCATTCCTAACTAAGGTCCCAGTCCTAGCCAGACCCCTAGCCCCAGCTCCAGCCCTAGCCCAAGCCCCAGCCCCAGGCCTAGCCCCAGCCACAGCCGCAGTCCCAGCCCTAGCCCCAACCCCAGCCCTAGCCCCAGCCCCAGCCCTAGCCCCTGATGCTGATCCTATAGAGGCCCTTATGATCCTCCTAGACCTTCCCCTGACAATGTGGTAATTAAGGCCTTGAAACTATTTCTAACTAAGGCCCCAGGTCCAGCCCCAGCCGCAGCCCCAGCCCCTGATGCTGATCCTATAGAGGCCTGTATGCTCCTCCTAGGCCTTGCCCTGACACTGTCCTTAAGTAAGGCCTTGACCCTATTCCTAACTAAGGGCCTAGCCCTAAACCTAGCCCCAGCCCCAGCCCCAGCCCCAGCCCCAGCCCTAGCCCCAGGCCCAGCCCTAGCCCTAGCCCCAGCCCCAGCCCCAGTCCTAGCCCTGGCTTCAGGCCCAAACCCAGCCCCTGATGCTGATCCTACAGAGGCCCTTATGCTCCTCCTAGGCCTTGCCCTGACACTGTCCTTAACTCAGGCCTTGACACTACTACTAACTCAGGCCCTGTCATTATACCTAACGAAAGCTCTGATGATAAACCTAACTAAGGCCCTGACAGTGACACTAACTAAGTCCTTGACACCATTCCTAACTAAGGCCCCAGTCCTAGCCAGACCCCTAGCCCCAGCTCCAGCCCTAGCCCAAGCCCCAGCCCCAGGCCTAGCCCCAGCCGCAGCCGCAGTCCCAGCCCTAGCCCCAACCCCAGCCCTAGCCCCAGCCCCAGCCCTAGCCCCTGATGCTGATCCTATAGAGGCCCTTATGATCCTCCTAGACCTTCCCCTGACAATGTGGTAATTAAGGCCTTGAAACTATTTCTAACTAAGGCCCCAGGTCCAGCCCCAGCCGCAGCCCCAGCCCCTGATGCTGATCCTATAGAGGCCTTTATGCTCCTTCTAGGCCTTGCCCTGACACTGTCCTTAACTCAGGCCTTGATACTACTACTAACTCAGGCCGTGATACTGTCCCTAACTAAGGCCCTGACAGTGTCCCTGTCTAAGGGACTGAATGTCCTCCTAACTCTGGCCCTGCCATTTATTCATAAAAAAAGCTCTGACGCTCGTCCTAACCGAGCCCCTGAGACTGTCCCTTACTAAGGCCCTGACGCTACTTCTACCTCAGGCCCTGTCATTATACCTAACGAAAGCTCTGATGCTAACCCTAACTAAGGCCCTGACAGTGACACTAACTAAGGCCTAGACACTCTTCCTAACTAAGGGCCTAACCCTAGCCCCAGCCCCAGCCTCAGCCCCAGCCCCAGTCCAGACCCAACCCCAGACCGAGCCCCAGCCTCTGATGCTTATCCTACAAAGGCCCTTATGCTTCTCCTAGGCCTTGCCCTGACACTGTCCTTAACTCAGGCCTTGACACTACTACTAACTCAGGCCGTGATACTGTCCCTAACTAAGGCCCTGACAGTGTCCCTATGTAAGGGCCTGAATCTCCTCCTAACTCTGGCCCTGCCATTATACATAAAAAAAGCTCTGACGCTCGTCCTAACCGAAGCCCCGACACTGTCCCTCACTAAGGCCCTGACAGTACTTGTAACTCATGCCCTGACATTATACCTAATGTAGGCTCTGATGCTAACCCTAACTAAGGCCTTCACACTCTTCCTAACTAAGGGCGTAGCCCTAGCCCTAGCCCTAGCCATAGCCCCAGCCCCAGCCCCAGGCCCAGCCCCAGCCCTAGCCCCAGGCCTACCTTCAGTCCCAGCCCCAGCCCCAGCCCCAGCCCCAGCCCCAGCCCCAGCCCCAGACCCAGCCCCAACACCCGCCCCAGCCCCAGCCTCTGATGCTTATCCTCCAAAGGCCCTTATGCTACTCCTAGGCCTTGCCCTGCAACTGTCCTTTAAGTCAGGCCTTGACACTACTCCTAGCTCAGGCCGTGATACTGTCCCTAAGTACGGCTCTGACAGTGTCCCTAACTAAGGGCCTGACTCTCCTCCTAACTGTGGCCCTGCCATTATACATAAAAAAGGCTCTGACGCTCGTCCTAATCGAGGGCCTGACACTGTCCCTCACTAAGGCCCTGACACTAATTCTAACTCAGGGCCACATTATACCTAACGAAGGCTCTGATGCTAACCCTAACTATGGCCCTGACCGTGACCCTAACTAAGCCCTTGACACTATTCCTAACTAAGGGCCTAGCCCTAGCCCCAACCCCAGCCCCAGCCCCAGCCCTAGCCCCAGGCCCAGCCCTAGCCCTAGCCCCAACCAGAGCCCCAGTCCTAGCCCCGGCTTCAGGCCCAACCCCAGCCCCTGACGCTGATCCTACAAAGGCCCTTATGATCGTCCTAGACCTTCCCCTGACAATGTGGTAATTAAGGCCTTGAAACTATTTCTAACTAAGGCCCCAGGTCCAGCCCCAGCCGCAGCCCCAGCCCCTGATGCTGATCCTATAGAGGCCTTCATGCTCCTCCTAGGCCTTGCCCTGACACTGTCCTTAAGTAAGGCCTTGACCCTATTCCTAACTAAGGGCCTAGCCCTAAACCTAGCCCCAGCCCCAGCCCCAGCCCTAGCTCTAGCCCTAGGCCCAGTCCCAGCCCCAGCCCTAGCCCTAGCCCCAGCCAGAGCCCCAGTCCTAGCCCCGGCTTCAGGCCCAACCCCAGCCCCTGATGCTGATCCTACAGAGGCCCTTATGATCCTCCTAGACCTTCCCCTGACAATGTGGTAATTAAGGCCTTGAAACTATTTCTAACTAAGGCCCCAGGTCCAGCCCCAGCCGCAGCCCCAGCCCCTGATGCTGATCCTATAGAGGCCTTCATGCTCCTCCTAGGCCTTGCCCTGACACTGTCCTTAAGTAAGGCCTTGACCCTATTCCTAACTAAGGGCCTAGCCCTAAACCTAGCCCCAGCCCCAGCCCCAGCCCTAGCCCCAGCCCTAGGCCCAGTCCCAGCCCCAGCCCTAGCCCTAGCCCCAGCCGGAGCCCCAGTCCTAGCCCCGGCTTCAGGCCCAACCCCAGCCCCTGATGCTGATCCTACAGAGGCCCTTATGATCCTCCTAGACCTTCCCCTGACAATGTGGTAATTAAGGCCTTGAAACTATTTCTAACTAAGGCCCCAGGTCCAGCCCCAGCCGCAGCCCCAGTCCCTGATGCTGATCCTATAGAGGCCTTTATGCTCCTCCTAGGCCTTGCCCTGACACTGTCCTTAAGTAAGGCCTTTACCCTATTCCTAACTAAGGGCCTAGCCCTAAACGTAGCCCCAGCCCCAGCCCCAGCCCTAGCCCCAGCCCTAGGCCCAGTCTCAGTCCTAGCCTCAGCCCCAGCCCCAGCCCCAGCCCCAGCCCTAGCCCCAGGCCCAGCCCTAGCCCTAGCCCCAGCCCCAGCCCCAGTCCTAGCCCTGGCTTCAGGCCCAAACCCAGCCCCTGATGCTGATCCTACAGAGGCCCTTATGATCCTCCTAGACCTTCCCATGACAATGTGGTAATTAAGGCCTTGAAACTATTTCTAACTAAGGCCCCAGGTCCAGCCCCAGCCGCAGCCCCAGCCCCTGATGCTGATCCTATAGAGGCCTTTATGCTCCTCCTAGGCCTTGCCCTGACACTGTCCTTAAGTAAGGCCTTGACCCTATTCCTAACTAAGGGCCTAGCCCTAAACCTAGCCCCAGCCGCAGCCGCAGCCCTAGCCCCAGCCCTAGGCCCAGTCCCAGCCCCAGCCCTAGCCCTAGCCCCAGCCAGAGCCCCAGTCCTAGCCCCGGCTTCAGGCCCAACCCTAGCCCCTGATGCTGATCCTACAGAGGCCCTTATGATCCTCCTAGACCTTCCCCTGACAATGTGGTAATTAAGGCCTTGAAACTATTTCTAACTAAGGCCCCATGTCCAGCCCCAGCCGCAGCCCCAGCCCCTGATGCTGATCCTATAGAGGCCTTTATGGTCCTCCTAGGCCTTGCCCTGACACTGTCCTTAAGTAAGGCCTTGACCCTATTCCTAACTAAGGGCCTAGCCCTAAACCTAGCCCCAGCCCCAGCCCCAGCCCTAGCCCCAGCCCTAGGCCCAGTCTCACTCCTAGCCTCAGCCCCAGCCCCAGCCCCAGCCCCAACCCTAGCCTCAGCCCCAGCCCTAGCCTTAGCCTCAGTCCCAGGTCCAGCCCCAGCCCCAGCCCCAGCTCCAGCCCTCGCCCTAGCCCCAGCCACAGCCCCAGCCCTAGCCCCAGCCCCAGGCCCAACCCCAGCCTCTGATGCTGATCCTACAGAGGCCCTTATGCTCCTCCTAGGCTTTTCCCTGACAGTGTCCTTAACTAAGGCCTTGACACTATTTCTAACTAAGGCCCCAGCCCCAGGCCCAGCCCCAGCCCTAGCCCCAGGCCTACCTCCTGTCCCAGCCCCAGCCCCAACCCCCGCCCCAGCCCCAGCCTCTGATGCTTATCCTCCAAAGGCCCTTATGCTACTCCTAGGCCTTGCCCTGACACTGTCCTTTAAGTCAGGCCTTGACACTACTCCTAGCTCAGGCCGTGATACTGTCCCTAAGTACGGCTCTGACAGTGTCCCTAACTAAGGGCCTGACTCTCCTCCTAACTGTGGCCCTGCCATTATACATAAAAAAGGCTCTGACGCTCGTCCTAATCGAGGGCCTGACACTGTCCCTCACTAAGGCCGTGACACTAATTCTAACTCAGGGCCACATTATACCTAACGAAGGCTCTGATGCTAACCTTAACTATGGCCCTGACCGTGACCCTAACTAAGGCCTTGACACTATTCCTAACTAAGGGCCTAGCCCTAGCCCCAGCCCCAGCCCCAGCCCCAGCCCTAGCCCCAGGCCCAGCCCTAGCCCTAGCCCTATCCCCAGCCACAGCCCCAGTCCTAGCCCCGGCTTCAGGCCCAACCCCAGCCCCTGATGCTGATCCTACAGAGGCCCTTATGCTCCTCCTAGGCCTTGCCCTGACACTGTCCTTAACTCAGGCCTTGACACTACTTCTAACTCAGGCCCTGTCATTATACCTAACGAAAGCTCTGATGATAAACCTAACTAAGGCCCTGACAGTGACACTAACTAAGTCCTTGACACCATTCCTAACTAAGGTCCCAGTCCTAGCCAGACCCCTAGCCCCAGCTCCAGCCCTAGCCCAAGCCCCAGCCCCAGGCCTAGCCCCAGCCACAGCCGCAGTCCCAGCCCTAGCCCCAACCCCAGCCCTAGCCCCAGCCCCAGCCCTAGCCCCTGATGCTGATCCTATAGATGCCCTTATGATCCTCCTAGACCTTCCCCTGACAATGTGGTAATTAAGGCCTTGAAACTATTTCTAACTAAGGCCCCAGGTCCAGCCCCAGCCGCAGCCCCAGCCCCTGATGCTGATCCTATAGAGGCCTGTATGCTCCTCCTAGGCCTTGCCCTGACACTGTCCTTAAGTAAGGCCTTGACCCTATTCCTAACTAAGGGCCTAGACCTAAACCTAGCCCCAGCCCCAGCCCCAGCCCCAGCCCCAGCCCTAGCCCCAGGCCCAGCCCTAGCCCTAGCCCCAGCCCCAGCCCCAGTCCTAGCCCTGGCTTCAGGCCCAAACCCAGCCCCTGATGCTGATCCTACAGAGGCCCTTATGCTCCTCCTAGGCCTTGCCCTGACACTGTCCTTAACTCAGGCCTTGACACTACTACTAACTCAGGCCCTGTCATTATACCTAACGAAAGCTCTGATGATAAACCTAACTAAGGCCCTGACAGTGACACTAACTAAGTCCTTGACACCATTCCTAACTAAGGCCCCAGTCCTAGCCAGACCCCTAGCCCCAGCTCCAGCCCTAGCCCAAGCCCCAGCCCCAGGCCTAGCCCCAGCCGCAGCCGCAGTCCCAGCCCTAGCCCCAACCCCAGCCCTAGCCCCAGCCCCAGCCCTAGCCCCTGATGCTGATCCTATAGAGGCCCTTATGATCCTCCTAGACCTTCCCCTGACAATGTGGTAATTAAGGCCTTGAAACTATTTCTAACTAAGGCCCCAGGTCCAGCCCCAGCCGCAGCCCCAGCCCCTGATGCTGATCCTATAGAGGCCTTTATGCTCCTTCTAGGCCTTGCCCTGACACTGTCCTTAACTCAGGCCTTGATACTACTACTAACTCAGGCCGTGATACTGTCCCTAACTAAGGCCCTGACAGTGTCCCTGTCTAAGGGACTGAATGTCCTCCTAACTCTGGCCCTGCCATTTATTCATAAAAAAAGCTCTGACGCTCGTCCTAACCGAGCCCCTGAGACTGTCCCTTACTAAGGCCCTGACGCTACTTCTACCTCAGGCCCTGTCATTATACCTAACGAAAGCTCTGATGCTAACCCTAACTAAGGCCCTGACAGTGACACTAACTAAGGCCTAGACACTCTTCCTAACTAAGGGCCTAACCCTAGCCCCAGCCCCAGCCTCAGCCCCAGCCCCAGTCCAGACCCAACCCCATACCGAGCCCCAGCCTCTGATGCTTATCCTACAAAGGCCCTTATGCTTCTCCTAGGCCTTGCCCTGACACTGTCCTTAACTCAGGCCTTGACACTACTACTAACTCAGGCCGTGATACTGTCCCTAACTAAGGCCCTGACAGTGTCCCTATGTAAGGGCCTGAATCTCCTCCTAACTCTGGCCCTGCCATTATACATAAAAAAAGCTCTGACGCTCGTCCTAACCGAAGCCCCGACACTGTCCCTCACTAAGGCCCTGACAGTACTTGTAACTCATGCCCTGACATACCTAACGTAGGCTCTGATGCTAACCCTAACTAAGGCCTTCACACTCTTCCTAACTAAGGGCGTAGCCCTAGCCCTAGCCCTAGCCCCAGCCCCAGCCCCACCCCCAGGCCCAGCCCCCACCCCTGATCCTACAGAGGCCCTTATGCTCCCCCTAGGCTTTTCCCTGACAGTGTCCTTAACTAAGGCCTTGACACTATTTCTAACGAAGTCCCCAGCCCCAGGCCCAGCCCAGCCCTAGCCCCAGGCCTACCTCCAGTCCCAGCCCCAGCCCCAGCCCCAGCCCTAGCCCCAGCCCCAGCCCCAGCCCCAACCCCTTCCCCAGCCCCAGCCTCTGATGCTTATCCTCCAAAGGCCCTTATGCTACTCCTAGGCCTTGCCCTGACACTTCCTTTAAGTCAGGCTTTGACACTACTCCTAGCTCAGGCCGTGATACTGTCCCTAAGTATGGCTCTGACAGTGTCCCTAACTAAGGGCCTGACTCTCCTCCTAACTGTGGCCCTGCCATTATACATAAAAAAGGCTCTGACGCTCATCCTAATCGAGGGCCTGACACTGTCCCTCACTAAGGCCCTGACACTAATTCTAACTCAGGGCCACATTATACCTAACGAAGGCTCTGATGCTAACCCTAACTATAGCCCTGACCGTGACCCTAACTAAGGCCTTGACACTATTCCTAACTAAGGGCCTAGCCCTAGCCCCAGCCCCAGCCCCAGCCCCAGGCCCAGCCCTAGCCCTAGCCCCAGCCAGAGCCCCAGTCCTAGCCCCGGCTTCAGGCCCAACCCCAGCCCCTGATGCTGATCCTACAGAGGCCCTTATGCTCCTCCTAGGCCTTGCCCTGACACTGTCCTTAACTCAGGCCTTGACACTACTACTTACTCAGGCCGTGATACTGTCCCTAACTAAGGCCCTGACAGTGTCCCTGTCTAAGGGACTGAATGTCCTCCTAACTCTGGCCCTGCCATTTATTCATAAAAAAAGCTCTGACGCTCGTCCTAACCGAGCCCCTGAGACTGTCCCTTACTAAGGCCCTGACGCTACTTCTACCTCAGGCCCTGTCATTATACCTAACGAAAGCTCTGATGCTAACCCTAACTAAGGCCCTGACAGTGACACTAACTAAGGCCTAGACACTCTTCCTAACTAAGGGCCTAACCCTAGCCCCAGCCCCAGCACCAGCCCCAGCCCCAGCCCCAGTCCCAGACCCAACCCCAGACCGAGCCCCAGCCTCTGATGCTTATCCTACAAAGGCCCTTATGCTTCTCCTAGGCCTTGCCCTGACACTGTCCTTAACTCAGGCCTTGACACTACTACTAACTCAGGCCGTGATACTGTCCTTAACTAAGGCCCTGACAGTGTCCCTATGTAAGGGCCTGAATCTCCTCCTAACTCTGGCCCTGCCATTATATATAAAAAAAGCTCTGACGCTCGTCCTAACCGAAGCCCCGACACTGTCCCTCACTAAGGCCCTGACAGTACTTGTAACTCATGCCCTGACATTATACCTAATGTAGGCTCTGATGCTAACCCTAACTAAGGCCTTCACACTCTTCCTAACTAAGGGCGTAGCCCTAGCCCTAGCCCTAGCCGCAGCCCCAGCCCCAGCCCCACCCCCAGGCCCAGCCCCCACCCCTGATCCTACAGAGGCCCTTATGCTCCTCCTAGGCTTTTCCCTGACAGTGTCCTTATCTAAGGCCTTGACACTATTTCTAACTAAGGCCCCAGCCACAGCGCCAGCCCCAGCGCAGCCCCAAACCCAGGCTCAGCCCCAGCCCTAGCCCCCGCCCCAGCCCCAGCCCTAGCCCCAGCCCCAGCCCCAGGCCCAGCCCCAGCCCTAGCCCCAGGCCTAACTCCAGTCCCAGCCCCAGCCCCAGCCCCAGCCCCAGACCCAGACCCAGCCCCAGACCCAGACCCAGCCCCAACACCCGCCCCAGCCCCAGCCTCTGATGCTTATCCTCCAAAGGCCCTTATGCTACTCCTAGGCCTTGCCCTGACACTGTCCTTTAAGTCAGGCCTTGACACTACTCCTAGCTCAGGCCGTGATACTGTCCCTAAGTACGGCTCTGACAGTGTCCCTAACTAAGGGCCTGACTCTCCTCCTAACTGTGGCCCTGCCATTATACATAAAAAAGGCTCTGACGCTCGTCCTAATCGAGGGCCTGACACTGTCCCTCACTAAGGCCCTGACACTAATTCTAACTCAGGGCCACATTATACCTAACGAAGGCTCTGATGCTAACCCTAACTATGGCCCTGACCGTGACCCTAACTAAGCCCTTGACACTATTCCTAACTAAGGGCCTAGCCCTAGCCCCAACCCCAGCCCCAGCCCCAGCCCTAGCCCCAGGCCCAGCCCTAGCCCTAGCCCCAACCAGAGCCCCAGTCCTAGCCCCGGCTTCAGGCCCAACCCCAGCCCCTGATGCTGATCCTACAGAGGCCCTTATGATCGTCCTAGACCTTCCCCTGACAATGTGGTAATTAAGGCCTTGAAACTATTTCTAACTAAGGCCCCAGGTCCAGCCCCAGCCGCAGCCCCAGCCCCTGATGCTGATCCTATAGAGGCCTTCATGCTCCTCCTAGGCCTTGCCCTGACACTGTCCTTAAGTAAGGCCTTGACCCTATTCCTAACTAAGGGCCTAGCCCTAAACCTAGCCCCAGCCCCAGCCCCAGCCCTAGCTCTAGCCCTAGGCCCAGTCCCAGCCCCAGCCCTAGCCCTAGCCCCAGCCGGAGCCCCAGTCCTAGCCCCGGCTTCAGGCCCAACCCCAGCCCCTGATGCTGATCCTACAGAGGCCCTTATGATCCTCCTAGACCTTCCCCTGACAATGTGGTAATTAAGGCCTTGAAACTATTTCTAACTAAGGCCCCAGGTCCAGCCCCAGCCGCAGCCCCAGCCCCTGATGCTGATCCTATAGAGGCCTTTATGCTCCTCCTAGGCCTTGCCCTGACACTGTCCTTAAGTAAGGCCTTGACCCTATTCCTAACTAAGGGCCTAGCCCTAAACGTAGCCCCAGCCCCAGCCCCAGCCCTAGCCCCAGCCCTAGGCCCAGTCTCAGTCCTAGCCTCAGCCCCAGCCCCAGCCCCAGCCCCAGCCCTAGCCCCAGGCCCAGCCCTAGCCCTAGCCCCAGCCCCAGCCCCAGTCCTAGCCCTGGCTTCAGGCCCAAACCCAGCCCCTGATGCTGATCCTACAGAGGCCCTTATGATCCTCCTAGACCTTCCCGTGACAATGTGGTAATTAAGGCCTTGAAACTATTTCTAACTAAGGCCCCAGGTCCAGCCCCAGCCGCAGCCCCAGCCCCTGATGCTGATCCTATAGAGGCCTTTATGGTCCTCCTAGGCCTTGCCCTGACACTGTCCTTAAGTAAGGCCTTGACCCTATTCCTAACTAAGGGCCTAGCCCTAAACCTAGCCCCAGCCGCAGCCCTAGCCCCAGCCCTAGGCCCAGTCCCAGCCCCAGCCCTAGCCCTAGCCCCAGCCAGAGCCCCAGTCCTAGCCCCGGCTTCAGGCCCAACCCTAGCCCCTGATGCTGATCCTACAGAGGCCCTTATGATCCTCCTAGACCTTCCCCTGACAATGTGGTAATTAAGGCCTTGAAACTATTTCTAACTAAGGCCCCAGGTCCAGCCCCAGCCGCAGCCCCAGCCCCTGATGCTGATCCTATAGAGGCCTTTATGGTCCTCCTAGGCCTTGCCCTGACACTGTCCTTAAGTAAGGCCTTGACCCTATTCCTAACTAAGGGCCTAGCCCTAAACCTAGCCCCAGCCCCAGCCCCAGCCCTAGCCCCTGCCCTAGGCCCAGTCTCAGTCCTAGCCTCAGCCCCAGCCCCAGCCCCAGCCCCAACCCTAGCCTCAGCCCCAGCCCTAGCCTTAGCCTCAGTCCCAGGTCCAGCCCCAGCCCCAGCCCCAGCCCCAGCTCCAGCCCTAGCCCTAGCCCCAGCCACAGCCCCAGCCCTAGCCCCAGCCCCAGGCCCAACCCCAGCCTCTGATGCTGATCCTACAGAGGCCCTTATGCTCCTCCTAGGCTTTTCCCTGACAGTGTCCTTAACTAAGGCCTTGACACTATTTCTAACTAAGGCCCCAGCCCCAGCGCCAGCCCCAGCGCAGCCCCAGCCCCAGGCCCAGCCCCAGCCCTAGCCCCAGGCCTACCTCCTGTCCCAGCCCCAGCCCCAACCCCCGCCCCAGCCCCAGCCTCTGATGCTTATCCTCCAAAGGCCCTTATGCTACTCCTAGGCCTTGCCCTGACACTGTCCTTTAAGTCAGGCCTTGACACTACTCCTAGCTCAGGCCGTGATACTGTCCCTAAGTACGGCTCTGACAGTGTCCCTAACTAAGGGCCTGACTCTCCTCCTAACTGTGGCCCTGCCATTATACATAAAAAAGGCTCTGACGCTCGTCCTAATCGAGGGCCTGACACTGTCCCTCACTAAGGCCGTGACACTAATTCTAACTCAAGGCCACATTATACCTAACGGAGGCTCTGATGCTAACCTTATCTATGGCCCTGACCGTGACCCTAACTAAGGCCTTGACACTATTCCTAACTAAGGGCCTAGCCCTAGCCCCAGCCCCAGCCCCAGCCCCAGCCCTAGCCCCAGGCCCAGCCCTAGCCCTAGCCCTATCCCCAGCCACAGCCCCAGTCCTAGCCCCGGCTTCAGGCCCAACCCCAGCCCCTGATGCTGATCCTACAGAGGCCCTTATGCTCCTCCTAGGCCTTGCCCTGACACTGTCCTTAACTCAGGCCTTGACACTACTACTAACTCAGGCCCTGTCATTATACCTAACGAAAGCTCTGATGATAAACCTAACTAAGGCCCTGACAGTGACACTAACTAAGTCCTTGACACCATTCCTAACTAAGGTCCCAGTCCTAGCCAGACCCCTAGCCCCAGCTCCAGCCCTAGCCCAAGCCCCAGCCCCAGGCCTAGCCCCAGCCACAGCCGCAGTCCCAGCCCTAGCCCCAACCCCAGCCCTAGCCCCAGCCCCAGCCCTAGCCCCTGATGCTGATCCTATAGAGGCCCTTATGATCCTCCTAGACCTTCCCCTGACAATGTGGTAATTAAGGCCTTGAAACTATTTCTAACTAAGGCCCCAGGTCCAGCCCCAGCCGCAGCCCCAGCCCCTGATGCTGATCCTATAGAGGCCTGTATGCTCCTCCTAGGCCTTGCCCTGACACTGTCCTTAAGTAAGGCCTTGACCCTATTCCTAACTAAGGGCCTAGCCCTAAACCTAGCCCCAGCCCCAGCCCCAGCCCCAGCCCCAGCCCTAGCCCCAGGCCCAGCCCTAGCCCTAGCCCCAGCCCCAGCCCCAGTCCTAGCCCTGGCTTCAGGCCCAAACCCAGCCCCTGATGCTGATCCTACAGAGGCCCTTATGCTCCTCCTAGGCCTTGCCCTGACACTGTCCTTAACTCAGGCCTTGACACTACTACTAACTCAGGCCCTGTCATTATACCTAACGAAAGCTCTGATGATAAACCTAACTAAGGCCCTGACAGTGACACTAACTAAGTCCTTGACACCATTCCTAACTAAGGCCCCAGTCCTAGCCAGACCCCTAGCCCCAGCTCCAGCCCTAGCCCAAGCCCCAGCCCCAGGCCTAGCCCCAGCCGCAGCCGCAGTCCCAGCCCTAGCCCCAACCCCAGCCCTAGCCCCAGCCCCAGCCCTAGCCCCTGATGCTGATCCTATAGAGGCCCTTATGATCCTCCTAGACCTTCCCCTGACAATGTGGTAATTAAGGCCTTGAAACTATTTCTAACTAAGGCCCCAGGTCCAGCCCCAGCCGCAGCCCCAGCCCCTGATGCTGATCCTATAGAGGCCTTTATGCTCCTTCTAGGCCTTGCCCTGACACTGTCCTTAACTCAGGCCTTGATACTACTACTAACTCAGGCCGTGATACTGTCCCTAACTAAGGCCCTGACAGTGTCCCTGTCTAAGGGACTGAATGTCCTCCTAACTCTGGCCCTGCCATTTATTCATAAAAAAAGCTCTGACGCTCGTCCTAACCGAGCCCCTGAGACTGTCCCTTACTAAGGCCCTGACGCTACTTCTACCTCAGGCCCTGTCATTATACCTAACGAAAGCTCTGATGCTAACCCTAACTAAGGCCCTGACAGTGACACTAACTAAGGCCTAGACACTCTTCCTAACTAAGGGCCTAACCCTAGCCCCAGCCCCAGCCTCAGCCCCAGCCCCAGTCCAGACCCAACCCCAGACCGAGCCCCAGCCTCTGATGCTTATCCTACAAAGGCCCTTATGCTCCTCCTAGGCCTTGCCCTGACACTGTCCTTAACTCAGGCCTTGACACTACTACTAACTCAGGCCGTGATACTGTCCCTAACTAAGGCCCTGACAGTGTCCCTATGTAAGGGCCTGAATCTCCTCCTAACTCTGGCCCTGCCATTATACATAAAAAAAGCTCTGACGCTCGTCCTAACCGAAGCCCCGACACTGTCCCTCACTAAGGCCCTGACAGTACTTGTAACTCATGCCCTGACATACCTAACGTAGGCTCTGATGCTAACCCTAACTAAGGCCTTCACACTCTTCCTAACTAAGGGCGTAGCCCTAGCCTTAGCCCTAGCCCCAGCCCCAGCCCCACCCCCAGGCCCAGCCCCCAGCCCTGATCCTACAGAGGCCCTTATGCTCCTCCTAGGCTTTTCCCTGACAGTGTCCTTAACTAAGGCCTTGACACTATTTCTAACGAAGTCCCCAGCCCCAGGCCCAGCCCAGCCCTAGCCACAGGCCTACCTCCAGTCCCAGCCCCAGCCCCAGCCCCAGCCCCAGCCCCAGCCCCAGCCCCAGCCCCAACCCCTTCCCCAGCCCCAGCCTCTGATGCTTATCCTCCAAAGGCCCTTATGCTACTCCTAGGCCTTGCCCTGACACTTCCTTTAAGTCAGGCTTTGACACTACTCCTAGCTCAGGCCGTGATACTGTCCCTAAGTATGGCTCTGACAGTGTCCCTAACTAAGGGCCTGACTCTCCTCCTAACTGTGGCCCTGCCATTATACATAAAAAAGGCTCTGACGCTCATCCTAATCGAGGGCCTGACACTGTCCCTCACTAAGGCCCTGACACTAATTCTAACTCAGGGCCACATTATACCTAACGAAGGCTCTGATGCTAACCCTAACTATGGCCCTGACCGTGACCCTAACTAAGGCCTTGACACTATTCCTAACTAAGGGCCTAGCCCTAGCCCCAGCCCCAGCCCCAGGCCCAGCCCTAGCCCTAGCCCCAGCCAGAGCCCCAGTCCTAGCCCCGGCTTCAGGCCCAACCCCAGCCCCTGATGCTGATCCTACAGAGGCCCTTATGCTCCTCCTAGGCCTTGCCCTGACACTGTCCTTAACTCAGGCCTTGACACTACTACTTACTCAGGCCGTGATACTGTCCCTAACTAAGGCCCTGACAGTGTCCCTGTCTAAGGGACTGAATGTCCTCCTAACTCTGGCCCTGCCATTTATTCATAAAAAAAGCTCTGACGCTCGTCCTAACCGAGCCCCTGAGACTGTCCCTTACTAAGGCCCTGACGCTACTTCTACCTCAGGCGCTGTCATTATACCTAACGAAAGCTCTGATGCTAACCCTAACTAAGACCCTGACAGTGACACTAACTAAGGCCTAGACACTCTTCCTAACTAAGGGCCTAACCCTAGCCCCAGCCCCAGCCCCAGCCCCAGCCTCTGATGCTTATCCTACAAAGGCCCTTATGCTTCTCCTAGGCCTTGCCCTGACACTGTCCTTAACTCAGGCCTTGACACTACTACTAACTCAGGCCGTGATACTGTCCTTAACTAAGGCCCTGACAGTGTCCCTATGTAAGGGCCTGAATCTCCTCCTAACTCTGGCCCTGCCATTATATATAAAAAAAGCTCTGACGCTCGTCCTAACCGAAGCCCCGACACTGTCCCTCACTAAGGCCCTGACAGTACTTGTAACTCATGCCCTGACATTATACCTAATGTAGGCTCTGATGCTAACCCTAACTAAGGCCTTCACACTCTTCCTAACTAAGGGCGTAGCCCTAGCCCTAGCCCTAGCCGTAGCCCCAGCCCCAGCCCCAGGCCCAGCCCCAGCCCTAGCCCCAGGCCTACCTCCAGTCCCAGCCCCAGCCCCAGCCCCAGCCCCAGCCCCAGACCCAGACCCAGCCCCAACACCCGCCCCAGCCCCAGCCTCTGATGCTTATCCTCCAAAGGCCCTTATGCTACTCCTAGGCCTTGCCCTGACACTGTCCTTTAAGTCAGGCCTTGACACTACTCCTAGCTCAGGCCGTGATACTGTCCCTAAGTACGGCTCTGACAGTGTCCCTAACTAAGGGCCTGACTCTCCTCCTAACTGTGGCCCTGCCATTATACATAAAAAAGGCTCTGACGCTCGTCCTAATCGAGGGCCTGACACTGTCCCTCACTAAGGCCCTGACACTAATTCTAACTCAGGGCCACATTATACCTAACGAAGGCTCTGATGCTAACCCTAACTATGGCCCTGACCGTGACCCTAACTAAGCCCTTGACACTATTCCTAACTAAGGGCCTAGCCCTAGCCCCAACCCCAGCCCCAGCCCCAGCCCTAGCCCCAGGCCCAGCCCTAGCCCTAGCCCCAACCAGAGCCCCAGTCCTAGCCCCGGCTTCAGGCCCAACCCCAGCCCCTGACGCTGATCCTACAGAGGCCCTTATGATCGTCCTAGACCTTCCCCTGACAATGTGGTAATTAAGGCCTTGAAACTATTTCTAACTAAGGCCCCAGGTCCAGCCCCAGCCGCAGCCCCAGCCCCTGATGCTGATCCTATAGAGGCCTTCATGCTCCTCCTAGGCCTTGCCCTGACACTGTCCTTAAGTAAGGCCTTGACCCTATTCCTAACTAAGGGCCTAGCCCTAAACCTAGCCCCAGCCCCAGCCCCAGCCCTAGCTCTAGCCCTAGGCCCAGTCCCAGCCCCAGCCCTAGCCCTAGCCCCAGCCAGAGCCCCAGTCCTAGCCCCGGCTTCAGGCCCAACCCCAGCCCCTGATGCTGATCCTACAGAGGCCCTTATGATCCTCCTAGACCTTCCCCTGACAATGTGGTAATTAAGGCCTTGAAACTATTTCTAACTAAGGCCCCAGGTCCAGCCCCAGCCCTAGCCCCAGCCCCAGGCCCAACCTCAGCCTCTGATGCTGATCCTACAGAGGCCCTTATGCTCCTCCTAGGCTTTTCCCTGACAGTGTCCTTAACTAAGGCCTTGACACTATTTCTAACTAAGGCCCCAGCCCCAGCGCCAGCCCCAGCGCAGCCCCAGCCCCAGGCCCAGCCCCAGCCCTAGCCCCAGGCCTACCTCCTGTCCCAGCCCCAGCCCCAACCCCCGCCCCAGCCCCAGCCTCTGATGCTTATCCTCCAAAGGCCCTTATGCTACTCCTAGGCCTTGCCCTGACACTGTCCTTTAAGTCAGGCCTTGACACTACTCCTAGCTAAGGCCGTGATACTGTCCCTAAGTACGGCTCTGACAGTGTCCCTAACTAAGGGCCTGACTCTCCTCCTAACTGTGGCCCGGCCATTATACATAAAAAAGGCTCTGACGCTCATCCTAATCGAGGGCCTGACACTGTCCCTCACTAAGGCCGTGACACTAATTCTAACTCAAGGCCACATTATACCTAACGAAGGCTCTGATGCTAACCCTAACTATGGCCCTGACCGTGACCCTAACTAAGGCCTTGACACTATTCCTAACTAAGGGCCTAGCCCTAGCCCCAGCCCCAGCCCCAGCCCCAACCCCAGTCCCAGACCCAACCCCAGACCGAGCCCCAGCCTCTGATGCTTATCCTACAAAGGCCCTTATGCTCCTCCTAGGCCTTGCCCTGACACTGTCCTTAACTCAGGCCTTGACACTACTACTAACTCAGGCCGTGATACTGTCCCTAACTAAGGCCCTGACAGTGTCCCTATGTAAGGGCCTGAATCTCCTCCTAACTCTGGCCCTGCCATTATACATAAAAAAAGCTCTGACGCTCGTCCTAACCGAAGCCCCGACACTGTCCCTCACTAAGGCCCTGACAGTACTTGTAACTCATGCCCTGACATACCTAACGTAGGCTCTGATGCTAACCCTAACTAAGGCCTTCACACTCTTCCTAACTAAGGGCGTAGCCCTAGCCCTAGCCCTAGCCCCAGCCCCAGCCCCACCCCCAGGCCCAGCCCCCACCCCTGATCCTACAGAGGCCCTTATGCTCCCCCTAGGCTTTTCCCTGACAGTGTCCTTAACTAAGGCCTTGACACTATTTCTAACGAAGTCCCCAGCCCCAGGCCCAGCCCAGCCCTAGCCACAGGCCTACCTCCAGTCCCAGCCCCAGCCCCAGCCCCAGCCCTAGCCCCAGCCCCAGCCCCAGCCCCAACCCCTTCCCCAGCCCCAGCCTCTGATGCTTATCCTCCAAAGGCCCTTATGCTACTCCTAGGCCTTGCCCTGACACTTCCTTTAAGTCAGGCTTTGACACTACTCCTAGCTCAGGCCGTGATACTGTCCCTAAGTATGGCTCTGACAGTGTCCCTAACTAAGGGCCTGACTCTCCTCCTAACTGTGGCCCTGCCATTATACATAAAAAAGGCTCTGACGCTCATCCTAATCGAGGGCCTGACACTGTCCCTCACTAAGGCCCTGACACTAATTCTAACTCAGGGCCACATTATACCTAACGAAGGCTCTGATGCTAACCCTAACTATGGCCCTGACCGTGACCCTAACTAAGGCCTTGACACTATTCCTAACTAAGGGCCTAGCCCTAGCCCCAGCCCCAGCCCCAGCCCCAGCCCTAGCCCCAGGCCCAGCCCTAGCCCTAGCCCTATCCCCAGCCACAGCCCCAGTCCTAGCCCCGGCTTCAGGCCCAACCCCAGCCCCTGATGCTGATCCTACAGAGGCCCTTATGCTCCTCCTAGGCCTTGCCCTGACACTGTCCTTAACTCAGGCCTTGACACTACTACTAACTCAGGCCCTGTCATTATACCTAACGAAAGCTCTGATGATAAACCTAACTAAGGCCCTGACAGTGACACTAACTAAGTCCTTGACACCATTCCTAACTAAGGTCCCAGTCCTAGCCAGACCCCTAGCCCCAGCTCCAGCCCTAGCCCAAGCCCCAGCCCCAGGCCTAGCCCCAGCCACAGCCGCAGTCCCAGCCCTAGCCCCAACCCCAGCCCTAGCCCCAGCCCCAGCCCTAGCCCCTGATGCTGATCCTATAGAGGCCCTTATGATCCTCCTAGACCTTCCCCTGACAATGTGGTAATTAAGGCCTTGAAACTATTTCTAACTAAGGCCCCAGGTCCAGCCCCAGCCGCAGCCCCAGCCCCTGATGCTGATCCTATAGAGGCCTGTATGCTCCTCCTAGGCCTTGCCCTGACACTGTCCTTAAGTAAGGCCTTGACCCTATTCCTAACTAAGGGCCTAGCCCTAAACCTAGCCCCAGCCCCAGC
Organism: Mesoplodon mirus; assembly: GCF_964341445.2. NCBI lineage: Eukaryota > Metazoa > Chordata > Mammalia > Artiodactyla > Ziphiidae > Mesoplodon > Mesoplodon mirus. Next base: position 24,682,754 of record NC_138990.1, on the reverse strand, counting down.
CCCAGCCCCAGCCCCAGCCCTAGCCCCAGGCCCAGCCCTAGCCCTAGCCCTATCCCCAGCCACAGCCCCAGTCCTAGCCCCGGCTTCAGGCCCAACCCCAGCCCCTGATGCTGATCCTACAGAGGCCCTTATGCTCCTCCTAGGCCTTGCCCTGACACTGTCCTTAACTCAGGCCTTGACACTACTACTAACTCAGGCCCTGTCATTATACCTAACGAAAGCTCTGATGATAAACCTAACTAAGGCCCTGACAGTGACACTAACTAAGTCCTTGACACCATTCCTAACTAAGGCCCCAGTCCTAGCCAGACCCCTAGCCCCAGCTCCAGCCCTAGCCCAAGCCCCAGCCCCAGGCCTAGCCCCAGCCGCAGCCGCAGTCCCAGCCCTAGCCCCAACCCCAGCCCTAGCCCCAGCCCCAGCCCTAGCCCCTGATGCTGATCCTATAGAGGCCCTTATGATCCTCCTAGACCTTCCCCTGACAATGTGGTAATTAAGGCCTTGAAACTATTTCTAACTAAGGCCCCAGGTCCAGCCCCAGCCGCAGCCCCAGCCCCTGATGCTGATCCTATAGAGGCCTTTATGCTCCTTCTAGGCCTTGCCCTGACACTGTCCTTAACTCAGGCCTTGATACTACTACTAACTCAGGCCGTGATACTGTCCCTAACTAAGGCCCTGACAGTGTCCCTGTCTAAGGGACTGAATGTCCTCCTAACTCTGGCCCTGCCATTTATTCATAAAAAAAGCTCTGACGCTCGTCCTAACCGAGCCCCTGAGACTGTCCCTTACTAAGGCCCTGACGCTACTTCTACCTCAGGCCCTGTCATTATACCTAACGAAAGCTCTGATGCTAACCCTAACTAAGGCCCTGACAGTGACACTAACTAAGGCCTAGACACTCTTCCTAACTAAGGGCCTAACCCTAGCCCCAGCCCCAGCCTCAGCCCCAGCCCCAGTCCAGACCCAACCCCAGACCGAGCCCCAGCCTCTGATGCTTATCCTACAAAGGCCCTTATGCTTCTCCTAGGCCTTGCCCTGACACTGTCCTTAACTCAGGCCTTGACACTACTACTAACTCAGGCCGTGATACTGTCCCTAACTAAGGCCCTGACAGTGTCCCTATGTAAGGGCCTGAATCTCCTCCTAACTCTGGCCCTGCCATTATACATAAAAAAAGCTCTGACGCTCGTCCTAACCGAAGCCCCGACACTGTCCCTCACTAAGGCCCTGACAGTACTTGTAACTCATGCCCTGACATACCTAACGTAGGCTCTGATGCTAACCCTAACTAAGGCCTTCACACTCTTCCTAACTAAGGGCGTAGCCCTAGCCTTAGCCCTAGCCCCAGCCCCAGCCCCACCCCCAGGCCCAGCCCCCAGCCCTGATCCTACAGAGGCCCTTATGCTCCTCCTAGGCTTTTCCCTGACAGTGTCCTTAACTAAGGCCTTGACACTATTTCTAACGAAGTCCCCAGCCCCAGGCCCAGCCCAGCCCTAGCCACAGGCCTACCTCCAGTCCCAGCCCCAGCCCCAGCCCCAGCCCTAGCCCCAGCCCCAGCCCCAGCCCCAACCCCTTCCCCAGCCCCAGCCTCTGATGCTTATCCTCCAAAGGCCCTTATGCTACTCCTAGGCCTTGCCCTGACACTTCCTTTAAGTCAGGCTTTGTCACTACTCCTAGCTCAGGCCGTGATACTGTCCCTAAGTATGGCTCTGACAGTGTCCCTAACTAAGGGCCTGACTCTCCTCCTAACTGTGGCCCTGCCATTATACATAAAAAAGGCTCTGACGCTCATCCTAATCGAGGGCCTGACACTGTCCCTCACTAAGGCCCTGACACTAATTCTAACTCAGGGCCACATTATACCTAACGAAGGCTCTGATGCTAACCCTAACTATGGCCCTGACCGTGACCCTAACTAAGGCCTTGACACTATTCCTAACTAAGGGCCTAGCCCTAGCCCCAGCCCCAGCCCCAGGCCCAGCCCTAGCCCTAGCCCCAGCCAGAGCCCCAGTCCTAGCCCCGGCTTCAGGCCCAACCCCAGCCCCTGATGCTGATCCTACAGAGGCCCTTATGCTCCTCCTAGGCCTTGCCCTGACACTGTCCTTAACTCAGGCCTTGACACTACTACTTACTCAGGCCGTGATACTGTCCCTAACTAAGGCCCTGACAGTGTCCCTGTCTAAGGGACTGAATGTCCTCCTAACTCTGGCCCTGCCATTTATTCATAAAAAAAGCTCTGACGCTCGTCCTAACCGAGCCCCTGAGACTGTCCCTTACTAAGGCCCTGACGCTACTTCTACCTCAGGCCCTGTCATTATACCTAACGAAAGCTCTGATGCTAACCCTAACTAAGACCCTGACAGTGACACTAACTAAGGCCTAGACACTCTTCCTAACTAAGGGCCTAACCCTAGCCCCAGCCCCAGCCCCAGCCCCAGCCTCTGATGCTTATCCTACAAAGGCCCTTATGCTTCTCCTAGGCCTTGCCCTGACACTGTCCTTAACTCAGGCCTTGACACTACTACTAACTCAGGCCGTGATACTGTCCTTAACTAAGGCCCTGACAGTGTCCCTATGTAAGGGCCTGAATCTCCTCCTAACTCTGGCCCTGCCATTATATATAAAAAAAGCTCTGACGCTCGTCCTAACCGAAGCCCCGACACTGTCCCTCACTAAGGCCCTGACAGTACTTGTAACTCATGCCCTGACATTATACCTAATGTAGGCTCTGATGCTAACCCTAACTAAGGCCTTCACACTCTTCCTAACTAAGGGCGTAGCCCTAGCCCTAGCCCTAGCCGTAGCCCCAGCCCCAGCCCCAGGCCCAGCCCCAGCCCTAGCCCCAGGCCTACCTCCAGTCCCAGCCCCAGCCCCAGCCCCAGACCCAGCCCCAGCCCCAGACCCAGACCCAGCCCCAACACCCGCCCCAGCCCCAGCCTCTGATGCTTATCCTCCAAAGGCCCTTATGCTACTCCTAGGCCTTGCCCTGACACTGTCCTTTAAGTCAGGCCTTGACACTACTCCTAGCTCAGGCCGTGATACTGTCCCTAAGTACGGCTCTGACAGTGTCCCTAACTAAGGGCCTGACTCTCCTCCTAACTGTGGCCCTGCCATTATACATAAAAAAGGCTCTGACGCTCGTCCTAATCGAGGGGCTGACACTGTCCCTCACTAAGGCCCTGACACTAATTCTAACTCAGGGCCACATTATACCTAACGAAGGCTCTGATGCTAACCCTAACTATGGCCCTGACCGTGACCCTAACTAAGCCCTTGACACTATTCCTAACTAAGGGCCTAGCCCTAGCCCCAACCCCAGCCCCAGCCCCAGCCCTAGCCCCAGGCCCAGCCCTAGCCCTAGCCCCAACCAGAGCCCCAGTCCTAGCCCCGGCTTCAGGCCCAACCCCAGCCCCTGACGCTGATCCTACAGAGGCCCTTATGATCGTCCTAGACCTTCCCCTGACAATGTGGTAATTAAGGCCTTGAAACTATTTCTAACTAAGGCCCCAGGTCCAGCCCCAGCCGCAGCCCCAGCCCCTGATGCTGATCCTATAGAGGCCTTCATGCTCCTCCTAGGCCTTGCCCTGACACTGTCCTTAAGTAAGGCCTTGACCCTATTCCTAACTAAGGGCCTAGCCCTAAACGTAGCCCCAGCCCCAGCCCCAGCCCTAGCCCCAGCCCTAGGCCCAGTCTCAGTCCTAGCCTCAGCCCCAGCCCCAGCCCCAGCCCCAGCCCTAGCCCCAGGCCCAGCCCTAGCCCTAGCCCCAGCCCCAGCCCCAGTCCTAGCCCTGGCTTCAGGCCCAAACCCAGCCCCTGATGCTGATCCTACAGAGGCCCTTATGATCCTCCTAGACCTTCCCGTGACAATGTGGTAATTAAGGCCTTGAAACTATTTCTAACTAAGGCCCCAGGTCCAGCCCCAGCCGCAGCCCCAGCCCCTGATGCTGATCCTATAGAGGCCTTTATGGTCCTCCTAGGCCTTGCCCTGACACTGTCCTTAAGTAAGGCCTTGACCCTATTCCTAACTAAGGGCCTAGCCCTAAACCTAGCCCCAGCCGCAGCCGCAGCCCTAGCCCCAGCCCTAGGCCCAGTCCCAGCCCCAGCCCTAGCCCTAGCCCCAGCCAGAGCCCCAGTCCTAGCCCCGGCTTCAGGCCCAACCCTAGCCCCTGATGCTGATCCTACAGAGGCCCTTATGATCCTCCTAGACCTTCCCCTGACAATGTGGTAATTAAGGCCTTGAAACTATTTCTAACTAAGGCCCCAGGTCCAGCCCCAGCCGCAGCCCCAGCCCCTGATGCTGATCCTATAGAGGCCTTTATGGTCCTCCTAGGCCTTGCCCTGACACTGTCCTTAAGTAAGGCCTTGACCCTATTCCTAACTAAGGGCCTAGCCCTAAACCTAGCCCCAGCCCCAGCCCCAGCCCTAGCCCCAGCCCTAGGCCCAGTCTCAGTCCTAGCCTCAGCCCCAGCCCCAACCCTAGCCTCAGCCCCAGCCCTAGCCTTAGCCTCAGTCCCAGGTCCAGCCCCAGCCCCAGCCCCAGCCCCAGCTCCAGCCCTAGCCCTAGCCCCAGCCACAGCCCCAGCCCTAGCCCCAGCCCCAGGCCCAACCCCAGCCTCTGATGCTGATCCTACAGAGGCCCTTATGCTCCTCCTAGGCTTTTCCCTGACAGTGTCCTTAACTAAGGCCTTGACACTATTTCTAACTAAGGCCCCAGCCCCAGCGCCAGCCCCAGCGCAGCCCCAGCCCCAGGCCCAGCCCCAGCCCTAGCCCCAGGCCTACCTCCTGTCCCAGCCCCAGCCCCAACCCCCGCCCCAGCCCCAGCCTCTGATGCTTATCCTCCAAAGGCCCTTATGCTACTCCTAGGCCTTGCCCTGACACTGTCCTTTAAGTCAGGCCTTGACACTACTCCTAGCTCAGGCCGTGATACTGTCCCTAAGTACGGCTCTGACAGTGTCCCTAACTAAGGGCCTGACTCTCCTCCTAACTGTGGCCCTGCCATTATACATAAAAAAGGCTCTGACGCTCGTCCTAATCGAGGGCCTGACACTGTCCCTCACTAAGGCCGTGACACTAATTCTAACTCAAGGCCACATTATACCTAACGGAGGCTCTGATGCTAACCTTAACTATGGCCCTGACCGTGACCCTAACTAAGGCCTTGACACTATTCCTAACTAAGGGCCTAGCCCTAGCCCCAGCCCCAGCCCCAGCCCCAGCCCTAGCCCCAGGCCCAGCCCTAGCCCTAGCCCTATCCCCAGCCACAGCCCCAGTCCTAGCCCCGGCTTCAGGCCCAACCCCAGCCCCTGATGCTGATCCTACAGAGGCCCTTATGCTCCTCCTAGGCCTTGCCCTGACACTGTCCTTAACTCAGGCCTTGACACTACTACTAACTCAGGCCCTGTCATTATACCTAACGAAAGCTCTGATGATAAACCTAACTAAGGCCCTGACAGTGACACTAACTAAGTCCTTGACACCATTCCTAACTAAGGTCCCAGTCCTAGCCAGACCCCTAGCCCCAGCTCCAGCCCTAGCCCAAGCCCCAGCCCCAGGCCTAGCCCCAGCCACAGCCGCAGTCCCAGCCCTAGCCCCAACCCCAGCCCTAGCCCCAGCCCCAGCCCTAGCCCCTGATGCTGATCCTATAGAGGCCCTTATGATCCTCCTAGACCTTCCCCTGACAATGTGGTAATTAAGGCCTTGAAACTATTTCTAACTAAGGCCCCAGGTCCAGCCCCAGCCGCAGCCCCAGCCCCTGATGCTGATCCTATAGAGGCCTGTATGCTCCTCCTAGGCCTTGCCCTGACACTGTCCTTAAGTAAGGCCTTGACCCTATTCCTAACTAAGGGCCTAGCCCTAAACCTAGCCCCAGCCCCAGCCCCAGCCCCAGCCCCAGCCCTAGCCCCAGGCCCAGCCCTAGCCCTAGCCCCAGCCCCAGCCCCAGTCCTAGCCCTGGCTTCAGGCCCAAACCCAGCCCCTGATGCTGATCCTACAGAGGCCCTTATGCTCCTCCTAGGCCTTGCCCTGACACTGTCCTTAACTCAGGCCTTGACACTACTACTAACTCAGGCCCTGTCATTATACCTAACGAAAGCTCTGATGATAAACCTAACTAAGGCCCTGACAGTGACACTAACTAAGTCCTTGACACCATTCCTAACTAAGGCCCCAGTCCTAGCCAGACCCCTAGCCCCAGCTCCAGCCCTAGCCCAAGCCCCAGCCCCAGGCCTAGCCCCAGCCGCAGCCGCAGTCCCAGCCCTAGCCCCAACCCCAGCCCTAGCCCCAGCCCCAGCCCTAGCCCCTGATGCTGATCCTATAGAGGCCCTTATGATCCTCCTAGACCTTCCCCTGACAATGTGGTAATTAAGGCCTTGAAACTATTTCTAACTAAGGCCCCAGGTCCAGCCCCAGCCGCAGCCCCAGCCCCTGATGCTGATCCTATAGAGGCCTTTATGCTCCTTCTAGGCCTTGCCCTGACACTGTCCTTAACTCAGGCCTTGATACTACTACTAACTCAGGCCGTGATACTGTCCCTAACTAAGGCCCTGACAGTGTCCCTGTCTAAGGGACTGAATGTCCTCCTAACTCTGGCCCTGCCATTTATTCATAAAAAAAGCTCTGACGCTCGTCCTAACCGAGCCCCTGAGACTGTCCCTTACTAAGGCCCTGACGCTACTTCTACCTCAGGCCCTGTCATTATACCTAACGAAAGCTCTGATGCTAACCCTAACTAAGGCCCTGACAGTGACACTAACTAAGGCCTAGACACTCTTCCTAACTAAGGGCCTAACCCTAGCCCCAGCCCCAGCCTTAGCCCCAGCCCCAGTCCAGACCCAACCCCAGACCGAGCCCCAGCCTCTGATGCTTATCCTACAAAGGCCCTTATGCTTCTCCTAGGCCTTGCCCTGACACTGTCCTTAACTCAGGCCTTGACACTACTACTAACTCAGGCCGTGATACTGTCCCTAACTAAGGCCCTGACAGTGTCCCTATGTAAGGGCCTGAATCTCCTCCTAACTCTGGCCCTGCCATTATACATAAAAAAAGCTCTGACGCTCGTCCTAACCGAAGCCCCGACACTGTCCCTCACTAAGGCCCTGACAGTACTTGTAACTCATGCCCTGACATACCTAACGTAGGCTCTGATGCTAACCCTAACTAAGGCCTTCACACTCTTCCTAACTAAGGGCGTAGCCCTAGCCTTAGCCCTAGCCCCAGCCCCAGCCCCACCCCCAGGCCCAGCCCCCAGCCCTGATCCTACAGAGGCCCTTATGCTCCTCCTAGGCTTTTCCCTGACAGTGTCCTTAACTAAGGCCTTGACACTATTTCTAACGAAGTCCCCAGCCCCAGGCCCAGCCCAGCCCTAGCCACAGGCCTACCTCCAGTCCCAGCCCCAGCCCCAGCCCCAGCCCCAGCCCCAGCCCCAGCCCCAGCCCCAACCCCTTCCCCAGCCCCAGCCTCTGATGCTTATCCTCCAAAGGCCCTTATGCTACTCCTAGGCCTTGCCCTGACACTTCCTTTAAGTCAGGCTTTGACACTACTCCTAGCTCAGGCCGTGATACTGTCCCTAAGTATGGCTCTGACAGTGTCCCTAACTAAGGGCCTGACTCTCCTCCTAACTGTGGCCCTGCCATTATACATAAAAAAGGCTCTGACGCTCATCCTAATCGAGGGCCTGACACTGTCCCTCACTAAGGCCCTGACACTAATTCTAACTCAGGGCCACATTATACCTAACGAAGGCTCTGATGCTAACCCTAACTATGGCCCTGACCGTGACCCTAACTAAGGCCTTGACACTATTCCTAACTAAGGGCCTAGCCCTAGCCCCAGCCCCAGCCCCAGGCCCAGCCCTAGCCCTAGCCCCAGCCAGAGCCCCAGTCCTAGCCCCGGCTTCAGGCCCAACCCCAGCCCCTGATGCTGATCCTACAGAGGCCCTTATGCTCCTCCTAGGCCTTGCCCTGACACTGTCCTTAACTCAGGCCTTGACACTACTACTTACTCAGGCCGTGATACTGTCCCTAACTAAGGCCCTGACAGTGTCCCTGTCTAAGGGACTGAATGTCCTCCTAACTCTGGCCCTGCCATTTATTCATAAAAAAAGCTCTGACGCTCGTCCTAACCGAGCCCCTGAGACTGTCCCTTACTAAGGCCCTGACGCTACTTCTACCTCAGGCCCTGTCATTATACCTAACGAAAGCTCTGATGCTAACCCTAACTAAGACCCTGACAGTGACACTAACTAAGGCCTAGACACTCTTCCTAACTAAGGGCCTAACCCTAGCCCCAGCCCCAGCCCCAGCCCCAGCCTCTGATGCTTATCCTACAAAGGCCCTTATGCTTCTCCTAGGCCTTGCCCTGACACTGTCCTTAACTCAGGCCTTGACACTACTACTAACTCAGGCCGTGATACTGTCCTTAACTAAGGCCCTGACAGTGTCCCTATGTAAGGGCCTGAATCTCCTCCTAACTCTGGCCCTGCCATTATATATAAAAAAAGCTCTGACGCTCGTCCTAACCGAAGCCCCGACACTGTCCCTCACTAAGGCCCTGACAGTACTTGTAACTCATGCCCTGACATTATACCTAATGTAGGCTCTGATGCTAACCCTAACTAAGGCCTTCACACTCTTCCTAACTAAGGGCGTAGCCCTAGCCCTAGCCCTAGCCGTAGCCCCAGCCCCAGCCCCAGGCCCAGCCCCAGCCCTAGCCCCAGGCCTACCTCCAGTCCCAGCCCCAGCCCCAGCCCCAGACCCAGCCCCAGCCCCAGACCCAGACCCAGCCCCAACACCCGCCCCAGCCCCAGCCTCTGATGCTTATCCTCCAAAGGCCCTTATGCTACTCCTAGGCCTTGCCCTGACACTGTCCTTTAAGTCAGGCCTTGACACTACTCCTAGCTCAGGCCGTGATACTGTCCCTAAGTACGGCTCTGACAGTGTCCCTAACTAAGGGCCTGACTCTCCTCCTAACTGTGGCCCTGCCATTATACATAAAAAAGGCTCTGACGCTCGTCCTAATCGAGGGGCTGACACTGTCCCTCACTAAGGCCCTGACACTAATTCTAACTCAGGGCCACATTATACCTAACGAAGGCTCTGATGCTAACCCTAACTATGGCCCTGACCGTGACCCTAACTAAGCCCTTGACACTATTCCTAACTAAGGGCCTAGCCCTAGCCCCAACCCCAGCCCCAGCCCCAGCCCTAGCCCCAGGCCCAGCCCTAGCCCTAGCCCCAACCAGAGCCCCAGTCCTAGCCCCGGCTTCAGGCCCAACCCCAGCCCCTGACGCTGATCCTACAGAGGCCCTTATGATCGTCCTAGACCTTCCCCTGACAATGTGGTAATTAAGGCCTTGAAACTATTTCTAACTAAGGCCCCAGGTCCAGCCCCAGCCGCAGCCCCAGCCCCTGATGCTGATCCTATAGAGGCCTTCATGCTCCTCCTAGGCCTTGCCCTGACACTGTCCTTAAGTAAGGCCTTGACCCTATTCCTAACTAAGGGCCTAGCCCTAAACCTAGCCCCAGCCCCAGCCCCAGCCCTAGCTCTAGCCCTAGGCCCAGTCCCAGCCCCAGCCCTAGCCCTAGCCCCAGCCAGAGCCCCAGTCCTAGCCCCGGCTTCAGGCCCAACCCCAGCCCCTGATGCTGATCCTACAGAGGCCCTTATGATCCTCCTAGACCTTCCCCTGACAATGTGGTAATTAAGGCCTTGAAACTATTTCTAACTAAGGCCCCAGGTCCAGCCCCAGCCCTAGCCCCAGCCCCAGGCCCAACCTCAGCCTCTGATGCTGATCCTACAGAGGCCCTTATGCTCCTCCTAGGCTTTTCCCTGACAGTGTCCTTAACTAAGGCCTTGACACTATTTCTAACTAAGGCCCCAGCCCCAGCGCCAGCCCCAGCGCAGCCCCAGCCCCAGGCCCAGCCCCAGCCCTAGCCCCAGGCCTACCTCCTGTCCCAGCCCCAGCCCCAACCCCCGCCCCAGCCCCAGCCTCTGATGCTTATCCTCCAAAGGCCCTTATGCTACTCCTAGGCCTTGCCCTGACACTGTCCTTTAAGTCAGGCCTTGACACTACTCCTAGCTAAGGCCGTGATACTGTCCCTAAGTACGGCTCTGACAGTGTCCCTAACTAAGGGCCTGACTCTCCTCCTAACTGTGGCCCTGCCATTATACATAAAAAAGGCTCTGACGCTCATCCTAATCGAGGGCCTGACACTGTCCCTCACTAAGGCCGTGACACTAATTCTAACTCAAGGCCACATTATACCTAACGAAGGCTCTGATGCTAACCCTAACTATGGCCCTGACCGTGACCCTAACTAAGGCCTTGACACTATTCCTAACTAAGGGCCTAGCCCTAGCCCCAGCCCCAGCCCCAGCCCCAACCCCAGTCCCAGACCCAACCCCAGACCGAGCCCCAGCCTCTGATGCTTATCGTACAAAGGCCCTTATGCTCCTCCTAGGCCTTGCCCTGACACTGTCCTTAACTCAGGCCTTGACACTACTACTAACTCAGGCCGTGATACTGTCCCTAACTAAGGCCCTGACAGTGTCCCTATGTAAGGGCCTGAATCTCCTCCTAACTCTGGCCCTGCCATTATACATAAAAAAAGCTCTGACGCTCGTCCTAACCGAAGCCCCGACACTGTCCCTCACTAAGGCCCTGACAGTACTTGTAACTCATGCCCTGACATACCTAACGTAGGCTCTGATGCTAACCCTAACTAAGGCCTTCACACTCTTCCTAACTAAGGGCGTAGCCCTAGCCCTAGCCCTAGCCCCAGCCCCAGCCCCACCCCCAGGCCCAGCCCCCACCCCTGATCCTACAGAGGCCCTTATGCTCCCCCTAGGCTTTTCCCTGACAGTGTCCTTAACTAAGGCCTTGACACTATTTCTAACGAAGTCCCCAGCCCCAGGCCCAGCCCAGCCCTAGCCCCAGGCCTACCTCCAGTCCCAGCCCCAGCCCCAGCCCCAGCCCTAGCCCCAGCCCCAGCCCCAGCCCCAACCCCTTCCCCAGCCCCAGCCTCTGATGCTTATCCTCCAAAGGCCCTTATGCTACTCCTAGGCCTTGCCCTGACACTTCCTTTAAGTCAGGCTTTGACACTACTCCTAGCTCAGGCCGTGATACTGTCCCTAAGTATGGCTCTGACAGTGTCCCTAACTAAGGGCCTGACTCTCCTCCTAACTGTGGCCCTGCCATTATACATAAAAAAGGCTCTGACGCTCATCCTAATCGAGGGCCTGACACTGTCCCTCACTAAGGCCCTGACACTAATTCTAACTCAGGGCCACATTATACCTAACGAAGGCTCTGATGCTAACCCTAACTATGGCCCTGACCGTGACCCTAACTAAGGCCTTGACACTATTCCTAACTAAGGGCCTAGCCCTAGCCCCAGCCCCAGCCCCAGCCCCAGGCCCAGCCCTAGCCCTAGCCCCAGCCAGAGCCCCAGTCCTAGCCCCGGCTTCAGGCCCAACCCCAGCCCCTGATGCTGATCCTACAGAGGCCCTTATGCTCCTCCTAGGCCTTGCCCTGACACTGTCCTTAACTCAGGCCTTGACACTACTACTTACTCAGGCCGTGATACTGTCCCTAACTAAGGCCCTGACAGTGTCCCTGTCTAAGGGACTGAATGTCCTCCTAACTCTGGCCCTGCCATTTATTCATAAAAAAAGCTCTGACGCTCGTCCTAACCGAGCCCCTGAGACTGTCCCTTACTAAGTCCCTGACGCTACTTCTACCTCAGGCCCTGTCATTATACCTAACGAAAGCTCTGATGCTAACCCTAACTAAGGCCCTGACAGTGACACTAACTAAGGCCTAGACACTCTTCCTAACTAAGGGCCTAACCCTAGCCCCAGCCCCAGCACCAGCCCCAGCCCCAGCCCCAGTCCCAGACCCAACCCCAGACCGAGCCCCAGCCTCTGATGCTTATCCTACAAAGGCCCTTATGCTTCTCCTAGGCCTTGCCCTGACACTGTCCTTAACTCAGGCCTTGACACTACTACTAACTCAGGCCGTGATACTGTCCTTAACTAAGGCCCTGACAGTGTCCCTATGTAAGGGCCTGAATCTCCTCCTAACTCTGGCCCTGCCATTATATATAAAAAAAGCTCTGACGCTCGTCCTAACCGAAGCCCCGACACTGTCCCTCACTAAGGCCCTGACAGTACTTGTAACTCATGCCCTGACATTATACCTAATGTAGGCTCTGATGCTAACCCTAACTAAGGCCTTCACACTCTTCCTAACTAAGGGCGTAGCCCTAGCCCTAGCCCTAGCCGTAGCCCCAGCCCCAGCCCCAGGCCCAGCCCCAGCCCTAGCCCCAGGCCTACCTCCAGTCCCAGCCCCAGCCCCAGCCCCAGACCCAGCCCCAGCCCCAGACCCAGACCCAGCCCCAACACCCGCCCCAGCCCCAGCCTCTGATGCTTATCCTCCAAAGGCCCTTATGCTACTCCTAGGCCTTGCCCTGACACTGTCCTTTAAGTCAGGCCTTGACACTACTCCTAGCTCAGGCCGTGATACTGTCCCTAAGTACGGCTCTGACAGTGTCCCTAACTAAGGGCCTGACTCTCCTCCTAACTGTGGCCCTGCCATTATACATAAAAAAGGCTCTGACGCTCGTCCTAATCGAGGGCCTGACACTGTCCCTCACTAAGGCCCTGACACTAATTCTAACTCAGGGCCACATTATACCTAACGAAGGCTCTGATGCTAACCCTAACTATGGCCCTGACCGTGACCCTAACTAAGCCCTTGACACTATTCCTAACTAAGGGCCTAGCCCTAGCCCCAACCCCAGCCCCAGCCCCAGCCCTAGCCCCAGGCCCAGCCCTAGCCCTAGCCCCAACCAGAGCCCCAGTCCTAGCCCCGGCTTCAGGCCCAACCCCAGCCCCTGACGCTGATCCTACAGAGGCCCTTATGATCGTCCTAGACCTTCCCCTGACAATGTGGTAATTAAGGCCTTGAAACTATTTCTAACTAAGGCCCCAGGTCCAGCCCCAGCCGCAGCCCCAGCCCCTGATGCTGATCCTATAGAGGCCTTCATGCTCCTCCTAGGCCTTGCCCTGACACTGTCCTTAAGTAAGGCCTTGACCCTATTCCTAACTAAGGGCCTAGCCCTAAACCTAGCCCCAGCCCCAGCCCCAGCCCTAGCTCTAGCCCTAGGCCCAGTCCCAGCCCCAGCCCTAGCCCTAGCCCCAGCCAGAGCCCCAGTCCTAGCCCCGGCTTCAGGCCCAACCCCAGCCCCTGATGCTGATCCTACAGAGGCCCTTATGATCCTCCTAGACCTTCCCCTGACAATGTGGTAATTAAGGCCTTGAAACTATTTCTAACTAAGGCCCCAGGTCCAGCCCCAGCCCTAGCCCCAGCCCCAGGCCCAACCTCAGCCTCTGATGCTGATCCTACAGAGGCCCTTATGCTCCTCCTAGGCTTTTCCCTGACAGTGTCCTTAACTAAGGCCTTGACACTATTTCTAACTAAGGCCCCAGCCCCAGCGCCAGCCCCAGCGCAGCCCCAGCCCCAGGCCCAGCCCCAGCCCTAGCCCCAGGCCTACCTCCTGTCCCAGCCCCAGCCCCAACCCCCGCCCCAGCCCCAGCCTCTGATGCTTATCCTCCAAAGGCCCTTATGCTACTCCTAGGCCTTGCCCTGACACTGTCCTTTAAGTCAGGCCTTGACACTACTCCTAGCTCAGGCCGTGATACTGTCCCTAAGTACGGCTCTGACAGTGTCCCTAACTAAGGGCCTGACTCTCCTCCTAACTGTGGCCCTGCCATTATACATAAAAAAGGCTCTGACGCTCGTCCTAATCGAGGGCCTGACACTGTCCCTCACTAAGGCCGTGACACTAATTCTAACTCAAGGCCACATTATACCTAACGGAGGCTCTAATGCTAACCTTATCTATGGCCCTGACCGTGACCCTAACTAAGGCCTTGACACTATTCCTAACTAAGGGCCTAGCCCTAGCCCCAGCCCCAGCCCCAGCCCCAGCCCTAGCCCCAGGCCCAGCCCTAGCCCTAGCCCTATCCCCAGCCACAGCCCCAGTCCTAGCCCCGGCTTCAGGCCCAACCCCAGCCCCTGATGCTGATCCTACAGAGGCCCTTATGCTCCTCCTAGGCCTTGCCCTGACACTGTCCTTAACTCAGGCCTTGACACTACTACTAACTCAGGCCCTGTCATTATACCTAACGAAAGCTCTGATGATAAACCTAACTAAGGCCCTGACAGTGACACTAACTAAGTCCTTGACACCATTCCTAACTAAGGTCCCAGTCCTAGCCAGACCCCTAGCCCCAGCTCCAGCCCTAGCCCAAGCCCCAGCCCCAGGCCTAGCCCCAGCCACAGCCGCAGTCCCAGCCCTAGCCCCAACCCCAGCCCTAGCCCCAGCCCCAGCCCTAGCCCCTGATGCTGATCCTATAGAGGCCCTTATGATCCTCCTAGACCTTCCCCTGACAATGTGGTAATTAAGGCCTTGAAACTATTTCTAACTAAGGCCCCAGGTCCAGCCCCAGCCGCAGCCCCAGCCCCTGATGCTGATCCTATAGAGGCCTGTATGCTCCTCCTAGGCCTTGCCCTGACACTGTCCTTAAGTAAGGCCTTGACCCTATTCCTAACTAAGGGCCTAGCCCTAAACCTAGCCCCAGCCCCAGCCCCAGCCCCAGCCCCAGCCCTAGCCCCAGGCCCAGCCCTAGCCCTAGCCCTATCCCCAGCCACAGCCCCAGTCCTAGCCCCGGCTTCAGGCCCAACCCCAGCCCCTGATGCTGATCCTACAGAGGCCCTTATGCTCCTCCTAGGCCTTGCCCTGACACTGTCCTTAACTCAGGCCTTGACACTACTACTAACTCAGGCCCTGTCATTATACCTAACGAAAGCTCTGATGATAAACCTAACTAAGGCCCTGACAGTGACACTAACTAAGTCCTTGACACCATTCCTAACTAAGGCCCCAGTCCTAGCCAGACCCCTAGCCCCAGCTCCAGCCCTAGCCCAAGCCCCAGCCCCAGGCCTAGCCCCAGCCGCAGCCGCAGTCCCAGCCCTAGCCCCAACCCCAGCCCTAGCCCCAGCCCCAGCCCTAGCCCCTGATGCTGATCCTATAGAGGCCCTTATGATCCTCCTAGACCTTCCCCTGACAATGTGGTAATTAAGGCCTTGAAACTATTTCTAACTAAGGCCCCAGGTCCAGCCCCAGCCGCAGCCCCAGCCCCTGATGCTGATCCTATAGAGGCCTTTATGCTCCTTCTAGGCCTTGCCCTGACACTGTCCTTAACTCAGGCCTTGATACTACTACTAACTCAGGCCGTGATACTGTCCCTAACTAAGGCCCTGACAGTGTCCCTGTCTAAGGGACTGAATGTCCTCCTAACTCTGGCCCTGCCATTTATTCATAAAAAAAGCTCTGACGCTCGTCCTAACCGAGCCCCTGAGACTGTCCCTTACTAAGGCCCTGACGCTACTTCTACCTCAGGCCCTGTCATTATACCTAACGAAAGCTCTGATGCTAACCCTAACTAAGGCCCTGACAGTGACACTAACTAAGGCCTAGACACTCTTCCTAACTAAGGGCCTAACCCTAGCCCCAGCCCCAGCCTCAGCCCCAGCCCCAGTCCAGACCCAACCCCAGACCGAGCCCCAGCCTCTGATGCTTATCCTACAAAGGCCCTTATGCTTCTCCTAGGCCTTGCCCTGACACTGTCCTTAACTCAGGCCTTGACACTACTACTAACTCAGGCCGTGATACTGTCCCTAACTAAGGCCCTGACAGTGTCCCTATGTAAGGGCCTGAATCTCCTCCTAACTCTGGCCCTGCCATTATACATAAAAAAAGCTCTGACGCTCGTCCTAACCGAAGCCCCGACACTGTCCCTCACTAAGGCCCTGACAGTACTTGTAACTCATGCCCTGACATACCTAACGTAGGCTCTGATGCTAACCCTAACTAAGGCCTTCACACTCTTCCTAACTAAGGGCGTAGCCCTAGCCTTAGCCCTAGCCCCAGCCCCAGCCCCACCCCCAGGCCCAGCCCCCAGCCCTGATCCTACAGAGGCCCTTATGCTCCTCCTAGGCTTTTCCCTGACAGTGTCCTTAACTAAGGCCTTGACACTATTTCTAACGAAGTCCCCAGCCCCAGGCCCAGCCCAGCCCTAGCCACAGGCCTACCTCCAGTCCCAGCCCCAGCCCCAGCCCCAGCCCCAACCCCTTCCCCAGCCCCAGCCTCTGATGCTTATCCTCCAAAGGCCCTTATGCTACTCCTAGGCCTTGCCCTGACACTTCCTTTAAGTCAGGCTTTGTCACTACTCCTAGCTCAGGCCGTGATACTGTCCCTAAGTATGGCTCTGACAGTGTCCCTAACTAAGGGCCTGACTCTCCTCCTAACTGTGGCCCTGCCATTATACATAAAAAAGGCTCTGACGCTCATCCTAATCGAGGGCCTGACACTGTCCCTCACTAAGGCCCTGACACTAATTCTAACTCAGGGCCACATTATACCTAACGAAGGCTCTGATGCTAACCCTAACTATGGCCCTGACCGTGACCCTAACTAAGGCCTTGACACTATTCCTAACTAAGGGCCTAGCCCTAGCCCCAGCCCCAGCCCCAGGCCCAGCCCTAGCCCTAGCCCCAGCCAGAGCCCCAGTCCTAGCCCCGGCTTCAGGCCCAACCCCAGCCCCTGATGCTGATCCTACAGAGGCCCTTATGCTCCTCCTAGGCCTTGCCCTGACACTGTCCTTAACTCAGGCCTTGACACTACTACTTACTCAGGCCGTGATACTGTCCCTAACTAAGGCCCTGACAGTGTCCCTGTCTAAGGGACTGAATGTCCTCCTAACTCTGGCCCTGCCATTTATTCATAAAAAAAGCTCTGACGCTCGTCCTAACCGAGCCCCTGAGACTGTCCCTTACTAAGGCCCTGACGCTACTTCTACCTCAGGCCCTGTCATTATACCTAACGAAAGCTCTGATGCTAACCCTAACTAAGACCCTGACAGTGACACTAACTAAGGCCTAGACACTCTTCCTAACTAAGGGCCTAACCCTAGCCCCAGCCCCAGCCCCAGCCCCAGCCTCTGATGCTTATCCTACAAAGGCCCTTATGCTTCTCCTAGGCCTTGCCCTGACACTGTCCTTAACTCAGGCCTTGACACTACTACTAACTCAGGCCGTGATACTGTCCCTAACTAAGGCCCTGACAGTGTCCCTATGTAAGGGCCTGAATCTCCTCCTAACTCTGGCCCTGCCATTATATATAAAAAAAGCTCTGACGCTCGTCCTAACCGAAGCCCCGACACTGTCCCTCACTAAGGCCCTGACAGTACTTGTAACTCATGCCCTGACATTATACCTAATGTAGGCTCTGATGCTAACCCTAACTAAGGCCTTCACACTCTTC
Organism: Mesoplodon mirus; assembly: GCF_964341445.2. NCBI lineage: Eukaryota > Metazoa > Chordata > Mammalia > Artiodactyla > Ziphiidae > Mesoplodon > Mesoplodon mirus. The sequence continues at coordinate 24,665,376 of NC_138990.1, read as the reverse complement.
CTAACTAAGGGCGTAGCCCTAGCCCTAGCCCTAGCCGTAGCCCCAGCCCCAGCCCCAGGCCCAGCCCCAGCCCTAGCCCCAGGCCTACCTCCAGTCCCAGCCCCAGCCCCAGCCCCAGACCCAGCCCCAGCCCCAGACCCAGACCCAGCCCCAACACCCGCCCCAGCCCCAGCCTCTGATGCTTATCCTCCAAAGGCCCTTATGCTACTCCTAGGCCTTGCCCTGACACTGTCCTTTAAGTCAGGCCTTGACACTACTCCTAGCTCAGGCCGTGATACTGTCCCTAAGTACGGCTCTGACAGTGTCCCTAACTAAGGGCCTGACTCTCCTCCTAACTGTGGCCCTGCCATTATACATAAAAAAGGCTCTGACGCTCGTCCTAATCGAGGGGCTGACACTGTCCCTCACTAAGGCCCTGACACTAATTCTAACTCAGGGCCACATTATACCTAACGAAGGCTCTGATGCTAACCCTAACTATGGCCCTGACCGTGACCCTAACTAAGCCCTTGACACTATTCCTAACTAAGGGCCTAGCCCTAGCCCCAACCCCAGCCCCAGCCCCAGCCCTAGCCCCAGGCCCAGCCCTAGCCCTAGCCCCAACCAGAGCCCCAGTCCTAGCCCCGGCTTCAGGCCCAACCCCAGCCCCTGACGCTGATCCTACAGAGGCCCTTATGATCGTCCTAGACCTTCCCCTGACAATGTGGTAATTAAGGCCTTGAAACTATTTCTAACTAAGGCCCCAGGTCCAGCCCCAGCCGCAGCCCCAGCCCCTGATGCTGATCCTATAGAGGCCTTCATGCTCCTCCTAGGCCTTGCCCTGACACTGTCCTTAAGTAAGGCCTTGACCCTATTCCTAACTAAGGGCCTAGCCCTAAACCTAGCCCCAGCCCCAGCCCCAGCCCTAGCTCTAGCCCTAGGCCCAGTCCCAGCCCCAGCCCTAGCCCTAGCCCCAGCCAGAGCCCCAGTCCTAGCCCCGGCTTCAGGCCCAACCCCAGCCCCTGATGCTGATCCTACAGAGGCCCTTATGATCCTCCTAGACCTTCCCCTGACAATGTGGTAATTAAGGCCTTGAAACTATTTCTAACTAAGGCCCCAGGTCCAGCCCCAGCCCTAGCCCCAGCCCCAGGCCCAACCTCAGCCTCTGATGCTGATCCTACAGAGGCCCTTATGCTCCTCCTAGGCTTTTCCCTGACAGTGTCCTTAACTAAGGCCTTGACACTATTTCTAACTAAGGCCCCAGCCCCAGCGCCAGCCCCAGCGCAGCGCCAGCCCCAGGCCCAGCCCCAGCCCTAGCTCCAGGCCTACCTCCTGTCCCAGCCCCAGCCCCAACCCCCGCCCCAGCCCCAGCCTCTGATGCTTATCCTCCAAAGGCCCTTATGCTACTCCTAGGCCTTGCCCTGACACTGTCCTTTAAGTCAGGCCTTGACACTACTCCTAGCTAAGGCCGTGATACTGTCCCTAAGTACGGCTCTGACAGTGTCCCTAACTAAGGGCCTGACTCTCCTCCTAACTGTGGCCCGGCCATTATACATAAAAAAGGCTCTGACGCTCATCCTAATCGAGGGCCTGACACTGTCCCTCACTAAGGCCGTGACACTAATTCTAACTCAAGGCCACATTATACCTAACGAAGGCTCTGATGCTAACCCTAACTATGGCCCTGACCGTGACCCTAACTAAGGCCTTGACACTATTCCTAACTAAGGGCCTAGCCCTAGCCCCAGCCCCAGCCCCAGCCCCAACCCCAGTCCCAGACCCAACCCCAGACCGAGCCCCAGCCTCTGATGCTTATCCTACAAAGGCCCTTATGCTCCTCCTAGGCCTTGCCCTGACACTGTCCTTAACTCAGGCCTTGACACTACTACTAACTCAGGCCGTGATACTGTCCCTAACTAAGGCCCTGACAGTGTCCCTATGTAAGGGCCTGAATCTCCTCCTAACTCTGGCCCTGCCATTATACATAAAAAAAGCTCTGACGCTCGTCCTAACCGAAGCCCCGACACTGTCCCTCACTAAGGCCCTGACAGTACTTGTAACTCATGCCCTGACATACCTAACGTAGGCTCTGATGCTAACCCTAACTAAGGCCTTCACACTCTTCCTAACTAAGGGCGTAGCC